>NC_073639.1:48425000-49675000 GCF_029407905.1 Bubalus kerabau
AGAGTTTAGGGTGAAGTAGAAAAACGTAGCTTTTATTGCTTTGAGCCAGGCAAAGGGGGCCACAACAGGCTAATGACCTCAAGACTGTGTCTTGGAGGGGCTAGTGAGGAGTTTTATAGTGTTCACAGAGCAGGGCATAAGCAACCCATGTTCAATTTTCAGATTGGTTGGCATCAAGGTAAAGTTTGAAGCATCATCAACCTTCAGGTTTCAACCTGTCTAGGTTTACAGTGTTGCAGTCAGGAGAGAGTCTGCTTCCTGTAAAAACAACTTGGGCATGTGTGTCAGGCCTTTATCTGTATCTTTTAGGGAACTTGGAGTCCAGTCATTCTTCTATGTGGTGGAATTATAGTCTAAATTGTTACCAGTTCCACACCTCAACAGCTGTTCTTTGTTTCCACATCTTCCCATTCCCCACTTGTTAACTCTTGAATTAGCCTTAACCTCAAAAAACAAGAAAACGGGGCTTATACATGGTTTCACTCCTCCCGGACAGGGAAGACTGCTGCCCTGCCCTGCCTGCCTTCTACCACTGTGGTGGGGTGTCGCTCCAGGGCTTCACTTCACATATGTAAGATCCCTCATCCATTAAACCACTGATGTCTCTGTGGCCATCTCTGACTCCAGGCTTTTTCTCTTGTCTTGAGGTTGGGCAAGCACAGGGCACACAGGCCTGCAGGTGCAGCCCAACAATTTGTTTACCAAACATTTGCTTTTCCATCTGCATGTGAATTGCCTTCCTCCCCTTTGAGGTCCCAAACCACCATCCCCCACACCTCCTCTTTTGTCTGTAGCTGAAGGTCATGTTTAACGGGAAGGTCTGAGCCGCCACTGTCGCTGCCACTGCTGCACCTGCTGCTGGAGATCAGGAGACTTGTGTTTGTGCATGTGTTTCATCAAGTACGTTTCCAACACATAGGGTGCAGATAGTGCACCTTGGGCTACTTCACTGTGTGTGTGGACAGGTGCCCCTCCAGTGAGGGTGCGACTGTGTACACCTGGTGACAGTTGTGGCACCTGGGGGCTTCATCTCTACAGGATGGAGTTGTGTGAGGCTTTCTCACAGCCTGGGTGTGCGCATTTGCACGGCTTGTCCCTGGTGTGGGTTTGGGTATGCTGCTGGAGGTGAGAGCGCTGGCAGAAGGATTGCCCACTGAAATTACAACTGTAGGGCTTAGCACCTGAGTGGCTACAGGTGTGCTGGGCTGGGTGGGAGCTATTGGCAAAGGTCTTGGGACAGGGTGGGCACTTGTGGGGTTTGGCCCCAGTGAGTGACTTGGAGTGGATCTGCATCTCTGACCTGAGTAGAAAGTCAGAGAGCACATCCAGCACCTGAAGGTCTGCTGTCTTTCTGATGACCATCCTCATCCTTAGGGGAAAGGACATACGGGCCATTCAGGCAGCCCTGATTCCAGTGCCTGGTTCTTCTTTCAGCCCCAGAGGCAGCCACAGTGCCAGCTCCACCACCACCTCCTTCCTCTGCTGGGGTCAACGCTACCTTCTTAGCAATGTCAGGGACTACCTGCAGGGCTTGTGAGCTGGGGGAAGAGCTAAGACAGTCATGAGAGCTAAATGGGGAAGGTCTGAGCCGACGAGGCTGTGGTCACAAGGGAGCCTGAGAGGGATGTGATAAGCAAACCAGGATGCTTGATTGACTCACTTCTCTTTTCCACCTCTGAGAACAGGAGACTCCAGGGGTCATCAGATCTGTTGATGGCACAGGGAACACCATAATGTTGTGTAATGGACACTTGGCTGGTCTGACTTGGATTCTGTGTGCATGCTGATGTCCAAGAGCAGGGACACCAAGGCAGGCACTGTCAGCAAGGTGGGGTAAGGGGGCAGAGCCAGCCCACAAGCCTTCTCTGGCAACAGCTGATCCTTCATCTTGTTAATGAAAATCACGTTCTCAGTCTGTCCTGAGGCCCATGCCAGGCCCCAGGCTTCACAGCTGCCACAGCAGCAGTAGCCAGTCACCAAACTAACAGTCCCCTGGGGCAGTCTTGAAAGGTGGGGATGTGGGGACAGCAGCCCCAACCCTCCATCCCAGTGTCCCTTTGACCTAAACCCCTATAAGACAGTGGAGCATCATAAGGACATCTGCCTCGCTGTCACCTGCAGCCCCACCCAGGTGGCGCACCTGGCGAGCTTATAGAGACTTGTGCTGCTGTCCACTGGGAAGAAGGGGAGGAAGTCCTGGTCCCTTCTTTCCCCAACTCCTCTTAGTGGGAAAAGTCCTCTTCTTCTTGACAGACCATGGCTCCATCTCCCTGGGCCACAGGCACAGCCTTGGTTGACAGGATACCATCCTTCTTCCCAACTCCTCTTTGGAAGGAACATCAGCCCTCCTGATGGGCAGAGTTCTGAGCTGGTGGTGTAATCGAGGAGCCTCCCCACCTAAGCAAAGGTTTTAAAATTGGAGGCTGGTGCTCAGGGAAGGTGTTCGCTAATGACCTCACAGAGACATTTCCAGCATGGGCACTAGCTCTCTCCTTACCCTCATAAAGCTCCAAACTCAGGCTGAGAAAGGACTAAAGGCTGGTCCTCCCAGATGTCAGATAAGAGGGACCCCTAAATGCAAGCAGCCTCCTGTTCTATTCTTGCTGGCAAAAGAATAGAGGTTCCTCCAGTACCCCCATCCCTGGGAGCCGTTGTCCTCCTCTCATGATCTCACTTAACTTCCTACCTAATGCTGGAAGGAGATGGGGAGTCAGATGCCCTTTATCTGTAAAGGGGCAAGGCCTTAGACGTGATTGCCAAGGGGAAGGAGATCCCCAAAGTGGTCAAGGGGGCTTAGAAGTGTGGGTTATGGTTTTCCTTGGAGCTTCTCCCCTTCTCTGCCAGCTGAGGCCCTGTACTCTATCTCCCCATTCCCAGTCCAAGGAGCTGTGGGTTCTTTGTGAAACCACACAAGAGGGGCTGAAGAAAAGGGGGCGTTTAGGGGAAATGCGATGACTGGACTTACCTTCCTAAGACCCATAGTCAGTTTCCAGACACAGATTTATATATAAAAATTCATATATGTATATATACCCATTCATATGGCCATTGTAACCATTTCTGTGTTTATAAATGCATTATCTCTGAAAAAAAGAAAAGGTGGGGTTTTAGAGTATTTTGGAGAGTTACACAGTTTTCTTGGGTCTCTCCCAAGTATATCTGTTATTAAACCTTTATGTGACCTTCTCCTGTTAATCTGTTTTCATATCAACTTAAATCTAAGACCAGCCAGAAGAGGTGGAGGGAAATTCCTTCCTCCACATCAGCCAAACTTCCAAACTCTTCCGTAGCTCTCTGATCTACAACTTCTTCTCCCACCACCAGAATCCCTGTGTCTCCCTCGCCTCGGCTGCAGTCCCCCTTTAATCTCTGTTCTCGGAAGCAACCTTCCATGAAACCATGTCCCCTAAAACTGAGCTCCCGTGCCAAGTTCATGACTAACCTCTCTATCCAAAACTTCACCCACTTTCTTGTCCCCTCTGACCTCAACCCTGTGCCCACTGAACACCCACCCCAGGGTCAGATGACTCGTAGTGCTGTTGCGGGTTTCATCATTAACATACAGAGTCAGGCTGTTTCTCCAGCGCAAGGTGAGCTCACCTACCCCCGAGCCGTGGACCACTTGGCCAGAGGATTGCAAACCCAGAGATATTCTGACCTTCAAAACTATGATTAAGAAATATCACAAGATAACAATTAACTCCAACCTCTTCATCTCCTCTCTGCTAGCTGTTTTGCCTCTGATGACACAGAAACCGGTGAAACACACAAACATTAAAAATGGCAATTATGAGGGCTGTTTCCTCTAAGACCATCTGGGTCTGCTTTTCCTTCCTGCGTGCATTCTCTCTCTTTCCTGACTAGGAACTACACGTCTGCTCTTTGGAACTCAGGAAAGGCCAAGGAGAATAAACCTTTCTCTACAAACAAGAAACGGGGGACATAGAGGGTCTTTTGTACCTGGGAGGGCCCTGCAGAGTCCTGTTTGGTTTCAACCTCCCCTCCCTTTTTCTTTGATCTTTCTCAGTCCTGAGGGGAGCACAGATGGGACAAGAAAAGGAAGAAGAAAGGATAGAAAGCAGGGTCATAAACTCAGCAGGGGAACTCAGTTTAAGGGGACTTGATTCAGAAGCTTGATTTAATCACATCGTCTTCCTACCATGAGTCCAGGGCTAAGCCAGGGGCAGGAGGGACAGCAGAATATTGCTTTCTCCTCAAAACTATCAACTTTCTGGAGACTCGTAGATACATGATTCCCAGAGAACAGATACTACAGGAAGGAGGCAGACGACTACATTGTGATTTGAATATCAGAGCTAGGAAACTCAGAAAAGAGAGTGGTCAGGATTAACAGGAGCAGTCAGGAAAGGCTTCAACACACAGTGGGAACCCTGACAAAGGACCTCACCCAGGTGCCCGAAGTTAACATCAACAGTGATAAGTGTCTTGAGGGCCTGCTCCCTTGACATAAAGTGGTGAGGAAGCTCTTGACCTCTGTGATCTGTTTCCACAAAACCCATGACCCGTCTAATCGTGAGAGAAACTCCAAGTAAATCCCAGTATGGGACAGCCTCAAAGGACCTGCCCAGTCCTCCTCCACAGGGTCATGGGCATCGAAACAAAGGGAGTCTCGAAAACTGTACAAGCCCAGAGAAGCCTGAACAGACACGATGACCACATGTCATGTGGCGCCCTGGATGGGATCCTGGAACATAAAAAGGCAGAAGGAAGGGAACTTGAATAAAATATGGATTGCAGTTCAAAATAATGTATCAGTATGTGCTCATCAATTGTGACATTCTGTAGAAAACCAGAAAGAGAAGAAAAATTAAAGTCAAATAAGAGAAATCCACTGCTTCAAATAAGAGAAATCCACTGCTTCAAATTGGAAACCTAGACGATAATGATGATTTACTCATAAAAACGATGGTTTCCTGGTAAACACACACATTAACAAAGTAGACCTAAAAAAAGGACAATGTAAACAGACCACAGGAGTGAAGCGACTGAGCACACATGCACACACAGATCGGTTAGTACAGAAAGCTTGTGATGGTGCTTAGAAATCTTCCACTGGAAAAGACCCCGGACCATGTGGGTTCACAGTTAATAGCTGAGTGTTAAGTGACCTTGAACAAATTCTGATTGTAATAACAAAACTTGATATGCTTACGCATTTCACTTAGTGTAGGATGTCCATGTTTACAAAAGAGACTCACTTTATGTAGTATTACAAATATACTGCCTATTAAACTGTGACTTTCACAACAAAAAGGAAAAGTTGTTAATGAGTTTACTTCCATTAAAACCAGAAAAAAAATTTAATATATTCTCATTTTGGTGTAAAAACCACATTTAAACTTAAATAATATCGTGAGTTTTAACACACACTTTTCAGTGTGTCGATTTTTTCCAACAGCATCAACATAAGAATACTCTTTCGAGCAAGAACACAGGGGCACTGGCTGTGGGACTGGCCTGTCCCTGTGTGCACGCACAGCTCTGTAGGAGGACCCCTGTGACGGCTTCTGTAAGAAGCACCACTCTGCGCCCTGAGGAAGAACACCTTAACCAGGGATGCTTTTGTAAAATACTGTTGACCCTCGAAAACATAGATTGGAACTGCTCGGATCTACTCGCATGTGGATTTTTTCCAATAGGAAATAGTGCAGAACTACACAATGCTGGGAAAGATTGAGGGCAGGAGGAGAAGGGGATGACAGAGGATGAGATGGTTGGATGACATCAGCGACTTAATGGACATAGGTTTGGGTGGACGCCGAGAGTTGGTGATGGACAGGGAAGCCTGACATGCTGCAGTTCATGGGGTAGCAAAGAGTCAGACACGACTGAGCGACTGACCTGATACTCATACACAATGCAAGTTGGTTAGATCTGCCAAGGCGAAACCAGGAGCAGGAGGGTGACCATAAGTCATTACTCCCTTACGACCACAGAGGGTGGTTGCCCAATCCCCAGACTCAAGGGTTGCCTGTGGTCCTGCTGAAATTCTAGTGAGAAGGTAAAGAGAAGCCTGGGGCAAAACCCAAGGATGAAGGTCCCATGCCCACATCCGATACCACATGTCCCACAGGAGCCGCACCCGCAATCTGCCCTCCTGCCTGTGTCCCTGAGCTTGGGTTGGGACAGCACGGCTGTCGGAGGGTGGCATCCTGCTCAGGTGATGACACAGAGGTGCCCTGGGGCCCATGTATGGGGGGCATGGCTCACCACAACCACAGCCACGAAGCTTTGGGTGACTTCTCACTTGGGCACCACCAAGGTCCAAGCAAGCTTCCCTCGTGGCTCAGATAGTAAAAGCATCTGCTTGCAATGCCAGAGACCCGGGTTCAATCCCTGGGTAGGGAAGATCCTCTGGAGAAGGAAATGACAACCCACTCCAGTACTCGTGCCTGGAAAATTCCATGGATGGAGGAACCTCTTAGGCTACAGTCCATGGAGTCGCAAAGAGTCAGACGTGACTGAGAGACTTCACTTTCACTTTTCAAGGTCCAAACATGTGAGTCCAATGAACACCATCACTGGCCACACAGGACAGGCTTCCCAGTGGTCTAACCCCGAGGGGCCCAGATTCACTTGAAGCCCTGCCTATGCACACACTGACCTGGGACTCCCCAGGGGTGGCTCCAAGGGGTGGCTCCATGCTAGTGTTTTTATACTGGGTTAGAGTTGATGGTGTCTGCACCTCACTTCCATCCACACCCTCCACTCTCTGGATATGAAGGACACAGTCTGGGCCCTCTGGCCCCACCAACATGGATACAGCTCTGCTGATGCTCCCACCACACCCCAGGGCTCCATAGCTGTACATAGGGGGCCGCCTGTCTCAGACAGAAGGAGGGGCTTTCCCCTCCTTTCCCCTTGGGGGGCTAGAGCTGCAAGTGCTTTCTGTCCAGGTCATAGGGGACCCTGAAGACCCCGGAGAGGTGCCCTCTGGCTCAGCACCTTTAATACTTCAGCACCTCCAACCCCAGAACAGTCTCCTCCCAGCCCTCACTGGGCAGAGGATTCCAGCCCCAGACCTAAGTCCTGCAGCCAGGAGGGGTGGGGTCTTCTGCCTGGAGTCCCCAGTAAGCCTGATGGGGTTGCTCCAGGAAGGGCCATGGCATCTGGGGCCAGCAGGGAGAGGGAGGTTGCTGGCAGAGACAAGAACACTGTTACAGGTTGAATGATGAACCCAGAAATTCATGTGTTGAAGTCCTAACCCCCAGTACCTATGACTATGACATTATATGGAAATGAGTCAAGATGAAATCATTCAAGTTGGCCCTAACCCTAGGGGTACTGGTGTAAAAAGGGGGAATTTGGACACACATACACACAGGGAAAATGCCTTGTGAGGGCTGGAGCTATACTGTCCTAAGACAAGAACTCCAAGAAGCTGAGAGCCCTGAATCAGATCCTCCCCTGGTGCTCTCAGGCCTTGCCCACTCCTAGATTGACATCCAGCCTCCAGGACCATGAGATCAAAAATTCCTGTTGTTCTAAGTCACCCAAATTGTGGAACTTTGGGGGGTTTTGTTTATTTTGGCTGCATCACATGGCTTGTGGGATCTTAGTTCCCCACCCAGGGACTGAACTTGCATCCTAGGCAGTGAGAGCTCAGAGTCCTACCCACTGCACCACCAGGGAACTAATTCCTTGCAGTACTTTGTTACAGCAGCCCTAAGGGATGGACACCAGCACCCTCTGTTCTGTTCCTTTCTCTCCAGACCAGGGTGGGTGGTAGTAGAGGCAGACCCACTGCTGCGTTGGCCCTCTGGCCCTGACTGGCTGGGAGCTCTGGAAACAGCTCTTTGCTTCCGGGGGCCATGGGAAGATGAGGACAAAGAGGAACAGGGGTGGCACCCTGGAGCTTGACACTGCACCCTGCACCCAATCCCCACACTCCTGGAGCTCCAAATGTCCAGGAGTAGCCAGCTCCACTCTTCACCTCCCTCCAGTCCTCTCCACCTGCCATCAGCAGTTTGGAACAGCCATGGTGTCTTGATCTCAGTAGGGGAGACAGAGAGAGAGGACACTCCACCTGGGCACAGCCTCTCACTGGCGTCCATGGCCTTTTACAGACAGGCTGGCAAGACAGACTGTGGGGCCAACTCTCCTCTTCTCAGAGGGGCCTGGGTCAAGCCAGGAAGCAGGGAGAGAAGTGGTTGAGCAGGCAGCCTGATTGGCAGGACTCTGAGGGCAGAGCCCCGTCCCCCCAGGTGCTGAGTGGAGGAGGGTAGGGGGAGGAGCCTCCTGCCTTCACCCACAGTTCTGACCCCACATAGGTGGCCCTCTGCAGGTCTTGTTTGTCAAGGGTCAGCTCCAGACACTTCAGTCCATTTTCTCCAAAACAGACATGATGCAGCTGCCAAGTCAGGGCTCTAGGACTTTCAGGATAGAGCCCAGTGTCTGCAAAGGTGGGAAGGAGGAAAACGCCGTGAAGGTCCTCATGCAACCTGTTCACCACGGTCCTGCCTCTAATCTGACCAGCTGCCACACAGATAACTCCTTGCCGAGCACCCAGGCTCTGCTGACCATAGGAGACCTGGACAGGCCCAGAGCTCTGCGTGTTTCCTGGGGAAGTTGAGGGGTGGCACATCCCTTAGCAGCCCAGGGTGTTATAAGCCCTGACCCCTAACCCTAAAGTATGTTCACTAACTGTGCTGCCCTTTTGTGCAGAATTTGGATGAATGAGGGTGAGTGAGTCTAAAGAGTGTGCTTCATGTGGGGACAGCCTGTGTGGGTAAGAGCAGGTTAATGATGTGCGTGGAACTCAGTTATTTACACCAACCACCATGGGGTGAAGGGTAAACCATAAAGTTGAAGAGTGACTCTTGGTGATGGGGTGAACACTGTATGGGCATGTGGGGGCAAGTTGGTGATGTTTGAGATCCTAGAACGGGGAAATGAGAGTAAAGTGCTCATGAATTCTGAGAGTTAGGTAAGCAGATTAGGGAGACTAATGAATTAGTTAATACAAAGTTTGATGAGAAACAGATATTTGCATAGCTTCAAAGCACCGCGCCCTAAAATACTTACACAAAGAGAAAAGGAGTAACTTTATAGTGGAGAAGCTTGGCTGGGAACACCCTAACCAAGTGATGGAGATGAACACCAGCAGTGACAGGGTGAGCAAGATTCACATGAGGCCCAGAGGATGCAGTAAGGACCAATCATCACTTCAGGGATATCCCTTCCAAATGCATACCCCAAATTACATGGCCACTTTGGGGGACATTCTGCACAGAAACTGGTTTGTAATCCCCAAATCAAGGTCCCCGAAGTCCAGGAGAAACCAGGGACTGTCCCAGGTGGGAGGGCATTGAGAGATTTGCTGAGTAAATGCAGCACATGTTGTGGAGTGGATGTGGATTCTTTCATTCAGGCCAATATTGGGACAACTAACTGGACTTCCTTCAGGTCTAGCAATTAGGACTGACTTCTGGATTTCAATGGAGGAGCTGTGGACATGCAGAATGCCTTATCTGAAAGGAACACACAGAAGCATTAGGGGGATGATGGGCATCTGGTCAGTAACTTATTCTCAAATGGTTCAAAGAAAATAAGATACCTTTTCCATTTTCAACATTTTCTTAAGTTTTCGACTGTTTCCAAATAAATGTTTTAAAACTGAAAGGCCCTAGTTTTAGGGACCTAGAAGGTGAGTGGCCATCTGAGCTGCACATCTGTCACTCCTGACACTCAGCCCTGTGGTTCTGGGGATGACAATGGGATGGGATGGGGCTACGGGGGGAGCAGTGAGCGTGGGGGCCCTAGGGCGGTGGGGGCTGAGCACAGGCAGTCAGCCGAGACGTCCCCTCCAGGGAAGCTCATAGGGTCTCTTTAAGTGTCCTTGGTTCTCAGCTGTTCCCCGCTTCACCCCACCTTCAGCAACTACCTGGAAGTGCCCCTTTATTCCTCTGCCTCCCCCACTATCCTGTGAGCCCCAAGGGCACAAACCTGACTCTATTACCCACTATATCACCTCTGTCAACCAACACTTTGGGAAGGCAAGGGTGGGTCAAGGGGCTGCTCTGGAGGTGACAGCCCTAGCTGTCCAAGTTCCCATTCAAGCGTGTCACGGGAGGACCAGGAGCTGCAACCAGCCCAGCCCTGGGACCTGTGCTTCCCTGCCCACTGCTTCCATCTCTGGGGCAATTTCTCATTCCCGGGGCTTAACACCAGGTGAGAGGCAGAGGGCACAGATGCCCATGTGACACTGCTGATAAGACAGAGCCATTGGAAAGGATCTGAATGTCCATCACCAGGGTCCTGATGCACAAATTAGTGCCCACGCACTGTGAAATGTGGGCCTGGCCTGAGAGGGGCAGGTGTCCAGGACAGTTAAGTGAATGAAGGGCAGGGAGTCAGAACATTAAACTTTTAATTGAACAGAACATTTGCTGGGCAAACACAATGAATCACAACCCTGGGCAAGGCACCCCCCACCCCAGCCTAGCAGGCTCTCCCCCACTGCACGTGCCTCTGTGCAAACCCTAGACTCAGAAATGCCAGAGGTTGCCTACACCTCACTCACAACATCTACTGGGAGAAGTCTGGCCTTGTCACAGGACAGGTGGGAGGCCCGAAGGGCAACATCCCCTCTCTGAGAAAGGCCTTCACTGCCCAGAACCCACCCTGGAACCTGACTGCAATCTGCTGCTGCCTGCATAGAACAGACCCACCTTTGACTTCTGACTTCAGGAATGTTTCTCAGATGCTTCTTCCAATACAAAAAGTTGACAACCAAACTATTCAAACAGGGCATGGGGGGCTCAGCAGAACCCCCAGGAAACTCTGGGGACCTCCTTCTTCAGTAGGGATAAAGCTCTGTTACTTGAGTTGCTGGATGTCCACAGCTGCTCCCCTGGAGCACTGGTCAGGCTCCCAAGAGGCAGCTCAGCCCAGGCTACCCCCTGAAAGCTCCAGGAGCATCCTGGCTCCCCAGAAGGCGTCGCTGGAGGTCTGCCCATCAGACCACTGCACCTGGGAAGCCAACACAAGTGTCACACATGGAGATGCCCTTTGCCAGCTCTGCCCTCCCACTTGGCACTCCCGACCCTGGGACTCACCCCTCTGGACTCAGTAGGAAACCCTGCCCCAGGACACTTGCCTCCCAGCTCCCCTTCCATTGAAGTCCAGCCTCCAGACGTCCCTGGCTCATGTTCCGCTCTGCCCATTTTAGTCACTCTGAAGACCCAAGCTGGGGACCCAGGAGTCAGGAAGGAAGCCCACAGTACTTGTAGGAGGGTCTCACCTGGCTGGAGGGAGGGGGCTGGCTCAGCTCCACGGCAGACATGGGGCCAGGGAAGCCTGGTGGGGCCGGAGTCAGGTCTGAGGGGCTGGAAAAGGGACGGTGTCAGGACAGGCCCTCTGCCAGGCCCTATTTGAGGGTCACACTGTCCCCTGTGAGCCCCATACTCGGAGAGCTTTCTACCTGTCTGAAGCCCTTCCAGGTGACAGGCTCTCTGGGAACAGCCTCCTCCTGCAAGGCGCTCAGGTGTGCAGGATGCTGGAGGGGCCTCAGGACACCTCAAGCAGGTGGCCCAGGTAGTCAGGGAGCAAGCACATCAGGGCAAGCTCACAGAAGAGGGGGTGGTGAGCAGAGGCGTAAAGGGAGAGAAGGCCACAAAGGGACAGGCCTGAGGCATGAAGAGGTCAGAAGGTCCTTAGAACCAAGTCAAGGAGAGCAGCAGGGGGAGCAGGGCAGGAGATAGGTGCAGCCACTCAGGATAACAGTCATGCAGGTCCTTGAAGTCAAACCACATCTACCCTGTGACCTAGTCACCCCACTGCTAGGTGTATACACCCCAGAGACATGAAGGCAAATGTGCAGGCACACACCAAACCCAAACCAGAAGCTTCCAAATGCCTCCAGCACGTGATGTCAATCCACACCAAGACTAGGACTCAGCAAGAAAGAGGAAGGGGTGCTGATACACACAGGAGAAAGGGGGTTGATACACACAGGAGGAGGGATGCTGATACACACAGGAGAAGGAGTGTTGATGCACACAGGAGGAGGAGTGTTGATGCACACAGGAGGAAGGGTGTTGATACACACAGGAGGAGGGGTGTTGATGAACACAGGAGAAAGGGTGTTGATACACACAGGAGAAGGGTGTTGGTACACACAGGAGGAAGGGGTGCTGATGCACACAGGAGGGGTGTTAATACACACAGGAGAAAGGGTGTTAATACACACAGGAGGAAGGGGGTGCTGATACACACAGGAGGAGGGGTGTTGATACACACAGGAGGAGGGGTGTTGATACACACAAGAGGTGGGTGTTGATACACACAAGAGGAGGGGAGCTGATACACACAGGAGGAAGGGTGTTGATACACACAGGAAGAAGGGGTGATGATACACACAGGAGGAAGGGTGTTGATACACACAAGAGGTGGGTGTTGATACACACAGCAGTAAGGACAGGTCTCAAGCAGTCAGGCTGAGTGAAGGAAGCCATATAATAAAAAAAGGGCAGATGCTGTATGATTTCACTCATATGAAATTCTTAGAAAATGCAGCTAAAGAAAGCAGATCCTTGGTCCTGGGGAGATGGGGGTGAGGGGTGGAGGCAGATGGAAACAGCTCTGTGCCCATGACCTAAAGCATAGCTATAGTTTGTGATGAATACATAAGTCACACTCAGAAAACTGTCATTTGTACCATCTAAACCTATTGGTTTACTTTACGCCCCAGCGAAGCTGTTTTTAAATAAGGAATCAAGGGTATCAGATCAGAACAAAGATGAGCTGGAACATCAGAGTCCAAGGGTGAGAAAACCAGTGGAGAGTCCAAGCAGCCCCGAGGGGGCCCTGTGGCTGCTCCTCTCCATAGGGCTTCTGCTCATAACCCCACATCATCTGGCTGTTACAAGCAGAGCCTGTTTCCTCAGGAGGCTGCTCCCCTCCTCTCGCATGTCCCCCAGTAATTCTGCCCTCACTGGGCACCTGATCTTCAGCTCCTAGATTTGGGAGACCCCAAACCCTGGGGACCCTGTCCTGTGACCCTCTATCATAGGCTCCCCCTTCACCAGGGGCCCAATCCTCTCCTGTGAAGTCTGAACCACTGTCACGCCCCCATGCCACACTGCAGCGCATCCCCTCTTCACAGCCCTCCCAAGCTCCTTTAAAATTATAATTTTGAATATAAAAGCAGGCTTTTGATGCTGTCCAGAAACTCAAACAATCTTTGGGGAAAAGAAAATGCCTGAAAGAGGCTGCTAGAGCCCAGGGAGACCTCTGGGGAAGCACCATCCACATGCCTGTATCTGCTCCCATGCTTGCAAGTGTTCTTTTGTCTGTGGGAAAAACTATGATCATGTAGGATGGGGGAACTGTTGAGGTTTCCAGAAATCCGTAAGGAAAAGATCTCATCTGCCCCGTGGCAGATGGTGGGTCTCCCGACCAGGCATCACCCCATGTGTGGCCCATAGGAGGTCTCACCTGAGCCCGATGGCTCTGCACCTACCTCTGGGTGAGGATGAAATCGGGAGCCTGTGCCGGGGGCTGGGTTACCCGGAGGTTGCCCGCCTGCTGTTCTGCTTGGCTACCGCAGGAACCCGGATCCTTCTCCTGGTATGTGCCCTGGGGGTTGATGCTGGGAGGGTCAGCAAATCCTGCAGGGGAGGAAACCCCATAACCCAGAGCTGGGAGACAGGAGCACAGTCCATGTGCCCAACACAGAGGCCCGTGGAGAGGCAGCGTCCAGTCTGCCAGCCCCCGGCCTCAGCTCTGCGTTGAGGAAAGAGAAGCCACTTCTATCCATCTCAGTGGCTTTTTCAGGCTTCCAGAGACCAAAACAATGTCATATTTCACTGGCTTCAAGTTTTTGTCATTCTAGACCTCACACCAGCCCAACAAAGACTCAGTACCCAAATCTGCCCACATTCACCACTGCCGTGTGAGGACAGACTCCTCGGTGCCTCCCTGCTTCACCACAGGCTGAGCCCAGCCACCCACCGCTTCCCTCCTCTTTTTCCTTGGGTTTCACCTTGACTTCATGGCAGTGCAAGGTGTCACTCCCTTGCCCCACCCTTTCTCTTTACTTAAAATGTAAAAAATCTCTCAGGGTGCCTTTCACTCTAAAAAGGAAAGCCACAGGGACTCGATCAGTTCCGGGTTGACATTTAGGAGCAAAGTAAGCTAAGAAAGAAGGTCCATTTGTGCCCTAAGTCCATCTGGGCAATAAAACTAGCAAGCGTCCTGATCTCAGACCCCAAACAACGGTCTTCCCTCCTGTCTGCCAGAGTAACCATCTCATCTGTCAGCTGCTCAGACCTGCCGAACCGTTTGCTGTATGACTGCCTCCATCTCTGTTGTATCTTCTTCCCACAGAACTTCAAAGATACTCTGAGGCCCATGAAATATGGTTAAGTGCAAATTTGAACAATTCAATTTACGCAGAATAGATCAATGGGTTATAGCTTCTTCCTCTAAGAGTAAGGGAAATAAAAAGCCCCAAGCCTAGAACAAAGGGAGTGTCATGGGAAGCGCAATTAGCAGGTGGGAGGTGTCCATGTTCGGCAGATGCAGGGCACACGTCCAATGCCGTGGTGGTGGGTGGGATGACTGAAGGGAAGCCAGGGCGTAAGCAGGGGTCAAGGACCCTAAGGAGTTTGCAGAGAGGGAAGGAAAATGAGGTGCTCAGGTGGTCAGCAGGGAGCTCACCAATTCCCACAGAACATCACCCCTCACATATGCTCGACATGGTGTGAAAACCAGCTCCCCTCTTCCCAGTATGAGGCTCGCCACTGCCTGTCCAGACTCCAGCCTTGTTAGTACACATGGACAGGAAAAGGTCTCAGAAATGAAAGACCAATCTGTTAGGAAGGAAAAACTGCCTCAGAGAAATAAGTCTCCAGGCTCTTCCACTTTCAGGCCCCACCTCTTCCTGTTTCCAAGAAAGGACCTGAATCCACGATCCTAACATTTCCTCCTTCAGGCAACAAAGCATATTTACTGAAGCTTGTAAGCAGGATACTCAAAGAAGTATCGATATTGCATCTATAAAAAGTGACACAATCTATGAAGAAAGGAAAAGCAGAATTAAGAAAAGAGAGCTTGGAGTTCTCTTAAAATACATAAGGGTCATAATATTAGAAGATAGGACTTCCCTGGTGGTCTGGTGGTTAAGAATCGTCTGCCAATGCAAGAGATATGGGTTTGATTCCTGGTCCGGGAATTTTCCACATGCCAACTAAACCCCTGAGTCACAACTACTGAAGCCCACGTGCGCCTATGGCCCGTGCTCTGCAACGAGAAGCCACTGCAATGAGAAGCCTGTGCACTGCCTCTAGAGAGCAGCCCCTGCTCACTGCAACCAAGACCCAGTGCAGCAAAAAGAAGTAAGTAAGTGTTTTTTTAAGACGATCAGAAGATAGAGTTTAAGACAAAAGCATATACAATAAAAAGCAACTTTTTTAAAGGTAAGCATTTTGGGAGATTGGCCCAGGATTTCCAACATCCAAATAACATTTGTGCTGTAAAGAGAGAACTGGAAGGAGGAAATTATCAGGAAACTATCAAAGAATATTACAGAAAGTTCCTGGAGCTTAAAGAAGACCTTGCTCTCTCTTTAAACTGAAAGGCTTAACAACAAAGTGATTTTAAAAGACTCACACCTAGAACCATCCCTGTGAAATTTCAGAACACCAGGACTTAAAAAATAAAAAGCTCCAAGAAAGGAAAAATATGTAAAACATGTAAAAATCAGAATGACATCTGACTTAAAATGACAGCATTGTATGCGGTACTGATATGTTACTTTCAAATTTCTAAGGGAAAAAAGTGTTTTGAACTCAGAATTCTGTCCCTGACAAATCATTAATCAAGCATGAGGGAAGATTAAAGACAATTTCAGAAGATGCAAGGAATCAGAAAATTTACCTGCAGTCACCCTTTCTTGTAAAGTTAAAGACATTCTCTAACATAACAAGGGAGAAGGCAATGGCAACACACTCCAGTGTTCTTGCCTGGAGAATCCCAGGGACAGGGGAGCCTGGTGGGCTGCCGTCTATAGGGTCGCACAGAGTCGGACACGACTGAAGTGACTTAGCAGCAAAAGCAGCAATATAACAAGAATCAAGAAAGATAGAACAAGATTTGCAGTTAAGGAAACACTGAAGTGGAATTTCCCTGATTAAGATTTTCCAATGGTTAAGATTTCACCTTCCAACGCAGGGGACGAGCGTTTTATCCCTGGTCAGGGAACTAAGATTCAACACTGAAGCAAACCCAGGTGCTCTCAGGATGATGGCTCCATCCCAGGCCTAGGCAGACTGCACTTGGATGGGGACAGGGAGAAGGAGGCTCCCAGCAACAAGTCTTCAGAGGTGATGTTTGAAATACTGAGAGAAGCTAAGGACGTGATAAAAGCAGACAATGTAAGAAAAAAGAAAGGCAACGAGAAACTATAATAAGGCATATATATATATATATAACCACAGAGGAGGGCTTCCCAAGTGGCGCTAGTGGTAAAGACTGCCGATGCAGGTGGACATAGAGATGTGTTTGATCCCTGGGTCAAGATCCCCTGAAGGAGGGCACGGCAACCCACTCCAGTACTGCCTGGGAAATTTCAAGGACGGGGGAGGCGGCGGGCTACAGTCCATAGGGTCACAAAGAATCAGACACGACTGAAGCGATTTAGCATGCATGCATAACCACAGAAGACTAGGAAATTTAGGTGACAGGCTGAATTCAGTGCCAATATCCTCCTTATGGAGGTCACAAGATGCTATCATGTTTGGTGCACAAAATACATACCTGAATACATTTTCGTTAAGGGTATGTAGAGCTACAATTACAACTAAGAAAGAAACCAGGACAAGAGGGTAGAAGTCCGAGCAGCTCAGCCCTTCTCTGTGCTAGCAGATGTGGACAAGCTAGTCACAGGCGCTGGAGGCAGGGCTGGCAGCCATTCCATTCCATTTCAACTCTTTCCTCACTATCCTGTTTTTCAGTCATGTGCACATTTTATTTTCAAAACAAAAATAAATGAAAAAATCATCCAGCTGTTCGTGGGAAGAGACTGTTCCAAGTGCACTGGTTTGTGGGTCTAATAAAATACATGGGATTCAGGCAGAAAGTCCTCGCCCCTCAAAATCCTGCCCCTTCAAATGAGATACAAGCCGTCAAAGCATCTGATGTAGAAACACGTGGTCTGTCTAGAGTGGACCCACCTGTGGGGCTGGGCTCCCTGAGGGCAGTGAAGGACACAGCCAGAGCAGCGTCTGTAGGGCGCATGGTGAGGTCCAGCCCATGACTGTGGATCAGCTGCCCAGTCTGGAAGGAAACTTCCTTGGAGGATGCCAGTGCGAGAGACATCAGCCACGACTCAGGGGCAGCCAGAGAGGGGTCCAGCATATCGTTGGCAGCAGCCAGAGGACAGAGACCAGGGCCAGAGCAGACAGGGGGCAGAGTGGCAGGATCATGGTTAGGTCCCTCCTGGTATATCTCACCACCCTGCAGAGACCTGGGGGACACAGGGAACACCACCCCTTGGTGGGCAGAGGCTCCCTCAGACTGGGGTAGGGGGGCCTGGGAGGACATTTCAGCTCAGCCTGGGAATCTGGGTTCGGATGGCTGTGGGGCCCACCACATTCCCAGTCATGCTGCCTTCACCATCCTCCCTGGGGCTGCAAGGGTAAAAAATATTACTGCTAGAAACCTAAGATACATTAGCAGTTTATTTACAAGTGCTTTCAATGAAGCATTGTTCTGCAATACTGAAAGCTGAAAATGATTAGGAACAACCTAACAGTTGAGGGACTATATGAAGGTGGATCCTAAAGGACTATCATGCAGAAGTTAATAATTCAAAGAATTAATATTCCACAAATGCTTACAGTATCTCAGATGTCACTCCTGGGCTTTTGTTAACAACTCCCCACCTCTATAATCTGTGTGATGACCTGCATGGCAGGGCTTATCACTGTCCCCATTTTACAGATGAAAAAAGTGAGACACCAAAAGGTCATGGGAACTTGCCTAAGGCCACATGGCTGGGTAGTGCTGGCCTGAATGTGAGGTGTCAGCCCAGGTAATGTCATGAGAGATGCTAATAACACAAGGGTAAGAGGGAAAAGTGGGCACAGCTTGATGGCTTATACAGCACGAACATGACCCCTCGCTCAGACTCAGTCCCCCTGCTGGCCAGCACTCTTCTCACAGCAGTCTGTGCAGCATCACAGGAGCGGCAAGGTAAGGTGAGACACTGGGCTGTGGGAGGGACTTACTAACTTAGTGGTTACTAACTTAGAGATATACCAACCACACCAAATGCTAGAGATAAACAAACCACGAGGAAGGCCATTTGCCTTTAGGAGATAGTTCTGCATGTTCTTCTAAGTCTGTTTCCCCATTCTCCAAAATTTACATGTATGGCTGTGAGTCAGGCTCCAGGAAGCAAGTGTGCTGTACATGACGTGGGTTCCTTGCCAGTGGCTCCCCCTCCTACCTGGGGTCACAGCTATCTCTGCCCTCAGCCATCAGAGACCTGGTCCCAGGGTCTGGCTGGTGTTCCTATGCCCACTCCATTCCTGGTCTCCCACCGAGAGTGGGAAACTGAACAGGGAGACATTCCCCTGGCCTATGTGCATGGCAGTACCTGGAAGCCAGTGACTTGGGCACAGTCTCTTCTCCAGAAAAGTGTGGGGTCAGAGCCACCGGCTCCCACGGCCCTTGAGTGGTCTCCAGGGTCTGTAGAGGCCCACTTTTCTCAGGTCCTGCTAAAAGCCGATCAGACGGGAAGCGAGGCTGGGTGATGCTTGGAGTCCCAGGCTCCTTCCCAGCAGATTGAGAGCAGTCACGCTGGCTGCCTGCTGCTCTTTGACCCTTCATCTGTCTTTGGTCTGAACTGAAACCCACAATTATGAACCCAGGCCACCCCAATTCTGGTGCTTGGCTCAACTCCCCGACTCCTGGGCCTGACCTCACGGTAATCGCTCAACGCAAAATGCTGCTGCAGCCCACCTGGGCCACCCTGAGCCCAACCTGACCCTGAGCATCAGTGAGCTCACTTCCCACAGGGTGAGGTGCTGAACGTGCAGACTGGGGCTGGAGGAGGGGGCCTGGCTGGTCCTGGATACAGGTTTTGTCAGAGGGGCCACTCACTTGACCACTGAGGCCTGTCCACAAGCCCAGAGCCAGGCTGGGGGTGGTCTGTTGGCTGCGGGGGTAGGTGCCGACTCGCCTCCCCCGACGTGAGGTCATCTGCTGAGTCTGGGGCTGGCGCCGCACGCTGCATCAGGGCCCTCTGGCGCCGCCGGTAATTGGCAAACCAGTTGTAGACTTGCTCCGTGGTCAGATGCGTCTCAGAGGCCAGGCCCTCCTGCCCCAAAACAACCCGCCACTAGCCCAGCCCACTCCCAAGCAGAGAGGCTGGGGCACCAAGAGGGCAAGCCACCACCCAGCCGACAGTCACTCACAGTCAGGAGGGCTCCGAGCAGCTGGCAAACCAGATCCTCCCGAGGTGCCACCCAACCACTGACCCTTCACCCTCCCGTGCCAAAGCATATGGGCCATGACCAACCCTGCGACCAGGCACCTCTCAGATGTGAACTGGCACCACTGGCCACAGCGTCCTGCTCTGGGGGAGCCCAGCTGACTGGACGCGGGGAGGAGAGAGCAAGCCAGCTTTCTGAGCAGCAGGGTCTGAGGGGGAAGACTCTTGCCCCCTCCACCTGCTCCTGGAGGGAGCCCCCCTCCACCCCTCCTGCTGGATCCCCGGCCTCAGCGAGTGCTCAGTGAGTGTCTCCTGAAGTCACACAGGCTGATGGGGTATTAAGATGTTGGTGATGAAACTCACTCCCCAACCTGTGCAGGGCAGACATGCAAGGGCTGCCAACCAAAGGGCGCCATCCCCAAAGGAGTTCAGGGTGGTCAGAGCCCACCATTGCCCTGTCAGATAGGCCACTAGGGAGGGTGTGGATCTACCCCCTAAGGTGGTGATGTCACCTAAGGGTGGCAAGCCCCCAAGGGTGTTAGTCCCCCACCTAACAGTGGGGGTGAACCAACCAAGGGTGGGCCTCCGCTAAGGACAGGGAGTGTTGGCGAAGGGGAGGGTGCCTGGCCAGGCTCATATCTGCTCTTACCCGCTCAGCCTTGCTAGGATTGGTGCTCACGCCCGAGGCAAAGTCCTCCAGCTTCTGGCGAACTTCTCTGGGGAAGTTCCGGCTCTTGAGGCCATTAGGGCAGAGGGAGGCAGGTGGTGGATTCCTAGAGGAGGACACTGAGGAGGTGGTAACAGACCCCTGCTCCTCTGGATGCACCTGTTGTGCCCCCTGGACTCTTCTCCTTTCAGCGGCCACCCTCCTCCCCACCATGTGCTGCAGGCCCTGGATCCAAGCCCTGAGCAGGGAGGGGCCTGGTGGTGCCTGGGCCCACACTCCACACTCTCATCAGGGTTCCCAGCACCCCTCACTGACCAGTGGCCCTGAATGCTAAAGCTGGATGATGAAGATATTGAGGTGGGTTATGCTATCCGCTTTACTGACTGTATAATGGAATTTTTTGCAAAAGAAAAAATGACAGGGGGCTTCCCTGGTGGCTCAGTGGTAAAGAATCTGCCTGCCAATTCAGGAGACGGATTTGATCCCTGGTCTGGGAAGAACGCACATGCCACAGAGGAACCTCGCTCATGCTCCCCAACTACTGAGCCTGTGCTCTAGAGCCTGGGAGCCACAACTACTGAGGCCCAAGCACCCTAAAGTCCATGCTCTGCAACAAGATAAGCCACAATGAGAAGCCTGCAGAACACAACCAGAGAGTAGCCCCCACTCACTACAACTAAGGATTCCCTGATGGTTCAGTTGGTAAGGAATCCGCCTGCAATGCAGGAGACCCTGGTTCGATTCCTGAGTCGGGAAGTTCCCCAGGAGGAGAGACAGGCTACCCACTCCAGTATTCATAGGCTTCCCTCGTGGCTCAGCTGGTCAAGAATCCTCCTGCAACGCGGGAGACCTGGGTTAGATCCCTGGGTTGGGAAGATCCCCCGGAGAAGGGAACAACTACCCACTGCAATATTCTGGCCTGGAGAACTCCATGGACTGTGTAACCCGTGGGGTCACAAAGAGTTGGGCACGACTGAGCCGCTTTCACTGCAACTAAAGAAAAGCCCGCACAGCAATGAAGATCCAGCAGAGGCAAAAAGAAATAGTTTTCTTTAAATGACATGTAAGTGAACAACACCAGTTTTCTACAAGATTTGATATCCAAATACCAATTGAAAAATCCCCATGTGTCGAGAACACACCCCATACATCCCAGTGAAGCTGTTTCCCACTTCTCACATCTTCCCCCAGCCTGTTCTGCCCGTTCCAGTGAGAGAACACCATGTCCCAGCCAATCAGGCCAAGAGCCTGGGTTTATTATCTTACCTTCTCCAATACATTCAACCTCTCAGCAAATCCTCCTGAGTCCATCCTGACACAACCCATTCCCCAGCCACGGCCTCTCCCAGAACCTCCAAGCACCTCCTGTCTCTGCTCCTGCGCTGACCACCAGCCGTAACGTGTATCACCCCTCCTCATGCCCAGAGTGCTGTCCCTGTGCTCAGGCCTCGCTCAGGTTCTGTGCCCCGTGCTGCAGCCCCCACCACAACAAAGGACCACCGAGCCACAGCCCTCTACTGAGCTTGTCCTGTCTGGCATTCCTTGCTCTGAATTAGGGGATCTGCTTTGCTCCCCAGTCTCCGTTCCGTCATCTACATCCAAGTGCAGCTCCAGGAGAGCCCAACAGGGAGTGTTGGCGAAGGGGAGGGTGCCTGGCCAGGCTCATATCTGCTCTTACCCGCTCAGCCTTGCTGGGCTTGGTGCTCACGCCCGAGGCAAACGGCACACTGCTCCCCAAGTCACTTTGCTGAACCACCCTCAGGCAGGCCCTAAAAACCTATAGGGAGGGGACTGACTGCAACCGTTGACAACCTCAAGGCTGATTAACTTCTGGGCTTTGAGGACGTATTTGGAGGGCACTGTGAGAAAAATTCCATCTGACCCAAAAGGAATCCATCCATCTCTTCCTCCATCAACTAGGCCCTTGGCTCAGCAACTCCTGTCACTTGGGCTTTCGGGAGCTCAGAGCAAGACCTGCAGCCCCTTCTGGACTGTGGAGCACACCCAAATAAGGAACAAAGGCTCTGCAGCCTCAACGTCTAAGCTGGAATCCTGCCTTTGCGTCTCTCTAGTGTGTGACCAGGTGAGTCACTAATTTTTCTGTGTCTCGGTGTCCTCATGCATGAATGGTGATAATGGTGATGGTTATAACTAGTCGTAATGTTTACTTAGTGCTGATTATGGTCATGGTGGTGACTGTTAATTAACATCTGTTCAGCAGCTATCATGTGCCAGACTGTCTTCTAACCAGGGGTCCCCATGTCCGATGATCTGGGATCGAATGTCTGATGATCTGAGGTAAAGCTGATGTAATAATAATAGACGTAAAGTGCACAATAACTGTAATATACTTGAATCATCCCCCTTGCCCCTGCACATGCACTGGTCCACGGAAAAACTGTCTTCCACAAAACCCGCCGCTAGTGCCAAAAAGATTGGGACCACTGTTCTAAGCACCACATACATCCCACATGGTGCTTATAGCACCCTCATCTCTATCTGTCTTTAAAAGGTCCTGCAGCCCTGAGGAGCTGCACTGAAATCCCAGCCAGGCCACTGGCAGAGCCCGACCATGGGGACTAGCTGACATGAGGGGCATCCCTCCTCCCACAGGAGGAAAGTGAGGTCGGGTGCCCACCTGCTGACTCCCTCCCTGCAAGGTCCTCGCTGACAGGCAGCGGCTCCTGGCCTGGGTCTTGAGACCGGCTCTCCGTCCTGCCCTGTGGGCAGAGGTGGGACAGTGTTCCCACAGCAGAGCAGGCGGAGAGGTGGCTCAGTGTTGGGCACTGACATCACTGTTTCATCTCGCCTCCCTCCCTCTACTTCACCTCAGCCCTTCTATAGTTCTGGAAGGCAAATCCCTCATGAGCCCCGGGGAATAAGTGCCAAGACCAGCGCATACCTCTTCCTGCACCGGAACTTCTGCACCGGCGTCAGCGTGGACACGCCGAGCCTCTTCATGGCCAGAAGGTAGTGGATGTCATTCCAGAGCTGCACCAGCTTGGGGCTGCCACCTGGCACCTGGCACCCCTGTGGACAAGAGCCTCCTGAGATCCGCACCCTCCCCTGCCCTGGAGCCCTGTTGTCCACTTGCCTGAGCCCTAAGACCAGCCACCCACTGGCTCCGAATGGTGAGGGCATGAGCTCCATGGCTGGGCTCCAGTCCCTACCAGGCTTGCAGGGAGCCCCCGGGGGGCACAGTTCTCCTCTACCCCCTACAGGTGAGGGGCAGGCAAGGGGAAAGCCACCTCTGGGCTATGGCCACAGCACACAGGAGGCAGAGCTGCGCCAAAGACCATATGAAAGATCAGATTTGAGGGGCCTGAGGCGTGACCCCTATCTTGTATGAGAGGCCTTTCCCACCAGCTGGGTGGGTCCCTGGGTTTCAGAGAGCACATTCTGAGCTGAAGGGGATGAAGGGGTCCTGGTCACACCACTGATGGCTACCAGACCCAGTGGGACGTGGTCATGTGACCAGACTTTTGAGAGGGCCAAGGATGCTGAGGACAGGCCTGGCCTAGACACAGCCCCTGTGCTTGAACCCCAGTGTTCTCAGGACCATTTTGGTGAGGGAGGTGCTGAGAATCATTTAGCTTTCTTTCCACAGCAATAAAAAACCCATTTTGCTGGGTCGAAGCCTGCAGTCTCCTGCCAGGATAAAGCAGTAGACCCAGGGCACAACCTATGGGCAGGGAAACCACCTGGGGCCTCCCCACCTGCATGAGTGGCCCTGGGCAGGAAACGCCCTTTTCTGAGGTGGTGGCCCCATGGCTTCTCTCAGGTCTCAGAACACATTACTTTCTCAGAGGCATTTCTAGACAATCCCGAGTGAGTTATAGTCCCTCTCCTGGGAGTTTTGCATCACATTTCATCCTTGACTGCCTACACAGCAGCTATGACAACTCTGTGTGTTCATCCATTTTGTCTGACATCGCTGGAAATCTGAGTTCTCTTATGTTTCAGGTGTTGGGGATCCTTGAATGAGCAGAACTGATGCGCCCCCTGCTCCTGGGGCCTGCAGTGCAGGAGGGAAGGCAGACAAACACAGGTTGAAAAATAAACAGATTTCTACTTATGAGCTGAGGAAGAAGCCATAGAGGGGGATGAGGGCTCCTTTATATCCTTGACAATAAAGGAGGCACTAGCTGTACAGGGTGACATTTAAAGCAGAAACCAGACACGTAGGAAAGCTCCAGCCACACAGAATGGGGCTCCGGCCTCGGGCAGAGGAAATGACACCTGCAAAATTCAAAAGAAGAGGATCTCAGAAGCTCCAGAAACAGCAAGAAAGCCAGCATGACAAAGGGGGTCAGGAGGGGTCCAAAGACTGGACAGCAAGCCAGCACTGATGGCAGGCTCTGGGGCCACCGCCTCAGCACACACCATGGTCCCATCTGCAGTTTTAAAACCCCCTCTGGCTGCTAGGTGAGGAACAGATGGAGGGGGCAGGAGAGAACATGGGGGTGCTGGCGGAGAAGGGAGCCAGGTGGATGCCACAGGGCTTGGGGGAGAGGGAGCAGAAATAGAAGGAACTGAAAGAACCGAGTATCTTGAAAGTAAACTCAGCATGACTTATGAACAGATGTACATGCATACATGCATATGGAGTGAAAAAGGAAACACTGGCCCCCAAATCTCTTATTAAAACCTTTCGAGCCACACATAGTTTGGAATTCAGAACTTCACACATTTTAGGAAGTAACACAGGTATACACTACAGAATTTGCACCACTCCAGTATGATCTGGGCAGGCAGCATCGTGCAACCAAATATACCAATATTTGAGTAGTAAAATGTACCACAGTAACATAAAGTGGATAAAGACATCACTAGCTTCATGTGGACATAGCTCAGGTTTTCATGCCAAATGACTTGAGGTTCAAAGTGCCACCAGAGGACTGCCAGACATACTTGTGATCTCAGAGCTCCCGAATGCAGACCCACAGCCAGCGGACCAAGAGACTGGGTCTGTTTGCTTGTCTCACTAACTGGGATGCCAACTTTCCAAGCCAGGACCATGAAGATTCCAAAACTGGACAGTCTCAACTTCAGTTTCCAGGCAAGTTAAAACTTAGTAGAGCGAGAGTGGACCATCCCAGCTTGGTTTATGGCACCTCTCCACAAGGTGACAAATGCTGACTCTGGGCATTTGTGTCGTGTTTAGGATGGTGGTGGCCGCTTCCCCTCTCTTCACACCCCCATCCCCCAACCCCCATCTCACAGACCAGCTCTACCTCCAGCAGCCGGCAGGCGGCCTGGTGCTGCTCTCGCTGGGCCAGCACGCTGGCGCACACCAGGGCCACATCCGCATTGTCCAAGAGGTACAGGCGGAACTGGCTGTCCAGCACGGCTGTGACCAAGGGTTGCACCTGGGTGGGGTCATCCTGGAGGTCGCGGCACAGCCTGCCTGCGAGGGTCACCAGCTCCGACAAGGGCAGGCTGGGGCCCTCGTTTCCCCTCAGCAGTTGCAGGAAGCTCTGCATTGCCAGGCGGGTTGGGCCCCTCTGCAAACAAGACGACAAGTCAAGACCACGGCCTGCCCATGGTGATCAGCTGACCGCACATCTATATTCAGCCAAGTCTGCCAGGCCTCTCCTGCCACAGGTACTTGTAATGTGACAAGAGCGAGAGAAGGCAGGTGCATCAGGGACCCGCAGTTTCCCATGAGTCCCACAACAGTCCAGATCCTGGCTGTGTGTTGTGGCTGCAAGAGTCCTCCTCGCTCCTCACTCCTGGAACCTCTGTTCCCTTCGTGCCCCTTGCCCACATCATCACCTCTCTGTTTCTCACATTTTAAAACTACAATCTGACTATGTGTATATATACACCAAATGGAGAGAGCTTCCTTATGGCAATACTTAGTCTGGCAGCGCTGCAGGAAGGACCCCTAGTCTCCACTGGTTTCTGAAAAGAACCCGGTGGAAAGAGGAACTCTAACCACCTCCCCAGCCCCACACTAGTGAGCACTTTCTCAAACATAAGGTCCAGACCTGTGTTCCAACTACCTGAGGGCTACGAAACAGGCTGCTGGCAGCCAAATTAAAGGGTGTGTACTTAGCAGATGCTACCAAACCACTTTCCACACATGCTGTAAGAATCTGAACAGACCTGCCACGCTCCCTGGCAAAGGGTCTGGCCTGTTTCCAGCTCTTGCCGCCCTGTACCACCTATAGAAACGCGCGCTAAAGAGACGCAAGACGCGTCCTCATCGCTGTTCCAGGACCTCAGCGCCTTGTCACCGGCTCCTGTCTCAGGGCCCTAGCTTTCTTCCCAGCACGACGGGCAGGAGGTCGGAGACCTCGCATCCTTCGAGGGACCCAGGTTTCCTCTGGGGCCGACTGCCCCATCCCACCCCCCCACCAGGCTCCAGGAAGGGCAGGGAGGAGGCTAAGGGCCAAACTCACACGAAGAGGATCCTGGAGTTGGGGAAATAAATGGGTTGGGGAGGGGTACCCGGAACACTGAGGGGACCCGGCTCCGCGGGGATAGACGGCTCTACAGCACCATCCTGCCTGGACACCCTCTGCCTGGCTGTGGCCCTGCGCCGCCCCACCTCTCCAGGTGCCCTGCTCCCCGTGGGGACCAAGAGGCCTCCCCGGGCCCCCACCCAGGACCACGAACTCAGTCACCGTACCCCATAAACTCCCTCCTGAACGCCCCCTTCACCCACCTTCATCCTGACGCCCCCAACTCACCCCCTAGCCAGGCCCCGGTTCCCAGCTTCCACGCTCAGCACGCAAATACCCGGAGGCGGTTCCGAGGTGCGGTTGCTACAAAGTATCGAGGCCTTGGCCAATCACTGAGTACCTGGCCCGACGACCCTGGCCTCACCCTCTCTTCCTAAATCCAGGGGGCCTGGGGATCAGCCTGGGTTCCGGGGGGCGGGGGTAGGGGGTTCAAGTGGTTCTGGCAGTTCTTAGTGAGCCTAGAGGTTCTCGAGGGTCCACGGGATTGGGGGGCGGGGAGCTGCACGGAAGCCAAGATCTTGGGGGGGCTGGCATTGAAGGCCCCAGAGCAGCAGGGCTGGGTTGGAGGAGAGGGTGTCACGACCCCCAACCCCTGCAGCAGGAGGAAGCTGTGACCCTGGGCTGACCCCAAGCAACCCCTGAAGCTCTATGGAGCCAAAGCCCTGATGAGGTTGCAGCCCATGGGGCAGACACTCCCCGCCTCCCTCTTGTGCCCGGAGGTATCCGCACCCCAGCCTGGGTCGTGCGGGAGGGGGATCAAGGAGCCGGGATCGTGGAGGCCCCTGTAGATCCCACCTCCTGTGATCCTAGGGGTGCACCTCTGCCTTCACACGGTGGGGGTCTCAAGACCCGAGTTCTCCACGCCCCTGGTCCACACACAGGGGAAATCACTGAACTGCCGCCGTCCCTGCCCTGGCGTCTGCCCGGTACAGGTTACAGTCTTGTGAATTTTTCACAGCAAGCCGGAAGGCGCCCTAGAGATGAGACCAGGAAGACTTCAAGTAGATTTTTCTTTCTTTTTCCAGTTGTAAAGTCTTAATGCATTTGTTATAACATTGCTTCTGTTTTAAGTTTTGGGTTTTTGGCCTCCCAAGGCAGGTGAGATTTTAGCTCCCCATCAGGGATTGGACTGCACCCCCTGCATTAGAAGGCAAGGTCTTAACCACTGGACTGACTGACAGGGAAGTCCTGCGTGTGTGTGTGTGTGTGTGTGTTTAATATTTTTATTTATTGGCGCAACAGTTCTCTCATTGTGACGGCAGGGTTTCAGAGTGTGCTGCAGGTTCTAGAGCAGGTGGGCTGAGTAGTTGCTGAGGGCAGGCTTAGTTGCTTTGTGTCGTGTGGGATCTAAGTTCTCCAACCAGGAATAGAACCCGTTTTCCCTGCATTGCAAACCGGATCCTTAACCACTGGACCAATAGAGAAGTCCTGTAAGTTGGTTTTTAAACGGTGGTGGAGGCAAAAATTTTCTGATGCCAGAGCTTCCGCCTAAACTTATGGCCAAGAAGACTTTGGCAGAAAGAGAAACATTTCAGTGTTTGTTCACAATCTGGAAACAATCCAAGATCTGATGGAAGTTTTTGGTAAATACATCAAACTTCAGAAAGAAGGTGGGCTCCGGAAGGTTAATTAGTAGTTGTGCAGAGAAAGAGTGCCTCCTGACCCCTATTAGTGATACATTGTTTCTTGAAAACTGCCTGTTACAAAATAAGGTGAGTGCTATGAGCCCATCTGAAAAGTACAGACACGAAATGATACATGCCACATTGTTAAACACTGGTTGCCACCTGGTGACAAATTATTTATCATTTTTATTAGGCTTTTAAATTTTCTTCTTTTTGCTTATTCATGTTTTCTACTTTTTATAAAAAGATAATTGGTTTTTCTCCTTTTAAGGTTCTTTTCAAGAAGTGAAAGAAAAAACACAGATGAGGAAGCTTCCTTGGAGGAAGCAACCCCCACCCACGCAATATTCTAGAGCAGACACTGATGAACAGAGGCAATAAGAGGCTTGCTGCAGGAAAGCCTGCCGCTGTGGGAATGCGTTCCCAGGTCCTTTCTCCAGGGCCAGCTGGGAGCTCAGTGACAACATTCCACCTATTAAGCTGGTTGCTGTCCACCCATTAAGCACCAGTGAAGTTAAAATGTCAGTGGAACCCAAAATGTCCACCTACCTACATTATAAAATTAAATTTAAATGTAATTCAACAAATGTTATGATTCTAATTTGTATGTATAAAGTCAGTTGTTGTTGGCTGCCAGATAAGAAGTTACTATTTATAAACATTGTTTTATTTGAGCCTCCCAATCCCCCTCTGTGTGAGAGTTATGTTCTCATGTTCTCTTAGTATGAGTCCAGTGAATTTTAAAATAGTTTCCACCTATAAGTGACCTCCTTTAAATGTAAGACTCAAAAGCTTACATTCTTAACTTAAACACATAATTTTAAGTATTCTAAATCAGGGCAAACTCTTCATAAGCTTCATTTTTAATAGAAGTCTGACCTTCCAACAAAAGGTAGGCCAAAATGTGTTAAGTATTAAATAGATGCTGCCTCCCGTCTTCCATGCTCTATAGTATGAAATGCAATCATACCACATAATGCATTCTAAAGCACAATGACCAGCTGTTTCCAGATTTTCTGTTCTCTTCTGGACCCAGGCTACCTGGGTTGGACTGCCAGTTCAGTAGCTTAAAGCTGTGTAACTTTAACCCTATCTATATCTTCTCTTCTCTTTGGTGAAGTTTATTATTTGAGATAATAACAGACCTTCTTTGCTCATTGGATTGAGAAACTTAAATGAGCCAATACTCTCACATGCTATTTTCTTCATCATTTTGTTTCTTACCTACACTGTTGATTTTTAACACATCATTGAAAATCTGGTTAGGTAACCTCCCTCTTATGACTTATGTTCAGAAATTTTGTGGTCATCCATATACTTTCCCCATAATGATTAGCTGAGTAATTTTTAAAAATTCCTGATCCAGGGACTCCCCTGGTGGTCTACAGGTAAAGAATCCACCTGCCAATACAGGGGACATGGGTTCAGACCCTAGTCTGGGAAGATCCCACAGGCCATGGAGTAACTAAGCCTGCAAGCCACAACTGAACCCATACACCTCGAGCCCATGCTCTGCAATAAGAGAAGCCACTGCAATGAGAGGACCTTGCACACAACTAGAGAGTAGCCCCCACTCACCACAACTAGAGAAGGTCTGCATGTACCAGCAAAGACCCAGTGCAGCCAAAAAAAATAAGCAACAAATAAAACCCCTGATTCACAGAAGGCTGGAAGTCCACCTAGATACAGTCTCCTGAACCCCTCTCTTCCAGCCAGGGAATTACCTTCATCCCCAGGGTCCCCCTGATGGAGTTCCTGTCCAACCCTCACTGCCTTGGGATGCCTTCTAGAAGGCCCCAGAGTAACTACCTCCAGTAGGTAGGCTGGAGGTATCAGATTTGTTAAATGTCTGTCTGCATATTGAGTGCTTGCAGCCGCTGGAGACCAGTTATTTGGCCCTGCCTTGGTTCACAGAATTCCAGGGAGCAGGCCGTCTAGGGAACACCCTGGGAAAGCAATGCTGAACAGAGAGAGGTTACTTGACATCCTTGGTAAAATGCTGTGAAGGACACAGAGTGTAAACAGGAGCTTCCAAGAGTGACTCAGCAGTCCTTCCTTTCTTGGAAGAAGGCAGGTGCAGATGGGGGCAGGGAACAGGAAGACCCTCCCCACACACTGACCCAAAGGCAGTTGAGGCTGCCAACTCTGCTAGAGGATTACACCCTGTTCTCCTCTAAGTTCAGATAAGTTGCACTCCTGCCACAGGTCTTTCAGGGGTCAAAGCCATACATCCCCCTCCTCTGGGTCCTGTGCAGGGCCCCGCAGGGCACCTCCTTCATCACCCTGGGTGCCAGCATCACCACTCAGGGCCATGACCAGCATGTGGGTGCCCGACACTCCCTGGAGTCTGGATCTGTAAGGCCCAGGCTGGAGAACTTTACTGTCCAAATAAGGCCTGCACCAGGGGGAGGCAAGTGAGGAACCAAACAACTCAGTCATCAAGATAAATAGTATTTTAACACAGTATTTTTAAAAACCACAACTTTCGCCAGAGAATCCATGATGAGCAAGATTTTTTTTTTTAATTCTACAGATGAGATTAATAGAACTGATTTTTGCTTTTGCTTCAGGCTCAGAGGTGGCTGGGATAGTATAAACCATACTTGATCATGATATAGTTTTTTTTACAGAATACAAATAAAAGTTTTATTGTACAAAATTAAGGCTTTCGTAGTCCATAGTTCACTAAGGCTAAACAAAGACCACTTAATTTTTTTAAATCCTTTCAACAATTTCACATACACTTCCCCTCTCCCCCCAACTATTAAAATGGCCTGGTCAAATGTTATCAAAACAAAAACTATAAATAATACCAGTCCTTTAAAGACAGTTATCCCAAATGTTATTTCTTGGCATAGGTTATCATCATGGCATGGGACAATGTGATCTTAAATCCCTGTAAAGCATCTCTGGCAGCTCCAGCCTGTCCATCATTTTCAGATTCAACAAAAGCCATGTCAGTTCCTCTCAGGTACCAAACATACTTCCCTAAAACCAGAGAACTGGTTAAACAACATGGATAATATCATCTCACTAGTCTCTTCTGGTAAATTATTAAGGAATAAAGTACTGTTTGGAGGGTAATCAGGGACCTGAGGATCGGTGCTGCATTTCCTTGGGTATTAGCTGAATTCGGTGTTCCCTGACCAGGCTTTTTGTCCATGGTTGGTTTTTGCAGTCAGTTCCACAGTTTTGGCTTTTTTCTTTTTTCAGCAAAAGTGCCACACATTTTACAATATTATATCCGAATCTGCTTTTGCATACTGGATTCGCATCAGTTTGCCATAACATGGAAATCCTTGTAACTGTCTCAAGGCACTTGCAGATGAACTCAGTTCCTTAAATGTAACAAAGGCTTACCCCCTCATCTTCACGGTCTTTAAAGACACAGTGTCTACCACGTGGCCAAACTGAGAAAACAGAGCATGCAAAAGTCTATTCTTCCTTTTTGTCATTCATATTGTTAATGTAAATTGGCTGATTTGGTGTGATTGTGTTTTGGGTTAGAGTGTTCAAATAGCCAGAGGGTTCTACCATGTCCTGTAAGAATCTCTCATGATATAATTTTTAAATATCACTAGATTACACCTGTTTATGACTTTTGAGTCTCTCTTCATAAAAAAGAAATGTCTACGTTTTCAGTTTTTCTAAGGTGCTTGTTTGGATTTGGCACCAAATTTATGCAGGTCTCAAATATTTGGGGAAAGTATGCTCTAACTTTTTCTATTTTCTGGAATAATAACTCCAATGTTTATAGAATTGGATTATTTCTTCTTTAAAAGTCATCTAGGCATCAAGCTTTTTTTGTGGAAAGGTTTTTATTTTTAGAATCAATTTCTTCCATAGATTTAAGACTAAATTAGTTTTTTTCTTATTGTATCCATTTTGACTTGTGATTTTTAAGGAATTTATCCATACTATCTAAACTGTCATTTGTGTTTGCCTATTACAAAACCTTCTTTTACTTCCACTTATATTTTATATTAATTAATTTATTCATTTACCTTGATGTAAATTCTATTGTGATATCCCCATTTTCATTCTGGATATTGGAAATATATTTTTTCCTCTTTCTTTTTTTTAAATTTTATTTATTTATTTCTGGCTATGCTGGGTCTTTACTCTGCAAGCTTTTCTCTAGTTGCAGTGAGCAGGGGCTACACTCTAGTTGTGCTGCACCGGCTTCTCACTGTGGTGTCTTCTCTTGTTGTAGAGCATGGGCTCTAGCGCACGTGGGCTTCAGCAGTTGCAGCTCCCAGCCTCTAGTGTACAGGCTCAGTAGTTGTCATGCATGGGCTTAGATGCTCCTCGACATGTGAGATCTTCCAAGTCAGGGATCAAACTCATGTCTCCTGCATTTGCAGGCAGTTGCTTTACCACTGAGCCACCAAGAAGGCTCTTTTTTCCTCTTTCTTGCTTCTTCTTGACCAGAAGTGAGTTTTACTAATGAAAGGATCAACTTGCAGTGGTATTTTTTCTCTTCTACGTTGGCTTTTTATTGGAATGAAATTGCTTTACAACGTTGTGTTAGTGTCTGCTGTACAATGAAGTGGTCAGCCATATATGCATATGTATATCTCCTCTCTCTTTGGACCTCTTTCCCACACCCCAACCATCATCACAGAGCACTGAGCGGAGCTTCCTGTGCTTTGTAGCAGGTTCCCACTAGCTATCTACTTTATACATGGTAGTGTATATATCATGCTTCCCAGGTAGCTCAGCTGGTAAAGAACCTGCCTTCAATGCAGGAGACACTGGTTCGATTCCTGGGCCAGGAAGTTCCCCTGGAGAAGGGATAGGTTACCCAGTCCAGTGTTCTTGGGCTTCCCTGGTGGCTTAGATGGTAAAGAATTCGCCTGCAATGTGGGAGACCTGGGTTTGATCCCTGGGTTGGGAAGATCCCCTGGAGAAGGGCATGGCAACCCACTCCAGTATTCTTGCCTGGAGAATCCCCATGGACAGAGGAGCCTGGAGGGCTACAGTCCATAGGGTCGCAAAGAGTCAGACATGATTGAGCAACTAAGCACTGCATAGCACAATGTATATATCAATCCTAATCTCCTAATTATTCCCATACTCCCCTTCCTCCCCTGGGTCCACATGTCCATTCTCTACATCTGTCTCTCTTCCTGACTTGGAAATAGGTTCATCTGTACCATTTTTCTAGATTTCACATATATGCATTGTTATATGATATCTATTTTTCTCTTTCTGGCTTACTTCACTCTGTATGACACACTCTAGGTTCATCCACATCTCTAAAAATGACCCTACTTCATTCCATTTAGTGGCTAAGTAACATTCCATTGTATATATGTACCACATCTTCTTTATCCATTCGTCTACCATTGGACATTTAGACTGTTTCTGTGTCCTGGCTACTGTAAACAGTGCTGCAGTGAACACTGGGATACATGTGTCCTTTTGAATTATGGTTTTCTCAGGGTATATGCCCAATAGTGAGATTACTGGATCATATGGTAATTCTATTTTTAGCTTCCTAAGGAACCTCCATACTGTTCTCCACAGTAGCTGTATCAATTTATAATCTCACCAACAATGCAAAAAGTTTCCCTTTTCTCCACACCCTCTCCAGCATTTATTATTTGTAGATTTTTTGATGATGGCCATTCTGACCTGTGAGGTGATACCTCACCTGTGAGGTGATACCTCATTACAGTTTTGATTTGCATTTCTCTAATAATTATAATTAGTATATTATAATACTAATTATAGTAACAATAGAAATATAAGATAGAAATATAATGATCATAATTAGCGATGTTCAGTATCTTATCATGTGTCTTTTAGCTATTTGTATGTCTTTTGCAGGGAGATGCCTATTTAGGTCTTTCATCTATTTTTTGAATGGATTGTTTGTTTTTTTGATATTGAGCTCCATGAGCTCTTTGTATATTTTAGAGATTAATCCTTTCTCCATTGCTTCATTTGCAAATATTTTCTCCCAGTCTGAGGGTGGTCTTTTAGTCTTATTTATGGTTTCCTTTGCTATGCAAAAGCTTTTAAGCTTAATTAGGTCCCATTTGTTTAGATTTTCTTTTCATCACTCTGGGAAGTGGGTCAAAAAAGATGTTACTGTGGTTTATGTCAAAGAGTGCTTTTCCTATGTTTTCCTCTAAGAGTGTTTATACTGACCAGTCTTATTACATTTAGGTCTTTAATCCATTTTGAGTTTACTTTTGTGTATGATGTTAGTGTTCTAAACTCATTCTTTTAGATGTAGCTGTCCAGCTTTCCCAGAACCATTTATTGAAGAGGCTGTCTTTTTCCCATTGTATATTCTTTGCCTTTGTCATATATTAGGTGACCATAGGTGTATAGGTTTATCTCTGGGCTTTATGTCCCATATCATTGGTGTATATTACAGTACCAGTAGCATACTGTCTTGATTACTGTAGCTTTGTAGTATAAAGTTAGGGAGCCTGATTCCTCCAACTTTGGTTTTTCTTTCTCAAAATTACTCTGGGTATTTGGAGTCTTTTGTGTTTCCATACAAATTGTAAGATTTTTTGTTCTAATTCTGTGGAGAATACCACTGAGTAACTTGATAGGAATTGCACTGAATATGTAGTTTGTTTTGGGTAGTATATTCATTTTCACAATATTGATTCTTCCAACCTAAGAACATGGTATATTTCTCCATCTGTTTGTGTCATCTTTGATTCTTTTTCATCAGTGTTTTATAGTTTTCTGAGTGCGTGTCTTTTGCCTCCTTATGTAGGTTTATTCCCAGGAATTTTCTTCTTTTTGTTGCAATAGTAAATGGAATTGTTTCATTAATTTCAATTCCTGTTCTTTTGTTGTTAGTATATAGGCATGCAAGAGATTTCTGTGCATTAATTTTGTATCCTGCAACTTTACCAAATTCATTGATTAGCTCCAGTAGTATTCTGGTGGCATCTTTAGGATTTCTATGTATAGTATCATATCATCTGCAAACAGTGACAGTTTAACTTCTTTTGCAATTTGTGTTCCTTTTCTTTTTTCTCTCTGATTGCTCTGGCTAGGACTTCCAAAACTACATTAATTAGAGTGGCAAGAATGGACATCCTTGTCTTTGTTCTGATCTTAGAGGAAATGCTTTCAGCATTGAGAATGATGTTTGCTAGAGAATGTTTGCTGTGGGTTTGTCATATATGGCCTTTATTATGTTAAGGTAGGTTCCCTCTGTGCCCACTTTATCATAAATGGGTCTTGAATTTTGTCAAAAAGATTTTTTCTGCATCTACTGAGATGAACACATTGGTTTTATTTTTTGTTACTATGGTGTATCACATTGATTGATTTGCATATATTGAAGAACCTTTGCATTCCTGGTATAAACCCCACTTGATCATAGTGTAGGATGCTTTTAATGTGTTCTCTTTGCTAATTTAATATATTCTCTTTGCTAATACTTTGTCGAGAATTTTTGGTTGTGTTCATCAGTGATATTGATCTATAATTTTCTTTTTTTGTTTTATCTTTGTGTGGTTTTGGTATCAGGATGATGGTGGCCTCATAGAACAAATTTGGGAATGTTCCTCCCTCCACAATTTTTTGGAAAAGTTTGTGGAGGATCAGTGTTAGCACTCCTCTAAATGTTTAATAGAATTCACATGTGAAGTCATCTGGTCCTGGACTGTTGTTTGTTGGAGGACTTTCAATTACAGTTTCAATTTCATTACTCAGGACTGGTCTATTTATACTTCCTACTTCTTCCTGGTTCAGTCTTGGAAAGTTGTAGATTTCTCCCAGGTGGTCCATTTTATTGGCTATAGTTGCTTATAGTAGTCTCTTAAGATCCTTCATATTTCTGTGGTGTCAGTTGTAATTTCTCCTTTTAAAAATTTTAGGAATTTTCCCTTTATTAGAAATTTTCCATTCCTAATTTTATCAATTTGAGTTCTCGCCCTTTTCTTTCCTTATCCTCCTCCTCCTAAGTCGCTTCAGTCGTGTCTGACTCTGTGCGACCCCATAGACGGCAGCCCACCAGGCTCCCCTGGGATTCTCCAGGCAAGAACACTGAAGTGGGTTGCCATTTCCTTCTCCAATGCATGAAAGTGGAAAGTGAAAGTGAAGTCGCTCAGTCGTGTCTGACTCTTAGCGACCCCATGGACTGCAGCCTACCAGGCTCCTCTGTCCCTGGGATTTTCCAGGCAAGAGTACTGGAGGGGGGTGCCATTGCCTTCTCCGTTTCTTTCCTTATAGTCTGGCTAAATAAAGATTCATCAATTTTGTTTATCTTCTCAAAGAACCAACTTTTACTTTTGTTGATCTTTGTTATTGTTTTCTTTCATTTATTTCTGCTCTGATCTTTATTATTTATTTCATTCTACTAACTTTGGGTTTTCTTCATGCTTCTTTCTTTAGTTGATTTAGGTGTACGATTACATTGTCTGAGATATTTTTTGTTTCTTGAGATTAGATTTAATTACTCTAAACTTCTTAGAACTGCTTTTGCTGTGGTCCATTGGTTTTGGGTTGTTATGTTTTTGTTGTCATCTGTTTCTATGTATTTTTTATTTCCTGTTTAATTTCTTCAGTGATTATTTAGCAGCACACTGTTTAGTCTCCATGTGTTTGCATTTTTACAGTTTTTTTTTTTTCCCTGTAATTGATTTCTAATTTCATAGTGTTGTATTGTGGTCAGGAAAGATGCTTGACATAAATTCAGTTTTCTTAAATTTTACAAGGCATGTTTTGTGACCCAAAATGTGGCCTATCCTAGAGGATGTTCCATGTGCAATTGAAAAAAAAAAGTGTATTCTGCCATTTTGGGGTAGAATATACTATAAATATCAGTTAAGTGTATCTGATCTATTTTGTTATTTAAAGCTGGTGTTTTCTTATTTATTTTCTGTTTGATAATCTGTCCACTGATGAGAGGGATGTTAAGGCCCCCCACTATTATTGTATTACTGTCCATTTCCCCTTTTATGGTTGTTAGCATTTGCCTTATGTATTGATGTGCTACTATTGGCTGTGCTCAGTTGCATCTGACTCTTAGCAACCCAATGGACTGTAGCCTGCCAGGCTCCTCTGTCTTTGGAATTTTCCAGGCAAGAATACTGGAGTGGGTTGCTGTTTCCTTCTCCAGGGGATCTTCCTGACCCAGGGACAACCTGCATCTCTTGCATCTTCTGCACTGGCAGGCGGATTCTTTACCACTAGTGCCACCTTGGGTGCATAAATGTTATATCAATAATTGTTATATCTTCTTTCTGGATTAATCCCTTGATCATTATGTAGTCCTTACTTATCTCTTGTAACAGTATTTCTTTTCAAATCTATTTTATCTGATATAAGTATTGCTACTGCAACTTTTTTAAACTTCCATTTACATGGAATATCTGTATATCCCCTCTTTTTCAGTATCCCTAGGTCTGAAGGCTCTTGTAGACAACACACATACAGATCTTATTTTTGTATTCATTCAATCAGTCTGTGTCTGTTGGGGCATTTCATCTATTTACATTTAAGGTAGTTATTGATATGAATGTTCCTATCACCATTTTCTTAATTGTTTTGGGTTTGTTTTTGTGTATCTCTTTGTTTCCTGCCTAGAGAATTTCCTTTAGCTTTTGTTGTAAAGCTGGCTTAGTAGTGCTGAATTCTCTTTTTTGCTTGTCTGTAAAGCTTTTGGTTTTTTTAATCAAGTCTGAATGAGATCCTTGCTGAATAGAGTAGTATCTGTTGTAGGTTTTTCCCATTCATCACTTTAAACATATCCTGTCACCCCCTTATGGCCTACAGAGTTTCTGCTGAAAAGTCAGCTTGTAGCCTTATGGGGATTCCCTTGTATGTTATTTTTTGTTTTATCCTTGCTGCTTTTAATACTTTTTTGTGCTTAACTTTTGTTAGTTTGATTAATATGTGTGTTGGTGTATTTGTCTTAGGGTTAATCATGTGTGGGACTCTTTGCACTTCCTGAACTTGGGCGGCTATTTCCTTTCCCGTGTTTGGGAAATTTTCAACTATAATCTCTTCAAATATTTTCTCAGACTCCTTTTTCTCTTCTTCTTCTGGGACCTCTATAATTTGAATGTTAGTGAGCTTAGTGAGGTCTCTGAGACTGTCTTCAATTCTTTTTTTTTTTTTTCCTTTTTTTTTTTTAAATTTTATTTTATTTTTAAACTTTACAATATTGTATTAGTTTTGCTAAATATCGAAACGAATCCACCACAGGTATACATGTGTTCCCCATCCTGAACCCTCTTCCCTCCTCCCTCCTCCCTCCTCCCTCCCCATACCATCCCTCTGGGCCGTCCCAGTGCACCAGCCCCAAGCATCCAGTATCGCGCATCAAACCTGGACTGGCAATTCGTTTCATATTATCTTTCATATTTCATAATGTCTTTCATATAAGATATTATACATGTTTCAATGCCATTCTCCCAAATCTTCCCACCCTCTCACTCTCCAACAGAGTCCATAAGACTGTTCTATACATCAGTGTCTCTTTTGCTGTCTCGTACACAGGAAAATTACTAGAACTAATCAATGATTATAGTAAAGTTGCAGGATATAAAATCAACACACAGAAATCCCTTGCATTCCTATACACTAATAATGAGAAAACAGAAAGAGAAATTAAGGAAACAATTCCATTCACCATTGCAACAGAAAGAATAAAATACTTAGGAATATATCTACCTAAAGAAACTAAAGACCTATATATAGAAAACTATAAAACACTGGTGAAAGAAATCAAAGAGGACACTAATAGATGGAGAAATACACCATGTTCATGGATTGGAAGAATCAATATAGTGAAAATGAGTATACTACCCAAAGCAATTTATAGATTCAATGCAATCCCTATCAAGCTACCAACGGTATTCTTCACAGAGCTAGAACAAATAATTTCACAATTTGTATGGAAATACAAAAAACCTCGAATAGCCAAAGCTATCTTGAGAAAGAAGAATGGAACTGGAGGAATCAATCTACCTGACTTCAGGCTCTATTACAAAGCCACAGTTATCAAGACAGTATGGTACTGGCACAAAGACAGAAATATAGATCAATGGAACAAAATAGAAAGCCCAGAGATAAATCCACGCACATATGGACACCTTATCTTTGGCAAAGGAGGCAAGAATATACAATGGATTAAAGACAATCTCTTTAACAAGTGGTGCTGGGAAATCTGGTCAACCACTTGTAAAAGAATGAAACTAGAACACTTTCTAACACCATACACAAAAATAAACTCAAAATGGATTAAAGATCTAAATGTAAGACCAGAAACTATAAAACTCCTAGAGGAGAACATAGGCAAAACACTCTCTGACATACATCACAACAGGATACTCTATGACCCACCTCCCAGAATATTGGAAATAAAAGCAAAAATAAACAAATGGGACCTAATTAAACTTAAAAGCTTCTGCACAACAAAGGAAACTATTAGCAAGATGAAAAGGCAGCCTTCAGAATGGGAGAAAATAATAGCAAATGAAACAACTGACAAAGAACTAATCACAAAAATATACAAGCAACTCCTGCACCTCAACTCCAGAAAAATAAATGACCCAATCAAAAAATAGGCCAAAGAACTAAAAAGACATTTCTCCAAAGAGACATACAGATGTCAATTCTTTTTATTCTTTTTTCCTTATCCTGCTCCTCAGCAATTATTCCCACCATTCTATCTTCCAGTTCACTTATTTGTTCTTCTGCCTCAGTTATTCTGCTACTGATTCATTCTAGTGTATTTTTCTTTCAGTTATTGTGTTTTTCATCTCTGTTTGTTCTTTAGTTCCTCTAGGTCTTTGTTAAACATTTCTTGTATTTTCTCTATCTGTGCCTCTATTTTATTTCCAAGATTTTGGATCATTATTACTATAAATTCTTTTTCAGGTATGTTGCCTATTTCCTCTTCATTTATTTGGTTTTATAGGATTTTACCTTGTTCCTTCATCTGTAATATACTTTTTTGTTGTCTCTATTTTTTTTTTTTAATGGGTGGGTCTGTGTTCCTGTCTTACTGTTGTTTGGCCTGAGGTTTCCAGAACTAGAGTCTGTAGGCAGTTAGGCAGAACTAGGTCTGGGGGTTGAGATGCAGACTTCTGGAAGACCTCACTTCAATTTACAGTCCCTGTGGTCTAAGGTTCTGTTAGTTCGGCGGTTCAGACTCAGTGCTCTAATCATAGGAGTTCAGGCCTGACCTCTGGCCCATGAACTAAGCATGGCAAAATGAAACAGAAATAAAAACAAACAAAACAAAAAAAAGGGGGGGGGGGACAACAACAAAGCATAAAAAATAAAATAAATTTAGGAAATTAACTGATATATTAGAAAAATAAAAATATAAATGAAACAACCAGCAGAAATTATAACAGAACCACAAAAGAAAAAAAATTACTGGAAAAAAACCTTGGCTATGGGGAGCAGGGCTTAGGGGCAGGGTGTAGGCTCATGATCTGTACAGCCAGAAAAGGCCCTCGGAATGGTGGGGGCAGGGCCTAGGCCCAGCATAGCCCAGAGGGGACCCCAGGGTGCCTGCTGGTTCAAAGTATGGAGGATCAGGCCAGGGACCTCAGCAGGCTCCCAGGGGCAGAGAGAGTGGGGGAAAATGGTAGATGCATTCCCCTTGATCCTCCAATCCCCGAGGATCCCTCCCTGTCTAGTTCCACTCTTCCTTCCCAACTGCCTCTCACACCCCCAGGATTCACATGGCACCTGTCATATTTCCACTTCTCCTGCCCTTTCCCACCCACCCATGTCTCACCCCCATCACTTGAGGGTTGCTCCCATCCACGTGGGTATCAAGGTCCCCCAACAGTGTCTGGTTAGGTACGCTTGTGGTGAGGAGATGCAGATTCTATGTCCTCCCACTCCATCAACTTCTGTACATTGGTGGTGGCTTAGCCGCTAAGTCATGTCTGACTCTTGCGACCCCATGGACTATATAGGGATTTTCCAGGCAAGAATACTGGATTGGGTTGCCATTTCCTTCTCCAGGGGATCTTCCTGATCCAGGAATTGAACCCAGGTCTCCTGCATTGCAGGCAGATTCTTTACCAACTGAGCTGTAAGGAGCTGTACATTGGCTTCTATGGAATTGATTTCTGTTGTTCATTATTTCCTTACTCCTACTTTCTTTGTGTTTAATTTCCTTTTTCTGGCTTCCTGAAATAAAAGGCTAGATAATAGGTTTTCAACCTTTTTCTTAATATATTTACATTTACTATGCATTTTCCTTCAAACAACTTTTAAAATTGTATTTTACAATCATATATGTAAAAATACTTAATGTCTAAAATTTATCACTCTGAAATTACTTTTTATAATTAAGAAGCATCAAGGAGGAAAATACTTTGAGTCTATTTGTTCCTCATAATATTTTTTGCATACAAGCTTTGGCATGAATTAATTCCTGCCTAAAACAATCCATTAGAGGCTGCGAAATTTTTTTTTGTAATTTTGTCATTTCTTCTACATTTATCAGTTGGAATTCTATAATCATAAAGAGTTTTTCTCTTCCTCCCCGTTATTTCAGTGTTCCATGTCGTGTTTTCTCTTTTCAAATAATTTATTTTTTTTTAATTTAGGAAGCTTCATAGTTTTGTTGCAGTTGCTACTTTTATATTTTCTTATAGTGCCTTGAATCCCCCTTCTCTCCATCTTTTATTATTAGCTTAACAGTTAAAGAGAAAAGTGAAAAAGCTGGCTTAAAAATCAAGATTCAAAAAACTAAGATCATGGCATCCAGTCCCATCACTTCATGGCAAATAGATGGGGAAACAATGGAAACAGTGACAGACTCTATTTTCTTGGGCTCCAAAATCACTGCAGATGGTGACTGCAGTCAAGAAATTAAAAGACACTTGCTCCTTGGAAGAAAAGCTCTGACAAACTTAGACAGCATATTAAAAAACAGAAACATTACTTCCCCAACATAGATCCGTATAGTCAAAGCTATGGTTTTTCCATATGTATGGATGTGAGAACTGGACCATAAAGAAGGCTGAACACCAAAGAATTGATGCTTTTGAACTCTGATGTTGGAGACGACTCTTGAGAGTCCCTTAGATAGCAACAAGGTCAAATTAGTCAATCCTAAAGGAAATCAGTCCTGAATATTCATTGGAAGGATTGATGCTGAAACTGAAGCTCCAATACTTTGTCCATCTGATACGAAGAGTTGACTCATTAGGAAAGACTCTGATGCTGGGAAAGACTGAAGGAGGGAGAAGGAGGTGGCAGAGGATGAGATGGTTGAATGGCATCACCAACTCAATGGACATGAGTTTTAGCAAGCTCCAGGAGATGGTGAAGGACAGGGAAGCCTGGCATGCTGCAGTCCATGGGGCCACAAAGAGTTGGCCACCACTGACTGACAGAACAACAACAGTTAAAGTAGTAGCCTTTGGTTTCCTCCTAATAATCAATGGGAATCTATTACTTCCCCCAACGCTTCTCTCTCCTCTTCCTATGCTCAACTCATGTTCTTGCTTTATCAGAAAATATCTTTATATAGTATTTTTCCATCTTTTCTGGATGGGATGGTTGGATAACATCACCAACTCAATGGACATGAGTTTGAGCAAACTCTAGGAGATAGTGAAGGATACGGAAGCCTGGCATGCTGCAGTCCATGGAGTTGCAAATATTCACACATGATTTAGTGACTGAACAACAACAATCTTTGTTCAACCCTCATTTTAGTCCTTTAGCTGGATGCTCAACCTCTACATTTTTGTATACAGTGTAATTATACACCAAGACACACATATTTTTCTCAAACAGATGTGAAAGTGGTTCAGCACCATTTTTTGAAAAAAAAAAAAAAAATCTTTACACTTTCCAAAGAACTGATTTTATAATATTGACAAATATCAATTCACTATGTAGTGTGTCATTTTATTCAGGACTCTCTTCTGTTTCACTAACCTTCTGTCCTTTCAGAAGACCACACTGTCACAGCTACTGCAAGTTAATGATAGGCCTAGAAATCAAATAGTACACGTCTTGCAAATATTCTTCCTGTTCAAAATTACGAGTATTCTAGTTCCTTTGCTATTCCCCATAAACTTCAAGATCAGTTTGTCTATTTTTACAGAGAATCTTCCTGGGAATTTGATTGGAAAGGGATTCAATCTAAAATTCGGTGTGAACACTGAAACTTTAATGACATTGAATCTTCCAATTCTTTAACAGGGCATATCCTCCCTATATCTAGGTCATTATTATTCCCCTCTTCATTGTTGTTCCTAGCGTACATTTCATTTGACCTACATTTAATGATTGCATGGTTGGTTGGTTGGTTGGTTGTTTTTTGGTGTTATCATAAATAGCGGTGCATTTTAACCTAGATTTCCCATTGTATGATGAGAGTGTGAAAGTGTTAGTTGCTCAATCGTGTCCAACTCTTTGTGACCCCATGGACTGTGGCCCAACAGGTTCCCACGTCCATGGAATTTTCCAGGCAAGAATACTGGAGCAGGTAGCCATTTCCTTCTCTAGGAGATCTTCCCAACCCAGGGATCAAATCTGGGTCCTCCACATTTCAGGCAGATTCTTTACCATCTGAGCCACCAGGGAAGCTGTTGAATATGTAAAAAAAGAACTGACTTGTGAATATTGATTTTATATTTTGCTATCTTGCTGAATTGACTTGTGACTTAAAAAATTTTTTTTCTATTGGAGCATACTTGACTTACAATGTTGTGTTAGTTTCTGCTATTGTAGAGTAAGGTGAGTTAGTTATAAATATACATATATCCACTCTCAGATTCAGTCCCCATATAGATCATTGCAGAGTACAGTTTCCTGAGCTATATAGTAGATCCTTATTAGCTACCTATTTTATATATAGCACTGTGTATATGTCAAGCCTTATTTCCCAATTTATTCCCTCTCCACATTGGTGCCCCTTTTTTGGAGGGGTAGTTTTAAGAGGAGTGTCAGTAAAAGCAATCATGCTGTCTCTGAACATAGTTGTCATCTTCCTTTCCAATGTGTATCTTGTTTTATTCTTCCTCTTCTTTTTTAAAATTTTTGGCCATGCCACATGGATTATAGGATCTTAATTCCCCAAGAAGGGAAACTATAGATGGAAGAAATTTTGTATGCTTTTAATTATTTATAAAATTTTAAGATTAATGATCTGGGACATGACCTGTATTGGTGCATGTTTCATATGTAATTGAAAAGAACATATATTCTGCTGTTGGATGTTCTAGACATGTCTACCAGGTCTAGTTTGGTGATGTCATTATCAAGTCCTTCTATACCCTTCCTGATATTTGATCTTCAAGTTATGTTACTGAGAAATAAATGCTGAAGTATCCAACTAAAATGGTAGAGTGTATTTCTTCTTTCAGTTCTTTTTTTGCATGATTTGAAGCTTTCTTGTTAAGTACACACATTTAGGATTTTTTTTTTTGTAAAATGATGCTTTTCCTTATATAATGTTCCTATATATTCCTGACAATTTTATTTGTGCTTAATATATATTTACTTTCATAAAAGGGCACATATTTTCCAATGTCAGCTCTTAGGCTGGGAGATAAGGTACAGATAAATCTATCTGATCTGTATTTCACTTGTCTGAGGTTTGCTGAAGCTTTGGGTTGATTAGTACAAAACTGTCTTCAGATACTTCAAGGGCAGACCAGGATGTTTCCCTCAGTAGGGCCTGGAATCTGAGTGTGAAAACATTGATGAGATCTGATTGTGTTCACAGCCAAGTTGTCTTGTTTCAGAGTTGTGCAAAACATCACCCTGCCTTACAGCCTGTAGTTTAAATATTAGCCTGTAGTTTATTTTGGTTTTCCTAAATAGACAATCACATCTGCAAACAACAGGATTTTTGCCCCAGCTCTAAACCCCAATTCCTTACAACTTTTGGTTCTCACATATTAGCTAGAATTTCCATTGTTATTATTGTTGTTTAGCCACACAGTTATGTCCAACTCTTTGCAATCCCATGGACTGTAGTCCACCAGGCTCTTCTGTCTATGGGAAATTCCAGGCAAGAACACTGGAGAGGGTTTGCCGTTTCCTTCTCTAAGGGATCTTCGAACCCAAGTCTCCTGCTTGACAGTTGGGTTCTTTACCACTGAGCTACCAGAAGCCCTTAGAACTGCCATTACCTTGCTATAATTAAAGGGGTGAACATTCTTTAACTTGGTAATTTTATTTAAAAGTGATAATAATTTAAGCTATTCTGGGTAACCTAGTAGAAGGAACTAATTAATAATTGCAGCAAACTATACAAAGCATATTTTAGAGTACAGAGAGAAAGATCCTAAACATCCAAGGGTTTATGATGCAATCCTTACTGTTATATTAGTTATTACATTCAATCATACACTTTAAAAAGTCTTTATGTTGTTATTATGAACATGTATATCCCTGATAGTTATATACTTTCTCCAATCTTTTCCTAAAATTTTGGGACATCTTTATAACCTTAAAGTCCTTTCTAAAGGAAATTATTTTGTACAGGTGAACCAAAATAATAGTGAAGTAGGGACTTCCCTGTTGGTCCAGGGGTTAAGAATTTGCCTTCCAGTACAGGGGATGCAGGTTTGATCCTTGGTTGGGGAAGTAATATCCCACACACTGTGGAGCAACTAAGCCTGTAAGCCACAACTGCTGAACCCACACACTTGGGAGCTTATGAACCACAACTAGAGAGCCTGCTTGCTACAACTACTGAAGTCTGGGTCCTCTGGAGCCCTCACACCACAGCTACTAAACCTCATGTCAGAACTAGCAAGTCCAGGCACCACAATGAAAGATCCTGCATGATGCAAAAAAGATCCTACATGCTGCAACTAAGACCTGATGCAGCCAAATAAATAAATGAATAAATACATAAATAAAATTTTAAAAATAGTGAAGCAAACATTTCTACTGAGGCTTTACCTCATCTGAACAAAAACAATCATAAATCATCTTTTCTTTTCTTGTTTGTTTTTTTTTCGGGGTGGGGGGGAGGGGAGGGCTTGGTTTCTCCCAAGTATAAGTTTCTGGTATCTACAATTCATCCACTTTATATTTTCTCTCACTAAAATCCTAATTACTAATAAATTATGAATTTAAAAGGATTTTATTCTATATTCATTTGCATTGTGGAATTTCCTCTTCATGAATGCTACCATATTAAAAATTATTTTCTAACATTAATTTCATTCATATTGTTCCTCACCTGAACAAACTTAAAGACATGGTACGATTTCCTGCTGAGAACTTTTATAGGGTTCACTGAATTCATAGGGGTCCTACACTGACTTATTTTTAGTGTATAAAAAACAGCTTTCTGTGGATATCCTTCAACATGTCATACATACATGGTATACAATAAGATGATTTACAGAGTTTCTCTCCTGTATGAATTTTCTGGGAATTCCTGGAAATTCACTTTACAGAGAAAGTTTCTTACATTTAATTCACTGGTAAATTTCTCATCTGCATGAGTTCTCTGATGTACAGTGAGCTGTGATCCAACAAAAGGCTTTCCCGCATTCATTGCATTTACAGGGTTTCTCTCTTGTATGAGTCCTCTGATGAGCACTGAGAATTGATTTCTGAGAGAAGGTTTTTCCACACTCACTGCATCCATAGGGTTTCTCCCCTGAATGAGTTCTTCTGATGTACAATGAGCTTAGATTTTCTAATGAAGGCTTTTTCACATCATTGCAGTCATAGGGCTTGTCTCGTTTCCATCCTCTGATATACAAGGAACCATAATTTTCCACTGAAAGATTTTTTCATGTTGACTATATTCATAAGGGTTCTCCCCTGCATGAGTTCACTCATGTACAGTGAGTAGTGATTTCCAAATGAAGGCTTTCTCAAATTTGTGACATTCATATGGTTTCTTTCCTGAATGAGTTCTCATGTTTATAATGAGGTATGACTTGCTACTAAATGTCTTCCCACAGTCATTGCACCCATAAGATTTTTCCCCAGTGTGAGTTCACTGATGTGAGATGAGCTGATCTTCTATATTAAAGGCCTCTTCACATTCATTCCATACATAGAGATTTTCTCCTGTGTGAATTCTCTGACATACAATAAGTTGTGAATTAATACTGAAAGATTTCCTTCATTCTCTGTATTCATGTGGTTTCTCTCCTGTGAGTCCTCATATATATAATGAGGTAGGGCTTACTCCTAAAAGCTTTCCCACATTCATTGCATCCATAGAGTTTCAATCCTGTGTGACTTCTCTCATGTACAACGAGGTATGAATTCAAACTGAAAGCCTTTCCACGTTGATTACATCAATAGGTTTTACCCCAGTGTGTGCTCCCTGATGTACAATGAGCCATAACTTCAAAGTAAAAGATTTTCCACATACATTACAACCATAAGGTTTCTCTCCTGTGTGAGTTTTGTGATGTACAATGAGGTTTGACTTTGTATTGAAGGCTTTTCAACATTCACTGCATGCATAGGGTTTCTCCCTGAATGAGTTCTCTGATGTGAAATGAGATGGTAGTTCCAACTGAAGGCTTTCCCACATTCATTACAACCATAGGGTTTCTCTCCTGTGTGGGTTTTCCAACGTACAACAAGGTTAGACTTTGTTTTAAAGGCTTTTCAACATTCACTACATTCATAGGTTTTCTCTCCTGTATGAGTTCTCTGATATATCACGAGTTGTGACTTCAAACAAAAAGGTTTCCCACAGTTACTGCATTCATAGGGCTTCTCCCCTGTGTGAATTCTCTGAGGTATAATGAGTTGTGAATTCAAACTGAAGGCTCTCCCACATTCATAGCATTCATGGAGTTTCTCTCCTGTGTGAGTCCTCTGATGTAAAACGAGGTAGGACTTCATTCTAAAAGCTTTCCCACATTCACTGCATCCATAGGGTTTCACTCCTGTGTGATTTATCAGTTGTGACTTCAAACTGAAGGCTTTTCCACATTAATTACATCCACAGAGTTTAACCCCACTGTGTGCTCTCTGACATACAATGAGCTGTGACTCATTGGAGAATTTCCCACATTCACAACAACCATAGGTTTCTCCCCCATGTGGGTTCTCTGATGTACCATGAAGTAAGACTTTGTATTAAAGGCTTTCTGACCATCAATGCCTTCATAGGGTTTCTCTCCTGTATGAATGCTTTGGTGTATAATGAGTTGTGATTTCAAATCAAAAGTTTTTTCAAATGCATGACACTTACAGGGTTTCTGTCCTGAATGAGTTCTCTGGTGGGAAACAAGCTGGTCTTTTCTACTGAAAACTTTTCCACATTCACAACATTCAGGGATTCTCCTGTGTGTAAATTCTCTGATGTATTACAAGGTGTTAATTGAAACTAAAAGTTTTTCTGACAGCCACTGTATTCACGTAACTTCTCTACTGTGTGAATTCTCTAATGTGCAATGAGGTAGGACTTGCTGCTGAAGTCTTTCCCACATCTATCACATTTGTAGAGCTTTTCTTCTGCATGAGTTTCCTGATAGACCACAAGGTATGACTTTGCTGCTGAAGGCCTTCCCACATGAACTGCATTCAAAGGATTTTCGTCCCATATGCATTTGTTGGCAAATAAGCTATGACTTTCTGTTGGCAGTATTCCCAGATTCATTACTTTCACAGTGTTTTATGCCAATAACAGCTTGTTCACGTTTAGAATGGAAGGGTGATTCTCTCTGTACATGAAACCCATTAGGATTCTTTCCAGCATAATTACTACTGAAATCTATATTATATTTCAAATTCTTTCCATTTGTGACACATTTATGAAGTCTTTGTCTTAAAGAAATATAATTTTCACTAAGAAAATAGTTTTCCAAATGCAGTACAGGGATAGTCTTCTGCTTTGATTTTCCTGATCCCATTCCATACAAGCATTAATTTCCCAGACTTCATCTAGAAATGAAAATACTCATGTTATGAATAGTAACATGATCTTGGTATAGCATAAAATTACCTTAAAATGCCATGTAATGAGGTTTTTCTTAGTTTCTGATATCAGTTCTGAACATAAATAAAATCTCAAGAGTAAAGGTACCTGGACACTGGGCACTGGACTCCAGTGTCTGGAGTACTGGACAACTGGTACTTGGACAACTCCTGGACACTGCGGAAAACAAAGCAACTCAAAACATTAACATAGGCATAGGGAACTGCCAATAAATAGAGTCTTGAGTTTCAAATTTTTGTACTATACCTTCTTTAGAAAGCACAAGGTAAAATGAGGTAAACATAAAGAAGTGGGAAAGATCTCTAAGCACTAGCATTATTTAACAAATAATTATTAAATACCTATTATGTGCCAAACACTGTTAAGCTCAGGAGAAAGAGCAGAACCATTGCAGATTGGTTTACACTCCTCTTGGGAATAAAGGTCCACTGAATACCCAAATAGATGAAAATAAACTCACAAGAAACATCATCATGATGTTTCAGAACACTGTCAAGCAGCAGCCAGTAAAACTTCCAGAGAAACCAAAAATGTTTCATATAATAAATCAATTTTACAATGGATCTAACTTCTCACTAGCATCAGTAGAAGAAAGAAAACAAAGCATTCAGGAGTAAAGAATAAACATTTTCAGAGGCACAGGTCTCAACATTTATATCAAATGCATCCTTTCACAGGAAGCTACTGTGAGAGGTGTTCCAACAAAACAAATCTAGAAAAAAAAGGACACACACCATTAAAAAAAAAATTTTTGAAAGGAGATTCCAGGATAAAAACTGTACAACCAGGTGATGAGAAAAGTTAGGTTACACCAGAGGAAGTCACAAGACCTGAGAGTGATATCACCAGGAATATGAAATTGACAGAATCACTAATTAAGCTGAATGTACCAAAAGAATATTTAGACATGTGAGGAAGAGTCTGGGCTAAATTAATTATAAATATGAGCAATAACAGAGAAAACTGGAAAGGCAAGTAAAACAACTCAACAGAAAAAGTGATTTATGAATGAAAACTAACCATTGTACACTTGTATGATTTACCTGTGAATGGAAATTACATAGTCATGAAGATGCAAAAACTGAAGACTGTTTTAAGCAAAAGCATGAAGTAGCTTTATTAGGATGATGTGGGTATAAGAAGACTGTGTATATTATGGGGAATATGAGGGGAGGAGGATGAAAGAGAATTAAATCTATCCTTCACAGTGAGTAATTAGGAGAAAATCTAGGCGCAATAGAATAAGCACTTGTTATTTAGAAATCATGGAGGAAAATTCACTAAGAAAGGGCTAAGAGATGAAATTGTTTTTCTCCAAGAGGAATGAAAAACAGAGGGGCAAGGTGAACAGATGCTGGTTAAACATTAACCAACACCCCCCACTGTTGCTGAATTCCAAATATACAAAGTAAATAAAGAGCAAGACACAGGACTAAGTCCTCAGGCACAATGACAAATATTTGGAGGCTGAAGAGAAGATAGAATGGGTAGAGTGGACCTAGATATCTCAAAGTAACATGCTGACTGAGGTGATAGACAGAATAGGGTATTGAGAGAAGACAGAAACAGGTCAGGTTTGAAAACTGTAATATCACAGAATCTTAATACCTCATTTCAGGTTCCTCTAAAGCCTAAATTTGAACTCTCTTATTCATTTTGTACACAACATCCAAGTTATATGTTCCTAAACACCAATTCCCAACTGGGACAATATCCATTCCCATGCACTGAGAAATGAATATGAGCATGTTTGACTATTACAATGGCTTTGAAGTGAGTATTACTGGCAATTAAACAGTCTTAAAGTCATAAATGTTTCCATCAGGAAAAAGCAGGCCAGTGAGTAATTAATCTTTGCCCTTGAATCAGACTTGCTCATGTTTGGCTCTCAGTGTTGTTACTGTAGACTTCAGAGTTCATGGATACTGAATCTGTCCATTTCTATACTTTACCCTTCCAATCTTTCTGTTGCTGGCGCCACACTCCTTGTTTTTCCTTGGTTCTCACATCTCTGGTTTCCTTCATTTTATCTCCTAGGAAATCTAATGAACTTGCTATTGAGCCTTTTTTTTTTTTGCAACAGTAATTTCAGAAAATCAGATCATTGCTGCTATCTGAAGGGACAGCACAAAGAATTCAAGAAATTCAAAAGAATTCAAGAAGAAATTTTTTGAATTTTTTTGAATTCAAAAGAATTAAAGAATTCTGTGTTTACAGAATACCAGAGCCAGTGAGTAGAAAACAGGAATTCACAAGACTGAAGATTGTTTAAACATGATTCAAGACTATATTAAACATGATTACTGGCTGTGGCTCATCTTGAGTTTAGCTACAGAAGACAATGGAAGAGGAACTCAGGCTAAAAGAGAAGAACTCAGGGCTCACCAGGCCATGGCTATGGCAGAAGCCCTGGAACAGCCTGCCCAGCCCAGTACCAATGCACCGTAACCAGTGGCTTCCCTGTGGTGCCGCTGCTGCTGCTCTCCCAGAACAAGGTTCCTGTTATAACCATTCTGTACGTCTCTCTACCACTCAACCTGTCTGGCTAGTTGTATGTGGATAACTTATCTTTAATTATAGATTCACCAGACCATGAAGATGTATCACCAGGTCTAATTAGAAACAATAATCCTAGACTTGCACTAATATGGTTAAAAATGAAAAGAGGTGTAATAGAATATTTTTGAAGGTGGATGGAGGAAAAGAAGGATGTGATTGGATGCTCCCTCACCAAAGAGGAAGATGAAGGTGTACAGTGCTGTCCTTCTCCTGGTTGGCAGAAATCTGATTTTATGTCCTACCTCCATCCGTAAGGCTGTGTGCTTCAGTTAGGAAACTGGAGACCCATCTCCATACCCCCTGCCGAAGCGGAAGCATGATTTATCTGAGCCAACAGTGATGGTTTCATTTCCCTTGCCTGAGTCTTCTTTAGACAAGGTAGGTGATAAAAAAAAATATAGCCTATTAAACATGGTATGGAGGAGGCAATGGCACCCCACTCCAGTACTCTTGCCTGGCAAATCCCATGGACGGAGGAGCCCAGTAGGCTGCAGTCCATGGGGTCGCTAAGGGTCGGACACGACTGAGCAACTTCACTTTCACTTTTCACTTTCATGCATTGGAGAAGGAAATAGCAACCCACTCCAGTGTTCTTGCCTGGAGAATCCCAGGGACGGGGGAGCCTGGTGGGCTGCCGTCTATGGGGTCACACAGAGTCGGACACGACTGAAGCAACTTAGCAGCAGCAGCAGCAGCAAACATGGTAAGTCTGCTGGGGCTTCCTGAAATAGATTTTAATGCCTGATAAAAAGGGCCACATGGGAAGGAACAGTCTTTCTTACCCCACTGGCCCCACTGGTATATCTGCAGGTGTCAGGTGGAACTGTAATGATCTGATGACCATGAGGGAGTTAATCTGAGGAAAATACTGACATAGTTATAATGGCAAGGAAGAGACAGACCTTCGGGGATTTAGTGAGACAATGATTAAGGATTTAGTCATCCTTAGAGCTGCTCCACTTCAGGACATTTTGTGATGTGTAGTAATAAATCACTTCCACTTAAATAGGTTCATTCAGGATTAATAAAAAATTGCAGGTGAAACAATCCTAATAATGCAAAGATTTACTGTTGATTTACCCTGCCACATTTATTAACAAATACATAGGTGCTTAGGGAAACATATCTGACAGTCACATCAGGACAAACTAACAGTATAAAAAGAGTAAAAGCTATAAATTTGGCTGGTAAGTAGAACAAGCAAGACATGAAATAATACTAGCCTTGTTGGGGGTAAGAATTGAGAAGATGGTGTTTTAAAAGGTTTATTTTTAAAGGAGCAAAATATGGCAGATTATAACAAGACTAGTGAAGACAACTGCATATAAAAGAGTTTTAAGCTCATTCCTCAGTGTCAGGAAAAAGAATTCAGAGCACAGTAGAACTAACAATTAGGAAGGAAAGAAGACATTATCATACAGCTACGGGGCAGGGAAGAGACATTTCAATTCCAGTTTCTGAAAAATTAGACAATGGAGTGGCCCATGCAGGGAAGACACCCTGTGAACCAATTAAACCCAGTACCAAAGGGCAGATGAAGACTGACAAGGACTGTCAGTCACAAACAGGGAAAGAAAGAGCTCAAATCTTCAGGGTGGGAGTCTTCTAAAACTTCAAGCATATGACAAAAGTAGGGAATATAGAAAAGACCCCTCTGGGCTCAGAGAGAAGAGCAAGTGAGGTCAGTAAAGCATAAGGAGAATAAGCACTCTGTCATGCAGTGTGAGAGGTTGTTCAGTGGAGTGTCACCTGAGTATGGAGAGGGGGAAAGGCTTCAGGTAAGATAACTAGTATCATCAAATGAGGCAGGAATAACCTCAGAAAGAACACTGATGACAGAGTGACAAGCAAGGAGAAACAGAGGGGCAGAATCTCCTAACAAACAGGTTTCAAGGAGAAGGAAACTGGACCTGTGGCTGTTAAATATGAATATAAGTAATTTTAAAAAAGAGAAAGAAAGTCGAAGATGTGTGAAAGTCACATCCAGCCAAGTAAAGAGGAAAAGCTGCTTAAATGCAGAATGAAATGAGTCTACCACCACAGGCAAGTAAGAAGGAAGCTGAGAATGCCAGCAAAGAGAGCATGAAGAGAAAATGGTTACAAATAACACAAAAACACAAACACAAAGGAAACATCACATCAGAACTCGCAGCAATTCTGAGGAAGGAGGAAAAGATCTAAATGTCCTGGTCACTCACCTGGATGGCCCTGATTCAGGATTTGCATCATCCATAGCTCTTCTTGTTCCAACTGGAAAATGATACTGGGTTTGGTGTGTTGATACCCTGTGAATGGAAAATCACAGACAACCTGGACCAAGGTTGCCTGGGACCCAGGGATTCAGAAGAACAGGGACTGAGTTGTTTAAAGGCAGCATGATTAAGCTGCCCTTTTGCATTTGGCAAAGTAAACACCATTCAACCAGCATATTCTGATGCCAAAGGGAGAATAAGAAAATCTGACCTCCAAATATAAGCTCCAAATCATCAAGTATTTTACAAAAGTGCCCCAGCTTTCAGCTACAAAGAAGGGAAAGCCTGGAGATTACACACACTCCTTTCAGGGAGGCATTACCCACCCGGGAACACCAGGTTGCTGTAGTTCTCCAACATCACACTCCTGTAGAGGTGCTTCTGAGCTGGGACCAGCAGCTGCTACTCTTCCCAAGTAAAGTCCATAAACACATCCACGAATGACAATGGTCCCTGAAAAAGCATATCTCCATTCAATCTCAAATCATTTTACTGAATTTGGAGTAAACAAAAGTCTGCCAAGAGGGCCAATGATTTACCTTCTGCTTTGGGGAAAAGCAAATATTCATTGAAAATATACCATCAATATGCATTATATCAGTTAACTTTTCATTAAACATATAATACCATGTGCCAGGTATTCAACTAGGTGTAAGTAATATAAAATGGATGAAAGACAGTCTTGCCTGAAAGAAGTGTTCAGCATTGCAGAGAAAAGCAAAGATTAAATACATAAAGTGTAATAGGGAGTCCTTCGCTATATGACATAAGGAACCCAAAGCCAGTGCTCTGTGATAACCTAGAGAGATGGGAGGCAAAGGGAGGTGGGAGGGAGGTTTAAGAGGAAAGGGACATATGTATACCTATGGCTGATTCATGTTGATGTATGGCAGAAGCCATCACAATATTATAAAGTAATTACCCTCCAATTCAAAATAAAATTAAAAAAAAAAAGAATAACAGTAGTTGGTGGAGAATGTGAGGCAAGTGGACACCCAGACACTGCTGATGGACATATAAGAGGATGGTGCTTAATGAAACAAAGTATTTAATGAAAAATATAAGCAGTAGAGGAGACACATGAGTACATGCCATGAACATATATTAAAAATGCATTCAATATACATTTATGCATACAATATACACCAATAACAATATACATTTTTTAAACACATATAAAAAGAACAATATGCATTTTAAAATTGTGAGGGTGGAGAAGGAGCTGAAAATGGAGTCTGGGGAAACCAGGAAACAGGAACCTCAGGGACCTTCCACAATCTAAGGAAAAGTTAATTAAATGCTCCCATCTAAGGACCTCCACCCCTCCCCCCATCAAAAAAAATTAAAAAGGAATAAAGAAAAGAAGTGGAAATAAACAAACAAGGACTCACCCAGGATTTCTTGGCTTTCAGCTGCTCCTGGGAAATAAGCAGCCATTCCAGGACCTGCGCTGTCCCAGGACTCCTGGGCCTCTGCTAGGGTCCTCCAGGGAGAGGCCTCTGGTCAGGGGTCCCTTGACCCAGGATGGATTTTTCACCTTGATACTTTCTGCTCGCATTGCATGAACTGTCTCGCTCCTGGAGAGGTGGCACCTGTAGACCCAAGAGCAAGCACACATTTGAGAGCACATTTCCTCTAGGCCTCAACCTTGGTCTCTTTTGCTGGCGAATGCACTCACCCTAGCTGCACCAGGGGTTCTACAGACTGTGATCAGTGCTGCTGGTAGGGTGGGGGGAGAAGTGAGAGGAAATGGAGTTAGGGAGCCCAGCACATTGACTACAGCCCCCCACACAGACTCTGCACAGGCCCCCAGGAACCCTGAATGAGCAGCAACCACACTGAGATTTAAAGAACTCCAGGCAGACAGTTACGAAGAACATGATGCCAGGTGCTAAGGAGTAAATGACCCTGCTTTAGGTGGGTGAACACCAGAAACAGATCTTGGATGAAACAATCTATGTTTCAGTAGAGTTTCTTCTCTCAATTCTGGATGTCTATGAACAACTCATTTAATCTCTCTCACTGAGTTACTTTTTGTTGTGAAACATTGAGAGTAGGATCAAATCAGGAAGGCAGTGTAGTCTTTTAATGTCCCAATAAAAACAAAAGAGGCCTACAGGAATAGTAAAAGAAGAAGTCAGAGATGTCCACAGACAGAAAAACAGACCGAGGTGACAAGGCTCCCCACAAACCTCGGAATCTAGGCAGATGCAACCTAACAGAACAACGAGGGGGAGTGGGGGCCACAGGTTGCCAACCTCCAAAGTTACCAGAAAATGAACACCCGCAAGGGGAGAGCATCTCCCAAGTGGAATCTGAGCCTCTTAGGCTCAGGGCCGCAGGTGACTAAATAGATGTTCTCAAAGTTGAGAAGTGATCTAACAGTGCTGTGGCCACCTAGGAACACAACGGTCTGAGAAATGATGGGCAAACAGTCCCTCACAGGAGGTTGGGTCTTCCCTGAAAGGGAAAGCTGCTGGAAATGAAGGCCAAATTGATCAGCACAAGAAGTGAGAAAACAAGGTTTAGGCATAGAGAGGGACAAGAGAAAAGAGATTCAGAGGGTTAGGGGGAAAGGGGAGAAAAGGGAGGAGAGAAAGGCATTTGGCAGTCAGAGGGAAGGGTCCAGAGGAATTCATTCCAGGAGTTATTTTAACAACAAAATACATGGTGTAAAAATGAGTGAAACATGTTAGAGTACAGGGCTTACTGAGCTCTGGGAAACCCAGGGTGAGAGGCAGAAAAAAGGCTTCTTGACAAGGCTTAGCGTTGAGTCTGGTCAGGTATGTCTGTGTGTGTATCTTTACTTCCAAAAGAATCACTGAGAAGATGAACTAGAAACAGGTTACCTTGGGGGTAGGGAAGGAGGAGAGCAAGAGAGAGAGAGGCTTGCCTGAATGCACCATTATACACTTTCTACATTTGAATCATGTAAATATGTTACATGATCAAAAGGAGTTGGGAGGGCAATCCCTAAAGTTGAAAATAAATGTCAACAAATACATTTTTGTTTATGCAATTGGAAACAAAACTACAAGAGACAATCAGTTTTCTACCTGATCTTAACATGTGGTATTTAACTATGTATTCTTCAGATAAAATGAGGTATAAAGACTAACTGAACTTCATTTAGTATCCTAGTTAATAGTAACAAATTGTTATTATTTTAAAACCATCTTGTGTTCACTGTAGGACATGACAGTTATATCACTGTTATTAAGAACCAAGATATCTAGCACGCAACAAAAAGATGCAAGAGTAAAGTTTTTCACCTTCCTGCACAGCTGGTGGGGATGTAAAATGGAGCAACCACTTTGGACCTAGCTTGGCAGTTCCTCAAGGTGTCAAACCCAGAATCACTGTATTACCTGGCAATCCCATTCCGAGGTATACATTCAAGAGAATTAAAACCCTATGTCCATAGAAATGATTGCACACAAATGTTTTTAATGGCTTGACTCCTAACAGCCAAATAAGCATCAGTGGATGAACAGGTAAACCAAATATGATCTATACATGCAAAGGCACATTATTTAGCCATAAAAAGGAAGGAAGCACTGAAGAATGCTACTATATGATGAACTTCTGTACTACACTGTATGGGTACCTGACAATTACCTTTTTTTGACCATAATGCAAATTCCCAATTGTACTGAAAGCTTCTGATTTCTGAGGCACCACTAAACATCAATCTTGGGTAAGTTCATTTCCAGTCACACAACTAGTCAAAGAGCCAGGATGTAAACAATACCCACCTCAATGGTCTCCTGCTAGAAAGCCCTGGCTGACTTGAATGACTGCTCACTTGAACCCCACTCTTCCCTTCCTGTGCCTTAATTCTCACCTTTATATCTTAAATTCACCAATGAACCTGTAAGCCCCCATGATCCAAATATAGGCAGAACCCCCAGACCATATTCTCATTCTCTCTCTGCTGTGTGGCCCTGGTAGGCCACCTACTCCCCAGGGTCCTCAGTAACAAACCTTATGTTTTCAAAGATCCCTGATGGTTGTTGCTGAGATGCATCTTGCAGTCACAGTAAGAACCGCGGCAATGGCTCATTGGTGAAACATCTGTGGGGGCTGTGACTAGTGCCCCAGGCATTCCTAGTCACAGCATCATTACTGACAGGCTGAGACCAACACAAAGCCACTTTGAAAACACTGTGCTAAATGAAAGAAGCCAGATATACATGTCCACAGGTGATACGATTCTATGTATATAAATGTCTTCCCAGGTGGTGCTAGTGGTAAAGAACCATCTACCAATGCAAGAGATGCAAAAGACACAGTTTCGATCCCTGGGTTAGGAAGATTTCCTAGAATAGGAAATGGCAACCCACTCCAGTATTCTTGTTGGAAAAATTCTACGGACAGAGGAGCCTTTCCTGCCTGGAAAATTCCACAAACAGAGGAGCCTGGTGGGCTACAGTCCTTAGGGCTGCAAAGATTCAGACATGGCTGAGTAAAGCACATATAAATGTCTAGAATGGGGAAATTCATGAAAACACACAGTAGATTAAATGGCAGTCAAGGGGACAGGGGAATGAGGGGATGGACAGTGGCTTGTGAATGGGGACAGGGTTTCTTTAGGAAGTAATGATAATGTTCTAGAACTGGACATGGTAATATTTAGAAAAGTCTGAGAATACTAAAAATGACTGAAGATACACTGTAAAAGGGTGAGTTTTATGGTATATAAATCATACCCCAATAAAGCTTCTATCAAAAGTAATTTTTTAATTCAATTATTTTTAATAAAGGAAGTTTTGCAACAGTTGTCTCATCCAGGTTTGCAGCACTCCTACTGCCTCAAAGATCCTCTGAAGCCAAGATCCACTCTCACCTCTGACCCCCAGACAAGCTTTACTCTGATTCTCTCCATAGACTTGCATTTTCTGGACATTTCATATGACAGGGACCACACTAGATACTCTGCCTGGCTTCTTTTGCTCAGCACAATGCTCTGGAGGTTTATTCATGTTACAGACACAACACTGGTTTGCTCCTTTATTGCTGAATAGTGTTCCATTTTGTCTATACATTCACCACTAAACCCACATTTATTATATACTTAACTTTTTATTTTATATTGGAGTATAGCCAGTTAACAATATTGTGACTGTTTCAGGCACACAGTTGAGTGTCTCAGCCTATATATACATGCATCCATTCTCCTCCAAACATACAGGCTGCCACATAACATTGAGTAGCGTTCCTTGTGCTATACAGTAGATGCTTATTCGTTATCCAATTTGCATACAGCAGTGTGTACATGTTGATCTCAAACTCCCTAACTATCCCTTCCCCTCATCTTTCCCCACAACCATAAGTTTATTCTCCAAGTCTGTGAGTCTGTTTCTCTTGTGTAAATAAGCTCATCTGGGGACTTCCATGGTGGTCCAGTGGTTGACCGTCTGCATGCCCATGCAGCAGACACGAATTTGATCCCTGGTCCAGTAGTGGCTCAGATGGTAAAGCGTCTGCCTACAATGAGGGAGACCTGGGTTTGATCCCTGGGTCAGGAAGTTCCCCTGGAGAAGGAAATGGCAACCCACTCCAGTATTCTTGCCTGGAAAATCCCATGGCTGCAGTCCACGAGGTCGCAAAGAGTTGGACACAACTGAGCAACTTCACTTCACTTCCAGTAGGTCCCATATGCCTTGGGGCACCACAACTACTAAGCTCATATCCTAGAGCCTAGGAGGTGCAAATACTGAAGCCCAAGCGCTCCAGAGCCTGTGCTCTGCAACAAGAGACACCACCTCAAAGAGAAATCCATGCACCACAACTAGAGAGTAGCCCCTCCTCACCACAACTAGAAAAAGCCCGTGAGCAGCAACAAAGACCCAGTGCAACCAAAAATAAATACATTTTTAAAAGTTCATTTATATCATTTCTTTTTAGATTCCACATAGAATAGATGTCATATGATATTTCTTTTTCTCTGTATGACTTCACTCAATATGACAGTCTCTAGGTCCATCCATGTTGCTGCAAAGGGCATTATTTTATTCTTTTTTAAGAGCTGGGTAACATTCCATTGTATGTATGTACCACATCTTCCTTATCCATTCCTCTGTTGATGGGTATTTAGGTTGCTTCCATGCCTTGGCTACTGTAAACAGTGCTGCAATGAACACTGGGGTTCATGTATCACTTCAGATCATGTTTTTCTCCAGATATATGCCCAGGAGTGGGATTGTAGAGTCATATGGTAGCTCTAATTTTAGTTTTTTAAGGAACCTCCATACTCTACTCCATAGTGGCTGTACCAGTTTATACTCTCACCAACAATGCATGAGGGTTCCGTTCTCTCCATGCCCTCTCCATTACTGTTAGTGAATTTTTTAATGATAGCCATTTTGACTGGTGTGAAGTGATACTTCATTGTCATTTTGATTTGCATTTCTCTAAAAATTTGCATTTTTGAACATCTTTTCATGTGCCTCTTGGCAATCTGTATGTCTCCTTTGGAGAAATGTCTCTTTAGGTCTCCTACCATTTTTTGATTGGATTATTTTGATGATATTAAGCCTCATGAGCTGTTTATAGATTTTCAAGATTAATCCCTTGTTGGTTATATCATTTGCAAATATTTTCTCCAATCTCTGAGCTGTCTTTTCATTTTGTTTCTTGTTTCCTTTATTGTGCAAAAGCTTTTGAGTTTAATTAGGTCCTGTCTATTTATTTTTCATTTTATTTCCATTATTCTGGGAGATACATCAGAAAAAAATACTGCTGCAATTTATGTCAAGAGTGTTCTGCCTAAGTTTTCTGTAGGAATTTTACAGTGTTCAGTCTCACATTTAGGTCTTTAATTCATTTTGAGCTTATTTTCGTATATGCTGTTACAGAACGATCTAATTTCATCTTGTTTTTCACATGTTTTCCAGTTTTCTCAGGACCATTTGTTGAAGAGACTGTCTTTCTATCATTGTGTAGTCATGCCACCCTTGTCACAGATTAATTGACCACAGGTGCATGAGTTTATTTCTGGGCTTTCTATCCTGTTCCATTGATACATGCTTCTATTCTTCATGCCAGTACCATCCTCTTTTGGTGACTATAGCTTTGTACTATAGTCTGAAGTCATGAAGCCTGATTCTTCCAGTTCTGCTTTTCTTCCTCATGATTGCTTTTTCTATTCAGGGTGCTTTGTGTCTCCATACAAATTTTAAGACTTTTGTTTCATTTCTGTGAAAAATGCCCTTAGTAATTTGATAGGGATTGCACTGAGTCTGCAGATTGCCTTGAGTAATATAGTCATTCTGACAATATTGATTCTTCCAATCCTTGAACATGGTGTATCTTTCCATCTGTTTGTCTTATTCAAGTTCATCAGCATCTGTCCTTTTTGTAATACAGGTCTTTTGTCTCCTTGGGTAGGTTTATTCTTAGTTATTTTATTCTTATAGGATGGTAGATGGGATTGTTTCTTGAATACCTATTTTTGATCTTTCATTGTTAGTGTATAGAAACAGAATAGTTTTCTATGGATTAATTTTGTAACCTGTAACTTTTCCAAATTCATTGATGAGTTCTAGTAGTTTTCTGGTAGCGTCTTAAGGATCTTCTCTGTAGAGTATCATGTCAACTGCAAATAGTGAGTTTAACATCTTTTGCATTTTGGGTTTCCTTTACTTCTTTTCTTCTCTCATTTCCATGGGTAGGAATTCCCATGGAACATTCAAAACGATGTTGAATAAGAGTGGATATCCTTGTCTTGGTCCTGAAATTAGAGGGAATGCTTTCAGCTTTTCACAATTGAGATGTTAGCTATAGCTTTTTCATATATGGCTTTAACTATGTTGAGGTATGTTCCCTCTACCTCCTTTTTCTTGAGAGTTTTTTTTTTTATCATAAATAAGTGAATTTTGTCAAAAGTTTTTCCTGCATCTATTGAAATGTTGTTCAGTCACTCAGCCATGCCTGACTCTTTGCAACCCCATGGACTGCAGCATGCCAGTCCATTGAGATGCTCATATGTCTTTTATTCTTCAATTTGTTGATGTGATATAACTCAGCAATTGATTTGCAGATATTGAAAACTCCATGCATCCTTGGGATAAATCCCATTTGATCAGAGTGTATGACCTTCTTAATATATTGTTGGATTCAGATTGCTAGTATTTTGATAAGGAATTTTGGGTCTATGTTCATCAATGATTGCTGCTCAGTCACTCAGTTGTGTCCAACTTTTTGTGACACCATAGACTGAAGCACACCAGGATATCCTGTCCTTCACTATCTCCTGGAGTATGCTCAAATTCATGTCCATTGAATCAGTGATGCCATCCAACCATCTAATCTTCTGTTGTCCCCTTCCCCTCTTGCTTTCAATCTTTCCCAGCATCAGGGTCTTTTCCATTGAGTTGACTTTTCATGTCAGGTGGCCAAAGTATTGGAGATTCAGCTTCAGTAACAGTCCTTCCAATGAATATTCAGTGTTGATTTCCTTTAAGATTGACTAGCTTGATCTCCTTGCTGTCCAAAGGACTCTCAAGACTCCTCTCCAGCATCACAGTTTAAAAGCATCAATTCTTCAGCACTCAGCCTTCTTCATGGTCCAACTCTCATATCCATACACGACTAGTGGAAAAACCATAGCTTTGACTATATGGACATTTGTCAGCAAAGTAATGTCTCTGCTTTTTAATATGCTGTATAGGTTTGTCACAGCTTTTCTTCCAAGGAACAAACGTCTTTTAATTTCATGAATGCAGTTACTGTCTGCAGTGATTTTGGAGCCCAAGAAAATAGTCTGTCGCTATTTCAATTGTTTCCCCATATATTTGCCATGAAGTGATGGAACCAGATGCCATGATCATAGTTTTTTGAATGTTGAATTTTAAGCCTGATTTTCCACTCTCCTCTTTCACTTTTTCATCAAGAGTCTCTTTAGTTCCTCTTTGTTCTCTGTCATAAAGGAGGTGTCATCTGCATATCAGAGGTTATTGATATTTCTCCTGGACACCTTAATTTCAACTAGAGCTTCACTCACCCTGGCTTTTCGCATGATGTACTCTGCATGTAAGTTAAATAAGCAGTGTGGCAATATACAGCCTCGATGTACTCCTTTTCCCTATTTGGAACCAGTCCATTGTTCCATGGAGAAAGAAATGTCAACCCACTCCAATATTCTTGCCTGGAGAATCCCATGGACAGAGGAGCCTAGCAGGCTACAGTCCATGGGGTCATAAGAGTCAGACATGACTTAGCGACTAAACCACCACCACCCATTGTTCCATGTCCGGTTCTAACTGTTGCTTCTTGACCTGCACACAGATTTCTCAGGAGGCAGGTAAGGTGGTCTAGTATTCCCATCTCTTTCAGAATTTTCCATAGTTTGTTGTGATCCACACAGACAAAGGCTTTAGCGTAGTCAATGAAACAGAAGTAGATGTTTCTCTGGAATTCCCTTGTTTTTCCTATGATCCAATGGATGTTGGCAATTTATCTCTGGTTCGTCTGCCTTTTCTAAATCCAGCTTGAACATCTGGAAGTTCTTGGTTCATGTACTGCTGAAGCCTAGCTTGAAGAATTTTGAGCATTACCTTGCTAGCATGTGAAATTAGTGCAATTGTGTAGTAGTTTGAACATTCTCTGGCATTGTCCTTCTTTGGGACTAGAATGAAAACTGACCTTTTCCAGTCCTGTGGCCACTGCTGAGTTTTCCAAATTTGCTGGCATACTGAGTGCAGCACTTTCACAGCATCATCCTGTAGGATTTGAAATAGCTCAGCTGGAATTCCATCACCTCCACTAGCTTTGTTCATAGTGATGCTTCCTAAGGCCCACTTGACTTCAACATTCCAGGATGTCTGGCTCTAGGTGAGTGATTACACCATCGTGCTTATCTGGGTCATGAAGATCTTTTTTGCATAGTTCTTCTGTGTATTCTTGCCACCTCTTCTTAATATCTTCTGCTTCTGTTAGGTCCATACCGTTTCTGTCCTTTATTGTGCCCATCTTTGCATGAAATGTTCGCTTGACAGATCTTATTTTCTTGAAGAGATCTCTAGTCTTTCCCATTCTGTTGTTTTCCTTTATTTCTTTGCATTAATCACTTAGGAAGGCTTTCTTATCTCTCTTTGCTGTTCTTTGGAACTATGCATTCAGATGGGTATATCTTTCCTTATCTCCTTTGCCTTTTACTTTTCTTCTTTTCTCAGCTATTTGTAAGGATTCCTCAGACAACCTTTTTGCATTTATTTTTCTCACGGATGGTTTTGATCACCACCTCCTATACAATGTTATGAACCTCTGTCCATAGTTCTTCTGACACTCTATCAGATCTAATCCCTTGAATCTGATTGTCAGCTCCACTGTATACTCATTAGGGATTTGATTTAGGTCATACCTGAATGGCCTAGTGGCTTTCTCTACTTTCTTCAATTTAAGTCTGAATTTGGCAATAAGGAGTTCATGAACTGAGCCACAGTCAGCTCCCAGTCTTGTTTTTTCTGACTGTTTAGAGCTTCTCCATCTTTGGCTACAAAGAATATAATCAATCTGACTTCAGTATTGACCATCTGGTCATCAGTGATTTTGGCTGATAATTTCCTTTTTTTTCTTCAGTATCTTTGTCTGGTTTTGGTATCAGTACGATGGTGGCCTCATAGAATGAGTTTGGGAGTTTTCCTTCCTCTGCAATTTTTTGGAGTCGTTTCAGAAGGATACATGTTAGCTCTTCTCTAAATATTTAATAGAATTTACCTGTGAAGTCTTCAGGTCCTGGACTTTTGTTTGTTGGGAGTTTGTTTTTTTTAACTTTTTATTTTGTATTGGTGTATAGCCAATTAACAGTATTGTGACAATTTCAGGTGAACAGTGAAGGGACACAGTCATACATACATACACACATGCGCATGCGTGCACACACACACACACACACGCACACACACAGGCTCCCTCGGTGGCTTAGTGGTAAGGAATCTGCCTGAAATGAAGGCAATGCATGAGACTCTGTTTCGATCCCTGGGTTGGGAAAATCCCCTGGAGGAGGGCATGGCAACCCACTCCAGTATTCTTGCCTGAAGAATCCCATGGACAGAGAAGCCTGGCAGGCTACAGTCCATAGGGTCACAAAGAGTTGGGCACAACTGAAGCGACTGGGCATGCACACAAACACACACACACACACACACACACACACACACACACACACACATACATTCTCTCCCAAACTCCCCTCCCATCCAGGCTGCCACATAACCCTGAGCAGAGTTCCATGTGCTATACAGTAGGTCCTTGTTGGTTATCCATTTTAAGTATAGCAGTGTGTACATGCCCATTGCAAACTCCCTAACTACCCCTTTCCCCTAGCAACCATAAGTTTGTTTTCTAAGCCTGTGAGTCTATTTCTGTTTTGTAAGTAAGTTCATTTATATCATTTCTTTTTAGGTTCCACATGTAAGAGCTATAATGTAATATTTCTCCTTCTCTGTCTGACTTACTTCACTCAGTATGACAATCTCTAGGCCCATCCATGTCACTGCAAATGGCATTATTTCATGTTTTTAATGGCTGGAAAATATTCCACTGTATATGTTTACCACAGCTTCTTTATCCATTCCTCTGCCAATGAACATTTAGATTGCTTCCATGTCTGGGCTATTGTAAACAGTGCTGCAATGAACATTGGGATGCATGTATCATTTGAGGTCATGTCTTTCTCCATATATATGCCCATGATTAGGATTTCAGGATCACATGGTAGCTCTACATTTAACTTTTTAAGGAACCTCCATACTGTTCTCCTGGGCTTCCCTGGTGGCTCAGTTGTAAAGAATCTGCCTGCAATGCAGAAGACCCGGGTTCAACCCCTGGGTCAGGAAGATCCCATGGAGTAGGGCATGGCAACACACTCCAGTACCCTTGCCTGGAGAATTCCATGGACAGAGGAGGCTGGTGGGCTATAGTCCATAGCGTCACACAGAGTCAGACACGACTGAAGTGACTAAACAGCAATACTATTCTCCATAGTGTTTGAAACAATTTCCATTCCACCAACAGTGTAGGAGGATTCCCTTCTCTCCACACCCTCTCCAGCATTTGCTTGTGGTTTTTTGATGATAGCTATTTTGACTGATGTGAGGTGATATCTCATTGTAGTTTGAGAAGTATAGGTGTTAGTTCTTCTCTAAATGTTTTATAGAATTTGCCTGTGAACTCACCAGGTCCTGAACTTTTGTTTGAAATTTTTTCATCACAGTTTCAACTTCAGTGTTTGATTGGTCTATTCATATTTTCTACTTCTTCCTGGTTGAGTCTTGGCAATCTGTACCTTTCTAAGAATTTGTCCATTTCTTCCAGGTTGTCCATCTTATTGGCATACATTTGCTCATAGTAGTCTCTTATGATCTTTTGTACTTCTGTGGTGTCAGTTGTAACTTCTTTTTTCTTTCTAATTTTATGGATTTGGGTTCTCTCCTTTTTGTTCTTGATGAGTCTGGCTAAAGCTTTATCAATTTTGTTTATCTTTTCAAAGAACCAGATTTTAGTTTTGTTATTTTTGCTATTGCTTTCTTTGTCTCTATTTCATTGATTTCTGCTATGATCTCTCTCCTTCTAACTTCAGGCTTTGTTTGTTCTTCCTTCTCTAGTTGTTTTATGTGTAAAGCTAGTTGTTTATTTGAGATTTTTGTTTGCTGAGGTAAGAACATATTGCTAATCTTCCCTATTAGAACTGCTTTTGCTGCATCCTATACATTTTGGATTGTTTCATTTTCATTTGTCTCTAGGTATTTTTATTTCTTCTTTGATTTCTTCAGTGATCCACTGGCTGTTTAGTAGCATGTTTTTTAGCCTCCGTGTGTTTGTGTTTTATAGTTTTTTTTCTTGTAATTTATTTCTAATCTCATAATGTTATGGTCAGAAAAGATGCTTGATATGCCTTGAATTTTCTAAAATTTATCAAGAATCACATTATGGCTCAGCATGGGGTCAATCCTGGAGGATGTTATGTGTGCACTTGAGAATGTGTATTCTGCTGCTTTTTGGATGGAATGTCTTATAAAGATCAATTAAGTCCATCTGGTCCACCATCTGGTCCAATGTGTCATTGAAGGCCTGTATTTCCTTACTGTTTTGTCTGGAGGATCTGTCCATTGAAAGGTGAGTGTTAAAATCGTCCACTATTATTGTGTTACTGTCAATTTCTCCTTTTATGGCTGTTAGTATTTGCCTTATATACTTTCATGCTCCTATGCTCAGTTCAGTTCAGTCAGGGCATATATATTTACAATTGTTATATCTTCTCCTTGGATTGATCCCTTGATCATTATGTAGTGTCCTTTTTTGTCTCTTATAATTGTCTTTTAAATTCTATTTTGTCTGATATAAGTATTGCTATTCCAGCTTTCTTTTGATTTCCATTTGGGTTGAATACCTTCTTCCGTGCCCTCACTTTCAGTCTGTATGTGTACCTTGGTCTTTGGTGGGTCTCTTGTAGACAGGGTGTGTGTGTGTGTGTGTGTGTGTGTGTGTGTGTGCTCAGTTGCTCAGTCACATTTGACTCTCTGCAATCCCATGGACTCTAGTTTACCAGGCTCCTTTGTCCATAGGATTATTCCAGCAAGAATACTGGAGCAGGTTGCCATTTCCTCCTCCAGGGGATCTTCCCAACCCAGGGATAAAACCCGCATCTCCTGAAGCTCCTGCATTGGCAGGATTCTTTACCACTGAGTTACCTGGCAAGGCCAGGATATATACAGGTCTTGTTTTCGCATACACTCAGTTAGTCTATGTCTTTTGGTAGGCCTGTTTAATCTATTTACATTTAAGGTAATTATCAATACATGCATTCCTACTACCATTTTCTTAAATGTTTTCCATTTGCTTTTGTAGGTCTATTTTCTTCCCTTCCTCTCTTATTCTCTTCTCTTGCAGTTAAATGACCCTCTTTAGTGTTGTGTTTGGGTTGCTATCTCTTTTTGTGTGTGTTTGTATCTATTGTAGTTTTGGGGCTTGCTTTTCCCATGAGGTTTTCATTTCATATATGCACAATGTTTTCTTTTGTTTCAGTTGCTAGTCTCTCTCTCACCTAGAGGACTTCCTTTAGCATTTGTTGCAAAGTTGGTCTGGTGTTGCTGAATTCTCTTAGCTTTCACTTGTCTGTAAAGCTTGTCACTTTTTTCCTATCAAATCTGAATGAGAGTCTTGCTGGGTAGAGTACTTTTGGTGGTAGGTTCTTCCTGTTCATCAAATTAAATATATTGTGTCACTCCTTTCTGGCTTGCAGAGTTTCTGTTGAGAAATCAGCTGATATCTTTATGGCAGTTCCCTTGTATATTATTTGTCATTTTTCCCTTGTTACTTTTGATTTTTTTCTTTGCCTTTAAGTTTTGTCAATTTGATTACTATGTGTCTCAGAGCGTTCCTCCTTGTGTTTGTCCTGCCTGGTATCCTCTACACTTCCTGGACTTGACTGTTTCCTTTCCTGTGTTAGAGAACTTTTTAGTTATTATGTCTTCAAATATTTTCTCAGGTCCTTTCTTTCTCTAGTCTCCTTCTGGAACCCCTATAATGTGAATGTTGGTGTGTTTAATGTTGTCTCAGAGGTTTCCTAGGCTGTCTTCATTTATTTTCATTCTTTTTTATTTTGTTCCATGGTAGTGATTTCCATTCTGCTTCCAGGTCACTTATCCATTCTTTTGCCTCAGTTATTCTGCTAAAGATTCCTTCTATTTTCATTTCATTTCTTACATTGTTCATCTTTGTTTGTTTGTTCTTTAGTTCTTCTGTCTTTGTTAAACATTTCTTGCTTCTTCTCAATCTTGGCCTCCACTATCTTTCTGAGATCCTGAATCATCTTCAGTATCGTTATTCTGAATTCTTTTTCTGGACGGTTGCCTTCATTTAGTAGTTTTTCTGGGGTTTTATCTTATTTCTTCAGCTGGGACATAAGCCTCTGCCTTTGGAACATTTTGTCTAACTTTCTGTGATTGTGGTTTTCACTCTTCAGGTTGTAGGGTTGTAGTTCTTCTTGCTTTTAATACACATTTAGATAACTTATATTTTTGAGTTATCATACAAGTCTTTGTGTGAACATGTTTTGCTTTATCATGGGTAAATTCCTAGAAGTAAAATTGCTGCACTGTGCAGTAAGTTTTTATTTAACTTTATATTTAACCTTCAAAGAAACTGCCAAAACCTTTACAAAATGATTGCACCATTTTATATTCCCACCAGCAATCTATAGTGGTTCCAATTTCTCTACACCCTTGTCAACACTTTCTTTTTGGTTATAGCTATTCTAGTGGGTATAAAGTAGGTCTTTGTTATGACATTAATTTGTATTTCCCTAATGACTCATGATTTGGAGAAGGAAATGGCAACCCACTCCAGTGTTCTTGCCTGGAGAATCCCAGGGACAGGGGAGCCTGTTGGGCTGCCGTCTATGGGGTCGCACAGAGTCGGACACGACTGATGTGACTTAGCAGCAGCAGCAGCAGCAATGACTCATGATGTTAATCATATTTTTGCTTACTTGCCACCTGTCTATCTTCTTTTATGAACTGTCTGTTCAAATCCTTTTCTCGTTTTTAAAATTGGGTTGTCTTTTTTCTGAGTTGTAAGTTTTCTTCATAAACTCTGGATATATCCATTATTAGGTACATGATTTGTGAATACTGTCTCCCAGTCTGTGACTTGTCTTTTCATTTCTGAATGGTGATTTTGAAGTTCAAAAGTTTTATCTTAATGCAGTCCAATTTCTAACTCCAAAAGCACAATCTATAAAAGAGCTTTCTAAGAACTTTAGACTCAGAGGTCATGAATATTTTCTTCTGTGATTTCTTTTAAGAGATTTTATAGCTTTTCCTCTTTAAGTCTATGTTCTATTTTGAGTAAATGTTTTGGTATTGGGTGACATAAGAGTCATAGATCATCTTGTGATAACATAAAATACATAATGTAAATCTTATGATCTTAACCATTTTTAAGTGTACACTTAACTGGAATTACATACATTCACAGTGTTGTGTAACAATTACCCACATTCATATTTATGTCCAGAATTCTTCATCTTGCAAAACTGAAACTCTACATCCTCTGCAACAACTCCCCATTCTCCTCCTACCATGGCTCCCTGACAACCATCATGCATCCTACTTTCTATGATCTTCACTACTCTAGGAATTGAAATCATGCCCCATTGGATTAACAGAAAGCAGTGACCAACAGAAATTCTAAAGCTTGTCTTACAGAACAGCAGCTAAGAGAACAATTTATTAAAAATCCTTCTACTTATAACCTGCCCTCACCAACCAAGTTTGCCTTAATTATTTTTTGATTCCCTAACTGTCCCCTACAGGTAATACCTCTAATGTATGGGTCACTATATTAAGAGGTGCTGAAGGAAATGGCAACCCACTCCAGTACTCTTGCCTGGAAAATCCCATGGACGCAGGAGCCTGGTAGGCTGCAGTCCATGGGGTCGCTAAGGGTCAGACACGACTGAAGCGACTTCACTTTCACTTTTCACTTTCATGCATTGGAGAAGGAAATGGCAGCCCACTCCAGTGTTCTTGCCTGGAGAATCCCAGGGATGGGGGAGCCTGGTGGGCTGCCGTCTATGGGGTCACACAGAGTTGGACACTACTGAAGCGACTTAGCAGCAGCAGCAGCAAGCTGTTTTTAGAAAACTGGAGTCAGCTCTTGTCCAGTTGGGGCCACTGACCCTAAAAAACTGGGTCTGTACATGTGTCCAATGAACAATATTTTGATGTCAGAGGGCCAAAAACTCTACCCTCATATCATGCTACAGTTCCATTTTCAAACATGTATCCCACAAAGAAGCATGGAAACCAGATATATCTGCACAAAACACTGATAACTTCACCTTTCCCTACCTCCAATCACATTTCCTTACACCTAAGACCTCCCTGCTTCTTTATCCCATAAATATCTTAAGTTCTTTGCCTTCAAGAAGGCAGACTGGAGATTTGTTCTCCCACCCCCTCACTTGGTTGTATCATGAATAAACTCTTTCTCTGCTACAAACCTCAGCATCTCAGCATTTGACTCACTGTGTCAGGCAAATAAACCTAGTTCAGTAACAGACACTCACGTAAGTAGAATCTTACAGTATTTGTCCTTTGGTGACAGGCTTGTTTCACTGAAAATAAACTTTAAAGTAATAAATAATGCGTGTAATTCCCAAACCTCTTTTGAGAGAGAAGAAGAATAAAAAATTATTAGTGAAAAAAGGCAAGAGAAGAAGAAACACAAAAGATAGATCGGATAAAGTGAATAGAAAAAAACACAGTAAGATGGCGGATTTAAACTCAAACATATCAATAACTATGTTAATTATCATGAAAAAAGCATTCCAGTTAAGTACAAAGATTGACAGACTGATTTTAAAAAAACAGTGATGCTATTTTTAAAAGATACATGTAAAATATGAAGATACAAAAAGGTGAAAAGCTAAAGAAAAGTACATAGCAAGCACTTAACCAAAAGAGTGCTCCTATGGCGTGAAGAATAGAACACAGACTTTAAGGCAACAAAAAAAAGGATTCCTAGAAATAAAGATGACTCCACAATTTTCAAAGGCAAAAATCAGGAGGAAAACATTGTTTTCAGTGTGTTTGGAAAGGATAAGTAGCTTGCTCAAGTCAACCAAAGGAGTTATTGGCCACCATGTTACATCACCCCAGCCCTTCCCCCTACAGGTGCGCACTGAGCCAGTTCCAGAGGCCTGACTAAGGGCCCGGCCACTCCCCAGGCACAGGGGCTCCATCTGTCCGGAGCCGCCTTCTCCTTCCCCTTCCTACCTACTTCCATAGGTCCTTTGAGAGTGGTGCTGCCAGGTCATCTCCTGGGATTCCCTCTGCCCTGGTTTGAATCCCATGGCTGCCTGCCCTGCCATCTGTCTCTCCTCTGCACTCTCCCACCCCATGGTTACCTCCGACCAATGTATGCTGCTGCTGCTGCTAAGTTACTTCAGTCATGTCCGACTCTGTGCGACCCCATAGACGGCAGCCCACCAGGCTCCCCCGCCCCTGGGACTCTCCAGGCAAGAACACTGGAGTGGGTTGCCATTTCCTTCTCCAATGCATGAAAGTGAGAAGTGAAAGTGAAGTCACTCAGTCGTGTCCGACTCTTAGCGACACCATGGACTGCAGCCCACCAGGCTCCTGCATCCATGGGATTTTCCAGGCAAGAGTACTGGAGTCGGGTGCCATTGCCTTCTCCGACCCATGTATGCTCAGTGCCTAATCAGGACCTGGATACACAAACAAGGGCCAGTATCTGGACATACACAAGAGTGCTGAGGATTATTTGTTCTAAATGACTAATTCATGAACACAGACACATTTTAAACAGGAAATTATCATTTTAACTTTGAATATGCCAAAAGGGTCAGTCTGAATATATCCAGCCTGGTCTGCATGGGAACCCTGGCCAACCTTCCTCAGAAAGGCCCTATCAGGCTGAACTCACTTCCCTCCCCCACACTCCCTCACACCAATCTTGAAGCCTAACTTGCTGTATTTGCCCAACTTGCTCTTAGCATGTGGTGATGGTCACCACAGGGCATGCCCAAAGCTGGAGAAAATGGGAAACAAGGCTCCCTGATTTAAATAAATCAACTCCTATGTGAGAGGAGGAGACAGAACATCTTTCCAAGCTCCTAGGAATGGTTCTATAAAGACCTACAAGACCTTCTAGAACTAACACCCAAAAAAGATGTCATTTTCATTATAGGGGACTGGAATGCAAAAGTAGGAAGTCAAGAGCTACCTGGAGTAACAGGCAAATTTGACCTTGGAGTACAAAAGGAAGCAGGTCAAAGGCTAACAGTTTTCCCAACAGAACACACTGTTCATATCAAACACCCTCTTCCAACAACACAGGAGAAGACTACACATGGACATCACCAGTCCATACTGAAATCAGATGGATTATATTCCTTGTAGCCAAAGATAGAGAAGCTCTATACAGTCAGCAAAAACAAGACCAGGAGCTGACTGTGGCTCAGATCATGAACTCCTTATTGCCAAATTCAGACTTATATTGAAGAAAGTAGGGAAAACCTATGACCATTCAGGTATGACCTAAATCAAATCCCTTACAAGTATACAATGGAAGTGACAAATAGATTCAAGGGATTAGATTTGATAGACAGAGTGCCTGAAGAACTATGGACAGAGGTTCGTGACATTGTGCAGAAGACAGGGATCAAGACCATCCCCAAGAAAAAGAAATGCAAGAAAGCAAAATGGTTGTCTGAGGAGGCCTTACAAATAGCTGTGAAAAGAGAAGCTAAAGGCAAAGGAGAAAAGGAAAGATATACCCATTTGAATGTACAGTTCCAAAGAAGAGCAAGGAGAGATAAGACAGCCTTCTTCAGTGATCAATGCAAAGAAAGAGGAAAACAATAGAATGGGAAAGACTAGAGATCTCTTCAAGAAAACTAGAGATACCACAGGAACATTTCATGCAAAGATGGGCACAATAAAGGACAGAAATGGTATAGATCTAACAGAAGCAGAAGATATTAAGAGGTGGCAAGAATACATAAAAGAACTCTACAGAAAAGATCTTCATGACCCAGATAACCACGATGGTGTGATCACTCACCTAGAGCCAGACATCCTGGAATGCAAAGTCAAGTGGGCCTTAGGAAGCATCACTACAAACAAACCTAGTGGAGGTGATGGAATTCCAGTTGAGCTATTTCAAATCTTAAAAGATGATGCTGTTTAAATGCTGACTCAATATGCCAGAAAATTTGGAAAATTCAGCAGTGGCCACAGGACTGGAAAAGGTCAATTTTCATTCCAATCCCAAAGAAAGGCAATGCAAAAGAATGTTCAAGCTACTGCACTCATCTCACATGCTAGCAAAGTAATGCTCAAAATTCTCCAAGCCGGGCTTCAATAGTATGTGAACCATGAACTTCCAGATGTTCAAACTTGATTTAGAAAAGGCAGAGGAACCAGAGATCAAACTGCCAACATTTGTGGATCATCGAGAAAGCAAGAGAGTTCCAAAAAAACATCTACTTCCGCTTTATGGACTATGTCAAAGCCTTTGACTGTGTGGGTCACAACGAACTGGAAAATTCTTCAAGAGATGGGAATACCAGACCACCTGACCTGCCTACTGAGAAATCTGTATGAAGGTCAAGAAGCAACATTTAGAACCGGACATGGAACAACAGACTGGTTCCAAATCGGGACAGGAGTACGTCAAGGCTGTACATTGTCACCCTGCTTATTTAACTTCTATGCAGAGCACATCATGAGAAATGCTGAGCTGGATGAAGCACAAGCTGGAATCAAGATTGCCAGGAAAAATATCAATAACCTCTGATATGTAGATGACACCACCCTTATGGCAGAAAGCGAAGAGGAACTAAAGAGCCTTTTGATGAAAGTGAAAGAGGAAAATGATAAAGCTGGCTTAAAACTCACATTCAGAAAACTAAGATCATGGCATCTGGTCCCATCACTTCATGGCAAATAGATGGGGAAACAATGGAAACAGTGAGAGACTTTATTTTCTTGGGCTCCAAAATCACCGTAGATGGTGACTGCAGCCATGAAATTAAAACACGCTTGCTCCTTGGAAGAAAACCTATGACCAACCTAGACAGCATATTAAAAAGCAGAAACATTACTTTGCCAACAAAGGTCCGTTTAGTCAAAGCTATGGCTTTTCCAGTAGTCATTTATGGATGTGAGAGTTGAACTATAAAGAAAGCTGAGTGCCGAAGATTGATGCTTTTGAAATGTGGTGTTGGAGAAGACTCTTGAGAGTCCCTTGGGCTGTGAGGAGATCCAACCAGTCCATCCTAAAGGAAATCAGTCCTGAATATTCATTGGAAGGGTGCTGAAGCTGAAACTCCCATACTTTGGCCACCTGATGTGAAGAACTGACTCATTTGAAAAGACCCTGATGCTGGGAAAGATTGAAGGCGGGAGAAGGGGATGATAGAGGATAAGATGGTTGGATGGCATCACCGACTCAATGGACATAAGTTTGAGAAAACTCTGGGAGTTGGTGATGGACAGGGAAGCCTGGTGTGCTGCAGTCCATGGGGTCACAAAGAGTCAGGCACGACTGAGGAACTGAACTGAACTGAACTGAACTGAGGAATGGAGACTCCCCGGAACTGAATTGTAATAACACAATTACAGGAGGGACTTGTCAACAGCAGAAAATAGCCAAACAAGTGAAAAAAACAAAACCTGTCAGTATGTGCCAGCATCCTCTGAGGAAAGAAACAAAAGATTTAGGGGCTCACAGGCCTCAGTGCAATGTCACCTCCAAGGACCACCTCCCTCTTCTCCGAATTCACTCATCAACAGCTTTCTGATTACTAGCTGTCACACTGGACACCCAGGAGGGAACACCCAGAATATGGGTCGAATATATCACCTGCCATGGGAAAGGGACTCCTCAGTCACACATTTTTTAAATGTCCTGCATATTATATCCTTTCTGCTTTCAGCCTACCCCGAATGGAGTCATCTACATTCCCCAGGGACTGGACCACACACAACTACTCTGCCCAGAGTCCCACAAGGGACTTAACTGCCCCTGCTTTGGTTACTTTCACTCACCTGGTCCTGAGTTCAAGGAGCAGCTGATAAGTGACCCTTTGTGGGTAAACAGTAACTACTATTAGGGCCCACAAGTCTAGTATCTCTTAAGAAATTCTCATCCTACACCCTGAGGCAGTAGAGTACTCTAACCAGGGAAATGGCTGAGGGGCAAACCACTCAGGTTCAAATCCTGTCTCTACACCAACTAGTAGTGTAGCCTGGCTCCCAAGAAGAGGCACTGATGAAGACCTACACTAGATTCAGCACAGAGCCTCGCACACAGTATACAGTGAGCACTCACACTGGGTTGGAATGGTAAGAAATACAGGACAACTTGCAGAAAACAAACCACTCTAAAAAGTGACGATGGACTAGGTGAAAAAGCATCAGCTGGTTCTCATAAAAGAGGATTTGACTTTCAAACATCTAAAATTCTAAAATCTAAACACCTAAAACATCCCCTCAATTCTGTCTAGGTTCTCCATTTTTACTGCCCTAAACAACATATCCTCTGTCTTTTGTCTGGAACCCTGCAATCATCCATGTGGCCACCCCTGCCATACTCATCCTCACTTTACTCAGCAGCCAGAGGGGCTTTAAAAACCCCAAGCAGGTCATGTTGCCCCTTTTCTTAATATGTCAGCTTCCCAGCCTGATCAGGCCTCTGGCATCTCTATCTGTCTGCTACCCTCCCCTCTCCCACAACCCTAGCCACATAGGACTTTCTTCCCTGTTACAAAGGCACCAAACCTCCCCCACATCACAGCCTTGAAATGGCTATTCCCACCCTGCATGTTCATTCACCTGCTTTTCCCAAGGCTGGCCTGCTCTGGTAACTGGCAAACATCACCTCCTACAGGGGGCCTTCCCCAAGTATCCAATCTTTCACATCAACCAATTTTAATTCTATGTATAACACGAAAATGACATTTCCTGTTAGGTAGTTTCTTCATCTTTTATGTGTCATCTGTCTTCCTCCACCAGAATGCAAACTCCCCAAAGCAGTCTTGTTCACCAGTACATGCCTGGGGCCTTGAAGGGAGCCTGGCACATAGGGATGCTGAATAAATACCTGGAGAATGAAAATACAAACAAAGATTTCAAAAACCCAAAGCCTGTGATTTGCATGTGTCAATAGCTCTTCCTCCTGAGAGGGTGTACACTGTCCCAATAAGAACTCAGAACAGGGAGCCTGACCTCCTGGATCTGACTTCTGTCTTCTGCTGAGTGATCTTGGCAGACCATGTACCTACCTATCATCTTTATCTTTTAAATGGGGCTGACATTATTACCTTCCTCATAAGGTTGGTATGAGAATTGGTTTGTAACCTACTCAGTGTAACCTGTCCAGAAATTTCTCTTGAGACACATGCCTACCCACCTGTCCATCAGCACCTGCGGGATCCCACTATTTGCAATGGAAATATCCATCCAGCTTTCTGCAACAACTCTGAGTCTTCGCTGACTCAGGAAATTGTATCACTCCCAACCCAGGCCCACAGAATAGACCTCCAGCAGTTATACCTAGCTCTTCCCATTTCCTCACCACCAGCACCCAACTAGTTACCAAGTCCACGTGCTTCTGATTTTACTGTCTCTCTTTTCTCAAAGCCACTACTATACTTAAACCTTGTCTTCACTTGCCTGATGTAGACTGTTCCATCCAAAAATTCTTTGGAAAACACTTCAATGAGTCTTTCTCCCTTAGAGGATAAAATCCAAGTTTATTATTATTATTATTGGTCACATTTTAGTTCCCCAGACAGGGACTGAACCCAGGGCCAGGGCAGTGGAAGTACCCAGTCCCAAGTACTTGACCACCAAGGAAGTCCTCAAACCCAAGACTTTAATGTGATCCTCAAAGCCCTCGATGATGATCGGATCCCTGCCTATGGCTCTGGCCTCATTTCTTAATATACACCCCACGACCACCACATTTTAGTGACTGCTGCTACTGCTAAGTCGCTTCAGTCGTGTCCTACTCTGTGCGACCCCATAGACAGCAGCCCACCAGGCTCCCCCGTCCCTGGGATTCTCCAGGCAAGAACACTGGAGTGGGTTGCCATTTCCTTCTCCAATGCATGAAAGTGAAGAGTGAAAGTGAAGTCGCTCAGTCGTGTCCGACTCTTAGTGACCCCATGGACGGCAGCACACCAAGCTCTTCCGTCCATGGGATTTTCCAGGCAAGAGTACTGGAGTGGGGTGCCATTGCCTTCTCCATTTCAGCAACTGTAGAGTTCAAAGTTCACCAACATTAGAACGCTTCAAGACTCTCAAATCTGCATGTTTCTTCCTTTCCCTAGGCTGACCTTCAATCTCTTGTTCACCTTTCAAATATCACTTTATGACTCCCTTACTAATTCCTGCGGTGACCGGGAAGACCAACCGCACATCCAAGGAGCTGTGGCTGCGTGGGCGCAGGAGGGCCTAGAGGAGCTATCCCACGTTGAAGGTCAGGAAAGGTGGCGGTGAGGAGATAACCCTCGTCCAAAGTAAGGAGCAATGGCTGCGCTTTGCTGGAGCAGCCGTGAAGAGATACCCCACGCCCAAGGTAAGAGAAACCCAAGTAAGATGGTAGGTGTTGCAAGAGGGCATCAGAGGGCAGACACACTGAAACCATACTCACAGAAAACTAGTCAATCTAATCACACTAGGACCACAGCCTTGTCTAACTCAATGAAACTAAGCCATGCCCATGGGGCAACCCAAGATGGGGGAGTCATGGTGGAGAGATCTGACAGAATGTGGTCCACTGGAGAAGGGAATGGCAAACCACTTCAGTATTCTTGCCTTGAGAACCCCATGAACAGTATGAAAAGGCAAAATGATAGGATACTGAAAGAGAAACTCCCCAGATGAGTAGGTGCCCAATACCCAGCTGTGGATGTGACTGGTGATAGAAGCAAGGTCTGATGCTGTAAAGAGCAATACTGCATAGGAACCTGGAATGTCAGGTCCATGAATCAAGGCAAATTGGAAGTGGTCAAACAAGAGATGGCAAGAGCGAATGTCAACATTCTAGGAATCAGCGAACTGAAATGGACTGGAATGGGTGAATTTAACTCAGATGACCATTATATCTACTACTGCAGGCAGGAATCCCTCAGAAGAAATGGAGTAGCCATCATGGTCAACAAAAGAGTCTGAAATGCAGTACTTGGATGCAATCTCAAAAACAACAGAATGATCTCTGTTCGTTTCCAAGGCAAACCATTCAATATCACAGTAATCCAAGTCTATGCCCCAACCAGTAATGCTGAAGAAGCTGAAGTTGAATGGTTCTATGAAGACCTACAAGACCTTTTAGAACTAACACCCAAAAAAGATGTCCTTTTCATTATAGGGGACTGGACTGCAAAAGTAGGAAGTCAAGAAACACCTGGAGTAACAGGCAAATTTGGCCTTGGAATACGGAATGAAGCAGGGCAAAGACTAATAGAGTTTTGCCCAGAAAATGCACTGGTCATAGCAAACACCCTCTTCCAACAACACAAGAGAAGACTCTATACATGGACATCACCAGATGGTCAACACCGAAATCAGATTGATTATATTCTTTGCAGCCCAAGATGGAGAAGCTCTATACAGTCAGCAAAAACAAGACCAGGAGCTGACTGTGGCTCAGACCATGAACTCCTTATTGTCAAATTCAGACTTAAATTGAAGAAAGTAGGGAAAACCACTAGACCATTCAGGTATGACCTAAATCAAATCCCTGATGATTATACGGTGGAAGTGAGAAATAGATTTAAGGGCCTAGATCTGATAGATAGAGTGCCTGATGAACTATGGAATGAGGTTCGTGACATTGTACAGGAGACAGGGATCAAGACCATCGCCATGGAAAAGAAATGCAAAAAAGCAAAATGGCTGTCTGGGGAGGCCGTACAAATAGCTGTGAAAAGAAGAGAAGCGAAAAGCAAAGGAGAAAAGGAAAGATATAAACATCTGAATGCAGAGTTCCAAAGAATAGCAAAGAGAGATAAGAAAGCCTTCCTCAGTGATCAATGCAAAGAAATAGAGGAAAACAACAGAATGGGAAAGACTAGAGATCTCTTCAAGAAAATCAGAGATACCAAAGGAACATTTCATGCAAAGATGGACTCGATAAAGGACAGAAATGGTATGGACCTAACAGAAGCAGAAGATATTAAGAAGAGGTGGCAAGAATACACAGAAGAACTGTACAAAAAAGATCTTCACGACCCAGATAATCACGATGGTGTGATCACTGACCTAGAGCCAGACATCCTGGCATGTGAAGTCAAGTGGGCCTTAGAAAGCATCACTATGAACAAAGCTGGTGGAGGTGATAGAATTCCCGTTGAGCTATTCCAAATCCTGAAAGATGATGCTGTGAAAGTGCTGCACTCAACATGCCAGCCAACTTGGAAAACTCAGCAGTGGCCACAGGACTGGAAAAGGTCAGTTTTCATTCCAATCCCAAAGAAAGGCAATGCCAAAGAATGCTCAAACTACTGCACAATTGCACTCATCTCACATGCTAGCAAAGTAATGCTCAAAATTCTCCAAGCCAGGCTTCAGCAATATGTGAACTGTGAACTTCCTGACGTTCAAGCTGGTTTTAGAAAAGGCAGAGGAACCAGAGATCAAATTGCCAACATCCGCTGGATCATGGAAAAAGCAAGAGAGTTCCAGAAAAACATCTACTTCTGCTTTATTGACTATGCCAAAGCCTTTGACTGTGTGGATCACAATAAACTGTAGAAAATTCTGAAAGAGATGGGAATACCAGACCACCTGATCTGCCTCTTGAGAAATTTGTATGCAGGTCAGGAAGCAACAGTTAGAACTGGACATGGAACAACAGACTGGTTCCAAATAGGAAAAGGAGTTCGTCAAGGCTGTATATTGTCACCCTGTTTATTTAACTTATATGCAGAGTACATCATGAGAAACGCTGGACTGGAAGAAACACAAGCTGGAATCAAGATTGCCAGGAGAAATATCAATAACCTCAGATATGCAGATGACACCACCCTTATGGCAGAAAGTGAAGAGGAACTCAAAAGCCTCTTGATGAAAGTGAAAGTGGAGAGTGTAAAAGTTGGCTTAAAGCTCAACATTCAGAAAACAAAGATTATGGCATCCGGTCCCATCACTTCATGGGAAATAGATGGGGAAACAGTGGAAACAGTGTCAGACTTTATTTTTCTGGGCTCCAAAATCACTGCAGATGGTGACTGCAGCCATGAAATTAAAAGACACTTACTCCTTGGAAGGAAAGTTATGACCAACCTAGATAGCATATGCAAAAGCAGAGACATTACTTTGCCAACAAAGGTTCGTCTAGTCAAGGCTATGGTTTTTCCTGTGGTCATGTACAGATGTGAGAGTTGGACTGTGAAGAAGCCTAAGTGCCGAAGAATTGATGCTTTTGAACTGTGGTGTTGGAGAAGACTCTTGAGAGTCCCTTGGACTGCAAGGAGATCCAACCAGTCCATTCTGAAGGAGATCAGCCCTGGGATTTCTTTGGAAGGAATGATGCTAAAGCTGAAACTCCAGTATTTTGGCCACCTCATGCGAAGAGTTGACTCATTGGAAAAGACTCTGATGCTGGGAGGGATTGGGGGCAGGAGGAGAAGGGGATGACAGAGGATGAGATGGCTGGATGGCATCACTGACTCGATGGACGTGAGTCTCAGTGAACTCTGGGAGTTGGTGATGGACAGGGAGGCCTGGCGTGCTGTGATTCATGGGGTCGCAAAGAGTCGGACACGACTGAGTGACTGATCTGATCTGATCTGATCTACTAATTCCTGAAACATTTTGGGGTGTCCTTACTTCCAAAACCGACCCTGTACTCTGTGTCCCCACACAGTTCCACAGTGTGCTCTAGAGGACCCCAAACGTGTCATTGTTCTTGTACATTTTCTTGCCCACCATCCCCACCAGACCATGGCTTTTCCAAAGCAGGAACGACCCTCAGCACCTGTCCTAGAGTCCAGCAAATAAAAACAAAAGACAATAAACAAAATTGTTTAATAAGCAAAGACATAAATGCATAATTTCCCAAATGAGACCTCAAAATTTTAGACACAGCACGAAAAAACTAATAAAATGTGTGTTGAAAAAAACTGGAAGATGAACGTTTACACCTTGTTTAACTCAAGGCTCAAGGTACAGAAATGGCAGAAAAGAAACTGAAAGGAGTAAATTAATAGTTTCATGACAGGAAGCACTTCTGTGCTAACAGCCTAACAACTCAAAGAAGGCCCAGTTGCTTGGCAGCGAGCGGGGTGTGGAGAGGGAAAGCCATTCACACTCCGATCCTGGCAAAGACGGATGAGCACAGGTTAGCGTTCAGGAGCTTTTCAGAAACGAGACTCACCCAGACAGCAGCTGTCCAGACCCTTATGACCATCCCCACGGCCAGTTTTGAGCTTCCTGCAGAGGGGTTACAGGATCGGACGGCAGCAGGAGGAGAGAACCTTGAGGGAACCAGTCTCCAGCCGCGTCCACGCCCACGTGGGACCCCTCTACCACCCAGAGAACCCGCACCTCCCTTCCTATGGCTGGGCCTCCTTCTCTCAGGCAGCCGCGGGGTTCCCCAACTCTGTCCCCGACCTACACAAACGCGACCGGGTCAGGGCAAGCGCGAAGGCGGCCAGACTGGTCTGCACGGTCCTGCCGCCTGGACGCGGGAGGGAATTGGCGCACGGGGCTCCTCCGAGGGATTAGGAGCTAACGCGGGGATTTGGAGGGAGATCGGCTCGGAGTGGACCTCCCGGATCTGCACGCAGATCCGGCCGGACCTCGCTCTCGACTTTGCGTCTCCCCCTCCGGGGTGCTTCGGAGACGGCCTTCTGGCAGACGAGGTGGGCCCGCTCAAGCTCAGGTCATCGCCCCGATCAGGGACGCAGCAGGCCGACAGAGCTCTCCCGGCAGGTGCCGAGCAGACGGCTGCCGCTAGGGATGCACAGGAAATGCGTCAGTGCAACCAGGGGCAGGACAAACTACAACTCCTAGAAGCCTCCGCGATCGTTCCTCCTGTGCCTGCGTTTCTGACAGACGACCCCGAACTGGGCGCGGCAGCCAAGAGGCGCAGGCCAGTGAAGCAGCGACCTCGGGCGGGGGTGGGTACGCGGGCTTTCAAGAATACGGAGTATTAAAACAGTTGACATCAGTAGCACAAAGGCGGGAAGGGTCTAATTTGAGTTAAAAGTGTTCTAAGGTTCCTGCTTTTCTGAATGGTAAGAGTCCTAATTTATACTTTAATAACGAAAAGAGTCCTTCTGTTGTGTAAGAGAATTTTAAAAATTAATCTTTAATTGAAGGATAATTGCTTTACAGTATTGTGTTGGTTTCTACCAAACATCAACATGTGTCAGCCATAAGTTAACCCATGTTCCCTCCCTGAGTGAAATTTTTATGAAAATTAATTTTCCAGAAAATTGGGAGTGGCCATTTTTCCTTTGGGGATGGGAATGGGGGAATCTTTTAAATGTCTGGCTTAATGTAAAACAGCTGGATTCTCATATGTGCTTCTGGAAGTATATAAACAAATCTGGCTTCACATATTGTATCTGGCTCCACAATTGTATCCCTATTTCTTTTGCACCATCAGCACAAGTTCAACACACAGGGTAAAATCTTAAGTTTGGAATGTCAGTGCTCACTATAAAATTCTCTCAACTTTTCTGTATGTTTGAAAATTTTCATAATAAAATATTGAAGGAAAATACTGTGGAAGAGAAACTTTTCAATAAATTGTGTAGTAACAGTCAGATAGCTATACAAGAAGAGAAAAAAAGATTGCTGCCACACGGTATATTTAAAATAAATTCTAAATTGATTATTAAACATAGAAAGGAAGACTCTAGAAGTTTTACATTGAAGTGTAGGGTTAGCATCCTTTGCCCATTGGTTTGTTAACCGATCTGTTACCTACTAAGTTCTCATGTTGTGGTAGTTTTTTGTGCTGCTATAACAAATCACTACAAACTTGGTGGCTTAAAACCACACACATTTATTATCTTACACTTCTGAAGGTCAGAGGTCTGACAGAGGTCTTCCTGGGCTAAATCAAGGTGTTGGCAGTAAGATAGGCTGGGACCTGAGATTCTTCACTGCAATGCCGCAATGCTTGCACTTGGACACACCTCTGCTCGAGCAACAAGCTACAAAAAAAAGTATACAAGATTAAAAATAACTACATGCATGCGCAGTTGTGGCAAATTCTGGACAAGAGATACAGAGAGAAATCAATGCCACTTTTAAAGAGCCAAGAGCAAAAGCAGGGTACTATACATGCCCCTGTACACAACACCACCTAAGCAAAACACCTAAGCTGCTCCTGGAGCTAGCTATTTCTGAATGTAAAGAATAAGGGACATAATATGGCCACAGAAAGTTGCAGGTTTGTGAAAAAGGAACATTGAGAAAAGAATTTTGTATGTGGTTAGAGCTTTCTAAAGTTGGATTAAATTTAATTAGGTAAATGAATTTTATTAAGCATAGGTTTATTCAAGACTGTAATTGGTTTCTCTCTCTCATCAAAGAACAAGTTTTCCTGGAATGCTGCTCTAGATAACAGGTCATGAGTTCTTGTACATTTAAGTGATCTACATTTACTTTTATCAGAAGGAAAGGCTGTATGGTGAAGCCTGTAAATTATGATAAGGTCTGAAAGGTTATATAGGAAAAGATGAAAATCTGGCAGTTTTTCTAAGTCAGGTGACAGAGGCATTCAGGAAGGGCACCAATACAGCCCTGGAGTCTGCAAAAAGGAGGACACTAGTGGCCATGAATTTTACCACCAAGGCAACTCCTGATACCTGGAGAAAATTACAAAAGCTTGAGGCTGGATCACAAACCCAGTTGTCAACCTTGGTAGAGGAAGCTTTCAAGGTCTATAACAACCAAGACTTAGTGGAGGAAGCCAATAAGGATAAGAGGCTAATAAATAAAATCCAGCTTTTGGCTGCTGATCCACCCACCACCTCAGGGATAACCTGGAGGGCCAAGAAGGCTGTACAGACCACCAAGAAGTTACCTGGGCATGAACCAGTAGGCCTTTTGTTGGAAAGCAGGTTGCTGGCCAGGGGATACCCTGAGCACTCTCTTGTGGGACACCTGAGGGGCAACCCCCAACCAGCCCCAGTTCCTTGCAAATCTCTTTGCAAATGAGAGATTGCTGCACACCAGCTGATGCGACCCGATCACCTGCCTGGCTCCAGATCCCATTCAATCCATTCTCATCACTCCAGCAGAACTTCGGGTCACCCTTGATGTGGCAGGCAGGGAACTAAATTTCCTATAGACACTGGAGCCATCTGCCCTGTTCTGTCTTGCCCGGCTGGCCCCCTCTCCACCCACGACTGTACTGTGATGGGAGTTGACAGTCAAAAGTATGGCGATTTATGTCTCCCCTTGTCTGTGGAATTTGCTCCATAATTACTCTTCATTCCTTTTTGTATATGCCACAATGCTCTGTTCCCCTTCTCAGGAGAGATTAGCATAATTACCTCAGATATGCAGATGATACCACTCTAATGGCAGAAAGTGACGAGGAACTAAAGAGCTTCTTGATGAGGGTGAAAGAGGAGAGTGAAAAAACTGGCATTAAACTCAACATTCAAAGAACTAAGACTATGGTAACCAGTCCCATCACTTCATGGCAAATACAAGGGGAAAACGTGGAAGCAGTGACAGATTTTCTTTCCTTGGACTCCAAAATCACTGTGGACGGTAACTGCAGCCATGAAATTAAAAGACACGTGCTCTTTGGAAGGAAAACTATGACAAACCTAGACAGCCAATTAAAAAGCAGAGACATCACTTTGCTGACAAAGTCTGTATAGTCAAAGCTATGGTTATTCTAGTAGTCATGTACCAGATGTGATAGTTGGACAGTAAAGAAAGATGAGCACTGAAGAATTGATGCTTTCGACTTGTGCTGCTGGAGAAGACTCTTGAGAGGCTGCTGGACTGCAAGGAGATCCAACCAATCAATCCTAAAGGAAATCAGTCCTGAATATTCATTGGAAGGACTGTTACTGAAGCTGAAGCTCCAATACTTTGGCCACCTGATGCAAAGAGCCAACTCAGTGGAAAAGACCCTAATGCTGGGAAAGATTGAGGGCAGGAGGAGAAGGGGGCAACAGAGGATGAGATGGTTGGATGGCATCACAGACTCAATGGACATGAGTTTGAGCAAACTCCAGAAGATTGTAGAGGACGGGGGAGTCCGGCATGCTGCAGTCCATGGGGTCACAAAGTTGGGTATGACTTAGCAACCGAACAACAATGACAAAAAGCATATTCTTAGGACAGGGTCAAGTCCAAGGAAGTAAAAAATCTAAACAGAGGATACATCTGTTAGTAGCCCTGGATCACCCACCTGCAGATCATCAAAATATTCCCCAAGACATCCCCTAAGAAATTAGAGAACAAATAAATCCTGCAGTTTGGGATACCTCAGTGCCAGGAAGGGAAAATGTGTTCCCCAAATAAAATTAAGATTAAGGCCTGGGGGAAAATACCCCTGGAAGAGACAGTATCCTTTGAAGCCTGAGGCCCTGAAGGGAACCCAACCACTGCTCAGCAAATTTCTAAAACACAGACCTATTAGGCCTTGCCAATCCCCTTGCAGAATCCCAATCCTCCCTGTTCAGAATCCTAACAGGGAGTATCCATTGGTGTAAGACTTATGAGCAATGAATGAGGCAGTCATCCCTATTCACCCACTGGTGTCAAACCCAAACACACTCCTCACACAAGTGCCAGGGAGCAGTATTTGTTTTGAACCTCAGAGATGCATTTTTCTGTATTCCCTTGCATCCAGACTCTCAACACCTTTTGCATTTGAATGGAGGGGCCCTGACACCTGTAACCCCAATACTTTGGCTGCCTGATGCAAAGAAGTGACTCATTTGAAAAGACCCTGATGCTGGGAAAGATTGAAGGTGAGAGGAGAAGGGGACAACAGAGGATGAGATGGTTGGATGGCATCACCAACTTGATGGAATGAGTAAGCTCCAGGAGTTGGTGATGGACAGGGAAGCCTGGCATGCTGCAGTCCATGGGAGTCGCAAAGAGTCGGACACAACTGAGTGACTGAACTGACACCCTGTAGATTACCCAATACACATGGACACTCCTGCAGGGTATTCAGGACAGCCCCCATTGTTTTGGAATGTGTTAACAAGGGAGCTGAGGGAACTGAGCCTGGAGAAGGGAACTCTGCTACAATATGTTGATGATTTATTGATACGTCTCTCAAACCAAGACTCAGATCTCACAGCAGTGGTTTGAATATTTAGAAATTTTTCCCCAAGGGCACTAGCCCTGGCCGTAGATTGAAAAGCAGCAATTAGCACATTACCATCTCCAGCCACAAAGAGGCAACTCTGAGGCTTTCTTGGGATGGCTGGGTTCTATTGTATCTGGATTCCAAATTATGGCCTTATAGCAAAACCCCTATGTGAGGCTCTAAGGGGAGAAGAAAGGGAGCCCTTTCAATGGAATAGGGACCACCAACAGGCCTCTGAAATTCCTGAGACTGAGTTGAGTAAAACACCAGCACTGGGGCTTCCAAATTTGGCCAAGCTCTTTACCCTGGACGTTCACCAGACGTCAGAGGTAGCACTAGGAGTCTTTACCCAAAAGCTGGGACCGAGTTAGAGACCAGTGGCTTACTTTTCAAAGTAATTGGACCCAGTGGCCCTGGGTTGGCCAAGCAGCCTGCAGGCCGTAGCAACCAGAGCCCTGTTGGTAATGATGCTTCCAAGCTCACCCTGGGACAACACTTCTATGTATTAACCCTTCACTGACAGCTTATGGTGAATGATGTCGGATTCGTGATCTCCAAAGATGATTTAGCTCAGGATCAAGGACCAGGCTGATCACTCAGAGTTTTTGTGTGGTAGAAGTTTTATTGCAGTGAAAAAGGACAGAGAAAGCTTTGAACATACACATCAAAAGGGGGACGGAGAGTGCCCCACTTCTAGTCTTATCAAGGACTTATACACTTTTACCAGACTCATTCCCACAACATAAATCTTAAATTAACAAGAGTAAGCAGAAGGTTCTTGTTAAGAAGGAGAAACATGTCCTTGAGCAAGATACATTGTTGTTATATAATCATTAGTATAGAGCTTAAGGAAGAACATACCTTTGAGCAAGATGAGTTGTTTTGTTGTGTAATCATTAGCTCTGGGCTTAAAGAAATTTAGTCTTAAAGACTGTTGTCATAAAAACCCAGTTTAAGAAAAAAACATCTTACATGACTAAGACAACGCGATGCAGAAAAAAACGTTTGTTCCTTTCTCCTCCTCGAGAGCCCCAGACCCCTTTCTCCACCTCAAGGGCCCTGGACTTCTTCCTCCTTGAGGGTCCTGGACACCTTATCAACCTACCTAAGAATCAGCTCTCTCATCATCGGGTACAATCTGTGCTGGAGATCAAAGGACATCACTGGTTAACGGGAGGAAGGTTAACAAAATATTAACTTACAGGTGTGCTGAACCCTGAAAACTCTGCCCAGTGGTTTAGAGTGAAGGCTTAGTGTATCAATGTATAGAGACCATAGAACAAACTAACTCCAGCAGCTCTGATCTTCTAGATGAGCCTCTTGACAGCTCTGAGGTCAAATGGTTTACTGATGAGAGCAGTAAAACTAGATATGGGAACCCAAAAGGCAGGGTATTCCTAGTTAGTATAGATGAATTCATAGAAGCCAAGGTCCTGCCAGCCCAGACATCAGCCCAGAAGGCTGAACAAACTGTATTAATGACAGTTTTGCAATTAGGGAAAAATAAGAAATTAAATATTTTTGCTGACTCTAAATATGGATTCCATGTGCTACATGCTCATGCTGCCATTTGGAAGAAAGAGGAATGCTAACCACTAGAAATTCTGCCATGAAACATAGAGGTTAGATTCTGGCTCTTCTAGAAGCAGCGCAGTTTCCGACCCAGGTAGCATGCACTGTAGGGGCCATCAGAGGGATGGATCTTTTGTGAGCCAAGGGAACAGCAAAACTGATCAAATCACAAACAGGCAGCTGAACAAGGTATGGCTCTAGTGACTGGTCCCCCTGAACTTTCTATTCTAGCCTTCCCAGTGTTCCCCATAAGTCAGTTCAGTTGCTCAGTCATGTCCGACTCTTTGTTACCCCATGGACTGCAGCACACCAGGCTTCCCTGTCCATCACCAATTCCCAGAGCTTGCTCAAACTCATGTCCATTGAGTTGGTGATGCCAGCCATCTCATCCTCTGTCGTCCCCTTTTCCTCCTGCCTTCAACCTTTTCCAGTGAGTCAGTTCTTCCCATCAGGTAGCCAAAGTATTGCAGCTTCAGCTTCACCATCAGTCCTTCCAATGAATATTCAGGACTGATTTCCTTTAGGATGGACTGGTTGGATCTCCTTGTAGTCCAAGGGACTCTCAAGAGTCTTCTCCAACACCACATTGAAAAGTATCAATTCTCTGGCCCTCAGCTTTCTTCAGTGTTCCCCATCAGCTCAGTTCAGTGGCTCAGTCGTGTCCGACTCTTTGTGACTCCATGGACTGCAGCACACCAGTCCTCTCTGTCCATCACCAACTCCCAGACTTTACCCAGACTCATGTCCATTGAGTCGGTGATGCCATCCAGCCATCTCATCCTCTGTCATCCCCTTTTCCTCCTGCCCCCAATCCCTCCCAGCATCAGGGTCTTTTCCAATGAGTCAACTCTTTGCATGAGGTGGCCAAAGTACTGGAGTTTCAGCTTTAGCATCAGTCCTTCCAATGAACACCCAGGACTGATCTCCTTTAGGATGGACTAGTTGGATCTCCTTGCAGTCCAAAGGACTCTCAAGAGTCTTCTCCAACACCACAGTTCAAAATCATCAGTTCTTCAGCACTCAGCTTTCTTTATAGTCCAACTCTCACATCCATACATGACTACTGGAAAAACCATAGCCTTGACTAGATGGACCTTTGTTGACAAAGTAATGTCTCTCCTTTTTAATATGCTGTCTAGGTTGGTCATAACTTTTCTTCCAAGGAGTAAGCATCTTTTAATTTCATGGCTGCAGTCCCCATCTGCAGTGATTTTGGAGCCGAAGAAAATAAAGTCTCTCACTGTTTCCACTGTTTCACCATCTATTTGCCATGAAGTGATGGGACCAGATGCCATGATCTTAGTTTTCTGATTGTTGAGCTTTAAGCCAACTTTTTCACTCTTCTCTTTCACTTTCATCAAGAGGCTCTTTAGCTCTTCTTCACTTTCTGCCATAAGGGTGGTGTCATCTGCATCTGAGGTTATTGGTATTTCTCCTGGCAATCTTGATTCCAGATTGTGCTTTATCCAGCCCAGCGTTTCTCATGATGTACTCTGCATATAAGTTAAATAAGCAGGGTGACAATGTACAGCCTTGATGTACTCCTGTCCCGATTTGGAACCAGTCTGTTGTTCCATGTCCAGTTCTAACTCTTGCTTCTTGATCTGCGTACAGATTTCTCAGGAGGCAGTGTTCCCCATAGGAATAAGAAAATGCTGAGAAATGGGGCTATGTGAAAGGAAACACAGGCTGGTATAAAAAGGAGGATAAGCTTCTAATCCCTGAGGCCCAACAATGGAAACTCACTAAGAGCTACATGATGCCACCCACCATGGGAGGGATGCACTATGAGACTTGATGCAAAAGGCTCTTTCAGGGAAGGGACTTAAAATAACAGCAAAACAAGTAACACCTGCCTATGATTTATGTGCCCATAATAACCCATGTGCTAAGTCACTTCAGTCGTGTCTTCGCCCACTTAGTTACTCAGGTCAATCCAATGCTGAGGAACATATCCAGGGGGAGACTGGAAGCTAGATTTCACCTGAATGCCCTGACTATCAGATATCTTCTAGTGTTTGTTGATCTTTCACAGGATGGGTTGCAGCCACCCCCACCCAATCTGAAAGGCTATGGACATCTGTAAGCACCCTTTTTTTTCTTTTTTAGAAAAATATTGTTATTTTTAATTGACTGATGATTGGTTTACAATATTGGTTTGATTTCTGTCATACACCAACATGGATTAACCATAGGTATTCCTTGGTTTGGACTTCCAAAATTCCTCCAGAGCAACCAAGGACCCTCTTTTATAGCCAGAATCACACAAGGGTTCACAATGGCCCTAGACTACAAGCAACACACCTCTAGGCACCTCCAGTCTTCAGGGAAGGCAGAGAAAAATGAACCATACTTTAAAAGAAAACTTTAGCAAAGCTCTGTGAAGAAACTCATGAACCCTGAACCAATTTGCTTCCTACTGCACTACTCAGGGTCTGTGTAGCCCCCAGGAGTGGTCTGAGGCTTAGCCCATTTGAAATGACCTATGGGAGGCCTTTTCTTACTACTGACACTCTACTGGATGAGGACCTGAGCCAGACCCTGAGGTAGAGTATTAATCCAGGACGAGTTCAGAAGGCAATCCAGGACTATGCCCACAAGACACTACTCCCACTAAAACTGCAGAGAAAGGAGCAATTCCTTCACAAATAAACCCTGGGACCAAGTTCCTCTCAAAACCTGGAAAGAGGGGTGCCCCAAAGACCAAGTATTGCCAAAATGAAAGGGCCTCTCTAAAGTACTTTTAACCACTCCTAGTGCTGTCCAACTGCAAGGGATATCCAGTTCCCTTTCTACAGACTAAAGCTTTTACCTCCAGAAACCCCACAGGTCACAACAGAAGAATACATCTGTGAGTCAGTGGAAGATCTGAGATACCTTTTCATAAGACAGGTGTCATGATAAGTAAAATGATGTAGTGGATTGGCCCCTATTTGAAGCCTTAATGGGACTTGGGACCTCTCCTTTCCTTGGCTAATGCGGTTCTTAATGATCATCTGGCCCTTGATTGCCTTCTGGCAGAACAAAGCAGAGTGGCTTCATAATTTTGGCAGGAGCAATATCCCCTCCCTTGTCTGGTCAACAGTTAAGGCAGCCCAAATTAACCCTAGTTCCTTCCTTTTCTAGGCCCTTTAATGGCTATTGCTCTTCTCCTTTTTAGCCTTTGTTTGTCTGACCTTTTGATTAAGTTTGTGTCTTTTAGGCTCCAACAGTTTGAAGTAAGGCGCATGATGGCTCAAGGAATTCAGCTTATTCCAGTGCAAAGTGGGCCAGGTGCCTACAGTCCTTGGAACAGTCAGCAAGGGATGTCTATCTCTAGGATAGGCTAGGGTCTGTAGCTCCTGCCCAAAAGGAAGAAGTTTCAGCAGAAGAGACCTTCAGTTCCTTACCCCTTATGAATAAGGGTGTGGAGTCAGTGGGGAATGAGACATGCTGGGACCTGGGGAACTTTTAGTGCAATGCTTGCACATGGACACACCTCTCCTCAAGCAACAGAATAAAGAAACTGTATGGGGCTAAAAATAATTGCATGCATGAACAGCTGGGGCAAATTCTGGACAAAAAGATACAAATAGACCAAAAAAACAAAACTGCCATTTTTGAAGATCCTGGACCAAAAACAGGGTACTGTGCAGGCTTCCTGCACACACCACCACCTCGGGGTAGACAAAACACCTAAGCCACTCCTCCACCCCTAGGCACACCCCTACCCTCACCTTATGTAACAGGGATCCCCGACCCTGGGGCCACAGATCACTCCATGGCCTGTTAGGAAACTGAGCCATACAGCAGGTGAGCAGCAAGTGAGCCAGCAAAGCTTCATCTGTATTTCAAGCTGTTTCCCATCAGTCCCATTACCACCTGACCTCCACCTCCCATCAGATCAGCGAGGGCATTAGATTCTCATAGGAATGCAAACGCTGCTGTGAACTGGGGCTGGGAGAGATCTAGGTTGTGGGCTTCTTATGAGAACCAGTTAAAACCATTCTCCAGCCCCATCCTGCCTTTGTCCGTGGAAAAACTGTCCTCCACAAAATCAATCCCCTGCTGCCAAAAAGGTTGGGGACCACTGCCATAAAAGGAACAAATTCACCCTCTACTCAAGGAACAAGCAAGGGAACATGTTGTTTGTTTTTGCTCCATCTTGCTACAGCAGGAGTCCAAATAAAGCCTTGCCTCAATTTCCTATCTGGCTGCTAGTCAATTTCTATTGATTGGGGAAGGCCACAAACCCTGGTCTGTGACAAGATGAGTTACTTTTTCTCTTACTTTTCTACTATTTGCAAACGAGACCCATAACTGGCCAATAGAGCTCACTTCTCTGACACTCCAGTCCCCATCCTGCAAGCCTAAGGCATCTCATCACAGGAAGCCAGGTTTCTATCACTAAGCTTAGGCCCATTTAAATTATAACCTGTGGGAATGCACTTCCTTCCCAAGAACATCAGTTCAGTTCAGTCACTCAGTCATGTCTGACTGACTACGACCCCATGGACTGTAGCACGCCAGGCTTCCCTGTCCAGCACCAACTCCTGGAGCTTACTCAAACTCATGTCCATAAAGTTGGTGATGCCATCCAACTATCTCATCCTCTGTCATCCCCTTCTCCTCCCTCCTTCAATCTTTCCCAGCATGGGGGTCTTTTCAAATGAGTCGGTTCTTTGCATCAGGTGGCCAAAGTAGTGGAGTTTCAACTTCAGCATCAGTCCTTCCAATGAATATTCAGGACTGATTTCCTTTAGAATGGACTGGTTTGATATCCTTGCAGTCCAACAACCTCTCAAGAGTCTTCTCCAACACCACAGTTCAAAAGCATCAATTCTTCAGCACTCAGCTTTCTTTATGGTCCAACTCTCACATCCATGCATGACTACTGGAAAAACCATAGCTTTGACTAGACAGACCTTTGTTGGCAAAGTGATGTCTCTGTTTTTAATATGCTGTCTAGGTTGGTCATAGCTTTTCTTCCAAGGAGCAAGCGTTTTTTAATTTCACAGCTGCAGTCACCATCTGCAGTGATTTTGGAGCCCCCAAAAATAAAGTCTGTCACTGTTTCCATTGTTTCCCCATCTATCTGCCATGAAGTGATGGGACCAGATGCCATGATCTTCGTTTTCTGAATGTTGAGTTTTAAGCCAGCTTTTTCATTTTCCTCTTTCACTTTCATCAAGAGGCTCTTTAGTTCCTCTTCACTTTCTGCCATAAGGGTGGTGTCATCTGCATATCAGGTTATTGATACTTCTCTCAGCAATCTTGATCCCAGCTTGTGCTTCATCCAGCCCAGCATTTCACATGATGTACTCTGCATATAAGTTAAATAAGCAGAGTGACAGTATATAGCCTTGACATACTCCTTTCCCAATTTGGAACCAGTCCGTTGTTCCATGTCCGGTTCTAAATGTTGCTTCTTGACCTGCATACAGATTTCTCAGGAGGCAGGTCAGGTGGTCTGGTACTCCCATCTCTTGAAGAATTTTCCAGTTTGTTGTGATCCACACAGTCAAATGTTTTGGCATAGTCAATAAAGTAGAAGTAGATGTTTTTCTGGAACTCTTACTTTTTCTGTGATCCAACGGATGCTGGCAATTTAGCTCTGGTTCCTCCAGCTTTTCTAAATCCAGCTTGAACATCTGGAAGCTCACAGTTCACATACTGTGACAGCCTTGCTTGGAGAATTTTGAGCACTACTTTGCTAGTGTGTGAGATGAGTGCAATTGTGTGGTATTTGAACATTCTTTGGCATTGCCTTTCTTTGGGACTGGAATGAAAACTGACCTTTTCCAGTCCTGTGGTCACTGCTGAGTTTTCCAAATTTGCTGGCATATTGAGTGCAGCACTTTCACAGCATCATCTTTTAGATTTGAAACAGCTCAACTGGAACTCCATCAACTCCACTAGCTTTGTTCATAGTGATGCTTCCTAAGGCCCACTTGACTTTGCATTCCAGGATGCCTGGCTCTGGGTGAATGATCATACCATCGTGGCTATCTGGTTCATTAAGATCTCTTTTGTATAGCTCTTCTATGTATTCTTGCCACCTCTTCGTAATCTCTTCTGCTCCTGTTAGGTTCATACTGTTTCTGTCCTTTAGTGTACCAAGAACATAAAAGTCAAATTAAAGCATAAATAAAAGCACTGATTTCAGTGTTCCTCTGAAGTCGCTGTTGCTGCCTTCTCTGTGCAGGGATCCTTTGGCATCCCAGCCCTGGTGGCTCTTCCTGTATATGCCCAGGTCAAGATGAGGGTGGTCTGGGGCACAAAGGCCACCAAATTGACAGCAGTACATGAGCGTGGCTTAACACCATTGACAAGCCTAGCGGGCTTAAAAAGGCAAGCAAAACTTTTCAATCTGGCTCAGAGTATTTTCTTTCCCTTTATAAATGTTCAGCTAGTGCCTTCTGGGATCCATCTTTCACAAGTACGTTATACAGAGATCACTTTCTGCTTAGTAACTTATTGCTCACGTTTTCCATTGACCAGGGTGCCCAAGCCCCACTGGCTCAAGACTCCATTGGCTAAAATCGTTGCAAGTCCGTGGGCCAATTCCCGGCCGCTGCGTTGCCCGGAGACAGCATACTGCCTAGCAACGGGAGGTTCACGGTCGCCATTGGCAGTAAGTCTCATTAAATTTTTCCTCAGAGGAAAAAGTATTTTCCCTCAGTCACCTCTCTCACTTTGCAAGCCTTATACCTGAGCGACTTTTAATGTCTCTCTTTTTTACCTTTAAAATAATTCTTGTTTCTGTATCTTCATTTTCATCCTTCAGTATTTTTTAAGTTTCTTAGACTGTCAGATATTAGTCACCAGAAGCATGGTTTCATAGGCCCAGTCTAACCTAATCTAGAGACTGGCATCTGGACGGCTGCCAGATATTCTAGAAATGACCAGTCAGTGACAGAATGAGTCTGCCTTTTTGTGTGTTTGGCCCACGTCTCCAAGAGTCACTGTTTCCTTTCAAGACAGTGTGTGTTTCCCATCCATGCTGAATGCATTCAGATATTTTCCAATGGTCTTAAGCAGCCTGAGAATTTACTAATGAAACACCGGATTAATTAGTATGTAAATTATGTGTTCATTTTTATGCCCTATTATAAACTGGTTTATAAATTCATAAGCTTAACTCTATTTTTGAAAGCTATTAATTATTTTTGTCAAGAAAGTTAAAAGCTCTTACAGCTTTTTTCAGATTTTTTTCAACTGCATTTTTTAAAAAATTAATTTTATTTTTGGCTGCTCTGGGTCTTCCTCACTGTGCACAGGCTTTCTCTAGGTGCACCAAGTGGTGGCTACTCTCTAGTTACAGTGTGCCAGCTTCTACTGGCGGTGGCTTCTCTTGTGAAGCATGGGCTTCAGGCATGTGGGCTCAGTAGCTGTGGGGCAAGGGCTTAGCTGCCCTGCAGCATGTGGAATCTTCCTGGACCAGGGACTGAACCCCTGTCCCCTGTATTGGCAGGTGTATTCTTAACCACAGGACCACCAGGGAAGTCCTCTACTGCTTTGTGATCTATAAGTGATACACAAATATTGAATTTATGTTAAACCTGCTGCCGCTGCTTCTAAGTTGCCTCAGTCGTGTCTGACTCTGTGCGACCCCATAGACGGCAGCCCACCAGGTTCCACCGTCCCTGGGATTCTCCAGGCAAGAATACTGGAGTTAAACCTACAATTTGTTAAATTTTACATATGTATATTTACATTAAAATATTTTTGACTCAAGACAGTAAACATCAAGCACCTCTGTAATATATTCTTCTCTTGTCTTCCTTGCCCCCCACCACACAGTCCCACCACATCCCTAGGCAACTGGCAATCTGCTTTCTACCAATAACATTTAATATTCATCATACAGATTTTTATATACATGGAATCATACACTAGATAACTTCTCTTTTTCTTTTCTGGACTGTCACTCAAAATAATCATTTTGGGATTTATCCACGATGTTGTATTAATTTATTCCATTATTGCTGGGTTGTATTCTGTTTGTTAATCTATTACCTGGACATGTGCCACTTGTTAATTCATTATCTTGGAAAACAGACATGGAAAATGAGTGTTCCAATTAGAGGTGCCCAAATCCACAATTTCTAACACTGCCAAACAACTACAAAACACAAAGTTGCCAACTTCATTTTTTTTTTTTTTTTTGCTGTTCCAAGTTGCTTGTGGGAGCTTAGTTCCCCAACCAGGAATTGAACCCAGGCCTTTGGCAGTGAAAGGGCAAAGTCCTAATCACTGGACTGCCAGGGAATTCCCCAGATCTTTCTAGAAGCAGTAAAATCCATTGGAGATTTTTCAAGGGCATGGTGGCTAATTTAAGATTTCTATAGATGATATTTTGTGTCTGCTGTATTGAACATCTCCAGACCTCCTGTTATTTCACATATTGCTATTTCAGCTAGTTAATATTCTTCCTGTCAATTTTCGACCTGGACCTGACTTTTAAGAACAGTCAAGGAACACATCCATATGGCGGCCTCCCTGGGGTTTATTTCTGTTGTCATTTTTCTCAGTTATTTCAGATGTGAGTGTATTAAATTAATGTACACAGATTGAGTCATACAGAAGAAGGGAAGTTTTACAGTCATGACCTTTTACTTTATTACTAACATGATTATGAATTAATCCTTGAAAATGAAGTTAACCATATAAAATAATCTAGTTTAATCTTTTTAAGCAAAGAACTCAGTGCACAAGACAATGTCAATTACTGTAATCTCAAAGAGAAAACATCAATTTAAAAATATTTTCTAAAAAAAAAAAAATATTTTCTAACAAAAATGAACTATTTTGTTAGGCAGGTGCTTTTCTAAACTGTGTAGCGGAATTGTGAATTCTTACAGCCATCCTGAAAGGCAGTTTCATAACGTGTATCTAGGGCCTTAAAATATTCATATTGTTTTATTACATAAAATCCCACTTCCAGAAATCTATCCTAAAGATTTAAGCAGGAGTGCATTCAGAGACTTTATATAAGACTTGTAATGGAACAGTATTTATGAGACTGGAAATGTGGCATTTAATCTATAGTAAGGAAACTATTCAATCATTATATATCTTTACAATGGAATATTAGATTGCTCCTAAAATGTATGTTTCAAAAACATTTAAGGATATGGAAAAGGCTCATGAACTAAGGTTAAGTAGAAAAAGAGTGAAATCCAGGAGTTTCTCTACAGCATCCTTGAAACTATGGAGAAAGAAAAATTGCTGCAGGAAAATTTTTATCCACAGAAGGTGGAAAGTAGATGGGGAAACAACGCAAACAGTGAGAGACTTTATTTTTCTGGGCTCCAAAATCATTGCAGATGGTGACTGCAGCCATGAAATTAAAAGACGCTTGCTCCTTGGAAGAAAAGCTATGACCAACCTAGACAGCATATTAAACAGCAGAGACATCACTTGGCCAACAAAGGTCCATCTAGTCAAACCTATGGTTTTTCCAGTAGTCATGTTTGGATGTGAGAGTTGGACTATAAAGAAAGCTGAGCACCGAAGAACTGATGCTTTTGAACTGTGGTGTTGGAGAAGACTCTCGAGAGGTTATTGAACTGCAAAGAGATCCAACCAGTCCATCCTAAAGTAAATCAGTCCTGAATATTCATTGGGAGGACTGATGCTGAAGTTGAAACTCAATACTTTGGCCACCTGATGCAAAGAACTGACTTATCTGAAAAGACCCTGATGCTGGGAAAGATTGGAGGGAGGAGAAGGGGATGACAGAGGATGAGATGGTTGGATGGCATCACCAATTCTATGGACAAGAGTTTGAGTAAGCTCTGGGAGTTGGTGATGGACAGAGAAGCCTGGCGTGCTGCAGTCCATGGGGTCTCAGAGTTGGACACAACTGAGCAACTGAACTGAACTCACTCTTAGACAGTGAAATGATTTCTGACTCCAGGCAAAAGCAGCGTCTTTTGTTCATGAGCTCTGCACAAACCCACATTTCCCACTCCCCGCCAGGTGCTCCTTCTGGTGCAGGGTCAACACAGAACACCAAGGCAAACAGAGTAGCTGGTAGAGAGCAAGCACTGCCCATTTTCCATCTCATTTCTCCTGCTGGAACATCCAGCCCCAGCTCTGACTTTCAAGGGGCCAGTGGCTGTGTGTCCTGAGCATGCCCTCAGCTGTGGTGCACTGCTCTTGGGAGCCATGTTCACTTTCAGTTGCCTGCTGGTCACGCCACCCCAATGGCCCCTGCTTTGGGGGTTGGATGCTATGGAATAGAGGAAGCCAGCTGTCTCAAGAACAAGAATGGAAGGTTTGAGGAACAGCCATGATTTTCCAGGTTGGACCTTCCTGTATGCACTTTCCTACAACATTAAAAGATGTGTTTCCTTACTGCAATATACTCCTTTTATGTTTTTATAATACATAAAATATATAAAAGTATATATAAAATATGTAAAAAACTTGTATACAAGTTTTTCAGGTTGGCCTCAACAATACTTATGGCACCACTTATAACATTTGAAAGAAATATGTCCCAGATGATGAGAAACTTTTATTTTATGTGGTGTTTAAAGATGGTCCTTACTGGATGATACTCTTATATAATTAGAGATCTTTCCTAGGAATGGTAGGGGTTCAGGAAGTGTATTTTGCCCTCTCCAAAAGATATTAGCTGACTCTTCTGTTGCTGCTTCTATTCTGAGTAGCAGTACTGCACTCTTCAGTTTGGAAAGGGCCCATCCACTTGTGAGCAGGTTTTGATACCACTGTAATTTTTATTTTTGAACTCTAAATCCCTCTTTTAACATATTTGTATTATTAAAGAAAGAAAGAACAAGCCTGAAATGGAGTCACTTGTGCTAAGCCCCAAGTCAGCAAAGCAAGACTTAATACCTAGACCAATTTCAGTTCAGCTACTCCCAGGAATGAAATTTCCTGGCAAGCAACAGGGAAGTAATCTGCCTGACAGACCCTGCCTTCCCTCAAAGGAAGGTGATCTTGCCTGAAATAACCCTTCCTTTTGTTTATGACTTTCTTGTCCCACTCCCTTTCTGCCTTTAAAACCTTTCCATTTTGTACTGTGCCTCGGAGCTCCATCCTAGTTGCTAGATGGGATGCTGTCCCATTTGTGAATTGTTGTATAAAGTCAACTGAAAAAGTGAAAGTGAAGTCGCTCAGCGTGTCCGACTCTTTGTGACCCCATGGACTGTAGCCTATCAGGCTCCTCCGTCCATGGGATTTTCCAGGCAAGAGTGCTGGAGTGGATTGCCATTTCCTTCTCCAGGGGATCTTCCCGATCCAGGGATCGAACCCGGGTCTCCCACATTGCAGGCAGACGCTTTAGATCTTCAAATTTACTCAGTTGAATTTTGTTTTTTAACAATATATATACCAATGAAGCAAAGGAACATGTTAAATAAATCAATACAATTTTCTCTGGTAAAGCAAGTGAATTAAAGATAAAAAAAAAATCCTTCATTTTCCTGGGTTATATTCTCAAAAACAGAAGTAAATGTAATGAGTAATCATTACTGACCTCAGTATGCTTTGTGTAAGATAACATCAAAACAGCTGAAATTAAAGTCCTGGTGTCAGAACTCAAAGTACGTGTGCTCTGTTGGAATCAGAAAGAAATCAGATGGTCAAGAATCAAGATGGAAATCTCATCACTTAAGGCATACATACATCCAGACATTGATCTCATGCCTGCATTTTATCTTTTTGGTTGTTTGTTTATTCATTTTTTTTTTTGGCTGTACTGGTTCTTTGTTGCTGCATGGGTTTTTCTCTAGTTGTAGAGAGCAGGGGCTACTCTGTAGTTGCAGTGGATGGGCTTCTCATTGCGGTGACTTCTTATGTTGCAGAGCACAAGCTCTAGGGCACATGAGCCTCAGTACTTGAGATGCGAGGACTCAGTAGTTGCAATTCCCAGGCTCTAGAGCACAGGCTCAATAGTTGCGGTGCACGGGCTTAGTTGCTCCATAGTATGTGGAATCTTCCCAGACCAGGGATGGAAGTCTTGTCTCCTGCATTAGCAGGCAGATTCTTTACCACTGAGCCACCAGGGAAGCCCTCATAGCTGTATTTTAAAACTTAGTCATGAATAAGATATTATAATATAAAACTCACTAGTTTATAACTAACAGCTGAAGTAAGTTTAAAAAGACCTCTTTCCCCCATTTTTTCCTCTAAGTCCTGCTGCTGCTGCTGCTAGGTCGCTTCAGTTGTGTCTGACTCATTCGCCAGGCACGAGTACTGGAGTGGGTTTCCATTGCCTCCTCCAAGCACAGTGTTCTTAGTGAAATCCTAAAACATGTATTGTTTCCACCCTACATGCAGATGTTGGAAAAGGAAAAATCTACAGAATGTGTGATGACACACACTCAAGATTATACAAGTTTGGCTGCAAAAACCCTCACAAAATGTACTTTATATGCACTAAGTATATCATTGTTATATGCATTACATATGAGACTGTGTTAGACTATTATGACAGTTAAAGATGGGCTCCTGTAGTGAAAGCATATGGTGTGGATGTGTCATGGCATATGATGGCCAAATTTCATTGTTTGTGTAGTAGACACTGGCACTGAATCAAAATACCATTTAAAAGGACTCATTGGTGAATAATATCATTGGTTATAATGATTTATCAAGGTAATCTAATTCTTCCTATGGCCATAGACACCTGTCTTGGCACCTTTATATCCCACTAGGTTAATAGGAGGAAGGATATTTGAAGGAGTATTGTCTGCTAGTAATCACCTGTGTGATTGGAAATCTTCCCTGTACAACAGAACAAACAACACAGCAGCAGAGCCTTTCCCTCCTGAGGGGCTCTCCTGATTCAGTCTTTAATAGATCTGTTTCTCCTTCTGTTGAGTTCTGGTAGATTCTTTCTTTGAAGGAACTGGTCTATTTCATCTAGGTCTTCAATTCTGTAGGCATAGAGTTGTTCATAATATTCCTAATTCTTTTACTGTCCATGAGATGAGTAGTGATGGCTCCTCTTCTTTCCTGATTGTTAGTAATTTCTAGCTTTTTTTCCCCCCTTAATCAGCCTATTTAGAGATTTTATCTTTCCAAAGAACAACTGTTGGTTTCATTGCTTTTGTCTATTGTTTTCCTGTTCTCAATTTCACTCACTTCAAATCTAACTTTAATTCTTTCTTTCCGTCATCTTACTCTGTGTTTGCGTTTGTGTTTACTTTGTGTTTAATTTTCTAGTTACCTATATTAGGGATTCCCTTGTAGCTCAGACGGTAAAGAATCTGCCTGCAATACAGGAGAGCCAGGTTCGATCCCTGGGTTGAGAAGACTTCCTGGAGAAGGGAATGGCAACCCACACCAATATTCTTGCCTGGAGAATCCTATGGACAGAGGAGCCTGGCAGGCTACAGTCCCTGGGGTCCCAAAGAGTTGGACACAACTGACGATAACACTTTCACACTTTTACTTACAAGGTTGTATATTAATGATTTGAGTTCTTTTATCTTTTCTAATATATTCATTCAATATTATGAATTTCTTTCTAAACACTGCTTTCACTGCATCTCATGAATTTTGATAAGCTGTATTTTCATTTTCATTTAGTTTGAAATATTTAAAAAACATCTCTGGAGAGAGTTCTTCTTTAACCCATATTTCCAAGTATTGGGGGATTTTCCAACTATCTGCTGATTTCTATTACATTGTAGTCTGAGAACATATTTTGCAAGATTTACTTTCTTTTAAAAATGTTCAAGTGTGTTTTTTTGCCCAGAATGTGGTGAATGTTCCTTGGTGAATGTTCCATACAAACTTGAGAAGAATGTGATTTCTGCCCTTGTTGAATGATGTAGTCTGTAAACGTCTATTAAGTCCAGCTGATTGACGGTGCTGTTCAGTTCAACTACGCTTTCCTGGATTTGCCCATTACTGATAGTGTTGAAATCTCCAAATATAATAGTGGATTAATCTACTTCTCCTTGCAACTCTATCAGTTGTTCCCTCACATATTTTGATGTTGTTGTTAGTATATATACCTTAATATCCCTACTAATTTACTTCGCTCTGAAGCCTGTCTGAAATTAATATAACTACTCACACTTCTTCTCTTCATTTAGATCTGAGTTTCTAACCTTTATCATTTTCTTTCTCTCTAAAAAACTTTTGATATTTCTCACAAGGCAGGATGACTGGCAACAAATCCTCTCAATTTTTTGCCTGAAAAAGTGTTTATTTCTCCTGTTTATCCCTCCTGTTAATGTAGTATATCTTTCTCCATTCATTTACCATTAATGTATCTGTGTCTTAATAATAAAAGTTTTCTTGTAGTCATCAGTTATGTCTTGATTTAATTCACAAGGACAGTCTTTTTTAATTGATGTTGATTAATAAATTAGATAATTAATAATTATTTATATAGCTGGGTTAATATATACCATTTGTTTTCTATGCACTGTCCTGTTTTTTCCTTTTTTATCATATTCTTTTTCTACCATTTTTATTTTAATAGAGGATTCTATAAGATTATTCTCCTCTCAGCATATTATGCTTAAATCTTTTTATACTGGTTACCCTAGAGTTTGCTACATGTACTTGTAACTAATCCAAGTTCATTTTCAAATAATACTGTACTGCCTTATGGTAACACAAGAATCTTAGAATATTCCCAATTCCTTCTTCCTAGCTTCTATTACAGCTATGATTACTAACTACATTGTTGCTATTATTTTGAACAAACTGTTATCTCTTTGAAGAATAGGGGGGAAAATGGTTTTCATTTTACCTTCACTTATTTCTTCTCTAATAATCTTCCTTTCTTCATTTAGATCTGAGTTTCTAACCTTTATCATTTTCTTTCTCTCTAAAAAACTTTTGATATTTCTCACAAGGCAGGATGACTGGCAACAAATCCTCTTAATTTTTGCCTGAAAAAGTATTTATTTCTCCTTTGCTTTGCCTTGGCTACACTGGGTCTTAGTTGTCGCATATAGGATCTAGCTCCCTGACCAAGGATTGAACCCTAGTCCTCTGCATTGGGAGCATGGTCTTAGCCACCTGACCATCAGGGAAGTCCCTCTCCTTCACTTTTTGCTTTTTTTAACAGTTTAGTATAATTTATTTTATTTAACAATCTAGGAAGCTCACAGCCATCAGCAGTTACAGTGCAATTCCAGGTGCAATTGGGAATTCAGGAATCTCCATGGAGCTGTTAATGTAGTGAACCTTGTATCTCCTTCCCTTTTGAAGGATAACTTTTCAGGGTACAGGATTCTAGTTTAGTGGGTGTTTTTTTTTTTTTTTTTTCCTTTCAATGCTTTAAATATTTCACTCCATTCTCTTCTTCCTTCCGTGGTTTTTGAAGAGAAATCTGAAGCAATTCTTGTGCTGAGTCTCAATAGGTGAGTTTTTTTTTTTTTTCTTACTTGCCTCGGTGTTTTCTCTAATTTCCATTTTCTTTATGTATGTCTCATTGTAATTTGGGGGTTATTTATTCTGCTTGGTGTTTTTTGAGATTCCTGTGGTTTGGTGTGTTATTTTGGAAAGTCTCAGCCATCATTATTTCAAATATTTTTTGTTCTTTTCTCTTTCCCTCCTGTTGGTATTTCCTTTACATGTATGCTACACCTGTTATTTCATCAAGGTTCTTTGATAGTCTCTTTCATTTAAAACATTTATCTCTTTTCATTTCTGCTTTGGAAATTTCTATTGGCATATTTTTACAAGTGCATTGATTCTCTCCTTCAATGTATAGTCTATTGATGAGCCCATCAAAGGCATCCTTGATTTCTGGTTTTTGTTTTGTTTTTACATTTAGCACTTCATTTTGATTCTTCCTTAGAACGTGCACTTCTATGTTTATATTACACATTTAAGAATTTGCCTGCCAATGCAGGAGATGTAAGAGACAGAAGATCAATCCCTGGGTCAGGAAGATCCCCTGGAGGAGGGTATGACAACCCATTCCAGTATTCTTACCTGAAGAATCCCATGGACAGAGGAGCCTGATGGCTACAGTTCATAGGGTCGCAAAAAATCAGGTATGACTGAAGCAACTTAGCACACACGTTGTCCACTTTTTCCATTAGAACCCTCGTACTTCCAAAATCTATGCCATGTCCGAGTATGATCCTGATGCTTACCCTGTCTCTTCAACCCGCTTTTGTCTTTTAGTCTTCCTTGTAGATTTTTGGTTGAAAGTGAAACATGACATATTGGGTAAAAGAAATTGAGGTAAATAGGCTTTTAGTGTGAGGTTTTATGTTTATCTGGTTAGAAGGTACTTACTTATTGTTTGCTATAGGTGAAGGTAATAGAGGCTAAAATTTCCTCTCTGGTGTATTCGTTACTGTCTCCCCTTTTGTCCTTGGATTTCCTAGAGACTACTTAAGGTCTGAGTTCTGCAGTTCTTGCAGCTATAATCCCCTCTTATGATACAGGGTCCCTAATGGAGTGTAGTTAATGTGTGGAGCCGGGGAAGCACTCTATATAACTTATGATTAGGTCTAGGTATTTAATTGAGTCTGTATTCCTGGGCTATGACCTTACAAGTGTTTCTCAGGTTTTGCTCTGTTCCTTGCTCCCCTACCTCAGGTGAGATAGGCAGGCTAGAGAAAACTGGAATTGGGTGTTTCCCTTCCCACGTGTGCCAGGCAGGAGGAGGTTGAAATTGGGGTTTTTCCTTCCTCTATGTCATGTAGGTATCAGTAAACCACAGTAGGTTAAATTCTAGTAGAACAGTTTCCCTTGGAGGGCAGACTTTTGTTAAGGAGAACAGAATACTCAGGGTGTATTCAAAATGGTTACTTTTCTCCTACCCCTACAAGGAGCAAATGGAGTGCTTTGGTCACTGGGGGTAAAATTCTCGAGTGTGAAGACCCCTCTAAAACTGGCACTCTCTGGAGTTGTTAACTTTCAAGCTTGTCTACACTGAGCCTCCAGAAATTTTCCAATTCAAGTTTTAAGTTTTAATATCCTCATACTGCCTCCAGTCTCTTGGTCAGGAAGATTCCCTGGAGGAGGGCACAGCAACCCATTTCAGTATTCTTGCCTGGAGAATCCCTTGGACAGAGGAGCCTGGCAGGCTACAGTCCAGAGGGTCGCAAAAAATAGGACACAACTGAAGCAACCTAGCAGGCACCGCCTCCAGTAGTGGCTTCTGCACCAGTAAGTTTTGATTCCCTTTATTTGGCTGTCTCTACAATTTTAGGATCAATTATCTATTAGATCTGAGAAGAACGGTTGATTCCCAGCTTGTTCAGCTTTTTTCTTGTTGTGAGGCTGGGAGAGACAACTTGAAACTCATTACACATTGCCTGGAATCTGTAAATCAGTTTTTCTGTTTTTAAAGGATATAGGTGAATATGAGAAATTTGCCTGCAGGTCACATTGCCAGCTACAGCTGTTGAATCAGTGCTGTACAGGGGGGGGAGGAGAACACTGGCTACCTCCATTAACTCCCTGCATCTCCCAGGACATAAGAGTCACCCTGCTCCAGATTACCAACACTGTTGTTCTCTCTTCAGTGTATTCCAATTCAGAAGTTATATCTTTATCTTTCCAACAATTAACTCAATTTCACACCCAGGATATGAAGTCGTGGACTGAGACAAAGGCATTTTTACAAAAATTTCAGAGACTCACTGTATCTCCTACTTTGGCCTATGTGGGCCATTGAAGGGGGAGTCAGAAAGCAGTGCACTTAATCAAGTGATAATTATTCTCATGATTCAAGACTGTCTTACTCCAACAAGAAAATTCAGCTGAACAAAGCAGAATTAAACTTTATTTTCATCCCTTAGGATTCTTTCTGGATAGCCACCTGGAAGGGATAACACTCAGGCCTGCTTGTTGTTGCTCATCAGTGAAACAAGGAAGCACCATTCCAGGGAATGCTGAGGGTGGAAACCTAAAAAATAGCCTGTATAATCTCACATATTTACCTTTTTTCTTTTTTTTTTTTAACTTTATTTACTTATTTTTGTCTGTGCTGGGTCTTCGCAGCTGCACTCGGGCTTTCTCTAGTTGCAGCAAGCAACGGATATTCTTTGTTGTGGTGTGAGGGCTTCTCATTTTGGTGGCCTCTCTTATTGCAGAGCACAGGCTCCAGGGCATGAAGGCTTTATTAGTTGTGGCTTGTAAACTCTAGAGCATGGGCTCAGTTGTCCCTGCAGCATGTGGAATCTTCCAAGACCAGGGACTGAACCCATGTCCCCTGCACTGGCAGGCAGATTCTTAACCACTGGTCCACAAGGGAAGTTCCCTACCATTTTTTCTTAAGTATTATTCAGGAATCAGGCAAGTAGAGATTTAAGAACAGCAGAGTTTAGAAACTGGGGTAGGCAGAATAGTGGCCTCCAACTATGTCCACTTCCTATTCTCTGTGAATAGGTTCCCTTATACAGCAAAAGTAACTCTTTATATGTGATGAAATTATGAACCTTTAGATAGGGAGAGTACTCTGGATATCCAGGTGGATACAATTTAATCACAAGGGTCCTTATAGGTGAAAGATGGAGGTACTTGTCAGAGACATAGCAGGTTGAAAAACACTTAGCTGGGCACTGCTGACTTTGAAGACAGAGGAAGAAGCCATGGGCCAAGGAATGTTGGAAAAGACAAGGAAACATATTCTCCCCTAGAAACTTTAGAAGGAATACATTCTGCCAATACCTTGATTTTAGCCCAACAAGACCCATTTTGGACTTCTAACCTCAAAAACTGTTAAATTTGTATTATTTTAAGCCACTAATTTGCAATAATTAGTTACAGTACCATGGAGAGGGCAATGGCACCCCACTCCAGTACTCTTGCCTGGAGAGTGCCATGGACAGAGGAGCCTGGTGGGGTGCAGTCCATGGGGTCGCTAAGAGTCAGACGTGACTGAGCGACTTCACTTTCACTTTTCACTTTCATGCACTGGAGAAGGAAATGGCAACCCACTCCAGTGTTCTTGCCTGGAGAGTCCCAGGGACGGGGGAGCCTGGTGGGCTGCCGTCTATGGGGTCGTACAGAGTCGGACACGACTGAAGTGACTTAGCAGCAGCAGTGATGGGAAATTAATATAGTAACCAAACAACCCAACTTAGGTGAGTAGAAGAGGAAATGATGAAGGAGTTTGGCAGGTCCCTTGAATACCTTGACTATCAGTCATGGTTGTATAAACTTTATTACAAAAGATGGATCATTGTTAGATGGCAAATGGGCCAATCAAAAACACGTGTTCACCTGGAGAAGGAAATGGCAACCCACTCCAGTATTCTTGCCTGGAGAATCTCATAGACAGAGGAGCCTGGCAGGCTACAGTCCATGGGGTCACAAGAGTCGGACACGACTTAGTGCACTGTCTCACCCCAGAGATCCTGCCACATATACCACAAAAACCAAACATCCCCCAGTGACCTTGGCCCCACTGTTCCAATCACTCCTAAGTAGGAATTCAGGCACATGTCCACAGAGGTCACAGACAACATACATACGGTTCTGTTATGTCCCATATATTACCCTTTCATGTCCCAAGGAAGACATTTTCTCTTAGAGATTTTCATTTAGTGTATCTTTAAAAAATCTTGTGTTAAACTTGCCTCCATCTTTTTCTTGGGTAAGGACAACCCAGAAATGGCCCTTTTGTGTCTGTGATGTTGCCATTCACAGCTTTCTTGATAGGCCTAGTACAATCTTGAGAACAGGGTTGCTGTATGCTGAATGTCAGACGGTAGCTCTTAGCTTTGCCTATCTTAGGTAGTTATGCTGTGCATTTTTTATTGGTGTACCATGTTTGATTTGTCCCTAATACCTTTGAAGTTTTTCTGAGAAATGAAATAATGCAACATGAACTTATTAAAATACATTTTAAGCCTTTTAACAAAAAAAAAAAAACACGTGTTCAGTTTCATTTCATTTCAAGGGCCAAGTCAGTGTGTCCAGAATTGGCTTGTCAGATGAAAAACCATCTTCTTCTGAAAAAATGTCTCAACAGTGGTGAGACATCCTTGGCAGCCCTGAGACGGGGTCAAAGGGCAGATAGTTTCCCACAAATAGGGAGGTCAGAGCCCCATGTGTCCTCTTTTAACACAAAATCAATGGGGCAACTTTTGCCAGGAGGTACAAGTCCCCCTCAACAGAACAAAGCATAAGCTTTGCTACCTCCCAAGTTAACTGCTGGCTTCTACATCAGGAACATAAAATCCTTTACTTCTGCCAGCCTACGATGAGGGGTAGGAATTTTCAGGGTGATTTCTATTGCAAGTGGTAGTCAGTGATCAGGAAGGGGCAGGCTTGAGAGCTTAATTCTGTTTGTCTTCATCAAAAATGGTGGTTTAGCCACTAAGTCATATCTGACTCTTGGGACCCCAAGGACTATGCCCTGCCAGGCTCCTCTGTCCCTAGGATTTTCCAGGCAAGAATACTGGAGTGTGTTGCCATGCCCTTCTCCAGAGGATCTTCCAGACCCAGGGATTGAGCCCAGGTCTCCTGTGCTGCAAACAGATTCTTTACCAACTGAGCTACCAGGGAAGCCCCAATACATCTACAACTGATCTAGACAGTCTGAAGCTGTGCTGTGCTTAGTCGCTCAGTTGTCTCTGACTCTTTGCAACCCCATGGACTGTAGCCCATCAGGCTCCTCTGTCCATAAGGATTCTCCAGGCAAGAATACTGGAGTGGGTTGCCATGCCCTCCTCCAGAGAATCTTCCCAACTCAGGGATCGAGCCCAGGTCTCCTGCATTGCAGGTGGATTCTTTACCATCTGAGCCACCAGGAAAACCTAAGTGGGAAGCCTATCCCTTCTCCAGGGGATCTTCCCAACCCAAGAATTGAAACTGGGTCTCCTGCATTGCAGGCAGATTCTTTACCAGCTGAGCTAAGACTGCAGCCCCAAAGAGTAATGTCTTTAATCTGTTGGTCTACTCTTCAAAGTGACAGATCAGACAACGACACCACTGGCAACAATTCAAGGGTCAAAAAGTCAAGGTGAGTATTGGCCAGAGCTCTGAGAATAGTCTTCGGTTCTGGCCATTAAGTAAAGTATGTCTGCTTTCATATCAACACAGCTGGTGAGCCACTGGGGCCCGCTCATGGTTTTGGACACCAAAACCAAACCATGAGTGAATTAAGCCCAGACTTTAAGAGAATGTCTGTGAATCAAGGACCCTATTGACCCAGTGAATTTGCTTGAGGTGAAAGGGGTTGGAGGGGGCAGGGCCACAGAGGATAACGTTTCAACCTGACAGTCGCTGCCAGTTCTTGTAAAGCCAAGTTGCTACTGAAGCTAGACCAGCCATGTTATGGAGTATGGTATTTTCACTTGAACAAAAAGGCCTGATTAGCCTCTCAATTGGGGGCAGGAGGAGAAGTGGACTACAGAGGATGAGATGGCTGGATGGCATCACCTACTCGATGGACATGAGTTTGGGTGAACTCCAGGAGTGGTGATGGACAGGGAGGCCTGGTGTGCTGCAATTCATGGGGTCGCAAAGAGTCGGACACGACTAAGCGACTGAACTGATTGAACTGAGTGTCTCCAATACCCAAAATGTCCAATAGGGTGTTGTGATTTTATTCTCTTCCATCTAAAAGAGCAATTTTCAATTCTGGCCTTTCCTATGTCCTGAATCTGAGACTAACAGGAGAGATGCACTTTTTTTTTTTTACCACTAGCTGACTTTGGCCTGAGTTGGCTCACTGTCCCCGAGGTTCAGAAAACTGTCACCCATTAAGAGTGGGTTGTTCCTTTGGCTCAGCTTCATCCTGCTTCTATGAAAGATCTGCCTTGTGTAGAGTGAAAAAAGCCCTCAAAGAACTCCCGATGCCAGGCTAAGGCCTGGTTCAGAGAACGAGTGCAGTAGCCTAAGTCCCCCACAAAATAATACCGAGAAACAGTCTCAGAGAAAAAAAATTTACATTTTCTTATTTGAAGGGAAAAATGTAACGAACGAAAACGGTAAAAACCACAAATGATGTAAGATGTCTCCATCACTCCCGTGACTGCTACTCTTTCTTCACAAGGCATTTCCTGTCCTTTCACATTATTTTTGTGAGCCTATGGACCCATTTATTCTTACACAAACGGGTGGCTACTTCCTTGTCGACGTCCTGGTAGGTCAGACGTGGCCTCGCTACTCTGAACCGCACGGCCGCCTCCCGGGACTCGGCACTTTCACTCTCACGCGCTCAGCACGGACGATCCCAGATCAGTCTCCTTTGGAACACTCACCGCTGCGCCGCCAGATCCCAAAAGGCAGCATCGTTTGAGTCCAGGAAATGTGCGTTTAAAACGGAGACTGTATCACCGCCTCCAAGAGGTGCCGACCAATGCGGAGATGCTCGTGCTTTCCAGAGCTCTCCCAGGGTACTATCAACTTTCCGATCGCCAGAAAACTGGCCTTGGAAAATTTCAACTTGCATTTACCTCGTCAGATGTAAGGCAGACCGTCGCTTCGCACTTCTAAACGCCATATGCACTTCCAACGCAGCTTTGGGAATTTGCTTCGGTGCCCAAAGCTCGTTACTCTGTCCCCTTTGCGCGGACTTAACATGTGGCTGACCTCAGCTACTTCCGAGATCCGCGAACACCAAGTCGTCCCGGCCAACATCAAAGATGGCGTCCAAGCCGGCAACCTATCCTCTGCGCACGCTCCGCTAGCCTCCACGTGTCCACTCTCGATGCCCGTCCCCCAGGTTCCACTCTAGCCGCCGCGTTCAGTGGTTGCCACCGCCCGCCAATCGCAGGGCAAGGACGCTGTGGGCCCCGCCCAGCGGATCAGCTGAGGGATCTGCGATGTCTGTTGACAGCAGCGGTGGCTGCGCGGCCGGTTCCGGGTTTGGCGCGGGGAGGGGGGTAAGCTGGCGACGGGCGCGGGCGTCCGGCGGGACGCTGGGGAGGCTCGCGGCGCGGGCCGCAGCGGTGGGGCGCGGGCGCCGAGGAGGAGCGGCAGGCCGCAGCCTCTGCCCTTGCGGTCCGGGTCTCACCCGACGTTTCCGGGTCTCGTCAGATGTGAATCCGATGGAGCGGCCGGGGGAAGGCGAGCAGCCGCCCCAGCAGCAGCCGTGGGGGAGGCTTCTTCGCCTGGGCGCCGAGGAGGGCGAGCCGCACGTCCTCCTGAGGAAACGGGAGTGGACCATCGGGCGAAGAAGAGGTGCGGGGCGGAGAGCGGGCATGGGAAACGTGGGACCGGCGGGGGACAAGCCTGGGGATGGGTCAGGGCACGGGGGCGGGGACCAGGGACCCGGGATGGGGTGGGGGACGGGGACCGAAGGACAGAAGCCGGGGGCTGAGGGCGGAAGCCTGGTGATAGGAGCAGGGCGAGACCGGGCCCACCGGGCTATGGGAGGACCCTGGGCGGGGCGCATTCTGCCGTCCAGTTTTTCCGGTGGAATGGGCTTTCGTGTAACAGCTGCCATGTATTCACTTAATGGTCTGCCCAGTCACTTCTGAGTGCTTCATTCAGGTTATTTAATCCTCACCACAACTTTATGAAGTAGTTATAATAATTTTTCCCCGGGAATGCAGTCTTCTCAAGTTTATTACTACCCAAGGCATCTTCTCTAACCTTAATAGAAATGAAATTAGAAAGCAAAGCAGAAGGAACACTGGAAAATCCAGATATGTGGAAATTAAATAACATTCTTAAAGAAGCAGTGGGTCTAAGAAGAAATCCAAAGGGAAATTAGAAAATATCTTGACATAAGTAAAAATATGAAAATGTGAAAATCGCTCAGTCATGTCCAACTCTTTGCGACCCCATGGACTATATGCATGCATGCATGCATGCATGCTAAGTCGCCTCAGTTGTGTCCGACTCTGTGCGACCCTATGGACAGCAGCCCACCAGGATTCTCCAGGCAAGAATACTGGAGTGGGTTGCCATTTCCTTCTCCTCGTGGACTATATAGTCCATGGACCTCCAGGCCAGAATACTGGAGTGGGTAGCCTTTCCCTTCTCCAGGGGATCTTCCCAACCCAGGGATTGAACCCAGATCTCCCGCATTGCAGGAGGATTCTTTACCAGCTGAGCTATCAGGGAAGCCCCAAACTATAATGTACCAAAACTTAGGGGATGCAGATAAGCAGTGCTTAGAGGGAAATTTATAGCTGTAAACAACTACATTAAAAAGATCTCAAGTCCCAGCTCTTAGAATAGAGTTGCTCAAATATTTGTTGATTTCATGAAAGGGGAAGCTAAGGACTTGAAGAAAGTCACACAAGTAGTGAGAGGAAGAGCCCTCACCCTCCATGCTTACTGCCTCTGCTGCTGCTAAGTCACTTCAGTCGTGTCTGACTCTGTACGACCCCATAGACGGCAGCCCACCAGGCTCCCCCATCCCTGGGATTCTCCAGGCAAGAACGCTGGAGTGGGTTGCCATTTCCTTCTCCAGTGCATGAAAGTGAAAACTGAAAGTGAAGTTGCTCCGTCGTGTACTGCCTCTAGACCTCTGATAATTTAACCTCCCTTGTAGCTTTTATACTGAGAGTGCAGTGCGCTAATGAGGCCAACAAAAATATTTTGGTTTTATGCAAATTAATAAATTGTGACTCTGGGAATTCCTTGGTGGTGCAGTGTCTGAGACTCCGCACTCCCAATGCAGGGGAACTGGAGTTCCATCCCAGGTCAGGGAACTAGATCCCACATGCCCCAATTAAGTTCACATGATGCAACTTAGACCTGATGCAACCAAATAAATAAATATTTTTTAAAATTAAAATAATACATTGTTATTCTGACTTTATACTTTAAACAAGAGAGAATGAGAAAGATTACTATTTAAAAGCAAGTATTTTTTGGCTTCATTTTACCCAGTACGATGTACCTGTACCTGTTTTTCTGTTGGGATCTTTTGGGAGACAGTCTTAAACCCCAGCATCAAGTTATTATTTTTTTACAACTTTAAAAATATTTATGGATTATTAGAAACTTTTCAAGATGCATTAATTCGTGTAAATGGATGTTTGAGGAAGAGCAAAAGCCCTGGAGACCGCCACCTCCAGGGCCACCATGACACCAGCAGAAGCAGCAGCAGCACCACCACAGCACAACTTACTTTGGGTTAAAAATTTACATTTCAATGCCTTTGTACCTACTTCATAGGGTCACTGTGAAGATTAAAAGAAGCCTGGCTAAGAGTTAGCACTTAACGTTAGCCATTGTTATTATAACACAACACTATAGTATCACTTTACACGTTAATACAAGGAAGCTCCAATACTTTGGCCACCTGATGCGAACAGTTGACTCATTGGTAAAGACCTTGATGATGGGAAAGATTGAAGGCAGAAGGAGAAGAGGGCAACGGAGGATGAGGTGGTTGGATAGCATCACTGATTCAACGGACATGAACTTGGGCAAACTCCAGGAGATAATGAGGGACAAGGCGGCCTGGTGTGCTGCAGTCCATGGAGTTGCAAAGAGTTGGACATGACTTAGTGACTGAACAACAAAGCAAGGAACATAAATATGTAGTTGAGCTGATTCAATGAAAGTCCTTTCCTTGAATGTATTAACCTTTCCAGCAAAATGTAGAGTTTAAAAGTCTGCCCAGGCCTCCATAACAAAATACCACAGATCAGGAAGCTTAAACAACAGAAATTTATTTCTAGGAAGTCCAAGATCAAGGTGTCAGTTGATTTGTTTCCTGATAAGAACTCTTCTTCCTGGATCACAGAGAGCTGCCTTCTCTTTCTGTCCTCTCATACTGGACCAAGAGACCTGTGGTGTCTCCCTCTTACAAGTATTTCAACCCTCTCAGATTAAGGCCCTACCCTGATATTTAACTTTATCATCGACAGTCACTCTCTCTAAATACAGTCACTTTAGGGGATAAGGTTTCAGTGTATAATTTTGGGGGGCACACAGGTTATAGAACTTGATTATTTTAAAACCGTTACACACCTGCTATGTACTAGGCATTATTTTGAGAAAAAGGGGGAGCTGAGTTGATGTGTGTTGGGGGGAAGAGGGAGTCCTCGCCTTCCCAAAGAGCTCCCCATTCTTGGAGAGTGGCAGAAATGCATACCAGCCATGGAGAGATTAATAAACTGAAAGACAAGCACACAATATTCTAGTTCTCAATTGGAATGCTGATGTTCTGGCATGGAGAAGCCTATTAAAGCCCCACTCCGGTGCCACAGTGACCAGCCTGGCTCTGGGGCTGTGAGACCATCCTGGTGGTTTTGTTAAGTGTAATGGGACAGTCTTGAACACAGGTGAAATTCACTTCAGATAAATGTAACAAAATACTTCCCATAATGTAGAGTGTTTGGGCAAATAAGGTTTAAGGGTTATGGAAGCATAGTTCACACTTAGTAAAATTTGCCCCTTTTAGGTGTTCAATGAGTTTTGAGAAATGGAGGCACCACTACCATCAAGATACAGAACATTTCTATCACTTCAGAAAGTTCCTGGTGGTCTTTTGGAGTCTGTCCCTGCCCTTTCAACCTTAAATCCTGACACTCACCTATATGATTTCTCTCCCTGTAGTTCTGCCTTTTCCAGAACACCGTCTAAAGCCATCTAAGGGAAATCACACATTATCGCAGCACTGTCTTTGGGTCCGGCTTCTTTCTCTTGGCTGGTGCTTTTGAGGTTCACCCTTGGCAGTTATGTGTATCAAGTGTGTTCCTTTTTGTTGCTGGGTGGTGGTCTGCAGTGTGTGTATGAATTTACCACCAGTTGATGGGTACTTGTACTGTACTGCTTCCCACATTTGGTTATTAAAAATAAAGCTACTGTAGGGAATTCCCTAGCTGTCCAGTGGTTAGGACTGTGTGCTTTCACTGCCAAAGGTGCAGACTCAATCCCTGGTTGAGGAACTAGGATCCTACAAGTCGCAGGTCATGGCCCCCAAAACAATAAAATAAAGCTACTATTAACCTTAGTAGCTATGGTGCAAACCTATCATAGCCAGATTAGTGACTTGGTATTAAAACACTCCTGAAAGCATTTATTCTTTTGATTTTAGGAGAGAACAAAGTATTTGAAGATTTCCCCTTGGACTTAATGAGAATGCAGTGATTGTATTCAGTTATAGATACATTCCTGTTTTGTTTTAAATTTTCTTAAACATGTACGTGTGCCTGTGATAACTCACTCATATTTTTGTGACTGTCATTGCTTCAATTTTGTGACCATTTATGAAACCTTAGATTACACAGAAGAAATTCAGGACTACGATACTGAAGATATTTAATAAGCCCCTTAGGTTTTTCTCAAAGTTCTATAATACTTACCAGGTTGTTTGCATACATGTGCATATTGTAAAAACATCACCATGAAGCTGTTGATGTATAGCTAGAGGTGTTGATGGGGTGTATCCTCTGGGTAATGAGGAAGCAGAAAGGTTCAAGACATAGTCCCTTTTCCTTTTGGATTAACACTCAAATGCTTTTTGGGTCTTGACTTAGTGAGTCTTGACTTCTGGTCGTGATATCATTAAACGAAGCATAGTGTTGTGCCCAGTACCCACAGTTGTATTCCCCTTCTCTGCACACCCTCCTCTCTGTTTTAGGTTGTGACCTTTCATTCCCTGGCAATAAATTGGTCTCTGGAGATCACTGTAAAATTACAGTGGATGAAAAATCTGGTCAGGTATCACTGGAAGATACCAGGTAAGCTCTTTCTGAACTTCGTTCCTGTTTCCTCTTACAGCTTCAGGAAGCCGACTTTAGCCAGTGATTGCAGAGAAGGGACAAAGGCCCACTTTGTATAGCTCAGAAGTCTGCTAGGGTCTCTGGGTATTGGGAGATATATTTTCTGGCTTCTAGGATGGGCTACTGAGTGACACTGGTGCTAGTGACAATTCTTGAATGTTTTCAGATTAAAGCAAAAATGTCTCAGAAGTAAGACTTAAAAGGCAGTGGTACATTTTGGGTTTTTACAAACATATGCAAGTTAGGCTTCCCCAAATCAAGAAGTTTGCCTTTCTTTTTTACTATTACACCACATAAGTAGTGTGTGAAAGTCAAAAGCTTTCCAAATTGCACTCACCCACTAAAAATATATACATATTTATTTTGTATTAATAGGATTATACTATTATACTGTTGTTGTAATAACCAAAGGCTCAGTGGCTGAAAACAACAGCAATCTGGGATATGATAGGCATGGGGGCCCAAAGTCCAACTCAGGTCTCATTGGTGTCAGCTCTTTCTGGAGGCTCTAGAGGAGAAGCAGCTGTCTTCTGTCCCAGCTTCCAGAAGCCACTGCCTCCCTTGGCCGAGGTGGCTGAAGGGGCAGGGATGTTCCACGCAGAAGAAACAGCAGCTGCAGAGGTCCAGAAATGCCAGCAGGAAGACCCTGATGTCCACACTAGAGAGACCAGACTTTAGTCTGAGAACAGTAGGGAGTCACCAAGGGGTTTAAGCACCCCTTGGAGAAGGAAATGGCAACCCACTCCAGTATTCTTGCCTGGAAAATCCCATGGATGGAGGAGCCTGTAAGCTACAGTCCATGGGGTCGCAGAGTCGGACACGACTGAGTGACTTCACTTTCACTTTTTAAGCAGAAACGTGAAATCAGACTTTTGGGTTAGAAAGAGCTTGAGGATGGATCTTGAGCCTGGCAGCAGAGCCGTGGCTGTGTGAGACAGCTTTGCTGGTCTCTGTAAGTGGGCTTTTACTGGGAAGGCAGCCCAGCCTTCCAGGGACCTGCTGCCAGCTGCTGAGGACTCGAAACAAGAGATGGTGTGACAACACCGCCTGCACTATTTACTGTCTGGCCTTACACAGAAACCTAGAGTAGTGGAAGCCTGCTCAGAGGCCGGGCTAGAGCCTCTTCCTCACTGGGAGTCGTAAGAGTGCAGCCATGGAGTTAGGGCCGGGGCAGACCGAGTGCCCAAAATTGGCTAAGGGGGAGGAGGTTGCTCAGGTGCGCTCTTCCCCTTGGTTGCAGTCTAGTCTCTGTCCACTCAGGAGGATCTCCTCAGGGAGGCGCCTCCTGTCCCGTCTGACTCAGGCTTCTGTCTCTCCCAGTAGTATCCACTGCCCTCCCATCCAGCAGTGTGGTCCCTGATTTTCTTTTTTAATATTTATTCGCTTATTTTAGGCTCTGCTGGGTCTTCGTTGCTGTACCAGGCTTCCTCTAGTTGTGGCAAGCGCGGGCTACTCTTCCTTACTGTGCATGGCCCTCTCATTGCAGTGGCCTCTTTTGTTGTGGAGCATGGGGCTTCTGCACTTCTATAGTTGCAGCACACACACTCTAGAGACCAGGCTCAGCAGTTGTGCTGCACAGGCTTAGTTGCCCCATGGCATGCAGAATCTTCCCGGACCAGGGATACAGCCTGTGTCCCCTGCATTCGCAGGCAGACTCTCACCCACTAGACCACCAGGGAAGGCCAAAAGGGGGCCAAAGTCCAACTCAGGTCTCATTGGCGTCAGCTCTTTCTGGAGGCTCTAGAGGAGAAGCAGCTGTCTTCTGTCCCAGCTTTCAGAAGCCACTGCCTCCCTTGGCTGAGGTGGCTGGAGGGGCAGGGATGTTCCATGCAGAAGGAACAGCAGCTGCAGAGGTCCAGAAGCGCCAGCAGGAAGACCCCGATGTCCACGCTGGAGAGACCAGACTTTAGACTGAGAACAGTAAGGAGTCACTAAGGGGTTTAAGCACCTGATTAACTGGTCCCTGATTAACTGGAGTGGCATCCCAAGCACAGGAATCACACTGTCTTCCTGTCATCGGTAGTTGTGTGTTGATTTGCTTCTGCCCAGAGCCTGTCTCAGGGCTTCCCAGGTGGCACTAGTGGTAAAGAACCTGCCTGCCAATGCAAGAGACGTAAGAGATGTGAGTGATTCCTGGGTCATGAAGATCCCCTGGAGGAAGGCATGGCAACTCCAGTATTCTTGCCTGGGAAATCCCATGGACAGAGGAGCCTGGCAGGCTTCAGTCCATGGGTTTGTACAGAGTCAGACGCAACTGAAGCAACTTAGCACGCAGAGCTTGTCTCATGGGGGCCGTTGGTGCTCATGTGACGAATGAACTGAGAGGGGCTAAGGCTGCTGGAGGGAGGGGTAGGTCTGTGGACAGAGTCTGGTGCAGAAGAGAAGCTGGAAGTCAAAGCACATGCTGCTGGTGGATTCCAGGGCTTCACCAGGAGGAGAACATGAGTTTGGAACACTGAAGATGTTCAAACACTTGACAACATCATTTGGCTGTGAGTGAAGCACAACAGGCAAGGATTTCCTTGAGAGAATTGTAAGGCGGCACAAGTGTTTATATCATTCCTATGAGTATTTATCATTTTCAAGGTGATAGGGGCTTCCCTGGTGGTCCAGTGATTAAGACTCCACACTTCCAGTGCTGGGGGTGTCAGTTCAGTCCCTGGTTGGGGAATGAGATCCCATGTTCTGTGCGCCACCGCCAAAAACTTTTTTCAATTAAAAAAAATTGAACTGCTTTTCTGCTGATTGTAGAAGAGGAAACTTTTAACTCCAAGTTATTTTAAGTAAGATAAATTCCATTTTGTTGCCCCTACAGCGCCAATGGAACTGTCATTAACAAGCTGAAGGTTGTTAAGAAGCAAACTTGCCCTTTACAGACTGGGGATGTCATCTACTTGGTGTACAGGAAGAATGAGCCAGAACACAGTAAGAGGGGGGTTTCCTGGGCTGGACCCACAGGTGAGGTGTGGCAGGGGGCCCTGAAACAGCTGGAAAGCATTGTGGGAAGAGGCTTATTGAAGCCAGTATTTCCTGAAGGAATGTTAGCTTACCTGCATCCCTTTTGTGTTTATGTAGATTCTTGGTGTGGGTAGTGTCTGTTGAAGAATGGGAGTGTTGGCCTCGCAGTCTGAGCCCCAGCCATTCTTCAGAAATGCCACCGTGGTCATGACCCACGGGTCTCAAAATGGTAGCCAAGGAGAAGTGAGTGTATGGGGAGGGGTAAGCTGACAGAAAAAGACTCCTAAATTGAGAACAAGACTTAGAATGGGGGCTGGAGGCCACAGATGGCTCTGCTCTGGGACACTTGACAGTAGACAGCAGAGGTCAGACTGGAGCTTGTCCCAATCTGAGCATCCACATTTGTGTTTGTGGAAGAAGAATGATGCAGGACAGAGTTAGGGGAGTCCTTCAAATGGTGCCCCCAAAATAGGAAGAAGGGGGCGGATGTTCCCTAGGTTGTCCTCAGCATAGTCAAAGCCACCCCTGGCCACACAGAAGGATCTCGTGTCCGCTTCTGGTGGTTTGAAATATGCAAGGCATAGAGACTCATCCCTCCTTGTTGCTCTGCTTCCCTTAGCCTCTTCATGCCAGATGAGTTTCCTGAGGCTTATTTATTTTGGCTTTGGTTCAGTTGTTTTGGATCACTTGCTTTAAATTCCCTTAAACTGGCAGCTGTGGTTACTAGCTGATAAGTCAAAATAGTGGCTGTGAGGTAATGGGAGGAAACAGAAGAGAAATGTGAGTTCTCACCTGGCACGTGACTGACAGTGCTCTGATTTGGTTAATTCCTTTCAGACGTGGCATACCTCTACGAATCTCTAAATGAAAAGCAAGGTGTAACACAAGACTCCTTTGGTAAGTGGGATTTTCCGAGAGGAGTGGGTGTGTGTAAAGTGGGTCTGTGTGTTGACTGTCTCTGTCAACAGGAATAGCTTGCCTGAGGCGGTGGTGCCCATCTGTGCCCTGACTGTATTTTCCTCCTGCTCCTTCTGTGTTCACAGAAGCTAATAAAGAAAATGTGTTCCACGTGACCAAAGATACCTCAGGTGCAGGGCGAGGTGACGATCCTCAGGATCCCCAGGTCCTGCTGTCGTCGCCCGCCACTCAGGTGTGCTTTGAGGAACCACAGCCATCGACGTCCACGTCGGACCTCTTCCCCACGGCCTCTACCTCTTCCATGGAGCCCACCTCCGCAGGCCGAGGGCCTCCCTCCAGCTCCAGTGAGAATGGGGGTCTCAGGGCAGTAGCTACAGTGCTTTCTATTCACTCTTCCTGCCCTCTGTTGTTACGGAGACAGACAAGCACTGAGGAGTTCAGTGGTGGCGTCAGGCATCAGGCTGTCAGTAGTAAGGTTTCTGTAGCAGTTGCTGTCTTGTTCCATCCTCAAGAGAAAGCCTGGGGATAGGGGACTATAGCAGTGTGGTATTTTTTACAGGCTATATAATTCATATACTGTAAAAATCACATAGAATGAACCCTTCCAGTTTTCTGGGTTTTTTAACGGCATCTTGCATCACCTGCGCCTAGTTTGAATTAGTGACACTTCGATCTGCTGTCTCTTCTTCTGAGGTGGGTGAATCAGACTTTCTTGTTTGTCCCTCTCACAGGCTCCAGAGGTACAGACATCTCTCCAAAGGAGTGTGGTCCATCTGTGACAAGTGATGAAATCTCCAGCTTCCCTTTAATTCTCCCAGACAGAGATGGGGCTTCCTTTTCTCTGTCGGAACCCCAGGATCAGGAGGATTTGGAGCCTGTTAAGAAGAGAGTAAAAGCAGGTCAGAATCTCAAGGTTTCATGTAACCTCAGGGCCCCAGCAGGACCATCCAACCTGTACCTGTTGGGGCCCCACCATCTGCCAAAGCCTGAGGATGCTGTCTTAGGCTGACAGCAGATGGCAGCCTGGGCCCTTTCTTTACTGTTCGTACCATTGGGATTGAACTGTGTTTACTGCCAGGGTATGCTATCAGTCTGCAAACTGCATTCTTTTTTTTTTTTTGGCTGTGCCGGGTCTTCATTGCTGCACAAGCTTTTCTCTAGTTACAGCAAACAGGGCTACTCTCTAGTGACATGTGTGCGCTTCTCACTGTGGTGGTTTCTCGTTGCAGAGCTCAGGCTCTGGGGCTTGCAGGCTTCAATCGTTGTGGCTCTGAGGCTCCAGAGCACAGGCTCAGTAGTTGTGGTGCTTGGGCTTAGTTGTGGTATGAGGGGTCTTCCCAGATCAGGGACCAAACCCACGTCTCCTGCATTAGCTGCTGCTGCTAAGTCAATTCAGTCGTGTCCGACTCTGTGCGACCCCATAGACAGCAGCCCACCAGGCTCCCCTGTCCCTGGGATTCTCCAGGCAAGAATACTGGAGTGGGTTGCCATTTCCTTCTCCAATGCATAAAGATGAAAAGTGAAAGTGAAGTCGCTCAGTCGTGTCCGACTCTGAGCGACCCCATGGACTGCAGCCTACAGGGCTCCTCCATCCATGGGATTTTCCAGGCAAGAGTACTGGAGTGGGGTGCCATTGCCTTCTCCGTCCTGCATTAGCAGGCGGGTTTTTTTTACCACTGAGCTACCAGGGAAGCCCCTGGAAACCATATTCTCGAGTTGTGACTCTGTCCTGATACAACAGCCAATTTTTAAGAGTATGTTATCTTTAAGTGATAGTTTGAAACTTCACATTAAAGACAATTTAGAGAAAAATCTATGCTTTAAAAGCGAAAGTTAAAAAGACTGTAAAAAATGTTAGGGAATGTAGTTGGTAAGACAGTAGCTGTAAGGCAGACCTGAGGGCTGCCCGTGGATTGGAGCAGTGTGATGGGAAGGAAGTGGGCCTTAGAAAGAAACTGTATTGTCTAGTGTATTGAGTGGAAAATGAGTTGATTGACCTGGGAAGGTATGGAATGAATTGGCAACAGATACATAAACAAGTATAAAAATGAAGCCATTTTTAATTATCAGAAATGAAAAAGTATATAAGAAAGGAAATTCTAATATGCTGTTTGACTGAACAGACTATTTAAGCATAGTAATATACCTACAATATACTGACCCAATAATTGTGTTAGAATAATATTGGGAAGGCTACTCAAAGGGCAAAATCCTTCTCTGTTTTAATGGATATCAGGAGATGATACCTAAAATCTTCAGCGTAAACGTAGCGTGACAATCCAGAAACACAGAGGCTGGGACCAGAAGAAACAGCTAAAAGACATTGTTAGGCAGCAAGAAAGTCCTTTCCTCAGAGGAGGGGGGGATGGTGAAGGTGAGCAGAGGCTGGGGCAGAGGGCTGCTGCTTTTGTTTTCTTTTAAATATTTGACTTTTTAAATCATGTTTCTCTAATAAATTAAAAGTAAAAATTAATCTGTGATAAGGAAAATTAAACATGTCAGCCAAAAAAAAAAGAAAATATTTTAAGCTCCTGGTAACATTTTTAAATTTAATTATTTTTTAATTGGAGTATAGTTGCTTTACAGCATTATAGTAGTTTCTGCTGTGCAGCAATAAGAATCGGCTATACATATACATATATGCCATCCTTCTTGAGCCTCCTTCTCACCCACCCCCCACCCCATCCCACCCATCTGGGTCACCACAGAAGCACCCAGCTGAGCTTCCTGTGCTGCACAGCAGCTTCCCACTGGCTATTTTATATATGATAGTATGTGAAATATGTCAATGCTGCTTTCCCAGTTTGCCCTACCTCTCCTTCCCCAACTGTGTCCACAAGTCTCTCTAGGTCTCTGTCTCTGTTCCTGCCCTGCAAATAGGTTCATCAGTGCTCCTGGTAACATCTGATGGTCTGTATTTTCTAGCACTTTCCTGTATGCATATGAGTCACATTTTTTTATTTAAACAAAAATGACTTCATACACAAATGCTATTTGACAACTGGCCTTTTCTCGTACCTATGTATCCTGAGTGTCTTTTTATACTATTAACTGTTCTAAAACACTACTTAAATATACCAGATTATGAAACTTATTTTGAACCTTCTTAAAAATGCCCTTTGAAATACACAAAGGAAGAGGTCTTCTGTCCACAGTTTAAGACATCTGTAAATACAAGAGATGTGTTGCCTCCATGGTCATGATGGTCAGAATGTGTCCCTTCCCTTGCAGATGGGGAGCCAGACCTTAACCTGCCCATACTGGTCACAGACCCAGGCAGAGACCCTCCCGCTGCCCTTGACGTCAGAGCCGAGGCCATGAAGCCAGACAAGATGGAGGAGACGCTCACATGCATCATCTGCCAGGACCTGCTGCACGACTGTGTGAGGTGCGCCCACATGGGGTCCTGTGGGAGGCCAAGGGTGGGGTGGGCCTTTGGGTCAGGTCAGAGGCTGCACCCGCTGAAAGTGCCATAGCCGTTTTCCTTGTATGGCCGACAAGCCAGAAACCAGGCTGGTGACTGAAGCTACAGAGGAGCCCGAGAGACTGAGGTGCTATGGCTCTGACCTCGGGTTGGCCTCGGGCGGAGCAAAGGAAGCTTGGCAGTTAGCATGGGCGAGCCTCCTAGAATGATCTCTCGTTGCTTCTCTGTGGGAACTTGGAATTAATCTGTCTGAAGTTCAGCTGAAATGCGTGTCCTTTCCACCCACTCCTCATGTCTCTGCTCTTCCTCCCTGGCCCTCCCTAGGGTGCCATGTGACCTCTAGTTTCTTTTTTTTTCTACTTTCTTGTAGTTGACAGGCACAGAGTTAGAGCAGTTGAGGTGCCATGTTTTTGCACAGGGACTGTTTCTCTGGCGGGTTTTGGAAGGCAGGTGGCTTCCCCTGGCATTAGTTGAGGATGCAGACCCCGCCAGCAGCTGACCTCACGCATGGTGTGGGTGGAATGCCCAGGAAGCACAGGCTCAAGGCCCTGCTGAGGCAAAAGAGCATAAGGGCTGGGGATGGGCAGTTGGCTCATTTTTCTGTTTTGTACCCGAACCTCAGTCTGAGCAGGGCCATTTCCTCCTCCGAGGAAAGAGGCAGCATGACCCTGGGTCTTTGATCCTCACGCCCCAGGCCAGCCATGCCCCTGGAGCCCTGCATCCAAGGGGCTGCTGCACTTGCTGGGGAGACGCCCCACCCACGAGTGCCCCCAGGCCTCTGAAGCCCATCCTGTGCCCTCAGCCTGCAGCCCTGTATGCACACCTTCTGCGCTGCCTGCTACTCAGGCTGGATGGAGCGGTCTGCCCTGTGCCCCACCTGCCGCTGTCCGGTCGAGCGCATCTGTAAAAACCACATCCTCAACAACCTGGTGGAGGCGTACCTGCTGCAGCACCCGGACAAGAGGCGCAGTGAGGAGGATCTGCGCAGCATGGCCGCCAGGAACAAGATCACACAGGACATGCTGCAGCCCAAGGTCAGGAGGGCCTTCTCCGATGAGGAGGGCAGCTCCGAGGACCTGCTGGAGCTGTCGGACGTGGACAGTGAGTCCTCGGACGTTAGGTGAGCCCCTTGGGCCTGGAGCGGGGTGGGCGGCCCAAGTCTGACCACCCCCCAGGACCTGCTGGTCCAGGCCACTGCTGAGGTGCAACCCGGCAGCCGTGTTGCCTGCCTTGTGCCAAGCACGCCACTCATTCAGGTGACCGTGATGAGGCTTGCTCACGGCCCTGCCTCCTGTGATAGCCTTTTTTCTCTTTGGTTATGCAGTGGAACATTTATTCTATTTTTTTGTTGCTTATCTGTATTGTTTTCCAGTTTATTAAGATATAACTGACATACAGCCTTATAGAAGTTCAGGGTGTGTAGCATAATGCTTGGGCTTAATTATTGTGACAGACTGGCCACAGGAAATGATACTTTTTTATTTGCTGAGTCCTCATCAAGTGCCTTGATTCACCAGCTGATACAAGTACCACATAAGCACACTCACTCTCCACAGCTTACCTAGTGAACATACGTCCTAGAATATCACTTGAGGTACTTACCATCTGTCAGGGTATTATTACAGAAAAGCCACAGCCACCTGGTAGACAGGGTGCAGTCCTAGGAGACCTTATTTTATTGGCTGATGTCTCCTGACTTAGAAGTCCAGGGTGTGAATTTTTGTGTTGAGGCCATAATATTTAAAAAGACAAACCCCCACCCCCAGTTTGTCTCTTTTCACAAAATTTAGCACATAATGTTCAAGCAAAAAGAAAACCAAAAATCACTTTTGTGTGAGGTTTTTATTATATATTCATCCATTCATACACATGTGTAGTCATACATGCTTAATTTTTTTTTTATTACTTAAGACATTTTTTGTAATATTTTGAAACCTAGGACAAAACCGCAGTGCACATTCTGTGTTTACAGTTTAGTCCACATGTCGTTATTTCTTGGAGACAAGCATGTGGAAGTAGGATGTTCATGTCAGGAGTCTCAGTGAGAGGATACCTTGCTGTACTTCTGACGTCTGCTTGAGCTCAAGATTGGCGCTCGACAAATGCCCGCTGTTGAGTGCAGGTGGCGGCACTCCCCGGGGTGTGTGGAGGGACAGCAGTGATCCCCGAGACACTCGGGGTATTGGGACAGGCAGGTAACTTAGTTCCATTTACATCTTTTTCTTACAAACATGGCTGAGTGTCTTTTCAATGTTTCTGCCTTTTCTAGTCATGTCTTGCCTGTCCTTCCCATGGGTGGCAGGCTCAGGCAGGCATCCTCTGACTGAGACCAGAGGAGAGTCCACATATGCCTTTCTTGTGGATTATGTTTTACCATCTGCAGGTTTGAAGGCTCAGCTGAGGAGCATACAGCTGAAAGGCGCTGTGGACAGCAGCATCCAGCCCTGTGCATTTTCAGATTTTAATGACGGGAAGGGTGTGCATGAGTGGCATCAGACCTGCAAGAGCGCACCCTGCCCAGTGTGGGGACAGGAAGGCTCCACTCCAGGGGATGCCTCAGGGGGTCGAGGGGCAGGCAGGAGATGTCTCCAGATCCCAGGAGTGTCTGAGGGAGAGAGCGCTGGAGAAGTGTGGGAAAAGGGGGGCTGGGAGGTGGCAGGGAGCAGAGCCTGCCGACTGCTGCTGTGCAGGGTGAGTGTAGGGGGCTAGGGGGTGCTGGAGGGCAGCTGTCCTTCCCCTTCACACACACCAGGTCCAGTGGCTGATGCAGAGCTGAGACATGGAGGCGGGACGAGGCCCATGAGCTGGGGTCTGGGTCTTGGCTTGTCATTTGGTCTGGGGCCGTTGTCGCTACCCTCAGCCTCACACACCAACCAGAGCGGGTGTCATCTCATCCCCCCGAGCTCTGTGCTTTCCTTGCAGCCAGCCGTCCATCGTGTGCAGACAGTGCCCTGAGTACCGCAGGCAGGCGGGGCAGCCCCTTCCCTACCCAGGGCCCGGCAGTGAGCCAGGGGCACCGCAGGTTCCCGGGGATGCACCGTCCACGTCCGCCAGTGTCACGGCAGGTGAGATGGCCACTCTCTCCTTGCTGTCCTGACCGCTCTGGGTGTGGGTGGCGCTTCTGCTGGCTCTTCTCTGCTCAGATAGCTCGTTGCTTTTCGTGACCTGTTTTGAGCTAAGAAACCAGATAATCAGCTTTATGTGTGGATCTCCGCTCTTGAACACACAGTCCTGATTCTGACACTTACCCTTCCCCACCCCTCCCCGCTACTACCTTGGGACAGTCAGCATGCCCCGGGATGCTTGCCAAAGATGAAGTGACCATCACACATGGGCCCCTCCAGTGAGGGACTGGCCTCTTTCCAGCAACAGGATATGATGTTACCAGAGCTGCCCTGAACTGTCTGTTCACTGCCCATTTCAGTGGGCGAGTTCCTAGGCGCCATTAAGAAAGGAAAAATGAAATGTGGACTGTGGTTTGTGGCCCTACATTGTAGGGCCTGGCCTCCTTGCCACCATCAGCCTGAGCCTGTCTAGAGGCCACTGACCTCAGAATTGTGACCCAGAGCCACATTCTTAACCTTCTGCCGTATGTGCTGTGCCACGACTCTCGGTGGTGTCCTTGTAGGCCCCTACGTGTGGGGATGACCATGGTGGTGCATGGAAGGTCCCGTTGTGACCATGGTGAGTGCACAGAGCCTCATGTGGTACGTGAGTGACCAGGGGCCAGGCCACATTGACACAGCTCTTGGTGCAGAGTTAGCCAGCAGAGACTAGAGAAATCACTTTACTGTTTTATGATCTGTCCTTTTTTCCTGTATTTACAGGAAATACTAGAAAACCTTCAAGTGGCCTTTGAAATCTAGCTCCAACTACTGAACCAAAAGATAGCTTTGGTCACTTTTCCATCTATTAAACCTTTTAGTTTGAGTGGTAGACTGTCACTTGGCTGTTAGCAAAATTGGCCTGAGATCTGCCCAGGTTTTCTTGTAGGTCTGTGTCCTCGTGCATATCTTGTAGCTGCCCCTCCAGGTGTGGGCTGAGCCGCTCGTGCTGCTGCTCCAGTGCTGGCAGCACCAGCCTGAGCAGCCTGTCTGTCCCACAGCCCAGGACTACGTGTGCGCCCTGCAAGGAAGCCATGCCATATGCACCTGCTGCTTCCAGCCCATGCCAGACCGGAGAGCGGAGCGTGAGCGGGACCCCCGCATCGCCCCCCAGCAGTGTGAGTGAGGGTGTGGGTGTGTGTGTACACCGTCTGCCCGGGGCCCCTCCCCACCTCAGAGCCACTCCTATGTGTCCTTCCAGCCTGGTTTTCAAAGTGTCATGGACTTCTGTGTGTGGTTTGAGCGAAAGATACAGTTCTGTGTTTCCACCTGTGTCATCAGGTGTCCCTGCAGGACTGTTTGATAATCTGTCTTTGGTCACCAGTTGAAACCCACCCCTGTCATACACACAGGGGGCTCTCTTTCTAGATCCTGTATCTGACACGTCACCCCAGTAGTTCTCCAGTGTCTCATTTTATTCTGTTCTGTTGGCTGCATAGTTTGTTGGCTCTCAGCTCCCCAAGCAAGGATTGAACCCTGTCCAAGGTGTCATTTTAAAATCTAACAGCTGAACTGTACGGCACATTAACAGTTTCTAGATGATGGTGAAAATCGAGCTTGTCACTTATTTAATGGTTACTTGAACTTCCTCCTCGCCATGTGGCATGACTGGTGCATGTGCTCTGTGTCCACAGGTGCCATCTGCCTGCAGCCCTTCTGCCACCTATACTGGGGCTGTGCCCGGACTGGCTGCCTCGGCTGCCTGGCCCCATTCTGCGGTAATGCTGGTCCCACCACCGATCGCCACCACCTTTCTTTGTTCACTTGGTGTACTTGAGGCCAGTGGTGGGCTGGCTGTGTGCCTGAGCAGGGAAAGGCCACATTGGTCGCCATGAATTAGCTACCTTTTCCTGGAGGTCTGCATAGATTTGCAAGTGTCAGTGAGTGTTGGCTCCAGGACAGCAATAACAACAACAGGGGAACTCTGAGTCGTGCACAAGGACCACCCCCACTAAAAACACATGTCTGGACTTCACAACCCCAGACCAGGGACTATGCAGACTGGAGCATTTCTGTGGGGAGTGGAATGAAATGCCTTTTACTTTTTCTCTGTTTGAAATTATATTTCATCACACAACTTTTTTTTTCAATTAAACTTTCTATTTCATTATGGGATATAGCTGATTAACAAACAATGTGATAGTTTCAAGTGAACAGCAAAGGAACTCAGCCATACATATACATGTATCCTTTCTCCCCCAAACTCCTCTTTCATCCAGGCTGCCATGTAACATTAAGCAGAGTTCCCTGTGCTATACTGTAGGTCCTTGTTGGTTATCCAATTTAAATACAGCAGTGTGTACATGTCCATCCCAAACTCCTTAACTATCACCTCCCCCATCCTTCCCCCGCCCAACGCCCATGACCATAATGTCACATAACTTTTCATTCTTCATAGAATCCATAATGAACAAAATTGGGTTATCCTGTCAGGTGAACAGTGCTTTCATAAAGTGCATATGAAATGGGTAATGCTGCTTCCCTCCATCCCAACAGAGCTCAACCTGGGTGACCGCTGTCTGGATGGGGTGCTGAGCAACAACAACTATGAATCGGACGTCCTGAAGGTACAGGCCAGGTGGAGGCCAGTGGGAGGCCTCCTAGGACTGTCCAGTGTTGTGACTTTGCATGTCTGTTTGTGCGTGTCTGCATGTTGTGACTCTGCATGTCTGTTTATCCCTGTATCCCCCCAGATAGGTATTCCTCCCTGCCCTTCACACTGAGAAGCCACAGGAATTGTGTTACACAGTTCCAGGTCCTGCTCAGCCTGCCCGGGGCAGGCAAGGGGAGCGGCTGGCCCTTGCGTGGAACCAGGACTGCCCACTGGCCCTCTTCATGCATTTCAGGAGGCAGCTGGCTCTTAGAACTTCAGGGTTTAACATGCACTTGTGTCGCTTGCCAGGGGTCTTCCCTTCACCCCAATATATGTGGTATGACACCCCCAGGGCAAGGCCCTTCTCATCTGAACAGCACCTCCTCTACCTCACTGCTCTCTGGCTAGATATTCACAGGCACGCTCTTGTAGGTTTACACAGAACCAAGCAGCTCCATGCATCTTGAGGGCAGAGCCCACCCAGATGTAGACCCTGGCTTCCTTGTCACGTGGTCATGGGCCTGTCACCATACTGTGGCCGATCAGGCTGCAATTAGGTCTCACTGCTCCTATGCTACAGGAATGTCTTTGCAGAATTTCAGAGAATGCCAACTCTTACACTTGAGGTTCTAAAGCTAGTCTGCCCTTAGAGACTGAGAAGAAGCTCCTTGGTCGAAAATTTTGTGCTGCACTGTGTGGGTGTGATACCATGTCTGCCCCAGGCCTCCTGTTCCAACAGGCCATCCAGGCCTCCCAGCTAAACTCCTGGAAGCAGGTCCCCTAACTTTATGCAACACTCATCCTCTGCAAGTGCCCACCACACTTACGTGTTTTGGCTCTACGCACCTTCCAGGGCCTTTTATGAAATGTCAGCCCTCTTTGCCATTTGTTATATGTTCTTTTTCTTTTTTTTTTTTTTTTAATATTTATTTATTGGCCGTGCTGGGTCTTCATTGCTACACAGACTTTTCTCTGGTTGCAGAGACCAGGGGTTACTCTCTAGTTGCACTGCATGGGCTTCCTGTTGCCGTGGCTTCTCTTGTTGCAGAGCACAGGCTGTAGAGCGTGGGGGCTTCCAGAGTTGCAGCACATGGGCTCCGTAGTTACAGCCCTATGGGCTCAGCTGCCACGCAGCATGCAGGACCTTCCCGGACCAGTGTCCCCCCACATTGCAAGGTGAACTCTCAGTCACTGGACCACCAGAGAAGCTCCCTCTTTGCCATTTTAGTGTTTCCTTCTCCAAGCTCATGTTTCTTCTCTTGCCCATTTCCCTGTTACAGAATTACCTGGCCACCAGAGGTTTGACATGGAAAAACATGTTGACTGAGAGCCTCGGGGCTCTGCAGAGGGGAGTATTCCTGCTGTCTGGTAAGCCTTGTTGTGCCTACTTGCCCCCCACTGATGGTGGTGTTTTCCAGGGGCACCTCTGCCTCTGGTCAAGTGGTCCCTCCTGCCTGTCCACACACTGGCAGCATTGCTTGTTGGCTTTCCCATGTTCACTCCTGCAACCTCTGCCCTCCCTGGCAGAGACAGACAGAAAGGTCCTGATACTTTGAGATTTCTTTTTTCTTGTTGGGTTTGAGTCGACATGACATGTTCCAGAATCTTTTCTCACACAGGGGAGGGAAGGAACACAGTTGGCGAGGTGCTGGCCCCACCACTGGTCAGCATTGACCTTCTAGGGCTGGTTGTCAGGGTCTTTGCTGGCCTGTCCCTCAGTGCATCAGGTGACTCAGCGAAGGCTTACCCCCTCTCCCAGGGACACCTGGTGCTTTGTGAAGTGTGCACTTTTGTCACTAATGGAGGGTGCAGAAAAATCAGTGCATGATTTTTTTTTCCCTAACACATAAATTATTATCAAAGACTTGAAAGGTACTAAGTTATTTTGTCTCACAGACACATTATAGTGAGTATCTTGAGTTTCCTCTGTTGGGACAGTTCTATGTGGTTGGGTCTTAACTTCTTTTGCTTTTTAATGGCTATTTTTATAAGAATGATGTGGTTCACAAAGAAAACGTTAAGTGGTACAAGAAAGTCTGAAGGATAAAGTGAAAATCATTGGAAATCCCACCACCTAAAATATACCCAGTCATAATACTTTGACAGCCACCTTCTAAATGCATGTACCCATGTGTGTGCATCATTTTCATAAATGAGATCCTGCCAGACATGCTTTTAATAACCTATTCACCCAACAGTATATCTCGAACTCTTCCTACGTCAACAAAGATCTATGCCTTGATTTTTTTTTAGTTATTACTTAGCATTCTGATACCATCGTTCATTTAGCCAGTTTGTTACTAAAGGATATTTAGGTTCTTCCCAGCTTTTCACTGTTTGAACCACCACTGAAGCTGTCGAGCATATGCAGTCCTGTAGGTTTCACAGTCAGTCCCCATCCCCGCGCCACCCCTCCCCCAAAAAACACAGTTATCCCCTTAGGATAGTAAACAGGACTACTGTCACTGGCTTGCATGGTTGAGGCATGTCCTGGGGCCTGAGTGCCAGCATCCCCTAAGCCTGTCAGCTGAATGTTTGCCCTCTCAGTTCAGTTCAGTCGCTCAGTCGTGTCCGACTCTTTGCGACCCCATGAATTGCAGCACGCCAGGCCTCCCTATCCGTCACCAACTCCCAGAGTTCACTGAGACTCACGTCCATCGAGTAAGTGATGCCATCCAGCCATCTCATCCTCTGTCATCCCCTTCTCCTCCTGCCCCCAATCCCTCCCAGCATCAGAGTCTTTTCCAGCAAGTCAACTCTTTGCATGAGGTGGCCAAAGTACTGGAGTTTCAGCTTTAGCATCAGTCCTTCTAATGAACACCCAGGACTGATCTCCTTTAGGATGGACTGGTTGGATCTCCTTGCAGTCCAAGGGACTCTCAAGAGTCTTCTCCAACACCACAGTTCAAAAGCATCAATTCTTCGACGCTCAGCTTTCTTCACAGTCCAACTCTCACATTCACACATGACCACTGGAAAAAACCACAGCCTTGACTAGACAGACCTTTGTTGGCAAAGTAACGTCTCTGCTTTTTAATATGCTATCTAAGTTGGTCATAACTTTCCTTCCAAGGAGTAAGCGTCTTTTAATTTCATGGCCGCAATCACCATCTGCAGTGATTTTGGAGCCCGAAAAAATAAAGTCTGACACTGTTTCCACTGTTTCCCCATCTATTTCCCATGAAGTGTCAGGACCAGGTGCCATGATCTCTAGGTCTTGTAAATATGAAAGAGGCAAACGGTGGGATATTTTATCTGCCATGTTTGATGATAAATGAAATGGAAAATCTTTTTCTTCTATGGGACATACATATGCTTGTCTGTGTCCTTGGTTCATTTTTGGACTTGGGAGATTATTTGTGTGACATCTTTGTTAATGGTGCAACACATTGTCATTTGTGTTAAAAACACATCCTCTACTATTTCATTAGTATTTCTCCTTTGTTATACGTGTTCCCATTGTGATGTGTAAACTAGAGGCAGTCACATTTACAAATCCCTTCCTTTGTGCCATTTGGTTTTCATGTCATAGAAATAGCTCAAGAGAAGAATATTATTCCTCTTAGTACTTTTTTAGATTATTCTAAATATTTAAATTTTTAATCTAGATGGAATGATTGTGCTATAAGGAAATAAGTTGGTGTCTAGGTTGGTTTTGCTCTTGTTTTCCAAATGTCCAGCCCTCTGTCTGACCCTGTCTATGGATCAGTGCATTAGTTCCCCAGCAGCGTGCAAGCCAAGTCTGTTCTGCTGTGCTGGAAACATGATGCTACCCACTGGCGGGCTGTGCCTGTAAGAGGCTGTGTTCCTTCCAGATTACAGAATCACCGGGAACACCGTGCTGTGCTACTGCTGCGGCCTGCGGAGCTTCCGCGAGCTCACCTACCAGTATCGGCAGAACATTCCTGCTTCTGAGCTACCAGGTGAGGAACCACCTGGCTCCTTCCTGGCCCACAGTTCAGTTCTGCTTGCGTGGGCTCCCACACTCTTTTGCAATAGCTCAACACCCTGTGTGGGCCTTTACTCTGAGTTCACAGCAGGGCCAGGGACACAGCCTGGTAGGTGGGGGCACAAAGGCCATACTTGTCTTAAGCACCCCTTGTCTGGTGCCTGCCCAGGCTCTGGATCAGGTGAGGTGGGTTCCTGAAACAAGATGGCAACTGGAGTCATCTCATTTCTAAACTGGATTTTCGATTAAAGATTTTTTTTCCTTTCCTGGAGAACAAGGAAGCGAGCTATGAAGTGGGACAAAGCGTTGTGTGTCTCAGCTACAGTGTCTCTTTGGGTCTCAGCTTAAATTCACTAGGCCAAGTCTGTAGACATGTGCATGACATGTGTTCGTTTTTTTCTCTTCCCAGCGGCCGTCACATCCCGTCCTGATTGCTATTGGGGCCGCAACTGCCGTACTCAGGTGAAGGCCCACCACGCAATGTGAGTGTGCAGGCAGGGCGGGGGCTGGGCAGGGCTGGAGGAGTGAGTGCAGACAGGCAAACAAACCCGCGGTTTCCTAACAGGAACTGCTTTTTTTTAAATCTTTTGGCCATGTTGATTTTGAAGCTTTTAGGGATGTTCATGAAGTAGTCAGTTCTCTACTTAAAAATATACTAATTCATTAATAATTGTCATGCTTTTATAAAGTCATGTAGTATATAAAAAAGTCATTAAGTGAAGTGATTAAGTGAAGTCACTCAGTCATGTCCGACTCTTTGTGACCCCATGGACTTTAGCCTACCCGGCTCCTCCGTCAGTGGGATTTTCCAGGCAAGAAAACTGGAATGGGTTGCCATTTCCTTCTCCAGGGGAACTTCCCGACCCAGGGATCGAACCCGGGTCTCCCGCATTGTAGGCAGACACTTTACCATCTGAGCCACAAGGGAAGCCCGCGTAAAAGTCATTATCACTTAGAAATTCTGCTCTTCTGTTATGTCATTTCATGAAATGTTTGCCCATACACATTCATCTCCTTCTCCACCTCCATGTCCCCAGCCTACATGTTCAGGGCTGAGCGCTTTGCGAATCCCTGGTTGTGGTCCCTGAGAACCATTTCCCAAGTCACAGCCGTGTGCACGTCGCCATGCACCTGGATCTACCTATGGTGATGCGATGGCTAGAGCTCTCCCTGGGAGTTTCCCACGGGGTCTTTAGAGGCTGTTCATGTTGACATTCATGTCACCCCGCGCGGTCGCCCATAGGAGTAGATCGGCCTCTGCTTTGAAACCATGAGGAAAGTGATCGCATAAGTCAGTTTCATGGATCGACGCTGTTTGCGGTGACTGTTATCCCAAACAGCCATTTGAGGTTCAAATTAAAGAAATTGGTTAAAAGAGTCATCATGAGGACTCAGGTAAAGGCAGCCGCCCCTGAGGGAGTGATTCTGTAAAATAAAAATCTTGGTTTGTATTTGAGCGTAAACTGTGTGGAAGAGATAATTTTATTCTAAAAAAGAGATTTCAGTAGTAACAGGCTAACCTATCTCTATTAAAATGTGGGCAAGGGGGGCAGCAAAGGAACCCTCGTCTTCTCAGAGAGGAGGTCACCCACAGTACCTTGGGGATGCTCACGAGGCACAGGTCTGAGTTTCTGGAAATTGCCCAAATGTTCCACTTGTATTTTACATTTAGAAAGGAGGGGTCACAAAGGAGTCAGACATGACGTAGAGACTAAACAGCAACAAAGAAGGTTGCGTTTGGGGTTAGTGTCTTTGCTGTATGAGAAACATGCTCTTGCAAACCTCAAGCACAGGATCACTGTCTCCTGTAGTTCCTTTGGGTACAAGTACAGAATTCCTTTACTGAATGCATCTGTGATGCCCTCTTGTATGATTTGACTGTTTTTTCCCCACAGGAAATTCAATCACATCTGTGAACAGACGAGGTTCAAGAACTGAGCGTCCAGGGAGGCACCGTGATGGCTCAGGAGTGTTGGCAGTCAGTGACACGCATCTCAGAAAATACTGAAAACAGACATTTTAAGGACATTTCACAGTCCCCCGCCCCCTGCAGGGGGGACTGGGGTCTTGGCATAGGGCACTCTGGTGTGACCTTTCTTTTGTGGAGCGAGACCCTCTTGGCGAGAACCCCCACCTGTGGCACCCAGAGCCCTGGGGCCGGAACAAGAGCCATCAGCCGTCCCCTGTGTATCTGTCCCACAACCACAGACAAAGCAGAAATCTCTGTTCAAGAAGAGTGTCCTGGGAGAGGAAGGGGAGTTTGTCAGAAACACTGTGCTGTGACGAAAGGGAGCACAATTTTCCAGCCGCAGGACGCACAGCGGCTCACGTGTGTGTTTTCATAGCTTCGGTGCTCATCTCCTAATGAGATTTAAATATCACAAACTGTAGCACAAATGATATAATTTATATTTACAAATTGACTAAAATTGGAGACACTGATATTTGAAAGAATAAGCATATGTTCCTGTTTATGAAAAAAAATCATCAGACATCCAGGACTCCCTAGCGCCAAGGGCATGTTTGGGTCACTAACACACAGGGCTCCTCCTCAGCACAACTGCAGCCCACCGAGCTGTCCTCCTTCATCACTGCTCCCAGCCTCGGGGCTGGGGTGGCCTGGGGCCAGGCTGCAGGTTGTCCCTGGTGATGCCCCAGCCCGCCTGGAGCAGCCCCTTCCTGCCAATAGGTTCTGCGAGTCCTTAGCCTTTCCTCCTGCGTTGGGTTTGCCGTGTCATCTGGAATAATACTTGAAATTTTGTTGTTTAAAAAAAAAATTTTTTTATCATTTGTTAAAGCCACCCGTTTGTTTGCAAAATTGTACCTTTTTTGCTTCTTCTCAGGAATACGATTTTCAACTTTGTCTTGCTCTTGATACAGACTCTGAGAAGCAGTGCTCTGGGGAAGAAGGCCTCCTTCCCGCATTCTAATAAACACGCTGTGTCTGTTTCTCTCCCCAGCACCTTCGTCCGTGTTGATTGTGATACGTTCCTTTGGTAGGACCGCCTGCGGAGGTCACTGGTTACCTGCTTAACTAACAGAGTGTGCCCCTGTGCCGGGGACCAGCCCCGGCTGATCCAGGGTATTCGAAGGAGAGACGGCTAGGCGAGGGTCAGGGAATAACTGCTTAATTACACTTTAATTAAGGATACAAAGAGTAATAGAATAAGGATAGCTCAGTGAGGAAATTCAGTGGAGAAAAGCGGCTGAAATAAGGATAGCTCAGTAGGAAAATTCAGTGGAGAAAAGAAGCTGAGTGGCTTGGTTTACGCGGAAAATCAATATAACCCGTGACACCAGGTTAGCTCTGACCACGGAGGCCGCAGGCGCCCTCTCGAATAGCGGAAGGTGCCCCACCTTAGACACCTTCTCGAGTGGGTCTTAGAAGCCCAGGCAAATAAATGGTCGCAGAGGACATCCGCGCTCCAGATGGACGCTCAGCTGGAAGTTAAAGGGAAGAATGACATGGGGAGACCAAGTTTCAGTGAACAAGGCCCGCACTTTATTTTCCAAAGTAGTTTTTATACCTTAAGGTATGCATAGAGGATAATGGGGGAAGGGGTGGAGTCATGCAAGGACAGCAGTTCCTGGTTCTAATCTAAGCCAGGCTTTCAAACTTATCATATGCAAAAGTTCAGGTGATTGACATCATCTTCTGGCCCGGAGGCCTGTTAACATTTTAAGAAACTTATTTTTCTCTAAAGGTGATTATTCCAAAGTCAGGCACCAGCCTTCCAAAAAGCATTGGACAAAGCTGCGTTTTACATTTCTATACACCCATTATATCAATCAATACACTGCCAAAGACACAGTAGGTAAGGAGTATGGAGACTTAGCAGCAAACATTGGCCCAACAAGTGAAAAACCCTTCACCAATACATTTTCTAATCAATCTTTTAACTACTCAAAGGAATCTGTGTTTAGGCAGTTTAGAACATCTCCTGCCTCTCACAGTTGGGAGGCTCTGAACAATCACATGTGGCCGGAAAAACCTATTCAGGCAGGCTAGAGGATTTCCAAATGAGTTTGTAGTTAAACACTGTCACACCCAGGAATTATTAACTGGAGCTGTAAGCTAACTCTTTTTCCAGAGAGAGGTAGTGGGAGACAGCCCCCCGTAAAGTCAGAGGTGTAGGTGAAAGCACAAAGCAGAAAGTAGGCAGACTCTGGTTTTGGGGGTAGATGCTCGAGAATTTCCAGGGGGACTCCTGAGGCTCGATCCCGCCTTTGCGTATGCCGAGCCTCCTTCCTCATGACCTTTGTCATGGGCGGAGTTCCTCACGCTGGCTCCAGGCAGTGATAGAATTCCAGTTGAGCTATTACAGATCCTCACTCAATATGCAATATGCCGGCTCCTGGCACCCCTGGTGGGGGGTGGGGGGCCGCTGCACTCATTAGCTTCGCCAGCCCTGCAGGTGTGGGTGACCTGGGGCTGGGGCTGGGTCTGAACAATTGGGAAAAGGCATGGCTTCCCTGGGATCCATCAATTCAAGCCTTAGCCTACTGGTCCCTAGTTAAAGCCACAGCTTTGTGTCTAAGCTCTGGCTCAGCTCATGCAGGCACGAGGCTGCCCTCCAAGCTTAGGACCTTGGTACATCACCCCCTTCACTTCGGACCCCAACCCCTTCTCCCAAAGTAAGAACAGAGATGCAGGACCCTTAGCAGATGTAGCAGCTTTTTTGGCTGAGGCCTAAACATGCAGCCTTCCCTGGACTACACTGGATCTGTAGGTGAAGGGAAGGGCCCACACCACCTCAGACAGCTGGTCCACAGTGCAGGCCAACTCCAGTGGAACTCAGATTCCCTGTTTCTGATGAGCACATGGGGTCAGAACAGAGCTTGTCAGCCCTAACCTGAAGAGGAGCCGCAGGACCCAGGCTTGCTGACCAGCTCTTTTATAGGGTGGGCACCATGCAGTGTTTTTTATGACTTTCTGTACTTTCTGTTCCTTGACACCCTCCCTGACCACCACCACCACCCAGCATCCAGCCCACAGTGGGTTGGAGCCTGCTGTGTGCTCCTATCCTGGTGGTTTGGCTGCCACTGAGCGACTCCTGAGTCCCTGGGCCCAGCTCGTGTCCTCTCATAGCCTCGCTACCCAAGACCCAAGTCCCTCTTGGGCTCCTGGTGCCCATGTCAGAGGGGCTGGCCCTGCCCACACCACCCATCTGCTGGGCCTCCTAGGGCTGCACACCAGCCCTTTCTGGCCTGGGTCCTGGCTCCCAGATGACCAAATGCATTCCTCTTTGGGCCAGCAACCAGGAACCCAGCAGGTCATCTTAATACCACATAGCTAACAGGATTGGGGGCTTCCCTGGTGGCTCAGTGGTGAAGAATTCACCTGCCGATGCATGAGACATGGGTTCAATGTCTTAGGAAGATCCCCTGGAGAGGGAACTAGCAACTGACTCCAGTATTCTTGCCTGGAGAAATCTATGTACAGAGGACCCTGATGGGCTACAGTCCATGGGGTCACAAAGAGTTGGACATGACTTTTCAGCTAAATAACAACAGGATTGGGATCATGGGCCCAGGTCTGAGAGTCCCAGCGTGACATTGGTGGATCTTGCCCCAGGGGAAGTACCCCACGGAGAGAGTGGAGTACCCAGACCTCTACCAGTGGAGACCCTGCAGCAAACCAGCTCTCACGCAGCAGGCAGAGAAAAGACCCAACGAAGCTCAGGTTCTGAATCAGGATTGCTGCTGCAGAGAGCACCAGACAACTGACCTGTGCTCTGGAGGAAGGAAGAGAAAGGGGGGATGGATTGGGTTTAGAAAGCCCAGGGTGGCTGGATGCGGGATCCTTCTCTTCCTGTGTATGGTGGCAGCTTCCCAGACCTCAGGTTCCCTCCTAGCAGATACAGGTGAACTGGTGGTTTCTCCAACAGTTCAATTAGAAGGCTATCCCTGACCCCAAAGCTGACGACCTGGCAGACCTGAGCTTTCCACCACCTTCCGGCTACTAGCACCCGGTAAGCAGGTGGGGCTGGGGAAGGCAGGCTCCAGTGTCACCCTCAAGAAAGCAGACTGGCCACTGTGGGCCAGACAGCCCGCCAGAGCTGAGCACATCCTCATTTCAGGCCTGCTCTCCCAGACCTGACCCTAATGGGAATGTGCCACTGGGTCTCAGCTACTCTCCCTGAAAGTGCCAGCCTGAGATGCCGTTTGTAGTTCCAGCAGAAGTAAGTCGAAGGTCCTTGGGTCACTGGAGTGCCACCCAGTCTGGCCTCTCTGGCTCTGTCTCCTTATCCCCACCCCTTCCTGGCTCCGCTGTGAGATGAAGCCATGCAGAACTCACTGTGAGTGGTATTGAGGCGCAAGGCCAAGGCCGTGCTGACGATTGTCCAGCCTCCCAGCCAAGCTGCCCAGCACTCGCTCGGCTGTGCCACCTGCTGGTTCATTTCTCTGTCTCAAGTGGATATCCTTTCCATCCTGTCCCTCGGGACGTGAGCAAAGTGAATGCAACAGAGATGAGCTGTGCGCGTTCCCTCCCACTCTCAGCTGCCACCCCAGGCCCCGGAGAACCTGGAAGGAGGCCCAGCCCCACGGATCCACCGGCTGAAAGTCCTGACCTGCAGATGAGCCACCCAGCCAGCAACCAGGGAACAAATGTCACCGTCTCAGGAATGACTCCAACCAGTAACTTAAATACAACTGTCGCAAAAATCGTATAAACTTGGAACTCTGAAATTATAATTAAACAAAGGTAATGAGCACTCAGAACTCAGCCCTTCTTGATGAAGCTTGCTCCCACGGGCGTCTACCTGTCTGGACCTATAGGTTCTCTGCAGTGCTGCCTTTGGTTTGGTCTGTGGCCCTCACTTTTGGCAGCTTGACACTTGCTGCACTATGAGTATTCACAACATGGGAACTGGTAAATACTGCAACTAGGGTCATTGTTTTTTTCTTTTTCTGGAGAGGAGGTTGTTAAACACTTACCAGCATACCATTTACCCCAACCAGTATAATCATGAATAAACAGCTGTTTGAAGCCACTGCATTTTGGGCCAGCTTGTTACATAGGAACAAATGGCACTGCCATGGCCGATGAAGGCCCAGCACTGGATGGCCCCCGCCCCTCCCTAAGCAATCCTCCCTTTCCACCCACCCCACCCCAGGACCTTCCAAAGCTCCACTCAAAGCTGGGCCCTTGCCCACTTCTGCAGTGGTGGCCAGGCCTCGCCCCACTCTGGGCTCACCTCAGACCCGCTCCTGGAGGCAGCCTCCCAACCAGCGTTCTAGCACCAGCCTGTTTGCTTTCTTCCTGGTGCTGACCAATCATTTGAAAGGAAGCATTTCCTTACTATTTATCTCTCCTTCAGAATTCCAGAACAAGGCCCCACCCGGCTTGCTCACTGGCAGAAATGTCTGATAATCGCTGGCTGACAGGTCCTCACAAAGACCCTGCTGAGACATCCCTCTGCTGGGGCTCTTCCCCGAGGCACGGGTGATGGCTCTTTTCCCTTATCTTTGTCGAGTCTAATGTATCCTCTTGTTTTGCTTTCTGTGTGTTTCCTTCTGAAGACGGTGAGCCTGGAACACACCCTTATCTTTGGTGCTTCCGTGCCCACATGGAGCAGACTGGCATGAGGGATGTGGGAAGCCGGTTTTGTGCTGACGGGACCAGGGTTTACATGGCCGTATGCTGTGCTGTGAGGGGGGTTGCTCTCAGTAGCGGTTCTGTGTGCTGGTCCTGGGGCCTGTGTAACACTCACCACAGATGAGGAGGCTGAAGCTACAGACATTTACAGTCCTGCAGTTCTGGAGATAATGTATCACAGGGCTGGTTCCCGCTGAGGCCTCTCTCCTTGGCATGCAGACAGCTGTCTCCTCCCCATGCCCTCACATGGTCGTCCCTGTGTGCCTGTGTCCTTATCTCCTCCTCTTAGGAGGACACCAGTCCACTGGGTTGGGGTCCATGCATACAGCCTCATTTTACTTCAATCACCACTTAAAGGCCCTATTTCCATACACAGTCGCATTCTGAGGTCCTCTGGGTCAGGGCTTCAACATGTGAATTTGGGAAGGGACACAGTTCAGGTCACAACACTTTGTCCCCAGACATCAAGCACCACAGGGTTTTATAAAATCAGATGGGTTGGTTTTTTTGTTTTGTTTTGTTTTGTTTTGTTTTTTGACAAATCTGCATACAATGCGGGAGACCTGGGTTCAGTCCTCGGGTCTGGAAGATAACTTGGAAAAGGAAATGGCAACCCACTCCAGTATTCTTGCCTGGAGAATTACATAGACAGAGAAGACTCACAGGCTACTGTCCATGGGGTGGCAAAGAGTCAGACACGACTGAGTGATTAACATTTATATAAGGTTTCCTTAGTGGCTCAGCGGTAAAAAAAAAAAAAAAAAAAAAAAAAATCCACCTGCCAATGCAGGAGATGCGGCTTCTATCCCTGGGTCTGGCAGATCCCCGGGAGAAGGAAATGGCAACCCACTGCAGTATTCTTGCCTAGGAAAGCCCATGGACAGAAAAGCCCAGACATAACTTAGCAATTAAACAACAACATTTTATATACTATTAACAGCCTGTGGCAGGTTGAATAATGCTCTCTGCCCTTGTCCCCAAAGAAGTCCATGTCCTGACCCCTGGAACCTGTGAATGTCACCTTATCTAGCAAAAGGGATTTGTAGGAGGTAAAACCATCCTGGACTGTTCAGTGGGTCCTCAGTGAAATTGCAAGGGTCCTAATAAATGGGGGACAAGAAGATTAGGCAGAAAAAAGATGTGAGAGTACTAGAGGCTGAAATGATGCCTTAGAAGCTGGAGGAAGGAGCCACGAGCCAAGAGATGCACTGCTAAGTCGCTTCAGTCGTGTCCGACTCTGTGCGACCCCAGAGACGACAGCCCACCAGGCTCCCCCGTCCCTGGGATTCTCCAGGCAATAACACTGGAGTGGGTTGCCATTTCCTTCTCCAAGAGATGCACTAGAAACTGGAAAAGGCAAAGGAAACAGCTCCTCCGAGAGCCTAGAGAAGAAACATGGCCTGGTGACACCTGGATTTTGGACATCTGACCTCCAGAAGCGTGAGAGAATGAATCTGTGTTGATTTAAGCCACTAAATTTGTGCAGCTTGTTACAGTGGCCACAGGAAGCTAAGACACACCCCCACCCTCTTCTCCTTTGGTTTTTAGTCTTTAGGAAGAGGCCAGTGTTTTCTGAAGCACTGTAGGTAGAGGTGAAGAATTCTCTCTGCCTTGAGCCCCAGTGGATGCCTTAGCTAGTTGATCCATTGGCAGGGTGTGGCTGAGCCTCTGCCCTGGTCATAAGGGCTGCCAGTCTCAAGCTGCCCACAACCCAAGTCCACATGGCACTTGAGCCATTTCTTCCAACACCAGGCAGATGATGTCACCCCTTGCTTGAAACCTGCCAGTGGCCCCACCACACCAACAGACCCTGTGTGGTGTGCCCTTTCTGCATCATCTCAGACCCCTCCCACTCCTTTCCTTGTGGAACTCCTCCATAGACCTGCACACGCATGCCTCCTTATTACGCAAGGTCAACTCAAGTGTGACTTCCTCAGGGAAACTTTTGAAGTTTGGGATCAACATATACACACCAGGGACTTCCCTGGTGGCCCAGGGGCTAAGACTACATGCTCCCAATGCAGGGGGCTGGGTTCGATCCCTGGTCAAGGAACTACATTCCACAAGCCTCGTGAAAGATCAAAGATTCCGCATGTCGTAACTAAGATCTGGTGCAACCAAATAAATATATAACACAAAAAAACATACACACTAGAGAAGGAAATGGCAACCCACTCTAGTATTCTTGCCTGGAAAATTCCCTGGACAGAGGAGCCTGGGGGGCTATAGTCCAGGGAGTTGCAAAGAGTCAGACACAACTGAGCACCAAAAGAAAAGAAAACCATATACTCACCAGTGAATATATATAAAATAGATAAACAACAAGGACCTATGCATAGCAAAGGGAACTATATTGAATATCTTGTAATAAGCTATAATGGAAAAGAATCTGAAAAGAATATATTAATATATATATGTATAACTGAATCACTTTGGTATATACCTAAAACTAACACATTGTAAATTAGGTACATTTCTATTTTTTTAATTAAAAATTAAATTAAAAAACAAAAATCCCAAGCACATGGTTCTCTTTGCTGTCCCACGATTACCCTCACGAACTTTTTTCTTACTTTCTGCATGTTTTTTGAGCAACTCAGCTTAGGGGGCCTCCCTAAACTGCTATCTAAAATAGCAGCATGCAGCTCCACCCTTCTCTTCACCCTGCCCTTTTCTCTTCTCAACTCATTTCTTCCTGTCCTATATTTCTGTGCTTATTGTCTGGCCCTGCGATAGGATACAAGCCCCATGACAGCAAGGATTGTGTATGGCATCTAGAATGGTACTTGGCATATAGTAGACCACAATGAAAGAAGGAAGGAAGGATGACGCAGTGGAATCAGTGTCTGTCCCACCCTAACACACTACCAGTTTTGTGAGTTATCACTCTAAAGGTCTGCTCTTCTCCACACAAAGGAAGCTGGATCAGAGCAGGGATCTTGTGTCTCCTGTACCCCTCATGTAAACCCCACCTGAGAACACTGACCAGCACATTTGAGGCACTTGAATGGGTCCATCCATGGATTAATGCATCATAAAATGGTGTATATCCAGACAGTGGAATTACACAGCCATAAAAGGACCAAAGTTCTGATACACATCAAGCATGGATGAATCTTAAAACATTATGCTAATTAAAAGAGAAGGCAGTCACAAAAGACTGCATAGTGTGTGAAACTTTTTATATGAAATGTCCAGAATAGGCCAATCCATAGAGAAATAAAGTAGGTTATTGGTTGTCAGGGGCTGGGAGAAGAAGGAATGGGCAGTGACTGCATGTACATGGATTAGAGGGATCCTTTGGGGTTTATCAGAATGTCCTGAAACAATCTGTAGTAAATCCAGTGTACTTACTAAATGTGATGTACCCAGGTTTATGTACTAAAATTTAGTGAGTATAACTGAATTTATCAATACTTAAAAATCACTGAAGCACATACATACTATAAAGAATGTGTATGGTATGTAAATAATACTTTAATAAAACTTTCTAAATGTATGAGATTAGGTTTTTTTTCTTATGTGTGGATATTCCATCAATTTAATATATAATTAGGCTCATTTGTTACTGTTTGTTTTTAAGTTTAGTGTTCGTCATACTCTAATTGCTAATTTAATTATTTCCTCAGTTTCCCCCACTGGTTGTGTCGTACGTGGCTGTGGTACTACATCAAAACCAGGAAACTGGGACTTTCCTGGTGTCTCAGTGGTAAACAATCCGTCTGCCAATGGGTTCAATCCCTGATCTGGGAGGATCCCATGTGCCACAGAGCAGCTAAGACCATGGGCTACAACCACTGAAGCCTGAGTGCCCTAGAACCCATACTCTGCAACAGGAAAAGTCACCACAATGAGAAGCCCAAGAACCACAACTAGAGAGTGGCCCCCACTTGCCACAACCAGAGAAAAGCCCATACAGCTATGAAGATCCAACACAGCCAAAAATAAAAAATAAATTAAAAAAAAAAATAAGAAACTGACAATGGTCCAGAGTGCAGGCACAGCCCTCTGTCATTTTATCCCATGTGCAGTTTCATGGACCCACTTCTACATTAAGGAAGGTGCTGAACCAGTTCATCACCATGAGGACCTCCTTCATCCTATCCCTCTAGCCACACTCACCCCCACTATTCCTTGGCAACCACTAATCTCTTTTCCATCTCTATACTTTTGTCACTTCAAGAATGTTTTCTGTGTGAGATCCTATCATACAGTATCTCCTTTGGATATTTGTTTCCTTCCTCAGCTTAATGCTAATAAGATGCCTATGAGATTCATCCAAGTTGTTGCATGTATCAAAAAAGTAAGTCTCTTACATATGAATCTTCAAGTTGCAAACTTCCAAATATGCAAACGTGTGTTCACATATCCAACCACAGAAGTTAGTCGCATGTCTGGCTAACCATAGAAGTTAGTCCCGTATATTGTCACGTGTGTGCATCCTCTACAAGTGGCTGTGCTTTGTGTACTTTACCGTACAGCACTGCATAGAGTACAGTAGTGCATTACCTTTATTTCAAGCCCAGGATGTCCAGAAGCAAGCATGAAAGCTGTGGTAACGCAGTTGGTACTGCTAAGAAGCACCAAGCAACAACGATGGAGACAAGAGGTGAAAACAATTGGGAGAGTGGAGCTAGGCAACATGATGGCAGACTTCACTCATTCTTATAACATTAATCATTCAACCACTGGCACGATTCTAAAGAACAAGGACAAGATCACAGAACAGGTAAAGTCTGCTGTGTCAAAGACATTGAAAATAATATCAAAGAGGCATGGAAAAATAATGGAGGAGATGGAGAAACTTCTTGGTGAGCAGGAAATGGCAAGAGGGTTTTCTTTATTTGAGGAGGCACCGTAAGTTGTTGAGGCACTGGACTCAAACGTAGAACAGTGCATGAAGGTTGCAGCCACCGTTCAGAATGCAATCTAGTGCCACTTGCCATCTATGACAAGAAAAAAAGAACTACTACCCAGACATCACTGCATCATTGATTTTTCAGGAGGGTAGACAGAATTGAATGAATCCTGCAAAGAACCAGAACCTATGCTTCAGCATCAGGTGTCACTGAAATTGCAGCTTGTCCTTCAGCTCTACCTCCTCATCCTCCTCTAGTCAGTAGCTCTTCTTGTCTGTTCACTCGATGCCAGCCCCTGTATGTCAGCCGTTGTACTGTACTATTGTACTTCTAAAGGTATTTTATTGTAAATTTAAAATATTTTCTTATTTTTTTGTGTTTGCTTTTTTCTGTAATATTTGTGTAAAGAAATGAAAGTGAAAGAAAGTGAAGTTGCTCAGTCATGTCTGACTCTTTGAGACCCCATGGACTGTAGCCTGCCAGGCTCCTCCATCCATTGGATTTTCCAGGCAAGAGTACTGGAGCGGGTTGCCATTTCCTTCTCCAGGGGATCTTCCTGACCCAGGGATGGAACCCAGGTCTCCCAAATTGCAGGCAGACTCTTTACCGCTGAGCCACAAGGGAAAGATTATTATCTGTGTAATCAGTATTATAAACCAATTACAGGACAGTACTATATGGCTGATTGTGTTAATTAGGTACCTAGCCTAACTTTGTTAAACTCACAAATAAATTGAACTTACAATCAAAACTTGTTGTCTGTAGGGGACTTATGCTATACTGACAATGAACGTGTGGAAAGCAAAATTAAACAAAATATCATTTATAACCACTCCAAAGAAAATTAAATACTTAAGTACAAACTTTGGGCTTCCCTGGTGGCTAAGATAGTAAAGAATCTGCCTGTAATTTGGGAGACCTGGGTTCGATCCCTGGGTTGGGAAGATCCCCTGGAGGAGGGCATGGCTACCCACTCCAGTATTCCTGCCTGGAGAATCCACATGGACAGAGGACCCTGTTGGGCTACAGTCCACGGGGTCACAAAGAGTTGGACATGACTGAGCGACTAAGCACAACAAAGTATAAACTTTAACAAAACATGTTTAGGATCTATATGCTGAAAATTATAAAATACTGATGAAAGAAATCAAAGATCTAAATAAAAGGAGAGACATACCATGTCCATGGTATGTCCATGAAAGACTCAACATAGTAAAGATTCCAATTCTCCACAAATTGATTTATCATAGTTTAAATAGTTAAATTATAGTTTAAATGCAATTCCTATTAAAATCGCAAAAAGGATTTTTGTAGAAATAGACGATTTTTGTACAGATAAACAATTTTTGTAGAAATAGAGTTTCTTCTAAAATTTATATGAAAGAACATGGGCCCCAGAATAGCTAGAACAGTCACAGAAAAGTAAAGTGGGAGGAATCATCTCCCCCACATTATGGCCTGTTGTAAAGCTACCATGGTGGAGACTGTGGTGTTGTTGGAGAGAGAAGCATGTTAACCAATGGAACAGGGCAGAGAACCCAGATAGAGCCAACAAGCATCCAAATAACTTTTGACAATGTGCAAAAGCAAGTTAATGGAGGAAGGATAGACTTTTCAATACACAGTCTGAAACAATTTGACTGTTGTTTTTGTTGTTTGTTGTTCAATCACTAAGTCATATCTGACTCTTTGCAATATTGCAGCACGTCAGGCTTCCTTGTTCTTCACTATCTCCTGGAGTTTGCTCAAATTCATGTCCACTGAGGCAGTGATACTCTCTAACTCTCTCATTCTCTGTTGCCCTCTTCTCCTTTTGTCTTCAATCTTTCCCAGAATTAGGGTCTTTTCCAATCAGTTGGCTCTTCATAGTAGGTGGCCAAAGCATTGGAGCTTTAGCAACAGCATCAGTCCTTCTTATAATATTCAGGGTTGATTTCCTTTAGGATTTACTGATTTTCTCTCCTTGCAGTCCAAGGGACTCTCAAGAGTCTTCTTTAGCAATACAATTTGAAAGTATCAATTCTTTGGTGCTGAGCCTTCTTTATGGTCCAACTCTCACATCCATACATGACTACTGGAAAGCCATAACTTTGACTACGCGGACCTTTGTCAGCAAACTGATGGTTCTGCTTTTTAATACACTATCTAGGTTTGTCATAGCTTTCCTTCCAAGGAACAGGAGTCTTTTAATTTCATGATTATAGTCACCATCCCCAGTGATTTTGGAGCCCCCCCCAAAAAAAATCTGTCACTGTTTCCACTTTCCCCCCCTTTTGTTTTTTGCCATAAAGTGATGGGAGTAGACTAAAAGACGCTTACTCCTTGGAAGAAAAGTTATGACCAACCTAGATAGCATATTCAAAAGCAGAGACATTACTTTGCCAACTAAGGTCCGTCTAGTCAAGGCTATGGTTTTTCCTGTGGTCATGTATGGATGGGAGAGTTGGGCTGTGAAGAAGGCTGAGCACCAAAGAATTGATGCTTTTGAACTGTGGTGTTGGAGAAGACTCTTGAGAGTCCCTTGGACTGCAAGGAGATCCAACAAGTCCATTCTGAAGGAGATCAGCCCTGGGACTTCTTTGGAGGGAATGATGCTGAAAGCTGAAACTCCAGTACTTTGGCCACCTCATGCAAAGAGTTGACTCATTGGAAAAGACTCTGATGCTGGGAGGGATTGGGGGCAGGAGGAGAAGGGGACGACAGAGGATGAGATGGCTGGATGGCATCACTGACTCGATGGATGTGAGTCTGAGTGAACTCCAGGAGTTGGTGATGGACAGGGAGGCCTGGTGTGCTGCGATTCATGGGGTCGCGAAGAGTCAGACATGACTGAGCGACTGAACTGAACTGAACTGATGGGAGTAGATGCTATGATCCTTGTTTTTTGAATGTTGAGTTTTAAACCAACTTTTTTACTCTCCTCGTTCATTCTCATCAAGAGGCTCTTTATTTCCTCTTCCCTTTCTGCCATTAGAGTTGTATCATCTGCATATCTGAGGTTGTTGATATTTCTCTCATCAATCTTGATTCCAGCTTGTGATTCATCCAGCCTGGCATTTCACATGATGTACTTTGCGTATAAGTTAAATAAAGAAGGTGGCAGTATGAGGCCTTCTCATATTCCTTCCCCAGTTTTAAACAGTTCATTGTTCCATGTCCTGTTCTAACTGTTGCTTCTTGACCTGCATACAGGCTTCCTAGGAGACAGGTAAGGTTGTCTGGTATTCCCATCTCTTTACGAATTTTTCACGTTTTCTATGATCCACACAGTCAAAGGTTTTCACATAGTCATTGAAGCAGAAATAGATGTTTTACTAGAATTCCCTTGTTTTCCCTATGATTCAATAAACATTGACAATTTGATCTCTGGTTCCTCTGCCTTTCCTAACCCAGCTTGTACATCTAGAAGCTCTCAGTTCACATACTCCTGAAGCCTAACTTGAAAGATTTTGTTGTTGTTGTTTTAACTTGAAAGATTTTCAGCATACCCTTACCAGCATGAGAAATGAGTGTAATTGTACAATAGTTTGAACATGCTTTGGGATTGGAATGAAAACTGACCTATTGCAGTTCTGTGCCCATTGCTGAATTTTCCATATTTGCTGACATATTGAGTGCAGCAATTTGATATCTATGGACAAAAAAAGAAAGGAAAAAACCTTCACCTCATGCCCTATGCTAACAATCCTTTCTTTCTTTCTTCCTTTTTATTTTGACTGCATTGGGTCTTTGTTAGGCTTCCCTGTGGCTCAGACAGTTAAGAATCTGTCTGTCATGCAGGAGACCCAGGTTCAATCCCTGGGTCAGGAAGATCTCCTGGCAAAGAGAATGGTTACCTACTCTAGTATTCTTGACTGGAGAATTCCATGGACGGAGGAGCCTGGCAGGCTACAGTCCATAGGGTACCAAAGAGTTGGACATAACTGAGCGAATGTCAGTCAATGGGTCTTTGTTGCAGCAGGTGGCCTCTTCTTTGTAGTGCACAGGCTTTCTCTAGTTGCGGCAAGCAGAGCCACTCTCTAGTAGTGGCTTTCAGACTTCTCTTGTCGCTGAGGGAGGGCTCAGTAGTTGTTGGGGGCGGGGAGGGAGTTGTTTCACTGCACAGGTGGGATCTTAGTCCTCCAACCAGGGATGGGAACTGCTGCCCCCTACACTGGAAGGGAAGAGTCTTAACCACTGGACCTCTGGGAAAGTCCACGAGTCTCTTGCATTTGTACCTGAAAGATAAGGACTAGCGTTGTAGAGGATTTAGAAGAGGGACAGCGGCCAGCACCACCACCTCCACCCACACTAACCCAAGCCCCCCAGGGTGCTTACGAGCAATGCAGCCAATAAGGTAGAGGCGGGGCCAGAACGACCATGCCCATACCCTGACAGCTGGAGCGGGGCGGGGCGGGGGCGGGACCGGAGCTTGGCCACGCCACTTCCGCCGGAAGCTTAACTGCCCGGCTTCCTGTTGGAGTTGGTCCGGCAAGTCTGGGAGCTGCGTTTCTGAAAGGGAAAGGCGCCCCAGATTTACTTTATGAAATCCTCTTCGGACCAGTTGTGAGTGGGCTCTATCCAGACCTTGAGGTTGAAGCAGTCCCCGCCTGAGGGCGGCTGCGGGCTAGCTGAAAGGGACCTTCTGTTTTGCGGAACGGAGGCACTGCGTACAGGCTGTTTCCGGGGGGGCCAGATTACGTCGTTGCTCCGCGCTCCGCCCCTCGAGGGGCCACGTCTCCACCGGAGAGGCCGGGCCGGGCGTTCGCCGCGGCTTCCGCACCGCCGGGGTGAGGGTCGCGGGGTGGTGCCTGGGCAGGAACGCTGGTCGCGGAGGGCGCGAGAATCCAGGGAACCGCAGCACAGTCGGGGTATGGGCTGGGAGAAGGGCGGCGGGGCCCGAGCGGACGGGGAGGCCGACCGCAACTCTGTCTTGAGCGGCAACGCCCCGCGCTAGTCTGGCTCCTCACCGTTGGTAGCCTCCGGGCCTGGAAGCTGGCTTGTGCAGCTGTTAGGGAACTGGGTTCATAAATAAACATACATTCGAGCCCTTCCGAGCTCTGTCTACCCGTGCCAGGGAGAGATTTGTTCAGGGGTACCCGCAGCTGCTGTTGGAGCTGCTGAGAAACAGCTCTTGTCCTTTTGCAGAAGTTATGTCAAGATGACATGCGTGATTTCGTGTCGGGTGGTTAGTGTGAAGCCTGGTTTAAAGAACGCGTGTGATCTCAGTCTCTCAGTCCACTTCGATTCCGTCTCGATCCTGGGTACTTAGAGGCGTTTCACCGGTGCAGTAATACTTTCCAGAGGTAGTGAGGCCAGGCGTTGCGTGAACAGCTCCGCCTTCATTCAACAACTGTTCGTCGTATGATGGCAACATATATTGTAGGTCCTGGAATCCAGAGCTGAAATCGTGTCAGGATCCCTGCTGTCACTGAGCTTACGTAGTAGTGGAGGATAAATGAGACATTGTTGAGAGAGTATTAGGCGGTGCTTGGGGTGGGTCTGTAGGAAAGCCTGTCCGCGAAGGTGACTTTTGACCTAAGGCTTCTATGACAAGAAATTAGCCATGAAAAACGGTGGGATAAGAGTGTTTCAAGCAGAATGAACAGCAAGTGTGATGATCCCGAGGGAGGAGTAAGTCTGATGTTCTTAGAGAAGTATGGCAAGTGTGTAATGAAAAAGGAAGAAAGTGATAAGGGACAAGGATGCAGTGTGGGGACGGGCCAGATGGTATGCAGTTTCCTAGTTCAGGGTAGGAGGCTTAGATTTTATTGTCAGTGTGATTGGAAACCACTGGGACATTTACAGGTGACTTATGGGTTTGTTTTTTTACTTTTTAAATTGTCCCTTAGATATTACAAACATAACTTTTTATTGGAGTGATGGCCTTCAGTTACAGTGGACCTTGAATGGCAAGAAAAGGAAATAAAAATCATCTGATAAAGTAGCCTTTTTTTTTTTTTTTTTTTGGCCAGTTGCCTTAAGCAGCAGTATAATTTTTTAACTTTTAAGTATAGTTAACTTACAATCTTATGTTAGTTTCAGGTGTATAACATAGTAATTTGATGGTTTTTTTTTTTTTTTTTTTTCTTGTTTTTGGGTTGCACCCTGAGGCATGTGAGATTCCCAACCAGGGATTGAATCCATGCCTCCTGCAGTGGAAGCATGAGTCATAACCACTGGACAACCAGCGTCCTGATGTTTTTGTATATTACACTCTGTACTTTCCATTCCATGCAAGGTTATTATAAAATACTGGCTGTATTCTCTGTGCTGTACATTGCATCCTTGTAACTTATCTATACCTACTAGTTTGTATCTCTTAATCCCCTTTATCTACTTTGCCCATCCCCCTTCCCTTCTCCTCTCTGGTGACCAGTAGTTTGTATCTCAGAGTCTGTTTCTTTTTTATTTGTCCTGTTTTTTAGATTCCTCAGGTGATAACATACAGTATTTGACTTTTTCTGTCTGACTTCTTTCACTGAGCATAATGCTCTTCAGGTCTATCCATGTTGTCACAAGTGGCAAAATTCTGTTCTTTTATGGCTGAGTAATACTACAGAGTGTGTGTACGTGTGTGTACACCGTATCTTCTTTATCCAAGCAGTATGCTTTCTTGAATGAGAATATCTTCAGTTGGCTTTTACCTGTTGATTTTGACAAGAAATAATTGAAGGAAAAAGTAACACTAATAATAATAGCTGTCATTTATTGAAGTCATGGGGCATGTCCCTTTTTGCATTTAATCCTGGCACACATTTTTTGGTCTTTTTCTCCTCGTCTTACTGATGGGATCACCATATAAGAGTGGTTAAGAAATCTGCCCATGATCTCACAGCTGAGTGTGGAGGACTCAGGACCTAAAGCCAAGATGTCTGATGCCTGAGTCTATTCTTTACATTACACTGCTCTGCGGTGACATGAGGCTTTCTGGGCTTTCACTTTGGCTATGCTCTATTGTTTCTCTTTTTGTTTGGGACATGCTGCATGGCTTGCAGGATCTTAGTTCCCCAGCCAGGAATCAAACCTGTGACCTCGGCAATGAAAGAGCAAAGTCCTAACCACTGGACCACCATGGAATTCCCATGCTCTGTTGTTTCTAAATTGCCAGTAGGACCATCATAAAGAAGGTGGAGTAGATGGAGCTGTTGATATGCATATTACCAGATCTAAGTGACCTGCTGTCTCGGGGAAGCTGGAGATCACATAGTTGCCTGAGATGGTAGTTTCTCAATCTGAAGTCTTTTAATGTCAGACAGCGGTGAACCTAGAGTTACATACTTTTTGAAGTTTTAAGTGATACCTTTGCTTCATCTCTTCCCTCCAGGAAACACAGAATGCAGGTGGTCAGAAATGGTACTGTGATTAGGCTGATCTCTGTTTTTTTAAATCACAAAATGGAGTGCATGTTACTAATAACAGCTTCCTTGTGATGTACTCCCAGCTGTCTAACCCTCCTTGTCCTGTTTTTGTCAGCAGTCTGAAATAATGAGGCCTGGATGACTGAGTCATGCTAAGTAAAATTCACATGAGGCTGAGGATACATGGAGAATGCCAGTGTATTATGGATAGGAGACATGTCCCTTCCCCAGAGGCTGCTTCTGGTGTTCTGTGAATCCCGTCTCTTGTCTGGCTTCAGGCAGAGCTGCATGTGAACAGGAGCCACCTTCATAAGTTACCAGAACAAGTCACAGTCACAGGGTCTCCAGGGCTTCACCATTCATCTCAAGGGGTGGGGGTTGTGGGGCAGTTAGGACTCCTTGGGAATCAGAAGACTTCTTGTTTAGCAAGAAATCCAAATAAAGGCAAGCAAATGCATGGACTGTGTACTGGTATTAGACTCAAACAGCCTGACACATTTCTCTCTGTCTTTGGTGTGCCTTCCTCAGTGCACACAAAACATCTCAGCCAATGCTCTCTTTCCTGCATAGTGTCAGGGTCAGGTGTTGTCACTGCTTGCCTCAGTAACACATTCCCTGTGGCTCCTTAGATGCTTCTCTGACCTGTGGCCACTTACATGCTGCTCTCCCAGTGTTGTACCTCCCAGGTGTTCTTTGCTCTCCCAGAACTGTGACTCCCAACTGCATTGAGTAGTAGAGTTATCCTGTGTTTGACAAAGCGTTGTGAATATTCAAGGATGCAAATACTGTATCATTGGTTTTGAACTACTAGGTTGGTTGCTAAGGGGTAGGACTTGGTGGAGGCAGAGATGTATTTGTCAGCAGCCTGCACTGAGCACTACTCTGTGTAGGGGATGTTTGAGGGGGTAGGGGCAGACCTGGAGTGGTGATTTCTGTGTAGGATCTTACAGGGTGATGGAAGAGATGGGCACACACACAATTGCCCTGTGATATTCACCGACTCAATGGACATGAGTTTGGGTAAACTCCGGGAGTTGGTGATGGACAGGGAGGCCTGGCGTGCTGCGGTTCGTGGGGTCGCAAAGAGTCGGACATGACTGTGCAACTGAACTGAACTGATGCACGCAGGGCTATCATGGTGGCAGGGAGGGGTGCTTTACCTGAGATTCGGGAGACGAGAGCAGTGCCTAATGGCAGACGTGAAAGGATCCAGGGGGATTTGCCTGGTGGTCAAAGGGAAAAGGGCATTGGCAACAGAGGGACCAGCTCTGAAAAGCACTTACCTGTTGTTGTTACCCTCCTAGGCAGGCATCTTAGGGAGCATGTGATGATGTAGGCAGCTTCACCCCACCCCCACAAGACAGAAAGAAAGACATTTCAAAGCAAAATGCAAATGTCTTCCTTTGTTAAGGAGCACCATACACCATAGGCAGGGACAGTTGCTTCCACAGCCCACTGTGTGTGTCCCAGCCCAACCATCTGTAGTCACCTGTCTGTGAAGTGAAGCCTGTGGTGAAGGGACAGCCTGGGTGTGCCCTTACCTGGCCTTGCGGGCATCACCTCCTCTATGGTGTCACTCTGGCCAGCTTACCACCAGCTGTGCCCACGGAGTGAGGGCAGGCTCAGCAGGTGTCACAGTGGTGTCCTGTGCACCCAGGTCCCTGTGAGATGGTGGTTTTCAGAGGGACCTGTGGACTGGCCTATTTGTCTACCCACCCTCCAACCTGGAAAGTGTCTCCGTGGATGAAAGAGGTTACCAAATGTTGTAGAGACAGAAACTAAGTTGAGACCTCATTGCACATAGGATCATGTTTGGTTGACCTTGGTACCTCCCTTCAGACATCGTTTCAGTCCTCAAATATTTCCTCGCGCCAGGCACCATGAGCCAGCCGCACCCGGTGCTTATTGATTAACTACATTGGATTGTAGCTACTCATGTTTTCACACAATTCTGTGATCCTCTCAAGTACAGAGTCTTAGTACTAGCTCTGCACTTAATAGTAGACATAGGACATCTGCCAGCAGTCCACTGGTTAGGACTGCATACTTTCAATGCTGAGGGCCTGGGTTCAATCCCCGGTTGGGGAACTAAGATCCTGCAAGCCATGAGGCCACCAAAAAAAAGTCGGCATAGCCTTTTTATATTCATAACAACACTTATTAATCCATGATGTCGCTGGCCTGTCAGGTGCCAGATAGCAGAGGGAAATGTGTGGATGATTGACACTGCAGGCCAAACACTGCTGGGTTCCCATCACTAGGTGTTCACAGGTTGTGCCAGCCACTAAAGGCTGCCTGTTCATGGGTGACAGGGTGACAGAGAACTGTGGAGAAACAGGATCATCTAGTGAGAGTCAGCTGTTGCTTAGGCTCGTCTCAAAAACATCTATGTGGCATTTGGAAGCCGCGGAGGAATGTCCCGTAAATTTTTGTCCTGGAACCCGTGAAACACCAAACAGTACATAGGATAATATGAAATCTTATCTTCAAGGAAGTAAATGCCACCATTTCTGCAGAATAATAGCAGCACCTTATCTGTTGAGGAAACGAGGTGATAATATCCTCATTACACTTCAAAAGCAATAACCAGTTGCCAGGCTTTGGGCAGTTTTGCTCCCTTAAATTCAGCTTGGCAGAACAAGCTGAAAGATAGCAGATCTTGTGAGAAATGAAGAATGCATCTGGTCACCTGCTGTGAGGTCCTTTCTCTGCCCCCCAGACCCCAGTGGCTAGTTTCCACGTGTCCTCATCCCCCCATGCCTCCTCAGTTAGTGTCCAGTTTACCATGCTCCATGCTGTTACGTCTTCCTTGTTGACCTCTGGTTCTAAGGCATGGCCTGGGCACTAACATGCCAGGTCTCCTGGGAGAGGAGCTCACCCTTTGACCCCTGTGAGCACTTGGGCCTCTATATCCGATACTAAGCCACTGGCCACATGTGCTGTTTACATACAAGTCAGTTAAGTTTAAATAAATAAAGACTCGGCTCCTCAGTCATCCAAGCCCCACCACCAGCTCTGCTGATTACATTGTCCGTGGAGGAGCTTCTCACCTGGTGGGGGATGGTTTTCAGCAGTCATCAGTGCAGATGGCCTCAGGGATGAGCCAAATGGGTTTGGGTCAGTTTTTTATCCGCAAAAAATAGGATGCTGTAGGTGCTCAAGGATTATTTGTTGTATGAATATATTTATTATACAGATGCATGTTGGGAACCAAATGTTAGTCTTGGACTTGTTACTTCAAATCTGACAAATGGAGTTTCATAATACCTTCTTTCTCTTTTTATTCCTGACAGGTATCATGCATGATATTACCTGGTTTGATTTCAGGCCATCTGTGAGACTGTAAATCTCTTCCCCAAAATGGCAAACCTAGTGTGGTCCGTCCCAGGAGCTTTTGGCCGTTGCTAATGGCAGAAACTGAACTTGCTCCCAGTTCACTTGTAGCCTCTGAGCGTCAGCCCAGCCCGTGTCACCCTGACCATGGACAGTGCGGCGGCTGTGCAGGAGGGCCTGGTGGAGGACAGATCCAGCAGTGGCACTTCAGCTCAACCCGAGGGCCCCCCAAAGCCCCCTGGCTCACTGGCACCTCTGGATCAGTGGGATGAAGCCCAGTGTAAGTTGCCAGTACGCTGTGTTCTGCTCACATCTTACCTTTAAACAGGAGAACAGAGGTCGTCTTGCCTTTTGGAAGAAGACAGTGGTGTCTAAGAGCGTCACTCAGAGTGTGTTTTTATGTATTTTTTTAGTTGAGGCCAACTTTGACTCAAACACCATGTGTGTTAAAAGAAATGGGAAGTTTCTGGAGCTTTCTGCTCTAGAGGGACGGAGCAGCATGGTTTACCCATAAGGCTTGTGCAGATCTTCACTGACACATCACTGTCCCCTGCCTAACATTCTACCTTTTTGGTTGGTTGGTTGTCAGATTTTTACTAACTGGAAAGTGTGCCGCTAGTGATCTGAGGATTACTGGATCACATTTCCACGTTAGCTAGTGGGTTATTCGTGTGTTGGAAGCACAGAATAAAGGACTGCTTCCTCATGCCCCTTCCTGGGCAGTGTGTGCTTGAACATCATAACGTGTATGCACTGATTTACTAGCAGAAACTGCGTTTCTCTTCTGGTAAAACAGTGCTCAGGCACCTGAAATGGCTTTGCTGCTTCCTGCTTCTTAAGTGCCAGGTGAGGTCAATGCATCTTGGCCCAGGATCAAGGGTTCTGCAATTGGAACAACTCCTAGGTCTGCCGCTAATAGGAATGAGCCCTCAACCAAGATCCTTAATTTATTTCCACCTCACTCTTTTACTGAGAAAATGGAAAGATGAATGGCCCCTTCATCTTGTGTGTGTGTGTGTGTGTGTGTGTCAGTCACTCAGTCATGTCCAACTCTGCGACCCCATAGACTGTAGCCCTCCAGGCTCCTCTGTCCAAGGGATTCTCCAGGCAAGAGTATTGGAGTAGGTTGCCATTTCCTTCTCCACCCTGCATCTTAGGGTGGTGGTGAACGCCGAAGTGAAATGTGAGCACTTGGGAAGCACCCAGGAGGTGGGGCTGGCCAGTTTTTGTATCATCATTATTTGTTTATCCATAATTAGACTTCTGTTTGGAAACAATCAAATCTTATTTATTAGGCCTTCTTTTAGATTTTTTTAAAGTGCAGTGTGACACTCAAATAATTACCCTCATATGTAAGCAGGATGCTTTAGAGACTCTCCCAGATTTGATAAGCCCATTAGGAAGTGGTATTGACCTGATTAACTTGCATCTGAAATGCATGATTTCCTCCCCACTCCCACCCCACCCCTCACCTCAGCTGTTTGTGTAAAAGAACAGACGGTTGTGTCAGAGCTGTGGTGGGGTCCTCCCACTCTGTTTTGTGTCTTACCCCTCCCCCCAACTTTATATTCTAGTTTTCCTTTCAGGGAGGCGTGACAATAAGCGGCTATGTTAGTTGGGACTCACATTTCAAGTGACAGAAACCCATTTTCAATTTGCTTGGGGAAATTGAAATTCAGAGGGAATTTCCTAGTTGCATACTGGGTACATCATGAGATCCAAGTGGTGCTAACCTTATGGGGACCTGGGGCACTGCAGTGCTTGGGGGCCCCCCGGAACGTGTCTAGAAGCCCCTCCAAATATCTCCTCGACTCATTGGCTGCCAACTGGCTGCCCATCATGGGGAGAGCACTTTCCTTTTGATACAAAAGTAGGTTTCAGTTAGTGTGTAAGTAACTTGTCAGAGAAGGCAATGGCACCCCACTCCAGTACTCTTGCCTGGAAAATCCCATGGATGGAGGAGCCTGGTGGGCTGCAGTCCATGGGGTCACTAAGAGTCTGACATGACCGAGCGACTTCACTCTCGCTTTTCACTTTCTTGCATTGGAGAAGGAAATGGCAACCCACTCCAGTGTTCTTGCCTGGAGAATCCCAGGGACGGGGGAGCCTGGTGAGATGCCGTCTATGGGGTCGCACAGAGTCAGACACGACTGAAGCGACTTAGCAGCAGCAGCAGCAACTTGTAGTAATGTTAGTAGAGGAGACTGAGCTTGGTATGCAGGTAAATAGTCATCACTGGTTAACGGGTTTTTACCCATTAGGTGTTTGTCAGTCAGAAGCATAGACTCTGGGTTCTGTCCTCAGCTTTGGGGTAATCATTTTCATCAGCTGTTCTAACTCTTCACCTTTGAGGTCTCATTTTGGATGATAAACTTATGCCTTCAAATAACTTGGGAATCAGCCCTTTGTAAATGTGAGGCTGTGACACTGGTTAGTCCTGCTGTTAACAGTGCTCATTAGAAACATTGTTGGCCACGTTTTAAGGATTTGTGGAGGGTTTTTTTGCTATTTTTTTTAAAAACAGACTTTCATAAGATTTCTTACTGGTCTTGTTTAAATGAAAAGGAAACATGACTACTGAAATTCTACAGCTGTAGTGAGGAAGGTGAGGAGGGCGTCCTGCAGGTGAGGGTATTACTCTGCGAGGTTGAGTCACTTGTCCCACATCACCTGCCCTTCGGAAGGACAGGCTTGCTGTCCTCGCAGAGTGAACAGGTTCCTGGGATGTGGAGAGTACTCCCGTGTCTAGATTCCCTCTTGTCCTATTTTAGTTGTTAAAACATGATGGCCCCCCACACCCTCTTTTCCAGGTGCCAGTGCCAAGGTAAACAGAACTTCAGATGAAGGACGCCAGGGGGACACCTGTCTGAATGGGCCGACACCACAGTTCCCAGAGCCTCCCTCGCCAGCGGGTCCTGATGCGTCTCCAGGTGTGGCTGGTTTCCATGACAACCTAAGGAAGTCTCAGGGGACTAGTGCTGAGGGCATTGTTAGAAAAGAAGCTTTGCAGTCCCTCAGACTCAGTCTTCCTATGCAAGAAACGCAACTGTGTAAGCATCTTCCTGCCGGGCTCTCCCCCACCCCCTCATCCCCCATCCCACTCCCTGGGCCCCTGTCACTCACCATCCTTGACAGGCACAGGCCCCAAAGGGCTCGCCCCTCCGCCGTTGCTGTTTTATCACCGTGGTGGGTTGTGCGTTTAACAAATAGCTCCATTCCAGAGGGAAGATAGGCTTTGTCACAGCCTGAAGGTGACAACGGCACTGGAGGCCCCAGTTTGAAGGGCCTTTGCGTGCATGTCTTCCATCACCCGGGGTGGTGAGCAAGCAGCAGTGGGGATTTGATCTTGCCAGTTACAGCTTGAAGGCTTTCTTTTATGAGTTACTTTAATCAGCCTTTATTTTGTCCTAATCCCTGGGGATTCAGGGGCGAACAAGTTGCTAACTGTCAGCCTGAGAGCCCTGAAGCCTCGAGGCTTTTCTAACATGCAAGTTTTCACACAGACTTGTATAATCTTACCTAATGGGGTCATTTCACGGCTGCAGTTGTTACACCTCATCCCTGCTTCAGTACTTCCTTCCCTCCCCTCCAGGTCAGCCACCTTCTCACATAGTGCCTTACAGGCCTCTGAAAACAGCCAGGTTTGGAGGATCATTGTTCTTAAAATGGGCCTGTGTCCTTCTCATCATTGCATGCTCTTCTTACGTAGCGCTGTCACCTGGAGATTGCCCCACGTCAGTTGATGCAGCTCCACATCCACTCTTTTAAGGCTGGAGGAGCCCCGAGTGTGGCCGGGTCAGGGCCAGGGGACCAGTGCTGCAGTGAGCATCTCCCTGTACATGTTGCAGCACTGCTGCTTTCATTTCTATGCACTCCATCCCAGGAGCAGAGCTCTTGGTCAGAAGCAGTGGTTGTGTTTATCTCCATAATGGGTGGTCACATTGCAAGGGTGCTGATGCCCTGTGAGAGGACAAAGATGCTGTTTGCTTTCGGTCTTCACCAGTCTGCTGGGTGTGCAGCAATGCCGCCTTGATGTTTCATTTGCAACTTGCACTCCCATGCTTACTAGAGAGTGTTCACAGGAATTATTTCATCATGCTGTTAGGGTCACAGCATACGTTAAACATTTCTGTAAACAAACTGTTAGCATGTCAGCCAGGATGCTGTGTGAAATCCTGGGTCCTGACCTGAGGGGTTTGTGAGCTCTGGCCCCAGGTTCTCCTGCTTTTCCCCTGGCTGCCCCTCCCAGGAATGTGCCCAGCCCTGAGGCCATGCCTCTGGTGGTCTCTGCCATCTGGACCACTTAGTGATGTGAAAAGTATGTAAGCTCTTTCATATGAAACTTACTTGAAGAGTATGAGTGCACAATCAGTAACAACACTGGTGAATTCCTAGTGAAATCTTGGCGACTGCTCAGGTTTTAGGGATTATTTAAAACAACAGCAGCTTCCCTCCCAGAATTCATATTTGAGGATGGTGCCACCCAGGAAGGGGCTCAGTTACGGCATTCCTCTGCTCTCACCAGCCCCTTGGCCCTGAGCTGGGAGGCCTGGGTCTTGCCTACCTTTCACTCACTGTTCAGCTCTTTTTTTTACCCAAAGTGAAAGTTCGGGTTTTAGATATTTTAAATTTTGTTAGCTGCCCGAAAGTTGTCAGCGTAGTTCCCCTCTTGTCCCTGAGCATGGCCCTTGGACTGCAGTCTCCTCGGGTAGGAAACTGAGGTAATCTGGGATGTTCCTGGGTAAAGAAGGCGAGTTTGGTAGCATGTTCCTGTTTGCCGCTGCTGTCTGTCATTCCATCAGGATTGCTGTTCATGTTCCTCTGTAATGTAAGGAAGCAGAGTTAGAGCTTGGTGGGAGCCTCAGAACACTCACACTGGCACCAACCTCAAGTTCAGTTCTTTAATTACTAAAAGGCGCAAGTTGCCCGCGTCCTGTTTTATTGGCGGGATGCCCACAGGGGCAGTGCGCTGCTGACGGAGGCACCACGGCTGTGCTGGGCCACTGTGTCTGCCACCAGGTGGGTCCTCTCTGTGGTCAGTGTCCAAGGCTTACAGTTCTCTCTCCATTTGCAAACAGTTCTTTCAAACTAGACAGCCCTGTGTTATTTAAAGCTAAATCATACTGGTAATAAAACGCAAGACAGCCAAGCTGCTCTTCTGATTTATCTTCTGTGTCCTGTTGTGTTGTTAGTTTCTAAATGGCCGTTTCCCCACCTCAGGCTCAACAGAGGCTTCGCTGCCCCTGGAGAAGGAGGAGCAGGTCCGACTGCAGGCTCGGAAGCGGCTGGAAGAACAGCTCAAACAGTACAGGGTGAAACGCCAGCAGGAAAGAGTGAGTCTCCCTCTCTCGAACCAGCTAATAGAAAAAACAGCAGTCAGTCAGTCATAGTTCTAGGATCTGCTGTTTATTTCTCTTTGCTGGGATGGGCTTGTGTGTGTCTCTACGAAGATCATCTTTCTCATGTAGCTCCCACCCTTTGAGGAGATTCCACGGGGCTCTGGTTCCTACCCCTCTGGTCCTTCTTCCCTCCAAACAGGCATGTTTTATGTCTAAATCTGCCATTAGAAAAGCAGAGGCAGCGAACATGTGGGTGTAACTGCTCTCTGTACTTGAGCAGCCAGTCCTGGGTTTGACTTGTTTATTATGTAAGTGATAGAGTTTCTACTGAACTTTGCTGTACAGTATTAGACTGTGTGGCATGTCACACACGTGATAAGTGTGTGCATGTATGTTAGTCACTCAGTCATGTCCAACTCTTCACGATCACATGGACTCCTCTGTCCATAGGATTCTCAAGGCAAAAATACTGGAGTGGATTACCATTTCCTTCTCCAAAGTATGTGCATAAGCTTTGCTAAAATCAGTTTTATTCAGGTATGAAACCCTCATTAGAATACTAATGAAAATAGTATTTTTAATCAGTCAAGTGACTCTAGGAAAGGAGTGTGTGAAGGTTCACTTCAGTCTTAATCCAAGTTTATCGTGAACTTGAGAAATTTCAAATTAAAGGAATTTGAAACTAAATGAACTAAAAAAAACATGCTTTAAAAAAATAAAACACTTTCAGTGAATGATTTAGTTGTGACAAGTCCTTATCAGGGTTGGCCGTTTGTTTTCCCAAGAAAGGATCTTGGCTTTTCGAGTGTCACTGCTCCGAAGCCAATGTAAACAGACTGGAAGAGCCAGCACCAGGCTCTGAACTGACTGAGGCTCCCACCCGGTCAGGGGCATTCAGGCATCTATCCAGATGGCCTGTCAGAAAACCTTACAGTGACAGTCAGTAGTCAGGAGTTATGTGCACCAGGCAATGTTAATTTCCCCACAGATGAGACTCAGTCAGGTAAAGAACTTGCCAAAGGTCACTAAGCAGTAAAGTGGTGGAACCAAGATACAGACCAGCCAGTGTACATATGCCCCGTCCTGTCCACAGCCTGCCTCTCAGGTTTGCACCGCAAGTCCAAGCTCTGTCTGGGTCATCCAGCATTAGGCAATTAATGTGTCAGGAGTTCAGGGTGAAATTTAACATCAGTTCCCATCTTTAAAAATTATATGTACATGGGACTTCCCTGGTGGTCCAATGGTTAAGAATCCACCTTGCAATGCAGAGGACGTAGGTTTGATCCCTGTTCAGGCAACTAAGATCCCACGTTCTTTCAGGCAACTAAGCCCGCAAGCTGCAACTACAGAGCCCACATGCTCTGGAGCCCACGTATCACAGCTAGAGAGTCTGTGGACTGCAACAAAACTCCCACAGGATGCGACCAAAGATCTCGTGCCACTAAGAAAGACCCAATGCAGCAAATTAAAAAACAAAACAAGCAAGCAAAAACAGTTAAACCAAGAATGTGCTTAGTGCTTAGTCAGTCAGTCATTTCTGACTCTTCCTACCCCATGTTCATGGGGATTCCCCAGGCAAGAATACTGGTGTGGGTTGCCATGTCCTCCTCCAGGGGATCTTCCCAACCCAGGGATCAAATCCAGGTCTCCCGCATTGCAGGAGGATTCTTTACCATCTGAGCCACCAGGGAAGCCCAAACTAAGAATAAAAAGATACTTCTTTAGGAATGTAGTTCATACTTATGTCTAAAGGCTAGAGAGGATGAGTGAAAGTCCCCCTGTTTTGTAGTCCGGTAAAAACTTTGAGAGCGTCACCGCACAGGTCTTTCATGTAGAGGCGAAGATTGTGCACAGGGGGAGCACCTTCTCTGTGCTGCTCTTTGCTCTTCACGCGACCTTTCTCACGCACCTGTCCTGCCTCGGCGCAGTAGAGACCCTCCTCACCCTTTGTAACTGTGCGCACATACCAGCATTGCATTAACCAGCCCGAAGTGATCAACATTTTAGGTTGTTTCTAATTTTTTGAAATTGAAAACAATGCTGCAGTGAATGTTTTGTGTCTTGGTATACTTTTGTGGGTAAATCCTTAACTTAAAGTATTGGGTAAAAGGTTTTATGTATTTGTTAGTTGATAAGGACTGGTTTAAATTCCATTTAGCAGTCTGTAAGACTGCTAGACTTCTCATATTTGGGAGCATTAGAAATAATAAAAATTGAATCTTTGTTCTCAGATAGCTGAGAAAAAAAGTACTTCCTAACAATAAGGAGATCAGCCCTGGGATTTCTTTGGAAGGAATGATGCTAAAGCTGAAACTCCAGTACTTTGGCCACCTCATGCGAAGAGCTGACTCATTGGAAAAGACTCTGATGCTGGGAGGGATTGGGGGCAGTAGGAGAAGGGGACGACAGAGGATGAGGTGTCTGGATGGCATCACTGACTCGATGGACGTGAGTCTGAGTGAACTCCGGGAGTTGGTGATGGACAGGGAGGCCTGGCGTGCTGCAGTTCATAGGGTCACAAAGAGTCAGACACAACTGAGCAACTGAACTGAACAATAAGCACCTTTTTACATATTGAGTGTCTGAGTGTCTTTGTCAGCTTTTGTCTGTTTTTCAGTTTGTTTTTTTGCTGTGTTGGTACTATATATGAGGAAATTATTCCCTTTTAGTATTTTTGCAAATGATTTTTTCTTAATTTTCCGTGACTACTTTTCTGGTATATTTTTTTGCTGCACATCAGCTTTTTGTTTTTGTTCATTTTGGCTTTGCTACTCGGCTGACAGGATCTTAAGGGATTGAACCTGAGCCCCCTTCAGTGGAAGCTCAGAGTCCTAACCTCTGGACCACCAGGGAAGACCCTGCATGTTGGATTTGAATGTTTACATTCAGAACTTTCAGTCTTCACTGTTACTTCTTTTAGGGTTTATATCATATTTAAGATCTTCCCATTTGAAGGATATAAATTCATCTCTTTTCTTTTTATACTAAAAGTAAGAGATAATGTAAAAATTTTTCATAAGTTGTGTTTTTTATTTTATTATGTAGATATAATCCACTTGCTTGGATGGAGGCGAGAGGTAGGAATGAGCCTCTTTGTGGACTGCTGGTCAATTATCTCAAGGCTGCTTATTTTGTAGTCTGTCTGTTCCCTTTCTGGCGTTCTCCCTTAATATCTATAGACGCCACCAATACTTGGGCCAGTTCTTGGGCTGTGTTCTGTGTCATCAGTCCGTCTGCTGCTTTTCTTGGTCTCTGTGGCTCTAATTATGGCAGCTTTATAGTGTGTGTATCTGTCTGGGAGGCCCGGTCAGTCTGTCGCCCCACATCCCTTACTCTTCCTCACTGCTCCGACTCACTTATCCTTGCTGCTGTGTCGTAGCATCGTTCTGAGATGCTCCTCACCCACCTTGTCCCTCACCACTTTGGGACTGCACTGACTTTATAGAATAACATGAACTGAACATTAATTTGTAAAAGAAAGTCATGTTGATTTAGCATCAAGGAATGTCATCTTCTCACATCCTCAGCTTCATTCAAGGCAAGTTGGGAAGTTCTAGCTAACACAATGATATAAGAAAAAGAAATGAGACATATAAGTATTAAAAAATAGGAAAGGGCTTCCCTGGTGCTCAGTGGTGAAGAATCTGCCTGCCAGTATGGGAGACATGGGTTCGATCCCTGGTCTAGGAAGATCCTACGTGCCGTGGAGCAACTAAGCCCATGTGCCACAACTATTGAGCTCATGCCCTAGAGCCCAGGAGCTGCAACTCCTGAGCCCACATGCTGCACCTGCTGAAGCCCACGTGCCCTAGAGCCTGTGTTCAGCAGCAAGGGAAGCCATCACAATGAGAAACCCATGTACCGCAACCAGTGAGTAGTCTCTGCTTGCCTCAACTAGAGAAAAGCCTGTGCAGCAACAAAGACCCAGTGCAGCAAAAAATAGAAACAAAATTATTTTAAAAAGAAAAAGAGAAATGACATTGTTATTCGCAGGTGTTGGTAACACCTTAGAAAAATGCTGATGAATTAACTGAGAATTGCTATTATTATAAATTTATAAAAATATTATAAAATAACTGGGGTTCAGAAATTGTCAGTTTGAAATACAGATACGAAAAGTAGTTATCCTCGTATGACCAGTTATAAAATTAGAGGGAAAAAAGTAATATTTACAGTATCAACAAAATAACTTCTAAGTATCAAATGGCAACAAAAATGGTTTAGAATCTAGATAAAACACTACATAAGTTTCTCTGTCGAGGATCATGCAAATAGATGTGAATAAATAGAGGGAAAATGCTCATTATCCCGTAAGTAATTATAAATGTATGGTAATTCTAATTCAACAGGACTAATACTTTAACTTTAAAAATTTAAAGGTTTATCTAAAAGATAAACATGAGAGAATAGGCAGGGAAATTTTGTGAAGGAGGTGTGATGAGGAAGGACTTGTTCTAGTAGGTGTTTTAAAATGTCATCAAGTCACAGTCATGACAGGCCTGTGCTTGGACTTTCCCTGGGATGGACATGGAGGAGTGAGGTTAAGAATGGAAGGCCCGTGACGTGGGAGCATGGCGGGAGGGTGCTCTGTTTATGTAATCGGTATGGCCTTTCTGGGTGGCGATTTTTGAATGCTGCTTGTCAATTTTAAACATAATTTTTGTACTTTTTTTTCCTCCTCAGTCCAGTCAACCTGTAACTAAAACGAGACTTTTTAGCACACTTGATCCTGAACTCATGTTGAACCCAGAAACCTTACCGAGGGCCAGTGCCGTGGCTATGACAAAAGAATATTCCTTCCTGCGCACCAGTGTCCCTCGGGGGCCGAAGGTGGGCAGCTTAGGGCTCCTGGCACATCCTAAGGAGAAAAAAAGTTCCAAATCAAGCAAAATTCGGTCTCTGGCTGATTACAGAACTGAAGATTCAGACGCTCGGAATTCTGGTGGAAATGTTCCAGCTCCGGACTCTACCAGGGGCTCCCTGAAGCAGAACCGAGGCAGCGGGACATCAGTGGTGTCTGAGGTCAGCCTGTGCCCCGAGGCCGACGACCGCCTGGAGAATGCATCCCTGACTGGAGACAACGTGTCCGAGGCTGACGGGACGGAGAGCGATAGCTCCTCCTACAGCAGCGTCTCCGCTCGCGGGACACCAGGCATCCCAGCGAACATGGGGGGCACGCGTGAGGCCCCCTATGTGGTCAGTGGCAGGGAGATCGCAGTTGGAGCCCTGGGCCAGTTCCCCTCCATCTCAGATGTCCTGCAGGCTGCAGCAGCCGAGCACCAAGAGCAGAGGCAGGCGGTCAACGGGGAGACACGAAGCCGGACCAATAGCATCTGCAGCAGGTGGGTGACGCTGGAGCCCACGAGACACCACCTTCCCCTCAGAGTTCCACACTCACTCCTTAACATTTGATTTATACACTCTCTGTTCCTTTGTTAGAAAAGAAACTGTGTCTGATGAGTGCTCACCTGCAACGTTAAGGTATTCTGCTTTCCAGGATTTGTTGCATTGATGTGACATGGACTCACGTCTCCATAAAGGTGTTCTGGCCCTGTGCTGGCTGTAAAGGCCCTACTGTGGGCGAGAGTTTGAGCTTTAACTGTCTACTTAAATCTTTTTACTTACCTGTTTTTTTTAAAAAAAATTAGGGAAAGGGCTTAAACCTAAGGACTTGACCTAATTTTAAAAATTAGAAAAGATGGTTAAGAATTCATCTTCCAAAGCAGGGGATACAGGTTTGATCCCTGGCAGGGAACTAAGGTCACATGTGCCTCAGGCCAACTAAGCCCAAGTGCTACAACTAGAGAGAAGCCTATACCACAATGAAAAAAAATTTTTTTTAATTAGGGGAGAGTAGCCAGAGGGGTGTGAAATCTGGAGAGTATGGACAGCATAAAGGAAGATAACGATCAATTATTTGCCCACCACCTGATCCTTTTGTCTTTATCCTCTAGTGTGTCCCTGGAAAGCTCTGTTGCTGAAACTCATGATGAAATGTTACAGGTTCTTAAAGAAAAAATGAGACTCGAAGGACAGCTGGAAGCTTTATCATTAGAAGCTAGTCAGGTAATTGAAATTTGATGGATGTGTTAATGTGCCATGTCTTTGGAAAGAATGTGCAATTTCCTATTCACTACACACCAAGTTTTACACATGTCTTTAAGAAGAAGCTTTATCATCATTAGCAGCCTTTTCCTCTGTAACCATTTATTTTTCTCTGTTCTATTTGTCAGCCTTGGAAACAGGTATGCTCGTTTCCCACTGACTGTGGGGCTTCTCCCTGTATCTCTGTCAGGATCTGCCTTGGATACCTCCTAGCTCTGCTATTAGAGACCCAACAGTCCATAACAGTTCAATCTTTGGAGTGGATTTCACCTCTTTCTGGCTCAGTGAAATTGTCATCTTTGTCCCTTTAGTAGTTTTTGGTTTTTCTGATACGAATTTTGCTTTATCTGGTTAGCATATGCCTGAAAAATCATTTTCCATCCCTTAATTCTTAGCATTCCTATCAATTATCAGAGTAAATCAGTTCAGCTGCCTTTGACCCTCTGCACTTGGCAGGAAGACGGCAAGACCCTGGGGAGGTGTCTGGTCAAGGCAGTGGGGTAGGGGGTGGGGGCTGTCCCCTCAGTAACCTGTGCTGTGGGGATGTGGGGAGGGCACCCACGCTAGAACGCTTGCTCTGCTGTATAAACTCCAGACTGAAGAGCTGATTACTGAGGTTTCAAGGTTCCTTTTGGTTGTACACTGTTTTCACTTTGTCCTCCTATGGAACATGAGAGATACCTGGAGTAACAGGCAAGTTTGGCCTTGGAGTACAAAATTAAGCAGGGCAAAGGCTAACAGAGTTTTGCCAAGACAATGCACTGGTCATAGCAAACACCGTCTTCCAACAACGTAAGAGAAGACTCTACACATGGACATCACCACATGGTCAATACCAAAATCAGATTGACTATGTTCTTTGCAGCCAAGGATGGAAAAACTCTATACAGTCAGCAAAAAGAAGACTAGGAGCTGACTGTGGCTCAGATCATGAACTCCTTATTGCAAAATTTAGTCTTAAATTGAAGAAAGTAGGGAAAACCACTAGACCATTCAGGTATGACCTAAATCAAATCCCTCACAATTATACAGTGGAAGTGACAAATAGATTCAAGTGACAAGTAGACAGAGTGCCTGAAGAACTAGGGATGGAGATTCGAGACATTGTACAGGAAGCAGTGATCAAGGCCATCGCCAAGAAAAAGAAATGCAAGAAGGCAAAATGGTTGTCTGAGGAGGCCTTACACAAAGCTGAGAAAAGAGAAGCTAAAGGCAAAGGAGAAAAGGAAAGATACACCCATTTGAATGCAGAGTTCCAAAGAATAGCAAGGAGAGAAAAGAAAGCCTTCCTAAGTGATCAGTGCAAAGAAATAGAGGAAAACAATAGAATGGGAAAGACTAGAGATCTCTTCAAGAAAATTAGAGATACCAAGGGAACATTTCATGTAAAGATGGGCACAATAAAGGACAGAAACAGTATGGACCTAACAGAAGCAGAAGATACTAAGAAGAGGTGGCAAGATTACACAGAAGAACTATACAAAAAAGATCTTTATGACCCAGATAACCATGATGGTATGATCACTCACCTAGAGCCAGACATCCTGGAATGTGACGTCAAGTGGGCCTTCGGAAGCATCACTACAAACAAAGCTAGTGGAGGTTATGGAATTCCAGCTGAGCTATTTCAAATCCTAAAAGATGATGGTGTGAAAGTGCTGCACTCAATATGCCAGCAAATATGGGGAACTCAGCAGTGGCCACAGGACTGGAAAAGATCAATTTTCATTCCAATCCCAAAGAAAAGCAATGCCAAAGAATGTTCAAATGACCACACAATTGCACTCATCTCAGTTCGGTTCAGTTGTTCAGTCATGTCTGACTCTTTGCGACCCCATGAATTGCAGCACGCCAGGCCTCCCTGTCCATCACCAACTCCCGGAGTTCACTCAGACTCACGTCCATCGAGTCAGTGATGCCATCCAGCCACTTCATCCTCTGTCGTCCCCTTCTCCTCCTGCCCCCAATCCTTCCCAGCATCAGAGTCTTTTCCAATGAGTCAACTCTTTGCACGAGGTGGCCAAAGTACTGGAGTTTTAGCTTTCAGCATCATTCCCTCCAAAGAAGTCCCAGGGCTGATCTCCTTCAGAATGGACTGGTTGGATCTCCTTGCAGTCCAAGGGACTCTCAAGAGTCTTCTCCAACACCATAGTTCAAAAGCATCAATTCTTCAGCACTCAGCTTTCTTCACAGTCCAGCTCTCACATCTATACATGACTACTGGGAAAACCATAGCCTTGACTAGACATACCTTTGCTGGCAAGGTAATGTCTCTGCTTTTGAATATGCTGTCTAAGTTGGTCATAACTTTCCTTCCAAGGAGTAAGCGTCTTTTAATTTCATGGCACTTATCTCCCCCGCTAGCAAAGTAATGCTCAAAATACTCCAAGCAAGTCTTCGCCAGTACATGAATTGAGATCTTCCATATGTTCAAGCTGGATTTAGAAAAGGCAGAGGAGCCAGAGATCAAATTGCCAACATCTGTTGGATCATAGAAAAAGCAAGAGAGTTCCAGAAAAACATCTACTTCTGCTTTATTGACTACACCAAAACCTTTAACTGTGGATCACAACAAACTGTGGAAAATTCTTCAGGAGATGGGAATGAATACCAGACCACCTTACCTGCCTCCTGAGAAATCTGTACTCAGGTTAAGAAGCAGCAGTTAGAATCAGACATGGAACAATTGACTGGTTCCAAATTGAGAAAGGAGTACATCAAGGCTGTATATTGTCACCCTGCTTATTTAACTTATATGCAGAGTACATCGTGCAAAATGCCGGGCTGGATGAAGCACAAGCTGGAATCAAGATTGCCAGGAGAAATATCAATAACCTCAAATATGCAAATGATACCACCCTTATGGCAGAAAGCAAAGAGGAACTAAAGAGCCTCTTGATGAAAGTGAAAGAGGAGAGTGGAAAAGCTGCCTTAAACCTCAACATTCAGAAAACTAAGATCATGGCATCTGGTCCCATCGCTTTACAGCAAATAGATGGGAAAACAATGGTAACAGTGATAGACTTTGTTTTCTTGGACTCCCAAATCACTGCAGATGGTGACTGCAGCCTTGAAATTAAAAGACACTTGCTCCTTGGAAGAAAAGCTATGACCCCACCTAGACAGCATATTAAAAAGCAGAGACATTACTTTACCAACAAAGGTCCATCTAGTTAAAGCTATGGTTTTTCTAGTAGTCATGTATGGAGGTGAGAGTTAGACTATAAAGAAAGCTGAGTGCCGAAGAACTGATGCTTTTGAACTGTTGTGTTGAAGGCTCTTGAGAGGCCCTTGGACTGTAAGGAGATCAAATCAGTCCATCCTAAAGGAAATCAGTCCTGAGTATTCATTGGAAGGACTGATGCAGAAGCTGAAGCCCCAGTATTTTGGCCACCTGATGTGAATAACTGACTCACTGGAAAAGACCCTGATGCTAGGAAAGATTGATGGCAGGAGGAGAAGGGGACGACAGAGGATGGATGAGATGGTTGGATGGCATCATTGACTCAATAGACATGAGTTTGAGCAATCTCTGGAGGTTGGTGATGGACAGGGAAGCCTGATGTGCCATAGTCCATCAGATCACAAAGAGTTGGACACAACTGAGTGATTGAACTGAACTGATCCTCCTGGAATTTGATTTGCTCTTCAGCTGTGTCCAAGCCAAGATCTTTGTGGATTGTTACAGGTGCAAAACTTGCTGGCATTTCTGTGAAGACACTGATTATACTTCCTATAAAATTTTATTGCATCTGCTCAGTTAGCTTCTTTTCTTTGGGTATTTGTTCTTCTGTTTGTTGTATCTGTTTGTCTTCGCAAGGTTGTTTTTCTCCTATTGTATGTTGATGTACAGCTGTCTGCTCCTTTTTGCATTTTGAAATTGCTGTACATCCACGTCCTAATAGGCTGACTTTAGGGTGTGTGAGAGATGCTGAAGGGCTGGAACTGTGCCCTTTGCTCCCTGTCTCTTCTCTGGTGCTCCAGGTGCCTGGGCCTTCTGCTGGCACCACCTTTCCTGTCACTTCCTGCTGTGTCCATCAGACAGGGGTCCCTGTGGTCCTGCCACCTAGCACAGATGGTGCCTCAGGCTGCTCTGTGCCCCTGGCTGCAGCCCTCAAGGCCTCATGGAATGGTGCCCTTTCCCAGCTGATGTGTTCTGTGGGTTTGGTTTTTCCCAAACTTGTATCTGGCTGCTCTCTTCATCTATTAGAGATCCCTGAGCTCTCAGGTATTCTGTGTGTGTGTGTGTGTGTGTGTGTGTGTGTACACGCTTGTGAGCTTTTTTCTTTTTTGAACAAACATGTTTTCCAACATCCTTGTGGGTGAGAAGGTGATCGCAGAGCCTTCCCCCCATGCTGGCCCGCTCAGGTGCCGCCATGCAGAAAACAAGCACATTCTGTCTTCACCCCACCTACCTGCCTGCAGGGCCTGGTTGGAGAAACCCCTTCTTTGGGGATAGCTGTAATGCTGGAGTTCCTGAATATTTTGTACAATGTGGTGCTTTCCTGTAAAGGCCACCTGTTGGACACCTTTCTTTGTCTCACTGGCTGAGTTTTGGCAGCCCTCTTATTAGGCAGGGCGGAAGTGACTTACTTTTCCAAGAGTCAGCATGGCTGTCTGTGGGTCTCTCCAGGCACTTAAAGAAAAGGCCGAGCTGCAGGCGCAGCTGGCCGCTCTGCACACGAGGCTGCAGGCGCAGCTGGAGCACAGCCACAGCAGCCAGCAGAGGCAAGACTCACTCAGTTCAGAGGTGGACACCTTGAAGCAGTCCTGCTGGGACCTCGAGCAGGCAATGACTGACCTGCAGAACATGCTGGAAGCCAAGAATGCCAGCCTGGCATCCTCCAACAGTGACCTGCAGGTGGCAGAGGAGCAATATCAGAGACTAATGGCCAAAGTGGAGGAGATGCAGAGAAGCATCCTCAGTAAGGACAACACAGGTGAGCAGTCCTGCGTCTGCCCCTTAGTTGTATGCAGGTGCCCAGGGGCTGTGCCCCTGGAGGTTTCGTCTCATCTGCTCCAGTTGTTGTTCAGTTGCTCAGTTGTGTCTGACTCTTTGTGACCGCATGGACTGCAGCACGCCAGGCTGCCCTGTCCTTCACCATCTCCCAGAGCTTGCTCACACTCATGTCCATTGAGTTGGTGATACCATCCAACTGTCTCATCCTCTGTCATCCCCTTCTCCCTGTCTTCTCTGGGGACTGACCTACTGTCCCATCAATGTGCTGAGGGGTTATTGTCCCTTCTAATTTGTACATGAAGTGTCCACTTGCCTAATGGAGTGTTATCTTTGGTTGAACTTGTGGAATTCTGCATGTTTTTGCATGCGCGTCAAAGGGTGGCTTAGGTCTTAGAAATGGACTTTGGACCCTTAATGGTTAGATGTAATTGTTTCCACTCATTCTGCCTCCCTAGTCGTTTGTTGCTTGGGGGGCTAGACCGGCCTGGTTATTCCAGCATTGCAGACGCTGTTTGGAATATTTAAAAGCAACACTGAGACCAGTGACTAGTAAATATTTCTTTTTCCTCCATAAGTTCAGATTTTGGGTCTAGCTGGGTCCCTAGGGGAGCCCCCTTCGGAATGATAGACAAATGAAACAGTGGAGCCTGGGAGCCTTAGTGGTAAGTGAAGGGGTCCTTCCCTCGTGCTCTCTGCTCATCCTGGGGATGCACACTCCATTCCCAGAATCCATGAGCCACACACGTCCAGGCACCAAGAACCTGGTCTGTGGGCTCAGCATCTCCCTGTGCACTGCGGGCAGGAGAAGGGTGGGGGGTTGGGGATGGGGAGAAGGGCACTCAGAGCCCAGGGGAGTGTCAGCCCAGATCCTGGTCCTCCAGAAGCCTGGATAGATGACACCCTCATCCTTGAAGTCTGGGATCCTGAGAGATGGGGAGTGGTTCGGCGGGGTGGCTGTGAGGGACCAGGTCTGCCCACATGGAGTCTTGGTCGTAAGACTTGTGAGACTAGGTTTCAGATCTTATGACAGAAAAGAAAGAGTGACAAGCTGCTATCACAAGAGCTTTATCCTGATACTGGAGACGGGGGGGAGTGGTGGGGCGCACCAGCTGAGAAATATAACAGCTGACTGTTTTTAGTCTCTGGGCATTTTATGATACCCAGTCCCTTAAGAAAATTATTAATATAATGTTCAAAAAGTTCTGTAGTGCTCGGGTTGCAAGGTCTGACCTGACCAGAGCAGGTCAACAGTGACCCACACCCAGTACAGCGCCAGCTGGGTGGGGGATTCGGGGTGTAGGGGATGCTCCAGTTGCCTTCCTAAAGCCCTACCATGCTGAACTTTGAGGCACATCTGTTCTCAAGGATTTTAAGAGCAGAGGTTGGATTTCCCAAGATTAGGGGTCATGAATCCTGTTATTTTTTTTTGTTTCATTTTAAATTTTTAGAATTTAAAATTGTACGTGTTTTCTTAAGTGTTTGGTGAAATTTATTTTTTAAATATTTGACTGGTTTTGTTTGGACTACGACTTGGGTTTGTGCTGTGATTTCTTGTCTGCTCCCCCTGCCATCGTCCATGTTAAGAGTTGACCATATCAGCAAACCAGTGGAGTTTCTTGTGGATACCATTCCTGAGTTTGTTGATGACTCACAGACTTCATCAGGCCAAAGTCTCAAGCCAGAAAGCTCCCAGACACACAGTCGCTCTCCCTGTTTGCAGATTCCCTAGTTATGAATTCACCGACTCACTGAATTGAATCTACTCAGAGCTCTTTCCGGTTGTTTACAGACAGGTGCAGAGCAGAGAACCATGGGGGTTGCCTGATGTACGAGGCTCAGTTTTCCCAGCTCACTTCTTGTTCCCCAAGTGCCCTTTTATGGTCGATTTAGTGCCATTTTTTTGTTTGTTTATTTTTGTGCTTTTGGGGATGGTTTTGCTATTTACAGTAAACCCCAACACTGTCTGGTGTTGCTAAGTGCAGGATGGTTTTGGTGCGCTTTTCAGAGAAAATCCTTACGCTAGACAAGCTTCATCCAGGCAGAGGTTGGGTGCTGTTGGCTGTCAGTTCAGTGTTAATGAATTCACAGAAAGTGAAGTCAGGTGTCTTTCAACAGAAGCACATATAAAACAAGGTTTTGTGTTAATTAGTTGATGAGAAGTGACCAGACCCCAACTTAGATGGCCCTGCTCCAGGGTTAAGTGCCCTCGCTTGCACTTCAGACGTCGCTGCTGCAGAGAAGGAGAACCAGCGGGTCCCCGCTCTCTGTGGAGGCCGGGCTTCCCAGGCCATGCAGCGGCCTGAGCGCTGTGCTTGCCTGTTTCAGTGCACGACCTGCGGCAGCAGATGACAGCCTTGCAGAGCCAGCTACAGCAGGTGCAGCTGGAGCGCGCCACACTCACCAGCAAGCTGAAGGCATCCCAGGCCGAGATCGCGTCCCTGCAGAGTGTCCGGCAGTGGTACCAGCAGCAGCTCGCCCTGGCCCAGGAGGCCCGGGTCAGGCTGCAGGGCGAGATGGCCCACATCCAGGTACGGCCCCCACCATGGCCAGAGGGCCACACTGCGTGACTCGCGTGGAACACTTGCTTTTCCTCCATATTGAAAAGACTTCTGAGTTTATATTTCACAGAGAGGTTTTGTTAAAATCTGCTGACCACCCGCCTAGCTCACACCCCATGACGTGTAGTCACTGCCTTCTGTGATCTTCTGACACAGCTTCTGCTAGAGCATTTTAAATTCTAAAGTCCCCCTCTCTGGGACATCTTGTGTTCCTGGCTCTGACTAATCCATCCCATCCCCTCACTGAGGGGCGCCTGGTGTCTGAACCCAGCTATCAAATGCATGCCTGCTGGGGTCCTGAACCTCTTATACCCTGGCTCTCTCACCTTTCACCACCTCCTGTCTCATGTTTCTGACATGCAGAGAGCACGGTACACGCTGCTTCCCAGCGGAGCTGCCCCTTCCTCCAGCTGCGTGATCACCTGATCCTTCCAGAAAACACTCATTTCCCAGACCCTGAAGGAAACACTTCCCACTCTGTCTTTCCATGTTGTTAGGGTGCAAGCGTGTTGGCACTTGATTCTGCGTCAGTGGGAGCAGGTGTGGGTCCAGGTCTGCAGGGTGCTCTGGAGGCACTCGGGAGTGGTAGGCAAATTGCTATAATACACTTTGCCCCAAATCTCAGGGTTTGGACTAATTGGACCAATTGTGAAGGTGCCTTGGTCAGCCTGTCTTCTCTTTGAATTTTGCTGTGGGTTTTATCACCTCCCTTTTTTTTGGTCCAGATTAAATATTGTAATTTAACTTGTTAAAATGTTCAAAACATTGAAACTTTATTTCTCAAGTGGAGAATATGAAGTACTTACTTCACCAAAAACTCCTTTTTAAAAAAATCTGTAATCTACAAACATACAAAAATTTATGTGTTTTTTTGGCAGTACCATTTCTGGTAATTTTTATTTTCATTCATAAGTTTCTAACACAAAAATTAATTCTTAATCAGAAAAAGTTATCACAATATATTGCTAAATGAAAACAATTATAAAACAGTAGCACAGAATGTGATTCAACATGTGCTGTTTAAAAAGAGGACCGTATGGATAAGCATTTGCTTACATAAAGTGTAGGTGGAAATAAATCATTGCAAGTCAATGCAATTTTGAAGCTATTGTGGATTTTTTGATGCATAAAAACATTTAAAGAAGCCAGATTTATGTGTCCTGACATAAGTCAGAAATGGCATTTGGAAGACAAAAATGGAAGATTCCAAGGGAATGGCAGTTTGAGAACCATAACTGCTTTATTCAAATACCTTTGGCACCCAAGTTCAGTATTCCTTAATTAGAGTGTGTAATAAGTTTTTGCCCTCTTTTTCCAGTAGCATAGATATGTCCCAGGAATTCTCAGGCGAGAGGAGAATGCAGGGTGGTCTTTATTCTTTTGTTACCTTTAAATAAAATCCGGGCAAATTATGCTTTCCCTTGCTCTGGGCACCTTCTATTTTAAACCCTGAAGCTCACAACGTCTGGCCGCACCTGGCACCTTACAAGTCTTGGAACATTCACATTGGCTCTGGAAGGGATGTCCTTGAAGGTCTGGGTCAGACACTGAGTGGATAGCCAGTGCCTCTTCCTGGGAATGACCAGGGTCAGCCTGATATGTCCAGGATAGTCGGACATTGAGAGGGCAGGGCCCAAGATATGTCTCCCCATAGGTCCGTTCATTTGATGGTTAGATTCCTGGCTGTCCCTGCCGCCCAGATGAGGCCCCTCACCTCAGGGGCTCAGAGATGCAGCTTCAGTGGAAACTATTGTGCCCGTCTCGCACCGTCATGGGGTGATGAGCACTGAGTTCTGGGCTGCCGGCTAACCCCTCTTAAGCACACAGAAGCTGGATGGCCCAAGTGTCACAGTGGCTGCCAGCAGCGAGGCCCCGCATGGAGGGGTCCTGGGGAACAGCCCTCCTGGGTGCCAGCACTGTGCAGAGACCCTGAGGCCACCAGAGTGAGGGACTGGACTGGGCTGGGCTTGTGTTTGAAGTCTAGCAACCTGAAACTTTATGTTGTTTTTCTTTGAAGGTTGGACAGATGAGCCAGGCGGGTCTTCTGGAGCACCTGAAGCTTGAGAACGTGTCCCTGTCCCACCAGCTGACGGAAACCCAGCAGAGGTCCATCAAGGAGAAGGAGCGCATCGCCGCCCAGCTCCAGGGCATTGAGGTGGGCCAATCTGCTTCTGGGTCTTGGGGTTTGGGTATTTTTCCTTTACGTTGATCAAGAAAATAAAACAATACACACACATACATGTGAACATTGGTACTACATATGTACATATGTCCGTATATCTTTTAAAATGTCCTTTTTGAACCATCTGCAGTGATCTAAGGTTTCAGGATTCTGTCCCTCATGTTCACTCTATGCCCATCCCGTCTCTTGTCTCTTGAGTTGTTAGTGGTAACCTGTGGCCCTTCTCTGAGCTGCCATGTGGGCCAGCCTAGTTTAGCCCTCAGCCTACATTAACATTTCACCCTCCAGCAGCCACGAGGAGTAGTTAGAACCGTGTTCAGCCATCTCCGTGGATTATCCCCGGGGAAGGAGATGCAGAGGCTTTGAACTGTGCTCTTTGTCAGCTCTGAGGTCCTGGACTTCATAGCTTAACCTCTCTGGGTTTTGTTCTCTTTGTATTAAATGTGGGTAATAATACCTGCTTGACAGGCTTGTTGGAAAAGTAATAAGGGTCTGCGGCATCCTGGCAGTGTATTCAGGGCAGTTTTATGCCGAGAACATCAGTGGTCTTTTAGAAGCACTTGGAAGGTTGGCATCCTGTTACAAGGGTGGTCCCTGTCTCCCCACATGCACCTTTGTCCTCACAGATGATGTGGATGTTAAAAGACAGTCATGTTTTTGTCAAATATATGTTTCAAGGGCTCAGTGTCAAAGAACTGAGAAGATTTTAAGTTATAAGCTCATGTTTTTTTCCCTAAGAAAACACCCAGGTGTGTTCAGTCTTATCTACATAGTCATGATGAATGCCGTATTTGCCCCATTGGCCCTGATCTCTAGTTTTACCAAGTGGCTTCAGGAAATAATCTTGTGGAAGAGAGTGTGCCGTGTATCACACCCCAAAGTGGGGATGTGCTGTACAGCCTGTCTTCACACAAGTGGTCGTCATGGCGGTTTCATTCATCACTTTATCCCAGTTCTTAAAACTGAGTGGACTGCTTGCTTCTCTCTTCAACCGGGTCCAGGAATCAGCAGGGGAGTTGTGGGTAGAGGACTAAGCAGCTAGCCTGTCTCATGGGCAGCGGGAGGGCACCAGCTTTCTGCCCTCTTGTCACTTTTGGGCTCTCTGTGGGTCGTGGACAGGTTGGTGATGGAGACCAGGGCTTCTCTCCAGGGTGGTTGGTTTGTCTGCTGAATCTGTAGCCATCAGGTTATCCTGCTTTTTAAAAACTATTTCTTTATTTTGACTGTGCTGGGTTTTCCTTGGTGCACGTAGGCTTTCTCTGGTTGCGGGCAGTGGGGGCTGCTCTCTGTTGCAGTGCACTGGCTTCTCGTTGCCGTGGCCTCTCGTGTTGTGAGGCACGGGCCCTAGGGTGCACTGGCTTCAGTGGTTGCAATTCCTGGGCTTTGGAGCACAGCCTCAGTAGTTGTGGCACACGGGCTCAGCTGCTCTGAGGCGTCTTCCTGGAACCTTCTCTGGGCCCGGAAGATCTTCCTGGAATCTTCCCGGCCTAGAGATCAAACCTATGTCCCCTACATTCGCAGGCGGATTCTTTACCACTGGGCCACCAGGGAAGTCCAAGTCCTGCTTTTTAAGAAATGCTCTTTCTTCTGGGCCCAGGCTGACATGTTGGACCAGGAAGCTGCCTTTGTGCAGATTCAAGAGGCGAAGACGATGGTGGAGGAGGACCTGCAGAGGAGGCTGGAGGAGTTTGAAGATGAGAAGGAGCAGCTGCAAAAGATGGTGGCCTCAGCGGCGGTGCTGGAGCAGCAACTGGAGCAGGCAAGCACCTGCTGGGGCTCTCGTCACTGCCCCGGTGCCACGGCCGGCCTGACGGTGCTCATTTGTACTGGTCTGTCCATCCTCTACTCATGTTCTGTGCCACAGCTTTACACCGAAGGCTGCCTCCAGAGCATCCATCCAGATTGTTTAAAACCTGAGCACGGAAAAAGTAAACTCTTGGAGCACACGGTGTTTTTGTTCAAGAGCAGTCACATTGACTTTGGTTCCTTCTTTTCCAGGTGAAGTTGACTTTGCATCAGCGAGACCAGCAGCTGGAGGCTTTGCAGCAGGAGCACCTGGACCTGTTGAAGCAGTTCACCTCAACGCAGGAGACTCTACAGACTAGGGAGCAGTCCCTCGGGGACCTGCAGGTGCGCTACGATGAGCTGCAGGCCAGGCTGGATGAGCTGCAGGGGGAAGCTGCCTCCAGAGAAGACGCCATCCAGGCCCTGCAGAATGAGAAGATCGTCTTGGAGGTGGCTCTGCAGGCAGCCCAGAGCAGCAGGGAGGAATTCGATAGAGGGGCGAAACGCCTGGAAGAGGGGGCCCAGGACACGTCGGACACTTTAGAGCAGTTGAGACAAGAATTAGCCATCAAGTCCAGCCAGGTAACGCAATTTGCTGTCACTTTGTTATGAATGGAAATCATGCATACGAGAAGTAATCCTCATTGTCCGGCCATTCGTTTTATTTGTTTGGTCCTATTTTGGAACACCTTGCTTTGTAAACATGGAGGAACACTTGCAGGGCAGGGCCCAGGGCTCAGTGGGGAAACGGTCCATAGCCTCTAGTGTGGTACTTCCAGTCCTGGGTCAGCGGCTGGGTGTGGAGATGGCTGAGAACTAGAAAACTGAATTGTTTGAGGCTTTGAAAGTAATCTGCCAAGAAATGCTGGTTTCAATCTGCCTACGATGAGGAGCTCAGACTTGGGAAAATCCACTTAGAACTTCGATTTTTTTTCCTGCCTGACTTTAGTGTGACCTCCAGGACATATCGACAGAGTGGGTGAGGGTGGGGAGATGGCCTGACTTTCCCACACCTGGGAGCTGCCATGCTGTGATGCAAGCAACCAGTAAACAAATACAGAACAAGAAAGCTGCAGGGTGTGGAGGAAGCAGAATTAGTGTCGGGAACAATGTTGTCTTCAAATCCTGTTCCATGAGCATCAAAAGGAAGTCAGTGACATGTTTTCTCTCCAGGGAGTAGGTGCACTTTTTCTGCAGACACTGACTGACTGTTACCTTCTAGGACAGGATGCTCAGGGGCAGGTCGTTGATGCCTCTGTGCACATGTGTCCCCCGGAGACACAGGGCCCTCCTGGAGCTATCAGTGTAACATCTGCACTCATGTCCCTCATAGGTGGAACACCTGCAGCAGGAAGCTGGCGCTCTGAAAAAGCAGACACAGAAAATAAAGGAACAGTTTCTTCAACAAAAGGTAAGAACGTATGGTTAGTTTTCTTCCCACGAAACAAGTGCATGAAGAAAATCCTATATGTTTAATCTTTTCACTGGAAAGAAATCGTTCAAGAGGAAGGTAACAGCTTGGTTCCAGGTTTTTTAAGGCACTTCACTGATTCTAAAACACGCATCTCACCCCTCCCATTTTTACATCTCTGAAGTCAGGTGCATTTTCAGGGTGGGCTTAGCATCTATATCTCATGGATCGTGTGCCCTGCCATCATGTAGCATGAGCACATGTTGCTTCCACAGAGCCCCAAGCGTCCTGTTCAACGTGTCTTTGATAACTTAGGTCACACTACAGTCTAGCATTGAAATAAGGTGTTTCATGTTAGTGAAGCCAATTCTGCTCTGGAGGAATGAACACAGAGTGTCACCAAAGGTCTGAGTAAGGGTGACTGAGAATGTTAAAAGTGGTGGGGGATTTTATCACTGAGATGCAAGCAGGGGTGCCTTCAGAAGTCAGACAGGGCAAGTAGAGGGTGAAGGAATGGCCACATTCCCCCAAGAAGGTGATGTGGTCAGGAAGCCCAGCAGCTGGCATAGTTGCTGTGTGTCTCACCCAGACCTGTTGAGGAGTGTAAAATTGTGACACCTCAGTGGGCGGTATCTTGCATTTGGTGAAATACATTATCTTTCGCTCCCCAAAAGTGTTGTAGGTGTAAGTGGTGAGTGTTTTTGTTTACATTCAACCCCTTGGAAGCCCCACCCCACTGGCTGCAGCTTCTGTCTTTGTTGGGCAGGTGATGGTGGAGGCCTACCGCCGCGACGCCACCTCCAAAGACCAGCTCATCAGTGAGCTGAAGGCCACGAAGAAGAGGCTGGACTCGGAGGTGAAGGAGTTGCGGCAGGAGTTGATGAAACTTCAAGGGGAGAAGAGGTCTGTGGAGGTGGAGCACTCACGCCTGCAGAAGGAGATGTCGCAGGTCCAGCAGCAGGTGGTGGATCTCGAAGGGCACCTGCAGTCCGCACAGAGGGAGCGTGATGAAATGGAGACGCAGTTACAGGTTTGGGGGTGTCTTTGATGTGTGAGGGTTCAGCTGAATGTGCCTGGGTCTGTATGGTGGGTGGGCAGGGACATGTGGAGAGGTTTTTAGAAAAGTAGCCTGGAAAAGGCCCTCCTGGAGCTCGGATGCTGGGGGGTTGGGAGGGGTGGTCCAGGCAGAGATACAGCTGTGAGGGAGCTACTGAGACAGGCCTGGAACCAGCGTCTGAGGGCTGGAAAGTCAGCAGAAAGCCAGGGGGCTGCTGGGTGTGGGATGGCACAGAGTTCTGTGCGGGTTCCAGGGTGCGTGAGGAATACGCTGGTTTGTGCTCTGGGTTTTAAGTGTGGTGCAGCCGGATTTGCTGTGCATGCCCGAAGGCCCCTGTGGTCGAGGGGAGGCAAGCATGGAGGCAGGAGCCCGTGAGAGGTGGAGGTGGCAGTATCAGAGAGGGTCTCTGGAATGGGACGGGGAGAGAGAGACCTCAGGCCAGATTCCTGCAGCTGAGGAGCATGTCAAGTGTGAGAAACTGAGGCAGACGGTAGACCTGGGGAGAGCAGTGGGCAGGGAGTCAGACCAAGGGCTTGTCTTACATGTGATGTGTCAGAAATCCCACAAGCAGGGCAGGTGGGCTGGAGGCCACAGCTGAGGCTGTGAGGGTACAGGCGGGACAAGAGGGCTGGGAGCTGTGGGAGCACAGGGCTCACTGAGGGGCTCGGTCTGTGAGGGCCAAGCTGGGACTGAGGGCTGGTGCTCACTGCACAGGAGGAGACAGGGCAGCGGGTGAGGCCAGGAGGGGGCACAAGGCTGCTCTGAGGGGCTGGGAGAAACCAAGGAGGGGCCTGGGGACTCTGTCAACGAGGACAGTGGGGCCCCCGGGTGGGATCCGGAGGCCAGAGGTTTCCCCACTGGCCAGTTCTTCTCACTTGTTTCCTTACCACATTCCTTGGCACCAGCAACTCAGGATGCTCCTAACCTTTGTTAAAGTGGTCACTTAACTCAGGCCCCTCTGTCTGGATTGTCCTCAAAACCCATGTCCTGTAAGGCAGCCCTGAGAGGGCGCCGTTTACCCTCGAGGAAGCCGATCCCAACACTGGGGCTTCAGGTGGAGGACCTGACGCTCTTCATTTTGTCTTTTCCTGTCTTTCTTTGAAGTCTTTGCAGTTTGATAAGGAGCAGATGGTCGCTCTGACGGAGGCCAACGAGGTACTCAAGAAACAGATAGAAGAGCTGCAGCAAGAAGCCACAAAGTATGTGGGTGGGGCGTGTGCTGGGGGAGGTCAGGCGGGGTTATGAACCATGCAGGGAACCCCAGTACTGTCTGTCCAGCCCTCACTGGTTCACACCAGGGGACCCCAGCACAGTATGTCCAGCCCTCACTGGTCTACCCCAGGAGGCTTAGATGTCAGAGTCCAGATTTAAAGCTGCAAAAGTGATTCCGTCCAGACTTGACGGTTACATGTGGATGTGCTAACATGTCCTTTCACAAACACTCCCCTGTCTGTTTTTGTTTTTGTTGCTTTTTCATGTCAAGAACTTGTTGCAATGCCCTTCCTGCCCCAGCTCCCTGCCCAGGGTGGACGCTTGTGTTGGTCCCCCTCAACCCATGCCAGGCCCTTCCACTCCCAAGGCGTGTCCCACAGTCCTCTGCTCTGGTCAGCCGCTGCTTTACGGTGAGCCTGAATGTTGAGTTTCTTGCTGCTGATCAGGAGGATCGCTGGAAGCCTTTCTTTTTGGTAGGAAAGGACTCTTTCTGCCTCCACCAAATCATTTAAACAGCTCCAAAAGGGGAGCGGGGCAGTTGAAATGCAGTGCTGGGCTCCTCAGGGGCACCCACCAACCACATCCTGAGGAGGCAGATCTGGGCAGTGGCAGAGCTGGACAGGGTGGAGCCGGGACAGCCTCCGTCTAGAGCCCTGGAGGAATGGGGCTCGGATGGACATGTACTTTGCGTGTGCTTGGTGTGGCACGTGAATTCAGAGGTGAGCTGAGACTTCCTTCTGTCTCTGCCATGCCCAGGGCCATCACCGAACAGAAGCAGAAGATGAAGCGTCTGGGTTCGGACCTGACCAGCGCACAGAAGGAGATGAAGACCAAGCACAAAGCCTATGAGAATGCAGTGGGCATCCTCAGCCGCCGCCTGCAGGAGGCCCTTGCAGCCAAGGAGGCGGCCGAGGCTGAGCTGAGCCAGCTGAGAGCCAAGGCGGCCGCCGGTGGCAGCGACCTCACCTTGCATGTGGGTAACTCATTTGCTTTGGCCACTTGCAGAGACTTGGTGTAGGGGCATGACATTTATAGGCAACTCCTCTCCGAAACCTTCTTAAGAGGGTCTAGAAAAATGGTGTGGGGTAAGCGTGTGGGGATTGTTTTTCTCAAATACCTCATGGTCGTGAAATGACCAGGGACCCTGATGAAGTGTGTGGAGTGTCCCCTGCTCACTCCAGTCCTCCTCTGCCTCATTGTGGGGAAGAGGCTCTGTAAGTAGGTGAAGTTCTGTGAGCTCATGAGTGCGGCATGCGAGGGTTCAGGGTGAGGATTGGAGAGTCCAGAAAAGCTTTTGGGAAAGGTGACATCTGAACTTATCTTCAGTGAAAGGGGGGCATCTCAGCAGAGGGGTGCTCCTGTGCCGGCTGTGCTATGCGCTGGGTCTGGACGGCACGGGGCTGGGTGGGTGTCTGGCTGTAGGGGAAGTTTGGCCTGGCTCTTATGTGAGACTGAGACCTGACCACTGTCATGTTGGAAAGCCCCAGGTGGAGGCGGTGGGGAGCCCCAGGGGTAGTAACGGTACCTGAGGTGCTGGGAGCTGAGTGGAGGTGGCAGGATGGCAACAGGAGGAGCTGATGGGGAGGCCTCGCGGAGCCCAGTGCCCCATGGAGGCCAGCACCAGGGGAACGGGGGTCGGGGTGGTGCTGGAGACAAGCCCATGGGACAGACAGCATGTGCAGCATAGTGGATGGAAGTGGCTATGAAACGCTTGGGGTCAGAAGGAAGAGGGAATGTGCGCATGGCAAGGGTCGAGCGCTGCGTCCTCTGGAGCCTCTCTTCCTACTCTGGCGTCCTGAGGGAGAGCCTGTGGGAAGGAGGGCAGGGCAGCAGGCAGGCGTGCTTGTCCTCTGTGTGTGTGTGTGTGTGTGTAGGGAGTGTGTTCGTACGTAAAGGCCCTCAGGTTTCCCTTGGGGCTGCACTGTCACTCTGTGTTAGTCACAAGTGCCCTGGTTCCCCAGATCCCAGCAGTGTAGAGCCTACCACCTCCCTTCACACCTGCTAGTAGGCATGAAACTCTGCCTCAGTTAATTTGCATTTCATTTATTACCCACAGATTTGAGTCATTTCACTTAAGCTTAGTGATTGTATTTTTTCTCATATTTGTTTTTCTCTTTTATCAATTTGAGAATTCATGAGTTGGAGGACACTATAGCATAGTGTGGTGTTCTCTTGCCAAAATACATAAATTCAGTATTCCCTCTCACACACTTACTTTATACAGTATCAGGAGGAGAACTTACTTGCAGTTTCCATTTTGTTTTAAAGTATCTGTCTGTTTAATTAATCTACTCACATTTTTGCCAAAGACAATAATTTATAGCTCCTACCTTTCTGTATTTCCAAAGCATTAACTGAAAAAGTTAGTCATTACTGTGTGACACCTGGTACTTGATTGCATCTCTTGAAGGAGAGGGAAGGCTGTCGCGTGTGGTTGGCAGCCTCACGCCGTCAGTGGGAAGATGGGCTATGTGGGGGGCTTTGGTGAGACCCCGACCAAACGCACCTTCTGTCCCGGCCGTCAGGAGCGGGTCCAGGTGCTGGAGGCGGAGCTGCAGGCTGTCGGCCATAGCAAGATGATGCTGGAGAGGGAGCTGCAGGAGGTCATCTCGCTGACTGGCCAGGAGCTGGAGGAGCAGCGGGAGAAGGTGCTGGAGCTGGAGGACGAGGTAGGCCAAGCCCTGCCGTCGCACTGCCCAGGGATGAGTGCCGCCCCATGTGCAGGGTCAGGGCACAGCCCAGCCTGAGTGCTTGGCCTCCACTCTGTGCTTCTGGGGGTTGTCCAGCCACTCCCCTGGGTCTGACCACCTGCACTGCTGGACACCCTACATGCACTTCAGTTAGGCCTGCTGTGCCTGCTCTTGCTCCAGTATGGCAAATAAGAAACGTAGCCCGGAAGATCTCCACGTAACCCTCAGGCTCAGAGTCAGCTGTGGCTTCAGGCGGTGCCACACGCTGCAGCATGGTGATGTCCCCTGGGTTCTGCACAGGGCCCCAAGGTGGCTGTCGGGAGCTGCAGGCTGCATGCACAGTTCATGGTCATCTCTGTCACACTCAGCTGTGGGCCCGCCTGGGCTCCAACCTGGATGTGCTTCTCCAGAAGCCCACAGCCCAAAGGAGAGGACTGGCTGTCAGCTGTGGGTCTAGGAGAGAAGCAGGCATGGCCACGGCAGCCTTGCCAGCAGTGGAGCGAGGGTCTGCTGCATCTGGTGCTCAGCTGTGTGTTGTTGCGTTGTGGTATTAATCATTCGGTGCCTGGAGTGCAGTGGCTCCACAAACCGGCGACTTGGATTTGTTTCAGCTTCAAGAGTCCAGAGGCTTCAGAAGGAAGATAAAGCGCCTTGAGGAGTCAAATAAGAAGCTAGCTTTGGAACTGGAGCACGAGAGAGGGAAGCTCACGGGCCTTGGGCAGTCTAATGCGGCCTTGAGGGAACACAACAGCATCTTAGAGACAGCATTAGCCAAGAGGGAAGCAGACCTAGTTCAGCTGAACCTTCAGGTATTGGAACTCATTTGCCAGAAGCAGGAGGAGACCTGCTGCAGGCCAGGCAGACTCTGAGGGCTTCAGCTGCATCGTCTGCTTCATCACAGACGCCTGCAGAGTAGAGGCATGGAGACGGAGGCCCAGAGGATCTGCTGGAGCCTCAGCCCCTCTGCCTGTCCTGAGGTGGGGGTGGAGCAGGGGAGCTGAGCTGTAAAGGAACTAGACTCAGTCCCTAAGGTTCCCTGGGGGTGGGCAACTCTGGGGATGCAGAGGAGACCCTTTCCTAGCTCCGACCTGAGGGCCTCCTGTGATTCAGCACTGGGGTTCGAACTCTGGTGGATGTCACCCTACAGACCCCGCTGTCAGTTCCTCAGCTCTGCAGCCCCTTTGGGTTTTTTTTTACCAGCCCAGCTCCTGCCTTGAATAATCCAGACTTTAAAGAGCTTCCAGATTTTCCTATGTGCTAGTTCCCACCATCTGAGTTACCTGCCTCGCCATGAAGACAACTGCATTGATAACCCCTGATTTATATGCATCCTTTGGGCTCCTAACCCTATGTTTGAATATGATCATATGATTGTGCTCATGTGATCTGAGATTTCAGTTTTGAGAACAGTGTTCTTCAGAAGTAGAAATCTCACTCCTTTCCTGGCTTGTACCTTTGTTGATAACATGTCGTGATGTCTTGTTCCCACGTGATGCTTGATTCCCTCACATGACCCCGATCAGAGTGGCCTGTGCTTTCTCCAAGGACTCTTCAGGCTTGGAAATTTGATGTCCTTCCTTCCTTACCCATCTTGGAACGTGCTGTAGGTGCAGGCAGTTTTGCAGCGCAAGGAAGAAGAGGACCGCCAGATGAAGCAGCTTGTCCAAGCCTTGCAGGCCGCACTACAGAAGGAAAAGGTGATGGTGCACAGCCTCGAGGAGCAGGTGTGTGGCTTCCAGCTGTTATCAGACTGCAACCTCACAGAGCCTTCTGGAATGTAACTTGTAAATGTCTACAAACTCAGTATTAGTACCCTTGACACTTCAGTTCCCTTCCAGGAACTTCTCTGTGAATACCTTTGCTAATGGGTCCAAGGATAGGGTGTCATCATGGGGTTGGTGACAGAGCCTGGAGGGAGTCTCCATACTCATCAGTGGAAGAAAGGGCTTAGATTAAACTAAGGAACAGTCGTGCAGATCTAAGATAATGTGCACAGAGCTCCATAGCTGTGTCTTTGCTGGAGAGAGATGCCCTGCATGTAGTGTGGAGCTGAAAAGCAAACTGAAGAACAGTTTATGGTGACCCCATTTGTGTTAAAGAAGCACCCAAGAGCAGTGGTTCTGGGTTCTGGAGACCCGTGCCATTCTTGACATCTAGGGCAGTTTTCCTGGCTGCTGCCTTCCACGCTCAGATGTTCACCAGTGCATCAGGTGGCTCATCCCACAGAGAGGCCTGCCTCAGCCACCCCACAAACGGAGTGGACGTCAGGCTGTAGACTTAAAGTTTTAACCATCATGATGCATCAGCTGTGGTTTCTGTGTAGCTCTTTCCTCATGAGAACATCAGCATCCTGGGACAAGGTCTGTGGCTTGTTTGTCCTCGTGTCCCCAGTGCCTTCTCAGAGCAGATGGCAGAATACGTTTGTCGTGGGCACACTCCTGTGTGTGTAGGTGCATGTCACCTGGGTTTTGCCACTTATTTTTACATTTCTCCATGATAATGTACTAGAGATAGAAGGAAACAGTTTTTTTTATTTCGTGAGTGAGACAGTAGGACATTCTTTTATTTATTTTTTATTATTTTTTAAAATGTTTTTTGGCTGCACTGCACAGCATATGGAATCTAGTTCCCCAACTAGGAATCGGAACTCGTGCCCCCTGCATTGGAAGCACAGGGTCTTAACCATTGGACTGCCAAGGAAGTCCCCAGACATTCTTTTAAAGTAGTACTAGTTTTAAGATATATTAGGAATATTGTTATGTGATCAGTTATTAGCTTCTTCTTGACCCACATGTGCCTCGTTTGCCATATTTAATCCTTGCTTGCAGTTGCTGCACATCTGATGGTTCTAAACTAAGTCAGCAACACTCCCTGCCTTTCTGTCCCCCACCTTCCTGTCTTTTGATTTGTATTCAGGTATCACTTAATAGTTTTATTCTCACCTTAAAGAAGTTGTAACTAGGCAATTTTTAACTGGAAGTGCTGGGGGGATGATGTATAATTGATTTCTTTTTTTAAGGGCAGTAATTGTAAATGATGCCTATTTATTTTTCCAAGTACATTTGGTCTGATAGTCCTAATTGTAAAAATAGTACATACTAGCAAAAATTTTCAGAGAAGCCAATGGCACCCCACTCCAGTACTCTTGCCTGGAAAATTCCGTGGACGGAGGAGCCTTGTGGGCTTCAGTCCATGGGGTAGCTAAGAGTCAGACATGACTTCACTTTCACTTTTCACTTTCATGCATTGGAGAAGGAAATGGCAACCCACTCCAGTGTTCTTGCCTGGAGGATCCCAGGGACGGGGGAGCCTGGTGGGCTGCCGTCTCTGGGGTCGCACAGAGTCGGACACGACTGAAGCAACTTAGCAGCAGCAGCAGCAGCAAAAATTTTTAGTGCATGTGGAGATTAAAGTATCTGGAATCTCTACCTAATGACAACCACTGCTAATACCCTCTATTGGAGTTTTTTCCAAGTATATGTGAGTTCTTTCTATATTCATTTGTCATAACTATAAGTATTTTTATTAAACTTCTTTTATATGAAGTACTTGCTAGTGTAGTTAGACAAGAAAACTAAAATATTGGAAAGGCAATTGAAAAATGTTGTTATATTCTGAGAATTTGCTTATCTTCTCAGAAACCTTGAGGTAAAATGTTGTTAACCATGAAAAAGCTAGTTACATCCTTAAAGGAAAATGAGCAGTAGCGTTAGTATACTTAGATGGTCTGATGGAAAGGTAGATTCTTCCTCAATACATGAATTATGAACAAAAGTAACAAGAAATATGTAGATAAACTTGAGAAAGACTATAAGAACCACTGAGGCCAAGAAAGTTGAACATAATGGTTCGCTCAGCAGGTGCTGCTGCCGTGTCGCATGCTTTCAGGCCAAGTGTGTGTTCAGTACTTTCATCCTTGACGGGCACTTTGAAAAGCTGTGGAAGGAAGGCCTGCAAGAGCAGCTAGGAGGCGGGGGTTGGGGCAGCTGCCTCCACACGTGCTGCGAGGTTCTGCCTCTGTCCTTGACAATGCTAATGTTTTTTGTTTTAGGTTGCTGCAGCCAAGGCAGAAGCAGGCCACAACCGCCGCCACTTTAAGGCTGCCACCTTAGAGCTGAGCGAGGTGAAGAAGGAGCTGCAGGCCAAGGAGCAGGAGGTGCAGAGGCTACAGGCAGAGGCCGACAGGCTCCAGTAAGTGGGAGTGGGTGTTGCCACCATCTCATCTCCAGTTAGCACCTTTGACACACCAGGGTCCCCTGTGTTCTAGCAAATTGCTGGGCAGATCTCTGGAGGCAGATCTAAGGAGGAGAAATGCATCCAATTGCTATCTCAGAATGCCTGCAGCTTAACACTGAAACTTTGGCCTTGATGCTGTGTGCTCCCACTTTATACCTTGCTGGTCCTTCTGTGAGGACAGAGAGCCCTGGGGGCTGTACCCACCACCAATGCTCACTGTGGACTCCCACTGGGGGGTCTCGGCTCGAACGTGTGTAAGCGCACATGTGTTGGGCAGTGCACATGCACTGAACTCCGTGACACTTTCCCTCCCATTGTAATCTATGATTGGGCACTCATGGAGAAGCCCTCCCAGGGGTTGTGAGCGTTAGTTGAGCGAATGCATTCACAACTCCTAGAACAGTCCCCATCCAGGGGGTGCGGTACGAGAGTTTTGTCCTTATGAATGTTACCCAGGACATCGAACAGTCAACTGAAAGTGTTTTTGAGTGGGAAGGTCATTGGAAGAATGCTGTAATTTTACTCCTTCTTGTTTTTTGTGCTAGGATCCAGGAGGGGAAGCACTCGCAGGAAATAGCAGAATTCCAGGCGGAGCTGGCAGAGGCCCGGACCCAGCTCCAGCTGCTGCAGAAGCAGCTGGATGAGCAGCTGAGCAAAGAACCCATAGGAAACCAAGAGGTGACTCACTGGGCAGCTTTCCCTCCCCAGTTAACAGGGCTTATAGAACAAGACTCTGCTTGACACATTCACTTCATTCCCTGTCTTCTTGGAAAGGGATTTTTTTTTTTTCTAAGTGTATTAAATGATATGAAGAGATAGAGTTACAGCAATTTTATAATGCAAGAAAGCCATTTTAAAATTCTTTGAGTCATGTGATGTTTTTCCATCTCTAGATGGAAAATCTCAAATGGGAGGTGGATCAGAAAGAGAGAGAAATCCAGTCCTTGAAACAGCAGCTGGACTTGACCGAGCACCAGAGTAAACAGGAATTGGATGGAATACAGCAGTCGTTACAGGTACAGGTCATGTCAGGGCCCCAGCAGCACTCCCCCAGCTCTTTCCAGTATCATGCCAAGCAGTATACTACATGCACAGCAAGAGTTTTTGATGGATTGAGTGCTCACACCAGATCGTTCATGTTTCAGAAAGCAGCCCAGGTCAGGCAGCTAAGGGACACTGAGCAGAGAGACCAGAGCCCCTGGGCTGAGCTGTGCAATTGTCCCAGGAACGAGATCTCATTAAGTCCAATATATGAGAGTGCAATTCACCAGTGTGTGATGAGCTTTTCTGAAAAGAAGTCTATGTACATATAGTCTTGACTGCTCGAGGACGGGATTGGGGTAGGGGGACGGGGGTGACTCTGACTGAGATTCCTACATGTGGATGGACAGCTTGAGTAATCATCAGAACTGCTTTGTCTTCTGTCTCTGGAACAGTTAAGCTTATTCTAGTAGCTGACCTTGGACTTTAAACAAGGATTGGGTTCATTGTCAACTGTGGATATGGGAATGTTACTGGTTCCTCAGCAGAAGCTCTGAAGTTTGGATGGGAACATTGAGGACAGAATTGTAACTGGATTCTCTGCAGTGTAGACTCCTAGAGAGGAATGTTGGTGAGAGAGGAGCGTCACATGAAAGCTTTAGTGTACAAAGCCAGGCTAGTAGCCCCAGCCCCTTAGAATTGTGATGTACAAACTAAGATTTGTGCAGTGTGCTTAAGGTCTTTCAGTTTTTGAAAATCTAGGACTCCACTTTCTTTAGAATATTAAATCTGAGCTGGAGATGGTGCGGGAAGACCTGTCCATGACCCAGAAAGATAAATTTATGCTTCAAGCTAAAGTGTCAGAACTGAAGAACAACATGAAGACACTGCTCCAGCAAAACCAGCAGCTCAAGCTGGACCTGCGGCGGGGAGCAGCCAAGACGGTATGAGGCCGCCCGGGCCATCAGCAGGCCATTGTAGATGTGTTGGCGGATGGTTGGCAGGCATTCAGTCATAAAGTTACATTTAACCAATGTTGGGCAACAACCATGTGAGATGATGATGGCATATTCTTTTTGGACCACCGGCCAAATCTTTTTAATTTAGTGCTTTTTCTAACAGAACGTTGGCCTCTTTCTATGCATTCAGATGCCATTTTATTGGAATATGCTTTACAAACCAAGTGAGGGCATGGTTTACTTGTGTTAACAAGAGTCCCTGGCCTTCTAGGTGAGCCCAGCTGGGACACACAGCTGCCAGAATAGGCTTGGGGGCCCAGGAACCCCTGAAACTGCTGTCATGAGCTCTTTCAGATTAGCTGTTTACCCACAGTTTGTTTCTCTCCTCAGCCTATGTAAATACTTTGCTGGTGCAAATAACTCACTCAGATTCAGAGGTTTATTTAGCATGGTTTGGTTATCTATGGAAAAAGTTGGAAGTCCAAGGAAGGGGAGTCTTATGAGTTGGAAGATTGACTTAATTTCTCAGGGAAACTCAGAGTCAAGGCCTTGGTCTCGCTGGAAAGCCCCACCTGTGAGCTGTCATTTGGGGCCTCCAGTCAGGTCCATGCCCCTGAAGAGCCAGGACTAGAGTATTTGTTACGTGGTTAGGAAGAAGATTTTCTATTTAGCAGACATTTCCTGAACCCCCGAGGCTTCCAGCTCTGCGGAGTGGGAGTTGCCTCCCCAGAAACCCTTGGGGAGATGGGGAGGCACCTCCAGAAGCACGTGTGATGGCAGGGACCCTTGGGGAAGGGGTCAGGGGTAGGCCTCCAAGTGGGAAACTAGCTGTGTGCTTTGAAAAACAGAGAAAGGAGCCAAAAGGAGAAGCCAGCTCTTCCAGCCCCGTGACACCAGTGAAGATCCCTGACTGCCCCGTCCCGGCCTCGCTGCTGGAGGAGCTGCTGCGGCCCCCTCCCGCTGTGAGCAAGGAACCCCTCAAGAACCTCAACAGCTGCCTCCAGCAGCTCAAGTACGAACCACACTGGGCTCCACGGCTTAGTCTTTACAGATAAATTGTTTGTTTAACTTGGAAGAATCTTTCCTGTTACAGCACCCCACGTCCAGCAGAGGCTGAGCAGCTCTGGGGGTGGGGGGTGGGAGGGGAACATGGGGTCCCATGCCTCTCTCTCTGTCTCTAAGGTGGGAGCTGTCCTGAGCTAAATGACCCTCAGTGGCCAAGCAACAGGAGGCCTGTGTCTGGAGGGTGTGGGCAGGTGTCATTTTTTGACCCTGAAGAAGCCAGGCAGGACAGATTCAGCTCTGTCTTCCCCACATTCTCCCCAAGCAGCGGTCAGCGTGTGCAGAGCTGCCTGGCTTGTGGGCCTCTGTGGGTGGAGGAAAATGCCCAGAGTCCCTTTTGTTCTGTGACCCAATTAGTTTGCTGGTCCCAGTAGAGAAGTTCAGTGGGCCCTGTGAGTGTGAGCACCTGCCGTCCAGTTGAGGCTCGTCAGGGCCGAGTCCCAGGTGATGGGCTGTCTCTAGGGGAGCAGCAGCGCCCTCCCTGGCTCTCCTTTGACTGCTTCCCTTCCTCTCCCTCCCCTGTCTCCGCAGGCAGGAGATGGACAGCCTGCAGCGCCAGATGGAGGCACACGCAGTCACTGTGCATGAGTCGCTGTCCTCATGGACTCAGGGGGACCCCGCCAGCCCCTCACCACCAGGAGATCACGCCAACCCTAGAGGAGACACAGAGCGGCATGGTCAGGGCAGGGCCTCGCAAGAAGGGCTTGGAACAGTGACCACTGAGCATCCCCACCCCGAGTGTTTGTAACTACCCCGAGGAATGTTCTCTCATCAATGTTATTTATTTGACTGTGTGCTCTATGTTTTTCTAAGAGGTGAAATTTAAGTTTTGCGTTTGCCTTTACAAGGAGTAAAATAACAAAACAGGAGCCAAGGATTGAGAAATAATCATTTGCAGATCACAACCAGCTTTTCCCATGAAGTGACCAAATCTTAAAAACCTAATTTAGGTCTCAATGAGACACTTTTGGATGTGTCTGAAGCATATGTGTAGAGGAGGTATCTTAGGCATGACCATAGACGCTGCTCTCGGACGGTTGCTGGTAGAGATGTTGCACAGCTGAGTCCGGTTTCTCACTTTCCTGCCTGATTCAGTAAGAGTTTTACTACCCTGCAGGAGTGAGGCTTCATTTGCACCTTTGGTTTTTATTTTATTTTGATTTCAATAGCCATCTCTCCATAGGATATGTATATAAATACTGAAAATCATAATCTAAACTTTAAAAAGTATATCCTTATATTATTTAAGAATGACCCGAATTGTCTTTTTATTGATTGCCTTTTGAAAATCTGCTGTTAGGAAATAATGTACATGTAGAATTTAGGAATGTCAAAAAATTATATTTTAAGAAATTTATTTACCTCCCAAAGCCAAATATTCTTAGACAGAAGTTCTTTGTTATTTTAGTTTCACTCTATTTTGAGGGTCTTTCCTTGTCATGAGTGCACAACGCCCACCTGTTCGAGCCCTGGTCCTGCATGGCCTCACTCACCCCAGCTAACCCCTGGGCAGGCCTGATGACCACCAGGATGCCACACAGACACTACGGTCAGCAGGCACTGACCTGACGCGTGAGGTGTGGGGAGGGGCTTCAGGAGAAGAGAGGAGGGGCGGTGAGGAGAATAAGGAGGGCTGCCTGCAGGCTCCCAACCTGGGAGCAAGGCTTCCCCAGGCCTCCCACTTTGCCTTTGTGTGGAAGTGTCCATCAGCACTTGTGTGGTCATCACGAGATTTGCCAGCCTCTGTGTGTGACAGCCTTCAGAAGGGCCTTCCCCTCTTATCTGGAGAGCAGCAAGGTTTCTGAAAGGGGCAGGTCAGCACAAGATGGTCTCTGGAGCCTCCCATGTGGGACGCCTTATTGGAAACGAGACACCCCAAGTGTGTGAGGTCCCACCTAGAATGACTGAGACTTGAGGTTTGAAAGTCTGTCACTAGTTTGCTAAGATGATGTCAAATAATGTTTATTGTTCCAAGTTGAGACAGAGAGAGAATGGGTCTGTGTGCCCCCGTGCAGGGCGGCTGGTCTGAAGATGAAGTCTGCGGTGTTACTGATCAGGCCAGACACGCTCATGTCACCTCATCACCTGGGTCTCTTGCGGAGAAAACAGCGTGGTGTTTTTAAGCTGCTTGCATTCTCTCACAATATGCTGTTAGAAGGTTAACCAGTAAGGTTAAAATAGCACTAACCAGAAAGATGTTTAGCGTTTTTAAAAGTTCTCCAGCAAATATTGGAACTTCTAAAATATGTATATCATTTGTACAGGGTTATTCTTGGAAACTATACTTGAACCTTCATTATAAATATATTCCACTTTTCCTTCTAAGTTTGAAATCATTTTTGACAAAACTGTTTTTGTACCATTGGAAAAGAAAAATGGTAATTTACATTCTTATTTATTTTGGCTGCATTATCCTTTAATTTTAGAGCCAAGAAGTCACTTAGCCTCACTTTGTAGCTGCTTTCTCGCTCCTTGCTAAGGTCTTCTGGGAAATCACCGTGCATCTTCTTCCTTAGGAAATGATGAGCGAATCTTGAGTGTGTCCATCAAGAGAAAGCCAATCTCAGTTTTTCACCCCTTTTCCTTTGTGGAGTCACCCTCTGTTTCAGCAGCAGCGCCTCCCTGGGGCTCCTGCCAACCTCTTGTGCCAGCCTTGTCCGTAGTTCTGTGCCAGCCTGGCCTGCCTCTGGCCCAAGTGCTCTGGCTGCCCCCCGCCCCCTGCCCTTTCCTGTGTGTGCCCCTTGTGCCGTCATGTCTGGCCTGCAGTTCCTAATCTGGGGCCCTCGTGTCCAGGCTTCCTTAACAAATCATCCTGAAGGGGGAAGTTGGACTGAAGTCATCTGCTCTTGGTTTGTTAAGGCTTTTTTTTTCCTCTGAGGGACTTAATTGGCACTCCTGCCTCCCAGCATTTGAAATATTCTTCTTCCGTGGGCAGAAGTGGGAATTAGGAATTTCCTCATGGAAAACAACAGTCAACTCTGGAGTACTTGTAGAAACAAGCCCGTCGTCACGTTGCATTTGTGTATGTTATTAATCCTGTACCTCGTGTCCTCATTGGAGGGCGTGTCAGCTTGGACACTTCACGATGTTATGACTTGATTTTCTTATGTTCCAAAAATAACGTACTGCGAGGTGGTTATCATTGATTTTTCCACGGTACCCATCACATAGATGCCACGGATTTACATGCCTTCGTTCTACTATTCAGGAGGTGTAACAGGCATTGTTTTTGATAGGATGTGAAACTGGTTCATTCTCTGGCCTGGGGTCCAGGTACCAAGATGGGCCTTGAAGAAGACAGCCCGTGGAAGGCTGTGTTAGGAAGATTCTCATTAAACTCTTCCTCAGTTTAAAGACTTTCTTGGTCTTAAGGATACTGCTAAAGCCATGGGCCTGCAGAGTCATCAGGACATATATTTCCTATGAGTATTTTTTTAACAAAAATTAAATGTCATGTAAAGACTGCTAGTAGTGAAAGGGACCAGCAGATCTGAAAGAGAAATGTCCCGGAGCCTCCCTAAGAGCCCATGACATGCATAGTGCGGGGGCGTGTGAGATGCTCTGAGCCTTACTCAAACAAGTCACTCACTCCCATGCCAGGCGATTCTCAGCGTATGGTGGTCTCAGGTTACGATAGGATCCTTGAGGGTCATGTTTTAGAGGATCTAGAAAACTCGGTGGTGTTAAGTTATTCATGTCTATTAAAAATTTCCTCATTAAAAGGGAGTCCTCAGGTTGGGGCTGTTCAGGGGAAAGGTGTCACCATGCACAAGAAATTGTAACTTTAAAAAGCATGTTGATTTTTTTATAAATTTAAGTGTGCTTGGGAATTCCTTGAATTTTGTGCAATAAACTATTTTTTGTTAAAGATTTTTATATTTCATTGGGGGTGGCTTCATTTTCAGCTATATATTTTGTCATATCTGGGAGTAACTTTTACCTCATGTTGTTAACCAACTCTGTTCAAACACTTAAAAGAATTTTATTCTGCCAAAGTTTCAGATGACTGTGAAATCTAGCTTCTTGTGACTGCTTTTGACCAAGCAGAAGAGCAGCACCTGGCCCATATCTCTTCCTTCTTTTTGTAGCTTCACTCATCGCCATGTGCTAGTGATGATAGAGGTGGGAAGCGTTCACAGAGGAACGCTCCTTCACAGGGGAGACACTTCTGAGTAAACCGCTCCTGAGGCTGCGGATGCGCTACACACGTGCTTCCTGGCCTGGAGTGTTGCCCAGCCCCGGCCTCCACTGACCATCCCTTGCCCACGGCAGTCTCAGCCTTGTGGCTCCCCAGTCTCACCCGTCTTTTTCATTCACACTTCCTTTTCAATCAATGAGAGTAAACCGGATATAGATTCTTCACTTAAATGTTATCATTCTTCAGTTAAATGTTATAACCAGCATGGTAAAAAATGTACAGAAAATGAGAAAGTAATCAGTGATCACAGAATTTTATTTTGTGATGGGACAGATACATGTTTTATTGTGCTTCTGCCTCATTAGCGTCTATAAGCAATTTAGGGTCAGGCATTCCGTGTACCACCCAGACCTAAATGAAACTGCTCTGACTGCCTCCTTTTGTGATCTTAACTTCCTGAAACATTATGATGCAAATTCTCATCTCTACAATCAGTAGTCATGAAGGGGGTGATCATAGGTATTAACTTTTTCCTTTTTCGGTAAAGCTGGTACACATTTGCAGGCGCCAAACAAATGAGTTGATGGATGTATTTTTAAGCTGTATCTCCTTCATCACATAGAAGTTCTCTGCTGTACCTTCCTAACAGTCGTACAGTGGGTATTACCGGAGTGGTCCAAGTGAAGATTTATGGGCAGCTGCTTCCTGGCTCCAAGGGGGCTGGAGTACTGGCAGAAACACGTGCTGAGTGTGGGGCCAAGGATGTGGCGCTGAGTCCTCCAGATCACGCAGGCTCCCCTGTTGTTGTGCAGACTAGGTGGGGAGTAGAGAAAGGATTACTGATGCCATGGTGCCCAGTGTGGTGGATAAGCATGATAGCTGTTGGAAGAGTCTCCAAGCCTTCCCCTTAGATGAGGCGGAATTCTTAGCCATCAGCAGCAGCCCATACCAGAAGCAGCATTTATCGGAATTCTACTTGCCTTTATGCCTGTTTCACTTAGCAAAAAATGTTGCAGCTTCTGGTAAAAAAGAATTTTCTTTAGCAGTGCCTTTTTCCTGGAAACAGGGGAGGTGTTAAACTGTGTTGCTGACCCTTTTGTCTGCCTATTGGGGGAGGGGGGCGGCACTCCTATGCCAGGCCCCTTCTCTCATCCCAGCCTGTCCCTGTGCTGAGTGGGCGCCTCCAGGAGCTCAGAGCAGCCTCTGCCCCAAGCAACATGCTTCTGGGCTGGGTTGGAATTGGAAACATGTGGATCACTGTGGCATCTGGAGGTGGAAGCACCTAGAAGTTCTCATCAACTCAGCCTTTCTTCACCTGGTCTGGGAATTGCTGGAGGAAGTGACCCACGGGCTTCTTACACATAATCTCCAGGTCAGAACATGACACAGGAACATTTCTGGGCTCGTGAGTTCTCACAGGACCTTCATTTTGTTTGTGAGCTTTCAGTGTGCATTTCTAAATACCTGATAAGACATTTCAAAGTGATTTTCCTATACTTGAGCCTTGGTGTGTTGAAAGCCAAAGGGCTCGCCTTCATCCAGAAAACAGCCCCTTCCCTTGACTGACTGACAGTGATAGAGTCCCCCTGGCCTCCTAACCCTCAGGGTCTCCTCGCTGGTCTGGCCCAGCCCACAGCTCCTTCACAGCCCAGGTCTCTGCTTCATGCCCCCTTCCTTCTCCGCATCAGCTCAGAACCTGGCTTAGCTATAGACCCAGCCCTGTGATGGTGTCCAGGCCTTCAGAGGCATCCTCCTTGCTCTGCTACCTGGAACACATGCTTGCTAGCCCTGCAGGTGGCCTGCTGTCCTGCAGGACTAAGTTCTATACACATGACCCTGATTGGCCTCTCTCGCGTCTCGGTGGAGCTTTGACCAGACTCCAGAGCCCTCACCAGTGCTGTCCTCCTCTGCCTCCCTAGACACACGCACAGCAAGATGGCAGGCTCAGCTCCCCGAGCCGGAGAGACAGTGCACAACATTGGCCACCTGCTGCAAATCCTTTCCTAAGGTCACAGCCTCGTCCTCGGGTGGTACTCCCAGTCAGCATGAACACCTGAGTGACGGTACCAGCAGCTGACCCACAATGGGTGGCAGGTGGCAGCAACAGTGAACCTGTTCTCTCAAGTCCCTGGAGACTGGGGGTGACCTGTTAATGCGACATGACCCAGCCTGCCTTGGCCAGTCCAAATGCCCACAACAGGTCAGAGTGCCCTGGGCCCTGCTTGGACAACTCGCCCACTCCCCTTGTAGCGAACTGCCACTGCCTTGCCTTTTTGATCAGTAACCACATGTCAGGCTGGGCAGTCACATGCTTCCCAGAGCTATTCAAAACCAGCTCTGCAGGAGGAAGAAGCCTGATGGCTAGCATCTGATGAGGTGTAATCACCCCACTGGGGCAGATGGGACACAACCACTGGGAAGTCATTGGAGCTGAGAAGGGTTGTGGGCAGTTACATGTAGGAGACTGGAACACCAGGCTGTCCCCTCGTGATGTGACAGGTAAGCAGAAAATAGACCTGGGTCAACTTTTGTTGAGGGCTTACCTGGGGGTTCCCTGGGGGGTCAGTGGTAAAGAGTCCACTTGGCAATGCAGGAGGCACAGGTTTGATCTCTGGTCCAGGTCCTACGTGCTATGTAACAACTAAGCCCTTGCACCACAACTTTTGAGCCTGTGCTCTCAGAGCCCAGGAACTGCAACCACTGAAGCCATGCACTGCAACCCCTAAAGCCCAAGTGCCTAGAGCCCGTGCTCACAAGAGAAGCCACCGCAATGAGAAGCCCGAGCACCGCAACTACAGAGTAGCCCCTGCTCACCACAACTAGAGAAAAGTCCATGCAGCAACAAACACCCAGCACTGCCAAAAACAAATTAATCTTTTTTAAAAAAGAAAAATGGAGGTAGGGATCAGGGTAGGAGACAAACTGCAATCATGAATTAGATTAAACCAGCTCCTCTCCCAAAAGACCAAGTCTCTTAAACTTAATTTTCTCTTCATTTGTAGAAATCCACTTTTACCTATAGGAATTTACATCTCAAATTCATTTCTACCTCAAAGGTGAATAGTGGCCAATACAGTGTTGGCTTCTTTTAACAGTGGAATTGTGTACCACCACCCCCACCCCCACACCATCCAGTCTAGTTTAATGGACCGTAGACTGCATTAGATGGCAGTTAGGAGGATCTAGCCGTAAGAGGATTCCTATTGTTAGCTGGATTCCACAGAAAATCCTGGTATTAAGATACTTGTTAGGCTGGTAAAGCTTCTATGAGACCCTGAAATTTAGTGGCTTAAATGAGAGAAGTTTCTCTTTCACGAAACAGCCCGAGCAGTGAAACAGCTGGAGCAGTAAAACAGAACTGATAATCAGGGCAGCTTCTGGTGCCTTCTAACCTCCAGCCCCACCTGCGGTCTAGGATAGCTGCTCCAGGTCCCACTTCCTGTCTTCATTTCCCAAAAGGAAGGCATATTGCATACCCTCATCCAAGGTACCACTCCCTAGCAGTGTACACTGTCTGCTGCCTCCGCTTAGTCACTGGGCCACAGGATGTGTGTTTAGCTGGACAAAAGTGTGTCCAGCTCCAGCAGGGACTTCTGTTATTAAGAGAATGGATGCTACTGGCAACAGCCTCTATCAGCATACACCATCTCTCAAATCAGTCCTCTCTGCTCTGAATCACTGGGATTTATGATTACTATAACAAAATCCCTCACAAAGGAGGCTGATACTGTTACCGCTTGTGTGCGTGCTCGGTTGCTCCGTCATGTCCAACTCTTTTTGATCCCATGGACTGGCTCTTTTGTCCATGGAAGAGCCATGTCTGGAGTGGGTTGCCAATTCCTTCTCCAGGGGATCATCCCTACCCAGGGTTCAAACCCTTGCTTTCATGTCTCCTGCATTGCAGGTAGATTCTTTACCATTGGGGAAGCCCTTAAAGTCATATATATAACTTTTATAACTTTTAAAAAGTATGATAGAAGTGGTAGTAACAGCTAGTGTTTATAAAGTCTTGCACTATAGCAAGAGCCTGGCACTTCTTAATCCTTATCTCTGAGACAGTGCAATTATCATTCTATTTTATCCCCCCCCCCAAAAAAAAAAAAAAAAAACACAAAACACAACACAGGGAAATTAAAGAATTCACCTAAAGTTACCTGGCAGGCAGGGGCGGTCTGACCCAGTGCTTGGAGTTCTCATCACTGAACAAAGTCACAGACTCAGAAACGTCAAGTCTGAGGAGAGGCTGGGGATAGAGATCCATCCTCAGGTACTCAGAAATTAAAGAGAATATAAGGTAAGACCTCATCTAACACGGTGCTCTTTATCCCATTTCAGATATGGTTGTTTTAGTGGCTGCACCCTGTGGCATGTGGAATCCTAGTTCCCTTACCAGGGATCAAACCAGCACCCTGCAGTAGAAGCCCCGAGTCTTAACTACTGAACCACCAGGGAAGTCCCTATTCCTTTTTAAATGTAGACAAAATATATGCTAAAATAGGCACAGATTTTAAGTATATATTTTGGTGAGTTTTGACAAATGTCAATCAAATGTGTACCGGTATTCCTGTCAACACAAGTAAGATGCAGAGCACTTCACACAGTGGAAGTCCCTCACGTCCGTCCCAGCTCACCACCCCACTCAGAGGCAATCCCTGGTCCGATTTCTATCACCAGAAGCTTTGCCTTGAGCTTGAGCCTCTTATAAATAGAATTGTGCAGTATTGTTTTTGTGTGGCATTCTTAGGAGTGTTTTGATTCAGCCACCTTGTAGCTAATAATAAATCTCTGTGCAGGATTATCATATGACGATTCTAAATTTGTTTATCCATTCTTCTGGGGTTTACCCAAACAGCTGGGTGTTTCTTGCTTGGCTATTCTGAATAAAGCTGCTGTGAACATTCTGAGAACTTTCATTTTTCACACCCAGGGCCGCACTGCTGAACCACAGGGAGGCATACATTTAACTTCACTAGAAACTGCTTCGTGGTTTTCAAAGTGGTTGATTCATTTTACACTCCTACCAGCAGTGTATGAGAATTCTAAAAAGGCCCCACATCCTCACCAACATTTGATACGGTCAGTCTTCTAATTTTAACCATTCCTGGTGGGTGGAAAGCAGTACCATTGTGGGTTTAATTTGGACTTCACCCATTCTCAAATTCACTGACTCTTCAATTGTTGTGCTCAATTGACTGTTAGTACTGTCCAATTAATTATTTTAACCAAGGAAGTCAATTTTATTTCTTTAGGTTTTTTTAATTTAAAAAGAAAATGTATAAATTACAGTAAAATTCGCCTTTTTATTGTACATGCCTGAGAGTTTTGACAAGCATAGTTGTGTGACCCCACCATTAAGACTGATGCTTCCACCAGTCACTAAAATTGCCTAAGCCACTGTATAGTCAGCCCCTCCCCTGCCTGCAGCCACCACTCCCCTGCCTGTCCATCTGCGCGGAAGTCCAGTGAATGGGGTCACCTGGTCACCTTAGGTACAGCTGTTCATCTGTGTCTGGGAAGCTGTGGGTGTCTCCAGGAATAGGATGGTGAGAAAGTAACCTACACTGGCTAAGAAAGTAACCCAAGTCAGATAAGCCAGACAAGCCAAATGCAGACATGAGTCTGCTGCCAAGTTAAGAGGAGTTGTTGCAGAGAACCAATTCTGACTCCATGCTGGAACTGTTTATTTGACTTACTTTTTGTTGCTGTTATTATAATCATACATAAATGGCACACCTCAAAGGACCCTGTTCCTCTGCCTGTTAAAGTGGGTTTGTTCAGCTCATAGATAATCTGACCCCGCCCACCTGTGCATGGCTGCAAGGGAGAAGAGATTAACACATCCCTTCCAAAGACTGGCCTTTTCCAGAGATGTTTTGCAAGACTGATGGCCCTTTTTACTACCTCATTACCTCTCCCTCTCTATTCTGCCTTTTGACTTTAGTTCCTCATTAATTCTCTCTCTCTGCCTATATGAAAAAAACATGCCATCCAGACTCCGACAAGATGGTTACTTTGAGACTTTAGTCGGCCATCTTCTCAGTCAGACAGCTCTCCAAATAAATCCTTGCCACTACACCTCCTCTCTTGGACTCATCGGGCCTGCCTTGCGCGAGCAGAGCAAGCTTCAACTCGGTAACAGAGTCATGCTGCAGCTGGAAAGTGCACGGAGAAACTTGTCTTCTAGAATCACGAGCTGTCAGAAACCTTGTTTGAAAGTATGTCAGTAAGTAAAATACCAGGAGCTAGCCTGTAGGAATTTGGTCGCTTTGAACCGCAAAGCAGCCGTGTTTCCGTCTAGCGCAAAAGAGAAACCAGAGCGGTTCATTTGTGGTTCCACCGCGACTGGAACCCGGGCCTGGCCTGAACCCCCAGCACAACCTCCTCCCTGACCCCAGGGACTCGCTCGGAAACCTGCCAGCGCCTAGACAACCTCTTTCTAGAGCTCCAGGCCCGGGCCTCAGGCATCTGTGGACCCGTCTTCGGACCCGCCCCTGGGGGGCCGTCTGCCTGCCCGAGGACCCCGCGTGCCGGCTGCCCGCGCCACTGCCCGACCACGCCCTCACGCGCCCGGAGTCTGAAGGCGCGGCGATAGAGGCCGCGCTCCCTTGTGGAGCCGCCGGGCGCCGGCAAGGGATCAAGCGCCCTGTCTCGCGAGTGCGGATCCGGCCCCGCCCCAGCTGACCCCGGGCGCGGCGCCGTCAGGCAGTGGTGCAGGCAGCCTGGCGCGTGGGGTCCTCGAGCGAGCGGGCCTCGGCGGAGGCGGCGGCGGCGGCGGCGGCAACCGGGCCAGTTGTGGCGATGCTGTGGCCGCGGCTGGCGGCGACTGAGTGGGCGGCTTTGGCCTGGGAGTTGCTGGGCGCCTCGGTGCTGCTGATCGCGGTGCGCTGGCTTGTGCGGCGGTTGGACAGGCGGCCGCGGGGCCTGGGTCAGAGCGGTCCACCCGACCCGCCGCTCCGCGCGGCCGCGGGCCCAGCCCCGGATTCAGGTAAGACCGGTTCGCGGGTGGGCCCGCTCCCTTGCCCGGGCCTGGGTCCTCCTTCCCGTTTTCTCCCACCCGCCTCCCCGGCTCGGGTTCCCCCGAGCTTCTCCTCTTCGGGCTTGGATCCCTCTCCCCGGCCTGAGTCGGTGTTCTGGGAAAGAGACTTGAAGTAAAACGCGCGAGTCCTTGACTTGGAGATGGTGAGAGCGCCGCAAAGCTGGACGCCCGGGAGCACGTCTGTGCCCAGTTTTGTGGGTTTGAGCCCCCTGATTTGACCGAGAAGGCAGTGTGCACCCTGCGTGCATCCCAGATCCTCCTTCGTTCAGTTTTCTTTCACCGCGTTGCCGGCAAGTTTGGTTTCTTCCTGAAGGATAAACAACAGTTTCTCAAGTACCCTGATAAGGAGATAGAATTTTATTAGCAGAAAGCACAGTTGATGACCCTACCTAGATCTCTTGGGGCTGCAGCGCTCCTTACAGATGACTTAGTGTTTACAGCTGAGGGAGCAGGCCCCAGGAAGGTCCCGCACGGCGGGGATGACAAGTCCAAGGCAGAAGCCATGTGGAGATGCAGGCCTGTTGACACAGGTCCAGCTAGCCCTCCAGCCTGTTGGGTTTTTGGCTGTTTACCTTCTCTCATCCCCTTCAGGAAGTTTCAGGTGACGTCTTTAGTGAATAGCATACTGCTGTGTCCAGGTACACTGTCAGTACTGTGTCAGAAAGCCCACTGTGACAGAAAACCCTGTCGGAAAACAGGACGCCCCAGTGAAAGGCTATGCAGACACTAAGACTGAAGACGGTTAGGGCCAGTGGTGTCTGAAAAGTGAAGGGAAAGCCGCTGTCCGTCTCTTTGCAACCTGATGGACTGTAGCCTGCCAGGTTCCTCTGTCCATGGGATTCTCCCAGCAAGAATACTGGAGTGGGTTGCCCTTCCCTTCTGCAGGGGAATCTTCCTGACCCAGGCAAGGAACCCAGGTCTCTTGCATTGCAGGCAGATTCTTTATTTAGGGTCTGAGCCACCAGAGTCTAAGAAATTACAGTTTGGAGTGTCTTATTTATTTCTTTTTAAATTTTTAACTTATATTTTTAAGTCACTTCAGACAAAAAATTACAAAAATGGTACAGAAGAAATAAACACATGTGAAAAGATGTTCAGCATCACTAGCCAGTCATGAAATTGCAGATTAAACTTACAATGAGATATCACTACACATCTATGAGAATGGCTAAAATAAAAAATACCAATGACATTTGGTAATGCTAGTGGAAACCCTGAGAAACTGGGTTTCATTTACTGCTGATAGAAATTTTTTTTTTTTTTTTAATTTACTGCTGGTAAAAAATTTAAAGGTGCAGTCATTCTGAAGTCAAACTCCCAGTTTCTCAAATAGTTGAACCTGTACTTCACTCATGGGCATTTATCCTAGAAGGTCGAAAACTTATTTTCACACGAAAACCCTTATGCAAACGTTTATAACTTCATTTGTAATTGCCAAAAACTGGAACAGCCCAGATGTGTCTGAAGGATAAAACTGTCACCTTCATGCTGTGGAATGCTGCTCAGCAGTGAGGCCAGACTGTTGATCCATCAGCAGCTCAGATGGATCTCAAGGGCATTATGCGGAGTGAAAAAAGCCAACCTCAAAAGATCTGTAGTGTATAATTCCATTTATATAACGTGAAGTGAAGGTATTATAACAACGGAGGACTCCTCAGTGGTTTTCATGGGTAGAGAACAGTGGAGGAGGTTGGATATGACAGTCAAGGGTTGGCAGGAAGATCTTTGTGGTGATGGAACAGTTCAATAATTTAGCATGTGTGTGTGAAGCTATTCGTGTGATAAACGATCATATGGTAAGCGGTCACGGAGTTACATACAAAGACACAAGAGGAGAGTGACTGCAGAACCTGGTGAGGGTGTGGTTAGTTCAGTGTGTAGTGCCGGGGTCCGCTGCCTGGGTTGGATGCAGTGTTTGAGGTGTCCCACTGAGGGAAGCCACACGGTGAGTCCACAAGACCTCTGTACCATTTTTCAACTTCTTGTGTTTATAATTAAAATATAAAATAAAGAGTTAAAGAAACCCTGTATACATCCACTTAGATTCCCAAATGTTAGGATCTTGTGTAATCATACTGCTTGCTAGTAGTAAAGTCAGGAAGTGTTATAGTCTACAGACCTGCCTCAGTTTCTTAATCTGTATCTCTATGTCTCTATCAAATGAATGGACATGTTGCAGATGCTTCTAACTCTAGCCCAAGGGTCAGTAAACTATGGCCCACAGGCCGAATCTGGCTCCTACCTGTTTTTGGAAGACAGCCATCTTTCATCTATGGCTCTTGAGTGTTTGTAGGTTCTTTGGCGGCTCATAGAGCCTCAAAATTTACTCTCGGCCCTTTACAGAAATTTTCTGAGGCCTGTTGTAGCCTCTCCCTTCTCTGTCAGTGAGGAGCCTGGGTCTCAGCAGCCACAATATATCCCATTATTTGCTGATACCTAGAGGACACACAAAAAGCTTCAGAATCACTAACTTAGACCACTGTGAAAACCTGCCTTCCAGCTGGAGTGTCTGTGTGCCCTTCTGTCTTTACCCTTAGAGGAAAGCATCACATGTTATTTTTCAGTGGCTACATTCCTTCTCCCATTCATTATGTTACTAACTTGTAATACTGATGAGCACATTTGTTTTGGTTTGTATTCCACTTGGAGGTCTCCCCTATCTGTTTGTTTATTTACATAGTTTGTGTGTGTGTGAATCACAGACGTGTTACTAAAAGTCAGAACATAAAATCATTCAGAAGTGTCCTCTCCCCTGCCCTCTGGCCTTCCTATCTGTTTAGCACCCTCCCCTGAAGCTAACTAGTCTCATTATTTTCTGCTTTATCTTTTCTTTCCCACACATGAGCAAATATTTGTGTATTAAGGATATCAGTAACAGAGGATATATGTTTGTCTTTATTCAAGTTGACTTTCTAGCATACTGTGTATTCTGCAAGGCTAATAAGCTTGTATTACTTAGTAATAACTTCATATCCCTGACATTTATGGATACTTTGTCAGTGTCAAACACATGCATTATTTTACCTAATTCTTGTTAAGCTAAGAAGTAGAGCTATTATTATGTCTGTTTTATAGATGAGGAAACTGAGGCTTAGAGTTTACATAACTTGCTCAGGGTCACACAGTTAGTGATATAATGTAATTGTTCTCTTCATGGCTTACTTGGTTACAAGGACAAACCCCTCTTCAGATTAGCCTATATTAAAAAGATAGCTTTAACTGTTTGTAATAGCCAGAACGTGGAAGCAACCTAGATATCCATTGACAGATGAATGGATAAAGAAGTTGTGTTGTGTGTATATATATACATATATATGTGTGTATGTGTATACACAATGGAATATTGCTTAGCTATAAAAAGGAGCAAATTTGAGTCAGATCTAGTGAGGTGGATGAACCTAGAGACTGTTATACAGAGTGAAGTTGCAAGTCAGAAAGAGAAAAATATCATATATTAACACATATATATGGAATCTAGAAAAATGGTACTGATGAACCTATTTGCAGGGTAGCAGTAGTGACACAGATATAGATTACAGACTTGTGGACACAGCAGGGAAGCAGGGAATGAGAGGAACTGAGAGAGTAGCATTGAAACATACATTACCATATGTAAAATAGATGGGAATTGGCTGTGTTTTGTAGGGAGCTCTACCCAGTGCTCTGTGACGACCTAGAGGGATAGGAGGTGGGAGGGAGGTTCAAGAGGGGAGGGGATATATGTATAACTACGGCTGATTCATGTTGATGTATGACAGAAATCTTTACAACATTATAAAGCAATTATCCTCCAATTAAAAATATTAGGTTGGTGTAAAAGTAGTTGCGGTTTTGCATTGTTAAATTTTGCCGTTTGATATTGGAATACATTCTTAAATACATGTGGTTATGTTATCATTTTAATGTGTGTTTCTCCCTTTTTTTTTTTTGCTGATGACTTATTGCTGTTAATTTTATATTTATTTTAGACTATAGAAATGATGTTAAGCAAAAAGCAGATTTGAGCGATTTTTTTTTTTAATTCGAGTTCAGAATGGGCCGTAAAGCATTGAGACAACTTGAAACATCAACACATTTGGCCCAGGAACTGCTGATGAACGTACAATGCAGTGGTGGTTCGAGAAGTTTTGCAAAGGAGACGAGAGCCTTGAAGATGAGGCGCTTAGTGGCCGGCCACTAGAAGTTGACAGCGACCAATAGAGAGCAATCATTGAAGCTTATCCTCTTACAGCTACACGAGAGGTTGCCAAAGAACTCAACATTGACCATTCTGTGGTCATTTGGCATTTGAAGCAAATTGGAAAGGTGAAAAAGCTTGTTAAATGGGTACTGCTTGAACTGACCGAAAATTTTAAAAAATCGTTATTTTGGAGTGTCGTCAGCTTTTATTCTACTCAACAACAACGAACCGTTTCTTGATCAGATTGTGACATGCAACAAAAAGTGGATTGTATACAACAGCTGGCTCAGTGGTTGGACGGAGAAGTTCTGAGAAGGATAACTTCCCAAAGCTAAACTTGCAGCAAAAAAAGGTCTTGGTCACTGTTGGTGCTTTGCTGCTGTACTGATACACTGCAGCTTTCTGAATCTTGGCAAAACCCTTAGATCTGAGAAGTGTGCTCAGCAAATCGATGAAATGCACTGGATACTGCAGCGCCTGCAGCTGGCGTTGGTCAACAAAACGGGCCGAATTCTCCACAATACCTGGCCACACATCACACAATCAACCCTTCAAAAGTTGAACGAATTAGGCTACAAAGTTTTGCCTCATCCGTCATATTCACCTGACCTCTTACCAGCTGACTACCACTTCTTCAAGCGTCTCAACAACTTTTTGCAGGGAAAGCACTTCCACACCAGCAGGAGGTAGAAAATGTTTTCCAAAAGTTCGTCAAGTCTTGAAGCATGAATTTTTTTTTTCTCATTGGGAAAAAATGTGTTGATTGTAATGGTTCCTATTTTGATTAATAAAGATGTGTTTGAGGCTAGTTATAATGATTTAAAATTCATGGTCAGAAACTGCAATTACTTTTTCATCAATCTAATAAATTTTTTTTAAAAGATAGCTTTAGAGTCAGGACACAGGGATGGTATATGCAAAAGAGAATTATCAGGATCAGGTGGAGTTTCTCTCCATTTGTTCATAACATCTGCCCCAGTCCTCCCCACCCCTGCTTTGCCTTGCGTGTGGCTTCAGTAAGATTTTTAAAGTCTTGGAGTGTGTGAGTGGGGGAAAGGTGGTATAAAAATTTATTTAAAAAGAAAAATACAGAAATAACTATCATTCAGCTGTTACTGAATCCAAGCTCACTCTGCTCGCTGCATGACAGGCCAGTGAATTGGAGACAAGGTGTTGAGGCAAGGATTAAGCACTCATTTATGTACCCTTGACACCCAGCTCTGTTTTTCTCACTCTGAATGTCTTCTGAATCTCAGACTTGAAAATCAAAATGCCTACTTGATGTGCAATGGGTGTCTCTGATGCTCAATTCCTAAATCCCCATTTGTATCTTTCATATTCTCTGCCTCAGGGAGAATTGCTTTCTAGGCATCTAGACTGGAAACCTAGGTATTACTATGGGCCCACTACAGTCCCTCCAGACCCACCCCTGGCATCTGATCTGTGGTCAGGACATCCTGTTTCTCTAGTCTGAGCCCTCACCTCCAGCCCCAGTAACTGCAGCAGTGACCCGTGCTCTGTCCTTTCTTACCTTCTCCCAATTTTAGCTGACCGTCCTTAAACCTGTACCATCGATTTAACTGCTCTTTCTCTAAATGTATTGAGGAAAGCTCCAGCTCCAGTTCACATCCATTTGATTGGTGACTGTATAACTTGAACAAGTTACTTAGCTTCTCTGATTTAGGATCTCCATCTGTGAAGCAGGGGTGAGCAACGGCAATAAACTTTCATGTGGAGTTACCGTGAATTTTAAATAACTTAGTGCAGACAGAGTGCTTAGGATAGAACCAGGCACGTGGGAATGCCCCACATGTTAAATATTCGCTGTTTGTCATCGGTATTAGCAAAATGACTTCCAGAGCTATCTGTGGCACTTCTGTTTAAATCTTTGTATAATTTCTCATCATGTATGGAATAAAGTACAGATGTATCTGTAGGATAAATTTCTGGAGTTGGAGTTTTGATGGACATTGTCCAGTTGCTTTCCTGGGGATTTCTTCCTAATTATTCTGTAGCTGGGCTTCCCAGGTGCCCCTAGAGGTAAAGAGCCTGACTGTCAATGCAGGAGACAGAAGAGACACAGGTTCGATCCCTGGGTCAGGAAGATTCCCCTGGAGGAAGGCATGGCAACCCACTCCAGTATTTTTGCCTGGAGAATTCCATGGACAGAGGAGCCTGGTGGGCTACAGTCCATGGGGTCACAGAGTTGGACACGACTGAAGCGACTTAGCACACACAGGCATATTGCAACTGTCGACAAGTGGTGCATCTGTTTCTCCAGTGTGCTGGCCTCCCTAGAATGTTGGTGTGATGAGATTGTATCATAGACTCCAAAGAATATGGGGAAATAATGGATTGAGATGAAGCTTTGAAGTCAACCTTTTTTTTTTTTTTTTTTTTTGGTCACAGTGTGTTGCTTTCGGGATCTTAGTTCCCCAATCAAGGGTCAAGCCCCCTGCAATGGAAGCATGGAGTCCTAACCAGGGAGTTCCCTGAAGCCAGCTCTTTTGCCACTTTTTTTTTAAAAATGGAAGTATAGTTGATTTACAATATAATATTAGTTTCAGGTTACAGCATGGTGATTCAGTATTTTTACATATTGTACTCCATTAAAAGTTATTACAACATAATGGTTATAATTCCCTGTGATGTAAACCTATCCTTCATCCTTGTCTATTTTATTTTATTTTATTTTTTTTTTCATCCTTGTCTATTTTATACATAGTAGTTTGCATTTCTTAATCCCATACCAGATCTTGCCCCTCCCTTCCCTCCCCACCAGTAACCACTAGTTCTCTTTTATCTGTGAGTCTGTTTCTTTCTTGTTGTAGTCACTAGTTTTATTTTCTAGATTCCTCATACACGTAACTACACATAGTATTTGTCTTTGTGTCTGACTTCTTTCACTAAACATAATACCACCCAAGCACTTCTATGTTGTTGCAAATGGCAAAATTTCATTTTTTTGTAGCTTGGCTATTGTGAATAATGCTGCTATGAACATTGGGGGTGCTCATATCTTTTCAGATTAGCGTTTCTGTTTCCTTTTGGTGTGTGTGTATAGACAGATAGGTATATCCCAAAAGTGGGATTGCTGGATCATATGGTAGTTGTGTTTTTAGTTTTTTGAGGAACCTCCATACTGTTTTTCCATTGTGGCTATACCATTTTGCAGTCTCATCAACAGTGTACAAGAGTTCGCTTTTCTCCACATCTCCAGCCTTTGATATTTGTAGACTTTCTGATGATAACTATTCTGACAGTGTTAGGTGATATCTCATTGTGGTTTTGACTTGAATTTCTCTAATAATTAGTGATGTTGGGTACCTTTTATGTCCCTGTTGGCCATCTGTGTATCTTTGGAGAAATGTCTGTCTTCACAGGTCTTCAGGTCTTCACCTCTATAGTTAAGTTTATTCCTAGGCATTTTATTCTTTTTGATGTTATTTTAAACAGGATTTGTTACTTTCTCTTTCTGGTAGTTCATTATTAGTGTATAAAAAAGCAGCAGATTTCTGTACATGAATCTTGTATCCTGCAACTTTGCTGAATTTGTTTAAGGAAAGACATACTTACAACCATCAAATTGATTTTCGTTCTTTTGGGCCTAGGTAAAATGACAATGGATACCATCTTGGCGCGATTGAAGCTCCTGAATCCAGATGAGCTTAGAGAAGAGATTGTCAAAGCTGGATTGAAATGTGGACCCATTACATCAACAACAAGGTTCATTTTTGAGAAAAAACTGGCTCAGGCTTTGTTAGAGCATGGTACACTGCCTTCACACCTGCCTGACCCTAGTGCCGCAGATGCCCCATCCCTGGGCCAGGACACAGAAAGGATTGTGAAGTCTGCAGTAGGGAGCCCAGCTGAGCAGGTCAGCTTTTCTGAAGACAGAGACTTTGGTTATAGTGTGGGCTTGAATCCTCCGGAGGAAGACGCCATGACATCTAAGACCTGTTCAGCGCCCTTCAGTGCCTCAGGTGGTGTCAACAGCCAGAAAGCCGTGCTGAGGGCCTCTGCAGAGGTGCCTCTGTACTACGGGGTGTGCCCAGCCTTCGAGGACACTCCAGCAAGAAATGGTAATGTGACCAGTGGGGTGTCTCTTACACAGGTGGTTCATTTACATCAGGGGAGAGGGATTTTGAAAGATCACAAACTACAGAAGAGAATAAAGAAGACTTTAGTCACCATAATCTCATTCCTTCAAACTAACCATTGTTCACATTTTTATATAGAACGCTCCTAAATTTTTTGTAAATCTGTAGGAATTTTTAGAAATTAAGGAAATTGGATTCTATGAAGATATAGTTCACTTATAAATATTTATGGACTGGCTCCATTTTTTGATTAATCATCTCCCTCACTTTTTTTTAATTCTCTGTAACCTGACCACCTTTTATATTAATGAATGCAAATGGCCAGTGAAGTTATAATTTTCAACATTAAATAATTGTAATTTTAAATAAGACTAAAATAGCATTGGAAAGAAGTATTGAAAGCTTGATATTGATCAGAACGAAGTTACTTTTTGTAAACAGTGTACATAATATGTACATTTTATATATATATATATGTGTAGTCCATAAAGATGAAATTTATTCCTCCCCACCCAGATCTTACTGTTTTGTGTATCATTCCTGACCCTGCTTACTATGTTTTATTTATGTATTTAAATTTTAATTACTTTTATACTTTTAATATGTTTTAATTTACGTTTAACATATATATGTAAGTACATACATTATTTTTATTTTTATAAAATTGGTAAGAGTGTCAGGTCAAAAGGTTTTTTGTATTTTTTTTCAGTATGCATTTTTAAAACTGAAAGCTACGGTCCTCCAAAAGATATTACTATTTTCTGTGAATGAGTGACTTTAGCCTCTCTATAATATGAAATGTACATTTTTGTCTATCTGAAAAGGGAAAACAAGTATCTTGTTTCTGTTCCGTCAACCATACTCATGTTATTAAACTTCCCTTTTGGTCTTTTCAAATAAGGGAAACCTGCCTTATTTTTATATCTAGTACCCTTTTTTTGTGTGTGTATTTTTTATTTATTTATTTATGATTGTGCTGGGTCTTTGTTGTTACACTTGGGCTTTCTCTAGTTGCAGTACACGGGCTTCTCATTGCTGTGGCTTCTCTTGTTGCAGAGCACAGGCTCTAGGGCAAGGGCTCAGTAGTTGCCTTACTTCATGGCATGTGGAAATTGTCCTAAAGCGGGGATTGAACCCATGTCTTCTGCATTGGCAGGCAGATTTTTAACCACTAGACCACCAGGGAAGTCTAATAGTCATAGTTATTTGACTTACTTTTAAAATTATTAAATTTTATTTTTATATCCTTAGGTGTAAAAACTGCATATACATATATAAAATATTTATCATTTATATCCATGCATAGTCATATGATCAAACTTTCTGTGTTCTTTTTGCTAACTGAAGCCCTTTTTTTTTTTTTTGAAGATTAAAAATCTGAAATATTAATGAGAGAAAAAATAGGCTATTGGGTAACAATTGTTAATTAACAAACCCAGGGGGCTTCAAGTGTGAATTAGGTGACAAGGGCTCCAGTTAATCATCTCTGATTTTCCTTTGTCGCTTTTCCCATACAGAAAGGATTCACGTTTATGAAGATAAAAAGGAAGCCTTACAAGCTGTCAAGATGAACAAAGGATCCCGATTCAAAGCTTTTACAAACCGAGAAGATGCTGAGAAATTTGCCAGAGGAAGTTGTGATTATTTCCCTTCTCCAAGCAAAACCTCTTTACCACTTTCTCCTGTGAAAACGGCACCAGTCTTTAGCAATGGTGGGTTAAAAGCTCATTTATATAGCAGTTCATATCTGGCATTACTGTCAGATTTACTCCTGGGTATTTTACACCCTCTTTCTTGGTAACTAGTTTTCTCCACCTTTGAGAGAAGTCCAGTGTGCTGAGAGTAAAGAACTGAGGCCCGGGCCACAGAGCACTGGAGGAGGATGGGTCAGTTGGCTGGTCTGGGTTGAGGCAACAGGAGCTGAGTGGACCAGGGAGCTGTTGAGGCCCCAAAGCTGACAGGGCCGTGGGAGAAGCAGCGAAAGGGCCTCCATTGCCCTGTGTTCTTTCCCTCTTATCGCACTCTCTCCTGCAGCCTGTTGGGTTCTAAGCCTTTTTAGGTGCTGAGACCTATCTACTTCCGCCCCAAAGCTACACCTTCTTCTAAGACTCGTGGTACTTGCTTGCACCTGTACTTGTGAAAGCACCTTGTTGTGCATGTGCTCAGTCAGTCATGTCCGACTCTTTGTGACCCCGTGGACTGTAGCCCCCCAGGCTCCTCTGTCCATGGAATTTTTCAAGCAAGGATACTGGAGTGGGTTGCCATTTCCTTCCCCAGGGGATCTTCCCGACCAGGGTCAAACCTGCATTCTCTTACATCTCCTGCATTGGTAGGAGGATTCTTTACCCCCACATCACCAGGGAAGCCCAAGTGGTACCTGCTTGGCCTCAAAAGAGTTCTCCAGTAGTTGAGCTTGCCTGCGGGAGCCATCCAGCCGGAAACCTGGCCACTGCCACTCCCAGCTCAGGGCCAGAGTCTTGTGAGGGGCCTTTGCTGTCAGCATCATACAAAACCCCAGTGGACTAGCCTCATTCTGGCCCCTCCATGAGCTCACAGCAGCCCTGCTTCCCAGGCTGGCTGGGGTTCCTGAGGAAGCAAGTGGCTCTCCTTGCAGGCAGTTGGCCTTGGATCAAGAGTGCTGTGTGTCGGGACTTCCCTGGTGGTCCAGTGGCTAAGACTCTGCGCTCCCAATGCAGGGGCCCTGGGTTCGATCCCTGGACAAGGAGCTAGATCCCACATGCAGCAACTAAGACCCAGTGCAGCCAAATTAAAATAAATAAGTGATTAAAAAAAAAAAAAAGAGTACTGTGTGCCTCCTCTTCTATCGCTTCATGGAGGCGCTTCCTCCATGGAAGCCAGGATGATTCCCAATACTTACAGGTTTCCCTGTTCACGTTTGGTGACAGTTCCTCAAATGGCTTTCACACACACACAGGTGTTGTGATTCAGCCGGTAGACCTTCCTCTTGACTCTGCCTTGCTGGGGATGCTCTTTGTTCTTGCAAGGTCCCGTGCAGGAGTGGATCGTATCCTTGGCCTTGTGCCCATATCCTTCCTCCCCCTGCTGAGCTTCACAGCCTGTCCTTCACTGCCCGAGGCTGGGACACGCGTCCATCTGCTGCAGATCGTCCTTGTTTCTTAAGCTTTTACTCCCAAGTAGATCATCAGTGTCTATGGGAAAGATTTTTCTTGCCCTCAGTGAAGCACATAGTGGATGATGATAAAATGTTTGTGAAATACAGTGTCTTTCAATTGTCTCTTTGTGACAGACGGGTTGTACTTGTCTGAGTCAGAAACAGCAAGCAAAGAGCGAGCAAACAGCTATAAAAATCCACGCACACAAGACCTCACTGCCAAACTACGGAAAGCTGTGGAGAAGGGAGACGAAGACGCCTTTTCCGACCTCATCTGGAGTAATCCCCGGTATCTGATTGGTTCAGGGGACAACCCAACCATCGTACAGGTAAACCTACTTCTAGCATCATTAGCATCAAGACTACAGGTGATGAAAGCTAAGCTCAGAGTCTGCCGTTTTCTTTCAGGAAGGGTGTCGGTACAATGTCATGCATGTGGCTGCCAAAGAGAACCAGGCTGCTGTGTGCCAGCTCACCCTGGAGACGCTGGAGAACCCCGAGTTCATGCGGCTCATGTACCCGGATGACGAGCCGCACATGCTGGAGAAGCGCATTTGCTACGTGGTGGACCTGTACCTCAACACACCGGACAGAGTGGTATGCCTTGTAGCCATCCTGGGGTGGAAATAGTATTTGGGTATTTATTTACCGCGTCCTTGCGCTGCGTCAGCTTAGAGGAGATGCGCATTCCTTGAGGTCCGAGAGCAGACCCGGTCACACTTGAGAAGAGCCCCCTGCTGGCCTGCATACCTGGATCTCAAGTGGGGTGGAGCCGCCCCCAGGGCACTTCCCTCCTGGCCTTTGTTCAGAGAGGCTTGAGCTGAAAGGAGGGGGAGTGAATGCCCCAGAGCTAAGGGGAGCAGGAAGTAAAAAGGTTTTGGTGCCTTACAGTCCTATGTATGTCTGTTGTTTACATTTAACATTATGTGAAGAATATTTCCTGTGGGGTTAAAATGTTCAGTGGGGTGACTTTTTTTTTGTTTTTAAATATTTTATTCAGTTATTTTTGGCTATGCTGGATCTTCATTGCTGCTTGGGCTTTTCTCTCTAGTTGTGGAGAGCAGGGTCTCCTCTCTAGTTGCAGCGTGCAAGCTTCTCACTGCAGTGGCTTCTCGTTGCAGAGTGCAGGCTCGAGGTGCGCGTGCTTCTAGTTGCAGCGTGCAGGCTCAGTAGCTGCAGCTCATAGACCCTAGAGCGGGGGCTCAGTCGCTGTGGTGCACAGGCTTAGTTGCTGTGCGCACGTGGGATCCTCCCCACCCAGGGATTGAACCTGTATCTCCTGCATTGGCAGGCAGATTCTTCACCACTGATCAACCAGGGGGCCTCCCAGTGGGGTGATTTTTAATGGTACATAAGGCTTAAGTAAGGATTCTTGAAACAGAAGAGTTTTACATATTTATATAAGGGAGAACCCAATGATGGCTGAGAGCCAAGGGATGTAAATTCTGAGTGAAACCTAGGAGTTTGAGAAGTCATGGTTGGCAAGAGAGGAAATAAAGACAGCCTAGTGGATTATTTTGTAACATACTGAATATGATACATTGAAATGCAGAACTGGAAGCAAGAATAACTTTTCTCACAAGAGAGAAAAGGACGAAGGGAAAAATTTTGGCCATGCTGGCAAAATTAAAGAAGAGCATAAAAGAGAAAACAGTGGTTACATGAAAGCAGTAGTAAGTGTGAAATAGGCCAGAGAGAACAAAGTCATAGTATATTAGACTAAGTGTGAACAAACTGAATCAGGGTGTGTGACAGTGCAGTTGGGAAGTGTGACTTCTTGATGCGATACAGGCCTGTGTGCCCTGCCGGAAGTGTAATGCAGTGTTTTTCATGCCTGTGTAGCGCTCGTTGAAAACATGCATGTGTGTCCACAGAGGCCACTGGATAAGTTCTTGAAATTAGGTGTTACAGATCCCATTCTTCGACCACGAGGCACTGAGAGTAGGAATCGCTTAAAGTGTTGACCTCCAAGCCCAGGGCTCAGCAGAGAGTGTGGTGTGGAGGAGAGGCTGGATGAGCCAGGAGTGGCTAGAGGAACCAGAGCCCCCCAGCTGTGCGGGAATGAAAGTTGCTGGCAGGTGTGAGGGGTGTGACTGGGGTCAAGCTGCTAAAGCTCAGAGCAGGTTAGGAAAGTATGTTATGTGCTTGAGGAAGAGGGGTAGCCAGAAGGAAGGGGAGTGTGGAGGGCGCTTTGCACTCTGATATCTTGAACACTGAGTGGACACAGCTGGCCTTGATGTGCAGCGGCCCCAACCCCCTGGGCCTGGCTGGGAGCTGTGGTGATGCTGCAGCCTTGGCCACAGGGCTGGAGGCGGCTCAGGTAGATGGTGGACTGGGGAGGGCCTGGTTAGGAGAAAGCAGTCAAGCCAGGGCTGGCAAGGGGCAGCCTGTCCATTCAGTCAGCTTTACTGGAGCCCAGCCCTGATCCTATTGTGTGTCTACAGCTGCGGTGGGTGGGCCGGGTGTGTGTGGCAGAGCCTAGTGGTCTTCGGAGCCCTGGCTGTTTACTGTGTGGGGTAGCCAGGGGAGGTGTCAGCAGCTCCTGGAGACAGTGAGATGACCTTAGAAGATGCAGAACGGGGGTGGAGCTGCTCTGAGGGAATCTGCTTGCACTGGGGCCTGGGGTCACCTTGGAGAAGGACTGGAGCCGGGAGTGTGGATGTGGACAGCAGGGCCCTGGGGACTCTAGATAGCTAGGAAAGATGCTCTGAGCACATAGCATGGCATGTAGAGGGAGGAACCCTAGAGCTGGAATGTGTGTGGTGGTTGCAGGTGGACCTAAGCAGATTCTGTTTTGGCCGAACTGCCTCCTAGTCTGCAGCCATCCAAGTGAGCATGCGGGGGGCGGTGGCTCCACAGCTCAGGGGCCTGCTGGTCTGTGGGGAGACTGGGGAGGGATTGAATTGGAAAACCTTGTGGAGTCAGAAGGGGAGAGTTTCATTTATTGCAATACTACGCATTGGAGAGAATTCTGACTACAGACCAAATCATGGGCTTTGCTCAATTCTAGATCTTGTTTTAATCTATTTGTTTTACCTTATGAGCATTGATTTTAAGACACTGTACTGGGCCCTGAATTGTTAAAGCTGCTGTTTGCTGACCAGGTGTTACACCCTAGCTCTGTTGTAAGCTCTCCCCAGCCACTGGACACACAGGGACGGAGCGTTATGCTGGGCTAACGCCCTGGCATAAAGTAGATGTATGCTAGTGTGCCAGTTACTTTTCAGCTATAAAGACACTGCCTTTTTATAGTCTTTTATTTTTAAGGGTTTTTGTTTGTTTTACTAAATACCTATTTTTAGTAACTTGAAGCAACTTTATGAACCAAAAAAGTTTATATAAGTGTTCTTCTTTTGCATTTCTCCCAGGGCTATGACACACCATTGCATTTTGCTTGTAAGTTTGGAAACGTAGATGTGGTCAATGTGCTTTCTTCACACCCTTTGATTGTAAAAAACCCAAGGAATAAATATGATAAAACACCTGAAGACGTAAGTACCTATTAAAATCTTATTACATAGTTTTAGAAATGAAAATAATTACAAGGTCTGCAACCACAGCTACTGTGAAGACACAAGTAACTGTGTGCATGTGTTTGCCTTATGGCAACAGAAGCTTGATTGTCAAGTAAGATGTACTCTGAAGAAGATGCCTCTGTAGAGCCAGGAGGGAGTGAACTGCCCTAGTTTGCAGATTTTATTTTCCTGAACTGGGTGGTCAAGCTGTCCTCAGTGGCTCACTGTGTTTTGACAAGTTCCCTCTGCATCCTTCAGCTCACCAGGGTCAGAGAGAATGTGGGAGGTGGTGCTTGTGCTGCTGATGGTGGTGGTTGTGGATGATGGAGATGGTGGGGATGGAGGCGGTGGTGGTAATGTGAGACGATGGTGAGGATGATGGTAACTGGTGAGGGATAATGGAGACGGTGGTGATGATGTGATGATGAGGATGGTGCTGCTCGTGTGTTCTCTCGGTGTGTACCAGGAGCTGTCCTGCGCCCCTCTTCTATTTTCTCACCTGGCCCATACAAGCCTTAGGAACAGGCCTTGTCAGAATGTATGTCAACAGTTGAGCAAAATGTGCTTTAGAGAAGGCAGCAGTGCCTCTGTGCAGTGAGGTAGAGAGGAAGGTGGACCTGAAAGAACTGGAAGATGAGTTACTTTGTAACATGCAATGGGAGCTGTTGGCTGGCTTGGACCTGCCAACCCTGTGGAAATAGAATTTGTAAGATCCTGTTCTGGCAGTGGCACCTCCTTTTCATTTGCTGTGATTATGTAAGTTGCACCCACTTCTGTAGCAAGTTTAGAATTCACATAAAAAGAATAAAATTTACCAGCCAATTCTGCAACTCAGAAATTACCATTATTTTGGATAAATCTGACTCAGCTTTCTGTGTGCGTGTGTGTGTGTGTGTGTGTTCTCAATATAAGATGGTGACACATTTTTGTTTTCACTTTTTATTTTGTGTCGTGATGATAGCCTTGATAGTTTCAGGTAAACTGGCTGAGGGACTCAGCCATACATATATATGTATCCATTCTCCAAACTCACCTCCCATCTAGGCTGCCACATAATATGAGCAGAGTCCCATGTGCTATACAGTAGGTGGTGACACCTCTTTAAAGCATTGCACATCTCTCACAATCAGTTACAGAGTTTAAAAGAAAATGGTGCACTACTTGAAGGGTTCACTGTGCAGTGGTAGTTTGTTTTTCTCACAGGCTGGCAGGAGATGGTAATTTTGTGGTTCCTTCCTTTTTATTTTAAGGTTATTGGTTTTTTATTGTTTGTAGCTAAAATGTTACAGTTCTCTATATTCTCTAATGTCTGAGAACATTGATTCCTGTAGTTGCAAAAATGAAACATCTATGTCCCTGTTCAATAGAAGTTGTATTTCAGTCCAGCCAAACCGTAGAAGATAGGCTCCCAGGCAGTGAAGTGTATGTATAGTCCTGAGGTATGGACATGTCTGCTCTGAATTGATGGTTCACCTTAAGGTTTCCTTTCCTTGCAGAAAATTAGGAAATGTAGACAGCATGAAGAAAGAAGGTAAAATTTACCTGTAATCTCAGAGTTTGTTCTCCTTGTCCTGGCCCCTTGGAGCTTTTACAAAACATTGAAGAAGGAAGATTGCATTGTTAAACATACATTTTTTATTGTGGGCTTTATGAAATACTCAGTGTTAGGATCTATCTGTCCTTGTTGTGTTGACTTTAATACTTGCTTCTGCAAAATCATTTTCATGATAAGAAAACGTGATAAATTCGATTCAGAGTGTTCACTTATTATTATTATTTTTTTTAATAGGTTATTTGTGAAAGAAGCAAAAACAAATCTGTGGAACTGAAGGAGCGGATTCGAGACTACTTAAAGGGTAAGGTGAGGAGTGGGCGCCCAGAGTGAGGAGGCCCTCCATGAAGGTCCTGGCAGCATCTAGGCTGCCTTGTCTATGGGAGTGAAGCCAGGGGGCTGTTGGGACCCCCTCAGAATTACCCTGGGTTCCACTTCCCTTTTCTGGGAGACCAAGTTGTCTGTCACTTGACTGTTGCTTGCGGCCTCACCCCTTGACCTCTGCAGCCTCTTGGGCAGCAGGTGCCTCCGGCCCCTCTTCTTTGGCCACAGCCTGCAGGGCAGCCAGAAGGCGGGAGAGGCCTGCCTGGAGCCCCTATGTCAGTCGTTTGGTGGCTCCCTCTCCTCCACCGCCCTCTGCCCAGGCTGTCCCCATCTCCGTTTCTGTGACCTCCCAGCCCTGGATCACCACTTTCCAGGCCAAGGGCTTCTCAGACCAGGGCCCATGGGGCAGTCCTTCCTGCTCGGTTTCCCGGAGCTTCCAGCCTCTGGCCCAGAGCGCCCAAGCTGTGTCCCAGCCAGCCTACAGGCTCCAGGGCACCTGGCGGTGGAAAGCCCGGCTTCTTACCCCCTTTTTCCTCTCTGTTGTTTCCAGGGAGTTTGAGCAGTTGGCAGCAGCTTGCTCAGTGGCCTTGCTGCAGATACCGGAAGCTCTTTGCCTCCCCTGTGTGTTCATCTTTATCTACTTCTCTCTGATTTCCATTCCTGCCCAGATCTCTGGTGGTTTCTTTAGTGCAGGGCTTGGTGAGGCCTCTTGGTATGAAGTCTTATGGGCCCCCGGCAGCCACCACCATCGCTTGCGTGGTGTCCTTGGTGCTTTCCTGCCACATTGTCCCTGTGGCCTCACAGCCTTTGTCCTTTCCAGGTTCCATATCAAAGTGTGTGATTCCAGGTCTGTTTGGAGATATGTGTTCAGTGATAACAAAATTGTAACATGAAACAGAATAGGAGTTGGGGGAGGATGGAGGTTGACATGCATCTTCTTTGTAAGGTTTCTCCAGCTCCTCTTCAGCTGCTCTGGTTCACAGGTCCCTCTCAGTCCTCCTATGAACCTGGGAACAAGCATGTGTTTGCTTTTCCCCTTTCCTTTTTTCTTCTCCTCCTTATTTCTCTGCAGAGGAAGAGTGTGGGGCTCGTTAGGTGCAGGAGTCTGGCACAGACTGACCTCTCTTCAGTTGCTCTGGCTCCAGAGCTTTCTCAGCCTTTTTACTGTTAACATCTTTGACTGGCATGCAGAGCCTGTGGGGTAATAATCCAGCTGATTCTCAGGCTGATTCCCAGGGCCTAACGGCCACTGTCGGAGAAGGCAATGGCAACCCACTCCAGTACTCTTGCCTGAAAGATCCCATGGATGGAGGAGCCTGGTGGGCTACAGTCCATGAGGTCGTGAAGAGTCGTACACGACTGAGCGACTTCACTTTCACTCTTCACTTTCATGCATTGGAGAAGGAAATGGCAGCCCACTCCAGTGTTCTTGCCTGGAGAATCCCAGGTACGGGGGAGCCTGGTGGGCTGCCGTCTGTGGGGTCTCACAGAGTCGGACACGACTGACGCGACTTAGCAGCAGCAGCGGCCATTGTGGTGCAGGCTGTCCACACACATCACCTAGCCCCATGTGTTTTCTCCTTCCAGGTCACTACTATGTGCCCCTCCTGAGGGCAGAGGACACGTCTTCTCCTGTGATAGGGGAGCTGTGGTCTTCAGACCAGACAGGCGAGATCTCTCACATTGGCCATACTGGAGGCTTCTCCAAAGACCCTGTTCTGACCCTTCGAGCCTTTGCAGGGCCCCTGAGTCCATCCAAGGTGAGTATCTGTGGAAGGTTCTGGAACAACTCCTGGCTGTCCCCACCAGGAGTGCTGGGTTTTTCCAGCCTTTTGCTTTGTGCTTGGTCCTGGAGACCAGGTCTCATGAAACTCCAATGAGTTGTCAGTGATGCTTCAGAACTTTCCTGGAGGAACAAGTGTCTTGACCCTATTATTGTTAGCTAGAGCAGGTATGTGAAAAGCGGTGCTCCCAAGAAATGAGGTTTACCCGGGCTTACTCTCCCCATGTTGGCATTACCTGCGCCCCCCCCATCCGTGCCCATGGACCTTGCACAGCATATGCCCATTCCATTGTACTTGGATTTGTGCTGTCACTAGGAAACTTCCACTTGCAGACTCTGAAGTTCACCTTCCAGACAGAGGTACTTCATATACTGACCTGTATGTACTCTTTCCTCTTAGTAAAAGAAAGCTGTGGTTAGTTACCTTCAACTATAAAATGTTAGGAATAAATTTAGCTGCATGAAACATAAAAAGCATACACATTTATTGGGCAGCAGGTCTGTAGGGTCTCCCTCAAAGCCTCCTGGTTCAGTTCTGACCCTTATCCCGGCCCAGACCTTGCCAGGGTCCCTCCTGGCCTCTGCTGTGATACAACTGAAGTTCCATAGCTCCAGGGCAGGAGGGCATGTTGCCTGCACTGTGTTTGGGGTTGGGCGGGGCCACTGCCTGGCAATGTGGGTGCATAGCACATCTCAACACACTTTCTGTTCTAGGCAGAAGATTTTCGCCGACTCTGGAAAACCCCGCCTCGAGAGAAAGCGGGCTTCTTCCACAGTGTCAGGAAATCTGATCCAGAAAGAGGCATTGAGAGAGTGGGAAGGTACTTAAAGAGCACGAAGTGCCAAAGAGCCGAGTGGTGGTGTCTTGTGTGCTGTGTGCCAGTGTGCTTGCTGATCGGGACTTTCAAAACAGTAATTCCCAGAAGTCCTTACTGATAGACTTTAAAGCCTTTTTACTAAGGTTTAATTTGCAGAGGTGTACACTGCAGCCTGTGCAGCAAGGCTCCATGAAAACAGTCCCTCCTGGCAGTCAGGTGGGGCGTCCAAGGAGCATGAGGCTGTGTGGGGAAAGGAGCCACACAGGAAGACTTTTTCTTAAAATATGTGCCCAGCTTTAAGTTCACAACTTGAAAAGGACCTCAAAACATTTATGTCTGGCCCAAACTAGAATTGTCTTTAACTTTGTACTGTTGTTTTATGATAACCAAAATGTTCTTTGTTAGTGGAGTTTTACAGTTTGCCCTTTTTTATCTCTTGTGAGTGTTGGTGTGAGTGGAATGGTTTGTTTGTAAGTGGTACCTTTCTCACCCGTGACCTTGACTCATTCCATAGCACAGTCTTACCCTGTGAGGGGGGCACTGCTTCAGGAAGTTAAGCATACTCTTTCAGCCCCAAATTTAGGATAAAATGAAACCAAGGTTGCAGGTGCAGTTTGGGCATTTCTAGCATAAAGTGGCTCTTTTCTGTGTAGTCAGTTCTGTGAGTTTTTCTTCTGCTCTCAAAACTGGTTAATTTGCTTTATTCTTACAGGGAGCTGGCTCATGAACTGGGGTATCCCTGGGTCGAATACTGGGACTTTCTGGGCTGTTTTGTTGATCTGTCTTCCCAGGCAGGCCTGCAAAAGCTGGAAGAATACCTTACTCAGCAGGAAGTAGGCAAAAAGTACCTACAAGACATGGGAGAAAATGCAGCATGTCGCCAGGAGGAAGCCTCAGCCCTAGGTAAGGACACGCAGTGCGTCCAAGGCTGGTGAGACTGGCAGCCGTCCTGTGGCCAGGTCTGTGGGAACCTGTGGCTTCTCATTTTCTTGCCCTTGAGGGGCACAGCTAGGCCTGCAGCCTGTAATTCTGTCTGCAAGGTCCTGCTTGACTTTTTCCAAGGTTTTCTGTCTTAAGCAACAAGGAGGAGGCTTTGAACATGGGAGTGACTTGTCACAGGGTTTGTGCTATGCGCGGTGACATCCCGAAGTCCCCTTATCAACACCTCTGAGAGCTGGTTTCTCTGCCTCACAGGCCGTCAGAGGAAGTGCAGCAATTCCATCTCTGTGAGGGCGTTTCTAGATGAAGATGATGACATGAGCTTGGAAGAGATAAAAAACCGGCAAAACACAGCTCGAAACAACACCCCGCCCAGGGCAGCTGCTTTTGGAGACTTGGGGTGTGACATCCTCCCCTTGGAGCAGACAGAACTTATCGAAGCCTCAGCCCCGACCAGTCCCCACAGCAGCAGAAATGGGTTTTGCAGCCCTCTAAGGGATGGCAAGACCCTGGGTGGGAAGAGGCCCAAGGCCCAGAGTGGGGAGGAAGACCTCCTGTCACCCGTCTCTGGCTTGACTGTTGAGTTTGATAAACTGAACTTGCAGAATCTAGAAAGTAGCTTTTCTAAGACACCAAATCAAAGAGTGAAAACTAGAGATAAGAAGATCCTGACATCAAGAGTGAACGCGGGAGGAAGTGACGTGTTAGAACCTCTTGCTGCTGATAGACTTGAAAATAACCAGGGAAGGACAGAAAATGAGATGTCTGCTGGAATTGCTAACATGTGCCTGAATCCGGACGGTTCTGTGCACGAGCCCCGCTATGGCAATGGCTCGGAGCCCTTGGAGATTCCCGCCTCAAAGGAGCCTGTCCAGAGGCTCTTCCTTTTAGGGTATGAGTTGGGGAGCACGCACATGTGTTGGTGGGTGGTGGGCACAGGCACCAGTGTGATTCTTGGACACTTCCCTCCACCCCGGCCAGCCTGACAGGCACTTGTTCAATCTGTCTCACGAGTTGGTGGCTTTCTATCCATCCTCATTGGTCCTCCAAGCCAGTGGGAGACAGCATTTTCCTTCCTGGCTCCTCCTTGTGTCCACTGTACTTCCCACCATGACTGAGCTGTCCTATGAGTTTTAGGAAGAAAGGCCATCTTGGGGTCAGTCTCAGTTGTCCAGCTAATGGCCTGTTCCCCCTTCTGCTCTGTCTTCCTGGAGGTGGTAATACACAGAGCGCGTCTTGTTAGCAGGGCTGGGGCCGGGGTCTCCTCCCTGTGGGTAGCACGTTCCCTCTGCCGTCCCCGCCCATGCTAGTCCCACCCTCACCCTCACCCCCACCCCCAACCTGGATTGCAGCCTGCAGCTAGTGCCTGTGGTGGTGGTAATGGACTCAGTGGTGCTGGATTTCTGGGTGTAATCATGGAGGTTCTTGCTTCTTCTCGTGCCTTCTAGAGAAGAGCCGTCAAAACTGGATCGGGATGTTCTGGCAGCCCTGGAGTGCACGGACGTGGACCCTCGCCAGTACCCGGCCGTACACAGGTGGAGGAGCACTGTCCTTTGCTACTCGCCTTTGGACAGACAGAGGTACCCACAGGCCCAGGGATCAGAGTTGCTAGATTTGTGGGGAAGTTCACACAGATCCGTTAACCAAGCTGGTGGGAAGTCCCCTGACGTGTGGCTGGGGTGACAAAGTAGAAGGGTGCTGCTGACAAGTGGGTACGGGACGGAAGTAGCCCAGGTTCCTGCTCAGGGTCACATGCCACTCGTGTGGGGAATGGTAATGAGCTTTCAGTCTTCAGGGCCCACAGCTTCCAGGCTTGCAGCACCTCTGCCAGTGTTCTCTCGGGGGCAGGGGCCCAGATCCTGTCTTTGGCCTCCACTCGCCCCATCCCATCCAGCCGTCCATGCTGACTGCCCGTTCTTGGTTTCCTCAGCTGGTCCAGCCCCTCGCTGAAAGGGAAGTTGAAGTCTCAGCTTTTGGACGTCAGTGGCCCTCCTAGCGGCAGCCCTGGGAGAAGCAGCCCTGCAGGCAGCAGCCCTGGGAAGCCTGGCTCCACACCTCACGCCTCCGGCCTGGGCAGCCCCGGGCGCTACAGCCCTGCCAACCGGGGCCACCTCCGCAGGATGGCGCGCCTGGCCCAGCTTGCCACTTTGTAGGGCCCATGCACACTGCTGGGGTTCTTGGTTTGTTCTTTGTTGTTTTGTTTGTTTGTTTGTTAAGAAAAGTACTGTGTTTATTGCTGAAATTTCACATGCCAAAATAATATTCTGATTAACTTATCAGTCCTTATTTAGAGAGTAAAATAATTTTAGAAATTGCAAATACTCTGTATAAAATTTAGCTTTCTGTTATTTGGAGAGAAGGTGAACACAAACTCCTGCAGATTTTCTGAAAACCCTCAGTGTGGTTACACACAGGCTCTGTTAGCCGCCCCAGGTGCACACGTAACGGAAGAGGGCGCCAGAGAGGCCAGGGTGCCCCCTGCTCCCTCGACAGTGCTGCGCTCCCTTCCGCGCTTTTCCTGAAACACAGGTGAAGTTTGCACCTCTGCCTTTTCTGGGAAGGGTCTTTGACTTTCTAGTTCATGACAAAAAATCCTCTCTGCTTTGCCGGTCAACCGTTGATTAGACACTGACAAGGTGGGCATCCAGGAGAGCCTTGCATGTGTCGGACACTTGCAGCGACACTTAAAGAGTTGGGAGTCACTGAAGACATTTAAGTGAGTGACCAGATGAAACTAGCTTTTTTCTAGAGGAGAAATGGTAGCCGCTGGGAGTCCTGTGAATAGTCTCACGCAGGACTCACTCACCAGCGGTCCTTGGAGGGTGTTTCCTTTCTCGCCAGCACTTGGCCTCTCACAGTGCACCTTATGTAGCTGCCAGCGCAGTGTAATAAAGTAACCTGAATGTTGTTCCCTGGTTTTGAGGTGTACCCTGTATTTTAGAATGCATTTCAGTTGGACTTGCTTTATGAAAGAGCATCACGTTTTAGTAGAGACAGATTTGCTCTGGAGGAAATATCTGATCCCAGTTCTGTCCTTTCAGTGTGGTTTGTCTTCCTTCCCCCTGGGCCATACCTGCTGGAGGGTTTGCACATACAGAGCTCTGCATCCCGGAGGGCTAGGACATTGCAGCCGAGTGGAAGGCTGTTTCTCCCGTGTTACCAGTGACCACTCACAGCAGGGTTCTGGGGGCATTGCCAGTGTTTGATCAAAAGTGAAAACTACCAATGCGTCTGCTGTCCAGTGCCTTTTGTAAATCCCTTTGATTCTTCTGAACTTACTCTTTGAGACTATACAGTGATAGGAGGTAGACATAAGTGAGAGTCTTTTATTTGTAAAGATTCTGAATTGAAACTTACGTTAAAAAAAAAAAAAGCGCTTATTTCTTTCACACAGTAACAAGACATAGGTCAGGAATATCAGACCTGAGATTAAGGTTTTAAAATTCAAAAGGTTGTTACACAGGGTGTTCTCACTTGTGTAGCAGACGACCTAGACATAAGAGAAAAATACATTCTGTTCCACAAACCAAATGGCGTTTTTAAAAGACATCTCTAGCCTCAAAGAAATCAGAACACAGATGTAGTCATAGTGATGATCTGTTTTCTCTAAAATTTGACCATACCATCCTGTATATTGTTATAAGTATTCAGATGGAAATTAAAGTAGGGATGTGCCCTAACTTTGCAGACTGCTGTTCCTGTTTTCTCAAGTTTAGACCTTTGATTATTTCTCCACATTTGTTTATATAAGTTGGCCCTGATTCCACTAAATGCATTATCATGTGTCCCGTGGCAATTTTACATCTTTTTAAAACTACTTAATGGAATAAATTATTTTTAAAACCATGTGGTAATCATTCTAAGCTTTTAGAAAGACCTCTCTCAACTGTGCCCAGGAAAAGTGCCCTTTTTAGCAAACTCTCTTGCCTAGAGAATCCCAGGGACTGTGGGGCCTGGTGGGCTGCCGTCTATGGGGTGCACAGAGTCGGACACGACTGAAGCGACTTAGCAGCAGCAGCAGCAAGCAGTGTTTGGGTTAAACAGAACATCAGTCTGATAGTGGTTTATTTGCTATCTGGGGTCCTTTCATTCCTAACACAGTTGTGAAAAGCCTTGCTTGGCATCAGTTAAACTAGCACATATTTCCTAAATGTCCCATGAAATAGGAAGCCTTTTTCTGTGATGTTGACAATCAGTGTGTAATGTCTTTGGTTGGAGAGAGGTGATGGGAACCCCATCATGGTGGGTGGTGGCTGTGCCGTGGGCTACAGTGCAGGGGCTCCAGAGGGTCCCCTCTCCTGGGGAAGAGCAGGCGCCACACACGCAATCAGATCTTCTGGGGTAGTTTTTGGATGTTTCCAGAAGCGTTCACAGCTCAGAGAGGATGGTTGTAGGGTGACTGTCTTGTAGGGTACAGTTGCCAGTCACTGGGCACATCGCCATCCCATCCCCAAGCCAGGTGTGCTCAGGCAGTCAGAGGCATGTTTCTCATTCCGTGTGGAGACCCGCAGGCAGCTCTGGGTCACACCTGCCCTCGGGTTCCTTCCTCAACTGTCTTGAGACACTTTGGAACAAACAGCAATGCAGCCCAGTAGGAACCACTTTCATTCCCACTGCTGTCAGTTTGGGATCCCTTCTGACACACAGGCTCTTGGGGTGGGTTTTTATGTTGGTCACATTTAGGATGTCTTTCCTGACATTTTGTAAGTTCTTGGTCATATGTCCCACCTCAGGGTGGTTTCCTGGACCCTTGTAACTGACCCCATCAAGACACCCTTGTCCTGCTCCTGGGCTCACTTCCTGTTTCTGAAACGTTGGCCCTGCTCTTCAGCAATCAAGTGCAAAGGGTGGACACGCCACTGAAAAGACAGGTCTGCAGACAGGACAGCAATATGACCACACAAACCCAAGGAAACAGGGAGGACCTGCAGGTGCTGACGGTCTGGGTGCCCAGGGCTCGACTACGGGATCTCACAGCACCCGAGGCCAGACACCTGGTGCTGCCTTGCACTTTTCTGGTTTTGGACGTTGGCACAGCCCCTGGCTAACTTGTCAAAACTATTTCTACAGATTGGTGTATGGTTGTTGCTTTTAGAAAACCACTTAAGCTCCCTGTCCTGGGTCAGGGCCTGTCACCGAGGCCCCTCTTGGGCAGATACCCTGCAAAACTTCAGCCCAGGGTACCCAAGATACTGGGGAAAAGGGCTTTCTGCTGAGACTTTCTCTGCTATTTGGGGCTGCTGTTTGTCATGCACAGGCCTCTTGTTTTAAAACATTCACAATTAGTACTTTGAAAAACCAGTAAAATAAAATTTTATTTTGTAGTTATTTCCAAAATTGACAGAAACATCAAATACTCCAATTAGTTGCACTGATTACAGAAAATGTTCATAACCACTTAATAAAAACTGTACTTTCTCCTAAAATAACAAATTTGGGATGGACATACTAAATATTTTAATCCATAAGCATGAAAGATTAACAGCCAGAGGCAAACAAGGACTGAACTGTCAGTTGGACGTTTTACTGAAATGGGCCACTCCTGAGGCATTCATCACTGCCTCTCTGGCGAGGCCAGCAGCTTGAGTCACCTCCCTCACCAGCCAAGGTGCTCCTCCTGTGTGTCCAGAAAGGCGTCACGACACAAAAGTTCAGATTCCACAGCTATAGGGAGGTGTGACTTTGGAGTGAGAAAGTGGTTTTCAAAGCAAGAACCAGATGAGGAAAATCTTTATGTAAGTGACAAGAGTTTTAGGAAACGAATGTACGAAGCAGAATAAGTTACAAACGGAAGAAGTGCTGCGCCCTCCTCCTCTTCCTCCTGCCTGACGGGCTCTGCTGGCGGACAGCCTGCTGCCGTGTCTGCCTGGTCCCCACAGTCACAGCATCTGGGGGGCCTCATCCAGTCCCTCAAACAGGCCTGCTTGGACCCCTCAGGCTCGTCCTGGATGAGAAGGAGGCAGACACCCTGCGAAAGAGATGAAGCTGGTCTGATCCAAGTGCTTCCCTTTTCCTTCCTGGACCGTGAGTTAAGAACTCTGTGTTGCAGATCCTTTTGCCTTCCTGCTGCCTAGAGGTGGCTGTCCCCGCTGCGCAGCCTGTGGGGGGGACACGGGGGAAGCTGCGGTCTTGGCGGCACCCACACCAGGCTGGCGAGGGGCTAAGGAGGACGCGGGGCCTCCAAGCGGCCCTCAGGAACGGGAGATCTTGTCAGGAGGCATGAACCCTGTGTCCCCAAGGGCCCTGAGAGCCACTCGGCCATCGGGCCGGACCACCAGGTGGGTAATGCTGCCGTTGTTGAGGGAAAGGCGGAGCCATCCTTCTGGAGGGAACTGCAGCGCCCTGAGGAGAAGAAAGAATGTGCTAGAAACAGGCCAGGTGGGCCAGGTCTCGACAAAGCTGAGGGTCCCCCACCCCAGATGAGAAACCCCTGGTCAGACTTCCAGAGGCTGGATCCAGCATCTGTAAGTCCCTCCTGTTTTCAGATGGGGTTTCTCAGAGAAAGGAGCTGCCAGGCAGATGTCAACCTAACAGTCCAACAAGGGGTAGGGGAGAGTCCAGTCCCTCTGAGATGGGGATCAACCACGCTCGAGGCCTGCAGGTAAGTCACAAGCACACTGGTTAATAAATGCATGCAACTTAACCTGCTTTCCCAGTGTAACCAAAAGGGGGCAGAGGGCAGCCAAATGGTGCAACAGGCCCAACCTCGACCCCTGGAGTGTTTTCATGCTCTTAAAAGTGCTTTTGAGGCACAGTTAGTATTTGCTGAAGAGCCCAGCATGAGTACAGCCTCTGTCCATGTTACCAGACACTCTTCCTGCCCTAGAACTTTGGGGTCGACATGCGGCAGCCCCGTGGCTTGTCTCACCACTACTCTGTCAAGAGTTTTACCGACTTAAATAACTACCTACACACTGCTTTTCAAAATCTCAGCATCACACTCACCACTTTAAAAAACTCCTGAGTTAGGGGGCAGGTTGCCCTCCCATTTCCTGGGGCAGAGGCCCTGGCTCCCAGCAACCCTGTCTTTAGCACAGGCACCACTGCTCCAAGCCCAGTCATTTCTGGCCCGTTTTCAGCACTGGGTTCGCCTCCCAGTGATGCTGGGTCAGTACTGTCCTGGGATATGGAAGGATGTGTGTTTTACACAGCCCAGAAGTCAAAGCTCAGGTGGCTGGCTTCTGGGTGTTAAAAGCAGCACAAAGGCTCAGGCTACAAGCCTGCAGCCCAGCCCTTCCTCCCAGCAGCATTCGACCTGGCCTGGAACCTGCTCTCCCAGCATGGCGCTTCTCGCCTGGAGCCGTGTGTGATATCTGGACAAATGGGCCCATGTGAGAAGGGGGATCCCCTCAGCTCCTGAAGCACCTGCCAAACAGCTTCTAATGGATCCAGGGGAGGCAGGGTTACAGTTATTTCACATCTTGCTCTACGTGGGATTTGGTCAAATACATGAGCACCCTGCTGGCCTTTCCAGGTCCAGGCCCTCTGTGACTCATGGATGTGGCTCAGAGCAGGCATCACTGTGAAGGCCTGGAACTTGGTGGGGCCAGGACACAGGGAAGTGGTTGGCTGGCTCCAATGACAGGAGCCCCTGGAGAAGCTCCCGACTTCATACCCTGGATCAGCTGGAATAGGGAAGTGACTAACATGCTCACAGGTTATAATCCTGCACAAACAGGTCCGTGAGCCCATAATTCCAAAAAACTTCCAGTTAATAAGCTAAGGGAAATACGAAACTATGAGGCAAACATCGAGTAACCATGGCAGCATGATCCAGTGACAGGTGCTAAACCAGTCACTGCATGTCAGGGAAATGGGATGTTGGCGTATAAAACGTGACTTTGCAGTGTGAGCAGCCAGCACATAGCGCCTGAACCAAGCAACCACAACATTGCCAGGGAAAGACTGCCAACAGAGGGCACTTGGTCTGGTCTATTCCCACCAAAAACACAGTCATGAGAAAACTGGACTGAAAGCCATTCTACCAGACCACCAGCTGGAGGAGACACGCTGTGGCTGGCAAGAGGGGAAGTAGGGCCAAGGGCATCCGGCAGGACCCCTCACCGGCACACGATGTAGCGAATGACATTGGCGTGGCAGATGAAGATCTCATAGCTGTCCTCCTGCTGCTTGGCGTCCGCCCGGTGGATATAGTTCCGGAAGGCGGCCTCGATCCGCGCTCCATCTTCATAATACTGCTGGGGGCAGAAGAAGGAATCGTGCGTATGGAGGCAGTGTGGGCCCCGCTGCTACCAGGAGCCCAAGGGCAGAGAGGAGGCTGCTCCCCACAGGAGGCTGCCCCGGGGGGAGTTTTTTTTTACCACAGCCTCTGGCTTCCAGTGAGACACGGGGGGGTCGGGCTCGATGGGGGCGCCTTCCCTCAGCAGGTCTGTGCTGACCTTGCAGACTCCTGCAGAGAAGCACAGGACTCAGCCCCTTTAGGAGCAGCCACCCCTCCCTCCCTGCTGCTGGGCACCTAGGGTGCCTAGCACTCACCTGGCAGGTGTTTGCTGATGATGTCAGTGGTTTCTACCGCACGGGTCATGGAGGAATGGACGATTTTATTAAACTTCAACCCCAAGCTTGCAAGTCGGAGACCAGTTAGTTCAGCCTGCTCACGACCTTGAAGGTGGAATACACTGGAGAATTACAGGTGGTGGGAGTTCCTGCTTGTTTCTACTTCACAAATACTTCAGTCCTTACCAAGCACCATTAGGGCTGGGGGACAAAACGGGCAGCCCCTCCCAGGTCTTAGGCCTAAGGAAGAAGTCAGGCTTTCAACTGGTAAAGTCAGTGAGACAGACCAGCTACCTCCAGGCCCATACAGAAAAAGCATCAAAAACAACGGCCTCAAGGACTTCCCTGGTGGCACAGTGGATAAGAATCCACCTGCCAATGCAGGGGACATGGGTTTGATCCCTAGTCCAGGAAGATCCCACAGCTGCAAAGCAACTAAGCCTGTGCACCACAACTACCGAGCCCATGCTCCTCAACAAGAGAAGCCACTACAATGAGAAGCCTATGCACTGTAATGAAGAACAGCCCCCGCTCACAACTAGAGAAAAGCCCACACACAGCAACGAAGACCCAGAGCATCCATATATAAATAAATCTTCAAAAAAGAAAAAAAAACAACACCCAGCCACGGTTCAGCGTGGCTGAAGTTTGGGTGGAGTCCTGTTTACTATTTCTGGGTCCATTACACTGTTCTTACTCAACTCTATCCAAAGATTGGGTTTTAATGCTCCAGTGACCAGCCGTGCAATCACTACAGGCGTCAACATGTGAGGACGGACAACCAGCACTGCTAAGGTCTGGGTGCAAATACAAATGCTTTTCCTCAAATGTATCTTAGAATCCAACTGAAACGCCCTTGGAGAGTCAGTTTCAGCTGGACATGTGACATCACAGATGCAGCTTTACTTCTATCTGAGCCTGAGGACAGGCCACCAGACCCTTCACACAAAAGGGTACTATCTCACTCAACAAAGAAATTTGTAAAAATGTAAACTCCTTCTCCAAACACCCTGCGTTTCCTGTCTGAGGGACTTCTCCTGTGGATACAGGCACACAAAGACCAAGGTGGGAGGATGTGCCCAGCAGCACCATTCACAGTAGCAAGAACCTGCTACTGGGCGGGGCCCTGAGACATGCTACCGTTTATAAAGCAGCCTTTGAAGCTCTTCAGCAACTAAGTCAAGTCATGGGGCACCGGGCGGAGCCACCGCAGAGCACCTGCAGGCAGGATCCATCATAATATTCTTAAAGTTGAGGGGCCTCCCGGGTGGCTCAGTGGCAAAGAATCTGCCTGCCAATGCAGGAGATATGGGTTCAATCCCTGATCCAGGAAGATCCCACATGCTGTGGAAGAACTAAGCCCACGTGCCACAACTTACTGAGCCTGTGCTCTAGAGCCCGGGAACCGCAACTACTGAGCCCATGTGCCAGAACTGAAACCCACATGCCCTAGAGCCCGTGTTCCACAAGAGAAGCCACTGCAAAGAGAAGGCCGCACACAAGTACAGAGCAGCCCCCACTCACCACAACTAGAGACAAGCCTTCACAGCAACAAAGACCCAGCACAGCCAAAAATGAATAAATTTTTTAAAACTTATTAAAAAAAAAAAAAGGTTGAGAGCATTTTCAAAGTCTGTCTTGAGTCAGATTAAACTGATTATTACTATTAATGACAAAGCTCACATCTGGGCCAAGAACACCTGACACAGGTCCAAGGAGGCCTGCCTAGCGGATCAGCAGACAGCCCAGCCACATACCCAGGGGCGTCAGCGTGCGGTCCTTCTCCAGGGAGGCGTCCACATGGTACTGCGAGTGCCTGATGAGGAAGATGTGCCGTGTGGCCTTGGCCTTGCAGTGGTCCAGCCTGGACGTCAGCTCCTCTTCTCCAGACTCTAGATTCCTCTTCCGCAGGTTGACCAGGGACAGTGGTTCTCTCCTGATGTTGAAACACAAGACGGCGTACTCTGTGCCCCTGCTCACAAGTCACCCCTAGTCTTTCTGACAGAGAGGCTTCCTGTGTTGGGAGGTGTAGGGGAGGAGCCAACGTCCTCTGTTCTCGGTGCTAGGCCTGCCCTGGGCGGCTTATCTGGACAGACAGATAAGCAAAGCCTCTGTGCTGTTCATGTCCTTGTGAGGAGACAGACAGTCACAGCAAGGGGACCAGTAACACAGATAGGAGGAAGGAGTGGCTGTGGGAGGGCAGGTGGGACATGCCCACAGGGCGGCCTCGCTGACAGGGATGCTGTGCTGCCCCTTAGCAGCCACTGACCGTGTGGCTGCTTACGCTCAAAATCATAAAAATTAAGTACAATTAAAACTCCCATTTCCTCAATCACACAAAGCACATTTTCAAAGCTCAGCAGCAAGTGGGACAGTGGCCATCACATCAGACAGGGAGAAGAATGTTCCTAGTATCACGGGAATCCCCCTGGTTGGCCCTGCTGGGTGCTGGGAAAGGGCCGATGGCGGGGGTTGTGGCTGGGAGGGTGCAGCAGTAGCAAAGATGCTGAGAAACGATGTCTGGTGAAGACAGGCTCTGTTAGCTCATGGACCAGAAGTCAGTAGAAGTTAAATGTCTGTGCGACTGGCAGAGCTGGGAAAGAATGTACTCTGCTAAGACAGTGCTGGAAGAACAAGTTTTGAGGGAAGTCATGGTGAATTCAAGGGTTCTGCTTGGGCCATGTGAACCTGGGGTACTGTAACATAACCAGGCTGAGATGCCACACTGGCAGTCGTGGGGGAGCTGGGGCTTAGCCAGAGAAGACCTCTGGTACCACAGGCACAGATGCAGGATATCACTCTCCTTACTCCCTCATAAATCTGGACTTGGCAAGCAAATATAGCATATCAGCCTCAAACAAAGCTGAAGTCTGGCTCTCCCTCAAGTAAGTCCTTTAACCTCAGAGTGACCATTTCTTTGGAAAGGCCCAAGAAATTAAGAAGATTGTACTGATGTTTAAAAGGGACATGACCTCAGCCTAATCATGAGAAAAACAGACAAATCCCAACTGCAGGACATTCTACAAAATACCTGATCAGCACTCTTCAGAACTGTCAAGGTCATCACAAGTTAAGTCTGAAAAACTGTCAAAGCCTGATTGTCATTTAGGATCCTGGGAGAGACAATGGACTACAAGTAAAAACTGAGGAAATCTCAATAAAGTATGGACATCAGTTAATAATATTGTACCTATACCGGTTCACTGATTGTAACAAATACCCTATGTTAGGGTAAGGTGTTAACAACAGAGGAAGTTATGTGTGGAACTCTAACAAAATAGGAACTCTACTGTCTTTGCAACTTTTCTGTAAATAGATTATTTTTAAATGAATTTATCTTTAAAAATTAAAGGTTAAAAAGGATACCTCTTAAGTTCTCTATACAATGAGGCTAACAATAAACATTAGTTCTGTGCCCTACACTCAAAGTGTTAAGTAGGAAAGAGCTGGGACTGGGTAAACCATCCCACAACCCAGAGCAGTGCCATCCAATAGAAAGAGAACACCGGCAACGTATGTTATTTAAAATTTCCAAGTAGCCACATTTACAAAGTAGGAAGAAACAGGAAAAATTTCAATAACTCACTTTATTCACTCCAGCATATCAAAAATACTATCGTTTCAATACAATATTTTAAGATCTGCACTGCTTTGGTTTTTAAATTTAAGTTAACACTAAGTAAGGCTAAAAACTGCTTCCTGATCACAGAACCCACCATTTCCAAGTGCTCTATAAAAATACTGACAGCGCGTGGCCGGGGTGCCTGGGACCCCTGGACCTCATGCTCCTACTCAGTATGTCAGCTGGCCCTGTCCCTGCGCGGCCTCCTCGCAGAGGCCCCTTCCAGAACCCACCTCCACCTGACCCTCTCGGCAGTATTCCAAATATGGAATTAGCATGCCGTCACCCAATCTGAATATTCATGAGTTGAGAGACAGAAACAAGGACGAGAGCCCTATTAAGGTCCAACCCCTCCGTTTAGGGCTGAAAACCACCACTCCGGGCATCCCGGTACTCCTTCGTCAAAACAACCCCCTGGGCAGACAAGGAAACTGGCGCTCAGAAGAGTGGTCGAGGGAAGCCTCATGTCTGCAGCCAGCCTCGCGGAGAGAACCGAAAGAGAAACCTGCACGCAAACCTGCCCCGCCCATCCCTCCGTGGGACCCACCACACCGACCAGACGGGAAGGTTAGGGCCCGGGAAGGGCTACCGCCGCTGGCCCCGCACCTGTCCCAGTTGGGGTCCCAGACGCCGGGCCCGGGGCGCGACGTCCCCGCCCACGCCGGGGGCTCGACCACGCGCGGCTCCGCGTCCCCGCCCGCGCGGGGCTTCCCCACCGCCACTGCCGAGAAGAGCACAGCGGCCGAGCCTCCGGCCAGGCCGCAGGCCGCCAGCTGTAGCGCCTGCCGGAACGCCATGCCGGTCAAGTCCCGCGTCGACCCCACACGGGCTCCGCGCAGGCGCGCTCGGGTGTGGACGGCGTGCGGCGAGGGACACGCTTCGTCGGACGTACGCTTCCGGCCGGCTGGCTGCGCGGGAGCCGCCGCGATCGCCTTATTCGCCGCGGTGACTTCCAGGGATAAAGGCGGAGCCGGGTGGTAGGCAGTGGTTCTGAGACTTTTGGTCGACTCGCTGCCGGAGGCCTGCTGTGCGACTCGTTTCTGCGGTTGAGCGAGGGCTCGGACGGAGCCCCGGTTGAGCCGTCTGGGCAGGGACCCGACCCAAGTACTTACACCTGCACCTGCGGAAAAAGCCCAGGTGGAACCCTCGGATAATTTGAGGTTCTGGTTCAGATGAATTAGGACACTCCAGCAGGGTTTGCTGGTTGCTTTGTTTTTACGGTGACAAAATACACATACTGCAGAATTTACCAACGTAACCGCTTTTAGGTGTACAGCTCAGGGATATTAAGCACGTTCTCTTTGTTGTGCGATCCATCTCCAGAACTTTCTTATCGTCCCTAACTAAAATTCTGTGCCTGTTAAAACACTAAACTCCTCAGCCCTTGGCATCCACCATCCTGCTTCCTGTCTCAGATCGACTGCTCCAGGAATCCGAAAGAAATAGAGTCAAACAGTATTTGTCCTTTGGAGCTGGATTATGTCACTTAACAACGTCCTCAGGGTTCATCTGAGTCATCTGTCAGAATGTCCTTCGTTTTTAAGGGTGAATAATATTCCACTGTATTGACGGACAACATCTCTTCATTCATCAATGGACATTTGGGTTGTTTCCCCATTTTAGCTATTGAGAATAATGCTGCTGTGAACATGGCATACAAACGTCTCTTCAAGTCCCTGCTTTCTGTTCTCCTGGGTGTATACAACTAAATGGAACTGCTGGATCATCTTGGCAGACTTAAATGGGGAAGTGATATCCGATTTACATTTTAAAGTCACTCTGGATTTTGAAGAATGAACGTATTCCACAGAAATACCCAGACCTCTGCATGAACATGGTGTCTTAAACCCATATATTTATGTCTCCTTCCAGAAGGTCACTTATGAAAAATGATAGCAAAAAAAATTTTTTTTAAAAAGGACAAATTCAAAAAGATGTGCTTGAATTCACAGAAGAAACCAAGCAAAGAGATCAGCTGACAAAATTTTGAAAGCTGGAAATCAGATTGTTATTGATCTGAGAAGATGGAATATTAATTGCCTTCACTGAGGGAAGCCAAGAAGCAAGCGCATCCAGTCCTGTGAGTCTGGAAGAGCCAGATGAGTTACAGGTGCTAGCCCCAACAAAACCGGGTCCCTGCGTGGCCAGCCACCACCAAGGACGGCGTCACAAGTGCAGCCGTGTACAGAAACCTTCCACAGAATGTCTGAGTGGCTTTGACTCTTTTAACAATGATACACATCCAAGTACTTACAGACATTTCAGGTAATCCTGATAGGGTAAAACAAAGATCAAATCAACCCTGAATATTCACTGGAATGACTGGATAGAGCCAACTTATTGAAAAAGACCCTGATGCTGGAAAAGACTGAAGGCAAAAGGAGAAGAGGGGACAGGGGATGAGATGGTTGGATAGCATCACCGACTCGATGGACATAAATTTGAGCAAACTGTGGGAGATAGTAAGGACGGGGGAGCCTGGCATGTTGCAGTTCATGGGGTCGCAGAGTTGGACATGAGTTAGTGACTGAACAACAACAAAGATCAAATAGAAAAAAAAAAAAAAAGAACCCTGGGAAAACAGAAAACAGCACACAGGACAGAAGAAAATTTTAAAATATATACAGTTGAGATCCCAAGGGATATTGTATCCATGAAATAAGGATGGGAGACTATCAGGAAGGAATGTTCTAAGAATGAAAAACTAGGGAAGGAGGGCTAATGTAAATAAGCAACAGGAGAGTAGACCCAGTGGAAAGGGTGGTATATAGGGCCTCTCAGAAGGTCAGGGAAAGTCTGGTCTAAGGGGCCCTTGCCCTATGGGGCCAAGTAGCTAAACGGTTGTATTGTGATATATTTTACCACAAATTTTTAAACATTTAAAAAATTCCAAGAGCAGTCCTCTGGTCACTCATTTCTATCAAAACAATAGCAATTATTCTGAGAAATTAAAATCACCACTGAAAATGCTACATTATAGTTTATTGTGATCCTAATTCAATCCAAGGTGACAGGAGAAATCATCTCTGCCATATTTAAGTTTCTAGGGCAGCACCACCTGAGGACAGCGATTGCCTTTTTAAAACACCATTCTGACATTAAGACATTTCTGTTTCTCCATCCATCATGTTCGAGTCATCTTGAATCTCATGATCTAGAGCCCGGCTGGCTTATTTCTGTTCTCTCAGCCCACCCCAGTCATCAGTATGTCTGACACCCTCTCCAGGTCATCTTCACTTCCCCAGAGAGGCCAGGTAGGCGTACCAGAACAGAGCCGCCAAGTTTGCAAAAAGCACCCGGAACTGCCAGAGAGAACAGATGGTAAGGTGAAAAGTAAGAGGAAGGTCCTGGGCATACTCATCAAGTATGAGGCCCCCAGGACAGTACTCATCCACTGGTCAGCCCATCCACCCACTGTTGGATTTACTGAGTCTTTACTTTGCATGAGGCACTGTGCTTGGGCTCCAGCAGAGAGGGTGAGGAAGACAGTCCCCCTGCCTGATGATGTTAACTGGACAGTAGGGAAAACACTCCTTCACTGATCACTTCAGCTCCTGGTAGGCCTCTTACCCCAGGACCAGACATCATGTGGGTAGCTTCACCCGGCTCTTCCCTGACAACTCCATGACCAGTTCACTCAGACCCATCCTGTTGCCACTATCTGCTTCAATGATCTGACAGACGTACTCCCACCTAAAATCACCTTTAGTTAATTACTGAGTCTCCCCTGCACATAAGCTCCAGGAAAGTAGCAGTCTGGCCTATCTCATTAATTGCTCTAGCCCAGAGTCTACAGCCACAGGGCATAGAGCAGGTGCTCAATACATATGTGTTGAATAAACTCCCTGCCGCTTAAGCACTCACCTGCAACCACCTTTTAGGGAGCTCTCTGACCCCAAGCTTGCAGTACTGCCCCTAAGCTACTCAGAAGGATTCTATTTTCCAGCCTCTCTACTCTCATCCACAGGCCCCTCCACATTCTCAGCCATTCTGTTTTCTCATGTCTTTATTTCATTCTCTATATGCCTTAGAACCTATGGTCCATATCCCCGGTTTTCTTCCCTTCCTGTTCCTCAGTTGTACTCCCTTGAAAAACCACAATCCTCCCTGCTTCTCACCTGCCCCAGGCCCCTGCACAAAAGGGTCTTTAGCCTCTGCTGGCTCCCCCATCTCCAATCAGCTTCCTCTCCTATCTTTCACAATGCCAAGCCGACCACTACTTTATTCCCCTCAAAATACCCATCAGCCTCCCCTGCCCTTCCCACCTCCCTCCTAGGTGTGGCCGGGGGTTCCCAGTCAACAGTGACCTCCTCTCCTCTGCTCAACGGGAAGAAGTGTCTCTCTGCTTATGTGCCACTCCCATCCCCACCCCTCTCCCTGGGGCAGCCTGGGGTGCTGTGTGCCTGTCACATGGCCACTCTTCCAGCTGCCAAACCTTCTCCTTCCCTGGACCACTGCTAACTACGGTTTTGCCCCTATGCTTCACAAACTTGTAGTTAGACTTTGTAGTTTATCTTCTACTTTTTCACCCACTCAGTCCTCAACAATCTGGCTTCAGCCCCATCAAGCCACTGAAATTGCTCTTGGAAAGGTCATTTAAGCTAATGGAGACTTAGCGATTTTTATTTTAACTTCCAACAACATCAGCTACTGCTGTCTCTCACTGCCTCTGGTCTTCTGCTATCCTTGGTGTGTGTGGTGTGTGACTACCAAGCCCTCCCTTCTCCCCCTTCCCACCCTTTCAAGGTAGCTCTTTCCCAAGGGGGCTCTTGCCCCGAGTCTCTTTCCTCTATCTAAAGCAGGGTGGAAACCAGCTTTTATGAGCTAATTTCAGGTAGATTACTTAAGTAGTGTGCAGAAAAATGGTAACACAGCAGGCTGAGGCCTGGGAACTTCTGCAAAGGCCTGTTTGAGAGGTTGGTGTCTGGGAACTTGGATGTGGGTTTCCACCTTTCTCCAACTGATGAGAATGGCTCCCTGGGCCTAGAGTGCCTACAAAATCAGTGTGGCTGAAGCTGAGTGGCTGCTCTCCTCTCCGGAGTCTAGAACTCTGGTGCAGGCAGCAGTGTCCATGTGCCAGCCCCAAGTAAAACCCTGGGCAGAAATATTGCCTTGGCTGATTTTGTGGGTAAATGATCGCTTGCCCCCAGTAGCCCTCAGGGCAGGGAGCATGGGGCACCTACAATGGCGTCCCAGGATCCAGTCGCACATCCCTTTTGTGTGGCCCTAATAAATCTCAGCTGTGAGCCCGTCCACCTGGCAGTGGTCTTGAGACCCAGTCACAGGTGAGCTATACTGGGTGTGAGGACAGTGGACAATGGCAGGGCCTTCAACCAACCGGAGGGTGGCCCCTCAGCTGCCTGCCTAGGGCCAGCGGCCAGAGGTCAGTGAATTGGTTCATGCCCAGACACTGTGCCCCTTACCACTCAGAGCCCGCCCCCGCCTCACTCAGGTTTGGCTCTGATGTCCCTGCGGGTGAGGCTGCCTTGGGCTGCAATCTAAGGTGGGGGATGGGGGTGGGCATCCAACCCTAGAAAGCTGAGCACAGCCTGGGATGAAGGGGCACAGCGTGGACCCAGCTTGGGCCCCCCTGTGTCGCTTTGCCTCCTCAAATCCAGTAATGGTAACAACTTGAAGCAGAGAGAAAAGCCTTGGGAGGAATCCAGAACCTGGGATGACCCAAGGCTCAGGAAAAAGGCTGGGCTCTAGGGGAGCTTGAAGCCCCCTGTGGCTCCATGCTGGCAGCTGGCTGGCCTCACCTGCACAGGGATATAGTTGATGTTAATAAACTGCACAGGTGTCCACACTCGCCAGTTCATCCGCAGCGCTGGCCAGAACCCGCTCTTCATCTTGGCAGCGAAAGCGGCGGTGTCCTGCCCCTGCAAAGGTGGGGAAACGCAGACCATGAGCAATACCGGCCTTCTAGGCGAAGGACCCCAAAGCCTAACTCAATGATTTCTTTAAAACTTCATGTTTTGTTCCATTTATATGGACATAGCACATGCATGTGCTTGATCAGTGATACAGCCAGATGAACTAACAATCCAATAGGAAGATCATCGGAACAGTGCTCTCATTGTGTGTGACCTTTGCCCGAGACCCCTGAGAGCTGAGTTGATGATGGTGTGATTCACACTGCTGGCCTGGGCACCAGAATTGCAGCTGCTGATGGCTCAGCTGTCAGTTCTTTCCAGAATAACCTCTGAAGTTGATGCATTTCCTATCAAAACTTGTCAGGAGTTCTTTTTAAAAAATAGACCCCAGTAAATGATTCTAAATGTCACCTGGAAGGATAGATGCACAAGAATACCCATCTTGAAAAAGAGTAAGAAAGGAAGGCTTGCTTTACTAGAGATTTTTAAATTCTGTACAGTTAGGGCAATTAAAAAGTCTGGTGGTGGCAGCGGTGGTTTCATCGTTAAGGTGCGTTGAGACTCCATGGACTGTAGCCCACCAGGCTCCTCTGTCCATGGGATTTCCCAGAATACTGGAATAGGTTGCCATTTCCTCCTCCAGAGGATCTTCCCCACCCAGGGATTGAATCCACATCTCCTGCATTGGCAGGCAGATTCTTTACCGCTGACCCACCCAGGAAGCCCATAGACCGAAGTACATCTCACACTATATTAAAAACACATAATACTACAGGAAAGCATAGGAAAATATTTCTATTATCTTTGGGCCTATCAAAATGTACAAAATAAAATCATAAGAGTAGAAGAAGAAAATATAGGAAAATATTTCCAGTATCTTCCTTTAAGGAAGCCTATGAAGGAAAAGACTAGAAGATTTGAATACATGACTTTTTAAGCTTTTGTATGGAGAAAGACACTATAAGATACTTTATATAACTTACACAAACATTTTTATGAACTTAAAACAAACACCTAAAAATGGTAAAAATATCTGTAACTTTTATTTGGCAAAGGATGGATATCCTTAATATGTACAAACATACAAGAAAGAAAAAATGCAAACATTCTAAGAGGAAATGAGCAGAGTTAGTGGAAGAAATACAGATAAGCATATAGAAAGACACCCAACCTCATAAAGATACAGAAAATATTTTTCACCTGACTTCCTGGGTTGGGCAGTGATTAAGAATCTGCCTCCCAGTGCAGGGGACACGGGTTTGATCCCCCGTCCGGGAAGCTTCCACATGCTGCACAGCAACTGAGTCTGGCACCACTACTATTGAGCCCACATTCTAGAGCTGGAGAGCTGCAACTACTGACCCTGCGTGCCTAGAGCTTGTGCTCCACAACAAGAGCTTAGAGGTCTCTGGGATCACAAAGCTTGTGTCTGAATCCTGACTCAGTGACTCACAGTTACAGCACCTTAGGCCAGTATTTACCCTGTAAATAACTGAAGGCCTCAGCTTCCTCAGCTGTCAAGTGGGTTGATGTTAGGCTCAAAGACCTGAAGCACTGGATGCAGAGCTCAGTGCTCAAGAGATGTCAGCGGATGCTATCATTCTGCACCACTGTAGGGAGGACAGACAAGGACAGCCTTTTTGGATAACAATTCTAGGAATTGACCATGAAGGAATCCCTATACAACAGGGACAGGCACACGTCTGGATCACAGAATGACGGATGTGGAAGCAGCTTGTAGTGTGTGTGCCGTATGGAGAGTGTGGTCTCACATGTGTCATTATGTGGTGGGAACTTTATGTGCCTTGGTAACATTTGCCTTATCCGTGTAGGGTATTTATTTTTTAATGAAAATATACTCACTTCCTATCTGGAAGGAAAAAATAGGGAGAAACTGCTGTGGTACCCTCAATCCTAACACAGGCACCCTTTCACTTTCTCCTATTTGATTTCCTAAGGACTTCCCAGATATTTCTTTTTACTATCAGGGACTTATTAGGAATCACAGGGAAGTTTAAACATCTTTCCTACCTCCCACCAGGGTCACTTTAGACAGCAATGGGTGTTCTCCTTACTAACAAGAACTTGAGATGTGGTTTCAAAATAAAACCCAAGTGAGAAGTGTTTACTTGCTGTGATTGGTTGAAATAAATTACTTCCAGGGCAGAACGTGACACATCTCAGCACACAGAGGACGGAAAGGAGATGGTGAGGGTGGTAGGTAGTGGGAATAAGGTTGGGTGAACACACCTCTCAAGTTTTCCATTGCCATGTTAAGTCTATGCTGATAAGTTAACTCTTCAGAGCACTTGTGATGTCCACATCCCGAGTGAGCACAGGGTTCTGCAAGGTCCATGGACCCCTCTGGTGTCTGGTGAAGCCCATGCATCCACTTCCCAGAATGTTTTGAAATGTATAATAAAATATGTGGGAGTACAAAGAAATCAATTATACTGAAGTATGGGAGTTGGTGACAGACAGTGGGGCCTGGCATGCTGCAGCACACGGGGTTGCAAAGAGTTGGACACAACTGAGCAACTGAACTGAACTGAATAGCTATCGAAACATTCAGAAACATTCTTATAAACCAGTATATGTGCTTTTTCACTAACACATTCAGTGATAAGACCTGCTGAAAGGTGTAAGGAGTGATGAGCATAAACAATACTCTGGGGTAACTGTGACAATGGACATGTGACAGCCCTCTCTACCTGGGACGCTTACATCAGGCCAACAGGTACTGCTAATACTACTGTGCTTTGCTTCTGATATTTCATAGAGGACAATGTGAAACTTCAACTTGACTGAAAAGTTCAGAGACCCTCTGAATTCCAACCACATTATCCTTATGCCAAAGAATAGCTGGCGTGCATGAGCGCTAGAGACCGACCTCCAGGAAGTTCATGACAAGGAAGAACAAAGACAGGAAGGCGGGTGCGAAGAGAAGGCGGTCCAGGAGGAGCCTCTTGATGCTTGCCAAGGGGACCTCGGAAGGGATCCAGCGCTCCATCAAGAGGTAGAAGAAGTGACCCAGTGGCCCTGTAAAAAAAAACCTGAGGCCCGCGGTGGGGGTGAGTTGGATACACCCTTCATCCTCAAACCCCAGATCCTAACACCTGCCTCCCTGGAGTCCCTCAGCACTGACTACAGAGGTCTGTGTGGCCCTTCTAGAAAACATGCTTTCAATGCATCTGCTCCAGGCATTCATTTTTGCCTCTGACAGACCAGGCTTGTTCGTGCTTTGCACCCCCTTGTCATCACATGGCTGGCTCCTTTTCAATACTTGGCTCAGAGAGTTCCTTCCAATTGTCCTGAATAATGAACCTACCGCTGTCCCAGCCACTCTCTATTCCAGGCCCTGTCCATTTTCTTCAGAGCATTTATCACTGGATGTCATGGTCTCATTTGTTTATACAGTGCCCTCTCTTCACCCTAGAAGGTAAATGCCGCAAGACAGGATTGTGTCTATCTGTTCACTGCTCTGTCTGGACAGGGCCTGGCTCAGAGAAGGTGCTCGGCAAATAAACAGAAGCATCCCGGGTGTCAGAGCTTTTTATCAAACTCTCTCCGATCATTATCAGGGCTGAGATCTGGTGCTGTGCACTGGCTTGTCTGTATTATTTTTCATTCCAAACAGCACAGTGTACTCAGGAAGAAAACTGAACCCTGCCACCATGTCTACTGGATCAACAGATCTGAGACTCCATGAAATCCAGAACCAAAAGATGAGCAGGGGCCCAGGGGCCTTCCAGCTCCACAGTGCCAAGCCTTTAAAAAAGTGGTTTTCCCTCGTCTTTCTCCACCCTTTCATGGAATGTTAACTGGCCCAGAGCAGGGCTTCTCAGGAGGAAGAGAAACAGAAAGTCTTGAGGATGGAAAACTGTGACTGGATAAGGGGAATGCATCAGAATCACTCCCAGGTGGAGGGATTACCACCCCCTCTTTGGAGGGATTAGGACTTTAAATACATTATGGGAAAAGCTGTGATGAGTCAAGTTAGCATGCTTACAATACAAAAATGTTGTTTGTGAATTTTGAATTGAAAAAAATCAGTCCTATTGCAAAAGATTTCTAAATAATCCATGTATACAAACAGTGTTGTTGGCCAGAGAACTCGGGGTAGATTTAATAGATAAAACTTCTGAATCTCTGTGCTTTTGCGATTTAAAAAGTAGTTCAGAAATGACAATTTTCAGGATACCTAAGGATTTCTTTTCTGAATGGTTATGCTCTGAATTTAACAACAGAAACTAACTGGTCATATTTGAGTCTGTTTCCCTCTTTCAGAGTCTTTGGGTCTTGAAGTCTGATTTCAGGTTTAGATGCCCTCAGGCCTCTCAGCTCAATTACTATGGCCACCCTCACCCATGCAATTCAAAATAAAAACCAAATAAAACTACAAAACAAGTGAAGCTAACGTATATCATCCAGATTTTTCTCCCATGATGACTTCAATGCTTTTTTAAAAATTACTTTTCCAAATTAGGTAATTCCAGGTGTTGATATCCTAGCTTTGTCGCACTTAGCCTGCTACTGAGTAAACCAGTCCCTTTATGGAACTCACCCATAGATGGCATATCTGAGAGGCCCGCTGACATCTAGCTTTTGAGAGCAGTTTTCTTTTTTCTGCTGCTTCTCAATCAACTGTGCCAGGAAGTTCCCAAGTGCTGACAAAATGCCACTGTGGAGAGAGGGGTATTCAGAAAACAGAAGTGAACTACCGGGGCTGGGGGGCGGATATCTATTCCTGCACATAACTAGCACAGTGGTTCGAAGAACATGCTGGGGATGGGTGGAGATGAACCCTTATCAGAGCAGCGAAATGTAAGTTCCCTGCATGAAAAGGTGGAGACGGCAGAACTTATACACACACAGAAGCATGGTAAGATTTCCAATCGGTGGGTTGTATAAGTGTCATACCTGGATTGTGATGCTATCACATAATTTTGGAAAAAGTTACCCTGTTTAGTTATAAAAGGCAACACAAGGGTTCCTTATGACGAAAATTTTCTGTATTTTGACTCTGGTGGTAGACACACAAACCTATACATGTGACAAAACTGCATAGAACTTAACACCTACAGTCACAGAGGAGAACAAGAAAAGCTGGGGAAATCTGAATAAGTCCTATGGTCTGTTATCTATGCAGTGTCCTGGTTGTGATACTACAGTTTTACAGAATGTTGCCAATGGGGGAAATTGGGGAAAGTATACAAGGGATCTCCCTGTGGTGTTTCTTACAACTACATGTGAATCTGGGGCTTCCCAGGTGGCGCTAGTGGTAAAGAACCTGCCATGCAGGAGACGCAAGAGACACAGGTTCGATCCCTGGATCGGGAAGATCTCCTGCGGGAGGGACTGGCAACCCACTCCAGTTATTCTTGCCTGGAGAATCCCATGGACAGAGGAGCCGGGTGGGCTGCAGTCCACAGGGTCGCAAAGTCAGACATGACTGAAGCAACTTAGCATAAGCGCACATGTAAATCTACAATCATCACAATAAAACTTTCAAATAGAAAGGTGGAGGTGGGCCCAGCTACTTAATAATTGGTCTATATCTGCATTCTGAGAAGCTTTCTAAGCTGTAAAGTCCAAAATTCTTGGACGAGACAAGGAGCCTCTTGATCTGATCTTTCACTACTTCTTCCTCTTCCTCTCTCTTGGTTGTTGTTCATTTTCTCCAGGAACACAGGCCCATCTTCCACTCCACCACTATTAGATTGCTCCTCCCTCAGGACCTTTGCTCCTGCTGTGCCCTCTGATTCCCTTTTTTGTACAGCCTGTTCCTTCTTCAGGCTTCTATTTAAGTGTCACCTCCTCAAATAAAACTTCCCTGACCACTTTAGCTGTGTTATACATTTATCTACTTTTTGACTAGTTCTTCACTAGAATGCAAGATCCATGAGGGTAGGGACAGGACCTACTTATTTCAATCATCGCTAATGCTCCCCAGACAGGAAGGAGCTGTACACATGTATGAAAGGCTGTATTAATAAAAGGGGACAAACTTGTAAAACGGATTAACTAAAAGGAAGAGGGGATGTCTCATAAAATGTTTAGTACTCCAAATCAAAGGGCCCACCTAACTACAGCAAGGAGGGCACTGTGTCAGCTTTCTCCCAAATGCAAAGCTGTTAAGCATGTCTTAACACCTCCCACCCGGTCTAGCCTTCCTCGCCCTTCCTCAACCCATTTAGTCCATCTTGTGGTGGTCGTGGTTTAGTCGGGAAGTCCTGTGCGACTCTTACGACCCCAGGGCCTGTAGCCCTAGCCCGCCGGGCTCCTTTGTCCATGGGATTTCCCAGGTAAGAATACTGGAATAGGTTGCCATTTCCTTCTTCAGGGGCTCTTCCCGACAAAGGAACCGAACCCGGGTCTCTTGCATTGCAGGCAGATTCTTTACCGACTGAGCCATCAGGGAATCCCCAGCCTATCCTGGACTCAAAACAAGAGCAGGTACCAGGGAAGCCCCAGTCTAACCTAGCCTCAAAACAAGAGCAGGTACCAACGAACTGGAAGGTAGCTGCAGAACCTGCGCAGAGCCGAGCGGGTGACAGATGTTTCCCCCAGTCCCCTTTTACCCCGGACGACCGCTACATCCGGGGCAGAGGGGCCGGAGACCCGAGGTCTGCAGCAGGTCCTTCAGCTCGTGCACTTCTTTAGTCTGGTCCCTGGGTCCACATTTTAGGGTGTTTACCAGTTACAGCTCGGAACCAAATATACAGAACAGCACGTGCTAAGAGTTCTGGTTAATTTAAGGCATCTGGAGGGTCATTTTGACACACCGGGATTTTGCCTTCCACATTCAAACCCCCACGTTGGATGCACTTATGGGGCTGGGTCACCGGCCGACCGAGCTCTGGGCCGCGCCCACCCTCGCACCCCACCGGCCCCGTCTCGTCCCCTCCTCCGCCGCTCCGCGCAGACCTGGTGGCCGCTTTGGTGAGTACTGGGTAGAGCCGCAAAAGGCGCAGGTACTGGGAGAGTGCCCGCCGCGGGAGCGGCCCTAGTCCAGCCTCCGCCCGCAGCTTCGACGCCGCCGGCGCCATCGTCTTCCCCGGTCCACGCCCACCGGGGGCATGGACCCCACTCCTGGCTTGCCGGGCGCTGGGCCCAGGGCGCGGGGCGGGGACGGCCGGACATTTCCCGCCCCGCCGCGTCCCGCAGTGCCGCCGGGTACAGACCCCTGGATACGCAACGCGCACCTCCGCGCACTTTTCCCGGACTCCCTAACCGGCCACCTCCCCCTCGGGCGCCGGCGGCGATTGGAGCTTTGTGGGGCGGGGTGCGACGAGCCTCCTGATTGGGCGGTGGGGCGCTTCCGGCTTCTCGCGAGAGTCATTGCGAGCGCGCCAAATTTCTACAGGGAAGTGGCGGCGGCGGCGGCAGTGCTATGGTTCTGAGGAATACCGGGCGACTGCGCTCGGACCCGGGCGCGGACGGGGAGCCCAGCCGGTGAGACAGGTGGCAGGCGGGCCCCGAGGACCTTCCTTTCGGCCTGGCGGCGCAGCAGCGCCCCCTCCTTAGCGCGCGCGCGTCGTCCTTAAGCTCTGGCGAGAGCGCCTGGGGCGCTCCACTCGGCCGCCCGACGTGGGCTCCCGGTTGAGAGTCCGGCAGCTCTCCGAAGCTGCCCCCTCTCCCCGCCGTCTCCTTGTTGGCGCTGTGTCCGAGGCCCTCCGCCTGCGGCCCGGCGGCAGCGCAACGGGGAAGGGGCGGCTCTAGGACGGGGGCGGGGAGGAGGAACGCACCAGAGCCTGGCTCCTGCTGGTGCTGCGCTGCGCACGAGTTCTCAGGGTAGTAGCTGATGGTGTCCGGTCATGCTAGGAGCGCGCGGAGGCCTTGCAGCCTAACCTCCTGTCGGCGCTGCAGGCCCGCGGTCGGCGCGTCTTGTGCTGGAGTGAGGGCTGTGGGGCCGCAAGGGTCCAGCCCCACTGCCTCGCGCGGTCTCGGGGCGGCCCTGACCGCAGTTTCGGCGAGGCTGCGGAGTAAGGAGAACAGCTTCTGACTTAGTTCTAAGCTCAGAAGCCCTTAAAATTAAGATGTGACGGGGTTTTGTTCGTTCTGAAAGCTTTAGGGGAGAATCTCTTCTCTTGCCCTTTGTAGTTTGTAGAGGCTCCTTCCTCTGTTTTTAAAAACAGCACTGTCGCATTTCCAGCCTCACTCTCCTCTCTGTCTCTAATTTCTGGCTCTTATAAAGAACCTTATGATTACAGTGGGTCCACCCAGATAATCCCCATCTCAAAATACTTAAAGTCATCACACCTGCAAACTCCCTTTGGTCATGTAATATAACAGAGGTTCCTTGGATTAGGAAACAGACATCTTTGGTGTGGGGGCTGTCAATTATTCTCTACAGCAGGTGGCTATAATTTTTTGTGAAAAATAAGGGTCCTCATCTTGAAATAGATCATTCTGTTCTTCAGATGTAGGTGACCCAAGGAATATCTTCAGGCAAAGGAGTTTTTCTTAAGCAAAATTCTCTGACCACTTATGTTTATAAACTAATAACTAATGAATCATGTTACAGTAATTAAAGACATGAATTCTGCACAGGCTTGGTTCAGATCTTTTTTTTTCTCTAACTAGTCTCTGTTTTGTATATTTAGCTTTCTTAGACTGCTTTCTTTCTTAGACTGCACCATTCTAGACACATACATATTTTTTTCCCTCTGCTCATTGATTTAAAAGTAGCTCATTTATTTACATTAAGACAAAAAGTCATGGGGTATGGATTCTTAGCTGTACATTTTTGAGGAGTGGAGAATATAGTTGGCTTAACTAATAAAGAGGCCTTCAGCCCAAAATACACAGGGGCCAGAATCTCAGAACGGCAGTTTAAAGAAGAAACTATTAATAGCATTTGCTTTTTAAGTTGGAATGCCAATATGGTAATTATTCTGTTTTGAAGATGGATAAGCCATAATTATTGTATTGTATCTAAATGGGATCACACCTGTGAAATTAAAAAATTGTGAACAATTTGGGATTATTCTAATCTCTGGAATCAAAATAGATTTGGATAGTTCTGTTGATGGAAAGTCTTTGTCAAGTACTTAATTTAAGGTTTATGATAAAATCTGTATAAACAGTTATTTAACCCTAAGCAGAGAAAGGCTTGGGAGGTTTGAGGCAGATGTAACTGAGCTGGGAAGTGATTTCCCTTCTCAGTTGAGATAGTTCCTCTCACACTGAACAATGTTATATCCCCATGTTTATCCATATGTGGTTCTTCCAACATCCAGACTCAGGTGTTCCAGAAGATATATCATGCTTTTAAGGTACAGTTTATTCTACCACAACAGGTATTCCTATAACCCTAGTTTGTTCACATGTAGTTGGTAAACAGGAGAATATCAGTAAAATGTGGAGATTGTATTGGTTCATTTGCAGTTTTCCCTAGGCAAGGGGGTCAGAATCGAGTAGAATTAAACAAGTCTTCAGTAGAGAAGGAAAGAGCCCTTGGCTGGAGTGTGGCACAGATATGTGCCCTGTTGGCTCTGTTATCTGAGTGCCTGTACCAGTGCTCCCCTCCAATCTCAGGTGGCAGGCTACACTTTTTTCTCCTGTACTCAACAGTCATAAACCAGGACCTTGCTTCTTGTGTTATGCATTTAAAGCAAACAACTCTGTAGAAACATGATTATTGACTTTGCTGTATAGAAATTAGAGCTACCTTTCAGTGTTTATAAGCCAGCTAAAAGAAAAATGGCTTAGCATGGAACACTGCTGTCTCTGCACTCAGACACTGAACTGTGCAGCCCAGCACACTGCAGCCATCCTTGTTTCACTTTCCTAGCGTGAAAATCCCATGGACGGAGGAGCCTGGTGGGCTGCAGTCCATGGGGTCGCTAAGGGTCGGACATGACTGAGCGACTTCACTTTCACTTTTCACTTTCATGCATTGGAGAAGGAAATGGCAACCCACTCCAGTGTTCTTACCTGGAGAATCCCAGGGACGGGGAGCCTGGTGGGCTGCCGTCTATGGGGTCGCACAGAGTTGGACACGACTGATGTGACTTAGCAGCAGCAGCAGCAGTTGTAAGAAATTACACAGAGATCCCTTAACCTAGTTTCCCCCAGTGATAACAGCTGACATAACTAGAGTCACAACCAGGAAATTGACATGATACAGCAGTGCATGAACACTGGTTTATGTGTGTGTAGATTTAGTTCTGTGCACTTTTGTATTCATGACCAACAGCACAGTCAGGCCACAGAACAGTTCTGACCCAAGGGTCCCTCATGCTACCTTTTTATAGCCACAGCCATCCCCCTTCCCCCATTAATGGCTAATCCGTTCTCCATCTCTAAAGAATGCTATATAAGGAATAAAGTATGTAATTTGGGGGAGTTGGTTTTTTCACTCAGGCTAATTCCCTTGAAACCATTCTAGGTTATTGCATGTATCAATAAGTTTGTTAGTGATGAATTGTATTCCATGGGAAGGATATAACACAGGTTAACTATTCACCTGTTGAAGAGTATCTGGGTTGTTTCCACTTCTTGTCTATAATGAACAAAGTTGCGGTGAATATGCACATACAAGTTTTTTGTGTGAACATGAGTTTTCTTTCGCCTGGGATAAATGCTCAAGATTGCAATACTGGACTGGATGCATTTTTCTTTTTAACTACCCCATGAGGCGGCATGTCCAGCCAAGATTGTTGTTTTTATTAGTGTTCTGGTTACATAGGTAAACAAGTTTTGACATGAGTATGACATCAAACAATATGACGTCCCAGTCATATTTTTCCTATGAATCCTGTTTTCTTAATGAGCACTTTTCGGGGATGCTCCTACCATGTCATGTCTGAAATGCTTATACTAGGTGGACTGAGGGTTGCGGGTGTAGAGTGTCATGATCAGTGGAGACTGGATTTCCCTCTTTTCACTCAGGGATGATGGCTCCTCTTCCTCTGTCTCGGCACTCAAGCGCCTGGAGCGCAGTCAGTGGACAGATAAGATGGATCTGCGGTTTGGTTTTGAGAGACTCAAGGAGCCTGGTGAGAAGACTGGCTGGCTCATCAACATGCACCCTGTAAGCACCTGTGCTTTTCCTCCGTCTTCCTCTGCCCATTCAGGAGGGCAGCACAGCCCTTCCCTGAAGAGCAGGTGACACCTGGCGGGAACATGTTGTGGACCATCCAGGGAGAGATGGGATTGTTTGCAGCTCTCCAGCTTTCTTTAACTTCTCGGGGTCTTCTCCGGGTCATTAAGAGGTCACTGGGATAACAAAGGTGAGGGGCATCCCTGTTACCCATAAAAATAAAGCTTTCAAAGATGAGGAGACAGAGATATTCCCATCTGGATGCTGTTATGACACAATTCTTGTGAATGGGTCTGGTAGGGTTTATGCAAAGGTAGAGAAAGACTTTGTTTTTAAAGTACTCAGTTTCCTAGAGAAGGAAGAAAAGGCTCTTGTACTTTGTAGAGGAAAACCTTGTGCTCTTGTTGACCAACTCTCTTGCAGACTGAGGTATTAGATGAAGATAAACGCTTAGTTAGTGCTGTGGATTACTACTTTATTCAAGACGATGGGAGCAGATTTAAGGTAAGGCCCTTGAACCCAAAGAAGCTAAAAACCCCTCAGTGATGAGGCATAACTGGGCCCAAAATGATATGTGTCCTTTTAGCTCTGCAGCTGTGAGGAGAGAGGGATTATGGGAGACTTGTAGCAGGCAGCTGCCCAAAGCTCTTTAGGAACATGGGCCCCATGGAGCCACACTAGTCACCACTTAAGATGTCCTAAGAGAAGCTAGCTCAGGAAGACTGAAAGATGAGCAGTATTGTGTCTCTTAGACTCTTGCCCTTGTGATATGTGCAAGTCTAATTTTCTGTTGTATCATCTCTCTTAAGACATGTCCAGGTCAATGATGCATTGAATCTAGGCTGCTCACGGGTATAATAAAAACAGCCTGTCTTCATTTTTCTCCTTTTTTTTCTTTGTCATCACCCCACATGGGCTGTAATTCTTGCAGGTGGCCTTGCCCTACAAGCCATATTTCTACATTGCGACCAGAAAGGTAGGTCTGTCGTTTATGGCATTAGGTCAAGTGACCTGAGCTTCATTTTGTGGGGAGAGTCAAAACTGGAAATAAAGAGGCAAGGAAGGAAATAGATTTTACTAATGGGACGTCTTTTCATTCTGATCCTGATTTAGGGTTGTGAGCGAGAAGTTTCGTCTTTTCTTGCTAAGAAGTTTCAGGGTAAAATTGCCAAAGTAGAGACTGTCCCTAAGGAGGATCTGGACTTGGTGAGTATCACCCAGCCCTTTCTGGGTAAATTAGGCTGGGTCTGCTCTGTCCATGGGGTGAGATGGGGGAGGACATGTTTGGTACATGTGGGGCAGTATAGATGATGGACTTTCGTGACTGTCCCTGCCTCCTCCTCAAAAACTCTAGTGGTGTCTTTGGTGCCACATGCAGAGTTGAACAAGTTGCTTTGGAGTTGCCAACTCTTCAACTCATTTATGTACTGTTGACTCGTTCTCCCCTTATTTTCTCTCTCCAACGTAGTATTTTTTTCTCTTGAACTCATGAAAACCGTCTCTTCACTCTGTAGCCAAATCACTTGGTTGGTTTGAAACGAAATTACATTAAGCTGTCCTTCAACACCGTTGAGGACCTCGTCAAAGTGAGGAAGGAGATCTCCCCAGCTGTGAAGAAAAACCGGGACCAGGGTCATGCCAGTGATGCCTACACAACTATGCTCTCCAGGTAAGCTTCGTTCACATAAGCAAAGCAGCCAGTTGGTCCATAGGACTGTTTCCCATTTTTCCTAAGTTTACAAGATGAATAGGACATGGGGAAACTCAGCAATAAAGCTACCATAATGATTGGCTTTGTTCAGTGCGAAATACTTTTGAGCAATTAGTTAGACTTTCTTATATGTTCCCTTTGTGTTAAATTAATGGTGGATTCCCAGGTTGTAGTTCAGCTGTCCCTTCTTTCTTACATGGGGATAGATTTGGTTTCAAACTTGAGTTTTTGTAACAATAAAGACATTTTAGATTTCTAATCCCGCCACCATAACAGAGTCTGATTTCATGGTTTTTAAAAAGCGTTAAGATGTCTGCAAATTTTATTAAATATCTCGATTTATGTAGCACATCATCTCTAGAGAACTATACAGAGAAATTTAAATAAAGGACAACACACACTGTTCATTAAACATTTAAACATCAACAGTAATAAGAAACAGGGTAAAAGATTAAGAAATCTTGGCTAATAAAAGTTATTATGACTTCAACAAACCAGATGGGCAACAGGCACATGGAGAGATGCACAACATTTCTAAATGTTAGAGAAATGCAAATTGAAACTATAATGAAGTACCACCTCACACTGGTCGTCATTAAAAAGTCTGAAAATGACAAACACTAGAGAAGGTGTGAGAAAAGGCAATGCTCTTATATTATTGGTAGGAATGTAAATTGGTCCAGCCACTCTGGAGAACGGTATGGAGGTTCCTCCAAAAACTAAAAATAGAGTTGCCATATGATCCAACAATCCTACACCTGGGCATATATCCAAATAAAACTATAATTCAAAAAGATGCATTCACCCCTGTGTTCACAGCAGCACTGTTCACAGTAACTAAGACATGGAAACAACCTAAATGTCCATCAACAGGTGAATGGATAAAGATGGGGTTCATATATACAGTGGAATACTACTCAGCCATAAAAAAGAATGAAATAATGCCATTGGCAGCAACCTGGGTGGACTTAGAGATTATCATACTAAGTGAAGTAAATCAGAAAGAGAAAGACAAATACCATGTGATAACACTTAATATGTGGAATCTAAAATTTGACAAATGAACTTATCTATGAAACAAAAATAACCTTGCAGACATAGAGAACAGACATGTGGTTGCCACGGGGCAGAAGTGGATTGGGAGTTTGGGGTTAGCAGATGCTAACGATTATATATAGGATGGATAAACAACAAGCTCCCACTGTATAACACAGGAAACTGTATTCAACATCCTGTGATAAATGATAATGGAAAACGATTTTTAAAAGAATGTGTTTATGTATATAACAATCATTTTGCTATATAGCAGAAATTAGCACAACATTGTAAATCAACTAAAAAAAGACATGCAGAAATTTATAAGGATTTTAGAGCTAATCGTATCCTCTGGCAAAAGTAGATCAGTTTGGGACCCTGGATGTTTCTGCACCAGCACCCCCTGCCCAGTGGCTCATTAATGATTTTTCAGAACACTTCAAGTTGTATCTGGAGACTGAGTCCCCAGAGGCCTGAGCCTTCTCTAAAACTCACTGCCTTTTTTTTTCCCCTTGCTAGTCCATTCAGTATTTGGAAGCTTAGTGGACTAATATTGCAGTGAATATTCTAGTGACAGTGATTCCCACATAGATATGGTAAGAGTAATTATGATGCAGAAATAGTTACTGTTTACCAGTCACTTCACCGTGCTAAGAGCTTGTGAGCATGTTACCTTATGACGCTTGTGCTGGGTGGGCCTGTTCCTGTCATCTTTGTTTTCTTGATGAAGAAATAACCTCAGTGAAAGTGGGTCACGTCTGTAGACATGCCTTTCGAGTAATAGTCTCCTTTCTTCTTTGCTCTTTTAATTGGGGTGGAACTTACATCCAATAAAATGCATGTCCTAAGTGTACTGAACTTCTTGGTCAGATGGGGGTCATCCAACCAAGGTCATTCCTTAAGAAGGGCCTGTCCTGATCATCTCAGCCACCTTGTAAACCTTTGTGTTTACGTTGTTTGGACTCTGGCCTTTCCCCGCTTCAGTCCCTAGCAGAGTATAGTTGAAAAAGCGGCTCTCTTTATTTTGCAGTGTTCTGCAAGGGGGCAGTGTAATTATTGATGAAGAGGAAACCTCTAAGAAGATTGCCGACCAGTTGGACAACATTGTGGACATGAGAGAGTATGATGTGCCTTACCATATCCGTCTCTCCATCGACCTGAAGATCCACGTGGTGAGTGGGCTGTTGCTACTGACAGCCAGGAGGTGATACTGAAGGATAGATCCATAGAGTAGACTTCCCTGGACAGGTGTAGAAGTCTTTGGTTAATGCACCACATGTCCTTCAGGCTCACTGGTACAATGTCCGGTACCGAGGAAGTGCCTTTCCAGTGGAAATTGCCCGCCGCGATGACCTCGTTGAACGACCTGTAAGTACTGCTTGCATTTCCTCCATCCTAAACTTTCCAGTTGTTTCTGGCAAGAAGGGTAAAAGGTGAATTTGATTTTGAGATTGGTTTGCTTCTTTTTCCTCAAATACTTTCTTAAAAGAATTTTGAAATAATTGGGGTTTTTTAAATCATTTCTGACCTTGCACATATATATCATCGCATGCTGTCAATATTTGAGCTAGGTTGTATCAGAACATTGGAGGGAAAGCTCTGGCTTCCATTTTTGATGGTTAAGAGCATGGTTTCAGCATGTTATGTTGAAAAATGGATTCAAAACTGGTTCAGGAACAGCTTTGTGATCTTGGGATAGTCTGTACTCTGTTTTCTCACATTTAAAATGAGATTGTCAGTTCTATATCACAGTCTCCTGTCAAAGTTGTCATAAAGGTCAAAATGAGGTGATTCATTTTTAAAGTGTCTTGAGACTCAAGTGTTCTGTAATTCTAGAGTTTTCCTGTGAACAGTGGCTCCAGCCATATCTTGTATGTTCAAGTTTTCATACTATCATGGTAGATCAGTCCACCCCAAGATGCCTGTCCTGCTTTTTCCTGGACCTTTCCCCACAGCAGCTCAACTCTTGGTTTTAGTAACTGGCAGTAGAGGTGGAGGTGTCATGGGTGTCAAGAGAACCACCAGGGTCTCCAGAGCTCAGCTTGGTTCTTGGCCAACTTAATGCTATGTTTTGTCCCTTCAGGACCCCGTGGTTTTAGCATTTGACATTGAGACAACCAAACTGCCCCTCAAGTTTCCAGATGCTGAGACCGACCAGATTATGATGATTTCCTATATGATTGATGGTCAGGTGAGTGGGTGCCTTCTGGAATGTGAGCTCTCTGTGAATGGGACCAAGTCTGGTCTCCAAACCCGAACAGTGTCCACCCGTGGTTAGTATTTGTTTGGTGACTAATGAGAGAATGGAGTTAACACAAGTGAACAAGCAAGCTATTCTGGCATCTAGCCACTCTCTGCCCTCCAGGCAAGTCTTAGGATGAAGTAGCCTGTCTTTTTTGGGAAAGCCATGGTGTTTCAAGTTGCTGCAAAGGTTTTGTAACAAAAATCTCCAGGCTGGGAGATGTGTCTTAGGCTTTGTTTCTGTAACTTGCACTGACTGCTAATAAACTTCCCAGGGCTACCTCATCACCAACAGGGAGATTGTCTCAGAGGATATAGAAGATTTCGAATTCACCCCCAAGCCAGAATATGAAGGACCCTTCTGTGTCTTCAATGAGCCTGATGAGGTAGAGATGCCATTTGGGAAAGTGCCTGATGTTTGGGAACAGGAAGAGGAGGCAGGCGTGGTGATCCTCTCAGACCTCAGCATTTGTTTAATCATAATAGCAGCTGGGCTCAATCCCCATTGGTTGGTCCTCGTTCACATAAGGTTAGGATGGAAATAAAGGGGTCATGTGAAGTTGTTACTCCTCAGCTTTGGAGAGGTGTTAAAATCACTTGAGGAAGAGTAAAGTAACCCTTTGACTGCCAAAATTTGTTAAATTCAGGTTCATCTAATCCAAAGATGGTTTGAACACATCCAGGAGGCCAAACCCACCATCATGGTCACCTATAATGGGGACTTTTTTGACTGGTGAGTCAGAAAAGGGAAGGGAGGGATAGGAGAAGCACTGCTTGGTAGCACGGGTGAGCTATTCACCCTGTTTAAGAGGAGATGGTGTGAGGTGTCCCCTGGGGCAGTCTTCCCGGCCCCTGTGGAAATTAGAGACTCACTGTCCCACGTGCTTTTCCGTCCTCTTGTCCTTAGGCCGTTTGTGGAGGCCAGAGCAGCGGTCCATGGACTGAGCATGTACCAGGAGATAGGGTTCCAGAAGGACAGCCAGGGGGAGTACAAATCACCCCAGTGTATCCACATGGACTGTCTCAGGTAGGCCCTGCAGCTCACGTGGTGGCTTATCGCAGTGTCTCATGAGGGCTTTCTGTAAGTGAGACTCCCTTATACACACTGGTCCTTTCCATGCCTTTACAGAAGCTGCCAAGAAGTAGCTCCTGTCACCTGTGGACAGTGGCTGCTGGCTGGTCCCCAGGGTATAGAAAGCAGACCAGAAAGAAAGACCTGGTAGAGTGAGGTCTGGTGCTATGGGAGGTCACAGAGAGGCCTTGGCTTCCCCACATTAGGTTGGGATGTGGCAGCCAGGCTCTCCAAGGACAGCATGTCACCAAGAACAAGCATGGTGTCCAGATAGGCTGGGGTGTCCAGACTCAGGATAAGTGTGCGAGGTGGCCCAGAGTGCTGAGAAGGAAGGCTGGAGAGAAAGGTCACCTGGGCTTCCTGTGCCCAGTGAGGAGGTTGGTTTTATCTTGGTGGTCATGGGCAGCCACTGACACATTTATAGCTTGATGAATTTTCTCCTTACCCTTGGTGTTATGGTGCGTGGATTGAAGGGGCAGGCGGGTTGCAACAAGAACAAGAGTAAAGAGAGGGCTGGTCTTGAGATATCTGAGAGTCAAGGACTTTGAGATCTATAGATATGGGGACAGGTGCAAGAGGCATTAGGAAATTCTGGTTCTCAGGGCTTGGTCTGGGCTCCTGGAGAAATAGGGCAGAGCTCAGGTTCAGAATAAAAGCAGACCTGGGAGCTCCATCCACATGGAGGATCTGGAGACTGTGGGGCTCGGTGATAAGACCAAAAAACTTGATAGTTGATGGATTCTCAAGAAGAGAAATAGGGACTTTCCTGGCACTTCAGTGGCTAAGAATCTTCCTGCCAATGCAAACCACATGGATTTGATCTCTGCTCTGGGAAGATTGTACATGCCAAGGGGCAAGTAAGGCCATACTCCACAACTACTGCACCCACAGACCTGGAGACCATGCTCCATAGCAAGAGAAGCCACTGCAACGAAGAGTAGCCCTTGCTCGCCACAATTAGAGAAAGCCCATGCGCCGCACCCAAGACCCAGTACAACGAGAAAAATGCTTTTTAAAAAAGATCCCTCATACTACAGTGAAGATTAAAGATCCCTCATGGCTGCAGCTAAGACCCTGCACAGTCAAATAAATTTTTTTTTTTTTTTTTTTTTTTTTTTAAGTAAAAGGAGTAAAAGAGAGGTGGGGTTCCTCAGTGGAGGCAGCAATACTGGGGATCCTTCAGCAGGGCGTTTCTGAGGGGAAGGACGGCCCACAGGGCAGAGAGGCCACAGAAGGTGAGATTGGATGCTGCCAGTAGGAAGTTGTAAGTCCTAGAGATATAGTGGTGTCTGTCGTGGGGCTGAGTTGTGAGGAAGGAAGAGGTGGAGATGGCACGAGGGGACCTCGAGTGTTTTTATACAGAAGGGATTGTGTAAGAAGAGGATGGGAGTTTGACAGCAGGGTGTGAGGGGCAGGGAGAGCAGGGCAGAGCCTGGCAGCACCTGTAGTGAATAAGCTGTGGAGGAATCTACAGCAGGAATCAGACAGCAGCTTCCTGCCTGGTCCCCTTTGTATTTCTCCGTGAGGGTGAGAGGAAGGCCTCGCAAGGACTGGAGGACCGGCTGTGTCGTCTCCTTGTGTTTGTGGGTTTCTCTGTGAAGTTGACTGGGTCCAGCTGAAAGCTTTTCACAAGGGGCCTGCACCACGTGAGGTCTTGGTGATCTTTTGGGGTACCTGTCAGGACCCTGCATCTTCCTGTTGAGTGTCCAGCTTTGCCACATCTCACAGGTTCCTAGACTTCGTCTCAGAATTATCTCTGACTTTTGCTTTTCTTCTCCTTTCCAGGTGGGTGAAGAGGGACAGTTACCTGCCCGTGGGCAGCCACAACCTCAAGGCGGCAGCCAAAGCCAAGCTGGGCTACGACCCAGTGGAACTGGACCCTGAAGACATGTGCCGGATGGCCACTGAGCAGCCCCAGGCACGTGTGCTGCCTCGCTGAGTCACCTTCTCCTGGGGGGTGGCGGCCTCTGGACCCCTCATTGACCTTACGGTCTGATGTCCTCTCCTCAGACTCTGGCGACCTACTCGGTGTCGGATGCAGTGGCCACATACTACCTGTACATGAAGTATGTCCACCCGTTTATATTCGCCCTGTGTACCATCATCCCCATGGAGCCCGATGAGGTCAGTGCCTCTCCTGGCCCGCTGCCTGACAGGGTGGTCCCAGGCAGCTATTGCGGGTGCAGCCGTTGATTTCTGTATTTGGCTCACAGCCTGGTATTTCTCGATAGGTGCTGCGGAAAGGCTCTGGGACGCTGTGCGAGGCCTTGCTAATGGTGCAGGCCTTCCATGCCAACATCATCTTCCCCAACAAGCAGGAGCAGGAGTTCAACAAGCTGACAGATGACGGCCACGTGCTGGATGCTGAGACCTACGTGGGTGGCCACGTAGAAGCCCTGGAGTCCGGCGTGTTCCGCAGTGACATCCCCTGCCGGTTCCGGATGGTGCGTCGCTCCTGAGGCTGGGCCTTGTCCCGCCAGTGCTATGGGAGGACCCAGGAGGGACCCAGCCACAAGGGCTGAAATAAAGCCCTCTCCCCCTTCTCACCCATGGACCCCCCCACCAGCTGTCCTTTGTCCGGCCTGCCCTTTAGGGTGCCACTCCTTCTGGAGTGTTCTCTTGGTAGAGTCCCACCTGAAGTAGGTTACGTGGTGTGGGACCTTTTTCCTGTCTTTCTCACATCCTCTCTTGGTTGTTTGTGTTAGAATCCTGCTGCCTTTGACTTCCTGCTGCAGCGGGTGGAGAAAACCATGCATCACGCCATCGAGGAAGAGGAGAAGGTGCCCATGGAGCAGGTCATCAACTTCCAAGAGGTGATGCACAGGCTCAGGGAAGTGGTGTGGGGAGGACAGTCTGTTTACATGCCCTGCCTTGCAGAGTGGCTTCTCTCAGTGGCCTATTCATTGTGCACCTACTGTGTGATAGTACTTGGTTGCCGAGACAGGACACGGGGCCTGGTCCCATGTAGTTAGGACAGGACAGTGTATTGGCACAGTGAGGGACTCGACTTTGTGTACAGGAGAATTTCACAGAGGAGGTGATGGCTTTCAGAACAAAGTGGTGGACTGATGTGGGAGAGAAAGGCAAGTGAAGGGTAGATACAACTGTGTCTTGTAGGTGGCGAGGAACCATTGGAGGCTTTTCTTTCTTTCTGTCTATAGGCTTTAAAAATGATGATAGGAGTTCCTGTAAATTACAGGGTAGAATATCATAACTGCAAAGTCCTTCACGTAGTAGTCAGAGAGCGCCATTTGCAAAGTGTGTCACATGACCAGAGGCACCAGGCACCGCCTGCTTTGCTGATCCTATTCCTTTGGATGTGGCGCATTTTGGGTCTCCATCAGGCCCTGCTTCTAGGATTGATTTCAAGAAATGTAACATATTCACTAGGCAAAGTTCAAACAAGAACATGTGTACGTGCTCTGCATAGTACAAAGTTCTGTGCAGCTCTTGTCAGCTACAGCTATCATATGCTTTGGGAACTTTCCATGAACCAACTTGGGAAGAAGAGAGTGTAGGCTGGAGTGACAAATAGGAGTTAAAGAGCAACTTGAACAAAACAAAGATACTGCTTTTTTGGTCTTGGCGTGAGGCCTGTGGGATCTTAGTTCCCCAACCAGGGATTGGACCCAGGCCCCTGGCAGTGAGAGCTCTGAGTCATAACCACTGGGCTGCCAAGGAATTCCCCAAAGATACTACTTTTAAGTCTATGAACCAATGAAATGAGTGAGAAATGGGCTGAAGGTATGCTAATTGGAGGGACGCCAGACAGTGAATTTGAACGTGGGCTTTTTCTAGATGACAGATGGTCATCCAGAGTCCCTGAAATTGTTTTCTGTAGGGTGGCCTAGGGTTTTTAGGGAAAGGGTAGCAGGTTCACCTTTTGTTCCTGAGTGACCGCCTTGGCAGTAGTGTGGTGATAGCTGGTGGGAGGTGTCAGCTGGGGGCACACAGCGGTGTCTGGCCTGTCCAGGTGTCAGTCCGTCATCCCAGCCTTCCCACTACTGTCATCTCATCGTCCCTCTCCGAGCAGCATTTCAGAGCATGCCCTAGCACAGAGAAGGATGGGGGAATTATTCTCCACATGGTTCGTTTGCTTAGAATTCAGTTAGAAACAGTAAGTATTATCTTTCTGGTATTTCCTGTTCTACTTGATAGATACTCCTTTTTTCTTCTGGTTGATTTTTGTGTAATTTAAATGTTTTCCAATCTATACTTTGAATGTCCAGAGGTTGGCAAGCTATAGTACAGAAGGGCTGTTTTTGTACAGTCAGCAAGCTAAGAATGGTTTTCATATTTTTAAAATATTTTAAAATAAAAAGTAGACTGTAGCCACAAAACCTGAAATATTTATTATCTGGTCCTTCACAGAGGTTTGCTGACCCCAGATCTAAAGGTGTTTTTTTTAAAGCCAATTTTTCTCAGAATAACTCCTAAGTACAGTAATCCTCAAGTTTTAATGTATTTCTTGTTGTTGCATAAGTTTTGGACAACTTGAACTTATCAAATAAGTACATATCTAATGTTCTGATTTAGGTGTTACATTTGGGAGAGAAAATAAAAGTATATGACTATCAGAAGCCTGTTTAGCCTTTTTTAGTTTCAGTGACTGTTTTTGTGTTTTAGGACAATATTTTTATTTCTAGAAGCTCTCTATTGGTTCTTTTTCAAATGTGCTTTATTTCTTTCTTTATAGTGAACTTTCTCTTCCTGTGTTTTATTTTTAAAAACTTTTTATTGAAGTATACTGATTTATAATGTTTCATGTATACAGCAAAGTGATTCAGATTTTTAAAATACACACATATATATTTTTTTTTCCCCCTTTTTCTGGCTGTGCCACATAGCTTGCAGGATCTTAGTTCCCTAAGCAGGAATCAAATGCGTACCCCCTACAGTGAAGCACAGAGTCCTAACCACTGGGCCACCAGGGAAATTAGTCACTAAGTCATGTCCGACTCTTCACACCCCATGGACTTGTACCCTGCCCAGTTCCTCTGTCCATGAGATTTCCCAGGCAAGAATATTGGAGTTGGGTTGCCGTTTCCTTCTCCAGGGGATCTTCCTGACCCAGGGATCAGGAAGTATTTCTTGTGTCTCCTGAATTGGCAGGTGAATTCAAGAACCACCAGGGAAGCCCGTGTGTGTGTGTGTGTACACATGTATTCTTTTTCAGATTCTTTCACATTATAGGTTATTACAAGGACTGAATGTAATTCTCTGTGCTATACAGTAGGTCCTTGTTTCTCATCCTGTGTTTTAGATTTTGTCTATTCACTTATCTTTAGCCTTATTTTACCATGTTTACTCCAGGAGGTTTATTCTCTGATGTTCTTAGGGTTCTCCTCCCACTGTGTCTGCTGTCAGTCATGGTAGGGTTTTTTTTTTTCCCCATGCTTTACAATTTTGAGACATTTTCTGGATGTGCCATGTGGCCTGTGGAAGCTTAGTTCCCTAATCAGGAATCGAACGTGCACCACCCCCTGCATTGGAAGCACAGAGTCTTAACCACTGGACATCTAGGGAAGTCCTGTCGCTCTGCAATTTTGGAATCTGCACTCTTCTTCAGCAGGAGGACCGTTGGTAGTTTGACAGTTTCTTCCTGGTTCCCCAAAAGCAATATGGGCCCGATGCCCCTTCTTACCTGGTTCCTTGGCTGAAGAGTCCCAGTGGAGACCTGTTAGTGCCTGTTATGATACACGCTCAGGGAAAATGCTTTCTTTGCCCAGAGTCCAAAATAGACATGGTGAGCAGACTTTTTGTAGTTTATTCTTTTATGGAGGCAGCTTTTGAGAGTCCTGCCTTTATTTGGGGCTCTGCATTTTGTCTCCCTTTTGTTGTGTGTAGCCTGCCCCTCCTTAAGGCAGCATGAGAAATGTGAGTTAAAGAGCTCACGGCACAGGCCTGAGGCCGCAAACCTCAGAAAGGCCTGCTGCATGGCTGCCCTTAGCCAGTGTCCAGGAACTTGGACTTCAGGAGGTTTCTCACCTTCCTCTAATAAGAATGGCTCACTCACTTGTGCTCAGGTTGTTTGTGCAAACAGTGTGGTTTGTGTTAAGCGCCCACTTTCCTTCCTGGAGTCTGGGTTTTGGTCCAGGCAGGCAGAGTTGCCTACGTGAGCAGCCCCCCGTAAGAACTCTGGGCACTGGGTCTCCATGAGCTTCCCTGGGGGACAGTGCTTTTCACAGCACTTCTCATGTGTTATCACAGCTTGTTGCTGGAAGAATGAAGCTCATCCCAGCTTGAACCTGGGCTCCTCCCGACTTTCCCCCAAGTGCCTTTGCCCTTTGCTCATTGAGCTCTGTCTTTCCCCTGTGAGTCACCAAATCTAGGGGTGGTCTTGGGGATCCCACACAGGGCCCAGCCTCTGCCAGACACCATTGAGTCAACTCACTGCTCTGATGTTGAGTCTTCTCATCACATTTGTTCTTTGGGGATAACTTAGAAGATCACATCTGCATTTACACGGATAGTTTTCTTATTTCATTTAGGATTTCCATGTGTTTGGTGTCAAGAGGGTTTTTGAGCTAAGAGCCTTGGCTGGAAACAAGTTGATTCATTGGTTTATAAAGTAATGCTGGAAACCATCTAGTATCACAGTTGAGAGCGTGATGTTTGGTCTCAGAGGACCCTCAGAGGGTCCATACTAACTTGAAGCTTCTCATATGTCAGATGAGGAATTGCAGGGACGTTGATGGTGTGTCACTTGCCTGCACTGTAGGGGCACTCGGGGCACCCAGGAAGTGTGGCTGTTGGTAATCTAGCAGGTCCCCCTACTTGCTAGCAGACGGGCTGTGCCATATGAGGCCACATATTACACATTTCTCTCCCAACCCCAGAGTTCTCTTGGGGTGGAGTCTGCTGTTTCCCATGCTGCGGTGCTCTGTCCTGTACCTCCAGGGTCTTGTGTGTTGGTGCCTGTCGTCTGTCGTCCATTTGGGACCCATGGTGTTTTCTCTGTTACTCTGTACAATCTCCAGTTTCCATCTTGGTCACCAGCCTTCACTTCTCTCCACTTTCTCTGTAGGTGTGTGATCAGATTAAGACCAAGCTCACCTCCCTGAAAGATGTTCCTAACCGAATTGAGTGTCCCCTCATCTACCACCTGGACGTGGGGGCCATGTACCCCAACATCATCTTGACAAATCGCCTGCAGGTGAGACACATTCTCATATCAGAATCAAGCTCTTTCTGCCTAAACCCTAATTGCTGTCTTCCTGTCCCCTCACAGCCCTCTGCCATGGTGGACGAGGCCACCTGTGCAGCCTGTGACTTCAACAAGCCTGGAGCGAACTGCCAGAGGAAGATGGCCTGGCAGTGGAGGGGAGAGTTCAGTGAGTGTCGGCCCTGGGGGGCTGCTCAGCAGGAAGCGGGTGGGCGGGTCTCTGTCACATCCTCTCTTCCCATCACTCCTTCTAGTGCCAGCCAGTCGCAGTGAGTATCATCGGATCCAGCACCAACTGGAGTCAGAGAAGTTCCCTCCCTTGACCCCCGAGGGCCCAGCCCGGGCCTTTCACGAGCTGTCCCGTGAGGAGCAGGCTAAATATGAGAAGCGGAGGCTGGCAGGTGAGCAGTTGGGCCATGTTGGTGTGTCACACCTTGAGGTCAGTCGAACCAGTTGTTGAAGTAGATGAGACCACTGTGAATTAGTTCGTCCTATAGGCTTCCTTTTGTCATTTATCCTTCTGCAAGTTTCTGGCTCCCAAACCCTCCTCCCTATAGTCTGTGTATTTGGTCTGTTCATACAGGGCTGCCCTTTGATGTGATTGATTAGGAACTTGTCTTTCTGAGTTTTCTGCTCCTTTGAGTTAACCAAAAAAACCCCATGTTTGTTGGCATCCATTGTCTAGCTTTCTTTGGCTGTGTCCAGGAGGCCTGTCCCCTGTGTGGAGTCTCATGTGCCCGCCATTCTCAATTGTGCTTCAGATTACTGCCGGAAGGCATACAAGAAAATCCACGTGACCAAGGTGGAAGAGCGTCTCACCACCATCTGCCAGCGGGAGAACTCCTTCTATGTGGACACTGTACGCGCTTTTCGGGACAGGCGCTATGAGTTCAAAGGTCTCCACAAGGTGAGCCTGACCTTTGTGAGGTTGGAGCAGGATCTAGTTTCTGAGGTGAAAATCCTTGCTCACCACTGTCTCGATGTGTTACTCCCAGTCTCTGAGCCCAGTGCATGCACTCGGACAATAAACATGCAGTTGTTTTTAACTTTGAAGAATTAAGGGCCTGGGGCCTCGAAGCTATTCTGAATGATTGCTTTTAAAATAATTATTTAGAGCAGTGATCAGCAAACTGCAGCTGGGCTGGCCATGTTTTCCTGGCCATAAGTTATGCTGGGCATAAGTTTTCCTGGGTCTGAGCTGCGTTTGCCCGCAGCAGGGAGGGAGCAGCAGAGACTGAGGGCGAGCACTGTACACATGTGGCCCTTTACTCTGCCAGCCTCTGACCGGGGGAGTGAGGGGAGTGTGTTTACTGACATGTTTTACCAGTAGGATTAGGGAAATACACAACAATACCTCAGTTGTAATATCAGCAGGTAATTGTTTTATATTTAAGCATATCGAGTTTTTTTCTGAGACCTTCCTTCACTGCTAGACTCATTCTTCACATCCTGAACTTCCCTGATAGACTGTCATCATCAGGCTTTGTTATTATCATTGTTAACTTAAATTTTTATTATGGTAAATATGTACAACATGAAATTTAACATTTTTAAGTGTACAGATCAGTGGCATTAAGTACATTTACATTGCAATTATTATTACCACCCATCTCCAGAACTCTTTATCTTGCAACACTGAAACACTGCACTCCCTTAACAATGATCCTCTATTCTGGTTTCTGTGGACTGTGAGCCTGGAAACCTCATGTAAGTGGATTTATACAGTATTTGTCCTTTTGTGACTAGGTTATTTCTCTTAGCCTAATGCCCTCAAGGTTCATTCGTGGTAGCATGTATCAGAATTTCCTTTTTAAGGCTGAATAATACTCCATTATATGGACATTTTGTTTATCCATTCACCCATCGATGGATAGTTGGGTTGCTTCCATGTTTTAGATATTTTGAATAATTCTGCTGTGAACATGGGTGTGCAGACATCTCTTTAAGATCCTACTTTTAGTTCTTTTGGGTATATACACAGAAGTGGAATTGCTGAATCATATGGTAATTGTATTTTTAATCTTTAGAGGAATCGTCCTACTGCCTCAGTTTATCTTAATTAAACTGTTGAGTTACGTGTCCATCTGTCTTCCTCATCAGATGAGTGTTGACAGTGTTGTGACTGTCCATTTTATTTTTTAGAATCTAACAGTGCCTGGCACATAGTAGGCACTCAGTAAATATCTTGTGGGGTTTTTTTTGTTGTTGTTGTTCTTTAAATTCCAAACTTGAAAAAAAATTTTTCTTCTCACATTGGATGGGAAAGTTACTGAGATATTTATGGCCTTCCCTGCATTTCTTTATCAGTCACTTTTACTAGGGACCTCCTGAGTAGCTGTTGTTCCCCTAAGTTAATAAGACACAGACGGGCCTGACTCCTTGTCCTGGGACACTTCTGGACGGCCATTCACGTCATGGAAGCTGCCAGTGCAGTGTCACAAGCCCGCCCCACAGTTCCTGTTAGCTAAGACTCATTTTTCATGGTGAAGCAGAAGGAGCTAATCTGCCAAACACAAGCCCCACAGCATGCTGGGGAGCTGAGCTGTCCATTGGCCTCTTAGAAGCTCAGCTTCCCAGGAGGTGCAGCTTGTGTGGATGCGAGAGATGGGTGTCACCATGTTGCGCCTCCCCCCCTCACCCCAGCCCCGACTGGCACTGGGCATTCCTGAGGTCCTTCATGCCCCTTCCCCACTCCCCTCAGCAGTAACAATCTGATGTCTTCCAGTGTGATACAAATTTTGTATCACTCAGCACGTTGGTTGAGCACCTGTTCTGTGCCAGACCCTTTTCTAGGTACTGAAAAGACATTAGGTGGGGAAGTAACAGTGAAATGTTCCGAAATGAAGGAGAATGCCCAGTCTTTGACCGCTGTGACAGCAGCTAGCCTAGCAAACAGAAGGAAATGCCACTCAGGCAGGAAGTGAGTTCAGATACCCCTGAGTCACATCCCTGTCTCACACTCCCTGGTGGTGACCATGTCTGCTTTATTGAGGTAAAATTGATGTGGGGTACGTCTGACCCTTTCAGGTGGGCAGTTCTATAGAGTTTGACAAATGCGTACACCTGTGTAACCACCACCACAGTGACGAGAACATTTCCTTCGCAATCATTTACAATAGCACACAGCCCTTGATAGCACAGCTGTGTCCATCTTCCAGCGGTTGGTATAGTATCTGATAAACAGTTGTTAGTCCATAAGTATTGGCTAAGGAGTAAATTGTTATTCCCAGATGTTGCCTCTAAGAATGTGCACTTTGCTTTCAGCCTGTCAGTGGTTTCTGAGTTCTGTTGTTTAAGAAACCCTATAACTCAGCCCATTGAGTGCATTAATAAGAGTAAATTAAGTAACAGGACTTGGATTGGGAGCCCCTGGACCTCTTTGGTGGAGTGACGCCCCTGCCTCTGTCACTGGTCTTGAGATGTAGATTTCATCTGCTTCTCCAGTTAGCTGCCAGGTTCTGGATTCTGTTCTGTGGGGGTTGAAATTGCCCTAAGTCTGAGGTGTCAAAGTGGGTTGTTGCTATCACAAAGTATTTTCTCCTAGTCCTTAGTTTCACAGGTAATAAAAATGTAATATTGATATGTTTCTTTGTGTTCATAAGTCCTTTCAGGATATCTGTCTTACACTGGGCAGTTCTAGATTGAAAGTGTTTCAGGGTAGGTGAGAACTAAGCATGCAGACACTATGGGGGACAAGCTGATGTATCCATGTTAAATATCTCAGGTGTAGTGATAGTGTTGAGGTTACATAGAATGTCACCTGGAAATTTTTTGCTGAAGTATTTAGGGGGGTCAGGTCATGATAGTTTCAACTTGCCTTTGGTGTTGCCAATAGAGTTTTTCTCTAGAATGGAATGAAGGAAATATGGTAAAAAAAAAAAGTATCAACAGTAACCCCTCTGGTATATGGTCTTTGTTGTAATTTTTTTTTTAAGTTTTCTTTAGATTTGAAAATTTCAAAATATCAAAACTTTGGGCCGATGTACAGAATGTGAGGTGGAAGAGTCTAGGAGGTGACAGTCTTTGTGTGGGTTGCAGGTGTGGAAAAAGAAGCTCTCCGCAGCCGTGGAGGTGGGGGACGCGGCGGAGGTGAAGCGTTGCAGGAACATGGAGGTCCTGTACGACTCCCTGCAGCTGGCGCACAAGTGCATCCTCAACTCCTTCTATGGCTACGTCATGCGCAAGGGGTAGGCACTTGCCTGGTGGGGCCTGTGGGCACGAGCAAGAGGGGAGAGTCGGGGCCTCGTTCAAGGAGTGCGGGAGAGGGGGGGTTGGTGGGGGTTGAGGTCACACTGACTCAGGGTTCTGGGAAGCTGGGGCATTAGCACTCCTGGACATGTTCTTCTGAGCATCCCGGGCTGCAGAGCGGTTTGGTAGTCTCTGGCATACGACTAGTGCATGCGTGCTCAGTCACGTCCAACTCTTTGTGACTCCATGGACTGTAGCCCACCAGACTCCTCTGTCCACGGAATTATCCTGGCAAGAATATTGGAGTGGGTTGCCACTTCCTTCTCCAGGGCATATGACTAGTGAGGGGTGTAAAGTCTTCTGAGAAGTCAAGATGCCCAGAAATGGGGGCATCCTAAAGCCAACATGGAGTGTGTTCCCAGGGTAGGGTGCCAAAGGAAGATGAGGCAAGGTGGGGCCTGAGTGTGTCCAGTGAACCAGCAGCTAGGTGGTTGGGACCTCGGCAGAGCAGGTCATTGAAGGTGAGGCCTAGCTGTTGTGGGTGGAACCCAGGAGGGTCAACATGGGTGGCCCTGGAAGAGCAAGGTGGTGGTAGGGCAGATTGGTTTGAGGGAAAGTGGCTTTGTTTATTTGTTGTTGCCTTTTAATGGCAGAGAGGGAGGGGCTGAGAGCAGGGCTAGCCTGAGCAGAGTTCCCTGGGGCAGGAGGGCCTGGCCTCGGGTCACTTGACACCTGTGAGACCTGATGTGAGTGCTGAGCCAGGTGGGCTGGTGTTTTGCCTGAGAAGTCAGAGGATGAGTGTGGGGTTTGGGAGAACAAGGAAGGCTTGAGGTGGTGCCTGGGAGAGTGGGAGGGAACTCGAGGGGGCTCTCTCAGCCACTGCCCTGGAGAGTCCTGCTGAGCTGAGGTCATGAGCTGTTGCCGTGGCAGCATGCTGCATCCTTTCAGAAGTTTCCTGAGCTGAGCACTGCTTAGAAGTAGGAACAGAGGAATATCCTCAGCACAGAGCTTAATCCCACCTTAGTTCTTCCCTGCTTCAGATATTCCCTCCTCCCAACCCTAACTCCTCTAACGTCCTTCTCGAGGGTGCCCCTCCCACCCCTCAGCTGTGACTGTCCCCCCAGGGCCCGCTGGTACTCCATGGAGATGGCTGGCATTGTCTGCTTCACAGGGGCCAACATCATCACCCAGGCACGGGAGCTGATCGAGCAAATCGGGTGAGTGCTGCACTTGGTCACCAGCTGTTGAGACTTGGCGGGGGCACGGCCTGAGGTGAAGAGGCTGGACGCAGGGGCTGAGAAGGAACAAGCTGGTGACGATAGAGCTGGAAATGCTGGAGATGGGAAGGTGTTTCGTTTTGTGGGTTCCCAGCCAGGAGGAACCTCATCCACTGTCAGGCATTGACACAGGGTTCTTGCTCTGTAGACATCCATGCCCATCATTCATGTGGTCTCATTTCTCTGTTTCTCTGAAGGAGGCCCTTAGAGCTGGACACAGATGGAATATGGTGTGTCCTGCCCAACAGCTTCCCCGAAAACTTTGTCATCAAGACCACCAATGTGAAAAAGCCCAAGGTGACCATCTCTTACCCTGGGGCTATGTTAAACATCATGGTCAAGGTGAGCCTGCATGTCTAGCAAGAACCTATTGTCTGGGGTGGGGTTCTTCGTGCCACCTCTCTTGATAGGAGTGTGGGAAAGCGGAAAGCGTTGGCCCTTACGCTGAGGTGCTCCCCTTTCTGAGTGGGTGCTCCCATTTCTGAATGTCTCTGACTTTCAGATTATCTTTCTCTAGCCTGAACATCTTGTCCAGAGATGTTGTGTTCAAAAGTTACCTGTGTCTCTGTTCCTATTTAGCATAATGACCAGACTTACAGCAAAATTGGAAAAACAGAACAAGAATTCCTGTATATCCTTTAGCCTGCTTCTCTTTATTTTTTTATTTGGCTGTGATGGGTCTTAGTTGTGGCACATGGGATCTCCGTTGCATCATCTGGGGTCTTTTTTTGTGGTGCATGGGCTTTGGAGCTCGCAGGCTCAGTAGTTTGTGGCACACGGGCTTAGCTACCCTGTGGCACATGGGCTGTTTCCAAACCAGGGATCTGACCCACGTCTCCTGCATTGCAAGGCAGATTCCTAATTACTAGACCACCAGGGAAGTCCTGCCTGTTTCTATTTATCTTCTATAAACCCCAGTGTAATTGTCAGAACTGAGAAGTCATGCCAGCACCACACCGTACAGCTTTGTTTGTATTTCTCAGCTTTTCCAGGACTACACCCTGCATTTGGCCAGCCTGTCTCCTTAGTCCCCCTCCAGCCTGGCAGCCCCCTTGGTCTTTCCAGTCTGTTATGACCCAGACACTCTGGTGAATACTTGTCAGGTGCTTTGTGGACTAACCCTCCATTTGAATTTGTCCCTTGTTCTTCGTTACTAGATTGAGGTTATTTGGGTCTTTTGGAGGAAAAAAAACAGATATGTGCTCCATGTTGGCATTCTTGCGGGGCAGAGTCAGGATCAGCACTCCTGCTGGCTTCCCAGCTATCACGTTACAGGAACTAGTCCATGAGTCCACACTCCCAAGAGGAGTGGCAGACCCCAGCCACACAGCAAAGCATCCCAGTAATTAGTAAAGACTGTGGAGGAGATACTCTCCTCTGCACTGAGAACCTGCAGATGCGCTGTTTCACTGTGAACCTTCGCCCTCTGGTTTTAGCACTGGGAGTATCCTGTCACAGTGGGCATCAGTCTGCCCAAGGCTACTCTGTATTTCCCTCATTCTTTGTACATTATTAATTGGAACCTTTTGTAAGGAAGAGTTGTCACACTTCTCTCCTACTTTTGTTGTTAAGTCACTCAGTCCTGTCCAACTCTTTTGTGACCCCACGTACTTACTGTAGCCCTCCAGGCTCCTTTGTCCATGAAATTCTCCAGACAAGAATAATGAAGTGGGTTGCCATTCCTTTCTCCAGGGGATCTTCCCAACCCAGGGATTGAACCCAAGTCTCCTGCTCGGTGGGCAGATTCTTTACCACTGTATCAATTCCTCTTACCTTCTGGGAAGCCCCTTTCTCCTACTTAGTCTCTCACTTATCACTTTATTGAGTCATTTGTTAGGTCATTGTGGGTGTGTGGGTGTTTGCTGTGTGGGGTAACAACCCAGTTCCATCCTGGTGTGTTTTGATACTCAGCTTATTCCACTTTGGTCACTAGGGGCTCCCTCACATTAGCCCCCTGTGTCCTTGAGACACACCCTGTTATGTGGTTTGGATTTGGGTTTTGGGGGAGCTTTACTTCCTGGGAATACAAGACACTCCAGCCTCTTGTATTTCCCCTGTCCCACCTTGGAATCACCCATTTCTCCAAGGAGGCCAGGTTCCTTTTATTAGTAAGCGGTGGTAGAAACCAAGATGGGGTGTCTCTGCTGCTCACAGCAGATTGGCTAGGAAGTTGTGTGTGTGTGTAATAACCCCACATGTGTGTCTATATTTATTTCTCTGTTTATCTGCATACACATTTAAATAGATATAACATGAGCATATCGATATATCCGGCTCCAGACTATTCTCCTTTCCTTATTAGTGAGTCCTTTGTCCTATCTCTGATTTTCCCAGTGTGTGTATTTATTTGTTCAACCCTAGTATTTGTGTAAAGTAGGTTCAGAGCCGTGTGTCTGTGAGCAGTCAGCCCACCAGCTGCCGTACAGTGTTCAGTCTTTAATCTTACACCACCCACACCATGTGAGATTTGCCAGAGTTACTTAAGCCAGCCCTCTGGCAGGGTTCTGTCAAGCCATGATAGTGCAGTTGAGTTCGTTTGTTCCAATCGGCAGGCGTTCTTGGGGTCCGCCTAGATCCTAGTTGAACGTTGTTTCATTTGCTTCCGGTAAGATTCACTGTGTTGTTGTTGTTATTCATTTCTTTACTTTTGGATCTTTGTTACTGGCATGGGCTTCCCATTGCCGCGGCTTCTTTTGTCGTGGAGCGCAAGCTCGAGGGTGCGTGGGCTGCGGTAGTCGCAGCACATGGGCTCGGGAGTTGTGGCACAGGCTTAGTTGCCGCTCAGCACGTGGAATCTTTCCAGACCAGGGATCGACCTGTGTCTCTGCACTGACAGGCAGATTCTTATGCACTGTACCACCAGGGAAGTCCAAAATTCATGCTTTACAGGGAGCACTTCTATGGGTTTTGACCCAGACGTAGAGGCGTGTGTCCACCATCACAGAGCAACATAGAACAGCCTGCCACCCCAAAGGCTCCTGGGCCCTGCCCCTTTGTTGTCGGCCCTTCTCGTTAGGCCCAGCCCTGGTTCCCCCATGTGCTCTTTTGTGCAATAGTTTTGCCTTTTCCAGTGTGTTCTGTGAATTGAAACATGCTGTGTAACCTTGGTAGACCAAGCATGAAGCACTTTGGTTCATCCATGTTGGACATATGTCAGAACTTGATCCCTTTCTCTTGCCAAGTGGTGTCCGTTGTATGGAAGAGCCCCAGCTTGCTGATCCATCCACCCACCCTTTAGAGGGCAGCTGGTCGTCTCCAGGTTAGGGTGATGATGAGTGAGGCCAACCCCCTCTTCACTCTTGCTTGGCAGGAAGGCTTCACCAATGATCAGTACCAGGAGCTGGCTGAGCCTTCTTCACTAACCTACGTCACTCGCTCAGAGAACAGCATCTTTTTCGAGGTTGATGGGCCCTACCTTGCCATGATCCTTCCAGCCTCCAAGGAAGAAGGCAAGAAACTGAAGAAGAGGTAGGAATCCCACTGTCTTTATGCTTGGGAAAGGTCTAACAACTCCTCTAGTAAATGGACCAGGACCCACAATAGGAACAGACCTCGGTTCTGGTTTCTTGACCTTTTTGATTCAATTTGGAAATCTTTTCTTGACACCCACAAACTCTGTTCTCCACCTGTTATATTCTGGTTCTACAGATTGCAGGCCCTAAGTCATTTTCATTTTGGAGATCAGGGTAGAGAGATGTTTGCTGCTTGATGGATGCTAGAAGGGAGGATGAGAAAGGGAAGGAAAAAGGCAGAGGGGTGATGAGAAGCAGCTAGCATCCCAGGCTCTCTCCTCTGCTCTCTTTGCCTATGTTTCTAGGTATGCCGTGTTCAATGAGGATGGTTCCCTGGCTGAGCTCAAGGGCTTTGAGGTCAAACGCCGTGGGGAGCTGCAGCTGATTAAAATCTTCCAGTCCTCAGTGTTTGAGGCCTTTCTTAAGGGCAGCACCTTAGAAGAAGTGTATGGCTCTGTCGCCAAGGTGGCTGATTACTGGCTGGACGTACTATACAGCAAGGTAAGGCTCCTCATCTGGCTCTGAGGGTCCTGCAGTCAGAGTCCTGGTAAGCAAGGTGACAGATGAACTCAAGGCTAATTCTGATGAAATCCCGTAACTTCCTTAGTGCCAGGGCTACCCCGAATCCCCCTTAAGTTTTGTGTCCAGTGACAGAAATCTGTGAAGGAAACAAATATTAGCATGATAATGAGCCAGTTGTAAGCTGTTCGACCTCAGACAGGCCCCTTGGGCTCCTCCTCATCATTGAAGAAAGTGGCTGGTTCCTCGGTTGGTCCATCTGCTGTCCAACCTGCCCATGTCTCTCTTCTTTTCTCCCTCCTGGCTCGTCCTTTCCCTGTGTTTCTCTTCCTTTTAGGACAAAAATCAATTCTTTGTCTTTCCTATTATTCTGCAGTCCTGGTACTAAAAACTCAATAAATGTTTCTTGATATTTTCCTGCACAGTTTAATAAAAGTTAAGGTTTTGTGTGTGGTGTGTTGCTGTGCAGTGGTGTGAGACAGCCCTGTTACACCACTGCCTTCAGCTCATCAGGCTAGATAAACGCAGTTTCACATGGAGAAAGTCTTGGGTGAGCTCAGGCTGGTGCTCCCTTCCTCTGTATGATATTTTTGCTCGTTGCCTCTCTCTCCAGGCAGCTAACATGCCTGATTCCGAACTGTTCGAGCTGATCTCCGAGAACCGTTCCATGTCTCGGAAGCTGGAAGATTATGGGGAGCAGAAGTCGACATCCATCAGCACGGCCAAGCGCCTGGCTGAGTTCCTGGGAGATCAGATGGTGAAGGATGCAGGGCTGAGCTGCCGCTACATCATCTCCCGGAAGCCTGAGGGGTCTCCAGTCACAGAGAGGTAAGGGTTTTCAGCGTCAAGGAAGGAATTCCTTAAGGGTCTTGGTTGCTCTCTGAAAACCTGTATCTTCTGTAGAGCCTCTGTCCCTCCATAGAGAGATGAGCTTCCTTAAACAGGGCAAGGGTAGTCAGGACTCAGAAGAAGGAGGAACCAGGCCTTGGACTTCCTTCAGAGCAGATGCCGGGAAGGCTGCTGGGGCCCTGGTGGGAATCCTGAGAGGGTATAGTGAGCTTGTCCACTCAGAGCCCAGAGAATCTGGGTTCTTGGGTGGGCAGACTGAGAGTACCCTCTCAGTCAGGCATAGGGCAGTGGGAATGTCTTGGAGGGTCTGCTACAATGAGTGTAACACAAGGTCCAGTTCAGGTTTAGGACAGAGCTCTGGGTCACTCACACACAAGCAGACTGATGCTGCACTCCTCGAGTTGGGATTATTGAACCACAGCTACATGTTACCACACTGACAGCAAGAAAAGCAGGGTGATGCATGAAGGCAGAGTGTACTTCTGTCTATTTAAGTTTACACACAGGGAAAGTACAATTGGAGTACTATAAAAGCATGTAGGGGATTGATAAGCACCAAGATAAACACTTTATTTACTTCTATATTAGGAGAGTCGACAGAGCTACACAGGGGACTTCATCGTCATCTTTATTTTTCATCCATGACAAGAAAATGGCATGGCCGGTTTGATAGAACTAGGTGGTGGGTGCACAGGTTTCTGTTCTTTCTAAGTTTCTTTATGATATTTCAAAATAACAAATACTTCTTCCAGTGAGAGAAAGAGGGGTAGTGAGTTGCCGTGTTGCTTTGCTAGTGATGTGAAAACTGGTTTCATTTTCAGGCAGGCGGTGGTCTCTGTCTATATTTTACCCAATGAATAACATTTTTAATGTTTATTTATATACATGCACATGAATATATAATTTATGTAAATACATCTGTAAATAGCTCTGATAACAGTGGTCAGACATACACCAGGTGGCCAATGGTGAGGGGTGGTGCATGAAATCATGACATTTTAATATGAAGTATTAATATTTATTATGATAAACATCAGATACAGGTATAGTTTATACAAAATAACTACATGAACTAAAAACATAGGTTACAAAGTAGGTCATAAGTACTTAGTTCCATGTAAACTACAGGAGATTTTCACATTTCTGAGTTTTTTATCTCTTCTCGACCAGGGCCATTCCACTGGCCATTTTCCAGGCAGAGCCCACAGTGAGGAAGCACTTTCTCCGGAAATGGCTAAAGAGTTCTTCTCTTCAGGACTTTGATATTCGGACAGTGAGTGCTGATTTTTTTTCCTACTCTTAGAAATTGAGGAGGAAAACCAGATAGGGCAGCGAATACCAGACTCGGGTCATGATTTTGTCTGGGGACTTCACTCTTGATTTCCTCTTTTCTATTATGGAATACATGAATAAATAGTTACACTTTAGGGAAAACCTGGAAAAGCTAGATGCTGGGGAGGCCTTTTTAACTGTTCTCTGGGATGGACTAAGGCTTCGGGTCTGGCACAAGGTTCTACTGCTGGCTCCTTTACTTGCTCTGATCCTGGGGGATCATTTAAACTCTCCACTTCCATGTCCTCCTCTGTGAAATGGGGCCTTTCAGAAAGCATAGAATTTCTAAGAGGATTAAATAAAACACATGAAGCATTCAGCACAGTGCCTGGCATGGTGTGTTGCTGCTCTTCTGCTTTTCTCATGCACTCCATTGCTGGTTTCCTGCCTGCTCAGATTCTGGATTGGGACTACTACATTGAGCGGCTGGGGAGTGCCATACAGAAGATCATCACGATCCCTGCGGCCCTGCAGCAGGTGAGGCTGAGACCAGCAGAAACGGAGCCCAGTGTGAAACCTGGACCTGATTAAACTAACAGAGTCAGACAAGTGATCAGTATCGCCTTCATGTAGGTGAAGAACCCAGTACCGCGTGTCAAACACCCTGACTGGCTGCACAAAAAACTGCTAGAGAAGAATGATGTCTACAAGCAGAAGAAGATCAGTGAGCTCTTCGTCCTTGAGGGCAAGAGACAGGTAATGGGGCCTGGCCCAGGACAGCAGAGGCTGTGACAGTCGGGGCTGGGGCTGGGTCCTGTGGGCACCAGTCTCCATACTGCTGCTCATCATTTTGGATGCTTCCATTCAAGCATCTGGAATGTTTTTTTCTTTCTAAAAATACATATCTTGATACTTAACCCTTTAGTTCTTCTCTGTGTTCTTCTGTGATAGGAGGCTTTGTAATGCATCACTTTAGGATGAAAAGCTATCTCCATATATGATGTACTAAATAGACTCAGTAACTTGGAATGCATCACTTCATCTTGAGACTTCAGTTTTCTAAACTATAAAAAAAGCTGTTAGAAATGCAAAAAAATACTAAAGACCAGTGTAATGAAAAACATAGCTAAAATCAGAAGAGCAAGAAGAAAATTCTCAGATGCTAAAAATGGAAACTGAGCTTTAAACCAGAGAGTATACAAACTCACCTGCTAAAAACCAGATCCTCAGACTGAATTTTAAAATCAGTTATTTTCATGAGTTATACCTAAAAGGTCTCAAAAAAATTAGAAGGATGCAAAAACATATATATCAAGTAAATATTAACCAAAGCAAAGGTGATGTAGCTATATTAATGCAAGACCAAAAAAAAATTAAGTTAAAAAGTATTAGTAATGATAACGATGATATTAAATACTACTAAAAGTAGTCAAATTTCACTAGAAATATTTAGTAATTCTAATAGTTTAGCTTCAAATTAAATAATGTGAAAATTTACTTAACTATTAGAAAAAAATTGACATCTAATCAGTTTAGGATTTTAACACATCTCTCGATTGATCAAGCAGACCGAAAACTAGTAAAAATATGTAAGGTTAGAATGACAGAATTGCTAACTAGATTTAGTTAACAAATAGAGCTTTGCACTCAGTAATTAAAGAATACACATTCTTTTTAAGAACACCTAAAATAAGACTGAATGCTGCAAAGCAAATTGTAACAGATTCCAAATAATTTGTATATATACAGATCATGTTGTTTGGAAACCATAAAGAAATATATTTATAAATAACTCATGGATCAAGAAGTCACAATGGAAATTAGAAATACTGAATGAAAATACTATTAAAATTTGTAGTTTGCAACTAAAGAAGACTATAAATAGCACATAATCTATTTTAATACATAGAAAAGAAAAACCAATAGAAAATTAAGTAACTTCCAACTGAAAAATTCAGAAACAGTAGAAACCAAGAAAGTAGAAAGAAGTTATAAAGGCAAGAGCAGCAATGAATGAAACAATGAAGCCAAAACCTTTATATTTGAAAAGACTTATGAAATAGATAAATCTTTGCCAAGATAGATATTTCAGGTTTTGTGTTAATGAAAACAGATTATCAGTGCAGCTATTATAAAGGCTAAAAAAAATAAAGACTGAATTATCTTTCCTAAACAATTGGAAAACTTAGATGGAATGGACAGTATCCTAGAAGAGTTATTCAAATTAGCCTAAGAAACAATAGAAAAACTGAACAGAACTTCAAGCATTAAAAAGAAACAAATACTGGGCCCAAATGGTTTCTCAGAGGGATTTTATCAAACTTTTAAAAAAAAATTTTTTTGGTAGTGCTGGGTCTTCGTTGCTACGTGTGGACTTCTTTAGTTGTGGCAGGTGGCGGGGGCTACTCGTCATTGTGGTATGCAGGCTTCTCATTGCGGCAGCTTCTCGAGTTGCAGAGCATGGCCTCTAGGAACATGGGCTCAGTATTTGGGGCTCCTGCGACCTAGAGTGCCACTAGTTGTGCAAGGAATGGCAGGTGTTAACTTCAGAAATCTGCTACTTTAGTGATACAGGAATCAAACTGCTCCACATTTGGGATCCTCCCAGACCAGGGATCAAACCTGTGTCCTCTGCTTTGTCAAGCAGATTCTTCACCACTGAGCCACCAGGGAAGCCCCCTACCAAACTTTTTAAACAAATGATTCCAGAGAATTAAAAAAAAGAAGGTCCTTAACTCATTTGGTTGGTTTCGTCTGGTGGCTCAGACGGTAAAGCATCTGCCTGCAATGCGGGAGACCCAGGTTCGATTCCTGATTTGGGAAGATCCCCTGGAGAAGGAAATGGCAATCCACTCCAGCACTCTTGCCTGGAGAATCCCATGGATGGAGGATCCTGATAGGCTACAGTCCATGGGGTCGCAAAGAGTCGAACAGGACTGAGCGACTTCACTTTCACTAGCTCATTTGGTAATCTTTATAACTTTTGTTACCCTGGTAACAAACTAACAAGCCAGGAAAAGGAAGGCCATTGACAGATAGAACTATAGGTACAAAAATAGTAACAAACTAAATTTTGCACTGTGTAAAGACAGTAACATTGTGTCCAAGTATGATTTATGCAAGGAATGGCAGGTGTTAACTTCAGAAATCTGCTAATTTAGTTCATTTTAGGAAAAATCAATTCATCACGAAGAGAAGACTTATGGTGTCATTTTCAATAGAGTCAAGAAGGAACATTTGATAAACTTTAATGTCTGTTCATGATAAAACTTGGAACAGTCAAAATCAGAAAAGATGACATATTTCTCTGATAAAGTCCATCTGTTGAAACTCAATAGCACACATCATATTTAATGGCACAACATTAGAATCATTGAAGTGAGGAAGAGGAAATGGATGCCTGTTAGTTACCACCACTTCTATTCAAAATTGTTTGGAAGTCCTGGCTGGCATAATTCAACAAGAAAAAGAAGTTAAATTTTAAGGATAGAAAGATATAAAACATCATTTGTAGGTAAATATAACTTAACACAGAAAATGTAAGGAACCCCAAAATTATTTTAACTAAGACATTTCAACAAGGTCATTAGATACAAAGCTCGTATATAAAAACCTATAGCTTTCTTTTATATTAGAGACAATTAGGAATTTTAAAAAATTGATTAATTTTTTTAAATTTTGGCTATGTGGCATGCAGGATCTTTGTTTCCCAACCAGGTATTGAACCTGCACCCTCTGCAAAGGAAGCACAGAGTTTTAACCACTGGACCACTAGAGAATTCCTTAGAAAGTATTGTTTGAAAGGTACTATTTATAATGATGGCAAGTAATATACCAAGGAATAAATCATAGTAACAAAATGTGTGTAAAACTTTTATGGAAAAAAATTATACAACTTTATTGAAGAGTAGAGAAACTCACCTAAATAAAAAAGGAGATATACCATGTTCATGGATGAAAAGATTCAATATTAGAATCCTTGGGGTGATTTGCCCCAAGGTAATTTGTAAAATTCAGTGTAATTTCAGTTAAAATATCTGCAAAAAGTTTTTTGATGGAACTTGACAATCCTAAAATTCATGTGAAGAACAAGGATAAGAAAAACAAAAACAATTTTGAAGATTAAAACGGGGAAGTTTGTCTTAGTGTGTAACAAAACTCACTCTTATTAAAGCAAGACCATGTAGCAGTGGAACTAATAATAGGGACCCTAGAAACTGATCCCAATGCACCTGGGAGCTTGGTCTATCACAGAGGTAGTGTTATACACTATTAAGGAGAATAGAGTGCTTATTCAATAAATGATGCTGGGGGAAATGTTTTTTCATATTTTAAGAACAAAGTAGCTATCTCACACTGAGTATGAAAACAAATTCCAAATAAAGATGTAAGTTGAAAAAAAGAGAACTCTTTGGGGAAAAAACACAGGAGGCTATCTTTATGATGCTGGGGTAGAAAGAGCTTCTTAAGTCATAACTAAAAAAATATACATCACAAAAGAAAAGACCAATAAATTCAATTAATTAAAATATAAATTTTCTGTAGTCTGAAACAAGAAAGGCAAAATGTTGGTATTTATTGAATTTGCCTTATAAGAACATGGGTGTTCATTACTATACTTCTGTACTTTTGTAATTAAAAAACAAACTTTTTTCTACCACAGAAGTCACCATAAAACAAAGAGAAAAGTCACAATTCAAAGAAGATATTTAAAATGTACAAAGTTAGAAATGGTCCATAAACATGTATGTTATTTTTCTGTTTACTGTGTACCAAGTGATCCCAGAACCTGGCAGCTTAAATATCATGGGTTTATTATTATCTTGCACTTTTTGAGCCCTGTGGGTCTGGAATCTGGGCACAGCTTATCCAGGTCCCCTGGCCCAGGGTCTCCCGCAGACTGCAGTCAGGTGTCAGCCAGGGCTGTGCTCCCATATGAAGGCCTCCCCAGGAGGTGAGGAGGGATGTGCTCCCAGGCTCGCTCTGGTCAAGCCATCCTCGTTCCTGGCTCCACGGGCCTCTCCACAGGACAGCTCACAGCCTGGCAGCTGACTCCAGAGCAGGCCCTAGATATCAGCCAGAGAGGGTGCCCGCAGTGCAGAGGTCACTGTATTTTATAATCTAGTCTCAGAATGGCGTCCTGTCACTTTTGTTGTAATCTCTTCGTTAGAGGCAGGTCAGTCACTGGGTCCAGCCCATACTCAGGAGAGAGTCATACAGGGCATGAACAACTGGAGTTGGGGTCATTGGGGTCATTTTAGAAGACTATCTACCCCAGGGTCAACCCTACTGTTGATTAGGTAAATGCAAAATCAAATATTTAGATACCACATCACAGCAAAAAAAATGAGTGTGGTGACATCAAGTGTTAACACGTGGGGAAATAGGATCTTACCTGTATTTCTGATGGGAGTGTGAGCACAAGGTCTTCAGGTAGCATGTGAAAGAATGGTTGGTGAACCCAGTTTCTGGTTCTGAAAGAATGGAAATGAACCATTCTTCATTTTAGAATATCATGGATAGGTCAGCTGGTTTATATGCATAATAGGGTATTCTACAGTTAGAATGAATGGACAGTGTCCACATGTATCAACAGGGATCAATCTCAAAAATGTATCATTGAGTAAAGAAAGGAAGTCACAGTATGTGTACCATGTGCCTCTATTCATATAAAACTGCAGCTGAAAGGAACAGTTTATGGGTTTATAGATTCAGAGTAAAAGTACAAAATGTGTGGGGAGTAATAGACACTTGGGGGCTGGACTTGAGAAAGAGGGGTGCTTTACCTATGTTTTACAGTATTTCTTATTAAAAGGAGAGGGTTCTGGAGCAAACACAGAAAAATATAACATTCACTTTTTAATGGTGGTACCCAAGTGACCTTTTCTTTCTAACCTTTTCACTGTTAAAAGTTTAAAAATAGATTAGTTTGGGACTTCCCTGGTAGTCTAGTGGCTAAGACTCTGTGCTGCCAATGCAGGGGGCCCAGATTCCGTCCCCGGTCAGGAAATTAGATCCCACGTGCCATAACTAAAAGTTTGCATGCTGCAACTAAAAAGATCCCACATACCACAACTAAGACCTGGCATAGCCAAATAAATGGATTTTTTTAAATATTAAAAGAATAAGTTAGTCTGTAAATGAATGTGTTCAAATATTTTACCTTATTTAGGAGTTCACTTTTGGTGGGTTTCTAGAAGGGAGATTTATCAAGAGAGAGAGCTATTTTAAGGCTCCTTTGGATCTTTGCAGGTGGGCATGGCCCAAGCTTCAGAAGGTACGCAAAGCCTTGGCTCCCCTGACATGGAGGACTTTGGCCTCACAAAGCCACTTCACTCGGCAGTGCCCATTGCTACCAAGAGAAAGCGTATCCACTGTGAGAGGCAAGAGGGGTCGCAGGACCTGGAGCTGACGATGCCCTGGCAGGAGGTTTTGGGGCAGCCTCCAGCACTTGGAACCACCCAGGCAAGAATTCTCAGGGAGTCTGGAGTGGCTGGTGGGAGAGGGGAGCAGGGATGCTGGTCAGGCCTGACCTGTGACAAGCCATCTCCCTGTGGGGTCTCCTGAGTAGTGCAGGGGCCTAGAAATGGGGCTTGACCCCTGAGGAAGTTGGTATGGTGTGCCCAGATCTTACAGAGCTTGGGAGCTGCGAGGTTTAGTTGCTGTGGAAGGATGTTTCTGTTTTACTGTGTGCTCAGCTCTGTTTGCCATCTCCTACTCTTGACCTGTCCCAGGAAGAGTGGCTGGTCTGGCTCCAGTTCCACAAGAAGAAGTGGCAGCTGCAGGCTCAACAGCGCCTTGCTCACAAGAAGAGGCGGCGTCTGGAGGGGGCAGAGGGCGCACCAAGGCCTGGGGCCATCCGAGAGGGGCCCTCCACAGGACTGGGGGGCTTCTTTCGAAGAACGGCTCGCAGCATTCTGGACCTTCCATGGCAGATTGTGCAGGTGCAGACAGTGATCAGAGGGAGGGCAGGACACCCCGAGGGCAGGAGCATGGCTGATGGGAAGGGGTATTTGACCAGCTCACGATCCTGGGGACCTGGTCAGGAATGGGGCAGAGGGGCGGGGCTTTACCTGTGTGCCTCTGTAAAGGAGCTGGTTCTGGAGGCCACCTGGGAGATGGCCTGTGCACAGGTATTGAGTGCTTTCTATGACAGGGTGGGACATGGAGTGCTATACGATCTGTGTTTCCTTTTCAGATCAGTGAGACCAGCCAGGCTGGCTTGTTCAGGGTATGGGCTGTCATCGGCAGTGACCTGTACTGCATCAAGCTGAACATTCCCCGGGTGTTCTACGTGAACCAGCGGGTGGCCAAAGCGGAGGAGGGCCCTTCCTATCGGAAGGTACGGGGGCAGCTCTTGTTTCTGGTCACTGAGGTCAGCGGCCTGCTCAGCCTCTGAGGTTGCCTCCACTATGGCAGAGGCCACATACAGATTCAGGCTTTGCAGATGCAAAGACCATGTGAGCTTTGTGACCTTGAGCAAGGTGTTCTGGTGCCTCCATCTCTCCTGAGAACCTTCTTGGGATGCTGCAAAAATTAATTGGAATGATGCTATGGAGCACTGAGTGAATGCTCAGTGAGGAAGCTACGGTCCACCATTGTCCTGGTGGACCATCTCTTGTATCTGTTGTCCATGTAGCAGGGAAAGCACTAGGTGGACGTTTATCAGAGGCTGCAGGCTCTGTCTCCATAGGTTCTTCTGATGTGAACAGCTTTATTGGGGTATAATTCGTATGCCATACAGCTCACTCAAAGTATACGACTCAGTGGCGTTTAGTGTATTCACCGAGTTATGCGGCCATCTCCCCTATCAATCTTAGAACATTTTCATCACCCCACAAAGAAACCCCAGCCCCTTAGCAGCCTTTCCCCTCTCCTAGCCCTCAGTAAGCACTGGTCCAGATTCTGCCTCTAGGTTAGCCTGCCGTGAACATTTCACATACGTGGAATCCTACAGCAGGTGGTCCTCCTCTCAGCTGGGGTGTCCTCAGAGGCTCCTGCCCAGTGTCTCCATCCGAGCTCCCAGTTAGCTCTGCCCAGGGATCATTTACTGAGCAAATGAGCACATGTCTTGGCTGGTACTAAAATTCAGTGAACAGGGTGACATCTGATTGAGGAGATGAGACTAGAGTATTTGTAACTGGCAGCTAGACAGAGGATGCTTCTGGAAAAGGTGAAATCCAGTTCCGACCAGAAGATTCAGCAGAATGTGGATCCTGGAAGAGGACAGGGAAGGAGTGGGCAACAGAGAACAGATGATCTAGGATTCTGTTGCTTTCTTAGATGTGTGTGATGTAAGTGAGTAGGAGAACATCCTTCCTTTAAGGGTGTTTTTCCCATGAGGCACCTTTCTCCTGCTTCCTCCTCGCCAAGGTACCCACACTGGCTGGACAGGGGTTCCATTCCTAGTCTTCTGTCCAGGAAAACATAGCTTCTGTCTGGGTTTTTGCTTCCTGCACCCTTAGGTTACACCCAGGAGAGAACAGAGGAAAATGTAGCAGGAGCACCTGCCCCTCACAGTCTGGGAACTTTACCACTTTTTAGAAGCCTCAGGTGGCTTCTTAAAGCCAAGCCCAGACCTTTTAATTTTACTGATAGGGAGAAATGGGCTATAGGACTTTACTCTATGGTTGTGTGCAGACATCCTAGGACCGTTTAAACAATGCATGTATGTGTGTAAGAGTGTGTGCACGTGTGTTTGCCTGTGCATTGCTGCAAACGTTACCACTTAGCTCAGTTGTGGGGTGAGGTCACTGTCACATGGTGTCACCAGGTGAATCGAGTCCTTCCTCGCTCCAATATGGTCTACAACCTCTACGAATACTCGGTGCCAGAGGACATGTACCAAGAACATATCAACGAGATCAACACTGAGCTGGCGGCACCAGACATCGAGGGCGTGTATGAGACTCAGGTGATTATTTTCCCAGCTGAATGGTGCAAGGATCCACCTAAATGGAATAGAGGGAAACAAACCCAGTCGAGGCATGAACAGGCCAGCAGCAGCAGCTGGGCCTCTGCCTTCCCCCGTCGGCCCTCACACAGCCCCTTCTGCTCCTCTTCTAGGTTCCGTTAGTGTTTCGGGCCCTGGTGCAGCTGGGCTGTGTGTGTGTGGTCAATAAACAGCTGGTGAGGCACCTTTCAGGCTGGGAAGCAGAAACCTTCACTCTTGAGCACCTGGAGATGCGCTCCTTGGCCCAGTTCAACTACCTGGAACCAGGTATGGCATGTGCCGGCCGCTCTTGCTTGGCCCTACCTCCTGCACATCTCAGGGTGACAGGCCATGTCCTCCTGCAGGGAGCATCCGCCACATCTACCTGTACCACCATGCACAGGGCCACAAGGCTCTCTTTGGCATCTTCGTACCCTCACAGCGCAAGGCGGCTGTGTTTGTGCTGGATACCGTGAGTTCCGGGCAGGCCATGGGACAGCCTCGCTGGGGGTGGCACACAGCCCCGGGCAGGAAGCTCCCGCTCCCCCCTCCCTCCCACCACTGCCTTGTTCTTGCGCGAGTGAGAAGTGGATCTGCAGAGGTAGCCCTGCCACCTATGTCCACTCGCAGGGCTGCCCCTCCTTCCCCGAGGGAAGACGGCTGACCCAGCCCTTGTTTGTCTAGGTGCGAAGCAACCAGATGCCCAGCCTCAATGCCCTGTACTCAACCGAGCACAGCCTCCTGCTGGAGAAAGTGGGCCCTGAGCTTCTGCCCCCCCAAAAACACGCTTTTGAAGTTCGTGCTGAAACAGACTTGAAGATCGTCTGCAGAGCCATCCAGCGCTTCCTGTTGACCTACAAAGTGAGTGCCATTGGGATCCCATGCTGTGAGAGGCCCCTCCCCAGGGCCTGGTCCACCTCACTGCTTCCTTCCCTGCACCCAGGAGGAGCGCCGTGGGCCGACTCTCATTGCTGTTCAGTCCAACTGGGACCTGAAGAGGCTGACTGGCGAGATCCCTGTCCTGGAGGAATTCCCACTGGTGCCTGTCCGTGTGGCTGACAAGATCAGCTATGGGGTCCTGGACTGGCAGCGCCACGGAGCCCGGCGCATGATCCGGCACTACCTCAACCTGGACACGTGTCTGTCGCAGGCCTTCGAGATGAGCAGGTGGGCCAAGGAGAGGGATGCTTCTGGCCATCTTGGTTGTCACTGGCCTCACTGGACTCTGGGGGCAAGAAGGCATTTCCCCAGTCATTTTCAACTCCTGGGGTTGACCCCATGCCCCTGCAGGTACTTCCACGTCCCCGTTGGGAATCTACCTGAGGACATCTCTACCTTTGGCTCCGACCTCTTCTTTGCCCGCCACCTCCAGCGCCACAACCACCTGCTCTGGCTCTCTCCTACGTCACGCCCTGACCTGGGTGGGAAGGAGGCTGACGACAACAGGCTCGTCATGGAGTTTGATGACCAAGCCCCTGTGGAGATCAACAGTTCCGGCTGTTACTCCACAGGTGGGTGGGCAAGGCGCACCAGGGACTGCTGTTCCTGCTATTTGTTGCCATTCTGGGCTGGTGGGAGCACCCAGATGTATTGGGCTGGGAGCTGAGCCTACAGGGGGCCTCGGTGGGTGTGGGCTGTGCAGTCAGCTGCCCTAAACAGCAGTGATTTTTCTGAGATGGTGCTTGCTGGGATCAGGCTCCACACCCAGGAGGGGTCAGTGCACAAGCGGTGATGTCTGTGTGTAGTGTGCGTGGAACTGGATATTCAGAACCTGGCCGTCAACACCATCCTGCAGTCTCACCACGTCAATGATATGGAGGGGGCCGACAGCATTGGCATCAGCTTCGATGTGATCCAGCAGGCCTCCCTGGAGGAAATGATCACGGGCAATCAGGCTGCCAGCGCCCCTGCCAGCTATGACGAGACAGCCCTCTGCTCCAACACCTTCAGGTACCCAGGGGCTTGCCACCCTGAGAACATCACCTGCCCTTTGGTTCTTGTACCCTCAGCTCTCCAAAGGCAGAACAATAGTTTGCCTCCAGAAGGAGCAGTAGAAATCCTTTTATCCTCTGTCCTTGTTTTGGAAACTGAGAGCTAAGTCAGTGTCAGTGGGGCTTCCCTCTGCCCGGTCAGAAACCAGCACAGGGCCAGACTCCTTTCTTCGCTCATGGGTGGCACTCACAAGTGCCGCCCTCCAGGTACCAGTGACAGTTCCAGGTGCTGCCTTCTGGCCTGCTTCCTGTGGCCGGAGGTGTGCATGCAAGAAGTCGCCAATTTACTTGGAGTGTGGTTGTTCACTGAGCATCTGCTGTGGGGTACACAGCAGGATATGAACATGGGTAAAGCCACACAAAGTGGTGCGAGTTGTAAGGTATGGGTATCGGGAGAGAACTGCAGCGGTGGCACGGGCAGGGAGCGCATGCTCTCATAGCCCCACTAGGCAAGATGGCTGTCGCCCATTGTAGAAATGAGGAAACTGAGGCCCAGGCTTGTGGTCATAGTGCAGCTGAGGGGAAGGGTTGGTGCTCAAGAGCAAGTCTTGTGGTTCCCGAACTGTTTTCTACAACTGGCACCCTGTTGCCTTCTCACAGAAAGAAGACAGAACTGGAGGGAGGGGGCTTCAGGCCAGGGGACTTGTGGAAAGAAAACCTCAGCAGCCAAAATGCACGTGGTGTAGTCAGGGCCAAGGACTGTTTGGGCAGAGAAGCAGCCAGTTCAGTCCCAGAAGGTGGTGCAGTCAGACTGCAGATGACAGAATCATCACACTGGCTTTGTGATGCTGTTTGCAGAGTCATCTGGGGCGATTTAACCAGGGGCAGTTGTGATGAAGCAATCCGTCAGGACCCTGACTGGCACAAGGGAGAGGGGCCCGTGAGGTCTCTGCTGTGAGTCTCTTCCTGGTTCTCACAGCAGTGAGGTGCCTCCTTGAAGGGCACCTGCATCTTCTCAGCTCTGTCCTGGCTCTGTTGGAAAAGCCGGAAAGGCGGTGTTGAGTTGCGGGTGCAGATGAGTTACAGAGGGGCGAGGGATGGAGTCTGGACAGTGAGAAGAGAGGGCGCAGAGGCGACAGCAGAACGGTGAGGATCTGGTGCCAGCGACAGTGGGGGGCACTCTCTGAACCCCTCCTGCAGGATCCTGAAGAGCATGGTGGTGGGCTGGGTGAAGGAGATCACGCAGTACCGCAACGTCTACGCCGACAACCAGGTGATGCACTTCTACCGCTGGCTCCGGTCGCCGTCTTCACTGCTGCACGACCCTGCCCTGCACCGCACGCTGCACAGCATGATGAAGAAGCTCTTCCTTCAGTGAGTGCTGCCAGTGGCTTTCTCCAGGCTTGCTGATCCCTTGGTCCCCAAACCAGAAAGATGGCTAGTCAGCACCTCTAGATCAAGAGTCCACTTCTAGGCTCGTGGTCCATAGCGATCAGATGGGGCCCAGGAAGAGCTTAGCTGCCGTCACAGCTTCCAGAGACACGCTATATGGTGCAGAGCCTCTGCTGCTTTTTTGTAAGTCATTGCACACTGTTCTTATCATCCGGCAACCCACTTGTCTTCGTTAACAGTAGGTCTTGGAGAGCTATGTGTGGATGTACCACACTAATGGATGTTTCGGCCGCTTCCATAACTTTTGTTGTCACAGTGACCAACCAAGGAATGGTCTTGTGCATGAGGTCATGCAAACATGTCTAGAATAATCTCCAGGAAGTAACACTGCTGCAGGTCTGATGGATATTTTCAGATAAATTAAGAGAGGTAAATGGTAATTTGAATCAATATTGTCAGCTCCCTGTAAAGGTTGTACAGTTGGCTGTACTACCAACTCTTGGGAACCAGATTGGGAATGTGTGTCCCCATGCCAAGCCCCACTAACAACCTGATGGGATAAAATGCTCTCTTGGTATACCGTTAATTTGCAGTCCTAATTATGAATGAAATTGGACTTCCTTTGACCATTTTTCCATAGTTTTCTTTTGTGTTTTTCTCATTGATCTGTATGAGCTCTTTCTAGATAAAAAGTAACCATTTTTCTGTGATATGAGTTGCAGATTTTTTCCTACCTTTGTCTATGATTTTGTCTGTGGTAGGGTTTGGCCATGCAGACCTCTTTGTTGTTTGTTACTTCTGGGTTCGAGGTATATGTTCTGCTTCGGGACCATTAACTGTTTTCTCTGTGGTGTTTTGACCTTTGATTCTGAACTTGGTCTGCAGGCTCATCGCTGAGTTCAAGCGCCTGGGGTCATCGGTCGTCTATGCCAACTTCAACCGCATCATCCTCTGCACCAAGAAGCGGCGGGTGGAGGACGCCCTGGCCTACGTGGAGTACATCACCAAAAGGTGTCAGCATTCCTGTCCCCTTCATTCGTTCATGTTCTCATCTGCTCCATTTACCTGCTGCTGACAGACTTCCTTAACAAATCTTGTAGTGTGGCTTTGTTGGTAACAAATCCTTTCTGCCTTTGGGTATCTGAAAAAGCCTTTATTTCACATTTTTTTTTGAAAGATACTTTTGCTGGGCATAGAATTGCAGATGGATATATATATATATATATAATTTTATTTTATTTATTTATTTATTTTGGCTGTGCTGGGTCTTCATTGACTTCCCTGGTGGCTCAGACGGTAAAGCATCTGTCTACAATGCGGGAGACCTGGGTTCGATCCCTGGGTTGGGAAAATCCACTGGAGAAGGAAATCGCAGTCCACTCCAGTACTATTGCCTGGAAAATCCCATGGACAGAGGAGCCTGGTAGGCTACAGTCCATGGGGTCTCAAAGAGTCGGACACGACTGAGCGACTTCACTTTCATTTCCTTTCCTTGGGTCTTCACTGCTGCTTGGGCTTTTCTCTAGTTGCAGAGAGGGGCGCTACTCTGTGGTTGTGGTGCGCCGGCCTCTCATTGCAGTGGTTTCTCTTGTTGTGGAGCAGGCTCTAGGGTGCACCAGCTTCAGTAGTTGTGGCTCATGGGCTCAGTAATTTTGGCTATCAGGCTCTAAACCGCAGGCTCAGTAGTTGTGGTACAGGGGCCTAGTTGCTGTGCAGCATGTGGGATCTTACCAACCAGGGATGGAACCCATGTCTCCTGTGTTGTCTGATGGATTTCTTACCACTGAGCTACCAGGAAAGCCCCTAGATAGGTATTTTTTGAAAGTCCTTTTTTCCTTTTTGTGTTTCTTTTTGGATAAGTTTCTGTTGTTATATCTTTAAGCTCACTGATCTTCTAGAGTGTTTTATCTGCCGTTAATCCCATCCAGTATATTTTTTATTTCAGACACGACAGTTTTCATCTCTAGAAGCTTGATTTGGGTCTCCTACATTTCTAGAGTCTGCTTAACATGTTCAGTCTTCCTTCTAGTTTTTTTTAACTCATGAAATACAATTATAATAACTATACAATTATAACTGTTCTAATGTTCTTTTCTGCTGATTATAATATCTATGTCAACTCTGATTTGTTTTCAACTGATAGAGTCTTCTCATTTGTTGTGTTTCTCTGCTTCTTTGCATACCTGGTGATACAGGCCTGGATGACAGACATTAAGAACCTTGGCTTGTCTGTCGGCTACTTTTGCATTCCTGTAAATATTCTTGAGCTTTGTGTTACTTGAAAACAGTTTGATCCTTTTGGGTATTTATTGAGATTTATAGTCAGAGCCAGAGCAATGTTTAGTCTAGGGCTCATTATTACCTCTGTTGAAGCAAGACTTCTGTGAGCACAGCCCCACATGCCCCTATGTATGAGGCTCTGACGCTGGTGGGAGCAGGTACTCAAGGCTGGTGTGATTTTCTCACACATGAGTGTGATCTGTGCTCTGCTAAGTGCTGGAGAACGAGCCACTGTACTCCCTGGGGTTCCCTCTGCAGCTCTCACCTGTCATTCTCTCAACACTGGTCCCTGTTTCCCACTCCTGGTTACCTCAGATGTCTCCTTAGTGTTATGTTTATCATCATTTTCCCTAGGAAAGTTGAGGGATAATGTGAATTCACCTTAAATTCATTTTATTTTATTTGTTTTTGAAATTTTATTTTATATTGGAGTGTAGCCAATTAACAATATTGTGATAGTTTCAGGTAGATAGCAAAGAGACTCAGCCATGCATATACATGTATCCATTCTCCCCCAAACTCCCCTCCCATGCAGGCTGCCATGTAACATTGAACAAAATTCCCTGTGCTATACAGTAGGTGCTTGTTGGTTATCTATTTTAAATATAGTAGTGTGTACATGTCTCTCCCAGTCAAGCTCCCTAACTTCCCTTCTCCCAACTCTTACGCCCAGCAACCATAAGTTAGTTCTCTTAAGTCTGTGAGTCTCTCACTGTTTTGTAAATAAGTTCATTTGTATCATTTCTTTTTAGATTCTGCATATAACGGATGTCATATGATATTTCTCCTTCTCTCACATACTTCACTCATCATGACAGTCTCTAGGTCCATTCATGTTACTGTAAATGGCATTATTTCATTCTCTTTTTATGGCCGAGTAATATTCTGTTGTCTGTATGTACCCCATCTTTACCCATTCTTCTGTTGATGGACATTCAGGTCGCTTCCACATCTTGGCTGTTGTAAACAGTGCTGCAGTGAACACTGGTGGCGTGTGTGCTTTAGAACCATGTTTTCTCTGGCTATATGCCCAGGAGTGGGATTGCAGGGTTATATGGTAACTCCATTTTCAGTTTTTTAAGGAACCTCCATACTGTTCTCCATAGTGGCCACACCAGTCATTTTCCCTAGAAAGCCTGAGGGATGATAAAATGTGAATCCACTTTAAATTCATTTTTAAAAAAGTAGAGGGTGAACAGATAATAAAAAAAAATGGAAAGTAGAGTAAAAGGGGAAGACTGTTGATTTCATTTAAGCGATTTCTGTCTTGTTTCTTTTTAGCATCCACTCTAAAGAGATCTTCCATTCTTTGACAATTTCCTTTTCTCGATGCTGGGAATTTCTTCTCTGGATGGATCCCTCTAATTATGGTGGAATCAAAGGAACTGTTCCATCTAGGATTCACTGTGGACAGGTAAGAGGTAACCAGTCTTGGAGAGCTGAGGTTGGAATCTGAAGCAACTTGAAGGGTCCACATTGTCCCTTCAGTGCACTCTTGATGGTCACAAACCGAGTTCCAGGCACGGTTCTAGGCCCCAGTCATGCAGCAGTAAACATCATGAAGTCTGTAAGGGAAAAGATCATGAACAAGCAGACAAGTAGATGTATATGGCAGCGTCGACAACAGTAAGGGCTCAGGGCAGACAAAGCTGGTAGGGGCAGAGAGGCCTGGGGCAGGGGCCAATGTGGATGGGGGTCTAGGAGTCCTCCGAGGAGGTGATGGGACCAAGATGTGAAGCTGCCTTGAGTTATGGCACAGGCAGGGTCAGTGTTCACAGATGTGGACAAAGAGCTGGCTGGAACCAGGCCACTTGGGCCCAAGGGCTATGATGGAGACTTGGCTTTTATTGACAGGGAGATTCTGAATGGGCAGGTGTCAGGGCCTGACTTCCACTTGGGTCCTGAGTGGACATTACTGCAGGATGTCAAGGTCTAAGTGGAGCCAGTTAGTGTCGGCCCAGAGGAGGATGCAGGGCAAGGCAGAGTCAGGGAGAATGACTCAGGTGGGTATTGAAGGGGATGTGGACAGGCCAGTGGGGTGATGCTTGGGACACAGGGGTGATGTCTGAGCGTGTATGTTGTGTGTGAGGGAGCTGCGCCTGGATGTGTGAACCCCAATGGATGGGGCAAGAGAGCAAGTGTGGGGAGAAGGGAGCTGTGCTTATCTGGGGCATGTGGTGTTTGCTGCCCCTATTGTTTGCTTAATGTGCACAGGTGGAGATGCAGGGGTCGGGTAGTGACTGTGCATCTTGGGTGGGGGGGCATGAAACTTGGGGTCATCTGTGAGCCTGGCAGTTGGGGCTGGTGAGATCACCTGCGGGTAAGTATGAGTTGAGAGGACAGCTCCCCCAGGGCAGGTCCCCATGGAGGAAGCTACCAGTGGGTGGGGGAGCTGGGGGGGTGGGGCCTCAGGTGTCAAAAGGAGAGCACCCCCAGAAGGAAGTCGCCATCTGCCGAGAGCAGACCAGAAGCAAAGGCTGCCCTTGGTGCTGGGGTTGGGAGGCTCACTGAGACCACATGCAAGGGAAGGAAGTGCAGGCCATGTCAACGAATAGGGGAAGGCAGGAGTAGTTGCTGCTCTTGATAAGGATGGTGGCTGTCAAGAGTTCAGATGTTGAAATGAAAAGTGCTGTATAGAAAGGGGACCTTAGTCGGGGGGGTGGCAGGGGGTCGTCCACCAGAACTAGATCTTTGGTAGAACTGATAGCTTACGATGTCAGATTCGTGATCTCCAAAGAAGAAGATTTAGTTTCGGAACCAGGGACCAGGCTTGATCACTCAAGAGCTTTTGTGTAGTAGAGTTTTATTAAAGTGAAAAAGGGACAGAGAAAGCTTCTGACATAGACATCAGAAGGGGACAGAGAGTGCCGCCCTCGCTAGTCTTAGCAAGGAAGCTATATACTTTATTACAGTAAAGGATCTTACCAGACCCACTCCCTCAATATAAGATAATAAGATTAGAACTAACAATAGAGAGGTCTTAGCAGACCCACTCCCACAACATATGTCTAAAGATAACAAGATTAGTCAGAAGGCTCTTGTTAAGGAGCAAGATACATTGTTATATTGACTAAGACAAAGCAGTGTAGAAAAAATTGTTTGTCCTTTGCTCTTCCTTGAGAGCCCCAGACCCATTTCTCCTTCTTGAGGGTCCTGGACTCCTTATCAACCTACCTAAGGATCAGTTCTCAGAACTGTGACCGTCCCAGGAAGAGATCCAGAACTCAACAAGAGAGGTGGTCACCCAGGAAGCACCCTTGATTCTTCCCTTCCTGAGAAGTGCGAATTGAATAATTTTAAAGTGAATCCTGTGAGACAGCAAATGAAAGTAACAGTCAGTGCCTTACTGAGAATATACCAGGCACATTCTGTACATGACCTTGTTCTTGGAGCTGTCCTGCAGGAATCTTGGGCTCGGGGGCTGGAACGACTAGATGAACAGGACACAAAACAGACCCAGGCTCCACTGGGACACTCCCCACCATGCGGTGCCGCAGTGGGCAGACATTACTGGGATTGTCTTTGTGTCAAAGCAGGACTCCCCAGAAGAGGGCAGAGCAGAGCAGGGGGAACCTGAGGAGGAGGAGGATGAGGACGAGGAGGAGAAGGAGGAGGACGAGGGAGGCGCAAAGGAACTGGATGTCGAGGACTTGCTGGAAAACAACTGGAACATCCTGCAGTTCCTGCCCCAGGCAGCCTCCTGCCAGAGCTACTTCCTCATGATCGTTTCAGGTGAGTGGTCCACACTCACCATCACATCTGAGTCATGCGGTGGGAATAATGTGGCCCTGGTGGGAGCCTGCTCAGCGTGCGTGCCCTGGCTGCATAGCACCATGAGAGGGAGAAAGAAGACCCTCGGGCTCTGCACAGGCCCCAGACCTCTCACAGAACCCCATGGTGAGGAAGGCTGCCCTGGGGCATCACGAAGGCTTCATGGTCCCGGCCCTGAGGTTGTGCATGTACACTTACAGTGACTAAAGGAGATTCCATGTAGAGGAGTTTCAGTTCAGTTCAGTCGCTCAGTCGTGTCCGACTCTTTGCGACCCCATGAATCTCAGCACACCAGGCCTCCCTGTCCATCACCAACTCCCAGAGTTCACTCAGACTCACGTCCATCGAGTCAGTGATGCCATCCAGCCATCTCATCCTCTACCGTCCCCTTCTCCTGCCCCCAATCCCTCCCAGCATCAGAGTCTTTTCCAGTGAGTCAACTCTTCACATGAGGCGGCCAAAGTAGAGGAGTTTAGATACTCCTAAGTCAGCTTCCCCACTGGCTGGTCTCTCAGGCTCAACTTCTAGTGTGAGAAACCCCTATATTTTCATTTGGGGCTAAAGGCATTAGTGGTCATTATTAACACCACATGGTAAATCAACTATACTTCAATCAAAATTTAAAAAAAGAAATAAAAGTTTAGTGTTTGCAAACCAAGTTATTTAGGTTGATGTGAAAAAGAAATGAGAAGTTAAGCACACATTGTAATTCAGAACTAATCAATAAAGTAGAAGAGTTGATGAAGAGCATCATAAATTGTCAGCAGACATAGATACAGGTACATCTGTGTATATAGTGACAGAGGGAGTTCTGTTGATGATTATTTTATCCCATGTCAATTTATATTTGAGTTCTTCACCTTCTCAAGTTCTCTTTTGGAACGAGTGGACCCATGGAGTTTTTGGAGAAGTGTGTTGACCCCAAGAGGCAAGGTGAGCCCTCTTTTGCACCAGTTGGTGTGAAGGTTGGTGCTCGCTGCCTTAGCTGTGCAGCAGTCTCTAAGCATGAACCTGGGCATCAGAGAGTGCCCTGATTGTTCCCATTTGTCTGATTGACTCTGGCTCATCTCAGTGCAGCAAATAGAATCATCACCAATAATGACATTTCAGCCTCGTCTGGCTAGCAGCGGGACCAGCCACAGGGTACCCCCGGATTCTGGGATGCGTGAGGTATCGCCGACTCTCGTGGCCTGAGCCTGCCCTCTCTCTGCAGCATACATCGTGGCCGTGTACCACAGCATGAAGGAGGAACTGAGGCGCAGCACCCCAGGGAGCACCCCCGTGAGGAGGAGGGGAGCCAGCCAGCTCTCCCAGGAGGCCCAGGGGGAGGCCGGAGCCCTTCCTGGTGAGCACCCTTGCTGTGTGAGGCCACCAGTGTGTGCTTCTCAGGGTCCCCATCTCCTTCCCTTGGTGTCCTTGCCGCCGTGTGAGGTAGGGAGCAGGCGCCATGTTGCTTCTTTCCCAGGAATGATCACCTTCTCACAAGATTATGTGGCAAACGAACTCACTCAGAACTTCTTCACCATCACGCAGAAGATTCAGAAGAAAGTCACAGGCTCTCGGAACTCTACTGAGCCCTCAGAAATGTTTCCTGTCCTCCCCGGTTCTCACCTGCTGCTCAATAACCCTGCTCTGGAGTTCATCAAATATGTGTGCAAGGTGAGGACACTCCCACTGATGTGTGTGCAAGTCACTCCTCTATTCCACAAACACCCACTGCACCCAGTCTGTGCAGTCTCTATGGGAAAGACCCCTGTCCTCACAGAGCTCACACTGCCCTGGAGGGCACAGGTGAGCTCAGAGAGCACAGGTGCCAAGAGGTGAGTTCAGGGCAGGGGCAGGTGAGAAAGGCCCTCTGATGGGTCCTGGGCTGAGACCACGAGGACCGAGAGGGCCTGGCAGTGGGTGGATCTGACAAAAGAATGAAGTCTGGGCAGAGGGATACAGAGCCCCTGGGAGGAGGGGTGACGGGGCGATGCTGGTGAAAGGTGAGCAGTGGGACAGTAGAGCCAGCTCATGGGTCACGTGAGGCCGGTGGGCCAGACCAGGAACTGGACAGGGCACCCACAGCATCTGGGCTGCTGTGGAACCTAAGAGGAGAGCTTGCTCGGACGCTGAATGCCTTCTGGGGAAGGTAGGCTGATTCAAACGAGGGATAATGTTACCAGATAAGGACCTGGCAGGCGTCCCCTTACAGAGCACTTTACTGTCCATTAAGTTACCTCTCAGCACTCTGTGTTTCACAGTGATCAAGTGACTTCTCATGGTGGTTAAGAAATGGCTTAATATAACACTTTAACTCCTTGGTAGACTTCAGAATTTTTAAGTTCTATTTTGATTATAATTTACATACAGTGAAATTCACCACTTTTAGAGTGTGTTTCGTGGGGCAGCCAGTCACATATTCACCACCACAGTCAAGATACAGAGTCGTACATCATTCTCCAAAGTTCCCCACCCCTGGTACGTGCTGATCTGTCTGTCTCTACGTTTGTTTTTTATTTTTAAAATTTTATGTATTATGGCTGTGTTGGGTCTTCATTGCTCTTTGGGCTTTCTCTAGTTGAGGTGAGCAGGGGCTATTCTTCATTGCGGTGCAAAGGCTTCTCTTTATGGCAGCTTCTCTTGTTGCAGAATATAGGCTCTAGAGCACACAGGCTTCAGTACTTGTGGCCCGAAGGCTCAGTTGTTGTAGCTCCTGGGCTCTAGAGCACAGGCTCAGTAGTTGTGGCTCATGGGCTTACTGCTCTTCAGCATGAGGGATCTTCCCAGATCAGGGATTGAACCTGTGTCTACTACATTGGCAGGCAGATTCTTTACCACTGAGCCACCAGGGAAGCCCCCATGTCCCTGTGTTTATTTACTTTTAAAATTTTTCTCTGTGAAGTGCGATTGTTTGTGTTTTCACATATGGATATGTGAACTGGCCTCCAACAGCAAAGTACAGAACGTTCTCCACCCCTGAGAGTTTTTCCATGTGCTTCCCCTTGGGACTCAGCCTCTCCTCTCGCCTGCATCCCTGGAACCACCAATCTGTCTTCTGTCCCTGCATTGAAACCTCTTCCAGAATGTCACACGAGTGGAGTGGTTGGTCGTGTAGCCTTTTAGGTCTGATTTCCTTCACTGAGCAAAACGCACCTGGGGTTCCTCCATGTTGTTGCTTGTTCCTTTCCATTGCCGACTAGTGCTCCATTGTATGGGAGGACCATAGCTCCCTGATTAAAGGACATTCAGATTGTTTGCACTTATGGGTGACTGTCAGTAAAGCCACTATAAACATTCTCATATAGGTTTTTGTGTGAACATAAGTTTCATTTCTCTCGAGTAAAAACCCAGCAGGGGAATTTCTGGGTCATACCGTGTTTTGTAAAGTGGCTGTCTTTTGCATTCTCATCAGTGGTGAGTGACTATAGTCCAACTGCTGCATACCCCGCTGGAACTTTAATTGTTAATTTTCAAGGTTTTATCTGTCCAAATAGATGTGTAGTGGTATATCACCATGTTTTTAACTTGCATTTCCCTAATACTACTTGGACTTCCCTGATAGCTCAGTTGGTAAAGAATCTGCCTGCAATGCGGGAGACCCTGGTTCGATTCCTGGGTCAGGAAGATCTGCTGGAGAAAGGATAGGCTACCCACTCCAGTATTCTTGGGCTTCCCTTGTGGCTCAGCTGGTAAAGGATCCACCTGCAATGTGGGAGACCTGGGTTCGATACCTGGGTTGGGAAGACCCCCTGGAGAAGGGAGAGGCTACCCACTCCAGTATTCTGGCCTGGAGAATTCATGGACCGTATTGTCACAAAGAGTCGGACAGGCCTGAGTCACTTTCACTTTCCATAATACTAATGATGTGGAGATTTTATTCATGTGTGTGTTTGCTCTATGTCTTTGGTGAAATGTTCAGATCTTTTGCCCATTATTAAGAACTGTTATTTTTTTTAATAATTTTTATTGGAGTATAGTTGATTTACAATGTTGTGTTAGTTTCAGGTGTACAGCAAAGTGAATCAGTTATTGGGTTATTATTCTTATTGTTGAGTTTTGAGAGTTCTTCATATATTCTGGATATAAGTCCTTTGTCAAATGTGTGATTTCCAAATATTTCTTCCCAGACTTTGGCTTGCCTTTTCAAAATTTCCCTGACAGTATTTTTCAATGAGCAGTGGATCTTAATTTTGATCTTATCGTTCACTTTTTAAGGGTTGAGCTTTTGATGTCATATCTAAGAAATCTTTGTTTTAACCAAGGTCACAAAGCTTGTCACTTATGTTTTCTTCTAGAATTTTTATAGTTTTAGGTTTTATATTTAGTCAGTCCATTTTGAGTTAATTTTTGTACAATGTGTACGTTATAAATTGAGGCTTCCCTAGTGGCTCAGACAGTAAAGAGTCTGCCTATAATGCAGGAGACCTGTGTTCAACTCCTGGGTTGGGAAGATCCCCTGGAGAAGGAAATAGCAACCCACTCCAGTATTCTTGCCTGGAGAAATCCCATGGACTGAGGAGCCTGGCAGGCTATAGTCCATGTGGTCTCAAAGAGTTACTCACGACTGAGTGCTTAACACTTTCATATTTGTGCATAAGCATATCCAATTATTCCAGCACTATTTGTTAAAAAATTCGCCTTTCTCCATTTAATTATGTTTGTGCTTTTTTCAAAGCTTAACTGGCTGTGTATGTATATGGATCTGTTTCTGGGTTTACATGTCTGTCTATTCTAAAACACCACACTGTCTTAATTTCTGTAACTTTATCAATAAGTTTTGAAACCAGGTAGTGTGAATGCTTTATCTTTATTCTTTTTTCAAATTATTTTGACTTAATTTGCCTTTCCTTATGAATTTCAAATCAGTATATCAGTTTCCATTTAAAAAAAAAATTCCTCTGTAGACTGTTGAAGGGACACCCTGAAGCAGGTTGAGAAAGTTCCTTGGTGCCTTGATAATGGTCATTTCCTGAGAGTAAGTTTGTTTTTCGGCCGCATCTTGCGGCATGTGGTACTTAGTTCCCCGACCAGGGATCCAGTCTGTGCCCCCTGCAGTGGAAGCAGAGTCTTTTTCTTTTTTATGGATTTTTAAAATTTTATTTGTTTTTTAATTGAAGGATAATTGCTTTACAGAATTTTGTTATTTTCTGTCAAGCCTCAACATGAATCAGCCATAGGTATACATATGTCCCCTCCATCTTGAACCTCCCTCCCATCTCCCTCCTCATCCCTCCCCTCTAGGTTGATACAGAGCCCCTGTTTGAGTTCCCTGAGCCATACAGCAAATTCCCATTGGCTATCTATTTTACATATGGTAATATAAGTTTCCATGTTACTCTCTCCATACATCTCACCCTCTCCTCCCCTCTCCAGTTGTCCATAAGTCTGTTCTCTGTGTCTTTCTTCATTGCTGCCCTGCAGAGAAATTCTTTGGAACCATCTTTTTAATCCATATATATGCGTTAGTATACAATATTTATCTTTCTCTTTCTAACTTACTTCACTCTATATAATAGGCTCTAGGTTCATCCACCTCATTAGAACTGACTCTAATGTGTTGCTTTTTATGGCTGAGTAATATTCCATTGTGTATTTGTACCACAACTTCTTTATCCATTCATCTAGGTTGCTTCCATGTTCTAGCTATTGTAAATAGTGCTGTGATTGGGGTACATGTGTCTTTTTCAATTTTGATTTCCTCAGGGTGTATGCCTAGGAGTAGGATTGCTGGGTCATATGGTGGTTTTATTCCTAGATTTTTTTAAGGAATCTCCATACCATCTTCCATAGTGGCTGTATCAATTTATATTCCCACCAGCAGTGCAAGAGGGTTCCCTTTTCTCCATACCCTCTCCAGCATTTATTGTTTGTAGACTTTTTGATGATGGCCATTCTAACCAGTGTGACGTGATATCTCATTGTAGTTTTGATTTTCATTCTCTAATAATGAGTGATGTTGAGCATTTTTCCATGTGTTTGTTAGCCATCTGTATGTCTTCTTTGGAGAAATGTCTATTTAGGTCTTTTTCCCACTTTTTGATTGGGTTGTTTGTTTTTCTGGCATTGAGTTCTATAAGCTGCTTGTATATTTTGGAAATTAATCCTTTGTCAGCTGTTTCATTTGCTATTTTCTCCCATTCAGAGGGCTCTTTTCACCTTGTTTATAGTTTCCTTTGCTGTGCAAAAGCTTTTAATTAGGTCCTCCTTGTTTACTTTTGTTTTTATTTCCATTACTCTAGGAGGTGGGTCATAGAGGATCCTACTTTGATTTATGTCATTGAGTATTTTGCCTATGTTTTCCTCTAAGAGTTTTATAGTTTCTGGTCTTTAATCCATTTTGAGTTTACCTTTGTGTATGGTGTTAGAAAGTGTTTTCATTTCATTCTTTTACATGCAGCTGTCCAGTTCTCCTAGCACCACTTATTGAAGAGGCTATCTTTGCCTCATTGTATATTCTTGCCTCCTTTGTCAAAAATAAGGTACCCAGAGGGGCATGGGTTTATTTTAGGGCTTCCTATTTTGTTCCCTTGGTCTGTATTTCTGTTTTTGGAACCACAAGAGTCTTAACCACTGGATCCCCAAAGAAGTCCCATCCTGAGAGTTTTAATCAAGGATGGTTGTTGAATTTTGTTTAGGACTTTTTCTCCCTCAATTGAAATAATCATATTGGCTTTTATTCGTTAGTCTGTTGATATGGTGAATTGCACTGATTTTCTAACGTTGATCCAGCCTTGCATTCTGGGGGTAAATCCCACTTGGTCAAAATATCAGTGGGCTCAATTTGCCCATATTTTGTTAAGGATGTTTGAGTCTGTGCACGTGACAGTCAGTAGGTATCTTACACAGTCTTTGTCTGGTGTTGGTACCTAGGTGATGCTGGCCTTCCAAGTGAGGTTAGAAGTGTTCTCCCTCTTGTGTTTTCTGGAAGATACTGTGTATAGAACAGTATCACTTCTTCCTTCATGTTTGGTAAATTCACTTTCATCTTTTTATCTCTTAATTAAGTCCAGTGTTCTCCCTATGTAAGGGACATGTGTAATGTATATATATTTTAAACAATACTTCCCAATAGGCCACTGATCCTCATTGTAAATGTACTTTCAAATTCACCCACTTTGCCTCACATTGACCATGAACACTCCCCTCAGAGAGGTGTTTTCTAAGTGATGTTTGGTTCTGTCTTCTTGGCGTTGTGCTAGGACAGGAGCTTTGGGGCTGGGAGAGGCCTGGGGAAGATGTCGGTCCTGTCCTCTCATTTACAGACAGGAAGCTTGATGACTCCTATGGCTCTGCCAGCACCACGGTGGGAGCCGGACCTCCCGTGTCCACACCGCGGGCTCTAACACACATGTGTGCTACAGGGACTTTTCTGGGCTGGCCTGGAAATCCCTCCACCATAGAAGGTTAAAGTCAGCCCCTTTGCATTTGAGATGGTAAAGCTCTGGTGAACTTGGGGCTGCCTGTCATTGAGGAAGAAAGAGTCCCTAAGGGTGAAAGGTAGAGCATGCTTTGGTATGTCCCAGACACCCTGAGGCCTGGGGGCAGCACCTCCATGCCTGTGACCCTAACTTGGGGAATCACTGATGGGCAGGAGGCACTTCTTACCTTTGGTGCTTCTAACAGGAAAAGGAAGAGCTGAGATGCTTCTGAGAAACTGTAGCTTAAAGAACTGGCTGCAGGGTTTTCTGGTCCAGACAGCCTCAGGGAGGGCTGGGAGCCGTCCCTGACATGGGCTCTGTTCTCTGCAGGTCCTGTCTCTGGACACCAACATCACAAACCAGGTGAACAAGCTAAACCGAGACCTGCTGCGCCTGGTAGACGTAGGCGAGTTCTCAGAGGAGGCCCAGTTCCGAGACCCCTGCCGTTCCTACGTGCTCCCTGAGGTCATCTGCCACAACTGTAACTTCTGCCGGGACCTGGACCTGTGCAAAGACCCCTCCTTCTCTCAGGTGGGCCGACTCCCTCAGGCCCCTTGCTGGTACAGTCAGAATATCCAGGCCTCAGCGGATCAGGGATTCCTGCAGGGCCCCCAACCAACTCCGATGTGAATTAGAAACAAGCACCCTTTTTCAGGCCACTCAGCTGCCACATGCCAGAACCTTGTCCTGGTAATCACATGGGTGATGGCAGTGGAGACGTGAGTGTGTCCTGGAGCTGTGAGCGTGGTGGCACTCTTCTCATCGAGAATCCCTCCGTCCCTTCTCAGCACTGGGGACCAAGGAAAGTGACCCGTCCCTTTCCCTGTCTGTCCAGGATGGGACCGTGCTGCCTCAGTGGCTCTGCTCCAACTGTCAGGTTGCCTACGACTCATCAGTCATTGAGATGGCCCTGGTGGAAGCCCTACAGAAGAAGCTGATGGCCTTTACCCTGCAGGACCTGGTGAGCAGCGGGCCTAGTGCTGGGTCTACAACCAGTCTGACCACCCCTCCAGTAGGTGGAGGCCTCATCAGTAAGCAGTTTGCACCCATAGGAGATGAGAGGTGTGCGCAAGTCTCAAGTTGTAGCCTGATCCTCCAAGGTGATACCTCCTGGGTCAGGCCTTGTCCACGGGCCCAGCTGACTCTTTCTTACAGCATCCGTTGGGCACCTACAGGGGCCGATTGCTGGCTTCATGGACCTTTATTCTAGTAGAGGGAGACAGACAGTAAACAAGACAAGAAAGTAACGGTCAGAGTAAAGAACTGACAGGCAGTGTGTGTGTGAAAGAGAGAAGCTTTCAGCCTTCGATGGGGGAGTGAAGACCCAAGGGAGGTGTTGGGGTTCAGGCAGGGAACAGCTGGTGCCTGGTGTGATGGATAGGGGACCGCAGACTCAGAGTCAAAAGGAGGTGTCCACAGGGAGGGTGTTGGGAAGCAGTTGGCATGTTTGGATAAAGCCCATATCAAGTCTCAGATTTTATTTGTAATTGTGAAAAGCCTGTCTGGTGCCAAGTGACTGGCCGGCTCTGGCCTGGGACGGGGAGGCTCTGATGGGGGCCGCTTCTCCTTGCAGGTCTGCCTGAAGTGCCGGGGTGTGAAGGAGACCAACATGGCCGTGTACTGCAGCTGTGCGGGGGGCTTCTCCCTCACCATCCACACTAAGGTGGGGGCTCCCTTGGACAGCCGCCCCTACCGCCCACCCCTCCCCCACCCCGGGCCATTTGTCCTCTCTGAGCCTTGGCCTTGCCTCCCTGTGCCTCCTCTGGGACTAGGTCTCACTATGACTGGTCATTTCTGTAGGTCTTCATGGAACAGATCAGAATCTTCCAGAACATCGCCCAGCACTATGGCATGTCGTACCTCAAGGAGACCCTGGATTGGCTGCAGCTTCAGAACCCCCAAGTGGGCCATTAGCAGTCTGGGCAGTGTCCCTGTTCTCTGCTCCCATGTCCCACACCCAAGACGGGCACCCAGGAGGGCGGCCCTCGGGGAGCAGGTCACACAGCCCAGAAGCGTGAACCAGTCAGAGCAAGAAGTGGCTTCACTTCCCGGCTCTGGGGTTCCCTGTCTCAAGCAGGGCAGCCCTCTTTAGGCCCAGGAAGCGTCTCCAGCGAGGGGGTCCCAGGGCTGGTTTCTCACTGGATGCACACACTCTGCTGCTGCTGCACGGCCCTTCCTGTAGCCTCAGCCCTTGCTGCCCCCTCCTTTGCTGCCCTGAGGTGCCCTCGGAGGTCCTCTGTTTGAGCTGAGACTCTGAAGAGGGCTGGAAGCCAGACCCAGGGCAAAGGGGTGCCTGAGTGGAGTGCGCAGCCCCGGCTTCCAGGAGTAGTACTGTCCTACACTCTGCGCTGGCAGCTTGTGGGCTGTGTGCCAGGGATCCTGGCTGAACCCGTGGTCACCTGGGCGTCTCTCATACACTGAGCTCTGGGGCTTGGGCTTCTCTGTCTGTGGAGATTCAGGGTCAGAGTGAGGTCTGCTGAGCTGTTTGTATATGGCATAGTCACCTCGTCAACAGCAGCGAGACTGGGCCGAGGGCAGGAAGGCTGAGTGGGGCGTGGGGCTCCGACTGGGGCTCAGGCACAGAGGGGCCCAGCACCTCTCCCTCTGTACCTGCTGTGAGGGGACCACCGCAGCAGGAGGCCTGGGGCCCCAGGGGGATGAGGCACACCGTTATCGCAGACTCTGACATCATATTCAGCACCTGGATTCTCAAAAAGTATTTCTTCATGTGCGACACAAGTTTCTTTGCTTCAGCTCTGAGCAGTGGGGGAAGAGGACGGAGAAAAGGGCAACAGAAATGCTATCAGGATGGAGGCCACTGTGTTCTTGCTTCAGCCTCGGATCAGTCCGAGACCTCTGACCCCAAGGGCCTGCCCAGCCTCTGACTGCCTGATGCAAAGAGGGTCCTTGGCCTGTGCCGCCTTTAAAAGGTGACACCACCAGTGTGTTCAGCGCCCTGTTGCTTCACAGAGATGTGGGCCATGCTGTTTTCCCCTCCAGGACGGAGCTGGGTTGGAGAGTCTGCCTGCCAGCAGCCCAGGGAACCCTCTGCTGAGCAGGAGTTGCTCCCTGTGTTCCTCCAGCAACCTCAGAACATAAGATTGACTGCCTGCACCTCATTTTTAACTAAATGCGACTGAAAGCAGAAGAAAACCAGTCAGATTGGCAAGGCAGCAAGCACATTAAGTGTAAATCATAAACTCAGAAACCCAAACAGGTGGGCAGTGGAAGTCGCGCTGTTGGCTCTGGAGCCTGGTTTAGATTTGTCCCTGTTACCTAATTTACACTTTGACTTCTACATTTCGTAGAGTCTTTACTGTGTGTGTGCGTGCTCGCGCCTGGGTCTCTGGAAGGAAGGAGGAAAGACTTAGTAACTGACGTCTGTCCGGCTAGGTTTGTCGGCTGGGTACTGCTGTTGCCCACTGGCACGTCCAGGTCCAGTGACTGCAGGAAACTTGACTCTGCTTGGAAGGTGATGGCGCCCGGCAGCCCCCAGATGGAGATCAAATCAAATTAGGGCTGGGTGGGGGAGGAGGACTAACCAGTCTTCCTGGAAACAGAGCCAGAGAAGTCCCAGGGGAGCACGGAGCAGTGAGGAGCTGGGGCTCTGTGGCTCAGCCCCTCCCTGCAGCAGGGCAGGGGCACCACAGCTCCCAGTGGTTCCCTCAGAGGCCAGCTTTGGGGCTGGGGGTATTTAGGGGTGGTGGAGATCCCAGGGTCACTCTTGTGGTGGGGGATGGGAAACCTGAGCCCCTGGCCCGAATTCTTGAGCTACAGCCCAACCCCAACTGGAAAAGCCAGTTTCTCTAAAACTGGAGCTGGAGCTCTGAGCATGTGAGTGGCCCATGGAGCTGACATCACAGGCACAGGAGGATCGGCAGGGGTGAGAGGGGCTTCTTGGGGGGCTGCTGGCTCCAGTGAGTGGTGCTGGTCCAGTCAGCAGGTGGGAAGACCAGCTCTGACCTTGGTTGTGACAGGGTCACAGGTGAAACAATCTGTGGGAGGCACTGTGCCTCCTCAGGCCTGTGCACTGGTCATTGCCATTGCTGGGAAAACTGAAACCGCCATCTGGCCAAGCTGTGTCAGAGCTGCTGAGTGGAGTGACCATTGTAGCATCCAAGGACATAACCAGATTATCCATAGGCCTGATCTGGCTGGTGCCAGCTGTTCCAACCTCGCCCTGCTGCTGTGTCCACTCCTGTTCTCCAGGACCCAGTTCCTTCCCTGGCCCCCATCCCCATGTTAAATAGAGCCTCGGGTTCTGGGTGGGCATTTTGGTGTCAGCCTAAGCTTTTGTTTTCCTTGGGAACAGTTCTCATTGCCCGCCTCCTGGCTTTCTTCCCCCTCTAGATGCCACCCTTTTCCCCTATTTTGAGGTTTGGGGTCTGGGATGATGCCTACAGGAAGCTGAAGGACAGGTGTTGGGATGCACTCAGCCTGTGTGTCCCCCACCACTGATCCCCCCGTGAGACCTGGTTGTAACCTGACTGGATTTGGGGGCAGCAGGTGCATCCACACACTGCGCCCAGGCTGGCTAGGGGAAGATGAGGACCAAGCACACCCACCGCCCGCCATGTGCAGAGACCTGCCATGGTGTGTTTGTCAAGAGCCTCAAGATGCTTCTCCCCCAAAGATGAGGCTAGAAGGTTCTGGTCACAGTTTTATTGGACAGTGGATGTGTGATTTCTTAGCTGTGGGGCAAGCAGAAAGGCTGGGTAGGGCTGGGTGGGTGGGCAGGAGCAAAGAGCCTGGGAGGAAGGCAACTAGGGAGGAGGTGGGGACTTGACCCTACAGTTGGGGGATAAGATGGAGCAGGAGTCATCGTCCCATTCATGTCACCCCACGGTCTAGCTGCATGGGAACCCTTTGGCTGCTGGTTTTGCTGAGGTGTATGGGCAGGGCCCATGTCCATGGTCCCAGCTGTGCTGCCCTGGATAGCCAGGGGCTGTGCTGAGGCCTCAGATGTCAGGGGTCCATGACACGCCCGGGGCCTTAAGTGCAGTGTGGGAGAAGGTGGAAGTAGGCTCAGAGCTGGGCCAAACCTCGGGCATCTGTGAGCACGCAGTCCTGTTGGGAAGGCTCGGAGGCACAAAGCCCTGGTCCCGCACTCCGTTCGGGAGCATCCACCATCTGCTCAGATGGGGCAGAGGTGGGGCAAGGCCATGGGGGTGGGACAGCCCGGGCCTGGCTCTGCCCCTCACCCTGCAGTTGGCCAGCCTGGCCTGGGTCTGGAGAGCAGGGATAGGGTGGGGGAGGGGCCTGGCCCAAGACAAGGGCCAGGGTCACAGGCCAGCTGCCTGAGGAGTGCCTTGGAGTACACACCTTGTCAAATTTCTTATGGCTGTAGACCTTGTTTTTGTTCATGAATGTTAGCAAGATCCAGTCGCACAGGAAGGAGCCCTGAGGCCAGCAAGACAGATGCATGAGGGCCTGGCACCTGCCCCCCATCTCGCCCCAGCACACGCCCATCCCCAACCCTAGTGTGCTTTTCTTACCACCCCGATGGAGGTCAGCGCTGTGGCCAAGTTAATGATGGTGGGAATCAGGCTGAACTTCCCCGCCTGGGGGCAAAGGCACAACCTTAGATAGTCAGGAGTGGGGCCCAAGAGAGGCGTGGGGTGTGGTAGGGGAGACCAAGACTGGGTCAGCCGGATCCCATGTAAACAGGGTGCGCTGGCCTACCTGTCCGTGCACGATGACATCAATGCGGATCCCATAGGCTTTGATGAGTGTGCGGGTGATGCTGCCATTTATTTTGTAATACTTGGCGAACCTAGGGCAGAATGACCCAGAAGCACGTCAGTACCTGGGATGGGATGACCCAGGTGCAAGAGCGCTGGGAAGCATGACAGCGGGGTGTGCCCATTGCCCAATGGGGTGGCTCCAAGACCATCAACTACTGGTATCCCTGGGCCTTGGGGCACCTGCCCTGTTGGTTCTTGGACCTCCATAGCCAGTGCAGACAAGGAGCCAGCATCCGAAGGCCAAGATACCTGAAGTTGTAGCCGGATGAGGCTGGGATGTGCTTGGGGTCCAGCCTCCGGAAGGAGTATTTGGGGTTGCACTCTGATGCTGAAAGGTCCAGGTCACAGTCCCAGTTGATAATGACCCCAATGACACCACCCTGCCCAGAAGTGGACAGAGATAGGTCAGGACGGGCTCACAGGGGACCTTCAACAGCCCTGGGGTCCTACTGAGGTTGCCCATGGAGTGCATATTCTGGGCACCCCAGGCAGCTCAGGGCAGCTCACTGGGGAGGGGGGCTTATTGAGTGCCCTGCTTCCAAGGCACAAGGGGTGCCAGCAGCCAACTGTGACCAGGAGTCAATAATTTAGCAGCAGCCACACACTCAGATGGGTCAGCTGATCTTGTTTCTCTTTCCTCTACCCGAGCAGGGCTGGGGCTGGCCCAAACTGAAAAGGAACTGCACTGTAACGAGACCCTTTGTGTGCAGGTGACAGCCAGCATCTGGCCAGACAATTGTCCTGCCCGCTCTCGGGCACCCTCACCGTGTGCGCCAGCTCTGTGAAGTTTTCCCCTGCCTGCTCCACGATGTAGCCCAGCTTGAAAATGGGGCAGTAGAGGTCAGAGACCTTGTGGAATGTGCAGTGCTTCAGGTAGCCACCCTTCCGGTTCTCGATGTTGCCCCTAAGGACAAGGCCCACTGGCATCAGATGCTGAGAAGCCATGCACCCCCAAACAACACATTCCAAGAGGCAACTCCCACCCCAGCCCACCCCTTGTCACCACACCCTAATGGCTCTTACTTGGAGAAGTGGAATTTGGGGTAGTGGATGCTGTTCTTGATGAGGATGGTGAAATTGGGGGCCATCGTACCAAGAAATTGGCTGAGGAGGCAGACTAGGCGTGTTTAGTCTCCCTTCCATTCCAAAGCCTCTCCCAGCCTCCCAGCTGCTCTGTCCTTCCCTTCCTCCTCCCCCAACACATCCCGACTCCCCTGGTCAGTGAGGAGAAAGGAGCAAATAAGTTTGGTCCCAGGTGGGTGGGGTCACCGGGCGCGCACACCTGACTGAGGCCCCGTCTTCCACCGGGCACCAGCCCGACACCTCGCAGGTCTTGGAGGACCCGTGGTAATAAGGTACGCAGCGCCCGGTCCGCAGGCCTGCGGGCAGAGAGCGCTCAGGTGGTGAGGGGCGCGGCCCACCCCCACGCCCAGTTGGCGCACACTGACCATTTCCCAGCATGTCCAGCTGCCCAGCCACACAGTCCTCGTCCGAGTCGCAGGTGGCGTTGCTGACCCTCATACTCTAGGGAAAAGACCGCTTGCTCAGGAGCCGGACAGGCGCAGCTGACCAGGCAGGGCGCCTCCCATCCCAGCTCTGCTTTCGATGCAGCCTCACCTCGGCGCATGTTCCGAGGGTCTGGAAGGGGGTGACCTCAATCCTGGTGATGATGCTGAACACGCTTCCTCCCTGGGCTCAGAAAGAAGGGAAGGTCGGCCGGCGGGGGCAGCTCGGCCACCGATCAGTCCTACCCTCATGGTGCGCGGGGTGCAGGGCGGGGCCCGGGTTGCGCACCTCCGGTGGTTTCACGTACTCCTCTACGTCCCACACTTTGTGTTCGGACAAGGTGATGCCCTTGACCTTGGTGATGACGGAGCTCTCGGGGCCCGTTTCGCTGTCCTGGTAGCTCTTCTGCACGATGAACACGTACCTGTGCGGACGGGCAGGGCCGACTCTCGGGACGATCCTGGGACAGGACTGGGACGTCTCCCATGCCGAATGAGCTCGACTCAGGCGGGAACGAGGCTGCGCCACCGCCTCTCGAGGGCCAGGTAGGCTCTGCGGGGGCCCGAGAGGCCAGCCCGGCGGTCGCCCGCGTTCTCCACCCCCTGCGACCCGTTCTCCCTGCTCACAGCCCAGAGCTGCCCCTCCAACCTGGGACTTCCGAGCATCCTTGGCCGCGAGCACTCCCCACCCTCGTGAACCCGCCAGACATCCCCTCCCGCCGGACGCCCTACGCGCCCCCTCCCCGCGCCCGACCCCGTGTGCACCCACCACACGAAGTAGAGCAGGATGAGCAGCTGCACCGCGCGGTACACGATGCCCAAGCGCCGGTTCTTCACCACGATCACCTTGGGCGTCTCGTAGTCCCAGAACGCGGACCAGCAGCTCTGGGCCAGGCGTCGGGCCGCGGCCGCCCCCGTGGGGGGCTTGGGCTCGGCGGCCGCCATGGCCCGGAGCTCTATAGGGCTGGGAGCAAGGGCGAGGGGGCTCCCGCGCACCGCCTCCTGGGCGTGGCCTCACGCACCCCGCCCTATCCTGCCTCTCCCTGCCCCAAATCAGTCCCTAGCAGCTGGGGCGCGGGGCGGAGACCTGGCAGGTGTCACCAGGTGGGACCCCGAGCCGGCAGAGCCCGGGTCCCGGCAGCCCTCGACCCCAGCCCACTCAGAGAGGGCGTGGAAACGGACCAAGCCCTCGCGTCCCTCGGAGATCAGACACTTAAGACGCGGGAGGAAGACGCCCGAGCACGGCCCGCCTCCTCGGCTTCTCCACTTGTGTCGAAAGTGCAGCGCGCGTTAAGCCCGAATAGCAATTTCTTTAAAAATAAATATATGTATATCCCCAATGTTATTGAGATACAATTGGCACGTGAAGTAGAGTTTAAGGTGTACAAGGAGAGGATTTCCCAAGGGCAACCCTTGATTCGCGCCCGCGGTTCTCCGCAGCTCGGCAAAGACACCCCTGCCTCCAGGTTCACATAAAAATCTGGATTTCTTTCTTTCCCCAGTCTTCTTGCTTTTATCTACAGACACACCTCAGCGCTGTTCGGTTCTAGCCTCTTCCTCCACCCAAGAGCCCAGCCTCGTTTCTCACATGGATTTCGGCAATAACTTGACACTCCAGGTTTCTATCCATTTCCGACTCTGCTGTGCTTTGTTTTTGTTTTTACTTTTTGTATCTCTACCCTCACTTCATTAGTTTGGATCAAATCTCAGATATCATAGTGTTTCACAAATGATAAATGTCACATTTGAGATGAAATGCACGCAGCATTCGATTAACCGTTTTAATGAACAATTTGTTGAAATTTAGTCCATTCACAATAGTTTGCAACTACCATCATCTACGTCCAAAACATTTTCATCATCACCAAATAAAACCCATGCTTAACAAGAACTTCCTATTCCCCTCTCCTCCCACATACTGGCAACCACCAACATACCTTGTCTCTCTAGGATTTACTTATTTTGGATATTTCAAGTAATGGACTCAGAATCTTTGCCTTTTTTGTGTCTGACTTCTTTCATTAGCATGATGATTTCAAAGTCCATCTGGGTTGTAGCATGTGCCAGCACTCCATTCCCTTTTATTGCAAAATAATATTGTATTGTATGGGTATTCCACAATTTATCTATTCACCCAATAGAGGTTTGAGTTTTTGTATTTTATATTTTGTCTAGTGTGACTAGTGCTGCTATGAACATCTGTGTACAAGTATTTGAACACCTACATTTAATTCTTTGTCATATATACCTAGTAGTGGAATTTCTTTTTTCATGGTAATTCTGTTCTGTATTTAACTTTTTTAAAGAACCACCAAAATGTCTCCCAAACAGCTGGGCCATTTTACATTCCAGTTAGCAATATACAAGGATTCCAATTTCTGCACATTCTTGTAAACATTTGTTATTTTCCACTCACTTTGAATTGCCATCCTACTGGGTGAAATTATATAATTTATTTGGATTAATGTCTGTTCAAGTCCCTTGTCCATTTTTCAGTTGGATTGCCTTTTCATTATTCAGTTGTAAGAATTCTTTATGTATTCTGGATAGTAGACCCCTATCAGATATATGATTTTCAAATATTTTCTCCCATTATTAATTCTTTTCACTTTATTGATGATGACCTTTGATGTACAAAAGTCTTTAATTTTGATGAAGACCAATTTATCCTTTTTTGTTTTTTTGTTTCTTTTGCTTTTGAAGTCATTTCTAAGCATCCATTGCCAAATACAAGGTCGTGAAATTTTGCCCCTCTTTTCTTCTAAGAGTTTTGTGATTTTAGACATTATATTTAGGTTACTGATCCATTTTGAGTTAACTTTTGCATACGATGTAAGGTAGGGGCTCCAACTTCATTCTTCTGCATGTGAATATCTGGTTGTTCCTGCACCATTTGTTAAAGAAACTATTCTTTACCTACTGAGAGTCTAGCACCTGTGTGGAGAATCAATTGTCTACATCTATAGACGTAGACATAGACAACTGATTGAAAACAGGAGGACTGAAGACAACAATTGAAGGCAGGAAGAAAAGGGGATGACAGAGGATGAAATGCTTGAATGGCATCACTGACTCAATGGACATGAGTTTGAGCAAGCTCCAGGAGTTGGTGATGGACAGGGAATACTGGCGTGTTGCAGTCCATGGGATTACAGAGAGTCAGACATGACTGAGCGACTGAACTGACCTGATAGGCATAGAGTTTATTTCTGGTCTTTCTGTCTGTTCTATTCCATTGTTCTATCTGTATGTCCTTATGCCAGTACCACATTGTTTTGATAACTATAGCTTTATAGGAAAATTGGAAAATGTGAATCCTCCAACTTTGTTCTTCTTTCTCAATATTGTTTTGGTTATTCAGTGCCCCTTGCAATCCCATATGGATTTAAGGATCAGTAGTACCATTTCTGCAGGAAAAACCATTGTAATCTTGATAGCGATTGCATTGAATCTAGTTTGCTCTGAGTAGTATCTTAGCAATCTTAAGTTTTCCAATACATGAACATGGGATGTCATCCCACTTATCTACATCTTCTTTCATTCCTTTAAGCAATATTTTGTCATTTTTATTATACAACTTTCACTTCCTTGGTTAAATCTATTTCTGTGTAATTTTTTTGGATGCTACTTTACAAGAATGATTTTCTTAATTTCTTAATTGTTCCTTGATGGTGTGTAGAACCACAACTGATTTTTGTGGGTTGTTCTTCTATCCTGAAAATTTGCTGAACTCATTTATTAGTTCTAGTAGTTTTCTTGTGGATTCTTTGGGATTTTCTGTATATAAGATCCTATTTTAAAATGGATAACCAACAAGGACCAACTGTATAGCACAGGGAACTCTGCTCAATGTTATGTGGCAGCCTGGATGGGAGGGGAGTTTAGGGGAGAATGGATCCTGAGTCCCTTTGCTGTTCACCTGAAACTATCACAACATTGGTAACTGGCTATACCCCAATACACAATAAAAAGTTTAAAAAAGACCCTATCATCTACAAACAGACTTCTTCTTTTCTGACTTGGAGGCCTTTTATTTTTATTGTCTGATCTTTCAGGCTAGAACTTCCAACACAGTGTGGATGGCAGTGGCGATAGCAGGCATCCTGTCTTCTTCCTGCTGCAAGGGGGAAAACTTTCACTCTTTTACCATTGAGCGTGATGTTAGGTGTGGCTTCTTCATAAATGCCTTTTAGCATGTCGGGAAAGTTCCTGCCTTTTACTACTTCTCTGATTGTTATCATGAAAGAATGTTGGATTTTGTAAGAAAAATTTTTTCTGCATCAATTGAGATAACCATGCACTTTTTACCTGGGATGCTATTAATGTCGTACATTGTACTGACTAATTTTCATTGTCAAATTACTCTTGCATTTTTAGAATAATTCCCACTTGGTCATGGTGTATGATCCTTATAATATGCTGTTGGATTTAGTTTTCTGGTATTTTATTGAGGATTTTTGCATCTATATCCATGAGGAATATTGGTCTGTAGTTTTCTTTTCTTGTAATGTCTTTGGTATCGGTGTAATACTGACCTCATAGATTGAATTAGAATGTGTTCCTTCCCCCTCAATTTCTTTAGAAAATGTTGAGAAGGATTGATGTTAATTCCTCTTTAAACGTTAACTTTTAAAAGTTAGAAAAGAAAGGAACAGATCCCAACTCATCCTACAAAGCTAGTATTATTCTGTGGGAAAAAAAGGAAGACATGACAAGAACAGACTAATTCCTTAAAATATAGATGCAAAAATTCTCAAAAACTAGTAAACCAATAGTTAATTTAATATCCAAAATTTAATAATGTCTTTATTATATAAAGGTAGATTCCCTCTAAGCCCATTTTCTGGAGGTTTTTTTTTAATCACAAATGAATTTTGAATTTTATCAAAAGCTTTTTCTGCAGCTATTGAAATGATCATATGATTTTTATTCTTCAATTTGTTGATGTGGTGGATCACATTGATTGATTTGTGTATATTGAGAAATCTTTGCATCCCTGGGGTAAATCCCACTTGATGGTGGTGTGAAATCCTTTTAATGTGTTGTTGGATTCTGTTTGCTAGCATTTTGCTGAGGATTTTTGCATATATGTTAATCAGAGATATTGGCATATAATTTTGTTTGTTTGTTTTTTGGTAATATCTTTGTCTGATTTTGATTTCAGGGTGATGGTAGCCTCATAGAATGAACTTAGGAGTGTTCCTCCCTCTGCAATTTTTTGAGTTTGAGAAAAATAGATGTTAGCTCATCTCTGTGAGGCTATCAAGCCCTGGAAAATTTTAATCACTAGTTGTGATTAAATAATTCACAAGTTTTAATTTTGTTCCTTGTGATCTGTCTGTTCATATTTTCTATTTCTTCCTGATTCAGTTTTGGAAGGTTGTACTTTGCTAAGAATTTGTCCATTGCTTCCAGGTTGTCCATTTTATTGGTGTGTAACTGCTTGTAGTATTCTTTTATGATCCATTGTATTTCTTCAGTGTCAGTTTAACTTCTTTTTCATTTCTAATTTTATTGATTTGAGTCCTCTCTCTTTTTTCTTGATGAGTCTAACTAAAAGTTTATCAATTTTGTTTATCTTCTCAATAAACAAGCTTTTATTTGATTTGATTTTTGCTATCACTTTATTTCTGTTTCATTTATTTTTGCTCTGATCTTTATGATTTATTTCCTTCTACTAGCTTTGGGTTTTGTTTGTTCTTCTTTGTCTTGTTGCTTTAGGTGTAAGGGTAGTTTGTTTGAGATTTTTCTTTTTCCTTGAAGCAGGACTGTTTTGCTATAAACTTTTTACTTAGAAATGTTTTGCTGCATCCCATAGGTTAGCTGCAGTCTATACATTTAAAGTAGTCGCAGCTGAATAAGCTAGTCTAAACTGAACTAAACTGATCTAAGCCAGTTCAAACCAGCCTAAAATCAAAATTGGTCTAAATCAGATCAAACCAACCTAAACCAAATCAGACCAGCCTAATCCAGATCAAACCAGTCGAAACTGGACCAGACTGGTATAAGTCAGTTCAGACTGGTCTAAAGCAGTCCAAACGGATCTCCTCTGGGACTCTGGTTAATATGTGTTTGCTTCAGTCAACAATAGTGTCAATTTGTCCCTTGACAGAGGGGCTGCCCGTGCTGCCCTGGTCAGCTTCCCCTCACAGACAGCTTCCTGTCATTTCATCCTTGACTCTGCATGTTCCCTTGCCTCAGTGAGATGTCCAACATGTCACAGTCACTGTTTTTCCTCACCCTGAAGTGGACAACTTCTTCCTGGCAGTGAGAATCTCTGGAGGGGTGAGTTGTGTGGACAGCTCCAACCTTAACACCACAGCAATGAGCAGGACCTGGCCAGCACTGCCATGTTTTCAGGGTGGGCAGAGTGGGCGAAGATATTTGAGACCAGGAAAGCTGTGCACAGTACAACCAGAAGATGAGGGGACAGTGAGGTTCCTAGGGGTCCAACATCCTGAGAGAAGACTGTAGCATTGGCAAAGGCAGAGACTTTGAAGCAGAGGGAGGGAAATGTGAAAAGTGGGTCTTGAGTGTGAATCAAGTATAATGAAGGCAATCTAAGAGGAAAGCAAGTTCAGGAAAGAAGAGCAACACAGAAGTTGGAGAGTACAAACAAAACAGCTTGGGGTGCATGTGGAAAGGGTCACATCAGAGGGAGGCTAGAGGTGAAGAGGACAGAAGAGGGAACACCATGACAGCAGAGGTCTTTCCAGGTTCCCAGCTGAGGAAGCCACAGCTTCATCCAGTCTGCCACCTAGGGAGTAATGAGGCTAAGGTAGTTGCATGTGCACGCTAAGTCGCATCAGTTGTGTCCCACTCTTTGCAACCCTATGGTGTCTGTAGCCTGACAGGCTCCTCTGTCCAGGGGATTCTCGAGGCAAGAATACTGGAATGGGTTGCCACACTCTCCTCCAGAGGATCTTTCCAAGCCAGGGATCAAACCCACGTCTCTTACATCTCCTGCATTGGCAGGTGGGTTCTTTACCAGTAGCGCCACCTGGGAAGCCCAAGCTGGTTGTATACCAAGGCACTATATAACTTAATAATATTTCATCCTTGACTGGGGCTTCCCTGGTGGCTCAAATGGTAAAGGACCCACCTGCAATGCAGGAGACCTAGGTTCAATCCCTGGGTCACAAAGATCCCCTGGAGAAGGGAATGGCAACTCACTCCAGTATTCTTGCCTAGAGAATTCCATGGACAGAGGAGCCCGGAGGGCTATAGCCATGGGGTTGCATAGAGTCAGATATGACTGAGGGACTAACACACACACACACACACACACACACTCCTTGATTAATGAAATTATCAAATAAGTCCATTGCCTTAAAACTCCATACAGCACTTACAGTCAGATGTTTCTTTTTTGTACAAAGACCTGATCATTAATTGACCTTGTGTTCCACCTGGTAATGCAGTGTAGAACTAAAGATAGACCGGGCTTCGCTGATGGCTCAGTGGTGAAGAATCCACCTGCCAGTGCAGGAGACACGGGTTTGATCCCTGGTCCGAGAAGACTCCACACGCTGTGGAGCAAGTAAGCCAGCACACCACAGAGCTTGTGCACTGGAGCCCTGGAGCCACAGCTACTGAGCCCATGCTCGGTGACAAGAGAAGCCACTGCGATGAGAAGCCCTAGCACCATGACTAGATAGTAGCCCCCATTTGCCGCAACTAGAGAAAACCCCATGCAGCAAAGAAGACCCAACACGAGAAAAAATAATTTAAAAAAAAAGACAGATAGTTTTGTATCTCAGTTCTACCTCATGGTTGATATGACGTATGGCATGTCCCTTACTCCACCTAAGCCTCAATTTCCTTTTTTTTTTTAAATGAGGCATTTAAAAAATTGCTTATGGAATTACACAGTGCCAGGGCGTGATAGGCTGGCAGTGTTGTCTTACTTAATATTATTTTGCATTTTCAGCCTGAATTCAGAGATGCCTCTTCACAAAAGGCATTGTGGGAACTTCACTGGGCACAAAATTGGATTTTCTTTACAAGCAGCAGCCTAATCAATCTTTATTCTTCACTTTGGCCTGCGTTCTTGGCCTGTCTGGTTCCCCCTCTCCTCTCCATTTCCTGCCTCTGATGTTGTCAGCGTTGGTCTCTCTCCAGTGTTGAGTTTTGTCCCCTGTTGTGGCCACTGTGAAATGTCAGTCGTCTACTAGTGGGAACGCCTGACCAAGATTCACCAAGAAAGATGACTAGCTGCCTCAGAAAAAGGGGAGCTTCAGAGCTCATTTCAGTGCTACTTTCTATCTGCTGGCTGTAGCTTTCTCATCCTTCCCCAAGGGATCAGTGATCACAATCCCTTTCTACCCACAGACTTTGCTAATCCCTTATTCATGTAAAGTCTGAATGTCCTTCAACCCTACTGAAGGATTTAACATGTGGCTATTTTACAGATCTTTTCTCATATGGACTAATGTAAACTGATGTACCATACCTTGGCATAGCACTGGAATTTCATCGGAGGTAACTAATCAGGAGATCCAGTTACTAAAATGAAAGAAATTATCCTTCAGATTGTAGGCTTTTAAAATTGGTGGATCATTGACAGCAAATATTAAATCAAACTTCTTATTTCTCAGTTTTCTTCTGAAAGATCTCAAAACATTTTTGGTTGACCTGTAAGCTATGACATTGATGTCATCTCTGTCTCGTACCACAGCCCAGCAGCCCTTGCTCCAGTGCATACACTCTCAGAGATCTGTGGCCTCCAGTCCATTTAACAGGGTGAGTAACATGCTTAGACTAACCCCACACCTGGCACAACAGCCCACTTGGCATAAAATACCATATCTCATGACTGAGACCTGAGTAAAAAGCTCATCCTCTTATAATTGACAAGCCCCTGAGAGTCTCAAACTAAGTAACTCTTGGTCATAGCTTCTGACTGTTTTTGATCTTGAACATCAGGTTTTGCTGGTTCAAAGTGTTTTCTTCTGTGCTGAAGTGACCCTTAATTGTTCCATCACGTGTATTCCATAGAGTACAGGATTTCTGCTTTGGTCTTGTCATAATGATTAAGAACAAAATAAAGTAAGCAAATATATTAAAGATGAAAGCTATTCAAAGTTTTCTTATTAAATTTTAGTAACATAACTAAAACAAAACAAAATAAATAAAACATTCCTGGATTTCCCTCATGGTCCAGTGGTTAAGAATCTGCCTTGCAACACAGGGGACACAGGTTTGACCCCCGGTCGGCAAACTAAGATCCTACATTCTCATTCTGCAAGGCAATGAAGCCCACGCGCCATAGCTAGTGAGTCATTAAACCGCAACTACAAAGTCTCCACGCCAGATGGAAAGATCCTGTATGATACAACTAAGTTTGGAGGCAGTCAAATAAAAAGTTAAATAAATAAATATTAAAATATTTCTCTGGCATTAAAATATTCCTCACTGTCCTGTTTATTTTTATAAATTTAACATGAAATGTGATGAGAGCTTCCTTTTCAGCACAAGCCATACTTTTTTAAGATTTATTTATTTACTTTATATTTTGGTTACGGCAGGTCTTTATTGCTCTGTGTGGGCTTTTTCTAGTTGCAGAGAGTGGGGGCTCTTCTCTAGTGTATGGGCTTTTCATTACAGTGGCTTCTCTTGCAGAACGTGGGCTCTAGGCTCAGTGGTTGCAGCTTTCAGGGTTAGTTGCTCCATGGCATGTGGGATCTTCTCGGAGCAGGGATTGAACCCATGTCCCCTGCATTGGCAGGCGGATTCTTAACCACTGGATTACCAGGGAAGCCTACATGTCATAATTCACATGTCTATCGCTATGGTGATGTGCTTTTAGGGCTCTTTCTACTACAAGGGGCACAATTGGAGGCTGGTCTTTTAGAAAATAGAAAGAAATACTTGTAATGATGAAAACTCATAAGTTTTCTACAGCAGGATAATCTAACCAAGACAGAAAGAAAAAAAATAAATGACATTCCCACTTTGTGGTAGACCGTTCTCAATGGGCAGTGTACATCCAGGTTATATATTAACCAGACCTCTTCAAAGCAGGAGGAGGAAATCAACCTTTGAGAAAAGTTGGTCTCCTTCTTCAGATGATAGTATTGTGATTCTAAGATTAATACTCCTTTTTCATCTTGTAAATGGATCTTTCATCTTTTTCAAGGGGTCACATTGACCAAAAGCTTTTTCTGTACATGCATAAATGACTAAAACAAAACTTTGATGAACTGTGCACAGTCCCTTGTCTCAAAATATATCTATAACTCTTGATCAATGGAGCAGTTCTCAGAGCTTCTGATAATGTTTCCTAGGTTATGATCTCTGGTTTGGCCTGAATAAAATTCTCTTTTCTTTCTCTTTAGCTTGATTGTTACTTGATTCTCTTTGACACTTGTTATCCTACACGTGAATTCCATCTGTTCTGGCAAGATCTAGTCTCCCTTTGTGACTGGTTTCATGTCCTTTGTACAGGTTTAGTGTAGTATCAGCCTTCTACCAGTAGGCAGATTCATTTTTTGTGTACTGTCAAATGAGGTTGTTCTAAGTGTGTGCTTATGTTTAGTCACTCAGTCGTGTCCGACTCTTTGTGACCCCAAGAACAGTAGCCCACCAGGCTCCTCTGTCCATGGGATTCTCCAGGCAGGAATACTAGAGTGGGTTGTCATTTCCTTCTCCATCTAAGTGTGTAAGACTGATCAATCCCATTGTTAATTCCTCAATCAAATGGATGCCAACTTATAGGTCCTCTTGAGTCACAGCCAGCTACACTGGATCCATTGTTTGTGAAGAGTATTTTTCTATGACATGGAACTAATGCAATTGGAGTGATGACCTTTACAAAGTCAATTCCAAGAAAAACAGAAGGTGGAATGTGTGCAGTCCCATAGCACTTAGGACATGGGACATTAGAAACTGAGCAAGCATTACATGAGCCAAAAGTCCCCCTAGCTGACAGAATGTGGACAAGCTTTATTTATTATTCATTTTGAATTACCATGTTTATCAGAATTGTTGGCTTAATGCATGATTTGCAATTAAGCAGAAGGTCCCCACTCCAGAAGGAGGACCAAGCGGCATTCTAGAAGTAGCTTTGCCAGAAATAAAATGGTATCTTGCTCACTCTGACTCTTACTCCTACTTCTCAATTAGGTTGGCCCCTAAATAAAAGAAGGGATAGTGGTTATCCCACACACTGGACCCTTCTAATGAGCTTCATCCTATTCTTCCTGAGTAAAACGCTGTATTTGGAGATTACCTTTGTGTGCGTGCATGCTCAGTCACTTGGTCGTGTCCAACTCTTTGTGTCCCCATGGACTGAAGCCCTCCAGGCTTCTCCTGTCCATGGGATTCTCCAGGCAAGAATACTAGAAGGCTGCCATTTCCTTCTCCAGGAGTCTTCCTGACCCAGCTTATTGAAACTGCATCTCCTGCAGCGCCTGCATTGGCAGGCAGATTCTCTACCACTGAGCCACCTGGGAAGCCCTACCTTTGTGTGGACACCTTTTACTTTTCATACATAGGGTAGTAGGCAGATATAGTGAAATATCATCCAAAACTTTTGTTTTTCTTCTTATTGTTCTCTTCATATGACCCTTCCTCTGGTTAGTAAGAGGCATCTGTGCTGTCTTGAAGATACAGGTTGTTAGTGTTTCAGGTTGTTTTCTGCATCAGTCTTTGGTCTTTTCTCTGACTCTACTGACACAGATATTCTCTGCCTCTCTTTTCCTGAGATTTGTCTGTTACAGTGAATCTTCCTGAATACATGTATGTAGCAAAATTCCTAAATGTTTGTGTTTGTAGTTCTGTGCCAGCTCATTTATTAACTTAAAAGCTAATCTATTCCGACTGACATCATCTAATCTGGCTTGATTTAAATTTCAAGTCCTGGTGCTCAAAAGAGACAAATGAGCCTCCAGCTCAGATGTGTCCCGGCACAGATTCCCTGGAGACGGTATCTGTCGGCTCACTGTGATAACCACACACAACCCCTTTAATTTAGGGGCCAACCTGACTGAGAACTAGGAGTGAGAGAGTGAGCAAGATACCCATTTTATTTCTGGCAAAGCTAAGTTCTAGAATGCCGCTTGGTCCTCCTTCCGGAGTGGAGATCTTCTACTATCTCCCCACTGAAGTGGACGGACTCACCCACTCACCCACTCACCTACAGAGCTAACTAGAGGATCATAGGTTGTGAAGGCTCCAGATAAGCGGACAGCGTGAGGTGGACAAAGAGTGAATAGTAGGCTGGCCAGGTTGAGGGGGAGAGCCAAGAGCATGGGTCCCTTAAGAGTTGTGGCTGACACCAACACCCACCCCTGCCCGAGGCCAGCGGATGCAAGTTTCCCCTCAGCACTGGTTGTTTAGTAGCAAATGGTTTAGCATGGACACATGTTTGTGTTTTTTTGCATTTTTTTTTGTTTCTTTTTCTTGTAGTTGATTTCTAGCCTCTCTGTCTCTCTCTTTTTATATCAGATCAGATACACACACACACACACACACACACACACACACACACATATATATATAGTATTGGGTGGTTTAGTCGCTAAATCATGTCTGACTCTTGTGATCCCATGGACTGTAGCCTGCTAGGCTCTTCTGTCCATGAAATTTTCCAGGCAAGAAATTGGAGTGGATTGCCATTTCCTTCTCCAGGGGATCTTCCCAACCCAGGGATTAAACCCATGTCTCCTGCACTGTAGGCAGATTCTTTACTGCTGAGCCACCAGAGATTCCCATATATAATCACTTTGTTGTACACCAGAAACTAACACAACATTGCAAATCAACTATACTTCAATTTTTAAAAATGGTTAAAAAAATTAAAGTTAAAGAAATTAGTCTTAGGAGGATTGAGTTCCATAAAGGTTTCTTTGTTTGTTTTTTTACTTAAAAAGTCATTTTACAAGTGAAAAAAATCAAGTTATTCAATTGAATTCTAAAACCTTTGGTAAAAGGAAATGCTAGTCTCTGATAAGAATAAAAATAAAGTAAGAATAGAATTTTTTAAATGTATACAACAATCAAGTTATAAGTAAAAGTTCAAATAAATTTCCTTCCTAAATAGCTTTATTGAGATAAAAGTCACAGGTTATACATTTCACCCATTTAGAGTATATAATTCATTGTTTTTAGTATATTACAGAGATCTGTTTTAGACTGTCTTCCTCACCCCTTAAGAAACCATACTCCATGGCCAGCGGCCCCTCCTCACCCTCTGCGACCTCCCTGAGGGATAGTGGCTACTCCTGGGTTTCAGCCCTGGGAGGATCATTCCATCTCCTACGCTGACCAGGCATCTCCGGGGGTGGTGCTGGCTCCTGGTCTGGGTCCTCCTGGGACTCAGTGTTGCGAGGAAGCCCTGTGGGGGAGGCGCCCCAGCGGGTCCAGTTCCAGCTACCTTGGTGGAAGAGGCTTCATTTCAGGTCACTTCACCAGCATGGCGCAATCTGACTGCCCTTTGCTGTGTGAGTCCCACTGAGAACCTCCCTGTCGAGCCCCATCAATCCACAGCACCAGAGAGGCAGTCACAGATTGCCCTTTGGGCCACTGAACTTTGGGGGGCTTGCTGGCAGTGGTGGGCCCTTGAAATGCTGTGCAGAACAGAGTCCTTCACAGACCCTCCCTAGAACCTGGAGTTGTCCTGAGTCCCTGACGCCCTCACCTCCCACACACGGTCAGCACCCAGCCCCAGTTCTTCTTTTTTGGCTGTGCCGGGTCTCTGCTCTAGCACAGGCTTCTCTTGCTGCGGAGCACGTGCTCAGAAGTCGCCCCGCAGCATGTGGGATCTTATTTCCTCCACCAGGGATCGAACCCACACCCCCTGCATTGGAAGGCCGGTTGTTAACCACTGGACCGCCAGAGAAGTCCTCCAGTCTGGTTCTTACAGGTGCCCGCTCCACAGAGCCCACTGACCCCGAGGTTTGGCAGTGCCATTTCGTCTGTCCCGCGTGGTGCCAGAGCTTTCTGAGACCCTCTGCCCTGTGAAGGTTCTCACGCCAGCTCTCCAGGCCCCACCCTCTCACCCACCCCACAAACCCAGTTGGAGCCTCTTCACAGCCCATCCCCCTGCTCTGCCGGGACCTCTGTCCTGCCTCCCCCAACCTAGGGAACCCCACCTGGAGAACCCCGGTACTCCTCCCGGCATCCCTACCGCTCCCCTAAAGGCTCTCCTTAGTCTGTGCACGGTCTCCCCCGCAGTAAGCCCAGAACTCCTTTCCGGGTGACAAGGCAGATGCTGACGCACCGTCTTCTTCCCAGAGCTGGGCATGGAGCCAGAGGTAAATGTCAGTCAATGTTAATTGAATGAACACTGTGTTCACACCACCCACATGAGAACAAACATGGCCGGGAATCGGCAGCCCCCCAGGCAGGCAGTTGGGGACCCTGAGAGTGAAAGAGGTGGGCTCCAGGGGCCCTGAGGGGTGCTGGTGGGGAAGGCAGGGCGGCTGACCTGAAGCGGGGTGTCCCAGGTGAGGGGCTAGGGGCTGGTCCTCAGTGGAGGCGGGCAGACCCGGGGAGGCTGCGGTCACTGGCCGGCGGCCATGGTTGCAGAGGCTGTGGCTGGTTTCTGGCGTTCTTGTGTGGGCCAGCGTCCTGCTGTCCTGGGTGCCCTGGCCACGGGTCACTGTGCATCTGGTCTCTCCTGAACAAGGAAGTGACTTCTCCTGGAGGGCAGAGACGGGGACACGGTGGGAGCAGAGGAGGGGCTGGGGGCCGTTCCAGTGATTCTGAGCAGCCCTCTCGGGTGAGTCTCTGCTTCTGGGCTGGGAGTCTTTTCTGTGGCCACAGGCTGGTCAGTGTCACTTCCACACAAAGGAGCAAGTGGGCCCCAAGATTTAAAGGTAGGATCGCTGTGAACTTAAGCTGTTAGCTACCAGAGGGCATTTTTTTCCGCAGGGAATATCCAGTCTCACACAGTGACCGGTGAGTCTTGCTTTTCCGTGTGTAAATGTGCCGGGCGACCTGTCCGCGACCCCTCATTTGGGCTGCACCTTCTGGTCACCTTTCTCATGGTCACCAGAGGCTAAGTCACCTCCCTGTGCAGAGACTGAAACAAGCAGGGTGGGTATGGCTCCAGCACAAGGGGTTTATGCTGTAAATACAGTAGCTGCAGTTTGATCATATAATTTAAATTATTCAAATTTTTTCTTTTTTTTTTATTTTTTTTTTAAATTTTATTTTATTTTTAAACTTTACATAACTGTATTAGATTTGCCAAATATCAAAATGAATCCGCCACAGGTTTACATGTGTTCCCCATCCTGAACCCTCCTCCCTCCTCCCTCCCCATTCCATCCCTCTGGGTCGTCCCAGTGAAATTATTCAAATTTGTAAGGTTTTTGGCAAGGTTTGGCATCAGGCTTTTATTGGGCAGATTGAGACATCATGGAATCATACCTGATATTGGTGTTTGGAAGGCAAACCTGTGCAAAGATGCCTGATTTGAGAGACGTATAAACGAATATCCAAGAAAAGAGATTCTGTGCATAGAAGAATATTTGAAAATAACTAGAGGCCACAAATATGAGATAACTATGCCTCCAGGACCGAGTTTAATCCTGGTAAAATACGTACAATATAGAATTTACCATCTTAACAATTTTTAGGTGCACAGTTTAGAGCCATTAAGAGCATTTTCATTGTTGTGCAGCCTTCCCCCCATCTCTCTCCAGGACTCTTTTATCTTCCCAAAGAGAAACACTGTCCCATAAAAGTGGATCATACAGAATTTGTCGCTTGGTGTCTGTCTTGTTTCACTGAGTATGATGTCCTCCAGGTTCTTCTATGTTGTAGCCGGCATCTGAGTCTCCATCCTTTTTAAGGAGAGTAATATTCTATTATGTGGACGGACCTCATTTTCTTTGTCTGTCATCCACTGATGGGCCCTTGGGCAGCTCCCTGCTCTTGGTCGTTGTGAGTGATGGGCTATGAGCACAGGTAGACTGTGACCTTCCATGAACTGGGCTTTCTTGAGCCCCGGAGGGGGAGGGTCCAGTGCTTCCGTGTTGTGAGGGCTGTTTGACAAGGCACAACGTACCCAATTTTATAAACTGGGCCTGCGCACTTTTCAAGAGCCTAAGAAAAAATATGAGACCAGAAAAAAAATTCCCCCCTGGTTTAAAATACAAAAAGAACACTGTAGGTTTTCCCCCGTTGTCCAGTGGTTAGGACTTTGCCTCTCAATGTAGGGGGCATGGGTTTGATCCCTGGTTGGGGAACTAAGATCCCACATGCCATGCCAAGCAGTAAATAAAGGATGTTTTAGTCCAGTTCATTTGCTCAGTCATGTCCAACTCTTTGCGGCCCCATGGACTGAAGCACGCCAGGCCTCCCTGTCCATCACCAACTCCCAGAGCTTACTCAAACTCAAGTCCATTGAGTCGGTGATGCCATCCAACCATCTCATCCTCTGTTGTCCCCTTCTCCTCCCGCCTTCAATCTTTCCCAGCAAAAGGGTATTTTCCAATGAGTCAGTTCTTCGCATCAGGTGGCCAAAGTATGAATATTCAGGACTTATTTCCTTTAGGATTGACTGGTTGGATCTCCTTGCAGTCAAAGGGATTCCCAAGAGTCTCCTCCAACACCACAGTTCAAAAGCATCAATTCTTCGGCCCTCAGCTTTCTTTATAGTCCAACTCTCACATCCACACATGACTACTGGAAAAACCATAGCTTTGACTAGATGGACCTTTGTTGGCAAAATAATGTTGCTGCTTTTTAATATGCTGTCTAGGTTGGTCACAACTTGTCTTCAAAAGAGTAAGCGTATTTTAATTTCATGGCTGCAGTCACCATCTGCAGTGATTTTGGAGCCCCCCAAAATAAAGTCTGTCACTGTTTCCATTGTTTCGCCATCTATTTGCCATGAAATGATGGAACCAGATGCCATGATCTTAGTTTTCTGAATGCTGAGTTTTAAGCCAACTTTTTCACTCTCCTCTCACTTTCATCAAGAGGCTCTTTAGTTCTTCTTTGCTTTCTTCCATAGGAAGATGTCATCTGCATATCTGAGGTTATTGATATTTCTCCTGGCAATCTTGATTCTAGCTTGTGCTTCATCCGGCCCAGCATTTCTGCATATACGTTAAATAAGCAGGGGACAACATACAGCCTTGAAGTACTCCTTTCCCGATTTGGAACCAGTCTGTTGTTCCATGTCCAGTTCTACTTTGGAACTTCCCAGGTGTTCCAGTGGCTAAGGCTCCTTGCTCCCAATGCTGGGGGTCTGGGTTCGATCCCTGGTCAGGAAACCAAATCCCACATGCAGCAACTGAGAAACTGTGCAGCCAAATAAATCAATAAAATGATAATAAAACAATTTGTTTAGAAAAATCTTCATAATATAAAAAAGAACATTGCAGGTTAGAAACGTTAAAATGTTCAAGTTGTGATCGAAATTTAGCTCTTATTCAGTTATGAAATAATGATTGTATTTGATACGTGTGCTATGATGTGGGAACAGAGTGTACAAAGTTCAAACAGTGACTGTGGGGCTGCCATTTATCTTGGAAAATGTTTATACGACTCAACTGTCTGGTGTCATTTTCCTCAAATCATGTGATGTGTGGCATCCGAGACCTTTGACCTGCTGTGAAGGAAACCAAGTTCCTGCACCCTTCTGCCGATGGCCCTCACAGATCAGCTGGAAGGCAGAAGGGTGGTGGTCAGCTGCGTGGAGAAGGCTGCAGCCGGGGACGAGAGGCAGCTGATCCAGAGCTTTCCCAGCATGTGGGCTGGTCCATCCCTGCACCAGGCCCGAAGACAGGCAGTGGGCAGACACTGATGGCTGGAAAGCTTGGCTCCAGCGCACCCAAGGGGAGGATGTCAGTGGGGAAGATGGGCCGACTGACTAGATATGGGGTGTTGTTATGGCCTGAACTGCGTCCTCCCAAATCCTACCCCAGGACCTCAGGATGTGACTGTCTGTGGAGACGGGGCCTTTAAAGAGGTGACTGAGGTAGAATGAGGTCTATAGGGTGGGCCTTCATCACATAGGACTGGTGTCCTTATAAGAGATCAGGACACAGGCACACAGTGATGGCCATGTGGGGACATGGGGAGAAGATGCCAAGGAGAGAGGCCTCAGAGGGAACCAGCCCTGCCCACACCTTGATTTGGGCCTGCCAGCCTCCAGGATGCAAGCCCATCCTTGTCTGTGGTGTTTGTTACACAGCCTAGCAGACTGATATGGGCATCCCATGTGATGGGTTAGGGGGCACATTTGGCTTCTCAGGCTGGTCCTGAGTTGGAGGAGGGGCACAACCAGGGTGGGCATCTGGGGTCACTGAGAGGTGTGACCAGCTCCCCTGGCTGGCTGCTCTAGGCTGTGGGTCTGTCTGTAAGTTCCGTCTCCCAGGACTAGGAACTGTGTCTCAGGTTCCACCATGGAAACACTTGTCTTTTTCCCAAGGGCCACTTTGGAGTAGAGGGTCAGGAGTCTGGGTGGGAAGACTGGGAGGTTCACGGGCCCCCAGTGAGGCCCCAGAACCCAGAACAGCCTGCTCACACCTGCAGAGCTGCAGTGAGGTGGGAGGAAACCCTCAGACACACCTGGGCGTCTGTCAACATGCAGGATGCTCATGTGATAAAGGTGTGTCCCAGCTTTGCGGGTGCTGTTTTTTTTTGTGTGTGTGTGAGAGGGAAAAGTTTAGAATGCTGTTGTCACATGTTGAAATAGACTTTGAAGTGCTTTTTAAAAAAATCATGTATTTGTTGGGTCTTCGTTGTGCTGCACAGAATCTCTAGTTGTGGTGTACAGGGTCAGTAGTTGCTGGGCATGGGCTTCGTTGCCCCTCGGCATGTGGGATCTTAGTTCCCCAACCGGGGATCAAATACACATCCCCTGCATTGCAAGGTGAATTCTTAACTCCTGGACCACTAGGGAAGTCCTTGACTTGCCTTTTTAAAGGCAGAATTTAAAAGAGAAATGGTACTGTTGTCACTAAGACCAGCATCCTCTGGTCTCTTTTCTCTTCGTCTTTATCACTTTTCAGTGACAAATAGCTCCAAATAGGGCTCTGAGTTCATGCTATTGTGTCTCTTTTGAAGCAATTAGCAAAACTTCTGAGTGACATGCATATGCTTTTTGTGGCTCATGAGCTATGGTTTACTGCTGATACATTTAAATCTAAAATTACCGAAAACCAAAACTCATAGCAGTGACATATCCTGTGACTTGTTTTTATATAATTTTTATTTATTTCTTTTTGGCTGGGCTGGGTCTTTGTTACTGTGTCGCCTTTTCTCTAGTTGCAGTGAGAGGGGGCTACTTTCTAGTTGCTGCAAGTGGGGACTACTCTTTGTTGAAGTGTGTGGGCTTCTTACTGAAGTGACTCCTCTTATTGTGGAGCACGGGCTCCAAGCCATGGGCTTCAGTAGTTGCGGTATGTAGGCTCAATAGTTGTGGTGCACGTAACCTCAATAGTTGGTCTGAGGCATGTAGGATCTTCCCGGGCTGGGGATCGAATTTGAGTCTCCTGCATTGGCAGGCGGATTCTTTACCACTGAGCTACCAGGGAAGCCGTGATTTGTTATTTCCATTGACAAAAACATATAAATGAGGCTAAAAGCCTTTTGCCCTTCTGAGATGTTTTGTGTTGCTCAGTTCTGTCCTTACGGGAGGCGCAGGGTTATTTCTCGGTATTTGTATGGGGCCAAAGGAATCTGTGCTGACAGTAATGGCCCGGGAGAAAATACCAGCCTTCCTCATTTGGATCAGGTGCTCCCGTGTGAGGTGAGAGGACAGATGGGGGAGGCTGAGGATGGGAGGACTCAACCTGGAGAGCTGGGTGTGTTCCTGGGCTTGGGACCTCAACATTTCAGGGAGTTTAGAAAGCAGATTTCCACTGTGCTTTGGAAGGCAGATGATATTGTGACTTTACGGAATCATCTGAAAACCATCAGTTGAACGGGAACCCAGACCTCACTTCACAGAGAGGGAAACCAGACCCTCAAAAGACCCAGTGGTCTCCCCATGGCCCCACAACAAATAGAGTGACCTGGGAGAGTCTGAGGTGGGGGGCCTGTGGTCCCTGAGGACACTGTTCCTGTCACATCACAGGGTCCTGAGCTGGAGACCACAGGGGCCAGTGACAAGGTGGGGCTGAAAGACAAGCCAGGAGAGATTCTGGAACATGGGATGGAGGGAGGGAGGGGAGCAGGGGACTCGGCAGCCTGGGGAACCCCACCCCGTTCACTCCCGACCTTCCCAGGGTTTCTGGGCTTCTACACTGTGCTCAGCAGAACTCGGAAGGACGGTGTTCGGATCACTTCCGCTCCCTGCAGGGCTCTGTGCAAGTGGCTCTGCTGATGGGCCCGGGCTGTGGTGGATAACAGAATATTCTAGATCAGTGGTCCCCAACCTTTTTGGCACCAGAGACCAGTTTCATGGAAGACAAGTTTTCCAGGGCTGGGAGGTGGGGATGGTTTCAGGATGATTCTCATAAGGAGCTCGCAACCTAGATCCCCGCATGCGCAGTTCACAGTAGGGTTCGCGCTCCTATGTGAATCCAATCCCGCCACTGAGCTGACAGGAGACAGAGCTCAGGCTAAGGTAATGTGAGCACGTGAGCAATGGGGAGCGGCTGTAGATACAGATGAAGCTTCTCCGCTCAGTCGCCAGTCTCCTCCTGCTGTGCAGCCTGGTTCCTAACAGCCCCAGGGATTTCCTGTTCTAGTTGGAGGTGGTGTAGTTACACAACATTAAAAATGCATGAAATGCCACTGAATTGTCCACTTCCGAATGGTTAATTTTATGCTGTTTGAATATCATCTCCATTGAAAAAAACAATTAGGAATAAATTGGAAACCAAATTGCCGGCTCTATGAACAGCCAGGGAACCAACCACATAGCCCCAGTGGGTCGGAGCAGCTCAGGCTGAGGGTCTGGAGGGCCTCTGCAGAGGGACTCGGAGGCGCAGGAGGAAGCAGGCTGCAGAGGGTAGGCCCCCCGCGCACACATTAACCTCAGAGACATTCTCCTCTGAAGCAAAAAAGGGCTTGATCGTTCTCCAGAGAAAAGTGCTGTTGAAAATCTATTTTCCATCAGTAATAAAGAGAAATTTGCTACAAGCTCTAAAGAGACACGGAGGGCCCTCAGGTGTGTATTAGGAAGGGGAAAAGTCATCTGAAAGGCCGCAGAGTGCATGGTTCAACCCCGGGATGCTCTGGAAAAGGCACAGCCATGGGGACAGTAAGGGGTGGGGTGGGCGGTGCCAGGGCTGGGGGGGTGAACAGGCAGAGCGCAGAGGGTTTTCCAGGCAGTGAGATGACCCTGTATGACCCTTAATCACAGGTACATCATACATTTGTCCAAACCTGTAGCAGGTACAGCACCAAGACTGAACCCTCATGACACAGTGGGCTTCAGTTTACAATAATGTGTTGGTGTCAGCTGATGGGTCGCAGCAAATGCACCCAACTAAGACATTAACAATGGAGGTGGAGGTGGGGGGGGGGGCAAGGACGGGAATTCTCTGCACATCCTACACAATTTTGTAAACAAAGCCCCTCTAAGAAAATCACATCATTATTTTTCTTAACATCATGCCATTTTGCCCTTACTCCTGTTTGTTTATATATTTGGCTGCATCAGTTCTCACTGTGGCACGTGGAATCTTTTTTCTTTGTGGCTTGTGGACTCCAGAGCTTGTGAGCTTATTTGCTCCACTGCCTGTGGGATCTTGGCTTCTCAGTGGTAAAGAGCCTGCCTGCCAATGCAGGAGACGTGGGTTCGATCCCTGAGTTGGGAAGATCCCCTGGAGGAGGGCATGGCAACCCACTCCAGTGTTCTTGCCTGGAGAATCCCATGGACAGAGGAGTCTGGTGGGCTGCAGTCCACAGGGTCGCAAAGAGTCAGACGCGACTGAAGTGACTGAGCACACAGCACACACATGTGGGATCGTAATTCCCTGGCCAGGGATCAAACCCACACCCTCTGCATTGCAAGGTGGATTCTTAACCACTGGACAGCCAGAGAACCCTGTCTATTCATTTTTGAAAATCCATGTTGATGGAGAAGGATTAGGAAGGCAGGAGGGAGGGGAGGAGGAGCCTCGTGCGCAGGCATCCATGCCCTCTGGTGCCAACAGGCCGAGCGATGGCCAGCGCTGGGCATCTGCTGCTGCTACTGCTCTGCTTGCTACCCGTGGCCCTGGTGCTGACAGTAAAGAAGTACCAGCAGCTGTCCCATAAGGTAAGCGTCACGTCCCTGTCTCTGTAGGGCCCAGGGCTAACTCTCACCAGACCCACCCCAGGGCACCTGGGCTCCTAGCCCCCTTTCCTGCCATGTGCTCTGTGCTTTTTCTCCTGCCCCACCCCCACTTTGAACTGGACCCCCACTTCATGAGTGCCTCTGCTTCCTAAAGCTCTCAGATCCCCAGGATGACTGACTCTTGGTGGACTCCCAGATCCCCAGTGCCAAGTCTCAAGTCCAGGGACCCCACACAGGATTGGGGAGTGTGTGCAGAAGAGGCAGTGTGGGAGGAGGCGGGGCAGGGGGTGGTCTGTTGGGGCGACGTGAGCAGCTCCTGTGCGTCATGCAGTGACAGCAAGGACAACGCAGTCTGCCGGTCCTGGGGCCGTGTGTCACCGCCCTGACCCCCATGTCCTGCCTGGTCCGGGGTGCCCGCTGTGCAGGATGCAGGAGGGAGGGCACCACGCTGTGTGGCTGGTGCTTTCCAGATGCACCTCCCTCCTTTGTCCCCCGCTCACCCGCTCGGCTTCTGGCCTCCAGTTCCTGAACCCAGACGACAGCTTTTATCTCGGCCAAGAAGAGGTAAAGTTACTCACAGCCAATAGTAAACCCGCAACAACGACTCTTTGCAGCCTCCAGTAATTTTGCGTTTGTAAAGGAGTTTTGAGATGTTGAGAACCAAGTTGAGGGCACCTCCTCGCAGGAGGTGGGCAGGTGGCAGGCCTGGGCTTCAGCTCCAACTCCTAGTTGGCTGTGTGACCCTGGGCAAGTCGCTTACCCTCTCTGAACCGTGACATCTCACCTATAAACTGTGAGAGCACGTGGAATGGGCCAGGTGAGCTTCTTCCGCTCACCAGCATCCTTTGTCCTCTGGGCCTGGCTCCCTTAGTCTTCCGGAACAGTGTCGGGCAGGCAAGCTAATTTGCCAGGCTGGACAACAGCCTTGCAGGGACGCTGGATCTGTGGGGACACACGTAAAGGAACCCCAACTTTGCAGCGCATCGGAGAGCCCTGTGAGACGCACAATGAATGCCAGAGTGGCTGCTGTGTCACCAACAGCCTGAACCCTCAGAAGTTCTGCACCGCCCAGACCGTATTCCAGCAGTGCCTGTCCTGGAAGAAGGTGTGTCCTGCCCGGGCGGGTGAGAGGTGGAGGGCAGGGGGCTGGGGAGGGCAGCCCCTGAAAGGAGGGGCCTGGCAGAAAGGACCGCTCTCCTTCTCCTGCAGCCAAATGGGTACATCTGCAAGGACCACTTGGAGTGCCAGAGCAAATGCTGTGTCATCAACAACTACAGTGTGCAGACGTACTGCAAAGCCAAGACCATCTTCCTGCAGTGCTTGCCCTGGCGCAAGGTGAGGCCAGGGGCCACGGGGCTGGAGGGAGGCGCCCGCCAGCTCTGACCTCTGACCTCTGTCCCCAGCCCAACTGGGACCACTGCGACTACCACAGCGAGTGCCGCAGCAAGTGCTGCATCCGGCTGAACGAGCTCAGCCCCAACCGCTGCGTCCCCCAGAGCGGCATCCTGCTCCAATGCCTGCCCTGGGTGAGTCCTGGAACCCAGTCCGGCCCCACCTGGGGGGTTCAATCCCGCGACTGGCCTGAAGGCAGGCGGGCAGTGACCTGGAGGGCGGTGTGTCCACGTGTGTGGGTGGCCGGCCCCTCCAGGAGAGGCCGCCAGTTGTCTCTGCAAGTTGGCCCCCTGTTGCTGCACCTGCAGCAGGAGCGCGGCTGAGCTCAGAAAAGGACACAGGTTGTGGGGAGTGGGTTATCAGGTCCATTAGAGTGGCAGCAGGGCATAGCGTGGGCACTTGGGGAAGGGCCAGCATGGTGGTAGGTGGTGGGCCCACAAGATCCGGCAGCACCAGGGCCTAACTCCTGTGGGGCTAGACCCCCGGCTGGACGAAGGGGAGGGCCCCTCTCAGGAGTTTCCTCCACTGGAGACTTTCACTGTCTGAACTGGAAATCCAGAAGGAAAGGGTTCAGTGAGGCAGCCTGCAGAGCTCAGCCCCCAGAACACAGAACCTGAAGACACCGTTGAGAACAGTTGGGGGCAGAAAGGGATGGGGGGGCGGTGATGAGGTTGGAGAGGATGCTCTGGTGTCTGAGCTCGGATGCCAGGATTCAGGACTTCAGTCTGATTATAAAGGTGTGTCTGATCCCAGAGGTTGAGAACCAGGCCTTTCTGAGCATCCTCCCCTGCCAGCCATGGTCCATCAGCACCCAGAACAACAGTGGGTGCAGCAGGTGCCACAACAGTGAGTCCACGGGTGTCCCCAGGGTATCCAAGCGAACCAGGCAACACCATCAGTGGCTTCCCCCAGAGGTGCGGACTGTCAGTGCCGAGGAGAGTGTCTGGTCATTATCCAACTGGCCCTGAAGGCCAACTCCTTCCTGCCTCGTGGGCTGTGTCTCCCTGTGTGTTTCCTAATTGTGCTGTGCCTTCTAGTGACGTGGGTCCAGTCTGTGCCCTGGAGACCACCCTACACCCTGAGCCCTGAGTCTGTTCATAGGACCATGAAGACCTGCAGGTATTACACGTCTAACCGAGACCATCCATATCTGTGCAAGCCAGGGGCAGCTCCTGGAACCTCAATGTGATGACTTAGCATGAATAAACCTCCTGACTGAGTGAGCATGTTTCTGTGGGTGTGAAGACCCGGGTTTCAGTTCTGCCGTCTTGAGGAGCCCCCTCAACCAGAGACCAAGTCTCCCCAGAGGAAAGGGCAGGTGTAGACGTGCCCCTCCCCTGCAGGCACATGACTGTGACTTGTCATCACAAGTAAAAGGTTGGAAGGCTCCCCTGACCTTGTGGATGGTGCCACTGGAGCCCGGGGAAGACCCCTGTGGGGAGGGACCACCCGCTGGCCCCTCCTCCTGCTCCCTTGGTCCCCAGGGTCCCCACTTTCCCCAGGAGCTGAAGTCCTGGCTGATCTAGAAACTGTTCCCTCTAGTGGCTTCTAGAGGCGAACACCACAATTGGCTGCTCTGCTTCCAGAGCGCCAGAAATTTTACCGTCGCCTTCCTCTGTGCCCTCACCCATCTTGCAGATACCAGGCTGCTTTTTGGGGCTCTGTTAAAAAAAATTCCCCTCCCTCTCCCTCCTTTCCTTCTCCTCCTCTCCCTCTCCTTCCTCCCTCGTCCCTCTCTACTCCGAGTCTGTAGGAAGCCAGAGAGGCCTTCAGGCTCCGCCCCAGCTTCGGTCTCGCCCCTCCCCTTTCCTCTTCCCACCCCTCCGTCCCCCTCCCTCGTCCCTCCCCGTCTGGGCTCCCTCCTCTCCCCTCCCTCTTCCCCTCCTCGCTCCACCCCTCGCTCCCCACTTCCCAGGCCACTACTAGTCCACTTTCTGTCTCTGCGGATTTGCCTGCTCTGGACACTCCGAGTAGACGAACTTGCCCAATCTGTGGCCACAGTGGCTTCTTTCACTGAGGGTGATTCTCTCCAGGCTCATCTGCATTGTGGCCGGACTTTGTTCCTTGCTGTTCCATTTGAGTTTGTACATGTTGTTTGTCCATCATCGGTGGGTGGACGTTCGGGTTGTTTCCAGTTTAACTATGAGTAAAGCTACTGTGCACATTCCTATGCATGTTCTCTGTGGACACGGGTTTTAATCCACTGGGCGTGAATCAGGAGCGGCATGCTGGCTCTGAGGATTACTCCACGTTTCACCTTTTAGGAAACTGCCAGATGACTTTCCAGCACACCTGCGCCTTTTCACACTCCCAGGGCCTGTGCGAGGCCTCCAAACTGTCCACACCCTGGACAACGCCTGCTACCATCTGTCTTCTTGGTCCTGGCCAACCCAGAGGACAGGAAGTGGATCCCAGAGTGACTGCAGTTCATTCTTTAAGAACAAAGCTGGGGCTTCCCAGGTGGGCCAGTGTTAGGACTTTACTTTCACTGCAGGGAACACTGGTTCAATCCCTGGTTGGGGAACTAAGATCCTACAAGCCACGGGGGCAAAAATAAAAACAACAAAACCAGAAGGATCCCTCACCTTAGCTCAGAATGTTCTTGAGACACTTGGAGTAGAGGCCAGCCAGAGCTTTGCTGTGGCGAGGGTCCTCTCCACTGCCCAGGGAGCGGGATGGGTGGACGGTGCCCAGGTCCTGCCCCACCCACCCCCTCGCTCCGCTCTTCTGGGGCCGGTCTCCCGCCGCAGGGATTTCTCAGGATCCGCCCCAGGGCCTCGGGGCCCCCCCTACTCCCGGTACTCTGACGTCTGGTTCTCAGCAGGATCCCGGCCACGCTAATTCCAGCCCCTCGTTGTCTCCTCGGGCGTCGGGACCTCCCGGGGATCCGGACATCTTGCCTGTTTATCTCTCTGATGCACCCACAGCAGCCCCTGTCGGCACCTCGCCAGCGAAAGGAAGGTTCCGAGGAACGTGGTTGCAGCTGCGCCGGCACCACCCGGGTCCGCCAGGGGGCGCTGTGGGCCGACAGTCGACCAGGCTCCCCGGGAGCTGGCAGGTGCTTGCTCCTCCGGGGATGCGGACAGACCCTGACATTTTCCCTTTTCATCGGGAAAACAGCAGTTTGCCCACTGGGTCCCGGCCTCGTTCAGGTTAATGCGGGGGGAGCACCTGTGTGCGAGGAGATTCCTGGTGGCCACCCCGGGGTCCTCGGAACCTGAGACCCTGCCAGTGCGGCCTTTATCCGGGGGCTGTTCCCCAGGAAACAGCGGAGACCCGGTTCCTCGGCCTCCAGGAAAACCTGGTCCCCTCCTGGCCGGCGCTTCTCGGCAAACGTGGAGAACGTGGTGTCCAGGGCCTGAGAGGCCCCCGCATAGCTGACAGAGCCTCGGCGGGGGGTGGGGTGGGGATCGTGGACGCTGTCTCCTCCTCAGGTCCCCACGAGGTCGTCCCATGTCTGTGTCCTGATCTCCTTTTATAAGGACACCAGAACTGTGGGATTAGCCCCACCCTATGACCTCATTTGACCTCATTCACCTGTTTATAGATTCCCTCTCCACACACTCAAATCCTGAGGTCCTGGGAGTCAGGGCTTCAACATCTGGATTTCAGTTCCGTTCAGTCGCTCAGTCGTGTCTGATTCTTTGCGACCTCAAGGACTGCAGCACACCAGGCCTTCCTGTCCATCACCAATTCCCGGAGTTTACTCAAACTCATGTCCATCCAGTCAGTGATGCCATCCAACCATCTCATCCTCGGTTGTTCCCTTCTCCTCCCGCCTTCAATCTTTCCCAGCATCAGGGTCTTTTCCAATGAGTCAGTTCTTCGCATTAGGTGGCCAAAGTATTGGAGTTTCAGCTTCGGCATCAGTCCTTCCAATGAATATTCAGGACTTATTTCCTTTAGGATGGACTGGGTGGATCTCCTTGCAGTCCAAGGGACCCTCAAGAGTCTTCTCCAACACCACAGTTCAAAAGCATCAATTCTTCGGTGCTCAGCTTTCTTTATAGTCCAACTCACACATCCACACATGACTACTGGAAAAACCATAGCTTTGACTAGACGGACCATCTGGATTTGGGGGGACAAAATTCAGCACACAACACCTCCAAGACATTTTGGAAACATGTTAGATGGGAGGAAAGAGCTGCCAGGCCCCAGGCCCTGGGGAGAGAAGGAGATGAAGAGGAGCAACCACGTGGGATTCCTCCTGTCTGTTCCCTTGAAGGTCCCCCACCCCCGCTGGCCTCCTCACCATCCTGGTGGCCCTGGTTTGGTGACAGAGAACTCCTAGGAGAAGGGACCCAAGGATGCACCTACTGTCCAGGGCTGGCCAGAGAGGAGGAGGGGATCTGCAGGGGAGCTGGTGACTGGTGATCCGAGGGCCACCTTCCACAGGGGCTCAAAGGTATCACTCGCTGGTGGTGGCCCTGCTCACAGCCCTGTCTGAGGCCCGACAGCTGGGTGACCAAGGGGACTTTGCTGGGGTGGGTAGGACACAGCCTGGGACACATCCCTGCAGAAGGAACTCGGGTGATTCTTTGTTCAAAGCAACTCACCCAAGGGCTCCTACGTCATGGGTAGGACAGGACGACCTCCTCTGAGAAGTGAGAACGGCATGCCTCCCTCGAAGGCGTCGTCACCCCCCAAAGTTCACATGCAAAATGCACCTGCCTGTGGTGTGGGGGAGTGGGGCTACAGTTTTCCTGGCTTCTTTCCCCCAAACCATTTGTGTGTGTGTGTGAGCCCACAGTTCTTTTGTTTATTTATTTTTGGCTGTGTTGAGTCTTGGTTGCTGCCTGCGGGCTTTTCTCTAGTTGCACCGAGTGGGGTTACTCTCTAGCTGCGGTGCCCGGGCTTCTCATTGTGGTGGCTTCTCTCATTGTGGAGCACAGGCTCTTGAGTTCATCCTCAGTAGCTGCAGGCTCCTTGGCTTAGCTGATCCGTGACATGTGGAATCTCCCTGGACCAGGGATCAAACCCATATCTCTTGCATTGACAGGTGGATTCTTTACCACTGGACCACCAGGGAAGTCCTCCCCAAACTTTTTATTCTGTAGTCATGAAATACAACTTTTAAAAAATTGTGGTAAAATACACTTGACATAAAAATTTCCTTCTTAGCCATTTTAAGTGCACAGCTCAGGGGCCTTAAGTACATTCACACTGAGAGACCATCCCACCACCATCTCCGCTTATCTTCCTAAATGGAAACTGGCCCCTCAAACTCCTGACACTTTTGCAGGCTTCCAGCATCAAGAAGGGCCAAGCCCGAGGCTCCCCTGCCTGTGAACCATTGGCACCGGCCCCATCTCTTTAAAAAAGTGTGAGGGATGAAGCCGCCCCCTCAGCGTGGGATCTGCCTGGTGGTCACTGCACATCACAACCTCTTTCTGCACTAAGCAGCTCTGGTTTAAAGCTGCGTGGGTCCCCCAAACAAATTCTCCAGGATGTGGAGCCACGATGGGGGAGATGGTCAGGGGAGGGGTGCCCTGACTCCTGCTGCGTGCATGGGGACAGGCGCAGGTGAGGTTGGTGGCCATCACTAGACAGACTTACTCCATGTGGCCTCCCCACAAACTCTGATAAGAGGTAACAAAAGGTGTTAGTTCCCCAGGGTAGGGTTTTTAGATCGTCTCTAGGCGGTTAATCTCTGAGGTTCTGAGGCTTGGGGGCAACCACACCCCTGGAAGTACTTTGTGGCTTCAATAACATGGTGGAGAGAAAGCAGGTGCTTTGTGGTATTTATACCCTGAGTGATGAATATGGCAATTAGAGCCTCCAGTCGGTGTGGGCCCTGTGGGAGGTTTGCTGGGGAGCAGGCCGGGGAGGGGAATGATACATCCCAGGGCACCCCTGGGCAAAGGGCGTGGGATGGAGGGAAGACCCAGAGGTTTGGATTTTGCAAAATATAATACAATAGACAAAACTCTGAGAGTCTGATTGACAAAAGGGGAAACACCAATGAGCCTGAGGAATGTGAAAGGTGACACAGTCTCAGAGGAAAGAGTTTGAAAGAAGGTAAGAAGTGTGTGGTGTGGACTGCACACCGAGGTGCCCACGTTCCTCAGAGAGCAGATCCATTCCCAGGAAGATTAAATGAAATGTTAGTCGCTCAGTCGTGTCCTACTCTTTGCAACCCCATGGATTATAGCCCTGCATGGAATTCTCTGTCCATGGAATTCTCCAGGCAAGAATACTGGAGTGGATTGCCATTTTCTTCTCCAGAGGATCGTCCCAACCCAAGGATCAAACCTAGGTCTCCTGCATTGCAGGCAGATTCTTTACCATCTGAGCCACCAAGAAAGCCCTCACAAAGATAAAAATTGCCCAAATTGTCTCTAAAACCACAGAGTAATGCTGAAGATCAGAAAGGGTCAGTGTCCTGGCCAGGAGCAGGCTTGCCGGGACCTCCTGGGGGGACAGATGTGGTCACAGGCAAACAGGACATCCTCAGAAAGATGTTGGCAAGGTTGCCAGGCAACATGTTAAGCAGCCACAGAGACACAGGAAACTGCATCTCAACTTTCCCCCACCAGGACTCAGGGAAGTAGAATAAAATTTGGTCACCAAAGAGCTGTTGGGTTAAAAGTGGTCGAGGGTGCAACTTACAAAATCACTTTAAAACTAAGAGTGCCTGGACGTCCCCGGTGGTGCAGTGGATAAGGATCCGCCTGCCACTGCAGGGGAGACAGGTTCGATCCCTGGTCTAGGAAGATCCCACATGCTGTGGAGTAACAAAGCCCCAGTGCCACAACTATTGAGCCTGTGCTCTAGAGCCCAGGAGCTGCAACTGTGGAGCCCACGTGTCACAAGTACTGATTGAAGCCCAAGAGCCTAGAGCCTGTGCTCTGCAACGAGAAGCCACACGATGAGAAACCTGCACACCAGAACCAGAGTAGCTCCCGCTTGCCGCAACTAGAGCAGCAAAGGAGACCCATTGCAATTAAAAAAAAATTATAAATATAATAAAATAAATTAAAATTGCATATTGAAAAAGAAAAAAAAAACCTAAGAGTGCCTGACTCAAGGCAGCGATGGTCATGCAGGAGAGCATGGGTTTGCATGGTTAGACTTGGCCTTTCCACAAGAACTCAAGCACATCAGCACAGAGGTGGTTCAGTGTTAGGACAGCTGCTTGTGTGATGTGTGACATGAGCAGACTCAAGGAGAATAATGAGATCTGTGTCTCATTTAAAAATTAAAAAGTGAGCTAACCAAGATGAAAACCTGGCAACTGAACATCAAAGTCCCCACTGTATTTGTACAGCATGTATCATGCTGAACAGTGGGCATCCTCTGGGGAAGTCCCAGCTCAGGGGCAGCCCAAGGGGTCAGTGAGAAATGCTGAAGGACAGCCAGACTGTTGCTTCTTGGAGTTGACCCCCCAGTCTACCTGGAGAGTAAGAGAATCAACAGAAAGACTGCTGGAACTGGTAGGAGGGTTCGGTCGGCACCTTAGCCCACAGAGGTCACGTTGTGCTGCTTTGGTGACAGCCCCAGGTCTCAGGGCTCTGGTCTGTGCCCCTCCACCAAGAGCCAGGCCCACAGAGCAGCCCCCTTGGGAGCAGTCCTAGTTCTGAGGCCCTGGGGGTGCCACACCAGCAATCAGATGCCCCCCTGCTCAGAAGCAGTTTATGGCCCTTCCATGGATGACCACTGACCAGGGTGAGTCCCCCAGCCCCACCCGCCCACAAAAGGCCAGTGGTACAGTCCTCCTGCCTGGTTACCCTTGGTAACCAGCACTGACGCCACAGGAAGGGATCAGATACACAGCAGGTAAGCGATCCAGGAGCTCTTCTGCACCAACGAGGACACACAGCTTTACTGAAAGCAGAAGTGAAGTGAAAGTTGCTCAGTTGTGTCTGACTCTTTGCGACCCCATGGACTATACAGTCCATGGAATTCTCCAGGCCAGAATACAGGAGTATTCTGTATTCTGGCCTGGGAAGGGAAAGGGTAGCCTTTCCCTTCTCCAGGGGAATCTTCCCAACCCAGGGATCGAACCCAAGTCTCCCGCATTGCAGGTGGATTCTTTACCAGCTGAGCCACAAGGGAAGCCCAAGAATACTGGAACGGGTAGCCTATTCCTTCACCAGCAGATCTTCCCAACCCAGGAATCAAACTGGGGTCTCTTGCACTGCAGGCGGATTCTTTACCAACTGAGCTACCAGGGAAGCCCACTGAAAGCATACGACACCTAGCAATACACATAAGCTGTGAGACAGCTGAAGGGAATTAAAACCTTTACCAAGTGAGAGAAAAGGAAACAAGTACATTTGTGAGAGTTCTGTGATGGACCAGGAAGGATCAACATTGGAAAGGTGTCGGTTCCTCCCAAATTTATCTATAAATCCATTGCTATCCCAATATAATGGCCAGAGAACAAAACTAGCAGAATTTGAGAAGCTAACTCTGAAGTTCACATGGAGAAAACCTGCAAGACCAGCGGCGAGCACCTCCCTGGAGGCCTCCTTCCTGGGTCCTACGGGCATCCTCCTCAGCACCGTTTCTCTTGGTTTACACCCTTATTTTACTGCAGTATCTCCTCCAGCAGCTCCCAAAGAAAAGACGCAGTGAATGAATGTATGTCTGAATCCTCGCATGCCTGAAATGTCTTTTTTGGCTGGTATTTGACCGGGATGTTTTAAAATTGCTACTTTAAGATGTCCCACTCCACTTAGCTTTTATTCTTCCCCAAATTCTATTAATTGGAGGATGGACATCCTGGGAGGTTGTTCAGCTTTTCTCACATTTTCAACTCACTATCTTTTTGTTTTACTTTCTAGGGGATTTTACAAATTCTTTCAATGCTTTTATTGAAACATTTTATTTGACAGTCATTTAACTTCATAGACGTTTCCTGGAGATGGCGCTCCAGAGTGGACTGCGGGTTCCTGGAGGCTGGTGCTGCCTGACAGACCACGGTCCCTATGGGCCACTTACCGTAGGTTATGGTTGTTCAGAAATGTGCCAGCATGGAGGGCGCCCCCCAGTGGGCAGAATTCCACTAGTGATTTTGTTCCATGAAAAATCATGCCCTTTGGGACGACACTCCATAAGACAACATGACCCCTTGAAACGAGGCGCCTTAGGGACGGCCTGCCCCAGGGCAGATACCAACCCTACCCTGCAGGCGACGTGCTGCCAGGGGCCCTCCTCCGAAACCAGGCAAGAAGCACAGGCCTACTCCCCATGTCCCTGTGGTTCAATGCAGACGGTGTCATTTGGCTGTAACTCAAATATTTAATCCCTTCATGTGATATCCCTGGACTCCCAAGTGGTCTCAGTCAAGGGCAGTCCCTGAATGGCATCCATCCTCCAACTACATCTACAGCTGGGGCCCCAGGGCCCTCGTGCTGAGCTGGCTGGGCCTCTGCTTCTCAGTGTCTGCTCCACGGGGACCCTGCAGCACTGTGGCTTTGGCCCAGGGTGAGTGTGGTCACCAGCCTCCCATGGCCCGTCAGCAGAGCACAGTGACAGGTCGCTTCTGACGCTCTGCTGTGGAGGCTACCAATGAGACAAAGGAAAACCAAGACATGCAGCAGAGAGGCACTCTGGTCGGCTGGGGCTGGTGCCTGGGAACCAAACTCCTGTGGAGAAGGCCCTGGAGGGTGCTTTGGCCCCAAGTGACCAGGAGCGTCTCCCTGGGGTTGAAGGGCACCTCCAGCTCTCCATGGGGACTCCAATGGGCTTAGGCTCCAGGCAGTTCTGAGCCAGGCTTCTTACCCTAGGAAGCCAATCCAACTGGACTACAATGCCAGGGCCCCATTTCCAAACCATGCCAGGGTAAGGGTATAGGCCGAGTGCTAAGCACAAGCAGCTGAGGTCCCCACTGCAGGGCGGGCACCCCCACGCCTGTTTCCTCCAGCAGGTCAGGGCAGCAGCTCTGCCCCTGCGCCCCTCCTTGCAGAGATCTCCCCTCTCCAACAATGGTCACCTGCTCTGCTAGGGTAGCAGGGGGCGAGCCCAGCCCTCCTGAGGATGTGCACCCTGACCCCCAGTGCACAGAGAAAAACAACCCAGAGAACAAGTTTGGGGCAGGGATGATGCGGCAGGTGACAGGGTGGGGACTGTGGGACCAAAGCAGTTGAAGGCAAGATGGAGATGCCAGCAAAGGCCAGAGGGAGGAGCCTTGGCAGAGGGAACCACTTGGGGGAGCAAGCCCAGGGCAGGCAGGGCAGCCCTGGTGGGTGGGAGCCAGGGGTTGGCGGAAGGAACTGAGGGCAGGTACGTGACCCCCACCTGCCACAAAGCCCCACAAAACACTCAACCACCTTTTCATCCAAAATCAAGGCTGTATTTACCTTCATTGGTTGATGTGAGAACAAACTGTTTAAAATAACCGGGGTCTACCGTGAAAACATGGGGTTGAAAATACAGAATGGAATAAAGCAAACAGCCAAGGATGGCCAAACCGAGGCGCCAACGCTCAGGACACAGGTGTGGACGTCAGGAAAGAAGGGATACTGACAAGAGGGTACAGTGACATTCACGGGGTTATGAAAGTAAGACTGAAACCGAAAGGAAATCATGCCAAAGCCTTGGCCGGTGGGAGAACATGAGACCGATGTCTTCTGATGGCCTCCGTGGAGAAGAAACACAGGTTATTTCCTTTGTGAACAGCCTTGAGCCTCTTTACCTCCTAATCCCTACTCATCTGGGGTGGATCCCCAGGCCACCACACAGCCAGCCCGAGGTGCACGCACATCCCAGGGCCGCTCCGCGGTCCCCCAGCGGCCTGGCCGCTCAAGCGCTTGCATAGTTGAAGGATGTTGCTGCCATTAAACGTCTGAGGGCAGTTCCAACTGACAGCAGGTGGGTTGTTGTGACCACCTTAAACAAACAACCAGAGAAATTTCTAGAAACTGTTTTTATAAAGTCTACCTAGGTTAAGAATTTAATAACATCATATATTTATATTAACAGACTATTTACAGTTTCATTTTTCTTTTTAAAAAAACAAACCGAAAAAGAAACCCTTTTACACTTCTGCATAATAAGGCAAAAAAAGCTTTGTACATTATTATCTTAATATATATCTGTAACTTCGGTTCCAAGTACCAAGGGAGGGTCAGGGCCAGGCCTGAGTGGGGGCCTCACAGTGCATTGGACAAAATGACCGTTTTTTTCTACCATAAATAAGACAAAAAAACCCCAGGGGCTCTGGAGACAGATCTGAGGCCATTAAATTGCAAAACCAAACTAAAAGTAAAAAAGCAAAAGTGTCTTTCGTTTCTTTTAAGTGTCTAAAGAGCACAAAGTTGAAAAAAATACAAATCTATTAAAAATGCTTCTTACCTGTGGGAAAAAAGGTACAAACTTGAATTTTTTTTTTTTCCAGTAGCCTAATCTCAAGCTCGGAAAACAAAAGATCACCCCCAGAAAAGCTGTGTGTGACACCCCCGACGCTGCGAGTGGAAAAGTGAGCGTCGCCACCCCAGGGCCGATGGAACTGTGCTTAGGTTCTAGAAACGGACGTTTAGAAAAGTGGACAGCAGTGCGTTCCTGGAGGGGACCCGCACGCGCGGTGGGAGCGGGCCCGCGGCCACTACCGCGCCTCCACCTCCTGGGGGTTGCGGGACGGGGAGTAGTCGCGGGCCTCTCCCGGTGCGCGGGCCCCCAGCGGCGTAGTCCTGCTCCGCGGCTGCCCCGGGGGCGTGGGGGGCCCGCCTGTGGCCACCAGCGGCGGCGGCGCGCCCAGCGCGGCGGCGGCAGTGGGCGGGGTCCGCGCCAGGAGACTGTTGTGCAGTGCGGCGGGCGCGAGGCGCGGGTAGTGCAGGGCGCCCAGCGCCGGCAGCAGTGTCGCGCCGTCCAGGTGCGCGGCCCGGGCGCGCCCTAGCTCGTCGCGGCGCGCCTCCCGCAGGCGCTCGGGGCTGTAGTCGTGCGGTTCGCGGTCCCGGTAGGGGCGCTCGGGCGGCTCGAGGAGGGCGGCGGGGCCCGGGCCCGGCGGGGCGCGGCGGGGCAGCTCCGGGCCGCGGTAGGCGTCGCGCGGCGGCTCCCACGCGAAGGCCGAGCGCTCGCGGCCCGCGGGGCCCGGGCCAGGCTGTGGGGGCACGTCGCCGTCCTCACCCCGCTCCTCCTTGACCTTCACGTCGCTCTGGGGCTGCTCGGCCGGCGCCTCGTGCGGCTTCCCGGGCTCGCGGCCCAGGAGACCGGCCAGGCGCAGGCCCTCTCCCAGGGCCATCTTGCTAGGCTTGGGGCCATCCTCCCTGGCCGGGGAGCGGCTCTCCTTGATGCGGAGCTCAGCCTCGCGTTCGGCGGGGATCCCGGGCCGGCCCGGATCGCCCTGGCCCCGGAGCACGAGGCCACTGCCTGGGTGGCCCACGGGCGCCGCTGGAGAGGCCCGGCTCAGCAGGCGTGTCTTTTCCAGGAGGTCCCTGGGAGCGACAACACAGACACCCCCGCTCAGCCTGACGGGACACCCTGCAGCGAGTTCCTTGCCACCAAGTTCCCACCTAATGTGGCACCATCACCGTCCACTGAAGTGACCTCAGGGTCCTTGTGTGTGTGGGTGTGTGTCCACTTAGCACGCTAGGTTCCTGTGGAATCACTGCTAGTGGCACCCATCCACACACACATGGTGATTATGACCCACACACCCACAAGGGCATCCCCATACCTGTCTCCCCTACACGGGCAACTCTGGAGCCCAACTTTGCAACAGAAGCACAGACTTCTCCACCAGAACCCAGAGAACTTTGGGAAGTTCCACCCTGCCTCAGACCCACTGATCCACTGATCTGGAGGGACGGAGTTCTGAAATCCCCTTCTGGTGGGTGTGTGTGGCCCAGCTGGGGCTCACCAGAGTTCCACCCGCCCCATCCCAGTCGGGTTCTCACCCATGAGGTGCCACTCTGGACGTTTTAGCCCTTTGGCCCTGAGGCTGGGAGCAAGGGGGGGCATGACCTCCACCCTGATGTGGGGCTGGGAGGGCAGCTGAGCTTGAGCACATCAGGTGCCCAGGTCCCCCCAACCTCACTGCTGCACCTGGCTACCCTTACTGCACTTGCAGCCCGCCCTCGACCCTGATGTCCCTGCGGGGGCTGCAGCTCCCTGGGCTCCTGACCCTCTGCAATGACAGTGATGGTTGTAGGGTGTGAGCAGGCCCTGGGGTGCTCCCCGGCACCCTTCCTGGGGCCTGTGACCAATGTCCCCCTCATCGTCTAGGCCACCCCTCCCTCACTGTCCTTTCAGGCTCTGCCCAACACCTAGCTTGCAGCAATGCCCGGACCTGGCCGGAAGGGCTGGCCAGGGAGCCTTCCCCTGCTCCTGTCTGCATGGCTGGCCCATGCCTCCTCCAGAACCAAGTCCCGGACTCTGCTGCTCCCATTAATGCAGGCTCCCTCCTGCCCTGCCCTGGCCTAGCTCTGCTGCCCGTGGGGCGAGAGGGGGGAACACACAACCTCAGCCCCCATCCTCCAGCTCAAGGGCTCCCCACAGGTCTACCTCCCAGACCTGGCACCCTCTGGTGGTTCAGCAGCCCCTCTCCAGCACTGCCCGGCGGGTCTGAGCTACCTCTAAACCCTACCATGGTCCAGAAGCCCACCGTCCCTGCCAGGGCCTTGGTGGAAGTAACCCTCATCCTGGATGGTACCTGCCCAGATTGTGCCCCAGCAAGAGTCTTCTGTGGCAACAAGGTGGAGAGTGTGTGGACTCCGGGGTTCCCTTCCCCTGGTCTTTCCTACCCCAAGGATGCAGTCTTCGCGTCCTCCCACAGGAGATTTCAGTTTGCCCCCTTGGGTTCAGTAGAGGTGGCTGGGGGCTGCAGGTGCTGGGTGGGGGGTGGGGGCCAGACAAAGTTGGGGGGCAGGGAGCTGGCAGAACGGGTAAATGGAGGGGCCCCAACTCACCGGTCCCGCTCCTCCTTGCCCTTGTCCAGCTCTCGGTTGTGGTTGGTCAGGGCTGAGACCCGCTCGGCATCTAAGGGCTTGGGCCACGGGGGTGGCGTGGGGAAGGAGGGTGGCGCTCGGTGCAGCCGGTTCCAGGCCTCGTGAGGGCTGGGCAGGCCATGCAGCGTGGGGCCCTCCTTAGGGGCAAAGATGCTGCCGCCGCCGGGAGCTGGGGAAAGGGTTGGCAGCAGATGGTGAGGCCGGGGGGCCAGGGAGGAGCACACACAGGGAGATGTCCAACCCCAGGCCCTGAAGAGATGAGGGGCGACAGTCTGCCTGGTGTCCCTGTAGCCCTGATGCACGCCCGTGCCCGTGTGAGGGGAGAGCAGGTGGCGGGGTCACTCACTCAGCGCGTGGCTGCCAAGGCCTCCAAAGGCGTTGCTGCCCAGGCTCCCCAGGCCCCCGAAGGTGCTTGATCTGCTGAAAGGGTCTGTGGGTGCAACAAGCACTCAGGAATTTCTGTGTGCACCAGGCCCTCCCCCACCCCGGGGCTTCAGAACCTGGCAGGTACCACCTGCACAATCTGAGGGTGCCCTGGTTCTTGGGGGGTCAGCACAGGCCAGCCAGACTGCACAGACCTCAGGGACACCTACCTGTCAAGTGACCAGTGGGCAGGAAGCTGCCAGGATGCGCTGAGGGTCCGAATGGGTTGGCGGTGGGATGGGTGGCACCTGGAGAGGGGGAAGACTGTTGGAGGCGTGGGTGTACCTGGGGCCCCATCTGTGCCTCCTTCCCAGGGTGGCTGCACCCTGGCTGCTCCACCTCCCCATCCAAACTCAGGACCAGCTGGGAGGTAGGCTTCCATCTCCCTGAATCTGGAAGGCCACGATGCAGGGGAACAGGGAGGGAGGTGCTGATAGTAGTGAGCCCCCAGCAGAAACAGGGCAGAGAGAAGGCCTGAGGTTGAGCTTTGAGGGGCTACTCTCGCAGCCAGCTACCCTCCGAGGTCCTGACCAGAGCTAACAAACAATCCTGGTCGTTTGACAGTGGGTGTGGCTTGGTCCAGACAGACAATGGCCTGAGCCCCTCTGGTGGTGTCCCCTGGCTGCTGGCCACAGCCCACAAGCATCAGTGCAGCATCAGCCCCGCTCCCCCAACACCTCCAGAACCGAATCTGGAGGGCAGCCAAGTGGGCCTGGTTCCGAGAAGGGGCTGCTGGGTCAAGGGCAGACCCTGCTGCTTAGGGTGTCCCACCTTCTGTCTAGAGGCGAATTTCTGGTGAGACCTGTGAGAGGGGCGCCCCCCCTGTATCTCCAGCTCCCTCCACCTGTTAGGGGACCCTAACAATGGAGTGCTGCCGTCTGCCTGCCGTGGGTGTCACAGGTGGGCTCCTCCACCCAGACAAACGCAGGTTTAGTTCCCAGAGAGCTTCCACCTAGAAACGTGATCTCATTTCTAAGTGACCTTATGAAGAGATCAAACCAGAAGTTAGGAAACAGCTGGTCCCAGTGCTAAAGAGGATGCTATGAGAGCACTTGGAGGGCAGTCAGGGAAACGTGCTGCCTTAAAAAGCTACACCTCAAGAAAAGGCCAACGAGCTGATACTCCCTGGGGAAGAGGATGGCAGCATGCACACCGATGGAAGAAGCACTCACACCAGATGGGGGGGCGGGTGGCCAGGCGTCAGGCAGGGCAGCAGGGCCCTGGTCTAGGTGGGGCATGTGCTGGGGCAAGTGCACACACAGCAGGACGAGGCCGTGGGTGGAAGGAAGCATAGGGGGGCCCAGGCCACAGTCTGTAGGTTAAGGCCTAAGAAGTCTGCTGGCCGCCAGGGCTGAGGCCCAGATGGGAGGCACTCTGCTTTCTGAAGGACCAGACACCTAGGAGACGCCTCTGCCCTGGCTGGGGACTGGAGGCCATGAGGGTGGTGGAGTGGGGGCTGGGAAGAGCCGGCCAGCTCACAGGCCAGCTGGCATGATCCCATCACACCGGCGCGCTAATGGGCTAACAGGCTAACACCCACTGATGGTGGGTGGGGGTGAGCGAGCATGAGCTTGCGGCAGGGTGTGAGTGGGGTGGATGTGTGGAATGGTCAGGGAAGGTCCTCTGAGGAGGTGACATCCTTCAAGGGCCTGACAGCTGGGGAAGAGGCAGCAGCAGCCCTGTGGGTTCCAGACCATCAACCTGAGGACTGCTGCATGGTTGCCCTGAGCCAGCATCTGGGAACCTGGGTTTCAGGAGGTTCCTCACCTTCCTCTGATAGGAATACCTCACTCACATGTGCTCAGATTGTTTGTGCAAACAGTGTGGTTTGTGCTGAGCACTCGCTTTCCTTCCGGGAGTCTGGGTTTTGGTCCAGGCACACACAGGTGCCTACATGACTGGCCCCCAGTAAGAAGCCGGGGCGCTGGGTCCCCACAAGCTTCCCTGGGAGACAGCCTCTTGCCCTGTTGTCAGGGCTCCTTTCTGGGGAATAAAGTGCACCCTGGGGCTCCTCAGGCAGTGCTCAGGCGACACCCGACTTCCACCCTCCCCCCGTTCCTGGCCGAAAGATGTGTGTCCCTTGGCTGCAATGCATACAGCTGGGGGTGTGTGAGACATAGGCTGAGTCCTGGGAGCGCCGCAAGCCTAGGAGTAGCCCTAGGGACCCCAACACAGTGAGGCTGTGGTGTGGCTGCTGGCGGAGGTGAGCATGGAACAGAGGCTCTGGAGCAGTTTCCCACCATTCGGACAACAGCCGAACATGGGCCAGAGCATGGGCAGGGTCAGGTCACCTGTGGGGACACCTCCAGGGGGCGAGGGGAGAAGCCTGAGGCAGGCAGGACTGCCAGACCCCACCTGCTACAGCTGGAGAAACAAAAGCGCCGCCCAAGCAGCCGGAGCCCTCCTGCGCCCACACCAGCCAGAGGAGAAAGGTGAGACCGCGTCTGCTGGGCCATCCCCAGGCCTGCACGGTGGCAGGGGCCGCCATCTCCCCTGGGCCAGGCCGCCTTACCCGAGCTGGAGAAGAGGGGCCGGGCCAGGTCCTGTGGGTAGTGGAATCCGGTGAACACGCCCGGGGCGGGGGGTCTGCTGAACAAGTCCAGCTTGGTGCCCACGTCCAGCTTGTGGGGCTCCAGCTGCATCTGCCGGGACAGAGCGTGTATAGGGGCCGGAGGCCGGGCCTCTGTCCTGCTCGCCAACCAGGCTGCCGATGAGCTGGACAACAAGGTGTGATGCCCCCTGCTCTGCTGGCCTCGCTCAGTGGGCGGAGAGACAGGTAAGAGTCATCCTGAACATAAGTCAGCGATGTGGGGTAACTGAAACGTCGTCACACGCGGTCGATATAGGAGGTTCCCAATTGCGGCGTTTCGCTCCTGTTTATATGGTCTTTGAAAGCTGGTGTTTTACACTTAAAACTCATCTCAATTTGGATGCTACATTTTCATTAGAAATACTGTTTCGATTTTGTAAAGTTGAGTTGGAAAAGTACATGCCCATACCCAAGTCTCCAGTTTTCCGATGGCTAAGTTTACCATGAGTATTAAAATTTAAATGTGTTAAATTAAACTAAGATGCCAGTCCCTGGGTCACTAGGGCCACGGGAGGCACAGGGTGGGCCAAGTCCGTCCTAGTCCCTCCTGCTGTGGTGACAACAGAGGGCTGCCCCCACCCTGCCTCCTCCACTGCACCTTCCAGGCACCCTGCCTGAGCGTCTGCCTGTTAATCCATCATAAATCCCTTTCTGTGACTTGTCCTTTGTAACCCACTTAGGGCGTGATGCAGAGAAGGCAATGGCACCCCACTCCAGTACTCTTGCCTGGAAAATCCCATGGGCGGAGGAGCCTGGTGGGCTGTAGTCCATGGGGTCGCTAAGAGTGGGACATGACTAAGCGACTTCACTTTCACTTTTCACTTTCATGCACTGGAGAAGGAAATGGCAACCCACTCCAGTGTTCTTGCCTGGAGAATCCCAGGGACGGGGCAGCCTGGTGGGCTGCTGTCTATGGGGTCGCAGAGTCAGACACAACTGAAGTGACTTAGCAGTAGAAGTAGGGCATGATGATTTAAAAATACCTTGAGTAAGGGTAATGTGTTACCTGACATGACAGACAAAAAGTGTGGAGACCCTTCTGTGATACAGGGTGTGGGGTCCCTTCCTGGCCTCCCTCAGCGCCCCAGCCCACTGCCCCTGGCTGCAAGTCCCCAGGATTCCCAGGGCTGCCTCTTCCCTGAATTGCTCAGCCAGGGCATCTGGCATCACCCACTGCGGGGAGGATGGCCTCAAGCTGGGTTCCTCTTCACCACCTGTCCCCCCCAGGAGCATGCAGGCTCCATGAGCACTTAGGTTCATCTTTGTCCATGGCCCACAGCAGACACTTAATAAACACTTGGGGGGAAGGGGGGACCAGGCCAAAGGACCCCTGGGAGGGCTTGACGGACAGCAGGGAGGCCCGCAGGGTCAGCTCCTCTCTAACGCTGCCTGGGTCATCCCGGGTGACAGGTGGGAAGTGACTTTGAGTTCCCCATACACTTTTGTCCTGCTCCCCAGCTCCGACCCCTGCTGGCCCGGCCCAGCGCTGGGGCGAGGGGCACATGCGCTCATGTGTGGACGCTGGGGAGGGCCTGGCCCAAGAAGGGCGCTCTCTGAGCCGCAGGCCTGGCTGGCAGGACGAGCAGTCCAGCTCACCTTTATCTTCTGCTGATGGTGGTAGATCTGCCAGGCGATCTGCACGTGCACAGCGCACCACTTCCCCGGCTTCTGCGACGGGGGGATGGGCTCAGCCTCGCGGCCAGAACCGTCTCCTCACTCCCCACCCCCAGATCCCTGCTGTCACAGGGCACCCCTGTGCCACCCAAGAGAGTCCTCCCTGGCCTCAGACCCTCCCGGAAGGTCCCACCGGGCCCCTTCCTCCCAAGGTGAGACACACACAGGCACACACACAGACTTTACACGTGCAAGCACGCACACACTCACCCTGATTGCTGTCCGGTACGGGTCGGACACCTGCTGTCAACAGAGGAGGAAGTGTTAGACCCAGGCTCTGCAAGCGGTCAAGCCCAGAGGGGTGGGGAGGGGGCACTGTGTGAGCCTCGTGGAGCCATGCTGGCCGGACGCCCACCCGGGACGGAGAGAGGCAAGAACACCACTGCCACCTACCCCGGGGGCTTTCTGCAGGAGGGTGTGAACCACACTGGCCCGGCCTGTTAACTCGAGTGGGTTTGAAGTCTGAGGGGAGAGAGGGACACCACACGAGACCACTTTGCAGGCTCCGTGCCCAGGTGGCACCAAACCCCCCCAGGGCACCGGTGTCTGCTTTGCCCTCCTTGTGAGGCCCTGCACGCTGTCACCCGGGATGGTCTGGCCCCGCCACATCCTCCGTCCGGAGGTTTCTGAAAAGTCGGCAGGAGAAGGCTCTGATCGCTATGCTGGGTGAAGGCAGCCCGCTGCAGGGAAGGTGAACAGAGCAAGCCTGCTCCCTGGTGCCTGGGCCTCCTGCGGTGTGGACAGCTGTGGATGGCTGCTGTCCACACTCTACCTCTGCTCCTCTGCACTGCTCCTCCCACTCCCTAACCCCAAGTGCTCCCAGCTGAGGAGAGAACAAGTGAAGCAAGGCTCTCCTGGCCCCGAAGGTCAAAATATTCTGCACTCGGGTGAAGGCCCTTCAGGTGCCACCTGGGGTCATGACTGCCCTGAGAGATGCTGGATAGAGGGGGGGGGGCGGTCCTGCAGCCCCTGCCCACCGTGCCCACCCCCTCCCAGGAGCAGCTGGTACCTTGGGCTGAAAAGCACCCTGCAGGGATCCAAAGGGGCCTGGGTGTGGGAGCAGGGCGGGCAGTCCTGGGACGGCAGGAGGGAAGGGCGGGAAAAACTGCAAGAGAAGGCGGGAGGGGTGTTCCAGGGGCCTCGCTGGGCACTCGGACATCCTGGGCAGGGGCACTGGGCCTGGCCCTCTGGTCCCCACCCTGCCACGCCTGCACTAGGTGGGAGGCTACATAGACAAGGCATAGCCCGACCTCCACACCCCCCACCCTGCCTGGTGATCCCAGGGCACGCAGGGACACTCACGTTGGAATGTCGGAAGTAGGGGCTGTCCAGCTTGGGCGTGTACTTGTCAAACTGGAAGGGAAGGAGGCAGAGAGTGAGGCCTCCCAACCTTGCTGATGCCCTCCATTGGCCAAGCGCCCACCCACACCGCCAGGCCGGGCAGTGGCCAGAATGAGGCTGGCGGCCTCCAGCCAGCTATCCTCCAGGCTCCCTGAGGGTGCTGGCCCATGGCCCTTCCCTGTTCTAGTGACCTCACCATAGGAGGTGCAGACTCGCCCACCTGGGTGTCTGCAGCCATGGCTGGGAGGGTAGGGCCTGGAGCCCAGGGCTGGTGGTCAAACTGCAGGGTACACTGAGGCCACTGCTCACTGCCCAGTGCCAAAGCAAAGCTGGGAGGGAACTGCCTACAGCAGCTGGCTTGGGGATGAGATCTTGAGGCTCAGGAACATGGGAAGAGTCCTGATCTGCATGGCCCCTAGTCCTGGTCCTCCTGACCTGCTGCCTTGCTGCCAACTGAGACACTGAGGACCCCACATGGGTGCAACTGGCCCATGGTCATGTGGACAGGGGTGTTCACCCAAGCCCAAGAGAACGGCCCAGGGCAGGGAGCGTCATGGGATGCCCTGGGAGCGGGGGGTGGGGGGAACCAGAGGGGCTGGACGGACGGACAGACGGACCGCGCGGGACGGTGTCAGCTGCATGCGTGCAGAGAGCGTCTGCGTGTGCCTGCTGAGTGTCCCGCGCCCGGGCCGCCCCCTCCCGCCTGCCGGCGCGCGGCCTACGCACCGGCGGGGGTGCGGCGTGTGGCAGGAGCGGCGGCGGGGGCGGCCCGGCAGGGAAGGGGGCGAATGTGTGTTGGTGCTGGTGTGTGTGCTGGTGTGTGTGTTGGTGCTGGTGGAACTCCGCCCGCAGCAGAGCTCCCGGGCCCAGGGGGGCGCTCTGGACCAGAAAACGCGCGTTCAGCTCTTGCCTGAGCAGCTCGTGATCTACAAGAGAAAAAGAGAGAGACAGAGAGGCACGTCGGCCGCGGGCTCCCGGCGGGGCGAGGCGGATAGTCACCTGGCACTCCCGGTTTCGGCAGGCCAAGCCGTGGTGGCCGCTCGCTACGTGCGGGCCCCAGGGTGGAGGTAAGAGAGGTGCCTGTGACCAAGTACCAATCAGAATCCCCGAATGAGGCTGGCAATACATGATTGGCTGGCTGAATGAGATCAACAGGCTGGCATCTAAAGGCAAGAGAGAACACGGTGAGCCACCCTGGGAGCCCAAGACAGCCCTGTCGGGGAGCCCTGCCCATCCCAGCCTCCCCCAGACCATTGTCTTGGTCCCAGTCTGGGGTACTGAGGTGCCCCCAACTGAGCTGGGCTCAGACTTTTAGAAAAAAAATTGGAGACCCATGGAAAAATCCTTAGTGACCCATGAGGGGGCACTTGCTGGAATCAAGCAGCGAGGGAGAGGTCAGGCTAGCTGCAGTTCATCTGGGGCCCCTCTACCCCACAATTCAGCCCTATCCACCCCTGCACCCCTAGCAGCCTAGGGACAGAGGGATGGGAAGAGACACACAGCAGGCCCCTGGAGCCCTCATCGCAGTGACAACTGAGCAGCTCCAAGTTATACCAACTCCCGGCTCCCAACTGCCCAACTAGGCTTGGCAAGGATTCAGAATGGAGCAGGGAGTGTGTATCCATGTGCACGTGTGTGCACCCATGTATCTGTGTGTGTGCATACTGAGGCCCTGGTAGGAAACTTCCTCTGCCCTGCATTGATGGTCTGCTAGGGCGCTGCTATCCTGCTGGGAGTGGTCTGGAGGAGCAAGTGGGAGAGAAGTCTTTATCTCGGAGGCCAACCCTGCCTCCCCAGGGGCCATGTGCCCCCCTGCCCAGGGATGAGGAGCCCAGAGTGGAGAGGGAACAGACAGTGACCCTGGCCCCACCGATGGCACCCAGACCTACCGGCGGGGTGTCCTGGGATGACCAGGCTGTTGGCCGGCAGCGCCGGGGGCGGGGGCAGTGTCGGGGGCGCGGCGAACATGGCCGCCGCGTGGTGCTGGTGCTGGGCCTGCGAGCGGAGCGCCAAGTGTGAGGTAGAGAGGTGGGGGCCCGGCCCGTGAGGCGACAGGGACGCGTGCTTCGCGAGCCCCAGGCTGGCACCGCTGCTGGCGCTGCTGCTCCTGCTGCAGGGAGGGGCGCTCAGTGCCCGGCCGCGCGCCCCGCCTCCGCGCCGCCCCGCGCCCGCCTGAGGCCGCGCAGGCTCGGCCCCGCGCCCACCTGAGGCTGTGCCCACCTGAGGCTGTGCAGGCCGTTGTGCGCGGCCGGGCCGGGGCCCGGGAAGGCGCCCGGAGGAAGAGGCACGTGCGTCAGGAGCGGGGCCCGGGGCTGCGAGGACGCGGGTGGCAGCTGCGGGGCAAGGCGGGGCAGCGCCGGGGCTTCCTTCTTGACCAGCGGGCTGGCCGCAGTGCTGGCGGAGGGCAGGACCGGCGCGGGGCTGCGCACGGGGGCCAGGAAGGGTGGCTCGGTGCTCAGCTCACGGCTGCGCTCGAGACCCGAGACCTTGGGCGCTGCCCCGGTCTTGGCCTCGGACTTCTCGCCCAGCGTGGGGCCTGCGGAGAGAGTGGCAGGGATGAGTCTGGGGTTCAGGATCATTTCCGAAAGGGAACTAGGTGGCACAGAGCCCCTGCCCACAACACCTTGGTATAACCCACCCCTTGCTCCCTGGGGAGGCTACTGCTTGAGGCCATCTCACTGCAGGGGCTCTTATGGCCCCGTTTTCTCGAGGGAGACTCAAATGCGTGAGAGAGCCAGCTCAATCTGGGCGCTGGGCTCCAAGCTCTGCTGCCCTATCTCCCACCACGGTAGTGTCACTTGAGTGAATGGCTGCTCTTTCTTGACCCACCCAACTGATCCAGGGCCTAAGCTCTTTTTTGGGTCCTCACCCTGGGGGAGACTTTCTGGACGACCAGCCTTGCCTAGTCTGTTGGGAGAAAGTGGCTGCCTCAACTCACCACCACCCAGAGCCTCTGCTCCCGAGCTCCAGGCCTGCCTTTGGGCCATCAGCAAGCCTGCTTGCTCATTCCAAACCCTCCTTTTGAAGCTGCTCTGAGCGAGGCCTCAGGTCACGTGCCCATGAGCCAGGTGGAAAGCATGTGTCCAGGCCAGGGGAGGCACCACCACCCATCGGAGCAGCTCTGCCTTCAGGGGATGACATCCCAGTTTTCCAGGAGGAGTGGAAATTCGGGTTACTGAATGTGGTTGCTTCATCTGGCCTGTTGGTTGACTCCACTTCCTTCTCTGGGCCCAGGGGCCCATGCAGGCGGCGGCCATGCAGAGTGACGCACTGGCCACAGCCTCCCCTGTGGCTGCAGGGCAGTGTAACCCATAACCCAGGCTGGAACAGAGATGTTTCCTCTGCTAGGGCGACACCTCCCTGCCTTGGGCCTGTTTGCTTAGGAACAGACCTGAGGAGGAGGCCACTGCCACCACTCCTGCAAGGAGGACAGGAAGCTGTCAGCCCACGTGCTCACTGCCCAGGGAGGCCGGCCCTCTCTCCCCTCCTGTCTCTCTCACTTCTCCACACGCAAGGCTCTTGTAAAGTGAGAGCAACTATCAGAACGGAAAGAGGCAGACATGGGCCATGCAGACTTGGACATGACCCCAGGCCTGCCACCAATGCTCCAGCTCTTCTGGAGAGTCCTGCAGTCTCTAGAGCCTCCTGCCACTGACAAAACCATGAGCACTGCTACTGATCACCCCCCTCCAACTCTGCACCTCTCTGGACACCTCAAAGCCCTGCCAGTTCCCTGAACTCTGCTAAATCATAACCTCCAGAACCTGGGACTGTGACCTTATTTGGAAAAAGGGTCTTGGTAGCCATAATCAAGCTAAGAATCTCCAGGTGCGATCAGCTGGGAATCGGGGGTTGAGGGTGCCTAAATCCAGTGACAGTGTCCTTAGAAGAGACAAAAAGAGGAAGGGGTCACATGAAGACAGAGGCAGAGATGGCAAGGATGCAGCCAGAAGCCTGGGGATGCCACATTTGCAGGCAGTATCAGGAGCTGAAGAGGCAGCAGGGACTTCTCCCCTGGAGCCTCTGGAGGGAGCACAACCCTGCACACACCTGACTCCAAACTTCTAGTCTCTGGAACTACGAGCCTATTGTTTCAAGCCACACAGTTTGTGATCATTTGTTGAAACTGGTAACACCCTACATTAATTCTGTCTGAAATGTCAGCTGAGCATGCCTGGCTCCAAGGAGCCTCTGGTGAGCCTCCTTACCTGGACTCTTCAGCAGGCATCGGCTCTGCTGCAATGCCTGACTTGAGGAAAGGGCTTCCTGAGCTAAAGGCACGTACAGGCCATGCCCAGCTACCAGGCCAGCAGGACCTGTGGTGCACTGGGTACCCCAAGGCCTGTTCTGTGTAGTCATGTCCTAAGGGAGCCTCCCAAGCAAAAAGACTCCTTCTCTGTGCTGGGTCCAGTGACACCCGCTCTGGGCCACAGCCACGACCAACAGGCTGGGCTACAAAGGGCTATCCTGGCCTCGATGGGATGGTGCCGGCCAGAAGAGCTTTCTGCGATGATGGGATGCCAGGCACCTGTGCCGTCCCACTCGTTCACTGGCTAGGGCCTGGGTGTGGCTGAGGAGTGAGTCTAGTCTGTCTCATGTTAATATAAACAGCTACACGTGTGGTGGCAGCCACAGGGGCCAGTCCACACTGTGGCAGGGATGCTTCATGAGCCAGGAGCTGCTGTCCATCCCTAGAGCATGTACTCCATGAACCTGGGAAGGGCCTGGGCAAGTACATTCCTAATGGTCCCCAGGAGGTACAGGGACTGCCCCCCTCTTGGGGAACCACCGCTCCAGATCTGTGTGGCTCTGGCTGAGGCACTGGTCCTCCTCCCAGCTCCCTGTTTCCTTGTGGCTGTTTCTGGGGGTGTGGTTTGTATCCCTCAGTAAATGGGAACACCTAACTCTGGCCTCAGGCTCTGCACCTGAAATTCAAGACAGAGCTAACATGGCACTTCCAGTTCATTTCAGGAATGTGTCCTGTGCTTTTCTAGAGGCCTGGAGTCCAGAGACACACTTACCTTTATCGGCTGCTGGGGCAAAGAGCTTCTCGGAGCCCACAGATGCCTGGAAAAAAGAGAGGAGGGTCAGGTCAAAGGGACCTACAAGGCTTGGGTGAACCTGGCCCTTACCTCCTGCCCCTGGCACCCAGGGAACAGGTCTGGGCAGGCTCAGTGCACGTGAGGGCTGCCCAGCCTGGCAGAACACATCTTTCTGTGCCCACTGCCCCCATGTAGAAGTGTGACCACACCCAGGTCCAGCGGACTTGGACACAGGTCACTCGGCCTGTGATCAGGGACCTAAGGATCCCCCCTCAGCAGGGATGTGGGGGCTCAGTGGCCCTGCTGGGTGGGGAGTCAGGATTGGGGAATCTGGGTGCCTCCCTGCAGACCCAGCATCAGGAACCTGAAGGCACCCCTGGGCCTGGCACTGGAGGCAGCAGGGTGGGGGGAACAGAGTGGGGATGCCCCCCCGCCCCTAGGCTGCAGCCCACCACCTGCCAGGCCTCAGACAGCCTGAGGCACAGGTGTGGGGACCACAGCCACCATAATGCACCAAGGGTCCAGGGTGGAGTGGGCTCCTCTGAGTGGGGGCCAACCTGCTTCAGGAAGGAACGTGGCAGTTTCTGGCGGGCCCCCTGACCCTGCTCAGCCTCTCCCCTCCTGGGGAGAGGCCCGTGTGCACAGCACCTTGGTGGACACTCAGGATGAGGACGTGGCCCTCACGCTGGTTCACAGGCAGAGGCCTGTAAGGCTGTTCTTAGCAGATCTTGTCTCCCTAGTTGGTGGTGTTTTAAAACAGTTTTACTGGAATATGATTCACATACCATACAACATACCCTCACCACAACCTGTTTTAGAAGACTTTCTGTACCCCAGGTCTTCCGCTTTCACCCCAATCCTCGCATCTCCCCCAGCCCTGGGCACTGCTACCCTGCTCCCAGTGTCTGTGGATGCCCCGTCCTGGACTTCCATGGGGAGAAAGTAAGTGGGGTGACTGAGTACCGAGGCGCATGAGACCCCCCCCATAATGGCCACCATCAGAAAAGACAGAAAACCCCTGGCTTGGTGAGTGTGTGGAGAAACTGGAAGCCTTGTGCATTGCTGGTGGGAATGGAAAATGGTACAGCCGCTGTGATAAGCGGTATGGAGGCTCCTCAGAAAACTAATCACAGAACTACCATGTGATACAGCAATCCCACTTGTGGGCATCTGTCCAAAGAATTGAAAGCAAGAACAGACATGACAGGTGAACAAAGAGATACAAGAGTCCAGGCAGAGTGAGGCCCCACGCAGGCTGGAAGCCAGGTCTACAGGGAAAGGGTGGGAGCTGCTCGAAGAAGCTCCCTGGGCCAGGGTCACACCAGACATGCTGATGGAAATGTGCAGAGTGAACAGTGACACCTTCACGTGAGTGCTGTGCCCCTTCACACTTCATGCTAGGGTGGGGTCACCTTCCTAACCCTGCCCAGAAACCCCACATCCGAAAGAAAACAGGTGACAAACAGCCTGAAAACAGGCTCACTGAGCCTCAGGCTGGACTGGCACTGGACCAGATGGAAGGCTGCCAACCTGCCCCCCCACCCCCCTGGGAGGCCCCGGCGGGAAGGGTGGTTGCAAGGGTGTGCCTCCCCCACCAGAGCTCAGGGGGCAGCAGAGCGGCTGTGGCTGTTGAGCTCTTCCCATGGGTTCCCAAGGCACCCTGCGCGGTGAGCAGCAGCTGTCAGAACGCCTGGATCGGCACCTCACTCGAGGAGACCCCACAGGGGTGAGCACTCCACCTGAGCAGGGGGTCTGAGGGGCAGGATGGCAGGGTCAGCGGTGCTGCCACCCACCCCTCAGGGCCTGGATGCGGACACCTCATGACCACTCGCTGGGCACCAGGCGTGGCCCCAGCTCTGCTGGGAGCTGTGAGCGCGTGTCCAGGCATGAGGTCAGGTGCCCCCGGGCCCATGAGCCACCTACCCTCCTGCACTCCCAGGGCCCGCCCAAAGACCTCCCAGGGCCTTGGCCTCAGAGGACTGGACCCTCACCATGACCCCAGGAGGGGGTCCCGGTGTCACCCGCACTTGAGGCCATACAGCTGCTGTAATTATTATTAATATCTGGTCTCATGAACAGTCTCACAAAGTAGCTCTCCACATTAGCAGTCTCCAAATTAGCAGCCAAGAGTATCTTTCAAAGCCAAAGCAGAACAAGTCACCCCGGGACTGAGAACAGTCCAGCGCCATCCTATGGCCCCAAACTACAGTGTGCATTTCTCCCCCAGCCCCCAAAGGCTGTGACCAGCTGGCCTGCCTGAGCCCTGACCCAGGGACTTCAGTCAAGTCCCCTGGGCCTTTCCAGACTCCCACAGTCTGAGGGTGCCTCCCTTGCTGGTGCAGGTTTAAATCCTCTCTGCTTGCTGCCCTGCACCAGCGGGAGAAGGGCATAAGTGGGCACTCAGCGCCCCCCAGATGAGAGGAACAGGAGCAGGAGCTGCCTCTAGGCTCTGCCGTGGACACCCTCATGAAGGTCTTTGTTACCTGCGGCCCTGACAGCCCCCCTGAGCCTGGCCCCGTGCAAGCAGCCCACAGGGGTCCCCAGCACCTCCTGGGGTGCCTGAACACATGCCCTCAGCAGGTGAAACAAATGAGCTAAAGGGCTGAGTCTCAAAGCTACCATTACCTTCCGGGGTGTGGTCGCTGGGCCACCAAGATGGGGAAGGGGGGGTTACCTCCTGGCAGGTGGTGCCACCTCCTGGCAGGTGGTGCCTCAGCTGCACCCTCTGTGCCAGCCCTCCCTGGAACCCCCATCTCCAATATAGCGGGGCATCTCCACCCCACCAAGGCTGATAGTATGGGAAGGAAACAGCAGAGGCATCACTCTGAGAAAACGAGTTTGTTTCTGTGGGGCATGACTATCCTAGGTCCCAGACTAGGGATGAAGGGGTGAGCAGCAAGTTCAGTTAAGGCTGCAGGTGCCCTTGCCCAGCCCAGGCCCAGCCAGGCCAGTTCCGGTTCACTTCAAGGCCCCAGGCTGGAGCACCAGCTTCCAGAGCCAGGAGGTGGCGCCCCAGACCCTGGGAAAGTCAAGGGAGCAAAAGAGGGGGGAGTGGAGGAAGGGGCGAGCAGCAACAAGGGGGGAGGGTCTTCTCTAGCCCTGGAGACCCCTGGGATGCTGCCCAGGCAAAGGCAAGAGGCAGTGGGCCCGGCCATTCTCCCCTCCCTATCTGGTCCCCACACCACACTGCTCAAGTTAAAGTTTGGTCAGGGAAGTTAAGGGATCCAAGTCCCCACAGGCGTCACAGGCAGAGAGACCTAGCAGGCTTCCACCACATGGCAAGGGCCTGGACACCTGGCTAGGCACAACCACGCCCATTGGAGAAGACTCTCAACAAACACAGGAATCCTCAGGCCCCAGGATATCTGGGGCCGCGGCCTAGGCTACAGCCCCCTTGCCAGCACAGGTACAAAGCCAGCCATTGCTGGGGCATGTCCCAGGTCGAGGTCCTTCGGTGACTTTCCTTCCAGGACAAGGGGTCTGGAGCTGGCTAGCTGACCCAAGGCAGGCTAGCAGTCCCAGCGCAACCACTACACCCATGCTAATAACTTCCCGTGGATTAGCTACAGGGACATGACCCAGGCAGCGCGGGTATCCTCCCGCCCTGCCACTGACCCCATGTAGGGGTGGAAGGAAAGGGTCACTTCGGCCAGAGTACAGGTTAGAGGTCCTCGTGGAGCGGGGAAGCTCGGTACCAAGAGCGTCAGGGCCAGCACTCACTCCCCAGAGGTAGGCAATCCCAGCTGCGGGCGGAGGTCAAGGTGCGCTTTGTCTGCGAGGACCCGACCTGTGGGGCAGCCTCGGCCCAGACACGCGGCACAACCTCCTCTGGTCGCGCCCCGCCCCAGACAAAGAGCTCCAACTCCTGGCAGGTGAGCGCGACGGGCGCCGGGAACCCGGGTGGCCGAGCCCGCGCCGGGGCGCAGACAAAGGCGCGCGCCCCCCCACCTGCCCAACGCCTTGCCCAGCCTACGCCCCGAGCCCCCCTGCGCCCTGGCCGAGGCCCGGGACCCTCTGCGGGTCTGCTACCACGTGCGCCCCACGGACGCAGGCGGAGGTACTTGGGGGTCTCCTCGCGCCTGGCTCCTGAGAGTCGGAATGAGCTGAGCGCCGGGGGCCTCTCTCGATCCTCTAGAGGGGGCGGCGGCTCTCTCAATCCCGGCCTCCAAAGTCCCGAGTGCCTCCCCAGAGTCACCAGCTCTCACTCACCGCGCGCGCGCCCTTGGTCCCGCGCGCTCTGCCGACGATCGCCGCAGGCCGAGCGCGGGCCCCTGCCAGCCTTGCACCGTCGAGGTGGCCCCTCTCCCGTCGCGCCCTGCCTAGCCGGAACCCAGGACGGTGGCGCACGGGCCACGCATGACCCCCACGCCGACTTGTCGCGCTCCAGGATGCTCGCAGTGCGCACTGGAGTCCCGGGCGCCGTCGGGCGCGGCACGGGGACCGGAGACGTCGGCAGCGGCGGCGGGCGCACTGCTGGCGGGCGCGCAGGCGGCGGCCAGGGAGCGCGGCGGGGCGGAGCGGGGGCGGGGCGCGGGCAGGCCCGACTAATCCAGCCCCGAGGCGTGGATCTGCCCGCGCCTGGCAGCAGGTTTGGGTTCAAGCAATCGTCGTGCCATCCCCGCCACCAGGTCAGGGCGCAGTGCCAGCTATACCGAACTATGTAAGGGCTGGCAACGCCGATGTTCACAGTAACGAATATGGACGGTTCCTACGCCCAGTTTACAGAGGAGAAAACTCAAAGTCGTGAGGTCGAGCAGCTGAGACTTGAAGGAAGAACAGAGCCCCGCTACATCTGTCTGACGTAAGCTCTGCCCTCCGTTTCACCATCGGCGAAATGGGGATGCAAAGTGGGAGAATAGGTCCCAGTAGTTACTGTAATTGCAAAATGCACGGAATACGCCACCTAGCCACTCCGTGGACCAAAAGAATTGAGATCCAGGGGGAACAACTGCCCCTTTAGAAAGTCGAGTACACGTGTTAGTCACTCAGTCCTGTCCAACTGTTTGCGACCCCACGGACTATATGTAGCCCGCCAGGCCCCTCTATCCATGGAATTTTCCAGGCAAGAATACTGGAGTGACTGGTTGCCATTCCCTGGTGGCTCAGTGGTAAAGAATCCACCTGCCAATACAGGAGACACAGGAGATTCACAGGTCCATCCCTAGGTTGGGAAGATCCCCTGGGGAAGGAAATAGCAATCTACACCAGTATTCTTGCCTGGGAAATCCCATGGACAAAGCAGACTGGCAGGCAACAGTCCACGGGGTCACAAGAATCAGACATGACTTAAGCAACCAAACAACAACACAACAATGCCCCAGATGGATCCAGGTTCATGGGGCAGCACCTTCCACTCCACAGCACACAGATGCAACACCCGGACATCAGCAGCACAACTCCCAATCAAGAAACTTGCTGTTAAAAAAAAAAATCCATAAAGAGTAATGGGATGGAATGGCTGTGGAAGGAGTTTGGGAGCCCCACCTCTAAGCTGCTGTGGGATTGGGGGCACTAGGGTGTCAGTTCTGGTGAGGCATCCAGGGACCCACAGTTTACAGCCCAGGTTCAGGGCCTGCATATACCTACCTGCCCCAGGCTGAACGATCAGAGGTGGGTCCTTTCAGGACAAAAAAGCATAGTCATTCAGTTGGGACCATGGGAACCAGTTCCAGAGCTGTGCAGGATGGGCCAGAGCCCCCCTTTTCAAAAGGTGGCAAAACACTGGCAAACACATGCACTTGCACAGCCTACAAGAAATCTCCAACCTTACAGAACAAGTGGCTAATGGTGCCAGTCTCGAGGTGGGGCTTTTAGGTCCTCTTGCTCTGTTGAATTACTATTTACATGTACCAATTTACCCCTTACCCTGCCCCCGAAAACACCATACCTCCAAACTCAGTTACTGGCCATAAAAATAGCATATATGTGGCCTTTGCTGTGTGTCAAGCAGCACTGTGCTGAATGGCTTCCAACCATGAAATCACTGGGCCCTCATGCTTATCTTTGAGGACATGCTATAGTCATCCCCATTTTGTTGATGAGGAAACAGAGAAGTGAGGTGACTTGCTGGAGGTCATAGAGCTGGTATGTGGCAAAATTGGGATCTGAACCCTGGCAGTCTGACCGTGGGGTCTGTGAGCTTAGCCAAAACATGCTCTGCCTCCAGGAAGGCAAAAGGGGCGGGACCTAGGACTTGGGATTCTGGTGGGAGAATCCTGACTTCTCAGGCTGGGGGTTGGGAGGTCTGTGGGCCTGTATGCTCCTGTGCCCACCACACCATGACCCAGCTGGGCTCTAGTACTCGGCCCAGCTCCAAGGCCTCTGGTAGCAAAGGGGAAGATATTCATGCAGTGGGGTGTCCCTATGTACCCCTCTGGGGTCAGCGGCAAACGGGCCTTAAGCCTGTGAATCTGTGAACCTTACACAGCAATGTGGCATTAAGGCTGGTCATCCATTAACTGTGAGATGGGGAGATGACCCCATGTTGTTTTTGTTCAGTCACTAAGTCATGTCTGACTCTGTGACCCCATGGCCAGGCTTCCCTGTCCTTCACTCTCTCTCGGAGTTTGCTCCAACTCATGTCCATTGAGTCAATGATTCCCTCCAACCATCTCATCCTCTGTCATCCCCTTCTCCTCCTGCCCTCAATCTTTCCCAGCATCAGGGTCTTTTCCAATGAGTCAGCTCTTCACATCAGGTAGCCCAAGAATTGGAGTTTCAGCTTCAGCCTGAACTTTCCAATGAATATTCAGGGTTGATTTCCTTTAGGATTGACTGGTTTGATCTCCTTGCAGTCCAAGGGACTCTCAAGAGTCTTCTCCAGCACCACAGTTCAAAAGCATCAATTCTTCAGCACACAGTCTGAATTATGGTCCAACATTCACATCCGTAATGATGACCCCATGAGCACAGTTTAATCACAGGGTCCTTACTAGTGGGAGGGGGAGGTGGGAAGACGCTGGCCTGCTGGCTGTGAAGATGAAAGAAGGGGCCAGGAGTGTGGGCTCCTCTCCAAGCTCTGAAACACCACAGATGGATTCTCCTGGAGCTGCAGAGGGACCAGCCCAGTCCACTTGACTCCCACAGACTGAGAGATAACAGTGTAGTACTCAGCCACCAAGTTCGTGATAATCTGTCATAGCAGCTATCCTCACATCGAGGACCCCGATGAGGGGATGGTATGCAGAAGAACAAGCCCTTGGGCCTCCAGAGCTGCCCAGGTGTGCCATCAGCAGACCTAAGTCAGCCTCAGCCTAGTGGGAGTGATGGGCAATACTCGGGGAAACAGGCAATGAGTCAGACAGGGTGGGCAGGCAGTAAAGGGTGACATGATCTGAATGGCAGCTGGGGGAGACTTCCCATTAGGGGCATTTGAGCTGACACCTGAAAGAGGAGAAGGGCCAAGCCGAGGGGAGGTCTGTGGAAGAGTCCTCTGGGGCGGCCACAGCCAGTGCAAAAGTCCCTGAGGCAGGAACAACCTGGCAGGGCCTTCCATAGAGGTGGCGTGGGGGCACAGGGCCTCGAGGCCATGACGGAGCTCAGGCATTTGTTTTGAGTGACAGGAAGAGGTGTGTGTGGCGTCTGAGGAAGACAGACATGATGAGGTCATTAAGAAGGCCCTGCTGTAGGAACCACCACAGGGCTGGGTGGGGTGCAAGGAGCTGGGCTAGGAGCTGCTGTGACAAGCAGGTGTGGGGATGAAAAGGGGTGGGACCCCTCCAGACGCGGGGACAGGGACTGTTCCATGGGAGACGTCAACCAGTAGCTGGTGACAGAGCTTAGAGCTCCGAGGTGGTGGCCTTGGTGCACCAGGTCAGGCGCCATCCCCAACTGAGCAGCTGAATCCTCTGGGCCCCCAAAGGTGTTCCATTGCCATGTGTCCTACAGATGAGCAGCCAGGCAGCACCCAGCCTCTCCAGCTACCTGGAGACCCCACCCCTGGCTCTAACAGGTTCTAGGAGCCAGGGTGGAGGTGGGGAGAGCGGGTGGGAACTGAGGGCTGGGCCGGTGCCAGGAACCAGTGGGAGCAGCTGGGAGACTGGCCAGCCCTAGCCCAGCCTCATCACCCTGGTAGAACAAGCTCTTGAGTCTGACCAAGGTCTCAATGTCCCCCCCCTTGGCTCCTGTCTTGGGGCCTCTCCTACCACTGCCTCAGGCCTTGGAGGAGGCCCCATCTTCCTGTAATGATATGGCTTCATGTCGAATGTCATTCTTAAGTCCAACATGGGCACTGAGTCCTTGGAAAGGCTGCAGTCCTGGCCCCATCCTCTGGTTTGGGAGGAAAACCAGACTTTAGGCAGGACAATCTTTAAGTCCCTTTAGAAAGGAGAGTGGTGTGATCTGAGAAGACCTAATGAGGTGAGAAATCTAGAAAGAAATGGAGTGGGACTAGATTAGCAGGAAGAATGAAGGCAACCATTGGAGAGCACAGGGACGTCTCTCGGACCTTCAGGCCAGACAGAGGTAATCCACTTGCGGCCTGAGGTCAGCAGCACGGTTACCTGGGGTTCCGAGGTCAGCAACCAACGTTCTGTGTCTGTTGTCCTTACGCAGAGCAAGCGGAGGCGGCATCACGGGGTCCATGCAGGGTGTTCCACCCACAGCTGGGAGGCACTAGGAGTACCCACCCCACTGCCACTCAGTCAGTCACTGGGCTCCCCTCTGCTAGGCTAAGATGGTGATAGCCAGCCGCTGCCTCGTGGCTCTCTCAGTGGGGCAGGTGGATGCAGGGGCTACAGATGAAGGCCCATGGGCCATGTGACAGGAACATCTGCCAAGACAGGGCGCTATATATGTGAGAAGCCAGTGTGGCTTGTGGGTTGAGGGGAGTGGGGATAGGCTTCCTGGGCCCAGCTTTTCTGCCTTGGTTAGTTCTTGCCAAGGAGCTGGGTGGCCTCACACAGAGGGAGCTCATGGGCGTGGACTGGAACCTGGATCCTCTCAGCCAGACTGGCAGGCTCAGCTGAGGGGAGGGCATGGAGAGCGGGGCAGAGTGCTGAGGGTCCACACTAGCTGGGCATGTCAGTCATCCAGTGTTGGGAAAGAGGCAAGGGCCAGAAAGATCTACAAATGCTCACTAAAAGGAACCAGAGATCAAATTGCCAGCATTTTCTGGATCATCGAAAAAGCAAAGAAGTTCCAGAAAAACATCTACTTCTGCTTCACTGACTATGCTAAAGCCTTTGACTGTGTGAATCACAACAAACTGTGGAAAATTCTTAAGAGATGGGAATACCAGACCACCTGACCTGCCTCCTGAGAAATCTGTATGCGGGTGAACTTAACAATTAGAACCAGACATGAACAACTGACTTGCTCAAAACTGGAAAATGAATACGTCAAGGTTGTATATTGTCACCTTGCTTATTTAACTTCCATGCAGAGTACATCATGGGAAATGTGAGTTGGATGAATCACAAGCTGGAGTCAAGATTGCTGGGAGAAAATAACAACCTCAGATACGCAGATGATTCCACTCTAATGGCAGAAAATGAAGAGGAACTAAACAGCCTCTTGATGAAGCTAAAAGAGGAGAGTGAAAAAGCTGGCTTGAAACTCAACATTCAAAAAACTAAGATCATGGTGTCCAGTCCCATCACTTCATGGCAAACAGAAGGGGAAAAAGTGAAAGCAGTGACAGACTATTTTCTTGGGCCCCCAAATCACTGCAGAACGTGACTCTAGCCATGAAATTAAAAGAAGCTTTGCTCCATGGAAGGAAAGCTATGACAGACCTATAAAACATATGAATAAGCAGAGACCTCACTTTGCCGACAAAGGTGTATATAGTCGCTATGGTTTTTCCAGTAATGTATGGATGTGAAAGTTGGACCATAAAGAAGGCTGAGTGCCGAAGAATTGATGCTTTTGAACTATGATGCTGGAAAAGACTCTTGAGAGTCCCCTGGACATCAAGCCAGTCAATCTTAAAGGAAATCAACCCTGAATATTCATTGGAAGGACTGACGCTGAAGCTTCAACACTTCCCTGATGCTGGGAAAGACTGAAGGCAAAAGGAGAAGGGGGCGGCAGAGGATGAGATGGTTGGAGGGCAGCACTGACACAATGGACATGAACTTGAGCAAATTCCAGGAGATGGTGGAAGACAGGGAAGTCTGGTGGGCTGCAGTCCATGGGGTCCGAAGAGTCGGACACAACATAGTGACTGAACAACAGAAGGTCACTAAGATCCCACTCAGTGCTGGCTTGCCCTCCTCACTGACCAGAAAAAGGGCCAGTGCAAAACAGCTACAAGGGGGTAAATGCAGATTGTGCCAGAGATGTGAGATTTCATGCAATCGAGAAGACCCTTCGGAAAGCCTTGGAGGAGGGAGCTTGGTGATGGGCTTGGGAGTACAGTTGAGGGGATGCACAGCGGAGCTTTTAAGGCAGCGGCCCCTCTGCCATCCTTGGCACTGTGGCCACAACAGCCCTCTGCGGTTCATGCTGTCCACGAGGTGGCTGCGGGCAGGACAAGCCAGCCTGCCTTGGGCTGAGTGTGGCCCCCAGAGACACGCACACCTAGGACCTCAGAATGGAGCCATATTTGGAATAAGGGTCTTGGCAAGTAGGATCCAGGATCTGCAAGTAAGCATCCTAGACTGGGCGCCCAAGTCCTATGACTGCCTTCTTCTGCACAGAGGAGACACAGTCATGGGGGTGCGAGGGCCCGCATGACCGCAGACGCAGAGATGGGAGCCATTCCACCAGCTCAGGAAGCCTGAGGCCACCAGAGGCAGGAAGCCTCCTCCGGAGGGAGTACAGCCCTGCCCACACCTTGATTCTAGGCCCCAGGTCTCTGGAACCGGAACCCTGAGAGTGTAACTTGCTGTGGATTGACCCGCCCAGTGTGCGGTGCTTGAGTCCAGTGAGCGTGAGGTGGGCACCCTGACCAGCCCATCCCTGAGGGCAGTGCGTTCTCAGCCAGTGTCTGAAGCAGGAGCCATGAGCTCTGGGTATCAGGAGGAAGTGGTGGAGGTGGGAGGCAGGCTTGGCTCCTTTCAGCCAGAGTAACTGCAAAGCCCTTTCTTTTGGGACTGGGGACTAGGGTCTGGTCTGCAGGTCCCTTAGTCGGGTGGGAGGCATCAAGTAGGGCGATGCCTCTGGTCCTACTGAGGGGTGGAGGTGGGATGGGGGTAGGGAACAGGACTCACAGGGCGGAGGCCTCTTGTGGACCCTAATCCAACTCTCCGCTGTGGCAGGGTCGGGGTGTGCGGGGAAAGGCCTCAAGTCTGGGGGGACGGGATGGGCTGTCTCAGTCTATCTCTAACCCCTGCCCCATCCACCCTATTTGTTCTCAAGCTCTGACTATGTCTGGAAGCATCCACTGGTTTTGTGCACTTGGTCTTTCCTGTGTCCTGATGAACACCATGGTTCCCACCAGCCTCCCCACCTGCCACAAGGTAGAGAGACCACCCACCATGCACATCTGCACCAGGCCCTGGGTGCCCCCAGCCCAGTCAGGCCTCTTCTGAGGCTAGCAGGGCAGGTGCGGCTATCTGAAGGGCCCTGGGTCTCTGGATTTTAGCCTAAGGAGACCCATTTTGGACTTCTGACCTCTTGAACTATAAACTTGAGCTGCTTTAGGTCACTGGTGGTTTGTTGTAGCAGCTATAGGACACGAGGACCACCCCCACCCCTGCATCTCTAGCCCAGGCCTCGCCATTGCCTGCTAGGGTCCTTGCAGTAGCCTGACAGTGCCTGACTCTCCCTGGGGACTCCAGTCCTGGCAGATCCTCACTCGGTCCCTCAGGCTCCTCGCTGTGGGTTAGGCTGCAGGGCAGATGTCACTTCAGAGGGTTAGCTGGGGCAGAATTAACCGATGTGGGCAGGGCCCAGGAGGTATGGGCTACATTTTAGTCACCAGATCACAGTCCTTGCTGGGATCTATGCACTGCCCCCAATGCCAGCCCAAGACCCTCAGAAAGCAAACTGCCAAAGGCTCGTCCTTGGGCAGACCCGTGGGAAGACTCTCTGGGCAGAGCAGCCCCAGGTCCCAGTGCACAGCCCCTCCCAACCCTTGTGAGGACACCCATGAGGTCGCCCTGCTCCAGCTGAGGTGGGGGCACCCGAGGAGCACTAGCTCCAGGCACTTCTGTCCCCACAGCATCCGGCCTGGGAGAGGGGCAGCGGCTAGGAGAGAGGAGGGTGGGTGAGCCTCCTACAGACTCCGGCAGGTGTTCTCAGGACTGGGGCTGGGCCGGGCACATGGAGGAAAACCCCTGTGAGCAGGGGCGCTCCAAGGGCAAGCAGGAACTGGGTGCTGAGCATTTCTCAGAGAGTGTCAGCCGGGGATGGCCGTGGTGGTAGTGGCAGGGCCAGAGGGGCAGTGCCCCATGAAGGCAGCAGGGACGCATGCCAGGCGGTCTGAGCTGCTGTCTGTCATGTCTGTGTGCCCTTTCCTTGTCGTCACAGGGGACCTAAGGGGTAGACCTGCTAAGCCTCATTTCAAAGATGAAAACATGGGGGTTCAGAGAAGGCTGTGCCTGGACTGGGGTCTGTGCTCACTGTGGACTGAGGGCTTAAAAGCAGCAAGGTTGACCTGGGGCTTTGGAAGAGGATGTGCTGGGGTGGGAAATGGGGTGGGGGTTGAAGTGGGGGTGAGAGTGGGGCTGGGGCTGAGAAGCTGGCCAGACCACCTCAGCAGCCAGCACCAACCCCTGGAATCCCTGCCTCCACCCCAGGCTGCAGGAACCACCATGACCCCTAGTTCACAACATTAGCAGAGAGCTGAGGCTCGGGGGGTGGAGGGCTGGCTGTGGGAGTCTGGCCCTCAAGAGGGCCCCAGGCCCTCCAGCCAGCTGCCTGACTGCCCCCTCCCAGGCCCTGTTCCTGCAGCCCAGCACGGGGAGCATGTCCTGGTGGAGTCGGGGATGGGGGCTGAGCCTGGCAGACAGGCCAGACAGACAGACAGCCCTCCAGAGAGAGCTAGGTGCTGGCCAGCCAGCCACCTCGCTGGGCCGCTCAGGCAGACGGCAGCTGGCCAGGCCAGCGGGTTGCCTAATAAGCCCCACACAATTTTTCACCCCATATTTTTCCAATAAAAAAGCAGTTAGACTCCAACCACAGCCATCTGGCCGCCAGGCTCTGGAGCCTCCTGGCAGCACGGCCGCCTTCCCCGCCAGCAGTCGGGTGCCCAGAGCAGGACTTGGGGGGCAGCGTGGGGAAGCATGTGGGGGATTATGTGGCGGGGGGGGAGCCACATGTTTTGGGGTGGTGAGGGGGGCCTGCAGCCCGGGGCGTGGGCTGCCCCCAGGGCAGGACCTCGTTCCTCAGAAGGAAAGGCGGTGGAGAGGTTTTCCATCTGTCTGTCTGGGTGTCAGCCTCAGGGGCTGGGCTGGTCTCTGATTGTCTGTATCTGGGAGGCACAACGTCCTCATTGTGTTTGCACCCGGAGCCAGAGGCAGAGCCCAAGGCTGGTGAGGAGGGGCAGGTGGGCTGGCAGGAGCCTGGGGTGGGGGGCAAGGTGGGAGGGACAGGTCCATCTGGCCTCAGATACTGGAGCAAACTGGCCGGAGAGATGGGCCCTGGACCTTCCTAGTGTCCCGCCCTCCCTGCCTGCCATGGCGTCGCCAGCACCCAGCACGTGGGTGAGTCAGCGTGGACAGACCCCATCGGCTGCAGCTTCTCACTCTCCTGCCCCACCTGCACACCCAGCTTGCTTCTCCTTCACTGACCCCCTCCTTCCAGAGCAGCCCAGGTGGCTTCCAACCAGCTGCTTCAAATCTGCTCTGCACCAAGGAAGGTGACAGGTTAAGCTTGTTCCAACTTGTCCTGGGAGGCACCCCCATGGGTGTGCAGGGAGCTGCCCCTGGCCCGTTGGCTGCCAGGCTCCGGGGGAGGCCAGGGCGCTGCTGTAAGTGGACGTTGTCCTCCATCCCGCCCATGCTCTTGCGGTCTCCAAAAGGCAGGACTTTGGCCATCCTGGACATGCTATGGAGACACGTGGCCTTCCTCCCGTCCAGCTCCTACTGGCTCTGCTCCTGGAGGAAGGCAGTCGGAGCACTGCCAGGGGCAGAGGCCTTCTCTCTGCTCTCAGGAGGGGGCCATGCCACAGGCCAGCCAAACTGAGGTGGGGAGGCGGATGGTCACTTTGGCTGTAGTCCCAGGCAAGTGTCTGCCAGGGCCCTCTGACCTGCGCCTGCTTTTTGATGGGCCCAGAGGAAGTTACTCATTGTCCAGAGACCCAGCTTCGGCAAAGGACAGAAGGCACTCAGGTCTCTCTGGTTATCCAAACTCTCCACACCCACCACCTCGACTCAGAACCAAACAGCCTTGAGTAACCGGGTGTCCCTGCCACAGAGGAAACTAAGAAGTCTGAACCACAGTTGATACCCTTGGTGCATAATTAGTGTCCCCAGGGAGCACTGCCAGGGTAAGGCTGTGTGGCAGGGACCTCCCAGGATGGTGGTTCCCCACAGGGCTTGGAACAAAAGCTGAACTTCTTGCCATGATTATTTTTTACATCGTGACCCCTCTGAGCTCATCCCCTCCCTCCTTCTGCTTCGGCTCCACTGGACACTTTGCACCAACATCATCCCTTCCTCACCATGGAGTGATCAGTCACTTTGTAAGATCAATGATGTGAGAAGAGGGAATGCAGATGAGATGGCTGGTGTTAGAACTGCCCCCGGGGATTAAAGTGGTGACTATGAGGAAGGGCTTCCCTAGTGGCTCATATGGTAAAGAATCTGCCTGCAATGCAGGAGACCTGGGTTCGATGATCCCTGGGTCGGGAAGATCCTCTGGAAAGTGGAATGGCAACCCATTCCAGTACTGTTGCCTGGAGAATTCCATGGACAGAGTAGTCTGGTGGGCTACAGTCCATGGGGTCACCAAGAGTTGGACATGGCTGATCGACTAACACTTTCATGAGGAAGAAGCCATTTGCCAAGAATGCCAAGCAGAAAGAGGAACCTGATGACCGCAGACAGGCCATGCCAACCTAGAAGGCCGACATCCAGGCCTTTAGGTGAGAAAAAGAAACTACTAAGCCACTGTTAAGTCCAGTTTCCATTACAGAAGTAAATTGCGTTTCCTAACTGATCCGGGGCCCAGTCAGTTCTGACCATGCACATCCCTGTCCCAGCGGCAGAAATACCAAGATTCAGCCATGATGGTTGGTGAATACCCTGGGCCCTAAAGTGAGCCCCTGTCCTAGGTGACCGCTCTGCGAAGCCCCACGACCTCCCCTCCATCAGGCAGCTCATGGGGCTCTGTCCAGGACCCCTCTGGCCTAGGCTGAGTGGCACCGCTGTCAGCTGCATGGAATCTCAGCCCTGGCCTCTGGCCTCCAACTCAAGCTTCCCAGGGACACACTCAAGTGTCACAGGAGACCCACACACTCATGGAGAAGGCAAACTTGGGTGACCTGGGAGGAAACCTGTACCTTTCCCTGGCTTACCAGCCAAGGGTCTTTCTAAAGCATGACTTGGCTCTGTCCACTTCTGCGGACGCGTCGCCTTACAAACAAACAGCAGCAGACAGGCTTACTCACTCTGTGCTCACTCACTCACTGTAGCCCCCATCAGTCATGGAGCAGGTGGGGACACGGGGGCATGGAGAGTGGGTGGCTTCTCTCTCCCTCCTCTGACCTTGGCCAGCCCTGCAACGGAGCCATGGGCTGTCGCACGCGGGACTGGGTGTGTCCCCACATCACCCATGCAGCCCACTCAGGGCCCGCCACTGCGCCCCGGCCCAGTCAGCGTGAGGAAGACTGGACTCAGCCCTTCTTCCTCAGGAGCCCCTGAGGCCCCAACACAGAACCCAGCCAATTCCTCCCAGCAGAGGGGCTCTGGGACTCAGACCATGGACTTCTCAGAGACCCCCCAGAGAGGAATTCTTCCCTCAGGCTGCACAGGGAATCGCCAGAAAGAATCACGGGTTCCAGACCACCCCCAGACTTGGCCAGAGTGAGCTTCTGGGCCAGCTCGAGGGTGGGTGTGACTGTAGAGGAAGCCAAAGCCATGGTCCCCCGAGCACCCTTGGTCACAGCCCGCCGGCCTTGATGCTCGGAGCCGATGATCCCGTGCAGTTCTCGGTGTGCATGCTCGGGGCGGCCGTGTGCGGCTGGGCCCTGCCTCTGCCCTTCCAGCCCCTGGTCTCCACTCCCAGGGTCCTGCCTCCTGCAGGACGGTGGACCAAAGGGTGGAGGGAGAACGCTGCCAGGGCCAGCGCTGACCAGGAGGCTCTGGAAGGCGCAGTCAGGAGCCTCAGGGTCTCAGAAACCCCCTTCCCACACCTTCCCTCAGAGCAGCCCTCGGCTTCAGAGCACTTTTCCTGCAAGTTGGTTTTAAATGAAAGGAGGTGCTGAGGGCAACGGGCCAGCATGGCCCTCTCCCAGGTGCTATAATCTAAATCATTAAAGGCATCAGGAGTGACAGCGCCTGTGGCAATGCGGCACCTGGCCCGGGGTTCACCTCGCCGGCACCCACCATGCCCTGTCTGCTCACAGGTCAGCTGAGGGGAGGGCACCCAGGACCAGAGACACTTCCCAGCTGCCCTGCCCTCTTGCCATCTTCCTAGGATGGTCTAGACCACAGCGACCCCACAGGGCATCTGGACCAACTCACTTTGGACAGCACATCCTTGACCTCCCCCGTGGCCACACCCACACCTCCTCTATCCACCATGTGATTCCCACTGCTACCTGCAACCACTCATCTGGCCCAGACCAGTACCCCTGCCATGAAACTTGTCATCTGGACCCCAGGTGTGCGCTACAGGCCTGCCCTGACCCTGCTCACCCTGCCAGGCAGCCTTTTTGAATCCTTTCCACGCTTGCTCACCTGCTCACAGGCTGAGCTGTGCTAAAGCGTGAAGCCTGCAGGAGAGGGGCTGGCCGTCTGTCCATCCACAGCTCCAGTCCAGGCAGGCCAGGACACACCAGGGAGGTGGCAACTGATGACCACACACCGCACAGACCCCCTGATGGAACCACGCTCCAGTTCACAAAACCTTGCACAAACAGCTCTCAGCAGCCCTCCCACCCGCCTCTCACAAAGTGCCCTTAGGTGCACTGCCCTCTGCCTGGACACTCGTCCTCCATGGTGCTCAGTGCCAGCCCCCGGGCCCCACCCCAAGGACCAGGGGCTCCATCGCGTCGGTGTGGCCACCTCCTGCCAGTCTCACCACCTAAGATTCTTCAGGTGGGCTGTTCACTTGTTCACCAAAGATGGTGCAGCCAGACTGCCTGGGTTCCAGCTGTGTGGCCTTGGGCAGCTTTCTTACCCTCTGTGTGCCTTACTCGCCACATCTGCATCGGGTAGTGGCGGGTCCTGCCCCATAGTGCTTTGAGTGAGGGCCAAGCACTGTGGGAGGCCCCTCGCTGTCCCTGTGCTAACTCCCCACTTCATAAAGCCCGAGACAGTAGAAACTCCACTGTTCCTGAAAATCAGGGACTGGGGGGATTGTGAGGGACCAGGCACTGCTGCTATTAGCAGAAGTGTCTGTTTGGGGGTGACGTTTACAACCCCTAGCTTGGAAACACTGGGGGCTGCACTTGGCCCAACAGAGCGTGGCCCCTGCTCTGCCCATGGTGCCCCGATCCCAGGGAACCCTGGACTGACGGCTGCAGACAGGCCAGGAGCTGGGGTACGGTCCTGCAGTCCCAGGGAGCCTGGGCAGCACCTCAGCATGACGTCCTTGGCATCCTCAGCCAGGCCAGGCTGGCACCTCCACACCCGGGAGGCCACCCCCACGCCCCACATGCCCCACAGGAGAACCACAACCTTTCTGCCTGGTCTCCTGGGCCCAGCCTGCCAGGAGGCCAGGTCAGTAGGATGGGAAGGTGAAGTGTGTGTGGGGGTGCGGCTTACCTTGTCATCCCCGTCGCTCTCACTGTCGCACTGCAAAGGGAGAGAGAGAGAGGGGAGTCAGTGTCCTGCAGGGCAGGCTGGCCGCTAGTGGGTGAGACGGTGAGAATGTGGGCTGGGGGTAGGGAGGGCCAGAGGCGGTGGCTCTGGCAGACCCCCACCCTGACTCGGGGCCTTGGGTCTGGGGTGGGGGTGGCCCCAGCCAGGGGCCCAGGTACCAGGAGCTGGGAGGGATCTGGGGGCGCCTGGCAAGGTCTGGGTCAGAGCTCCATTGAGACCCTGGTGCGGGAACAGGGCACGGGTGTAGGCGAGGCAGAGGTGAGACAAAGGAGGACATGTGACCGGGGAGACGCAGACCAGCCACTGCCCCAGGCCCAAGTGGGCCCAGAGCCACCAGGTAACCCCAGGAAACACATGGAGTAAACCCCACTCCCCTCTGGTCCTCTCCCAGGTGCTGAGCTCCCTGGCGGTAGGGGTCGGTGAGATGAGAGGGGCTCCTGAGTGGCTATGAGGCCCATGGACCAGGGCTCAGTGGAGGGAGACGCAAAAGCCCAGCCTCGGAGCAACAGGAGGGCGGGGGCAGGGTGGGGGCGCCCGTGACGCCAGCTCCCACTGCCCGGCCCCTGCAGACACCCCAGTAGAAACCGCTACACATGTGAGAGCAGCTGGTTAAGGAAAGATTGTGACAATTGTGTAAACACATCTTTGTTTTCAGTTCCCAGTAAGCATAGAGCTCTAAAAAGAAAGGCTGCTCTAGAAACCACAGCAATTTTCCCCCTAAAAGAATATAAAGGAAAAAGAAGCTCTTCCCAGCAGCTGTAATTGTGACATGTTTGTGTCAAGTGAGTTATACCGCTGAAAATAAATCTCCCTGGAACTCACAGGAGGCTGATGGGACCCTGGCAGACATGTGGGGGTGTTCCCCAGACACATGCTGCTTCTGGGGGGGGGGCCCACCCCAGACCCACTCAGCAATGGGGCACACACCCTCCATGCCCTGGGCTAAGGGCTAGAGTGGTACAGCGAGAGTTCATAAAGTTGAGCCAGCCTGCCTTGGGCTTCACCGCGGTGGGAAAGTGACCCTGGGGATGGTGGGAACCCCAACCTGGAACCTGTGGCAGCAGGGATTGGTATTTGGGGGGATCTTCCTGAAGCTGAAAGCAGCTGCATGGACCCTCTGCCTCCCAGCCTTGATGTGCACCCTGCAGGGCCTGATCCGAGACCTCTGGGGGGTGGGGGGGGTCCCTTCACAAAAGGCAGAAGGGGCTGTGGGCCCAGCTTCCTCGCTGGACAACCATGGCAAGAGGCCCCTGCCCCGAGGGGCTGACCAGCTCTAGCGGGGTGGCTGACACCTGGGAGGCAGAGCAGGAAGGTGAGGAGGGGAGTGTGGGGGGTGAAGCTGGAAAGGTGAGCAGCCTGAACACACAGAGCTTCACGTGCAGAGCCCAGACTGCGCTCTTAAGTGTGCAACCATGTGACTGGCACTTCAGGAGAGAGGGGTGGAGGGACTAAGGGGTCGTGGCCTGTGGGGAGCGGGGCCTGGAGAAGGGCTGGCATGTCTCTGATCCTGCAGAAATAGCGGAGCTGCCGGAGACCCCCAATCAGGCCTCTTTATGCCTAATTAGTGGCACAGAGCCCCTGAAGTGGAAACTGTGATCCCATCAAGCCATCAGAAGGCTGGGTCTCGGGCACAGCACACCTGTCCCTCGGCTCCCAGGGAAGCAGCCCCAGGCCCAGTTTCACAGCCCTCCTGCACCTTCGGACGAGGCCCCTGGTGACAGCTAAATGATGTGACATTGAGGAGGGGGTGAGGGTGCCTGCCAGCGAGCGCAAGGAGCCTGTAATTAACCAAACAGCTCACCGTTTTCAGCCAGCACAGGCTGCGTCGTAAATGAATTCACGTTATTAAGTCCTACTGAATTAATGTTTAACTGCAATAGAGTCGGAATTGAATGAGGCAATTAATCAGGACAAGGAGGGAAAGAGAGCCACATCTGTCTTGCGGGAGCTGCCTGAGTGAGGCGACCTTCACGGGGCTAGGCTGGGCGGCCCTGGAAACTGTCACCCTGGTGTGGGTGGGGGTCCAGGCAGGGAGCCCACAGAGAAGGGGACAGACCCTAGGCGAGTGTTGGGTGTGCAGGGAGCACAAGACACGGCTCTGGGGCAGATGCCTGCTCTGACGCTGCGCTGCCACCGCCGCTGTGCAGCCTTGGGCAAGTGCCATGACCTCTCTGTTCCTCAAGTATGCTTCTGGAAAACAGTCAATGGCCCACCTACAGAACTGTTGTAAGGTTTATATGAGTGAATATGTGCAAAGCTCTAGGGCTGGGTACATACTCATTACTATATACAGTGAGATGCTGTATTTCACCACCACCACCACTCAATATAATTACTGTTGTCTTCCAACAAGGATGAGAATGAGGGCTTCCCTCCCCTTTGGAATGGCTGATGGCCCTAACCCAGGGAGTTTCTGGGAGGTGTCTCCCAGCCTTGGAAGTGCTGGCTCATGTCCCTCACCGTAATGGCTGGTGGCTAGACAGGGAGCCCTATTTGGCCCATATGAGAGCCCAATGTCAACCCCAACCTTCCCTGCTTGCCCCTAATTCCAATCCCACTCAGCAGGAACCACACCCCTCTACTGGCCAACCAGTTCCTCCCAGCCTAGTCAAGCCAGCAAACGACGAAGCAGTAGGGCCACTCGTCCAGGGCCATCCCCTCTGCCCATCTGTCAGTCAGCCCAGAGCTAGTCCCGAGTGCACCTCAGCCCACCCGGCGACCTCAGGCTATGTCAGCCCGAATGCCTGGGACCCAGGTGACTCTAAAAAGTGGCTGGGGGGAGGCGCCCTGCTGGGAGCTCATGACCACCCAGCGTAGGTCAGACACATATGTGAGCTCAGGGTCCTGCATCACAGAGCCGCCGAGCTCAGCTCCTCCATGCCCCAGGCCACCGTGTCACTCTGCTAACAGATGTAATCTCTGATGTCTGAGGTCGTTGTGTGTCGCCCATGTTCACAGAGGTGATCTAACAAGGGACATGTGGTAACCCCCAGGCTTAACTGACAGCCTTCCCTGATCCCCATCCATGGGTGGACAGGCCTTGAGACAAGGCTTAAGAAGCCAAAAGCTAGATGAGTCTTCCGTTGTCCTGATGTTTAAAAAAGAATTGCTGCCAACATTTAGAAGTCTGGAGACTCCTCATGAAATCCTGCCTCTTACTGAGAATGGGGAGCCACATGCTCAGATGACAGCCCTGCCCAGTGCTAGCGGGGCCCCACTGTGACCCCCACCCTGCCTCTCCTGACGTCGAGGGCCAGAGCGCTGGTCCTTGTCACATGCTAGGAACATGGCCACACAGAGGCTTCTAGAGCCCGATCCTGGGGCTCTGTCCTGACTCCTCCACTTACAGTCATGTTGGCCACTCATTTCACTTCTTGGAGCCTCAGTCTCCTCATCTGTAGAGAAGGGAGTGAGGGGTTCCACAGTGGGGTGGGCTTGGGGTTCAACAAGTCACTGTACTGGAGCACTCAGAACAGCAGCTGACTGGCAGGCTGGGCTCTCTAACTGTGAGCTACTGCCACAGCCATATCACCTCCTTTGTTGTCACTAAATGAACTTCACCTTCATCACCTCTGTCAGTGTCATCACCATCGCCACGGTCGCTTTCACCATCACCGTCATCTCCATCATCACCCTTGTCACCTTCACCATCACCACAATCTGCCCCAGCCCCTTCCTTCATGTTATCCGACCAGCCCTTGGAGGCACCCAAGTCCTGCTCGGGGCCTGCACACAGACTCCCTCACCTGACAGTGCCTGCTCCCCTAGGGCACCACACAGGAGGTCTGCGGGGCTTAGCCTCCATCACCGAGTCCCTTCCAGAAATCTAGGCAGCTGTCTGCATGGGGTGAGGGTCGCTCATCACCCTCCACAAATTGACACGGTCGTTCAGCAGCCACAGAGACTGGCCTTGTTCTCTCAGCGTGAACGTTAATTACCGTGTCACAGCAGCGCGAGGAAGGCTGCGGGTCTCCCACTCCTCAAACAAAGGCATGAAAAATTCATGGGCTAGGAGACCTCACTGCTGAGCCTGTGCTCCCACCAGACGTTCTAGAATCCAGGGCTGGCCCAGAGTCACCTGTGGGGACGAGTAGGGTCCCTCCATGTGCAATGGAGACAGAGGGTCTGCCCTGGGGGGAGGGTGTTTAAGACCACCGCTAACCCAGCCTCCATCCAGAGGTCAGAGAGGGCCGAGGGGCAGTGTGGCCTGGCGCTTGGGGTGGAGGGGAAGGTGGGCCGGGTCCCTGTCCCAGCGGCAGGGCCTATGCTGTGCAAAGGCCCTGGAGGCCCTGCCCGCAGACCTGCCAGGGGGCGGAGGGGGGCCGCACGCCCTGCAGCCTGGGCTGGGCTCACCGTGGGCACGGTCACCTGCAAAGGCCTGAGCAGCTGCCAACCGGAAAAGTTGGCAGGACCTGTGGTCTGCGTGTGAGTGGAAGGCAACAGGACCTTCTGTTCAGCCCACCTGGGTATGAGGGGAGGAAGATCTGAGCCACTGCACAGTGGTGCTGACCCCTGCCCTGGGCCGCAGCCGTAAGGCTGGAGGTGTGCTGGGGGACACCTGGGGAAGCTCAGGTGACACTGGCCCTTGGTGCAGGCAGTGCTCACTGGGCGTGTTCTCGTGTGTGCCGAGACATGGGGAGTCGTGCTCTGAGGCTTCTCAGACGTGAGCACCTGGCATCCAGTCCAGTGGGCGCTCTACCCAAGGGTATCTTGCCAGATGCCCCAGTGAATGCATGGCACCTAAAGAGTCAGACGACCTGCCATGGGGCCACATGGTGCCACGTGTGTGTGGGGCCCAGGAGCAGTGTGCGTGTGGGCAGGACACGTCTGTCCTCAGGGCTCCCGGCCTCCTGTGGCCCCGCACATCAGCCCCAGCTTATTAAACACCCTGCTTGCTGGAGCTGCCTTGGAAGAACTGGGAGAGAAGAGCGGGCCCTCACCCTCTAGGGAGCAGAGGAACGCCACCCCCACCCTGAGTGGAAATCCATCCTTCTCCGCTGATAAAGGCGGAGATGTCACCTTCATTTCTGTTGCAAACGCCCCGCAGGGAGGCAGAACACATTCCAGTTAAGCGATTCAGCGAAAATACAGAGCCAGATGAGGAGTGTGAACCCCAGGTGGGCAGCAGCCTGGGCGGAGGCTGCGCTGTCTGGTTACCACCCAGAGTGGGCTGCAAGGCTGCTGTTCATCCTGTATGCTCACCTCCACCTTAGCAGTGAACACTGCAGCTGAGGGTTTCAGCCAGGCTCCCCGGCCCTGTCAGAAGGAGACCCTGGGGGATCTCGGGGGTGGGAGTGGCCAGGAAGGCAGTGCTGGGGCCTTCGTTGTCCCATCTATGGACCAGGGCAGCCATGGTCGTCGGGTGGCCAGGTCTGAAATGCGGGGCGGTACAGCGGCGGGAGTCAGGCACACGGCTGGAGAAGGCTGCAGCCACCCATGCCCTCTGTGGTATAGGCCCACTTCATGAGATGAGAAGGCAGAGGCTCAAAGGGTAAAGGGATTTACTTCCGGCCATGTGGCCAGTGAGCAGGGGCCCAAGCTGAGTCCAAGCCCCAAAAGGCCCTGTGCCACTATCCATCCTCCCACAGGCGAGCCCTGGGGCTATGAGGTTGGCAGGAGTGAGGGCAGGAGAAAGGCAGGGGCCTAGAAGACAACAGGACTTGGGCTGATGCTCACTGGGGTTGCTTCTCCACACTTCTCAAGTCCCCACCACAGATCCACCTGCTTACGGATGGGGAAACTGAGGCAAGGTGACTGGAAGCCCTCCCAGGGCATGGATGGAGGGTGGGTGAGCAGGCTCCTAAAGCCATGGTCTTAACCTGGCCCATGTGGTCAGGGCCCCATGCCAGTGACTCACTCGTGGCAGCTGAGACTAGACAGAGGTCCCTGTCCTGCCCCTGGCCACCTCAACCCAGGAACTCCTGATTAATTAGACAGGAGATCTGGATGGTGGATCCTGAAAACTCTATTCTTATTTACTCAGCTAATTCACTTTTTATGACTGTTTAGGCTTCAAAGCAAAATAAAGCACTAATTACCCAATTAATGAGCAATTAAGTTACTGCATCCTAATGGCCAGGGTGCAGCTTCCTCTGTGAGCAGAGAAGGTGGGGAGGAGGCTACCGAGCAGGGATGCACTGGGGGGAAATGCCATCCATCACAGGTAGGGGCAGCAAGGACAGAGGGGCCCAAGTCTGCCCAGGGCAGGTGCCCCTTTCACACTGCCTGCCCACCTGCCTGCCCCACGGCCCCTCGGGGCCAGGACAGCAAGCCCCACTAACCCATCCATCCCGCTGTGCCTCGGCCGGTTGGGAGCTCATGGAGGGCAGTAGCAGAGTTCTGGGGCCACAGAGGCCACCAAGCCTGGCTGAGAAGAGATGGCCACCAGGGCAGTGGGTTTCATAGGGCCTGAGGGACAAGAGGCTGGTGACCCTGCTCCTGCCTCCAGGGTCTCTTCCCGCATGTTCACATGTGGCTGACAGCAGCCTCGGAGGGAAGCCCATGGAGACAGTACAAGGCTTGGCGGAAGCCTGGAAACATCTCAGGCCCTAAGCCTAGGATGTTAAGTGGCCAGTGTGTGGCCTGTCCTCAGAGGGCAGAGTCTGAGTGTAGCTGGTGCCTGGTGAGAGGGAAGGCCGGCACAGAAAAAGCCAATCCCCCCAACCTGGAATAGAACTCTGGGCTTTGTCACACCTGGCCGTTGTGACCCACCGGCTGCCACACCCCTCTACCCCTGCCAGGCTGCCTTCCTCGCCCTTCCCTGAGCTGTGTGGAGCAGCACCCCACACAGCGTTAGTCCAGAGTCTGAACCTCACCCTACAGCCAATCTTCAACTAGTTGCTAATTTATTTAACATCAGCCTCCTTCTATTGAAACCCAAGTTCCCTCAGAACAAAGATCTCATTCCTGCAGTCCAGAGCAGGTTGGGAGTGAGCAACTGAATTAATGACTCAGGCGGGTACACACAGACTCCAGACACTGGGAGCAGGGAATGAATGAATGAATGACTCAGGTGGGTACATACAGACCCTGGACAGTGGAGGCAGGCAATGAATGAAGGAATACATGGATGATTCTGCTCTGACCACTGACCAGTCCCACTCTCCTCCTCCCCTCATGGGGCCTCCAGGGGATAGAACCCAGACGGGGCTTTGGTTGTCACATAGAGTGGGGTTGCTGCCTGTGGTGGGGGCCAGCCCCACAACACTGCCTCATATCTCACACAGTTCTGGAATGTTCTGTCAGACAAAGTTCCTGAAGCTGAAAACATGCTAATAACTGGAGCCTTGACTGTAACTGCTATGAAAAACACCAAGTTATGTTTCATTTTCTCTGGGTGCAGTTCCCACAGACACCAAGGAGAACTGGGGCATGGTCCTGCGGGTAACTTTGCCATGAGCATGTGCTGGGAGCACCCCACAGCCTCTGCTCCGAGGATCCACGCTGGAACCTGGGCCTGGCACTCACAGCATGAATGAGTCATTTTGCCCCATAAACTTCTCTCCCATGACTGCTCAGTGCTGCGGCCGACATCCGCCTCATTCCTAGGGCAAACATGTATCCAAATCTCCACAGGTCTCAAGGGTCACAACCTGCTCCCACAACTGGCCGGCCACATTGTAATTACACCTGCACGCAAGCACATGCACTCAACAGTGCCATATACACACACTTGCCGACACACAAACACTCACATGATGGGCAGGGTCCGGTGCGTGCTGTTTCCCTGAGAAACGCCCACCCCCCAGGTAGCCCGAGAGGACAGGCCTCCCCTCAGATGGCACCCCTGGACCCTGAGCCTCAGGGGGCCCCTCCACATCCTCTCCCCTCCTCTGTCGTCCCCTTCATGCACCCGCTTCCCTTCTTGCCCATCGGCCCCTCCCTCCACGGCACCCATGAGAGCGGGCATCTCTGGGTTCTCTTCAATCCTCTGACCTTGGGTCCTGGAGTGGCAGGTGACCCATAGTGAGGGGGCCACAAAGACTTGGGGACAGCCAATAGTCGCCACTTTAGGACTTACTTTCCAACCACTCCCAGCCCCGCCCGAGCTGGAGGGGGACAGATGGCGCCCCTCAGAAGACCCCGCGGCCCTGGGCTCCACCTCAGGGGCCTTTCCAGGGCCTGGGTCCAGTCCTTCCCACACACTGCGGACGCTGTGTCACACCAAGCCGGCTCTCCCTTTGCTCGATCAGCCCTGGCTGGGCTGGAATAATGAATGAGCCCCTGTCAGGAAAGAATAAAAGATGGCCCCCGGCCCTGCCGCCCGCCACTGACCTTTCTGGAGTCGACTGTATTAATATATTCTCCTGTTGTCAGACTCAAAGCACTAACTGCCTTATGAATTATTTATCAACAGAAAAAGTCTTAACCAGAACGGTGTTAACACGAATCCCTAACCTTCTGGGTCCCAGCAGCCCCGCCTGTTCTGCATAATTTAATTTCAGCTCCCAGCGGCCTGGCCAGGCCCGTCACCCACCCGCTCCCCAGAATGACTGTCCCTCCAGCCATGGTTCCTGACACATATGGCCACGGCCTTGAGGGGTCCTGCAGGCTTGCCCAGAGCGTCTGTGTCCAGCCTCCTGGGACGGCCCTGACTGGACTGGAGTCCTGCAGGTCATGTTATCTGAAGGGGCAAGGGCAGCTGGGGCCTCCAGGAGACCTGAACTGCTCTGTGCTAATCTGAGGGGCTGGGATCTGCCTGCACCCCAGGCTGGGCCAGGAGAGGAATGTACCCGTCCCCACCCCCCCATACCCCTCCACCGCTGCAGCTGCCCTGGAGGGTGGCAACAGCCGAGGTGGGGGTGGGAGAGGTGAGTCCAGGGGCAGAAGCTGTCTCCTGACTGGAGGATCGGGGAGGAAGCTGGCGAAGATCCAGCACGGGTAAGGGGGCTGTGGTGGCCCCCACAAGCTCTCTCAGAGTTCACTGTAGAGCGACCATGCTGTCCACAGCTCGGCCTCCCACTCCCTAACAGGCTGCCCTCTAGAGAATTCCAGAGTCACACACTCCTGAACGCTCGGCCCTCAGAAACTGTTATGATGAATGCAGGTGTCCTAAGTAACTAAGTCAGTGCAATTGGTCACTTAACAACTGATGGTCAACCCAGCCTGAAGCTTCAGGCCCCCAGCTTGAGCAGAGGGCCTCCCAGCTCCAGTCTGCCTGGCTGCTCTCCAAAGCTCCCATGGGGTGCCTCGCCCAGAGGAGTGCCAATGCAGATGGCTTGGATGGCTGGGACCAGCTTGCTGAAGCTGTGGGTTGGCAGGCCCCTTCCCTCCTCTTCTCGGGGCCCTGGCATGCCTGCACCCCACCACGTATTTGCCCTTGGCCTGACTTCCCTGCTGCCCCTGACCACTGGCACAGCTGTCCCCAGAAACCCTGGCAGTGCCCAGCACTCTTGAGAAACACCCACTGCATCCACCAACTCCCCATCAGAGAAGGGACCCCAGGACTTGCTCTGCTGTGCCCCCAGTGGAACCGAGGCCGCAGGCCTCAATGATGCCCTGGACAGACACGTGGAGTGTGACACTGGCCTGCCCCACAGCACAGAGAGTAACAGCGGGAGCCTGGCAGGCTCGTTTATTCTCCCCACAGCCCTGTGGGTTGGGTACCACGGCTCCTCCCTCTTACAGATCAGACGACTGGGGCACCGGGTGGCACCCAGTGGTGGCTTCCCCTCCTCTCCTGACCCAAGATGCTGTTCAGCTCTGCCCAGTGGGCCCCTCATCCCCTGGGGCTTTGCAGAGCCTTGGACCTATGGTGCAGCTGCCCAGTGGGCAGGGGCTAGCTAGTGCCTCTGGCTCCGCCATCCCTGCCCCTCTGCCTGCTCATGTGACACCTGGGGGCCACGCATGACCTTCGGAGGCTTTGGTGTGTTCTTGATAGAGCAGATTCAGGAGTCAGAAAATTCACTAACCCAGAGGGCTGAGCCAGCCTGCTGGGACAAGCGCCCAGAGTCCAAGGGGCTAGGTGCCCAGGGCTCACAGGGGCAAGTGGCTGTCCAGGTCTGCGCCAGCCCAACCTGTGACATGTGTGGGCACTTGGACGGCCACCCCCCAGCACATGCTGGGGTGCTGTCTCATGAGAGGGAAAGCAGAACACAGGGGCAGGTCGGGGACCCCCAGGGAGCACAGGACGCATCTTTCTCCCACCCTAGCATCCAGCAGGACAGAAGGTAGCCAAGAGAAGTTTCCTGGCCAGGAAGGTGGGTCCTCAGGACCCCTGGAATTCAGATGCTAGAGCCCTGAGGGGGATGGCGTGCTGCCCTGGCCTGCCTGGTGCTCAAACCACCCTGGCCAGGCTGACCTCTACGTGGGACAGCAGAGGAAGTGCCAAGGACCCAGTTGCCTACAGAGGATGGCCAGAGGGGCCCAGAGCATGCATACATGACAGCCCCAGCAGGCAGAGCTGTCAGACACCTACAGCACCACTCGGAACCGCTCATACCAAGTCCCGAGTCCTTGAGTTCTTCTCCCTCTTTACCAGCACCTCACGAAATCTAACCCATCCCTCCCTACCAGCACCCCTCTGCTTGCACCACCACCATCCACAGCAGTGTGCAGGCCACCTGCTCACCTTCTGTTCAGTCACTAAGTCGTGTCTGACTCTTTGCTACGCCATGGACTGCAGTACACTAGGCTTCCTTGTCTTCCACTATCTCCCCACGTTTGCTCAAATTCATGTCCATTGAGTTGGTGATGTTATCTAACCATCTCATCCTCTGTTGACCCCTTCTCCTGCCCTCCATCTTTTCCAGCATTAGGGTCTTTTCCAATGAGTCGGCTCTTCACACCAGGTAGCCAAAGTATTGGCACTTCAGCTTGAGCATCTGTCCTTCCCAATGAAGATTCAGGGTTGATTTCCTTTGGGACTGACTGCTTTGATCTCCTTGCAGGTCTGTTTATCTTATTCTCCCTTTAGGAAGAACCTACTGCCCAGCTGCCTGGAGAGCCCCCCACTGCGCAAAGCCTGCCCACAGGAAGCTGAACAGAGGCCCCCAAGGCCACACCCTTTCTGCTGCCACAGGAATAGACAGATGGGTGGGTGTGTGGACAGTGGCTCCTCTGACAAGAGGCAGGCCAGACACGGGCTGGGGATGCACCACTGGTAAGGACACTGCCCACCCCACTCCAGCTGTCCCTGGTGACCTCTGAGCAGCAGCCACTTCCCAGCAGCAGCTGAAGGGCTGTCCTGTGCTCAGAGGCGAGAGGAGCATTCAGCTCCCAACTCCAGGGAGAGCCTGACGGGCTTTTATTGCTTTTGTACAAATTACGGCTGCTCGGAAGTGGCCCAAGGAGCAGGGTAATGGATGTCATAAACCTGCCTCGTAAAGACGGAGCCTGCACTACGTGGCTGTGTGCGGGGTGGGTTAGGGGAGGCCCGCGCTGGCCAGAGCAAGCTCTGCTGTCAGGGCGGCTGAACTGCTCCTGGGTGGGCATGGGGCAGGCAGGTCTCAAGGTGGCTCAGGGGCCCCCGGACACAGGTCCACCAGCCTTCCTGCCCTTGGACGCTCTCTAGAGCCGAGTCCCCCACGTGCTGTGCCTCCTCTTCAACCACAATTGCCCCTGGCTCACGGAGCAAAGCTGGCAAGTGACCCACATGTGGCCGGCCAGGTGCCCCATCCCCAGGAGTCTCCCTGCCTGCCCTCCTGAGCCCCAGGCCCACGGTTCCCAGAAGGCAAGACTGTGCCCCTTCTGCCAGTGGGTGAGTGCAGATCCAAGAGCCACAGCTACCATTTCCAGCGCATGCACACGTGTGTCAGCACACACGGGCACTCAGAGCCCATGGGACACACAGCCCTGCTGTTGTGGTGAGAGCTTGACTGGCCTCGTCCATCACCACACTGGACAGGGCCTGGCCACCGCAGGTGCTCGGCTGATGTGTGAGGCCTGCTGCAAGCTGTTACACACACGTGTGCATGCTTGTCTTCCCCAGTAGAAGCTGCTGTGCCCCACCGAGTGTGACAGGCCCTGTCAGGACCGATAGGGGCTCCGGGTGGTGGCCTGTACCTCAGGCTGCCATGCACCTGTACCCCTCTCACGAGTTGCTGACACACCTCCTACAGACAGGAGGGGTCCACGGCCTCTCCCCATGAACAGAGGTGGGGAGGCTGTGATAACAGAGCACCAGGAAGCCACGCCACACCACTGCTACTGCTTCCTCCTGGCTCTCGGGACCCTGGTAACCTGCCGCCATGCTGTAAGGCAGCCCAACCAGCCCATGGAGGTAGGCCCCATGTTGGGGGAACAGAGGCCGCTGACCATGAGCTGGCATCAAGCTCCAGACGTCAAGAGCCTTTCATGACCCCGCCCCCCAGATGTCTAGGTGTTTCCGAAATGAGCGCCCGCCCCTCCTAGACTTTCTCAGCAACTGCTTGTCTGGCACAGCAGCAGCCTGGGCCCTGCCAGCCCTCATGTCAGCTTTGCCTGGGCCACGCCAGCAGCTAGCTTCCACTCTGTCCAACTGCCCAGGCTCCCAGGGGAAGGGACTGGCCAGGGGTGTGCTAGGCTGCATTAGGCTCTCATGGCCCCGAGAAAAGATGAAACTCAACTGTGCCAGGAGCCCAAAGTGTGCCTGCCTGAGACTGGGGATGGGAGGTGCTGCAGGGGAGGTAATGGGAGATTAGCAGGCTCTCCGGGAAATTAGCTGTCAGCAGCCCAACCAACAAGCCAAAATTCATTTCCAGAAATCCCCTGAAGGCAATCAAGTCAATCAGCTAATTATGCCTCGTGTGTATGTATGTGTGTGGGTGGGGCTACCCTGGCGGTTTGGCAGGTGGGGCCCCACCCGACTCTAGTGAGCACCCTGGGTCCTTCGCACCTGGTGTGGAAGCTGCCTCCCGCCACCTCCAGGCTGCCTGGCTGGGGTGCAGGCAGGCGCTCCCTTCTCCTGATCCCACCGCGGCTCTGCTTGGAACCCACAGTTAGAGCCTCATCTCCCAGCCCACCCTCCTGCTGTTCCTGACGGTGGTACCTCCTCCCACCACAGGGCCTTTGCCCGGCTGCTCCCCAGACCTGTATCAGGGCGGGGTTGGGAGCTCTTCTTGCCAGGCTACTCAAACTTCTCCATAGCACTCACCACCTCCCCGGGGACAGGGACACTGGCTGTTTGGTTCCTTCCAGTGGCGGTGATACTCAGTAAATGTTTGTTGAGGGGAGGAGGGACCTGGAGGTGAGAGCTGTACCCCAGCCCAGGGAGGGTGGGAGGACGGCAGCTTGGGCTGAGATCCGGCTGGTGAGGGCGGGAGAGGAGCCTGGAAGCCAGCGGCTGGCTGCATTCTGGTGCCGCAGGTTGCGGTGGGCAGGCTTCCTTCAGAGGGTGACAGAGAGGGGCCTGGGCAGGGGACTGGATGGGAGGAACTGGTGGGGAAAGCCGGGGTGAACTGGGAGTGTAGCCCTGAGCGGAGGCCCCTCCCGACAGTGGGGGCTGCAGCGGGTTCTCTGCCCCCTCCCTGACCACACCCACCCTGAGGACACCTGCCAGGACACTGGATCACCGGGGTCCTCGGCCCTGTCCCCAGGCTACACACACAGGGTGGGAGCAGGGCAGCCTCCTGCCTGTGAGGCGCTAGGTCCTCATTTCTCTTTAATAAAGGAAACTCCCAAGTCCCCTGCTTTGGCTGGAGATGATGGATCCTTGTGTCCTTGGTTGCAAGCAGTCAAATTAAGAAAATTACTTTCTAACTAATTTTATGGCACTAACGAACCTCTGGCGGCGTGCTGGGGACGTTGCGCCAAGCTTTCGGGACATAACATTGTTGAGGACGGGCAATAATTGGGGATTTGCTGGGGATAAATCTTGGCAAATTAAACTTCTAAGTACGGTCTATAATCCAGGTCAGACAACAAATGCCCTGTGTCACCTAGCAAGGGGATGCTGTGGGGAGAGGCAAGGACAAGTGTGACTCCTCCTGAGCCTAAGGCCCTAAATGCAGACACATAAACAGCAAGGTGTGTGCAAACATATACACCTATGCATAATGCCACATGGCCACAGGTCACACACATACACTGCATGACCACAGTCATACATATAGGCACATCGGCACCATGTCCAGACACAGGCTCCCAGATGGACACTTACATGCAGTGTGGCACACACACACACACACACCTGCTGCATCCACAGGCACACACAGGCGCCTCTAGACAGACTCTTGAGAGGACAAGACACAGACTCACACAGAAATGGCTACAGAGAAACATGGAATGCTTCCGGGTACAGCTGTGGAGCCCTGCCACGGCCACACAGAGATACCACCTCATGGGCACATGGGAGAGATAGACACATGTGAACATACAGGGTTACACAACACACACTTCCCTTGCACTGAGAGTCATACACAAACAGGGCCCTCAGCCTGAGTGTCACCCTTGTGCCAGAGGGCTCCGTGGTGAACTCTGGATCTAGAGGCAGGGTCCCAGCCGGCCTCCAAGCCTCATCCTCCGGCTCCCGGCAGGGTGACCTGCCAGCCCCCAGCCTCGGCCTGCTGGGCAAGGGTCCTCTAGGCCCCGGCCCACTCCTCCAGCCTCAGGGGAGGCTGCCACCATGCCAACTGGACACAAGGGCCAGCAGGGTTGACCATACAAGTCCTGCAGTGCTGCCCAGCACACGTCAGGGACCTGCGGGCACACTTGCTCACGCCAGGGCCTGGCGCACACACACCGGTGTGTCTGCAGACATGGTTCAGGAACCCCCAGGGCTGAGCAGCAGGCTGGGCCACTGCCCCCCACCATCTGTCACTCACGTGCAGCCTCAGTGGGGGCTAAGCTGCAAGCAGCTGGCATGTTAATTACAACTTCTTCTCCAGGAAACATTCAAAGTAGCATTTTGCAGAGAAGACCACGAATGACACATGGTGGTTTGGAAGCAGAGGGCTGCCCAGAGGCTCTGGCAGGGAGACCCCAGCAGCCCCGGGCGTCTCAGGAGGCTCCACATGGGGTATCTCTGGGCCCAGCCTCTCGGGGCTCCCAACCCTCCAGGACAGGTGCAGGCCAGTGGGCGTTCTGCGTCTTGCCCCCAACTCTCCCCATCACTGCCCCAGGTTGCCCTGGTGCCAACCTGGACCATATGGCACCTCCCAGAATGCAGGTCCTGTCCAGGCCTGGCCGACCACCCCCGTCAACATGGTCAGGAGCGGTTGGCGCATCAAGACCACCCAGGCCCATGGGAGGAAGGAGCAGCTTGGGGCCGCCAACCATGACCACAACAACAGATGAGAGCACAAAGGCTGCCCGAGGAGGGCAGAGGCCTTCCCAGGAAAACACCCCTTGGGTGGCACCTGGGACCACTGCCCAGAAGTGTACAGCAGCCCCGGTCAAAGGCTCAAAGATGCTACAGCCTGGCCCAGGATTTGAGGCAGAAGGCAGAGCCGCTTGGGCTGGCAGACCTGGGGGTCGCGGAGCTGGGGAAGGGGAGGGCCAGGGACCCTCGGCTGTCCCTGCCACCCGGGGAATTAATGGGTTAATTACACACCCTATAAAAAGCCGCTGTGATTTAGAGAGCCTGCCTGTCAGACCCTGGAACTCTGGAACTCGTAGTTAATCAGGAGCTGCAGGATGGGGCGGGCGGAGCCCAGGCCCCTGCCTTCCAATGAGCCGAAACGGCCGTAAATTTGCAGAAACGGCTTTTATGGAGCTCTGGGTTTTATGGTGTCATTAACGGGCCTCCTGATACTTAAGGGGAAATGAAATAAAGTCGTGGGGAGGGGGCTGGGGGACAGGGAGGGTGGCCCCCACCATGGCTGGAGTATCAAGTGGCAGCAGGCCGGCCCCCCTCCTGCCCCTGGGCTCCTGATGACAGCTAAGAGCAGGGGCCTCACACCCATGTCCAGCCTCTTTGGCCGGGCCAAGCACAGCTGGGGAGAGGGTGTCAGGGCATGGGGGCAGGGGGCAGGGCGTGGAGGGCATACACTGCAATTGTTCCATGTGCAGGAACCCTGACACTAAACGCTGCCCCACAGGACCCAGGGTGTCCAGCCCACTGCCCACTCCTCTGCAGGGCAGGACCCGGAGTCCCACTCCCTCTGAATCTCTGCCCACTCTGGCCCATCCCCATCCTGTTCAAACTCCATTTCCAGCCTGGGGGCAGCATTCAGTACAGTTGGGGCTCCCGTGGGTCAAGGGTCAGGGTTAGTGTGTGGGGAGCAGACAGCAGAAGGAGGGTGGGAGACTTACGGAGTAACCTCTGCCTGAGACTGCCTGCGCCGAGCTCTGCAGGGAAGGAAGAAGGACAGTCAGGAACCGGTTGCAGCCCGAGATGGCCACCCTCTCCCTTGAGGACCTGAGCAGGCAGAGCCCATCCTGGGTCTTTGCTGGAACACCCCAGGCTGGGGCCACACTGATCAGCATGCGGCAGGGCTCAAAGACCCACAGAGGAACCTTCCACCCCCAGACCTGGAGGTATGGTCCAGCCAGCAAAGTCTCCAGGCAGAGAGGCGGCAAAGCCCCCACATTCCCCAGGGGTGGGCTCAGCCCCTCCCAGAGGATGCCCCCCACCTCTCCACGTGGGGTTCTAGGCCAGGGGCTGACCCCTCTCTGTGCTCAGGTCGGCTTTTCCCTCACCACCCACCAGCCTCCCAGGGTCACCGGGTCCAGCGGGAAAGCCTGGGAAGGTTTCCTGGAGAAGGAGCTGGGCAGGTAATCCAGGGGTCTCAGATGTCAGATGGGGGTGGGGGGTAAGCTGTGGCCTAGAGGCCAACAGTCACCCCAGAGGTCCTGTGAGGGTGATCAAATGCTCAAATGGGCATTTAGGATCTGACGGGAGAAACCAGTTAGGTTCATTTCACCAGCTCCCCAGGGCAGGCGGTGGTCACCAGGGTTGAGCCCCAAGGCCCAGGCAGATAGGACGTGATGACCCAGCAGGTGGGGGTTGGGGGGGGGGATGTTCACACGGCCGGCGAGGGCAAGCTTGTCTGAGGTGTGTGGGACTCACGAACCTGGGGCCAGACCACACTGAGGTCCAGATGCCAAGATTCTTAGAGGATGCGTGACCACTGCAGCCTGGACCACTCTGCTCAGCTCAGCTGGGGCCAGGGGACCCCTCCCCTCCCCAGGCAGACCCTGGCCAGGCCCCAGGCCAGTTCCTGGGGGTCTGCCAGGCCAAGCTCACCCCAGTGTGTGTGTGTGTGTGTGTATGTGTGTGTGTGTGTGTGTGTGAGGGTCCCTCACCCCCTGGGGTAGCTCAGGCCCCAAGCCCTGCCACTGGGGGTGGGGGGGTTTGGTGCCATAATTGCCCCCAAGCTTGCACACTCACGCTGCCTGTGCTGTGCCTACAATCCGCCTGCTCCCATCCTGGCCAGCAATTAGAGGAGTTCAAACTAGGGCAGCCCCCACGGCCCCAGACAATTACCAGCCTATTTTCCTATCTTGCGGCAACAAGATCGGAGCCGGGCAATTAGGCCCCCCTCCTGGCCTCCCGCGCCGGCCCTCCCCCAGCCCCCATTTAAATGATAATGAGAGACGACTCGTTCCATTTAGCCCTGCAGAAAACCCATCTCCGTTAGGCCGCCACTCCTGCAGCTGGGGGTCAAGAAGACAAAGGCCTCTTCCAGGAGCGCTGCCTCCCACGGGGGGCTCTTCCGCCTGAGTCCTCATCGCCCAAGGCCCCTCAACCCCCACTCCCTGCCCTTGCAATACCTGCCCCATCCCCCTTCTCCAAGGTCTAGGGAGACCCAGCAGCCCTGGAGGAATACCCTGCACCCCCATTGCTGGCCACGTCCCAGTGGGTGCCCTCATGTGTTGCCTGGGTCATCCCTAAACTGGGTCCTAAGACCCCCCTCCCCCGCCCCCTGGGACCTGAGCTCAAGGACCTTTTAGACAGGACACATCGAAAGGCGTCCCCAGACCCAGGGCCAGCTTGTGCCTCAGAGGGGCACCCTCCCCTCCGTGTGGCCCCCAGTGGCAGAGACCTAGACTGCTGGATGCCCCGTGCTGCTGCCAGCTAGAGCAGACAGAAGGGTCTGCCTGGGCAGGCAGGAGTGTTTGCAGCTCAGCGGGCCAGAAACGCACCCCCTGCCTCCACCCTTCTTTAGATACATCTGTGGGAGCTGTTTGGCATCCATAGCCCTGCCCGCCGCCAGCTGGGCACCGACCCCGAGCCTACCCCCAGCTGGACATAGGGACTGCACCCCAGCATGGTCACCTCCACTCACCCCTGCCCGTGCCTAACGGTTGGTCCTCATTTAAATCCCTCCTAATGGGGAAGCCCCAATTAGTAGACAGTTATGTTTTAAAGAAGGCAAATGCTAATTGTGAGCACAAAACCCTGGATTGAGACTCTGGGCCCCTAAGCAAACGGCTTGCAGTGTCCGCTGAAGGTTGGAGGCTGGCCGGGCAGTCACCCCAGGGACTCGGAAGTGTTCCCGCGAGCAGCTGGGGTACTCACATCACTGAGTTGGTCCCGAGAACTGCTCCTCCGGGAGCTGGTGGCTTCTCGGAAGCTGTCGCCGTCACTGTTGTGGTCGCCCCCTCTGGACACTGCGACCTTCATCTGGGGACAGGGAGAGATGAGAGACGGGCTCAGCACACACACCCTGCAGGGTGGGGCTGGGGCACAGCCTGGCTCAGGCTCCTCCCCCACCCCACCCGGTCCCTCTGGGCTGAAACCCGGGGAGGGGGGCGGCAGGGCACAGCCAACCACTGACAACCCAGTAAGTACTTCCCATTCCTACCCAGAACAGGAAAGAAGAGCCCAGAGAGCAAAGGATGAGCACTCAACAGTCTAAACTACTGTCAGCTCTGTCCTTTCCTCTGGCCGGCTGGCAACTAAAGACTCCTGGATGGGGAGCAGGCCAGTGGGAGGCCCCGGCCTTTCCCACTCCACCAGGGGCCCATGATCAGGTGTCAAGACAGGCCTGCCTGCGGCAATTCACCTCTGCTCCCTGCAGGTGCACCACTCCTGGGCCCCCTTCAGTCCTCAGCACAACCCACATCAGGGCTGTAAGGTCTGCAGAGTTGGGTGTGGACCAGCCACTCCCCTCTGCGTGTCCTAGGGTCATTACTCAACCTCTCTGTGCCTCAGTTCTGTCATCTGCAGAATGAAGCAAGTAGTACCCACTGGAAGAGCTGCTGCTGGGTCAAGTATCTGCCGGACTCTCTGTAGACCTGGTAGGCCCTCAGCTCCTTGCTCCTCACACAAAAGCCCTGGTTGGCCGCTCTGTGCCCACTTTACAGAGGAGGAAATCAAGGAGGGAGTCGATTAACCACTAGGGAGGTTAAGTGACAATGTGGAAAGTGCCCAGAAACCTGCCTGCGTTCTTTTTACTTGGAAATAGTTTCAAACCTCACCAAGCTGCAGGGTAGGAACATCCATCACAGCCCCTGACCCTTGACCTCTGGGCCCAGGAAGTCACCATCCCAATCATGCCAGCATCCATCCAGGTCTTGTTAGCTCCCAGCTGCCCTCCTGGACTCTCTGGCAGGACCCACAGAGCTCGGCTGACCCACCACCTCCAGGTGGCTCCAGCTTCTTGGTTCTGGAACATTCCCACGGTTTTGTCTGGACGTGCACCAACAGCCCAAACCGACTATTTGGGCTGTATGTCAGAGGTTTCCTAGCAACAGAGGCCACAGCTCCCAGCCAGCACACTGCCTAGCACCCAATGACCCCTGCTCCAGGCGCTGCCGACTTGCCTGCGGGGCAGCGTGTGGCCTCCTGTCCACCCCCCAGGCCTCCCCGCCCAGCGCATATGCTCTCAGAGCTCAGGCGTGCTCAGAACCTGCGCCACAACCAGGGGCAGGGAGGCCCAGTCCTTTGCATCCAGGCATTTTGTCATAAGCATCCTTCAGCTCCGGAGACCTCAGCTAGGGTGGAAAGTCAGGTGCACCAGCTGTGCTCTGGAATATTCTCAAGTCCCCAGGAAACCCCCTCAAGGCCTGAGCCCTTCTTCCTGTGGACCCAATGGTGGGCTCGCTCTCTCGAGGCTGCCCCTCAGAGCCTCTGCTCTCCAGGGCCAACCTAAGCCCTAGATGGGGTCCAAGCTCCCATAGCCACAGGCCCCTCCCTGCACGGTGTGGCTAGCAGAGCATCATCACGAAACATAATCCACAGCCCAGGCCTGAGTACAAGGACCCAGGGGAGGGCCCCCTTTTGGGGAAGCAGGAACAGCGAGGGGGATGCCCAGCCCTCAGGACTACCCTCCCATCCTATGGCAGGCCCAGGGAGGGGCCCCAGTCTCACCCCAGGCGAAACCTCCCCATTGTGAGCCCACGGGTCCCCGGCCTCACAGGCTCCATCCTGCATAGCTGAGTGGTGAATGCGCAGACCCTGGGCCAGTGCTGGCTCTCTGACTGTCCTTGAGCCTCAGTTTCCTCATCTGTAAAGTGGGGGTGTTGACAGGGCCCTTCACAGGCTCTATGGGGTAAGACGTTCTGTTTGTGAGCCTGAACCCTCTCTAGCACCAATAAGCCAGCAGGTGTCACTGCCGTCACCAGCTGGAGACAGGTCTTTCTTGCCTCTGGACTCCATGACAGGTCTCCCCAAAAGGAGTGAATATGGGGTTCAGGGGAACTTCCTCACTGCCTTGCTGGCAAGGAGCCTCTGCAAGAAAACAAATGCCCTCATCCAGTGGTTTTCAAAGTGGGGTCCCTGGACATGCAGCATCAGCACCTGGGAGCTTGGCAGGAATACAAATGAGCACTTCCGGGCCCCACTACAGACTCACTGTGTCATCAGGTCCTCTGGAGGATCCTGGTAAGGCTCTAGTTGGGACTCTTGGCTTTGACCTTCAGTAATCACCCCCATGAACCCACCCTCACTGTTGGGGGACAGTATTTCAGGTTGGGCTCAGAGCAGGGTCCCTGCCCATGAAGAAGGCTGGACCCAGAGACACTGCCAGGACAGAACAGGCCTGGCGCAGTTGTGCAGACTGCTCCCTGTACAAGGACGCCCGGCAAAGGGGGAGGGGAAGCGGGGGCTGAAGAATAACCCCACACAGCTGAAAGGTGAGAAGGGAGGATACCACATTCCACTTCATTCAGTCACACAAGTGGTCTCCTCTCTCAGCTGGACCCCAGAGAGGATTCCTTATCTTGAATCTTCGGTGATGCCCCACAAGGGGAGGACAGGCTGGGGTCTGTCATCCTCCTCAGGCAGTGGGTTTCAGCTCTGAAAGCCCCGTTTCCCAGAAAATCCCATAAAACTCAGTACTGTGCCCTGGGAACCATCCCAACCCTGGACGCACTGGGATGGCTGGTCACCTTCTCTTCCTTGGCCAGCCCCAAGCTGGACTCTGGCTGTCCTGTAGCCCCAGTCGCCTCCTACTGGCTCAGAAATGCTGCTGGCTAGCTATGCCAGAAGGCCAGGGATGCCATGCCTCCACTTCTAGCTGGAGAGATCAGATTCTGATCTGGGCCCTGATTGTCCCAGGAGGGCAGCTGGGAGCCCATGCCTGGGCCCACCCCTGGGCATTGTGGTCTATCCCTATGCCCACCCAACCATCCTTTATCCATCCATCCATCCTTTATCCACCCATTCATCCTTTATCCATCCATCCACCCTTCTACCCATCTACTTGTTCACTTAACCACCCATCTGCCCACCATCCATGCATTCATCCATCCATCCACCTATCCATCTTCCCATCCACTCACCACCCATCATCCACCTACCCATCCAAGGCTTACTGAGTGCCTGCCTATGAACCGGCCCTATTCTGGGCAATGAACATAAACAGACCCAAGTCCCCACCCTCATGAAGCCTACAGAGAGGCCAGCACATGGAGCATGTGGTCGGCAGACGGCCACAGGTGCTCTGGAAGGACAATAGCAGAGAAGAGCAAAGAAGGGGTCGCCAGGGAGGGGCCTCACTGAGAAGGTGACGCTTCTGAAAGGTGATGAGGCCGGACACGAGGCTATTGGGAAGGGTCGGGGGATGGCAATGCCGGAGCAACGAGGCTCCCTGGGGAAGAGGAGAGCCCTAATAAGCACCGGCAGTTTCTGCAAGTTGTGCAAAATTCCTGAACACGTATCAGTTGGCTCGTGCAAGGCGGCATACCACAAAAACATTTCCTCAGACTGGCGGGGGCAGGACTCCCCTTGAGACTGGTGGAAATATGGAAATAGGGCCTTGCTCTCCACCAGGCAGGGTCAGGACACAGCCCCCAGAAGGGCAGGGAGAGGACCCCCCCTTAGATCAGCATGGCTGGGGCACTGCCATTGGAGCAGCAAGGTGAGGGGCACTACCCTCAGACTGAGGCACCCCGGGAGTACCTGGGGCCCTGGCTTTCTGGCAGTGACAGGGAACCCTTTCCTGTTACCCTTCCTGGGCAAGGCAACTCCCTAACCAGGTTCTGCAGCAATTCCAGGAGGAAGTGTCGCCTCCCAGGCGGGCTGCCAAGTGCCCTGGGCCACAAACAGGCAGCATGTGGTTCCACTTGAGCTCAGACCCACAGGGTGTGCGCAGTGTCAGTAAGTCCAGGAGGCGTGGCTGGGAAAGGGTCCAAGAGGTGGGACCTGGCAGTGTCCCCAGGCTATGCCACCAGGTGCCTTTCCCCTATGGGGGACAGGAAACTCCCGAGACACCCCAGGGCTGATTCGGGGGCCCCAGAATCCCTCACTCCAGCAGCGAGAAGACTCACTGGGACTCCTGACCCTTCATAGACCAGCTCCCACCAGGACACAGAAACAAAGGAGCACCAGGAGTCCCTGCCCCGCAGGCACTCAACAAGGCCTCTTCTGCCCACATCCCAACACAGCGCCTGCCTGCTCCTGATATCTGCCCGATGATCTGTGCGTTCACCATGAGACCCACGTGGGTTACCGAGACCCACGCCTGAAGCAAGATGCAGAGGCTCCCCCCACCCTTAGAGTCCTGCCGCGCAGATGGAGCGGAGGCGCCCTGCGCAGCATGCTCAACTGCTGCACACCTGCATATGCACATGCCATCCATCCATGGCGAGAGTGGGAGTGGTGGCCCTAGAGTTGTGCAGCACGCAACCTGAACAGCCATACATGGCGGCCCCTGCAGGAGATCATGCCCCACCAGATGGCTTCACCCCCAGACAAGTGTCATCCCATGGAGCTCTCAGGAATGCACACGAGCACACACACACCTTCTCAGGAGCTCTGGGCTCTGCCCCATGCCTCTCCCACCTCCGCCCCAACACCACCAGCCCAGCCCAGGGGTGGGAGGTGCCCTCTGACCCACGGCTAGTCTGCACTGGCCTCCAGCATGAGGAGAGGCCCACTTAGCCTCCACACCTACAGGCCTGGGAGCGGAAGGGGCGGGGATGGCCTGGCTGCAGACCCTGGGGAACCCTGAGAAGGCGGCTGTGGCTGAGGCCACCCACGGTCTCCTTCAAACCAGCGGGAGGACGTGGCCTGGTAGGGTGACGCGAGGGTCAGGCACCCACTAAGCATCAGCACCCGCCCCTCAGCCCCCAGCCAGCCAGCCCGCTGTCCCGGTGAGAAGGGAGTCAGGAGACTCCCCTCACGACACCCCTACAGAGACCGAGCACAGGCTCCCGATGGCCAAGGCACCCTATTCCATGTCCACTCACTCACACACACACACTCACGCACGCACATGCACACGCCTGGCGTCCCAGCCCCAGGGCCACATGGCAACCCCAGGCCTGTGGCAGAGACCCCTCCCCCTTCACCCCAATCTTATTTCAGGGACTCCTGCACAAATAATGCCCCCACTGGGGTGCTTTAAAACCACTGGGCCTCCTCAGGGGTCAAACATTGTGGGTCTGGTTCTCAGAGACCTTCCTGGGCCCCCCAGGTGACTCCTCAGCGCACCCCAAGGGTGAGTGGGCAGCCATAGGTCACATGGCCCTGACTGGGCCCCTGCTGGCTGGACTGGGAGGATGAGCTGTGTTCATCCATGAGAACCGTGTTAGTCTTCTTGCCCCCACTCTGGTCCCTGCTCATTCCAGCTGATCCCTGGTGTCCAGTGTGTTCTACGGGCTCCAAAGTGAGAGGCTGTTCTGTCTACCCGAAGCCCCAACTGAAGCAGGGCCCGAGGCCCCGCCCGTCCTGGGGATGGGGGCCCCCTTCCCCTTTGGGTGCCCCGGACCCTGGCCTCTCTGTCACCCTGGTACCTCAATGCCCCAGGGCTATAAATGAGGCTCTGACCAGGAAGTCCCTTGCTCTGTCCACCAACATTCCCTGATGCTCAGTGGGACCTCATGACCCCACTGAACCTGCACCCCCGCCCCACCTCACACACGCCACCTCCCTCCCCAGCACATGACAGCCGTGAGGACAGCCCGTACTTTACTCTGTTCAACAGAGCCCCACCCTGAGCCCCAGGCCTGTGCTCTGCCTCCAGCTCTGCGCGGAACCTGGGTTTTGGAAGAAGGCCACAGAGCACGGCTGGCCCAGGAAGGGGAACCTTTACACAGACCATGCAAACACACTCATGAGGGGGCTGGTGGTCAGGTGAGATGCTGGGGTGTGCAAGGAAGGCCAGGGCCCCCTCCCCACCCAACGAGGCCACCTGCATGGCCTCTCCTTTGCTTACTCGCAGTGCACCGCTCCAGGTCAGTGTGGAGGATGGTACCCCAAGCACAGCACTGCAGACCAGCGTCCCCCGACCGACAGCAGCACCTGCTGGTGAAGTGTGGTACTGCAGCTGCCTCGGGACCGGAGGGTGAGAGTTCTCAGGGCTGTGACTCCAGGTGGAGGCTCCAGAAGGATGGGGTCCACTGTAAGGTGACCGTGGCTATAGGCCCCACTTCTCCCAGGAATCCTTTCCGATGCTCACTCCACTCCTGTGACAATCAGGCCGGGTGAGGCCCCTCAGGCTCCCATGGCCCCAGGTGTCCCTGAGTGAAGCAGGGTCACTGGACGGCAAGTGCCCAGTAGGTAGGGGCTGTCCTTTGTTCCCACTACCTGGCAGGGGCCTGGCACAATGAGGAAGGGTCCCACAGCCGGCACAGGGTGAGGAAGCAAGCTGCTGCCCTCGGAGGCTGGCCCTCCCCTCCCACTGCTCCACATCCTTCCCCCGGGATTCGGCCACGTGGCCAGCTGGGTGAGTGAAGCATGGAGACGCACAACACGCTGTACAGAGGCCACTGGCTGAGCTGAGGCCACAACCCAAGGAGACACACGGCCAGCAGGCTCTGGGGACACGAGCTGTACGTGAGCAAGTGCCATGTGAGTGACATGACACCCTGCCTGTGCCCGAGTGTGGTCCCTGTGGCTGAGGGGCAGGGGCAGTGCACCAGGTCCTGCCCCTCAGTCAGGCCAGTGGACTCTGGGCTCCATCTGGCCTCTACTCTCTAGCTGAGCCACTCAGCTTGCGCCACTGCTGTCCCCACCTGTCCAGCTGATTCAAGCCACAAGCACCTCCCTGCAGCTGCCCAGGCCCCCTCCAGTGCGAGCTTTGGAAAACATACCTCAGCTCAAGTCACTGCACAGCCTAAAACCCCCAGTGGCCCCTCTGTGAGTGAGTGGTGGCCACGCTCACCTAGGCCCCACGCCATCCCCGCCCCAGGGTTCTGTCAGCTCACTCCTTGCCAGCTGTCCTCAGGCCTCAAGGTGGGTCACCTCCTAGGCGAGGCCTCCCCGATCCGCTGGTCTAAAGCAACCCTATTTTCGTTTCCAGGCAGGTCTGTTGTCACCCCATCCCCCCACCACTCGTGTCACGTCTGGAATTCCAGCAGGTGTCTTAGTCACCGAGCCCAGACAGGGACCAACAACAAAGCCCAAAGAAGTATACACCAAATGGGCCATGCCCTCGGCATCCACTCCCCTCTACCCTTCTCCCAACAGGGCCCCCCAGCAAGTCCCCCATGTTAGGTTTCTGTGAGGGCCACATCTGGAGTGGGGGTCTGGCTGCGCCAAAGCCGGGGAATGGCCAAGCACTCTGCCCATGGGTCCTGCCAGGATGGCTGCCCTCAAGGGGACCAGGTGAGCCCGCCAAGGAGGCCGGAGACGAGACTCGCCTGTCCAGGCCGTGCCCAGGAAGCAGGAGAAACCATTCTATGAGGGATAATGATAAAGCAGTAACTGCGGTAACAATGGCATATCTAGCAGGAACTGTGCACGTCAACTCAGCTTTTCATCTCTACGACCCGAGACGCGTGCAGTATTGACAGCTCCACTTTACAGATGAGTAGACAGGCCCAGAAAGGAGGAGCACTTGCCGGGGGCCACCAGAGCCAACGATGACCTCACGATGAGGTGGGGTGAGGATGCAGAGCGTCCCAGGGAAGCCCACCTCGGCCACCCCCCAGGCTGCAGCCCAGGCCTCAGAAGAGAGGGAAGTGGGAGAAACCGTCTGCGTTAATGGGAGCCAGGCACTGTAGCGGCTAGCTAGGACCCAGCGTGGTTCGAACTTTAACTGACCCACACAAAACTCTGAGGGAGTGCCTGTCCCACTGTATAGATGAGAACACTGAGGCACCGAGGGGTTTACCCACCACGAGGTTCATCTTCCAGAGGGCGAGGGAATATTCTGGAAGGACTCTACCAAGCCAGTATGAAAACCTGTGATTAGAAAACCCCTACACTGGCAAATATGGACCCCGCAGACCAATGTGATGGTGAGGAGCACGACAGGCCATGTGGATCGCATCCAGAACTCTGCCCCGCTCTGTCTCACTCCCTGTGTTGACTAAGCGTCTGGGGCCCAGCCCTCTGCCAGGCTTGGGGTTATCAGGCCTGCTCGGGGGTGCAGATAAGAAATGGGCAATCCCCACACCGCAGAGGGGTGTGCCCAAAAAAGGGGCATGGGAGCAGGCGAGGGGCAGAAGGCAGGCAGGTCGGGGAGGAGGGAGAACTCAGACCACAAAGGCCCTTGTGGGGCACGTCCAGGAACCAAGACTTCCTGAGGGTGGAGGGGAACTTCCAGGGTGCTTTCAGCAAGGGGAGGGCGTGCTCAAATGGGCCCTTTAGAGGAACCTCACCACTTGCAGATGGGCAGGAAAACTGGTGCTGGCTGTCTTCCAGGCAAAGGTCAGGGTCAAGGGCACACATTCTGGAGCTGAGCCACCTGGTTTGAACCCTGGCTCCATCACTTTCCCTGCCTGTCTCGGACAAGTTACTCAGATGCTTTATTTCTTTGGCTTCAGTATCCTCCTCTGAAAAATGGTACTAGCAATATCCTGCCTCACAGGTATGGTCACTGGCGACAGTGCCTGGGCCGGCTGTGAAAGGTCAGCTTTTCTTTGCTGGTAAGAGGTGGTAGGCTAGCAGTGAGGGGTGGACATGGACATCCAGTTTACAAAGTCAATTTAACAGACACATGACTATTCAGATCATCTATTTCATCTTAGGGCTTCCCTGGTGGCTCAGTGGTAAAGAGTATGATAAGGCTGTATATTGTCTCTCTGCTTATTTAACTTCTATGCAGAGTACATCATGGGAAATGCCAGGCTTGATGAATCACAAGCTGGAAGGAAGATCGCTGGGAGAAATATCAACAACCTCAGATATGCAGATGATACCAGTCTAATGGAAGAAAGTGAAGAGGAACTAACGAGCCTCTTGATGAGAGTGAAAGAGGAGAGTGGCTTGAAACTCAATGTTCAAAAAACCAAGATCATGGCATCCAGTCCCATCACTTCATGGCAAATAGAATGGAAAAAAGTGGAAGCAGAGATTTTATTTTCTTGGGCTCCAAAATCACTGTGGATGGTGATTGCAGCCATGAAATTCAAAGACGCTTGCTCCTTGGAAGAAAAGCTATGACAAACCTAGACTGGATTAAAAAGCAGAGACATCACTTTGTCAACAAAGGTCCATATAATCAAAACTAGTTTTCCACTAGTCATGTATGGATGTGAGAGTTGTAACACAAAGAAGGCTGAGCACTGAAGAACTGATGCTTTCGAACTGTGGTGCTGGAAAAGACTCTTGAGAGTCCCTTGAAGAGCAAGGAGATCAAACCAGTCAATCCTAAAGGAAATCAACCCTGAATATTCGTTCGAAGGACTGATGCTGAAGCTCCAATACTTTGACCACCTAACGTGAAGAGCCGACTCATGGGAAAAGACCCTGATGCTGGGAAAGACTGAAGATAGGAGGAGGGGGATGGCAGAGGATGAGATGGTTAGGCAGCATCAAATGGACATGAATTTGAGCAAACTCTGGGAGACAGTGTAGGACAGAGGAGCCTGGTGGGCTACAGTTCATGGGGTCGCAAAGAGTCGGACACGACTCAACGAGGCAATGACGGGAAATTTCATCTTAAGTCAGTTTTGGTAAGTTGTATTTTTCAAAAACTTTGTTCATTTCAGCTAAGGTGTTCAATTACTGGGATAAAATTGCTTATGCCCCATTCTTTCAATGTCTGTAGCACCTGCAGTGGTATTTCCATTTTAGTTCCTAACACTGGTAATCTGTGTTCCTTTTCGCTTGATCAATCTAAGTACAGGGGAGTTCTCAATTTTGTTGATGCTTTCCAGGAAACAGTTTTCGATTTTGTTCACTTTTCCTATTGCTTGCTTTCTTGCTCATTAATTACACTCTCATTCGGATTCCTCCCTTTCTTCTATATGACACTCCGCTCTTGTAGGTTCTTCAGGTCACTCATCTTGAACTCATCTTCTTTTCCAACATGAGCACCGAAGCTAGAGGTCTTACTCTGAACACTGCTTTGGCTGTACCCTATGAGATGCATTCTGTATGATGAATTCTTATTTCCACTTTAATTTTCTAATGAAATCCTGTTCAGAAAGAGAGTTAGGAGGTGGAAGCAAAGGGCAGGCCTGGGTGGGGAAGTGAGCAGTGGAAGATGGCTCCCTGTTCCTGGCCCGATCCCTGGGGCAGAAGTCAAGCTCCCCACTGAGGTGAAGGAAGGTTTGGAGCTGTGTTCTGGCTCGTTCTCAATCAGTGAGGGGGCTGTGGCTTCTGGGGTGGAGGGTATTGGCCCTGGATACACGGACCTGATGCTCACATGGGAGGTTTTAGGCTGACAGGTGCTTGGCTTTGCTGCCTAGTGGTGGGGGTTCAAACCAAGGGCTGGCTGAGGGCGAGAAGGAGAAAACCAACAAGAGTGGCAAGTATGAGGAGACAGTAAACTTGGGAAAGACACCTTTCTGCCTCTGAACCACACTGGACCAGTCTGAGGCCAACTGAGAAGGGCTGCATGAGGAAGATACGTGGTACAAAAATTAAGTAGAATATCCCACTGTTAATTTTCACACTGACTACATATTGAAATGATACTATTTAGAATATAGTTGTCCCTCGGTGTCCATGGGAGGTTGATTCCAGGCACATTCTTTACTGCTGAGCCATTGGGGAAGCCCCCCAGGAGCCCCCTACAGATACCAGAACTCCATGGATGCTCAAGTCCTTTATATAAAATGATGCAGCCCTAGTCAGCCCCCTGCATGTGGATACACAGTGCTGATGGTATACAGAGTTAAAATATGTTAGGGCTAATTTTGACTCTTTATGTTTTTAATGTGGCTCCCATCATAGTCCCAGCAAAGAGAGCCACTCTAAGCTTCTGCAGGGTCAGAACCTGCCTTTTAAACAAGGCCCCTGGGACCCCTCCAGGAGTTTGGGTGGCACCCCTCTCAGTCTCAAGCCCTCTAGTCCCACCCCCAGGACAGGCTTCATGTCCAGCCCCCCAGGCAGAAGCAGGTGGCTGGACACAGACATCATCTTCCTCAGACGCCCCAGCTCCCGACCTGGTGAACTGCTAAGGATGTTCTGTGGTCAGTGCAGCCTCTGGCTGGAGAAAGAGGGCCACCAGCTTCCCTGTCCAGCCAAGTGTCTCTACACACAGATGTAGGCCTGGCTCTTCTAATACATTAAGGGACTGCGTCACATTCCATGTCTGCCCCATCAGAGGCTCCCTGGGGCAGGGGTGATCTGCCTTGGTCAAGACGCATTGTGTGCCTGGCGCCTTAGGTGCTGACAAAGTCCTGGTGCAGTTGAGTGGCTGGTCCAGGGGCCCATCCTCCCCAGGGTGTCCCCCACGTGAAGGAGCAGAACTCATGGGGAGTGACTAGGCGCTCACCTGGGGAGCACCTCTGTGCTCAAGACAGCTGTGCACACACACGCAGGGAAGCCCTGTGCATGGCAGCCGACAAGCAATCTCCCCCAGGAAACCGCCAGCCTGGACAGGTGTCCCAGGTGGACGCTGAAGGTGGCGTGCGATCCCCTTAAAGGGCTGGGAACCTGCGGACTCATGGGGGTCACCCGTGCTCATGGCCCTCCCCACCCACTGGGTGGATCCCAAGGGGTCTTGTTTAGTAGGTAGGTTTCATCTCTGTGTTGCTTTTGGACAGACCACCTGGTCACCCCTTACTCAACCTGACAGTAAAACCACAACAGCCATCACACAGCAAAGGATTAATAGTGACCAGGCGTCGCATCAGGGGCTCCTGTACAGAAGGCACATGTCCCCTCCCCATGGCCCAGTCTGTAGAAGAGGAGGTGGGCCGCAGGGTCCAGAAAGGCCCCAGAAGAGCACTGTACCCAGGCTCCAGTCTCCATCCAAGGGCTCCCTGGGGCAGCACAGGGCCTACCCTAGACCCCCAAGGCATACCCCCCTCCAAAGACTCCAACTCTGCCCGTCGGGCCAGGCTGCCCCAGTCTCCCCACAACGAGGTGGGCCACATCGCACACCCTTGGCTTCAGGGCCAAGACAATTGCCAAGGCCCAAACCTCTGCCACCAGGCCATGCAAAGCCCACACAGCTGTGTCCTCTGGCCAGCAAGGGGAGTCATCAAATTAGAATTAGCCACCAATGTTTGAAAAAACCCACTGAATCCATAGAAAAACCCAGGTTTCCCGTTGTTCTCAGAAACACTGATCTGGTCACACTGGACCACCTGTATTTTTTCATGGCAACATGGGTCCCCTAGGACACGACGCATGTGATCCAGTCCCCTCTATGGCCAATGGATGCCTCGCCCAAGTGCACATCCCTCAGGGTCCTGGCACTTTGACCTGAGGCCAGCCGTGGCCACAGTCATGTTGGGGTTAAATAGCCCTGCTAACTCCAGATGGAACCCAAGTCCTTTCTTCAGCAGTGATCACACAAGGAACAGCCCCACCCCAACTCACCAAGGAGTTCACCCACAGCGGGGTGGGCTCAGCCCTCTTCCCCGCCCCTCTCCTGCCATCAGAGATGCTGCCCCCAAGAGCTGTGTTTCCCCAACTAAGTGGCACCCATGTACTGCAGCCAACATTCCCAGAGCACAAAGGCCTAGAAAGGCGGTGACCAACGGTCAGTCCTGGCCTGGCCCGCCTGAGACACGCCCAGACAAGAGCACGCGCAGGGCCTGGAGACAGAGACGCTCAGACTGCATCTGGGTTAAGAGTTCAGGGCAGTGGGAGGGAGAGGGTGGCCTTGCCACCCTCTGTGCACAACAACGGGATAGTGGCACTACGCGGGAGTCAATGACAAGATTTCAGAAGCGCCTTCAGTGGCATCGAGAAAAAGACCCCTTCCACAGCTGGGGCTCCAAGAAACAGGACAGAAGGAGCGGTCCATTAAGTAGGCTGCCAGGAGGGCATGGAGGGTCATTACGGTGAGCTGATGCCCCCAGGCCCACACCATGTGGCACAGTGAGCCACGTCCGGGCCAGGCGCCCCCCTGCCTGGGCACCCCCTCCCCTGGCTGCTCTCCTGCAACTCAGCTGAAATGCAATAAACGAGAGACAAGTCCAGATGTGCAGAAAACCACTTGTTGGAATAAATCACTTTCCATACGACACAAACTATGTTAAATTACAAACACTGATGCTATTATAAAAATAATGGCACAGCACTTTTTATTTTCTTTAATCAGAAAAATAAGCCCCATGTTTCTGGGAGGGAGACCAGGTATCTGCAGGCCCTGCTCTGGGTGTCAGGACCCCGGAGTGTCAGGGTCTTCACGACCAAGCAGGGAGGAAGGCTTGGGCCTGGAAACCAGGGTGGGGTGGGGTGGCGGTGTGTGTGTCTGTGGCCTCCATGAACCAGGTCAGTACTAGAAGTGACCATCACAGCTGGGTAAGACGGGCGCACAAAGCAGAGCCCTGGTGGCCAACACTGCTCTCCCACCTGTGCTGGGACTCCAGGGGCAAGGGGTGGATGACCCTTGAGTGCAGACGTGGGTCTGGTAGCAGGGTGGGGGTGCGGCAGAGAAAAGCCTTGTAGTGTGAGGTCTGTCTTGACGGGGGACGTCCTGGGGAGCCGGGGAGCCAGAAAGCTGTAGGGGACAAGTGGGAGGCTGGGAGCAGACATTCTGGGAATGGCCTTGGGCCCTGCAAGCTTTCTTGGTCCAAAGCTGGGGGGTCGGGTGGGAGAATCTGCCCTCCGCCTCACTGCCCGGCCATCAGGGTGGAAACAGACTCCTGAGGGGACCCTCCTTGGCACCAGCAGACCCACTCAGCCACGGACGGCCCTGAGCATCCTTCAGGCCCTCTCTCCACAGTCACAGGACCCTGGAGCTGGACAAATGTGACCCTCTGCCAGAGGGCAGGCAAGTAAGGGCCCAGGCCAGGCTCTGGTTGTGCCCACATTCTGCCTGGTGAGGGGCATGGGGAATGCACACTGGCCAGATGGAGAGGGGCTCAAGGAGAGCAAGGCCTACAGCTGGCACACCTCCCAAAATCTCACACACAGACACACTCTCTCTCTCTCTCTCTCCATGGACACGCGCATACTTGCAGACCACACGCTGTGTACATGCACACACAAACTCACTCTCTGAACAGTACACCTGGGCATGGAACTCCAACACTGAAGGACACGTGGGCACTTTAGAGGCACAGAGAGATGCTGAAGGACCGCCCCCCCCAATCCCAAGCCTGAGCCCTTGGGGGTAGCTGTGTTCCCTCTCCTGGGGACGTGCATGTCACAACGCAGTGGGCACAGTGGGGGTGAGCCTGTGGAAGGTGGGAAGGTGCTGAGGTTCTCTCCTCTCTTCCTGGCGCAGGGGGGCCTCAGATTGGTGGTGGCCCTGCAGGGGGCTCCCGCCTCTGTTGAGCCTCAGCTTCCAACCGCAAACAGCCCGGCCTGTTTGGAGAAGGCCTCTGACCAGTCTGACAACACATCTCAGGCTGCAGGGTGAGGGGGCCCTTGGCCTGGCTCAGCAGAGCCACACCTGGGGTGTTCTGGGAGAACGGGTGTCAGGCTCCAGGGCTCACGGACGGGGCCTGGCGGGCCACCGCAGGGGTGGAAGATCGAGTCCGTCGTGACCTCAGGGGCTGGCAGGGTTGGCCTGGGGCCAGGAGGGAGAGCTGGGGCTGATGAGCCCGCGCCAGGTTCAGCAGGGACTGCCGTGGCTGGCTCGGGGGCCCCAGGAGAGGCCGGCGGGGTGGAGTTGGCCGCCCCAGGAGTGAAGGGCGCTCAGGTAAGGGGAGTAACGGCTGGGGCTTGCAGGGCTGGCACGGGCCCAAAAGTGACCGCAGGGGCTGGCAGGGCTGTTCTGGGCCCAAGAGTGGCCGCTTTCGTCGGCAGGGCTGTTCTGGGCCCAAGAGTGGCCGCTTGGGCGGGTGAGGCTGTTCTGGGTCCATGAGTGGCCGCTTTTGTTGGCATGGCTGTCCAGGGCCCAGCAGTGAAGGTTTGGGGGGGCCAGGCTGCTCTGGGGCTTCAACTAACTGCTGGGGCTGATTGAGACCAAGCAGTGACCGCCGGGGGCGGCTGGGCTGGCCCAAGAGGGATCTTCGGGGCTGGCATGGGGCTAGGAATGCCCGCCGGGGGCAGCAGCACTGGCCTGAGGGTGAGCTGGTGGGCCGGCGACGTGGACGCAGCATGAGGAGCGACTGGGGGGGCTGACACCGCTGGCACTGGGCTAGCAGTGACCGAAGGGGCCGGCACCGCTGTCCTGAGGATGCCCTGCTGGGCTGGCCGCGGAAACACGGGCCCACCCACGACCTCATGGGCCAGCAGCGGTGCCAGAGGGCCAGCAGGGACCGGCAGACGTGGCATGGGACCAGGATGGACCGCAGAGGCCGGCAGCGGTGCCACGGGGCCAGGATGGACCGTAGGGGTCGACAGAGGTAACACGGGGCCAGGATGGACCGTAGGGGCCGGCAGCGCTGCCACGGGGCCAGGAGGGAGCGCAGGCGCCGGAAGCGCTGCCTGGGGGCTAGTGCCCAACGTGGCTGGTGGGGCTGAGCTGGGAGTGACCGCTGGGGCCGGCAGGGCTGATCTGGGGCTGGAAGCAGCTGCTGGGGCCGGCAGGGCTGACCTGGGCCCAGAAGTGACCGCCGGGGCTGGCAGGGCTGTCTTGGGCCCAGAAGTGACCGCTGGGGCCAGCTGCGCTGACCCGGGAGTGGCCGCTGGGGCTGGCAGGGCTGCCCGGGGTCCGGGGAAGCCCGACGGGGCTGGCAGCGCTGACACGGGGCTGGGAGTGACCCCTGGGGCTGGCTGGGCTGGAGCTGCTGCTGGCGCTGGGCCGGGCCGTTCTGGTCCCAGTGGTTGGCTGGGAGCGGCCCCCCTTCTGGGGAGCACACCTGCATGGAAGAAAGAGCACGTGTCCACCTGGGCAGGTGTGTCTGTAGACCCCCCATCCAGCCCGGGTCCCTGAGACATGCTGCCCCCTCACCAGCATTCCAATCCCCAAGGGAGTTGAAAGTGGAGTGTGAAACACCAAGAAGAACCCCCTCTCTGAACAGAAGGCGCAAACCAGTGAGTCCCTGAGAGGAAAGCAGCTGCAGTGCTGAGCCGACACCTAGGACAGAACCCTGTGCTCTGGGAGATAAGCCCCTGGCCCCCGTCTTCCTGCCCCATGCCAGCTGGGCTCTGGGTGACAGCAAGGATCACCCCCCACTGAGGTCCTGCTCTCAGCGGGGCTGCTCCTTGCGCCTGGACCACCAAACAAGTGATGTGACTCCCCCCGTCTTGCAGACACTGCGCTTCGCCTAAGTTTAGCACATGGAGAGCACGGAGCAATGAGCCTGGACCCCACGCATTACAGACACGCTGGACACCCCGTAGTCGGCGGAGCCTGACAGACGCAATGGGGAAACGGGGCCAGCCTATCAGCGGTGCACCCTCCTGTCCCGCCTGAGCCGAGACACCCCCGCCCCCAGTTCCTGGCCTGGCATGGCCTCTCTCTGGCTGTGACCCACCCGAGGTGCCTCTTGCCTCTATTCAGGACCCTCAGACTTCCGGCGGACGGGTGCCCCTGGCCCCAGTCCATGTGTGCCCCATACCTCACCCCCGACAACGACGGAGCACGTTGCCAGGGAGGCCCAGCTGCCGATGGGTGGTGTCCAGGTGCTGGTGTGGCCCCAAGGCTGCCCAGGGGCAGAAGGCACAGAGCCCATGGCTCTGAGTGGGAGGGGCCCAGGGCTCACCTGCTTGGTGGGCTGCAGAGGGACCTTCTTCTTCCCTCGGTCACAGGGGGTCTCCAGGTCCTGCTCAGAGCTGCCTGCCTCCAGGGGCCGCCCGTTCTCACTTGGCTCTGCAGATGGGCAGTTTTCTGCCTCCCGAGGCTTCTTGACAAGGCGACGTTCCCACTTCTCCTTCCGCTCGTGTGGCTTCAGGGCCATGTCCTTCTGTGGGGTGAGGAGGAACAAAGCCAGTTAATCGGTGGTGACACATGGAGTGTTAGCTATCCCACCTGTGGCACCATGAGAGACTATGCTATGCCAAAGGTGGGGCCCTGTGCATGTGCCAGTGCCCACCTGAGGGGCCGCAGCCCACGCCGCCCTCCACAGCGGGCTGTCAGCCTACCACTCTAAGCTTACAAAGAAGCCTCCCACCCTGGGAGGGCCGCGTGAGGGGAGTGAAGGGAGATGAAGGGACGGGTAGTGCACAGATGGGTCAGATGAGTATGGGCGGGCCTGTCAGGACTAGGAGTTTGGGAAGGATGACTGGGGTATTTCCCAAGGAGCCCAGCCAGTAACAGGGTGCCCTGATCCTTGGCCCAGTGTGACGTCTCAACCAAGCTCACAGGAAGCAGGCACTGAGACTGGTGGCTGTGCTGGCCTCTGTGAGACATGGCCCGTCCTGGGAGTGGCCCTCAGATTCCCAGTCTGAGACCAGGGTGAGCCCTGGGCTGAGGGCCATTAGCACAGTAGCTGGCCAAAGGCAGAGATGGTGCAACTCCAGCTGCCTCCTCCTCTGGTCCTGAGCCACCTGTGGGTCTACCAGCCCAAATCCCCTGCAGCTTGGCATCCGGACCGGATGGGAACCGTCCTGGGAAAGCAGTCTCCATCTCAGCCAGGTGTGCAGGGCTTCAGCAACCCCAGATCCAGCCCTAGAGCAGAGATGTGGGCCAGCCCTGCTCACAGCTGTACCCAGCGTCCAGAGCTGAGCCTGACGCACAGTGCGTGTTTAACAAGCATGTGTTACCCTGATGCTGACAACGACAATGTGGTCTCCCATCCCATCAAGCCTCTGCACTGCCTGCACAGCTCCAACTATGCAGAGGTCTGGATGCCCCGCTCCCCCACTCCCCAACACACACAGCCCTGCCCATGTGCCCAGAACCCAGGAGGACCTGGCATCCACAGGGAAGCTGGAGGCAGCTCCAGCACCACTGGGCTGTGTAAGAGAGAGGTAAGGAAACGCCAACAAGGGACTCAGCAGACTCCAAGAGCATCTGTCCAGGGAGGAGAGGAGGAGGAAAGCCTGAATGAGCGCAATGGTGACTTTATCCCACGGCCCTGCAAGAAGTGTCCCCAGGCACTTAAGCGGGTGGCAGGAAGGACGAGGTCCCCATCTGCTCTGGTCCCCTGGACTGGAGACAGGAAACAGGAGGTGCTGTGCTTGCGGGTGGGGTCCTCCAACTCAAGGTCCGCAGCCACCTCAAGAAGACTCCCCACGTCCCTCTTCCCACCCAGTGAGCGGGGCCCACACTTTCCAGAATTCACCAGGGGCGCCGATGAGACCAACCAGACGGGGAGTTGTCCCTCCAGGCACCCTGACTGCCCTGTCAGGTGTGGCCTGTGGCCCGGCCCGGGGGCAACCACGTCCAACTGCAGGCTGACTGACCACCCCGTTCCACGGCTGCACACGGCAGTGGTGACAGACCCCTCCCCTCTCCCAGGCCCAAACCCACGGGCACGCAGACCTGGAGCTCGAGCAGGATGTGGGGAGTGAAATGCCATCCACAGCCTCTCAAGAAGAAGCATGTCGCACCCTGTGACGCCTGCCCCCTCACCAAGCACTGGCACGCTCACCTTCCTGCACGCCCCTGCCCTATCCTCAATGTCAACTCAGGAGTACCAGGAAGAGACAGGGATGGTGTCCCAGTGGGGATGGGGGCTCCTAAAGGTCAGCTGAGCCGTGGGGGCCACAGGTGGGGCACCTGTCCTGGGACATCCGTGAGGTCAGACACCATGCCACGCAGCAGTCCTGCCAGCCTGGAACTCAGGTCCCCACTGATGACCTGCCAGGCCCACAGTTGTGGATCTGACCAAAGTTCCACAGGCAGATTTTGCCTGAGCAGCAAGGGGGACCCAGACTTGCTGGGTGCAGAACAGCCCCTTTCCCACACTCACACACTGGGCTATCGGACCCCAGAGACACCCACAGGTCACCTGCACTTTTGCAGCCACCTCTGGAACCCCCCAGGGCACCAGCTTGTCTCAGTCAGAAGGGGCTACTCCCCACCTCATGCCCTGCCGACAAGAGTCCCTGCTGATCCCAGGACTTTCCGCGCCTGCCCCTCCCATAGGAATCAGGCCAACTCATTACAGTGGCAATGAGTGCCGAATGTATGCCAACTTGGCTCCAGGCACCTGGGGTCAGATCAGGAGGGAGTGGGCCCATCAGGCGAGTTGTCACGACTCCCAAAAAGAGAGAAGGCTAATGCAGACAAGCAAGTGGAAGGGAAGGAGCCACTTCAGAGGTGCATGCCTGTCTCCTGGGGATGGGAGGGAGGCCAAAGGAGGCTCTGACGTCTGACAGCAGTCAGCAGCTGGCCTTGCATATGGCCATGGACTTCCCTGGAGAACAACACTGAGGCTGTGCCTCCACTGACAGAAAGCACTGGTGAACACAGCGGCTTGCTTCCCACACGCAGGGTACTCAATACATATGGACTCCTGGTGTGCCCATGACACATGAACGCCAACCCCTTTACAGACGGAGGCCAAGGCCCAGAGAAGTCCAGAGAGATTCCTGGTCACTCAACTGTTCCCTCCCAGGCTCTGGAAAGCAGCGAGGCCCCTGGAACCCCTACCTGTCTACCGGCGTCAGGCTGCAGGTCTGTCCCCTCAGAACCTCACTGACCACCCATGGGTCCCCGCCTCCCCCCAGCCTCCCATCCGAAGGTGGAAAAGGCCATAACCCCACTCAGAAGGCTTCCTCAGGGGAGGGAGGGGCTTTTGTCCCACGTAGGTCTTCGGCAGACGGGACTGGGCTGGCCCACATGCAGGGAGCTGCCTGCCACACTCAGTCTACAGATGGAAATGCAGGCTTGTTCACATACCCTCCTATCTGACCGAGCACCTGTGGCCAGGCTGACGCGGCACTCACCAATGCAGGAGGCATGGGCAGATACCATCTAATGGGCCCACAGACATAAGGAGGCGGGGTTTTGAGGCATCTCCCCCCCCAACCCCCGACACATAGGCGTGCACACACTCAGACCCCGCAGCCTGGACAGGAGTCTGGGGCGGAGTCTCCATGCAGGACACTGCAGCTGCACTGACCGGGCCCCTGGACCCAATCTCCCATCCTTTGGAGCCCCGCTCCTACCCAACACAGGCACTGTGACTTTCTTGTTGCCACACAAAGTGGCAAGCTTTCTCTCCCCATCTTCCCGTGGACCATTTCATCCTGAAAAGAGTAAGCCTCCTGCCCCTGTGTGTCCTGATCCTGAGGTGCGCACCTCACGCGTCACTGTGGGCTGAGCTCTCACAGGGAGGAAGGAGCAAGCACCCACCTCAGGGCCTTCTTAGGGCCATCCAAGGCCACTTTTGACCCACATGGCCAAAGTCACAAAGGCTATTTCCAGTCCAGAGCATAACCTCTGAGCCGTCACGTCTGAGCCCCAGAAAGAGAACAGGGCTGCCTGTGATGGAAGTCTGAGCATATGGAGAGAATGTGTGGACAGTCCACCACTAACCATGAAACCTGTAGGGGCAACCTGCTCTAAGGGGTCACATGGTGGGGGCAGGGATCTGTCTTTCTAACAAGCATTTGTGAACCAGGGAGACAAAATGGGCTGGACAGACAGGGAAGGGAAGCAAGCATGGGAGTGACTTATGTGGTGGGCGCTGCAGATAGAACCTCCTCCGGGACCCCACCCACTCCGTGCCAGGACCCCTCCCTCCCTCCGCCACTAGCCCCAGCCCCTCTGCAGGTTCTGGAAGGGCCTCAGGAAAACTCTAGGTCATCTCTCCAGACATATCGGGCCACTGCATCATTCACGTGGTAAAAAAGACACATGTCAACCATGAATTGTTCTAACTTGTCACTTTTTCTGTTATTTTTCTTTAAAAAACAACTAGATTGTCAGAAAACTTGAAACACCCGTGCCTCTCTCCCCGGGACTGGACTCAGTCCAGTTCCATCCCAGCCACAGCCCACGGTGGCACGTGGGGCCCCAGGACAGAACCTTCTGCGTCTGGAAGGAGTGGGGGAGCAGGAAAGCCACCTGCCCTGGCCAAGCTGCCATGTGCCCGGCGTGGGCCCTGTGCAGAGGCTCCCCGGCTTCCACAGGCAGGCGGCCTCGTGCCACACACGTCCTGGCTCTAAGAGAGGCCCACAGCATTTCCCGCCTGAAGGTTCGAGAGGATGAACTCTAAGCCAACAGCCCCGCCAGTTTCCTCTCCTGGAAGGAAAAATGCCATCTCAGCAGGATTTCTCTGGAGCCGGGCTCACAGGGGTCCAGACGCCGCTCCCACAGCGAGTCACTGCCCTGAGAACGCTCCCAGAGCTCCCCCGGCTTCTGTTCTGTGCGTGCAGCTGGTGAGCACGAGCTAGCCCTGCCCCTGGTATCCAAGGCTGGGGCTGCCCTCACCTGTGAGGCCAGTGTGGTGGTGGTGGTGGTGGTGGTGGTGGTGGTGGGGGTTGTCTGGGCCCCTTTAAAAGGCTCAGCCATGCCTGGGCACACGCAGGGTCACTGCCCTGCCGGCCTCAATTTCCTCATCTGGAGGTTGGAGCAGCAGCTTTGCCCAGGCACAGGGGTTTTACCCACAGCTGCTTCTGGAGCCACACTGCAGGCCCACAATGATGCTACTACAAGTGCTCCCGAGTACAAAGGGGCAACGAGGCCCTGCCAAGGCTGTGACGATGCAGGGTGAGCCAGGACGAACTCCAGTGCTCCAGGGTCTGCAGTCATGTCCACCAGCGACCCAGGAACCTCTAGCCAGCCCGGGCAGTGGCCAGCCCTTGCCATCACCAGAGGTGACAAGTGAGGTGACTCAAGAGGGGTGTCCAGGTAGCCCTCTGTCAGCACGGAGCCTCCGGGCCGCACCTGCGAGCACACACGGGCAGATGCGGCCATGCAGGCCCCGGCACCCTCGCCCGCACGCAGGGGGCCCTCAGAGCAAGCGCTGCGGGGCACGGAGGTGCACAATCCCTGGCCGCCTGAGGCAACAGATCAGCAGTGAAGGCCCCGAGTGACCAGGCCCTCGGACCCTCCCCGGACCACTGGGGTAGGGGGCAAGCTGCTATGAAATCACAGATTAGGTTTTCCTGTAGCAATTTCATGTGAATACTTTTAACTCCCCTAAACATTAATACTATGCACCACCAATAAAATTTCAAACTGTGCTTCAATAAACCAACCATGAAGAGATAAAAGTAATTAAAACTGGCAAACACAGACTCAGAATTGTTCCCCTCGCTGGGGGCCAAGGCTGCTTGCTCCCACGTGGATCAGGCCCTTCCAGGCCACGGATTCTGCAGGCAAAGGCGTGGCCACCTCTCTCCAACTGGGCAGGAGCCCCCTTCTACACTCTGTGAACCACGTTGGGGTCTGTTCCCCAATACCTGGACCCCAACCCCACAGAGCTCAGCCCTCCTCACCAGACTTGGGCAACTCTCACTGCCCCCTCAGCAGGGTGAGAATGCAGATGGCCCCAGTGGACGGCCCACACGAGACCTCACCACCGCCTCCCACCCCACCTGCCCCTTCACTTCCTGGAGGGAGGCCTTGTGGGATGGCCATGTCACCCTGGGACAGGGCCAGGGGGCTGTAGGGTGCCTGAGGTTGCCTGTCTCCCAGAACCTCCTGGACTCGAGGGCCCCAGCAGCACTCTCCGACTCCTGTTCAGGCATCTGCTCTCTGTGGTTTGAGGAGTTCAGGTCAAATGCCACCTGCCTGCAGTCTGAGTGTGGGCCCCACCCATTCTACCTTCAGAGCCTCACCCCCGGCTCACCTGGCAGGCTGTCATCTCCCATCAGAGCTTGTCTGCCCCAGGGCTCTGGCCCAGCTGCTTCCTTTGCCCTGGCATGCACATGGCTCGCTGCCCCTCACCTGCAAGTTTTGGCTCAACACTCCCGCACCCGCTTACCTCAGTAAAACCGCAGCCCCTCCACCCTGCTCCTCTAGGCTGTGGTTCACACGCTGGGGCAGAGACTCCATGTGCAGGTGCTTCCTCCCAGTGACCCGGGGAGCCCGTGGCTTACTGCTGGAGTCTTTCCCCAGGAGGTAACCCCTTCCCCTCCCCTCAGCCAGAAAGCAAGTAGCTTCTGCACTGCCCACCAGCATCCGATGCCCCCAACCCCCAAGGGACCAACTCTCCATGTCTGCCTGGGACTAAGAGGGTTCTGGGGACATGGGACTTAAGTGCCAAAGTCAGGGAAGTCCTAGAGAGACAGGGAAGCAAGGCCCTGTGAACCACCACAAGAGGATCTGCCTCGATCTAGACAGGCTTTGCTAGAGGCCCTCCCCGCCCACACAGGGGGCTGGGGGCCAGAAGGGGGGCTGAGAAGGTCCTCCGCCTGCCCTAAGCCCTGCCCTGGGCCCTGCTCCAGGTGCAGGAAGGCCACAAGCACCTCAGCCCCCAGCCTGGGACCTGTCTGGGCTCAGGCGCTGAACTGGGAGCTGGCCTGACTGCTCTGTGGGGCCAGGTCCAGCCTCTCCTCCAGCCGCGCCACCTGGTCAGAACTGCCTCCCTGACCCATCCCCGGCCTACGTCACACCCACACTGCCCCAGCCCCACACCCAGTATGCTGACTCTCTAGGCAAGGTTTCCCTGAGGGTCCCCTTGCCCTTGAGGGCTGTTTCCTGAAGTCCTCACTGACACCTCTGCTGCTCTGGAAGCTTCCAGAACCTGCCTCATTGCATCCTGGTCCCACTGTGCTCCTCCTCAGTGCCTACCCCGAGCACCCGCCCACAGTGTGCACAGGGCACTGAGCACCTGGTGAGGTGGGCATGACCGGAGGGCAGATGGGCAAGGGCACGGAGTTAGGAGCCCGGCTCCAGCAGGATGACCGTAGCCTCGGCCAGTGCCTCCAGGGCCCCAGCTCCTGGCACACGGGCAGGGAACCCCTCCCAGGCCCTGTGAAGGTACCCATCTCTTCCCATATCCACTGACTGAGCCTCTGCCATCAGGACAGAGAAGAGTCACCTGGAAACAGAACACACAGACCCACCCACCCTGTGGCTCAAGACAAGTCAGACAGATGACTGATGACGCAGACAGAGGTCTGGGGAAACTGGAAGCGCCTGGTGGACGAGGAGGTATGACGGTGGACAAAGATAGCCACCTGCTCAGGTCTGCACCCAGTGGATCTGCTTAAGCCACCACCCAACACCATGTCCATGCGTGGGTATCCCCCATGACCCGGGCCAACCCTTGACTTGCACTACACTGGGATTTAATGGTCACAAACCACTGTTCTGACAATGACATGAGGTCGGTCTCTGTTCAGGGCCCCTCAGGCCATGAGCCCCACCCCAGAGGCTCAGCGCCCACTCCTCCACAGCCAGACAGTGCACCCAGTGCTCAACCAGGACTGTCACGGTTCCTCTCACGCTCGTGGTCCTGGGAGCTCCCCCTCTGGCCCTGGAATCAGCACAGCTGCAACCCGGCCCAGCAGGGGAGCAGCCAGGGCGGCTGCTGCTGAACCATCTCATGCTTGTGTTCTGCGTGGGTGGGGGATGAAGAAAAACAAGCTCAAGAGAAGAGATAGGGAGGTACATGACCACTAGTAGGTACTTCCACCTTATCACCCCTAGATGAGGAAAGTGAGACCCAGAGCAGGCACAGGGCTGCCCCGACTGATAGGAGGGCCTCAGAAGAAGCATCCTGAGCTTGCTCCTGGGAGATGATGCGAGCTGTGCAGGGCCCCGTGGCAGGCGCTCCTGGGGTGCAGGGCCCGAGGTGAGGTGGTAGGCAGGGCCAGGCTTCGAGGGGAACATGAGTTCATTCCATGGACAGCAGACAGGGGATCCCTGGGGAATCTGGGTCAGGCAGAGATGTGATCTCAGGAGTCAGGGTCCCTTGGCTTTATCCAGATGAGTCTATGAGCATTCCTGTCTGACGAATCCTCACTGGGACTGCAGGTGGAGCCAAGACTGAGGTGAGGGCAGGCTGAGCAGTATGTGGGCAAAGCATTGGCCAGGGGCCTGCCAGGGTCTGAGGATTAGCACACAGCGCCGAGCCTGCGGGCCAGAGGGGATAGCTATGGTATGTGAGGTCAGATATGTGATAGGATTGTGGCAGACCCTATGGGTCCCTGTGGGGACTGGCTCTTATGAGAGGCGGGAGACCTGAGGCCAGGACTGTGAACACCCCTGCCCTCCCCCAAGGCTGGAGAGTGTCTGCAGGGAGAGGGGCAACTGCCAGGCACCAAAGGTGGCAAAAGACGTCAGATTTGGAGCAACCAGTGGGACAGGGCAGGGAGAGAGGATCAGGACATGGCTGATGGCCACACATTGCTGGAGCTCCTGTGGAGGCTGGTCTGGAGGTCCCACCTGATCCCCACAGAGCCAACTCTTGACTCAGTGTGAAACTGTGAGGGCCCTCCCTCCAAAGGACAGGAAAAGCAGGGTGGTCAGACATGCAGCCCCGGGCCAGAGAGGTGAAGCCCAGGCTGGACAGGTGGGGGCCCTGCCGCTCTCTGGTTACATGGCCTCCACCCCCCGTCCCCTGCCCCTCCCCGGTACAGCACAGACCTAGGTCCTGTGCCTGGTTCTCATCTTGCTCTGCTACTTGCCAGCCATGCAGATTTAAGAAGTGACTTAACTCCTGAGTTTTCAGAGGGGAAAACTGAGGACAATGGGAGCAGCACACACCTGCTGCAGGGGCTGCTGGGAGGACGAGGTGAGCCAAGGCCCTGACTGTCGTTGTTCCTGTTGCTGTGATTTTCGGTATCACTACTGACTGGGCCGGGCTCTGGTCCCCTGGTACTTCCCTGGCAATGGCACATAGGTGGGGGTCCCCTGACAGGGTCACACAGGTGCCGTGCACAGATGCCTGCTCTGCTTCCCCCAGCACAAGCTGCCAGGTCAACATGTGCAGCTCCGTGCAGAGTCCAGAGGGCGGTGACCGCCCTAAACATCTGTTCCAAGGGAGAAGCAGAGCCGGGGCCACTGGAGACGCCTCCCCAGGTCAAGGTCCCTCCTCACATACACACACGCACAGCACAGCGGCCTCCCACCCCCCAGCCCCACGTGCACACCAGGATCCAAACCAGCTCTCCTCCCACACACACATGGAGTCCTGGTGAGCTGAACAAAAGGGGAAACTCAATGAGATTTCTTTCCAGAACTACTGTGGCAAATCAGGGTCCTAAAAGATTCTCCACACTGAAGTGGAACCAAATACCACATTTGCCCTAATTCCCCAAAGCACTCGATTCCACACAGGTTTCAGATTCCAGCTCCCGGAAGGAGAAAGCGTCTCAGGGGACCTCGGTGACCAGTCACCGCACGCGCCCCTCCTGGCCTCACAGACCTTCCACAGCCTCTTAACCCGAAAGCCCCACCTGCCCCAGCTCCGCCCCAGTACCTGCCTTGCCTTCATGGCAGATGCTGTCATCACAGCGCATCACCTCCTTCCAATCTCTTGCGAGTCTAGTTACCTGTCCGCCTCCTCTGCCTGGAGCCAAGCCCGCAGCTGGCATGGGGCACAAGACGCAGCCAGTGCTCAATGAGTCAGGAGGGCAGGACGGGTCAGAGCCCTTCCTGGTGGCCAGCAGTCACTTCCAGAGGCCTGGGAGACCCACGTGAGCCTCACGCGGTCTGCCTCGGGGCCACCACTGCCTGGGTCCCAGTGACTGAGAGCAGCGAGAGACCATCCCAAGCACAGTCCAGGCAAGAAGGCTGGGTGAGGGAGGCCATGGTTCAGTGACACGACTCACAGTGTTGGAAACCTCTGAACGGGCAGTGGCCTGGCTCCCCAGAGGCCTCATGAAGACTGAACCTGGGGATGTCTCCTCGGGGAGGCAGGTTCCCGGTCACCGAAGATGTGCAGAAAGGGACTCCTGGCAGAGGGGTGCGGGCAGGGAGCACGGCCCAGGAAGTGTGACCACAGCAGGCACCTGGGCCTGGCCCCTGTGCAGCTGGACTTCTGGCCCAGATGAGAGGCCAGGTGAATGCTTTCGTCTCCCCATCTGCACAGGGTCTCCAACTCCCAGGGCTCCTCACAGAGCACGAGAACCACGTGGCTCAAGGGGTCTCAGTGTGCGCTACTGCTGTCACTCTGGCTGCCCCCAGCTCGGTGACCCCCACACCCATGGGGGGGGTGGTTTCCAGACTCCAGCACCTTTCCTCCAGAAGGCAGTGAACTGCCCACCTGAACAGAATTTGCTGCATACACATACCTGGGCTGCGGACCCCCACCCTCCCAACAGTACATACATGCACACACGGCCCCGAAACCAGAGCAAGGGCGGAGAGAAAGCCGCTGCAGCTGCCATGGAGGAGCCCCACGGCCCAGGCTGCCACTCAGCCCAGGCAAACTTGACTAGCAGGAAGGGAAGGCTCCAGGCCGTGGAACCCCTCTTCTGTCATGCTCTCCCCCAGGCAGAGCACAGCCTCCAGGTACCCACCACTCTCTCTGTCATCAGCTCCACATGGCCTTCACAGGGGCTGGGCACAGTGTAGGTGAGACAGACAGGGAAGCCTGAGGTGCTGAGGCCACAAGTGCCATGCACACAAGCCCCAGTCACAGGGGAACAAGGCAGTGAGCCAGCTAAGGGAGCCCAGGAAACGGCCCAGCCCAACAAGGGGCTCAAGACCCTCACCGGTGCTTGCGAGCAGGCGAGGGTAACACACTGGCCAGCAGAGACAAGGCCACCATCCATCAGGACTTTGGCTGCCGCCACTGCTGTGTGTCACCGGAGTGTTCCCTGTGACCCTACTTCCCGAGATGGACATGGGGTGATACTGGGGGATAAGGCTGAGCCCTCGCAGCCCAGTGCAGCCTCAGGCTGTGCAGCCCTGTGCAGATCCCCACGGTGCTCAGGGGGTCAGCCCTTCCCCAGAGGTCAGGCAGCCGGCCCCAGCCACAGCATTGCTCCTGGAGCCCACGAAAAGGCTGACCCTTCACATGTTGGGCAGAACCACCCTCTGCTCAAGCTCAGCTTCTTCCCAAAGAGTGTCCGAAAAATGCAGCCAAATTCAGGGGAAGATCTGCAGTTTCTGTGGCCTGGGACGGCGGTGGGCAGATCTTGGGTAAGGATCTGGCCTCCCCGGGCCTCATCTGCTTCTCTACAAAGTGGGTGTGTGAGGACAGGGAAGTCCTCAAGACAGGTGCTCAGCAGCTGCTATTGTCAAAACTGCTCCCACAAAGCTCGTCTCCCCCACAACAGGAGATAGTGATGGTACAGAGACGCCAGGCCTGACTGAGGCTGGGCCCAGAGCCCCTCCCACCCCATGATTAGCAAAACCGGTGCTGCCTTGGGCTGGTGGACACTCAGGTGGGCCAAGGGTCCATGCGGTGGCTTTGCTTTCACTGGCTGCCAGGGTCCCCCTTGGAGGCTGCACACCTCACAACAAGCTGTGGGCCCTTGTGGAGCAGGGGCAGCGGGAGCAGCCTAACACATCCTAGGCAGGTTCCAAACTCCAGCCTATGACTGCAGGCAAAGCCCCACCCACCCACCACGGGCCTCAGTTTCCCTGTCTGAAGAGCAAAAGGCAGCCTGGAGGAGGTGCTCTGGCCTGGAGACTTGGACGTTTTCCATGCTGAAGGCTTCTCTGGCTGCTGGCTCTCCTCACAGCACCCAATCATCTGTGTATTCTCAGCCCTGACTGTCCCCGTCTGAGGGCTGGGTTGGGCACGTGGCCCCCCAGGTTAACCGACAGCATGGGCTTCTGTCCATGGGCTGTGGGGGCTACATCCCAACTCACACGCCTGGCCTTGAGCACCGAGCTAGCACAGACCACGAGCTCTCTGCCCCAAGGGGGGACTGAACCTGACTCGCAGAGGGATCACCAGTACTGACCCTCCCCAATGTGGCCCAGGAAAGGGGGTGTCTTGGCACCCTGCACTGACTCTCCCACCCCCACGGGGCCACGTCCAGGCCTGAACCCACCCCTCAGCGGGCATAAGGCTCACATCCCAAGCTGGGAAGGGTTCCATTATTTTTTGGGGAAACATACAGAGAGCCCCTGGACGGCCCCAAAGTCTGGGAGCAGCGGGGCCGGGCCAAAACCAGCTGCCCACACACCACTGTCCACCTGCTGATGTGTCGGAGGCGGGAGCAGGGTTTCTCAAGCACGACTCTAAGTGGAGCAGGTCACGTACAGCTTCAGGTGTACATTTTGTGGGTTATAAAAGCTACACGTGTTGATCAAAACATAAGAAACAGAGAATTAGAGAAAGGAAGTCGCCTGTGAGCACAGCTATAATTTTGGGTGTATTCCTTTCCATCTCTATTCCCGGACACACACGTCCCAGACATGTACAGATGCGGCAGATAACCTTTTCCTTCTGCAAAAAGGAGAGGCACAAGACTACAAGTGTGGTTATAGCTGCATAACATGCTCTGAAAAGGCCAGGAGCTGGGGACAGTAGTTACTGAAGGAGACTGAGTCTGCTGCTAACTTTTTTCAAAATATACCTTTTCATAAAAATTGACTCGATCCAGGTAAAAGTGTTTTGCTGTTTGAAAAGCAAATGAACAAAGAATCGTATGGATGCCAAACCAGAAGAGTGGTTCTATTGCCAAACGCTCTCTCCAGATCCGGAGAAACACGAAGGAACACGGAGGGCAAGGGCCGGCTGCCTTGAGGGAAAGCTCTGGGAAAAAGATGCCCTGTGCCGCCCCAACCACAGGGCCCCTATCCCATGGCAACCTGCTCATTGTCCCCACCTGGATAAATGGAAAACTGGAAAGCCGACAGGGGACGAGGGCTTAGGTGTGCGACCCCGCGCCCAGATCGTGACCTCTGCACACCCTCAGCTCAGACACTGGATTCCAGTGGAGATAACCCTACCCCCAGGACTGTGTACATGTCCTGAGCCAGACAGACTTGGGGCCCCTCCTCAGTCGACAACACCCCCACCACATATGGAGCGCCTGCTGGGTCCACAGCACTTAACAGAGGTGGCCAGTGATCTTCTCAGCTGCCCCAGAGGCAGGCACCTGTGTCACCCTTCCTCTGGAGCAGACACAGGGACACCAGGTAGAGGGTGAGGGGGCCTGAGACCTGCCCAGGACTCAGGGTGGTGGGGGCCTTCCCAGGACATAGAGGGATAGAGAGCCTGAAGGGGACTGGGAGTGGGGGCCTGCATCCTCAGGACAAAGGTAAGGAGGCCCTGAGGGACACTGGCACTCTGCACAGGCCCCCACACCTGATATTAGGTTATGCTCCAAGGGTGGTACCTTGCATCCACATGGAGGCTATAAGACAGACTCGCGAGGGCTTGGCAGAACTCTGAGTCTGGGCATGCTGAGGTCCTGACACAGCAAGCGACGGGCCTCAGTGTCCCCATTTGTGCAGTGGGGACAAAGAGGTTCAGAACAGCACCTGATAGAGGGAGCACTTGTTCGCTGCGTGCTGTCACTCAGCCTCATTATGAATTATCTGAACTCTGGGGGAAAACCACTATACTTTAGCAAGAAATGAGGCCAAACAAGCAGGCTGATCCAGAAGTTTTGACTTGTCCAGAAGCCCCGTACTTTCCAAGACAGGCAGACCCTTCCCTGGCTCAGAAGGGCAGAGAAAGGTGTGTAGAGCCGGCCCTGCATGATGCGGCTGCGTGAATGACAAGCAGAAAGCAGCTCGTTCTCACCACGATCTGGCTGGGGCTGGTCTGAGCCTGCAGAAGCCCCCTCACACTGCGTATCCCCTGAGGCAGGAGGGGTACAGCCAGAGCCACTGCAGGCAGTGTGTGGGGCGCTGAGCTACCCAAGGCCCAGCCTCCCTGAACCTCCGTTTCTCCTCTCACTGGTTCACTCCAGGAACATGGGGGCACTAGAATCCTCAGGGGAAACACACAGACTCGGTGCCTGCTCTCTTCCAACTACAAGTTCTGGAGCGTCAAAACAGCAGACAGCTTCAGAAAGAGTGGGAACTGGCAACAAAGAGAGTGTGTGAAATAACAAGGGGAGATGCACAGCTGGGGGGAAGGGATGCTGCTTCAGGCCATGCCCAGAGACAGCCTCTCTGAGTGCCATTTGCGCTGAGACATGAAGGCGCCGAACAGCCCAAAAGAGGGAACAGCAAGTTCAGAGGCCCTGAGGCAGAACCTGCAAGGGGCTGATACGCTGGTGTAAGAGGATGTCAGGTGGCAGAGGCCAGCTGATGGGGTGCAGGGCCCTGGAGGCCAAAGTAAGCGTTTTTGTCTTTACCCCACCTGACAGGGCGGTTACGCATCTGGAAGGTGGTTGGTGTATCCACTCTCAGAGGCCGCAGGGCAGGACCTGGCTTGAAAACTCAGCCCTGGGGCCTCCCCTCCCCAGGACAGAGCCTAGGCCTGCGCCACCACACCCCGACAGAGAGTGTTAGCTGAAGACCCCTAGGCCCAGGAGCCATCCCAGGATTCCCAGATGAGCACAACAGAGGACCTGGGAGAGTGTTAGCACAGGCTCTGACACAGGTGCATCCACGCGTCCAGACAAAAAGTGGCAAACCTGTTCCTGGGCCACCTGAGCCTGAGGCTCTCCACAGAGGCGGGGCACCCCTGGAAAGGGGGCTACTGCAGAGACCTGCAGGGTGGGGACTTCCCCTCCCCCAAAGCTTAGCTTCTGAAACTGGGGAGTCCTAGGCCACTGGCCCCCAACTCCTCAGAAAAGGGGAGCTGTTAACTAAGCATTTCTTGGGACCCCAAACCCCACAGACGCTGGTCCCCCAAAATACGTGCTGTCTAGGGCCCCTGGAGGGTGAAGGAGCTGGCTAGCTGACTGGGGTTCACAGGACTCCCAGGCCAGGCGCCATTCCTACCCAGGCCAGTTCTAGGAGACAAGAGCTCCCGAACAGTCCACTTGCCAGCTCTGACAGCATTCATTTCCATCTCCACTCACTTGGTTTCAAGCGAGAAGGGACGTTATTTGCTCAACAAATATTGTCCACGATAACTCAACCAGACAAGCAATATTTTCTGCCATCCTAATAACCACTCAGCACACAGCGGTGGCAGAGAGAGGGGGCTAAAATATGATCCTCCCTCTCCCCATGTGAATAGAAACCTCGAGGAGAGGGAGGAGAACAGGAAGAACCCTCAAGTATCCATTTTATCACGGCCTCCATGCAAGTTCAGCAGTGCTCACCTCCCTAGCACATCCTGAACTGAATCAAGTGATATTTTGGCAACATAAACACAATTGAAAAAGACTGAGTAGCCAGGCAGCCCCTAGTTTGGACAATATAATTTAGAGATTTTTCTCCCCAGCTCCTTAAAACACCAACAGGCCCGCACCCCCCGCGGGGGGGCCGGGTCCTCCCGGAGCAACCCTCTAGGCGCGTGGGGCCCACGCAGCCCTGGGAGCCCTAAGGGGGTGGGTTGTGCCCATGCTCCAGGGGCTTCTTTTTCGCGACTCCGTGGCAACATGCTCGCGGGGGCCCACCTACCTCCAAGGCCTCCAGCGTGCTGAAGCTGGCAATGGCGAAGCCGTCGATGACCTCTTCCTCCTGAGAGCTGGACTCGCGGCGGCGGCGGCGCGGGGGGCGCGCGGCGGCGGCGCGGGGCGGGGGCGCGCGGGGCAGGCCCGTGTTCTCCTTGCCGGGCCCGGGCTCAGGCTCGTCCCCCGACGACGCGCTCTGGTCGCGGGCGTCGCGGGCCGCCTCCCGGCGCCGGCCACGGTCCCGCTGCGCGCGCGAGCGCCGGCTCTGACGGACCTTGGCCTCCATGGCGCGCGGTGACCTTGCGGCCGCGCCGTCGGGCTCCCGCTCCGCTGCCGCTGCGCTACTCGGCCCCGCCGGGCTTGTTGCGGTCCGCGCGGACTCGGGCCCTGGGCGGCGGCGGGCGGCGGGTCGGGCCGGACATGCCGCGCGGGTAGCCTCAGCCCCGGGCCCTGCGCGGCCTGGGCGCCCCGGCGCGGGAGGCCGCGCGCATCGGCGGGGCGGCCGGCGCTCAGCGGCCGTCGGCCGCGGCCCCGAGGGCACGCCCCATGCGCGACTGGCGGCGGGCGAGGGCTGGGCTGAGGCCCGACAAGCGGGCAGGCGGGCGGGGCGCTGAGCGGGGCTGAGGCGCCGGGGCTCGTGAGGCGGCGGTGGCAGCGGCGCCCCGAGCGGATAACAACTGACGTACTTCCGCCAGGCAGCCGGCGCCAGAGGAAGTGGGCGCTTCAGCGGAGCCGACGTGAGCCCCGCCCCGCCCCGCCCCCTCCTGGCCCCGCCCAGGCCGCGCTTTGCCCCTTCAGCCTGGCCCCACCGCCCCGCCTCCGGTCCCGCCCCACCCAAGCCCCGCTCCGCCCCACAGACCCGCCCCGCCCTTACCCCGCCTCTTGGGGGAGGGAGCTGCGGGGCCGCGCCCCTTCCCGCCCCTCCGCACGCACCTGGGCAGGCGTCCCAGCACGTGGGAGGTGTAGGGAGCTGAAGTGCTACCGTGACTTTCTGTTTGCCTGTTTTGGGAGGGGCGGGGGGTTCATCACTGCGCCTCCGCAGCCGCGGCCTCGTTCCGATAGAATCTATCAATGGGAGCTCTTAAGCGGAAAAGGGGGGGCCTCTCCAGCCAAGCGAGACATATGCGCGGAGGGGCACGCTCACCGTCAGCGCCCTCCCCCGCCCCCGCAGCTGGGGGAGGGTGAACAGAGTTGGGGAGTCCAGGTTCCCACCCGCGATGGGAGGCCCAAGGGTGGGTAGTCCTCGACGTCCTTTCAGATCCAGGGGCGGGTAAGGGATTTACTCGGTTCGAAGAGGGGGACAGACCATCTCAGCCCAGAGAGGGGGCATGTTAAAGATGAGGATTTTTCACTCCCTCATATCCTGCGCCCCAGTCTAGGACTTTTTCACGTGTCTCCTGCCTCTCGTTAAGTGGTCTTCCTGCAGGCTGGTTTTGTCCTTCCATGGCTTCCCGTGCTCTCCACCGCCCCCTGCCCAGGCACCTGATCTTTGGGCTCTATTATGGGGAGGGAGAAGTTCTACACGAAGTGCATTCCCTCTACCTTTTCCTGGGTCAAGTTCCCCACCTCACCCCTCTGGGTGGGAAGCCCCCCGGGGATGCCTCGTTTGCATAGAGACAGCAATTTGGGCTGCGGGGGCTGCTCCCCTTCCAGGGCAGCATGGTGGCAGGAACGGATGAGAGGGGGCAGCTGGAGAGTTGAAAAATATAAGGAGGAACTTCCTCTTTCACCCATGGGAGACTGCGGTTAAGGACCCACTGCGGGTGGGGAGGGACCGCTGTCTTCCTCAAATCTTAATATCATTAATTCATTTAACACCTATTTACTAAATACCCTGCAACCGACACTGTTTGTGTTGCTCTAGTGGATGAGACAAAGGGCCCTTTTAGAAGTGAGTGAGAACCTGAACACAGAGCCGAGTAGCATAATGTTGAAGAGTAACCTGAAGATGACTGAAGAGGGAGTTGTCATAGGAAGTGGGCATGGGGTGGTCCCGGAAGCCTCTCAGAGGAGTGGTAATTTGAGCTGAGACCTGCCAGATGAGAAGCCAGCCAGCCCGGGGGCCCCAGTGTGAGCAGGGCAGGGAGGTGTGTGGTCTGGGTTGTCACAGGCTGTTGACAGGGTTGTCCCTGGGGACAGTGGGGAAAGCAGTACTCCAAACATCCTGATACAAGGGGTGGGGAGCCCAACCTGCCAGCCTCCAGTTCACCCAGGCCCATCCTGTCCAGCTCTCTCTGCTCTGGGCCCTCCTTCCACCCTCTCCTAGTCTCCTTGGGGGTGGGAGCAGGATCCCCCTCTCCCTTTCCCATTCCAGATTTTATTATCACTCGGACTTCCCCAGCATCCCCTTTGGTTTTTAAGAGCCTTGTTAGAAAGACGGAAAGCTTCCTGGGCTTTCCTCCTACCCTAATTCTCCTCTGAGGATGGAAGGCCTGAAATTTGTGTTTGCAGGGGCAGGAGGTGGGGGTGGTCCCAGGGGTAATACTTAAGGATTTCGTTTGGGAAACAGGCCCTTGGGCCTGCCTGCCCATCCCCAGTGGGGCTTCCAGGCCCCATACTTGCTCTGGAGGCCTGGAGTCCTCAGAGACCTGCAGCCTGGGCTGCTGAGCTGATCTTGGGGACTGCAGGGGGCTTCCTTTCTTGTCACCCCTTTCCTACCTCTAGCACAATGCTTGGGAAGGCCCAGGTTTTGGTGTTGAGGTTTTCAAGTATAGGAATGACTGTCTGTTCATCTCCCCTTGAAGACACTTGGATGTGTTCAGGGTGAAGGATGGGATCACTGTAGGCTCCCTGTGGGGACTCCTCTCTGGGTTTCTTAGCTTTCCCGGGGAGAAGCCCCCCAAGGATTTTCCCTCTTTCAATTCATTTCCAGGTGGCTGGCCAGTGTCTTAGGGACCAGCCACCATCTCCTGGGTACAGGATCCTGGGCACAGGAAACCTCCCTTTAGGGGAGAGGCAGAGTGGGGTGGGAGGAGGCCAGAGCCTGCTTGCCTGCCTTGTGCTCATCCCCCCTGCGCCCACCTATGCACATCATAGGGGTTCAAACGGTAAAGAACCTGCCTGCAATGTGGAAGACCTGGTTTCAATCCCTGAGTTGGGAAGATCCCCTGGAGAAGGGCATGGCGACCCACTCCAGTATTCTTGCCAGGAGAATTCCATGGACAGAGGAGCCTGGCGGGCTAGAGTCCATGGGGTACCTCTCCCAGGGCTCCAAACCTGCTCCTGAGGGTTTGCAGGAGCCTGCAGAGCTAAGCGCTGACACCTCCACTCCCTGCTGGTATAAGGGGTGGCAGGGCTGCTGTTCTGCTCACTTTCCATATGTTCTTGCACACACATTTGTTCTCTTCTTCCTGGAGGGGGATGGGGGGGTCTTTGGAGTGCAGACACCAACAGTGGCTAAGGGATAGCTTCAAGACCACGCTAGTGGTATTTTCTAGATCTATGCCGTCCAGCCCAGAAACCACCAGCTTGAGATGTGGCTCATGCAACTAGAAAACTCAACTGTGCATTTTATTTATTAACTTCAATCTGAAATGAAATAACCCCTGTGACTGGTGGCTACCATGCTGGCCAGAGCAGTTCAAGAACCTAAGCTCTAACCTCAGCTCCTCTCTTCAGACTGTGAGCGGATGGTCTAACTTCTCTGCCTCAGCTGTCCCTTCCATAAACCTGGAGTGGGGTGGGGTGGGGTGGGGTGGTGATGACATGCTTCCTGTGGTGGGTGGTCTGAACATTCACCTAGAATCACTCAGGGGCCACGGGTTTTGTCAACATACCAGAGATCCTTCCCTTCCTGGTCCTACTTGGGGTTTGAGATTTGCATTTCCAACAAGCTGGGGCTGCGAGTCTGCAGACCACAGGTTGTGAGCCCCTCTTGTTTTCGTGTTTACCAGTGTCCCAGAAAATGGGCGCCTTCGCCCCTTGCTCCGCCTCTCTAGAGAGGTATTTGCCTTCTGGACCTGGATCCTGATGAACTAGGTTTTTCCTTCCTCTCTGCCTTCCCACTAGACCCCTTGGGGCCCTTGGGGCTCAGCTACAGCCAGCCCAGGTCTTTCCTTCCGCCTCATCCCATCCCTGAGGACTCATCCTTCCTCCAGTACAATAGGGGAAATGGGTCCTTCCCACAGGCTGCTGCTGCTGCTGCTAAGTCACTTCAGTCGTTTCCGACTCTGTGCGACCCCATAGACGGCAGCCCACCAGGCTCCCCCGTCCCTGGGATTACAGGCTAGACACTGCCAAAAGAAGCTTTGCCCCACCCCCAGCCTGCTGGCCCAGTGCTGTGTGATTTCAATCCTAGCCTTCACCATATCCCACCCCCAGAGTCAAGTCCTCACCTGGTCACCACATGAGCGTCCTCCCCAGAAGATTTCTGAGAGGCACTGATGAAAATTATCTGCTTCCAGGGTGGCCTGGAGCTCAACCCCATCAGTCTTTGCTATTTGGCTTTGCTTTAGAGTCACTTCTCTTCTGTCAGGCTCTGAGCAATGTTAATTGACATGGAATTGTATTCAAAATTGAATTTGCCCTCACAGATCCATTCAGGCCCTATAAATCATCAGAGTCAGCTGCTCCTTCGGGGTTCAAACACACTTTCAGTTTGTCGGGTGACAGCCAGAAAATGAGTTCTGGCTCACAGACCAGCCCGTAGTGCAACGTCTGTGAACAGCTGTTTGCTCCACCATGGTGAGAAATGTTGGTTTCAGCCTTTCCAGTATCCATGCAACCTCCTTCTGGCAGCAGCACTTCAGTGTTCTTTGGACACTTAGCCTATTTCGGTGGATGCGGTCTGGGAGGGGCCGACAGCTCACTACAAGCTTTTCTCTCTCCTAACCAAAGAGGCAGGTGTCCTAGTTTCTGCAACAATGCTGTGTGACAAACAGCCCTAGAATGTCTGTGACTTAGAACATGAACTATTTCTGTTTTGCTGATAAGGCTGCAGGTTCCTGGAAGGGCTCTGCTTCAGACTGTGGGTCAGGTTCAGGTCTGTTCCAAGGGTCTCTCTCTGGGACCCAGGCTGCAAGAGGTGAGCTACTTGAGGCATTTTCTTTGCAAAACTCACAGGGCCAAACCATATTTCAAGGCACAATGGATGGAAGTCTGTGCTTTAAGCCTATTGTGTCTGCTTGCATCCTGTCCAAAGCAAGTCACTTGGCCAAGACTGTCACCCATGGGGAAGGAAGTTGATGCCTTCCAGTCCATTGTGGGGAAGGCGGGAGGGTGGCATTGTAGTCATGTGGCAGGGGGTGGGTGTGGAGTCTTGCTTCAGAGAGGAGGTAAAGATTGGGGACTATATTCCCATTTGTCACAATAGAGGGCCCACATACCAATTCAATGTCCTGTGCCAAAATTAGAATCTTTTTTGGGGGGGGGTGGAGCCATGCTGCTCGCTCAGCTTGTGTTATCTTGGTTCCCCCACCAGGGATCGAACCTGTGCCCCCTGCAGTGGAAGTGTAGAGTCCTAACCGTTGGACTGCCAGGAGATTCCCTAGAATCTGTCTTAAGCTGGGTATCCAAGGAATTGAAATTTGGGATATACTCATCCCAAGTGTCGGAGAAGGCAATGGCAACCCACTCCAGTACTCTTGCCTGGAAAATCCCATGGGCGGAGGAGACTGGTAGATTGCAGTCCATGGGGTCGCTAGGAGTCGGACATGACTGAAGCAACTTAGAAGTAGCCGCAGCAGCATCCCAAGTGTGCCCCTCCTAATTCTTGCACCTCAGGATCTTCTCTGTGCTGGAGCTTTGAGCCCCCTGCTGCTCCGGGGGCTGACCCCCACCTGCCGGCTCTGTCCACTTCCCGTCTCTTCATCAGCCCTAACTCAGATGTCTCTTCTCCCCAAAGTCCAGTTGGCGGCTCCGTGTTGGGTTGACTCAGCTGAGTGGGAACATTTCTCAGAATTCCCCTCATTGTGTGGCCAGTCAGGATGGCCCACCTGAGAATTCGTGTGCTCTGGCAGGCAGAAGTGACAGCGAGAGTGCTCATTTCTCCTCCAGGGCCCCTAAAGGTGCCGGGTCTACCACCATCCCTCATGCATGGATCGGAATCCACTATTCCCCATCTCCAGAGGCTCAGACAACTCCTTCTGCAGCCCCGGGGGCTTCCTGTATCTCCTGCCACCCGCTAGAGTCCTGAGGCAGGGTTGGCTTTGTGGGCGGTCCCTCTGGAGCTCAGGTGTGTCCAGACTCTGCATCTTTACAGATGCCACCCGACCTTCTGACCACCCTAGAGACACACAGACAACACCTGGTAGGGCTGTCTCTGCCAACCCATCTGCCCATCGGGGAAGGCCCGGCTTTGGTGCCCAACCGCACAGACAGTGCATCTCTCTGGGCCTGAGGCCTCTCCAGGTACAGGTGCCCTCTTGGTCTTCTCCCCTTCATGGGCTCATCAGCTCCGGGAGAGCAGCTGTGGGCCTAACTCAGTGATGGCATGCAGTGGGCCCCTGAGTGTCCTTTGTCTGAGGCACCCAGGTTTCAAACACCATGCTTCCCTTGGCTTCTTTGTTTATCCAGCAAACGTTTCTTGAGCTCCTTGGAACTCCAGAGTTTATCTCTAGTTATGGAGAACCTGCTTCACAGGTGGTACCAGTGGTAAAGAACCCACGTACTAGTGCAGGAGATGTAAGAGACATGGGTACGATCATTGGGTTGGGAAGATCTCTCGGAGGAGGAAATAGCAAAACCCTCTCTAGTATTCTTGCCTGGAGAATCCCATGGACAGAGAAGCCTGGTGGGCTACAGTCCATGGGGTCACAAAGAACCAGACATGATTGAAGCAACTTAGCACACGTGCCTGGAGAACCCAGAGATGAGCAGGACAGCGTTGGATTTGTCAGATTTTAATTGGCTATTGTTGCAAGTGGCAGACACCCAAGTTCAGCTTCTACTGACTTGGGCAGGAGGAGTGTATGGAGGACATGGGGGATGGGGTGGGGTGTTCAGGAGCCTCTGGAATGGGGAATCAGGCACATGTCCATGCTCCGAGGGGTGGTGGCTGCTCTCAGAGCTGCTTCCCTCTCTACTACTTCATGCTCTTTGTAAACACTAGACCTTAGTCACAACAGGCTAGGTTACAGTGTAAGATGAGCTCTGGAAGTGCAGTGCTTACCACCATATCTTTTTTTTTTCTTTTTTTTTGGCTGCGATGGGTCTTTGTTGCTGCGTGTGGGCTTTCTCTAGTTGCGGCGAGCAGAGGCTACTCTTTGTTGCAATGCACGGGTGGAGTACAGGCTCTAGGCATAGGCTCAGTAGATGTGGCACACAGGCTCAGTTGCCCTGCGGCATGTGGGATCTTCCCAGACCAGGGGTTGAACCCATGTTGCCTGCATTTGCTGGTGGGTTCTTAACCACTGGACCACCAGGGATGTCCACATTGTATCGTATTCCTGCTCCACGTGATCATTCAGGGACCAAGGCCGGTGGAGGGTCTGCTGCCCGGAACACTGTTGGTTGCCCCAGTCATGTAAGAGAGCTGAGAGGGAATGCCAATTCATCATGTGGTGGCCCTGAAGTCACACAGGGCAGACAGACACTTGGGTCCCCAAAACACAAGAGGGGGCTTGGGGTGAGAGGGTCTCACAGGTATTTATAAGCAGTAGATGTTTCTCCAACAGTGTTTACTAGCACTGGAGTATAGACAGGAGCCACTACGCACCAGCTGTTAGAACTCTCTGGATTCACACGCAGAAGCCCTATTTTCTGGTCTTTCATAGAGCTCATGAGGTCTGGAGTCTCAGGTTAACCCTGGTCAGCATATTACTGAGCACCCACTCTGCACCAGGCTCTCTGTGGGAGACATAAGACACCATGCCTGCTTGAAGCACAGCATCTCCATTTCAGAGATTCCAAATTTGATCTGAATTCTGTTGTGGGCTCACTTTTTTGGCAGGTGGAAGGTCGAGGCATTTGAACACCTTTAGGCAGAGTCCAAGCTTCCTCTGCTACAATCCCCACCATTCCCTATTCCCTTCTACCCACAGGCCTCACGCATCGGGTTCCTGCCTGTCTCCACAGATATTTGTTGCCCTGGATTTCCTTATCTGCTTGTTCAAGTTACTCTTTAAGCCTAGTGTCAGATAGTTCTAGAGAATTGATGACTTGGCCTGACTTTGGCTGACCTTTAGAAATTCAGGTTGAAAAATTTTACTCCAAATACAGACTGGAAAGCCTGAGTGCTGAAGGTTGGCATCTCCTGGAGTTGTGCATTGTTCCACCTGTGTGGATGTACACTGAGACCCTGGTCTGTGGGAAAGGGAACAGACTGAGATAGGCCAGTTCTGGAACTTGGCCACCATGCTGTGAGGAAGCTCAAGCCACTGCCCATGGCCAGGTCTTCTTTTCCCTCCTTCTCTCACTCTTCAGACCTTGCATGGCTCATCCTTCACTTGCCACTGCCTTTGGGGCTCTGCAGAGACTCGCAGAATCCACTGGAGCTCTTTCTGTTGTGAAGGACCTAAACCCAACCCAACTGGCATACATAGAAAGAAAGGATTTTATTCCTGTAGCTGAAAAGGACAGATATAGCTTGACCTCGGGTTTCAGATAATCTACCAGGATTCCACCTCCCGCCATCAGCTCTGCTGTCCCCTGTGTTGGCCCTGTTCTTGGCCAGGCTCACACCCTAGGGAGCAGAATGGGAGCAAAATCACTTGAAACGGAAGCTCCCTGATCACATTCTACCAGGGCAGTGACCCTCGTGAGACGGTCCTTGTAAAATCCTAGGGTTCACTTTGATTGGACTCACTTGGGTTATTTGCCTATCCATGATCAAACACTGTGACTAGGGGGATGGTGACATTGACAATAAAAGCAGTTATTGAGTGCTCATCAACAGCCAGAGTGAAACTGAAAGTTGCTCAGTCGTGTCCAACTCTTTGCAACCCCAGGGACTATACAACCCACGTGATTCTCCAGGCCATATTACTGGAATGGGTAGCCTTTCCCTTCTCCAGGGGATCTTCCCAAATCAGGGATAGAACCCAGATCTCTCACATTGCAGGCAGATTCTTTATCAGCTGAGCCACAGGGAAGCCCAAGAATACTGGAGTGGGGGTAGCCTATCCCTTCTCCAGTGAATCTTCCCAACCCAGGAATTGAACCAGGGTCTTCTGCATTGCAGGCAGATTCTTTACCAACTCAGCTATGAAGGAAGCCCTGAACCAGGTATTATTGACCCCAGATCACCACCATCACCTTCATCATCACCATCATCATCACCTTCACCTTTTCATCACCTATTTCACCATCGTCCTCCTCCTCTTCCTCATCATCACCGTCACCATCACCATCATCAACACCCCAATACTGAAAGTGGAGATGGAGATGGTAACAGCGGTGAGGGATGCAGGGACGAGTTCTCTGGCCACCAGGGTCTCCAGCCCAGATGTTAGGCAAGAGTGGGGTATGCCTGCATGGGGAGAGTCAGGGGAGCACATTGGAAAGATCAGAGCCAGGACCAGCCTTTACTGAAGGATCAATATATTGGCTTCAGGCTCACCTCTGTGGGGTCTCTTCTCACAGATGCAGTGTGCTGAGGGGACATGAGGACTTGCCTATAGTTGGGGTAAGTTGTGAAATTTTCCTACAAGAAGGCAGAGTTGGATGTGGGGATAACCTCTTCCCAGTCCCTCAAACCCCTCTTGGAACACCCACACCAGGCCTTACAGGGAGTGCTGAGGGCCATGAGTACCTATCCAGGCTGATGGACACACCCTGGCTCCCACCCAAGCCTCACTCTGGCTGAGCCCAGGCAGAAGCCAGCCTAGGAGGCTCCATCTGCAGGGTCAGGGTTGGGCAAAGAAAGAGTCCCAGGGCAAACAGCTGGGCACAAGTTGGAACACAAGGGTGGACATAAGATAAAGCTTCTTGGCTGGCTGTGCACAGATAAGGCTCTTCTTGCCCTGGCAATCCAGGAGGCTTAAACTTCCGTTAAAGAGATGACACTCAGCCCTTCCTAGTTCTCTGTGTGCCCTGACACTTTTCTGAAAATGGAGAAAGGCTGACATCACAAATAAATTCTTTTGGGGTTCCCCCTGATGGCACAGAAATGGGGGATTCTCAGAGCGAGGGGCCACTGTGGGCACCAGTTCCCATGACACAGAGACCAAAGCTCCTAGGTGGAGATGTTCAAAGTCACACAGGGTAGGTTAGGGTGGAGCCTGGACATAACCCACTTGTACGAATCTTTTTAGGAGCCAAAGAGTGTTAGGGAGGGCTCTCATCAAAAGTGACAGAAACCCAATCCAATGAGGCATGAATAAAAATGGAACCGTGTTACCTCAGGTAATTGGAGATGCCAGGGATACTGGTTTCAGGTATGGCTTGATCAAGAGGTCAACCCAGGCCAACACATCTTGGGTGTCCCTGACTCTATGTTCAGCCATTCACCTTTGCTGAGTGTTGGCACAGATCCAGGAGTATCAGTGGTTTGACTAAGGTTATCTGCCCAGACCTGGACCAATCTTTGACATGGGCAGAGGGAGGGGGAGTGATACCTGCTGACAGATCAGATCTGGGTTTGACCAAATTGAGGGTGGGTCCCCTGAGACTGTACTCACAGGGGGAGGCTGCTCCTCAAAGCAGGCTGAGGTGACTTTAGCGAAAAGTGGGAGAATGGACATGGACAGGCAGAAAGAGCTCCACCCCCACAATGGGGTTCCCCTGGCTCTTACAGATGCAGTGGGGCTTGGCATCTTCAGCCCCTCCCAGGGAAGGCCCCAGTTGTTCTCACTGAGGCCCACTGGGAGCAGGTGCCCTTCACGTGTGTACTCTGGGTGCTGGGCCCGCAGCCTGGCTGGGGGGTCCCAGGGGAGCGGGTGTGTCAGGCTGCCAGGAGGCCCACATGCTCTGGGCTTTTCCATGGCAACAGCTGGGCCAGCTGGCAGCTCAGCAGGCACTTCACGAGCCTCTCAGAGGCTGTGAGGCCGTGTCCTGCATGCTGATGAGGGAGGGAGCCAGGCTTGAGGGCACGTTCCAGGCGTGCATTGGTGACACAGCTGCCAGCAGGCAGGGGGAGGCCTGGGACTCCACGGAGGGCCAGGCAGGGCTGGAACCAGCTCACCTTCCCTGATCCTGCAGGGTCTCCTGGGCTCGGGTGCAGTGGCTCAGAGCCTGGCTTTGAAGTCAGCATGACATCATGTGGGTGAATGACCGCAAATGCTGTGCGCTCAGCAGTCCGGGCCTCAGTTTCCTCATCTGTAGGAGATGATGAAGGTGAGAGAGGACAGCGAAAAATCTGGCTTAAAACTCAACATTCAAAAAACTAAGATCATGGCATCCGATCTCATCACTTCATGCCAAATAGATAGGGAAATAATGGAAACAGTGATATACTTTATTTTCTTGGGCTCCAAAATCACTGCGGATGGTGACTGCAGCCATGAAATTTACAGATGCTTGCTCCTTGGAAGAAAATCTATAACAAAGCTAGACAGTGTATTAAAAATCAGAAATATCACTGCCAATAAAGGGCTGTATAGTCAAAGCTATGATTTTTCCAGTAGCCATGTATGGATGTGAGAGTTGGACCATACAGAAGGCTGAGCGTTGAGGAATTGATGCTTTTGAATTGTGGTGCTGGAGAAGACTCTTGAGAGTCCCTTGGATAGGAAGGAGATCAAACCAGTCAATCCTAAAGGAAATCAGTCCTGAACATTCATTGGAAGGACTGATGCTGAATCTCCAATACATTGGCCACCTGATGCAAAGAGCTGACTCATTGTAAAAGACCTTGATGCTGGGCAAGATTGAAGGCAGGAGGAGAAGGGGGTGAGAGGATGAGATGGTTGGGTGGCATCATCTACTCTATGGACATGTTTGAGCAAACTCCAGGAATTAGTGAAGGACAGGGATGCCTGCTGTGCTTCAGTCCCTGGGGTCTCAAAGAGCCAGACATGGTTGAGGGACTGAAGAGCAATGTCATAGAGTTGTTGAAAATTGTAGGTTTAAATGAAATAAAATCAATCAGGCACTCTCTACCTGGGCCTTTTGAGGAAGGTGTAGAAAGAGACAGGCACCAGGAACTGGCCTCAAAAGAAATGCTGGACGATGGCCTTCAGGCAGACAAAGAATAATTTAGGTCAGAACTCAGGTCTGCAGAAGGAAAGAGGGTTGGAGAAGGAATAAATGAAGGCAGAATAAAATTTTTTCTTTTTCTTATTCTAATTGTCCTACAGGTAACAGTTTCTTCAAAATGATACCAGCAGAGTGTATTGGGTGATTATAGTTCATGGGGACATGAACAAGGTCATGGGGACATGAACGAGGCAGTGTTCCCCGGAGAGGAGGCAGAAACCAGCCAGTGTTATTGAAAAGGTGCTGCTTGCCGTGTTATTGAAAACGGACTTGGATTGGTTGTGAATGTACATTGCAAACTCTGGGGCAACTGCTAAACATTTTTTTTTTTTTTTTTAACAAGAAGGGTAGTTGCTGTGTTGCAAAGGGACACAGGTGTGTTTGGGGCATGGGTGTCCCCGGAGGAGAGAGGAAGGAGGGTCCCATCTGAGACTGAAGGGCGGAGGGGAGGGGACAGATGCAGGAGCAGAGACAGCAGGACAGACACATGAGAGGGAGAAAGGAGGAGACCCCATTGGGCAGGGCGCCTGCAGGAGCTGTGGTCCAGGTAGGTGGAGGGCCACAGTCAGGGGCCCTCTTTCTCTGGCCCCTGGCCCTGCTCTCCTCCTGGTGCTCCCTTGGCTGGACTCAGTGGTGGTCAGAGAGCAGGGAGCCTCTGACTTGTCCTTTCCAGGCCCAGAGCAGGATGGTGAAGGCTGGGGCAGAGAAATTCCAGGAAAAGCACAGATGGGTGACCTGCTGCCCCCTACTTCCTCCCCCCTCCCCCCCACCCCAGCTGCTAGGATGCTTGTTTCTATTCCTGGGCTCTAATTCCCCGCCCCCGCCGCTTGGGGGTCTGGAACCTAAGTGATGGGCGGGGACTTTGTCCTTAGAGGCTATGCTCTCACATTGCTGGATCTAGTCCTCAGGATGTTTCAATTACCGTCTTTTTAACGACCTCAAACAGATTCTCTGCCCACCAGGGAGAGACGGCGGCGGTGTGCCAACAGCCAGCCCAGCAAATTTAATCAGTGATGATACTCATCTGACAAATCCAATCCTTCTCCACCCCACAGCCTCCAGCGACCACAGGCCGGGAGCAGCAGGGAAGCACTGGGGCCAGCTGGGTGGGGACAGCCCCCGGGCCTCTCAGGGCTGTGGGGTGGGGGGAACCAGGGAGGCTCCTGGCACCCACCAGCTGTTGGTGACAGCCGCTTCCGTCTGATTCACCCCCCAGCCCCTTCACAGCCCCTCCAGGGCTCTGTCGGAGGGTGAATTCGGGTTGTTGTTCAAACAAGACTGATTTTGGCAAAGCCCGTGGGGTGGATGTACTCTCACAACTGTCGCCCGGTGTGTGGTTTCCTGGCTGCTGTAACCGAGGGCCACCACACAGGCACTTCTCAGTCTGGAGGTCAGGAACCTGGGGTCTCATGCGGGTCGGGGGTTGGCAGGGTGCACAGGAGGTTGTCTGCCCCATGGACTCAGGCACCCAGCTGGACCCCGCTATTGAGGGCCGCCTGCAGTCAGCCCATAGCCCCCACCCCAACGAGACACAGTGAGTCGGATGGCTGACAGTCGATGGTGAGGGCTGGCAAAGACAGAGTCCAGGAAGCTTAGGAGGCCGGGGCGGGGAGGCTTCAAGCAGAAACTTAGGTAAAGCCCCGAGGAGTGGCCCTGCTGTGCCAGTGGGAACAGCACACGCACACGCGGTCACCACTAGGCTGGGGGCAGAGGCTGAGAGTGCAAGCAGACGGTCCAGGACCCCATGGGCCCAGCATATGTCCCCTATGTCCCCTGGGTGTGATCTGTAGCCTGGGTCAAGGTCAGACCCATGCACTGAGGGACCCTTGGCTCATCAAAGGCACACCAGGCCTGGGATGGAGCCCTCAGAGCAGGAGCAGGAAGCCCCGGCAGCCTAGGAGAGACCCGCCGCGCACACGGAAGTGATGGAAGGTCACCTTCAGCTCCCACAGGGCCAGCACTTTCCCAGGGAGGCAGCAAGGGACCAGGTGCCAGAAGAGGGGGTCAGCCCATGTCATGGCCCAGTACCCGGCTCCTTAGGCCCGGACAGCACCCCTGGAATCTGGAAGGTGCCCCCATTTCTCCTCCAAACTCACATCCTGCCAGGCAATTCACTGATTCCAAGTGCTATTGATTGATGAAGCGCATGCTCTGTGCTGGGTGTTTTCTCATCACCAGAGTGCAGTGAGGCCAAGCAGAGAAGGTTCCCCCACAGGAGTCTGGATAGCAGTTGTGCTGCTTATTCTATGATAGTTGTTGTTGTTTAGTTGCTAAGTCATGTCCGATTCTTTTGCAACTCCACGGACTGTAGCCCACCAGGCTCCTCTGTCTATGGGATTTCCCAGGCAAGAATACTGGACTATTGGCATTTCCTTCTCCAGAGGATCTTCCCAACCCAGGGATCAAACCTGCGTCTCCTGCATTGGCAGGCAGGAGACCGCTGAGCCACCAGGGAAGCCCTCTGTGAGAGTTAGCCAACCTCAAAGTTAGGGGGAGCCCAGGGCACACAAGTCCCCCAGTTCTGACACCACCTGCAAGTCCAAGGTCCCCGAGATCCCCTCGAGTTGGACTACCCCCTGGGAGGCCTCCCGACCCCTCAGGGCCCTGTTCTCACTGTCCAGGTTAGCTGTAGGCAAGGGGCATGGATTATTATCAGCCAAGGGACTGGCTTGGGGCAGACCCAAGAGACCCTGAACATGAGCCCCTGGTGTCCTTCCCGTGGGGCTGTGGGCAGAGCTGACTCCCCGGCCCTGGTGTGTGGCAGCACGCATGGGGCACTGCCAGCCAGGGGCGCCTCACGTTGGTGTCCAGTCTTTACCGGGGCTGCAGGGCCCACATGGTTGCCATCAGTTTCCAACCCCTCTGGAGAGGGAGAAGACCCTGCTGTGAACCCCATCAGGGGCTCTGATGGGCCCTGGCCCCATAAACAGTCCTCCCAGTAGATAGGACACCGGAACCTGGGGTCCCTCCCAGAGCCTGACACAGGCCAGCCCTCAGTTTGGGGTTCAGCGGGGGTTAACTCTACACCCTCTGTGGAGCTGGCTTGCTTTTGTGGGCATCTCTCAGGGTCTGAGGCTGGAGTTCAGCGGGGGTTAACTCTACACCCTCTGTGGAGCTGGCTTGCTTTTGTGGGCATCTCTCAGGGTCTGAGGCTGGAGCAGATTGAGGAGTCCCATGGCAGGGGTCAGAATGCAGTGCCTGCCTCTCAACATCCTTCCACGAGGCAGAGACTCACAGTTATAACTGCCAACAGTGCTATCTGGGGCCCATCACCATGCTCTGGGCCAGGTGGGGCAGGGAACACACCCAGTGATCACGTGGTGTGGGGCTGCTAAGGCTCCGGCTCTCAGTCACTCAGGTGACACGGCTCGGGGACCTGCTGCTTGCTGGTGTTCTAGGCCTGGGGTGCAGCTACATGCAGCTGCCTGCTATGTGTCTTGTCCGGCACAGACAGAGAAATAAGGCAGGAAGAGGGTAGGGAACAAAGGTATGGAAAGGGCAGGGTGGGGCTGGCTGAAAAGGTGCCTTACCTGACGGGGGTGAGCAGGCTGCCCAGGGCCAGCGGTCGGGGGAGAAGCTGGAGGGGCAGCTCTGGGGCATGTGTGCGGGGGCTGTCGCCTGTCACTGCTGTGATACCACCTTCCAGGGGAGGACGTGAGACTCGGGAGGCAGGAGAGGTGGGGACAGAGCCAGTCGTGGCTACCACGCCTGTCAGCTTGCCTAGCCATCAGCTCCCACAAGCAACACTGCTCCAGGTCAGTGAGGGCATTTCCGGGCGAGATTGGCATCTTGAGTGGCGGCCTCTGCTGCACACGCCTCTCTGGTGTGGGGGCCTCTCTAACCCAGTGGAGCCTGAATAGAGCCCAAAGTGCAGAGTGTCTCTTTTTCCTGCTTCACTTGTGACCGGGGACATCCGTCGCCACTGCTCCTGCCCTTGGACTGTGGTTCACACCATCAGCTGCTCTGGTTTTCAGGGCTTAGAACTCAGACTGATTTACTCGATCCGCTGACCTGGGCTGCTGGGTGGCAGATGGCAGGTTGTGGGTTCCCAGCCTCCAGAAGCACGTGAGCCAATTCCCGCAATGAATGAATGAATGCGTGAGTACAAGCAGGAGGCCAGCTGAGGCCACTGCAAACCTGGGCAGCAGAGGTGGGGCTGCGGAGGTGCGTCCGGCTGAGTCCTCTTCCTGGTCAAATGCACTTGCCCCGAGATGCCAGCACGTGCCGATGAACTGGATGTGAATGGGAAGACAAGAACATGGGAAGGTGAGAAGATTCTCCTATCGGCCTAAGCAACCAGGAAAGAGCAGTCATTTCTCAAGTGGGGGACGCTGTAGGAGGAGCAGGTTTGGGGTGTTGTACTTGTTTCCTGGGCCTGCTGTGACAAAGCACTGCAGACCGGAAACAGCAGGAATGCATTCTCTTTTCATTCCGGAAGCTGGAAGTCTGAAATCAAGGTGTGGGCTGGGCCATACTCCTTCATTCTGGAGGCTCCAGGGAAGGGCCCTTCTTGCCTCTTCCAGCTGCTGGTGGCTCCAGGTGTCTCCGGCTTGTGGTCACATAGCTCCTGTGTCTGAGCTCTACTCCCCTGGACTTCCTCCTCTGCCCAGCCCTCCTCCCACCCTCTTCTCCCTGGTGCAGGCCCCCTCCCAGCATCTTGCTCCTTACTCAGGGCCTGGAAGTAGGACCTGGTTCTGTTTCCGTGGGCGTGGCCTGTCTCTCGACAGGTATTTCCCCTCCTTCACCCCCCACAGATGTGAAAGCTGGGCCATAAAGAAGGCTGAGTGTGGAAGAATTGATGCTTTCAAAGTGTGTTGTTAGAAAACACTCTTGAAAGTCCCTTGGACTGCAAGGAGATCAAACCTGTCCATCCTATAGGAAACCAGTCCTGAATATTCATTGGAAGGACTGATGCTGAAGCTAAAGCTCCAATACTTTGGCCACCTGATGCAAAGTGTCGACTCATTGGAAAAGATCCTGATGCTGGGAAAGACTGAAGGCAGGAGGAGAAGGGATTGATAGGGGATGAGATGGTTGGATGGTATCACTGATTCGATGGACATGAGTCTGAGCAAATTCTGGGAGATAGAGAAGGACAGGGAAGTGTGGCAAGCTGCAGTCCATGGAGTCGCAAGGAGCTGGACACGACTTACAGACTGAACAATAGCAAGCCCCCACATGGCCTTTGTTCCAGGAGAAAACATCTAACACCAGGTGGTCATCAGAATAACAACAACAGAAACGTCTGACCGACTGCAGGCACTCTATGGCACTTCATCAACACTGCATCGCGGCTCTCTTGATGCCCCCATGGCTGGCGGCGCTACACCCATCTCACGCTGAAGATGGAGGCCAGAGAGGCAAAGCGACTGGCTTGACATAGCTCGGCAGGAGGTTTTGGTGCTGAAGTCCAAACAGAGGCTTGTGTCCTCCTTCCAGGCTGTATCGCAAAGGGGAGGGGACAGGAGCCAGGGCCGCCCTTGGCAGAGGCCCAGTGGCTCCACGGAGCGGTGGGCAGGAGGCCAGCCTCCAGCTGGTGTTCGGTCATATTTCTTCTGGTTGAATAACACCAGTATTGACATGAAAAGAGCGAAGAGATATTTCGTCTGCCTGAGACAGGGACTCATCTAAATGGCTGTGAGAGGCCGCGTGTCCACCACGGCGTCCCCGGGACAGAGGAGACTGTCGGGTGGTGGCCGATGCTGTTGTTCGATTGTCCACTTGAATGGACAGGTGCTGACTGTAGTCTGTGTCAGGCCCTGTCCTGGGCACTGACAGCAGGCAGAGTCCAGACATGGGGAGGTTCTGCTGCCTTGGAGTTGTACTGTTCCAGGGCTCTCAGGGTGGCTGCTGCGGGTTGCCTGGCCCTCCATTGCTACAAATGTCCAGCTTCACTCTTAGAGGGCAATAAGGTGCTCCTGCTGAAGCCTCACAAGGACGGGTGACCCAGTGGGGGTCAGGCAGGGCTGGGGGCAGGAGAGGGAGGCAGAGGTGAGGTGGAGCCGGGGATGGGGAGGGGGGGACACCTGATTGGCCAGGATTCCCCGCACAGAGTTTTGCTGTTCTTTGACTTGTTAACCTTTAAATATTTATTCAGATTTAAGTGGGAAGAGACAGATTTTTATTTTTCTAACATTTCACTTTTTCACCCTAACATTTTGTTATGAAAATCTTTGAACACATGGGGTAGCTGTAAGAATGTTCCAGGGCAGACCCCACAGCCCATCCCCCAGACCTGGCTGTACCTGCTTTCCGCCCAGCTCCCCCCACCTCCATCCAGCGGGGCTGGTCACCTAGGGCGGCTGAAACACATGACCACAAACTAGGGGCTGAACACAGCAGAGTTTATCCTCTCACAGCCTGGAGGCTGGAATTCCAGGCTCAGAGGTCGCTGGGCGGGTTCCTCCTGGGGACTCAGGTGAATCTGGTCCAGGCTTCCTCCTGCTCTTGGAGTTGCCAGCATCTTTGATGCCCTGCACTTATGGCCAGCCACAAGTCACATCACCTCCCCTCTCTGTGTGTCTCCTCCCCTTGTCTGATGGACACATCTTTGGGGACCACCAAGTGGAAAGTGAGAAAGCTGGGATTCAGGAGGACAGAAGTCCCTCAGCCCAAGAATAAATGAATTCATATAAGCAGAGTGATATATGTAGCGCTAGGTGGATGATGTTTTCACTGTACATCAGGAGTCTGCTCTGTCAGGACCACTCAGGGGTGTGATGAGTTGGGGATGCTGGAGGCTGGGGTTGTTGTGTTGTGTTAGTCGCTCAGTCATGTCCGACTCTTTACAACCCCGTGGACTGTAGCCTGCCAGGCTCCTCTGTCCATGCAATTTTCCAGGCAAGAATACTGGAGTGGGTAGCCCCTCCCTTCTCCAGAGGATCTTCCTGACCCATGGACCAAACCTGGGTCTCCCGCACTGCAGGCAGATTCTTTACTGTCTGAGCCATCAAGGAAGCCCCTGGAGGTTGGGGGAATGACCTCAGTTTTCATCTCATTCCATCTTAGACTTCATTTCTGAGCATATAATACCTTGACAATGATGGTAATTAAATGCAGATTAGAATTTCAATTCCAAGTGTGACCTACAAATAGGAGAGAAAGAAGCAAACACTAGCACCTCGGTGTCCCCGCAAAGCCAGGCCTGTTGGGGGGCCGGTGGGGGATGGCTGTCAGGTGGGCAGGCTATAGGCTCAGGAGGCAATTGACCTGGGAGAGCTGGGTCATGGGTGAAAGAAACAGACCTGATGGTCCTCTCTCCTAAGGAGAGGAAGTCCTCATGGGGGTCCCCAGGGTTTGCTGTTTTGGGTCCTGGCCCTGAGGAGGACTGGCTCCCTGCTCTGCCTCCCAGTTCGTGCCCACCCACCCAGCCTATGAGCATTAGACCATGGAATGCGAGCCCAGCCCCCCACCTCCCAGCAAACATTGGACTGATGTGGTTTGATGGCCGGAGCCACCCACTGCTCCACGAAGCCCTCCGGGAGTCACCTCCGCCTTGGTGGTGTTCACTATGTCCCACCCAGAAGCTAAAGGAGAGTGCTCGCAGCCAGGAGACGAGGTTGGGGACCAGACAAAGTGAGATTTCAGTTTCTAAAAGGGTGCAAAGGTTGGGGCTGAGCCCTCGGACCTCTGAGATGGACATGACTTTGGCCATGAATTTCAGAGTGGACACTGGAGACCCTCAGAGAAGGGGGGAAGTCACTGGGCGGCAGGCTCCCCGTGGGCACAACAAATCACACAAACTCATGGCTCAAAACCACACACCTTCCCTTCCCCCCTCAATTCCCGTTTCTAGGGGTCAGGTCTGGGCAAGTTGTTCTTCTGGAGGCTCCAGGGAGAACCCTCTTCTTGCCTTTTTCAGTTTCTAGAAGCACCTCTCTCCACTCCTCCAACTTCAAAGCCAGTCTCCCCAACTTCTGCTTCCACCGTCACATCTGACCGACCCCGCCCCCCATAAGGACCCTTGCGATGACACTGGGCCCACTGGCATCACCCGGACAACCTTCCCGTTCCCGAACCTCTATCTACAACATCTTCAAAGGCCCTTTTGCCTTGTAAGGTAACATATTCTCAGGTCCCAGGGATTAGAACCTGGTATCTCGGGGGGCTGTGGGGGGTGGCTACCAGCCCCGTGTCAGACCAGCGAGGTGTAATGTGGCGGGTGAAACATGTGTGAGTTTTAGCAGGACGTTTGGTCAGACTTTCAACCTCTTCTGTGGCAAACGGCAAGCATGGCTGGATGCTGAGGGAGGCAGTAACCGCTGGACCACAGGTCACTGTCCATGGACAGTGAGAGCTGACCTAGGCCCACCCCTTTGCTTATCCTGGAGGTATATGGGGATCTCAAGGGAACACTCATGGCTGTCATAGTGCTGGACGATGTGGTCATAGTCCAAAAGATTCCAATCATCTGTAGCATGGGAACGTCCACCCCCGGGGATGGATGGTCTGGGTGTCATCCCAGTGCCATTGTCATTGTGCGTGGTCTTGGGCAAGTTACTGACCACTCTGCATCCCTGTTTCTTTACCAGGAACACACATCTGCCTCAGATGGTGTAGGGGTGGGGAGGGTTACAGGGAGATGATCCACATGTGGCTGGGGAGTCTCTAAAGATGCAGGCATAACATCACCCCCTGAGTGCTCTCTTCCAGTCCTGCTCCCTGCCCTGGAGCCGGGCAGGCCTTCATGGGTGCCTTGGCCCACACAGCATGGTGCAGGTGGCGCTGTGTGCTATGCGACGCTGGATGTTGGCGCTTGGAACCAGCCGCCATGCAGCTCACATGGGGAGAGGCCACGTGGGGAGGCCTCTTGGCCCCCAGTAATGTGAAGGCGCTTTCTCAGAAGTGGGTTGTCCTGCCCAGCCGAGGTGCCCAGGCGTGGAGCAGAGGCAAGTGTGGTCATTGAGCCCTGCCCACCTGGTGGGTGCATGAGCAAAAGAACTGAGTGCCATTTGTTTGGGTTGGGCCACCCAGTTTGGGTGACTTGTCAGGCGGTGACAGAGAACCGAGGCCCCACGTGGAGCACTTAGAACACTGAGAACACGCGGTTAGTGCTCAGTAAGTGCACAGGCTGCAGTGGGGGCCCCAGGGCGCCTCCCGGCACCTGTTCTGTGTTCTGCCCGTCGCCCCCGCACCCAGCAGCAAGCTCCACGTGGTGTGGGACATGTGGACAGCAGGGAAGCCCAGCTGACATATCAGGCCAGGACAGGAGCTTCGCTGGGGTGACTTTGCCCGCCAAAGAACGTCTGGAGACATTTTTGACTTTCACACCGGGGCGGGCGACACCCACTCTGCAGCCTCTGCTCTGCCTCCCTCTCCCATGTATCGAGGGCACTCTGATGGCGCTGGGCCCACCCAGGTCACCCAGGATCGTTTTATTTTCAGGCCAGCCGATTACAACCTTCCTCCCCCTGCCGTGTAACCCAGTACATTCACTGGTCCTGGGGATTAGTGCGGCCCTGAGACCTCATTTTAACTTGATCACATTGGAAAGATTTTTTCCAGATGAGGTCGCATTCGCAGGTGCTGGAGGTTAGGGCTTGGGCACATCGTTTGGGGAGGCAATGCAACTCGTGACAAGTCTTTAAATGAGTGTTGACGCCCTCCAGTGTTGTGCTGTGTTGGCTGCAAGGTTACACTGAGTCCATCATCCTCACAGGGTGGCCTCCCCCTCCCCACCTCCCCCAGAACCTTCTCTGTTGCTCGGCTGTGCTGGGAAGGAAGCCCCGCCCATGTGGTGCTCCAGGTCTGTTCAGGGCTCTGGATGTATGTGTGTGGGGGGGCACAGGGGGGCGTGGTGTGGCCTCTGGTCCTTGGCTGGCCAGCCCAGGTCTTCTGTCTTCCTGCAAAGCCTCCCTAGGGGCCCCTCGGAAGCTGGAGCCTCCAGAGATCTGGGTCCAGGGCTCGAGCAATGACACTCCTTGATCCTGACAGTTTGGGGGAGACATGGGCCAGCCCTGATCCCGGGGGATGGGAAAATAGCTCCCCCACCACCCTGATGGGAAGACAGTCCACGTCGTGGGGTGTGGCTGCTGGGGTCTTCGTCGCTGTCTCCCGGTACACAGGCAGCCTCACCCCGCAGCCAAGTGGGGCGTTTGACTTCGTTCTGAACTTCAGGAAGGGTGGTCACTTTAGCTCCCCCCAGTCAGTCTGCACGTGCACACCCTACACCCACCATTCACACGTTCACACACTCATTCACACATCCATGCACGTATACTCACACCTTCACATTCAGTCACACACGCATGTGTGCACACACATTCACACAGGCTCACACCCAGATCCAGAGTTTTCCTTATAAAGACTGTAACCCATAAAACCCCAAACACCTGTATTTATTCCAGATTAATGGCTCCTTTCTCCCATTTCGCCTCTCAGAGTGCCAGAGCAATGCCCAGTGAGGCAAGCCCCTCTGGTCCCTCCTGATGCCCTCTCTGTTCCTGGGCTGACCCCCCAGGCACATCCTTGCCCCCTGCCCTGGGCCTCTGAGCAGAGAAAAGCCCAGACCCCGTACTGGTTAGCTCCTCTCCCTCTTCTCTGAGCAGTTACCACCTGCTTCAATGAGGAGAAAGCAGAGACTTGAAGGGATGTGGATCATTGGGCCTGTAAAAGTTGGGGGTCAGACAAGTAGGCCTGCAGTGCAGGAGATCCCGGTTCTATTCCTGGGTCGGGAAGGTCCAATGAAGAAGGGATAGGTTACCCACTTCACTTCTTGGGCTTCTCTTGTGGCTCAGCTGGTAAAGAATCTGCCTGCAATGCGGGAGACCTGAGTTTGATCCCTGGGTTGGGAAGATCTCCTGGGGAAGGGAAAGGCTACCCACTCCAGAATTCTGGCCTGGAGAATTCTATGGACTACAGTCCATGGGGTCACAAAAAGTCTGACATGACTGAGCCACTTTCATTTTCACACAATAGGCAGCTCATTCACCCATTCACCCAGCACACCATCTCCCAGAGTAAAAGCTGGTCTTTGCAGATGGCCTGGGAGGCCCTGCTCTCTCTCGGCCTCCTTGTCCATGCCTCCCTGTGCTCCGGCCACGTGGCTTCCTTGGCCTTTTGCGCAGGTGGTTCCCTCTGCCAGGCACTCTTCCCTGGGTGGTGGGAGGCTACGTCTGGTCCTTCTGGGCCCAGGAGCTGGAAGAGAACCTCCTGAAGGCGGGGTGTGGCCTCACAGCTACTTGGACCCTGACTTGGGGCTCTGACACATCTGCCTGGAGATGCTGGTTACCCTGCAGATCAAGCCCTGTGCCAGCTCTGCCCTGCCAACTGGCAAGCGTGTCCCTTGCTCAGTCCCTTGGATGAACTTGGGACAACTAAGTAGCAGAACAGATGTTCCTGTAACCTCTTCTCATACAGGACAAGGAGTAGGCCTGAGAGAATGGCCCAGACTGGCTGGGTACTCACCCATACCCCCCGAGGCCTGCTGGGTGGGGACAGGGCAGGGCTGAGTGGGCGCCCAGGACCTGCAGTCTGGCCACCCAGGGCGAACTGGTTGGCTGGAGCTGAGCCGGGCTGCACCGCCTTTGGGCCCAATAAATCCTCCCATTGGGTGTGTAACAAGGCCTGAGGCGTCTGCCTGTTCAGCTCAGCCGCACAAATTGCAGGTATAAATTTCCTGGCTTATTGCAGGGATTCTGGAATTCAATTAAGTCAGCCATCGTCCTGCTGTGGGGCGTGTGGAGCAACCCGCTCTGGGCCGGGTGATCAGAAGCCCAGCTGCTGTGGCTGCCCTCGGGGACCTGCCAGCTGCCGGCTTTGCCTGGGGCCCTCCCCGCCTCCCCACAGGCCCATGCCAGCTGCTGCTTAGAGGGTTGGGGTGAGCAGAGATGGAGCCCTGCCCTGGGGGCGCCGTCCAGTCAGAGGGCGGTCTGTCACAAAGACGTGTGCCTTCCTGAAGCCACGTCGTGTGTCATGCAGAGGTCAGTGCCTCGAGATGGGCAGAGAATCCCTAGGACAGCTGGTTTCCTTGTTTCCTGGGTGACTGGGAAGGTGATGTTGGAATCTGGTGAGGAGCAAGCCCTGGGAACTTGGGGGTAGAGGGCAAAGGGAACGGACTGTGCCAAGGTCCATGGACACAAGGTCAGAGTGTTGCCCACAGCCCAAGGGGATGCATGGCCAGAGCACACGGTGGGGAGTTGGGGAGCTGAGGGAGCAGGCCTCCAAGGCTGTTTATAGGGGTTTTGTTTTCCATAATGCGCTGGGTGCGAGAGTATCCCCCCAAATTCATGTCTCCCAGGACTTCAAAATGTGGCCTCATTCAGAAATGGGGTATTTGCAGATGTACCTAAGTCAAGATGTGGTCATAAGGGATTAGGGTGGGCCCTGAACTCCGCAACTGGGGTCTTTATAAGAGGAGAGAGAGAGATGGAGACAAAGAGAGGAGAAGCCTCATGAAGACAAAGGCAGAGAGACTGCAGGAGCCGCCAGAAGCTAGAGGATGGGGAGGAGGCCTCCCCGGAGCCTCTAGAGGATGAATAAACACACCCGTAAACATACAAATAAGTAGCGAGTGCTGGCCATGGAGGGACATGAGGGCGATGACTGGGAGGAACGGGGCTGCTCTGTTGGGTTTCCGGCTCTTAGCTCAGGAACTCAGTACAGAAGTCAGCAGACAAATTACACACTCCTGGCTCTTCTTGGGAGCAAGCTGTTAGTGGCTCAGACCCTTCTGACCTGGTGGTTTCACTTTTAGAAATTATCTTCGTGAAATAGCCATAGCTATTTCCTGGTGGTTAGAGGTCCATATTCTAGAATTTTCTGGAAAAGGGAGAGCTGGTGAAGGCTCTGTGGCTGAGAAGGGTGAGCCAGCAGCCCAGATAGAGAGGGTGCAGGAGCTAGGCTGCCCTGACAGCAAGAGCTGCCTGGAGGTCTGGGGTCAGCCTGGTGGGGGGGTGGGGGAGGTGGTCCAGGACAGGGGCTGTCACACACTCATACACACCCTCACACACCTGCATGGGCCCCAGTCACCCTGACGGTCCCCAGCACACACCTGTCTTAACCTGAGAAGTCACAGCAGCTTGTGGTGAGGGCATCTTGGGGTGACCCCAGGCCTGGCCATGCTCTCTCCCTTCATGCACCGCACCTGCCCCAGAACATCTCATTTAGCTGGGGGAATCTGTCTTCAGCCCTGGACACCTTCCCCAGTGACCTGAAGGCTTCGAGGAGGGGGCCTGAGGGGCCAGGAGGGGAGCACAGACCCTCTGCGGATTCTGGAATGGCCCCTTCCAGACCTCGCCAGCTCCTCGCCAGCTGTGATCATCCTGCCCTGTGACCTGTGGGCCTGACCTCAAGGGCCATTATCCATCTGGTCTCCATGTACTTCAGGCTGTAGGGGTCCTGGCCTGGCCTGTGAGTCTGCCCTTGGGGTCCTCAGGGGGCCCAGAGTCACCTATGAGACCCTGATCCAGCTGGTCCCTTCATGCTGCTGCTCATCCACCAGCAGGAACAGTGTGTGTGCTGTGCCCCCACCGCCCCCACCTAGGAGCACATCCTCTCTGGTCCCTCCTCCTCCTGCCGCTGGTCAGGAGTATCTGAATAAAGACTTCCTGGTGCTCGGTCTCTGGGGGTTTCACTGAGGGTTTCATTGGCTTTCTGCAGCATCAGAAGGAAGCTGAACACTCTCTTAAACAGGAGAGATTGGGAAGGTGGTGGGACCTGGAGGCTTCAGGGGAGGGATGCTGTTCTGGGTGGTCCCTGGCGGCCCTCAAGGCCCCCTGCCATCCTGAGCCGGTTGGGCTCACCCTCCTCTCGTTGGTCTCTTGAGTGAGGACCTCTCAGCCCTCCCTGGCCTCCTGGGGACCCTCTGTTCCATCTGGGGAGGACTGCCCAGCAGGCCCGTGCTCCTCTCTAACCGGGCTTTGTGTGACCTCTTCTCACAGGCCCAGAGGCATCTCTGAGGGGCAATCAGGCCTGGGTCTTGGCTCCCGGCAGGGCTTCCCACAGGAGTACTTGGGGTGTCCATGGTTATATCTGCAAGGGCCTGCCTTGAAAGTATTCCCTTCCAGGGTGTGTCCAGGCAGTGGGGGTGGGGAGGTCTGACCCCCAAGACCCATACATCCTGCACCCTTTACATCAACCCAGGGGTCCCTGGGACAAGCCTCCCATTCAAGTGGCCCTGCTGGCAGATCCAGCTTCCTGGGCGGTGAGCTCCAAGGCGGTCACTTGTCACTTCCTAGAGATCTCCAAGCTGAGTGGAAGCAGGATGCCCTTGAACTTGAACTTTGGAGGATTTGCCAGGAGTTTGACTCTGGGCCATACACCTCCCAGTCAACTTGGCCGTGCTCAGCAGCTGTAGCTCCTGCTGGAATAGCATCACTCCCACTGGAGCCTCCAGGTCCCACCCCCACCAGAGGACCACATCCTCTCTGGTCCCTTCTCCTCCTGCCACTGGTCAGAAGTGTCTGAATAAAGAACCCGAGGCAGCTCTGCTGCCTTCTCAGTCGTGTGCAGCAGGTATTAGGAAGCAGCTGGAACACTTGCCTGGGCAGATGGAATAGCCGCCTCCGCCTCCAGCAGGCACTCTGAGTGGCGACCAGCAGGTTAACCCCGTGTGCTCACTTAGGAGCTGGTGGAGTAGCTTTTCCCCTGGGGGCTTAGGACTGAGCCATCCTCTGCCGAGCTCTCAAGGGTTGTGTTCCCAGGACCTGACGGGGTGGCCCTCGTGCTGGGTGGAAGCGGGCTGGCTGCACAGAGATGGAAGTGTGGTGACCTTGAGCTCAAGGGCAGGCACTGGAACTCCTTGTGGGGGCTACGTCTGGAATCTGTCAGTCAGGAACCTCTGTAGGGGGAAGTCCACATAGTGGAGCAGGATGCAAGGGGCTGCCATTAGAGTGATGGGTGGGCTGAGGGCTGCAGAGGGGAGGGAGAGGAGCCCTGGTAATTGACAGCAGCATGAGGGAGGGATAGGAAGCATTGGCCCTGACAGCCTGGAGCATGCTTCCAGAAGAGGAAGCCCTCGTGCCAGCCCTCCCAAGTCCTGTGGTACACGCATCACACTAGCTCTGATCGTGCCTATCCCAGGACAGTCACGCAGCCAAGGAGAGCCATGCACCAACACCTTAGGCTTGGGCTAGTGCCTGAAAAGCCCCACCCAGCGGACTTGGCTGACAGGGAAATCTGGGGCATCCTTCTCACAGGGTGTGGTGATGCTGGGTGGGACCGTTTACCAATGAATGCAAGTCGGCCATGTAGACCCAGCCCCACCCCACACCTGCAGGTCAGAAGGGCCTTCAATGAGCCCTCCGGGTGCTGGCGTGCACCTTCCAGGCTCTGGCTGGGCCCTGGGCCTGTCACCCCTGGTAAGTCCTTCGTATCAGGCTGGAGTGGGGAGGTTCTCAGCCACGGGAACTCAGCCTCCCCGCCCCACCTTCCCCAAGTCCTTGCCAGGCACTCAGGACCCAGCAGTATGTAACTCAGAGGGACCCCAACCCATAATGGCTGCTCCTGTGCAGGAAACAGACCGTAAGTAAGTGAGTACACATTATGCATAATTGTTGGAAAGAATCAGAATCAGGGCAAGGAGGTCCTGGGGAACCCCTTGCAGACGACAGGGAAGGAATCAGATAAAATAGCTGAGCTGACCTTGAATGAAGCCTCAGTGCTGAGCCCTCATCCAAGTGCATCCCTCTGTTGTGGGTTGGAAGGCTCCTGGTGTCTCAGTGAGAAGCCCATTCTGTTGCTGTTGTTGTTTTTTTCTTCTTTGGGACATACCATGTGGCATGTGGGATCCTAGTTCCCCATCCAGGGATCAAACACATGTCCCTGTCCCTGGAAGCAGGGAGCCTTAACCACTGGACCACCAGGAAAGTCCTAAGAAAGCCCATCCTGGACTTTACATCTGTCCCTCCTTCCCCCTCAAAGAGCAAGACCAGCTGTCTCACCTGCAGCTGATCACCAAGGTGGCACACCTGTCCCGCCCACGGGCTGCACACCTGCTCCTTCCTGGTCTCCAGCTGGAGTCACCATTGGCACAATGACCTTCCTTAGCCGTCCCATCTGGGGTCCCAGCCAGCGTGGCATCCTTTAGATCAGGCAGCATTCTGGGTTTGGAGCAGCAGAAATAGACTCCAGATGATCTACGCAGACAATGAGTTTAGTCCAGAGGACGTTGGTTAGTTCACAGGTGTGGAAGACACACCGGGAAGTCAGAGGCCAGAGCGTGACCAGTTCCCTGAGCTAAAGGACAGGTTGATGAGGAGTGACCAAGGCTGCCTTTGAAGGCAGAGCCCTCAACTGCCTCCCTTCTGACTCTGGGTGCTGCACACCTGGAAATCCTTGCACATTTCCTGCTTATGTGGGGTCTGCAAGACAAGCTCACATCTGATAGCCGCTGAAAGTTTGGGGTTCCCCAAGGCCACCCTTAGGTTTGATGATTTGCTGGGACTCCCAGACTCAGAAAAGCTGCTATGCTCGGGCTTAAAGTTTATTACAACAAACGGTACAGGATGGAATCCACAAAGGGAAGAAATGCCCAGGACCAAGCCCCAGGGAAGCCATGTATGGGCTCCCAGTCCTGCCCTCCCGGGGCAGTGCTAGATTTTCCCAGCTGTGCCAAGTGACAGCTCATCAGAGGCACAGTGTTGCCGACCAGGGAGGGTCACTGAGACTTGGGGTCCCGGGTTCTCACTGGGTTTGGTCATGTAGACATAGCTGGCTGCCCACATGGTTGACCTTAACATCCCGCCCCTCCAGAGGTCAGGCTGCTGCTGTGTGGCCAAAGGCCAGACAGTAAATCAGATAGTAGGAGAGACTGGTCCCAGGTAAACAAAGACACTTTTATCAGGCAGGACCTCCCCAGCGCTCAGAGGTCACCTCCCTGAAGCTGGCAAGGGCCAGTCCTTAGGACCTTGGGAGCTTTTGGAGTGGGGACAAGTGGGACTTTCTGAGTTAACCCTTTCCGGCCCATGACTGCTCTAAACACGGCTTCTGCTCTGCGTCAAAACCAGGCACAAGTACCTTGGGTGGCCAGAGCTGGGTCCTGTGTTGCAGGGGCTGAGAGGCAACATCTGGACTTAGGGTAGACAGTGAGACAGGGGCTGCCCCTCACCTGACTCAAGTAGGGACTTGCTCGAGCATAAGAGGGTGCTTCCGTTCCCCCACATCAAACAGTCCTTCCACTGTGAAATGATGGATCCTGAATCTCACATGTGAAGGTTCGAAGTCCTGGTCTGCCGTGTGTGGGATCCGCCTCCATCTTGTTCTGATTCCAGAGGACCAGGCTTGGGGACACGCCTATTCCCCACTGCTTCACTGCAGTCCACACGGGTAGCAGTGACCTCAGATTCTTCCAGGCCTGGAGGCCTGAGCCCACTGGAGCCTGGAGTCTTTGCCATGTGGGGTCTGGCGCCCTTCAGGTGCCCACCTGCTGCTCTTGGCGTCACGGGGTCTCCTGGTGGATTAGGTAGGAGCAGGTTGGCATCTTGTGTCCCAGGCAACACGACATAATCAGATCGACTGGGGTCTGGGCTGCCCACTGCCTGGGTGTCCCCTCACTCCCTGAGGTGTTCAGTTCCTTGTCCCCCACACCCGTCCACCCATCCACTGTACTTGAGTCACTCCTTTGGGTCCACAGAAGTGACCCTTCCAGCACGTGCGTGCCCGGGTCCCCTGACCTCACCCCATGCTCTGCCTCATCCTGCAGCAGGGTATCCTTCTGCACCTCAGTTTCAAGCCCCACCTCCAGAGCCTCGTCCAGTTGTACCCCCTCCTTCCTCTGCTTCACCAGTTACAACCTCCAGCCCCGTGACCACTGCCTTCTCACTGTCCACTTCTCTCCCGCCCGCTGTTCCTCGGCAGGTAAACCTCAGGGTCACTTCTGCACAGATGCGCTGACTCCCTCGTGCTCTCCCTTCATCGTGCTTTGCTGAGAATCTATCCTTCTGGTTAAATGCAACCCTTTGCCTGCTCTCTGCACCATTCAGCTGAAGTTGGCTGCAAGGAAGATAATGAAGTGCTGATGGTTCTCACTTTAAACTCACGACCGCTGATCCCCCAGGAGGGACGTCTGGAAACTGTCAGTCTTGCGTTGCCCAGATGTGTTCTCTCTGAGTCTGTCCTGGCCACCGCAGCATCAGTCTCCTCTCTTCTCCAACATCAGGCACCTCCTCCCCAGACTCGCTCTTGCCCCACCACCCCCTCTCCTATTTCAGCAGTTGGAAGAGGGCTTTCCCAGCCCCAGATACGTCATCCGCATGCTTCTTGATCTGCCGTGAGCCCACCTGCCCAAAAGGGGCCAGCTGCTAGGCTCCTCTGGCTCCCTGGGCTGGGGCTGAGCATCCCTCACACCTGTCGTCCCTCGATGTCCCAGCAAACATCTTTCTCTTGCATCGTCCATGGTCTCTCTCTAGGAGATCTTCTATCTACACACATGACTCTCTGTCAGCCCCACCCCTCATCCGCCCAGCTTCTGTTTTTCTTTCTCTAACCTCCCGTCTGTCCCTGGCAATCTTCCCCCGCATTCTCTCTGGTTCATCCTCTATCTTGTTCATCTCTTGGGACCACACCAGCCTCCCAGTCTCCCAGGATGGCCAGCACGTTCCCTCCTTGGGCCTCAGCAGGGAACCACCTTCCTCCTAGGACTGAACAGCACAGCTGTCTCCCTGGGCTTCTTCGATCAAAACTCTCTCCAAAGCCCAGGGCTGACCTCACAGAGTATCACCTGAGCAGCGCCCGGGGCCCCCAGCCCAAGGGACCACACTTAAGTTTAATGCTCTGTGGTCCCTGTCTTGAAACTTCTCATGATTTTATCTTTGAACTTGCTTTGTGAGTGGAGTTGGATGGGATGGAAAGTCCTTCCCTTACCCCAGGGTCCCAAGTCCTGGCTCCCCGCCCTCCCTGGGGCCTGGTGTGAGCAGAGAGGCAGGGTGTCCTTGGAGGCCACCCTGCAGTGACTCAGCGTGGGGTGGGGGTGGCTGTCCTGTCCAGATGGTAGCTTGGCAGAAGGTGGGTACAAGCCTCCTGGGATCCTGATGGGGAACCACATGGTCCCAGTGAAGAAATGTTAATTCCCTGGGGGTGACTCGTCTGCTGTGGTCCGTGGGGTGCAGACTTGGGGGAAGAGGAGACACCTGGTCCACCTCCCCGAGACCCTGTCCAGCTGTTGGACCTTAGGAGAATCGTCAGGTGTTAGGTCCCAGAGGACACCCATGTGGCAGGAACAGGCCCCATAGTCATCCCCATGCCTAGGATTTCTCTGAGTATCAACCACACCCCTCATCTTCTGTAATTATGAGCATTTGGGGCCTCACCGACCTGAGGGACTGCCTCTCCCAGGTTCCCGATTCCTGGAGGCTGTAAACTGCTCACCCGAGTGCCCCATCACGTGCAAACCAACTAGCCTGAGCCCCACTCCAACCCTCTCTGTGAGCTCTCACACCGAGGGCAGGGCCAGTCCCATGCCCCAGAGCCCTGGAGTGACTCAACCAGCCACCGCTGGGCTCCCCGGCCTCCCCGCTCCTTCCCTGGGAACCCCAGTAAAGGCTCTGACCCCGGCTCCCCACCCTCTGCTTCCTGATCTCCCCGTGTGGCCCCTCCTCCTGGGAGTAACCCCCTCCTGTTAGTGGCCTTCATCTTCTGATCCGCCGGCCTGGTGGCGCCTCACATTTCCTATCAGGACTCTGTGCTTTGCAACATTGCTCAGACGGGCTCCAAGATTTGTGGGTCCCCTCTTCCCCTTCTGACTTCCCTTGGTCTGGGATGTATTTTCTCTTGGGTCCACTGAGGGGCGAGCCACATACATGATGTGTGTATGGTGATGCTGTACATGGATTATATGCTCTGGCATGTGCATTACATGATGTAAAAATGAAATTTTTACAAAATTCATGCTAATAGTGTCAATTTTTTATTTAGTTAGAATGACGTTAAATAGCAAATGAAAAACACCATGACAATTAGAGAAACAGGAAAAGAAAGAAAAAGTCTTGTTCAGCGCCTACAACACTTTTCCCATGTGTGTGTTTTTTTAAGAGTGTCTTCTTTTTTTAAATTTGTATTTATTTATTTAGTTTTGGCTGTGCTAGGTCTCCAACGCTGCATGTGGGCTTTCTCTAGTTGTGGTGAGCGGAGGCTACTCTTCATTGCGGAGTGTGGACTTCTCATTGTGGTGGTTCCTCTTGTTGCGGGCTCCCCGCTCAGATGGTAAAGGATCTGCCTGCAACCCAGGAGACCTGGGCTTGATACCTAGGTCGGGAAGATCTCCGGATGTATTGGTATGGCAACCCACTCCAGCCTGGAGAATCCCAAGAACAGAGGAGCCTGCTGGGCTACACCCCATGGGGTTGCAAAGAGTTGGACGCAACTAAGCATGCACGCGTGCTCTTGTTGCAGAGCCCTTGGCGGGCTCTAGGCACGCAGGCTCAGTAGTTGGCTTAGTTACTCTGCAGCATGTGGGATCTTCCCAGACCAGGGATCAAACCCTGCAATGGCAGGCAGATTCTCAACTACTGGACCACCAGGGAAGTCCTCCCGTATGTTTTGAACAAGGGGCTTTGCTGTTTAATTTGTACCCTGGGCCCCACAGATTTGGTAGCCAGCCCATGAGTGCCGTGCATCTGCGTGGACAGTTGTTCACCATCTGCTCCACATTGCTGGAACAGAAGCTACCCAAGGGTGGGAACTTTCTGAAGCCCCAGATGGCGGATGGGTGCTTCATTTGTGGGGGTACAGTGTTTCGGGCATTGGCGATAGCGGTGCTGCTGTGTTTGGGGTGGGGGGATAATGCTGTGGGTGCTGGTGACAGTGACGGTGGTGAGGGAGTGGGGATGTCTGCTTGGTGCTGAGGAAAAGGACTCACAGGAACATCCCTCATCTCTGGCTCTTGTGCATCTAGGCTCAGGGCTCTTTCCAGGCAGTGGTGGAGCCCTGCTGGGTTTCTGCCTGTATCATTCAGGCTACCAGCTGGAAACAGAATTCAAACAAAGAAAACTTGTAAATAGACGACTTACAGACATGCAGGCAAGGCAGAGCGATGCTGAGGAGCTGGGAACTGGCAGGAATGGGAGGCTTCACCTCCAAAGTAACAGGCAGTGAGCGCTGGGGACTGGGAGGGGACGCCCTCCTGGCTGACTGGCTGGCCGGAGCAGAAGCCAGTGGACAGGGAGCCTGGCAGGTGCAACTGTCAAGGTGTCTCCCCCTTGGCAAGGCGGCCGAAGACAGAGGATGGACTGGGCAGTAGGGTGGGTCCCACACTGACTGGTCACACAGCAACCCAGCCCAGGGAGGACCATTCCCGCATCCCTGCACCTTTGTGGGGAAAACCTGGAGCGAATTTGGGGATGGTGCTTTCAGCAAGTGATCTTGAGCCCCAATTACAGCGTTGGGTTCCCAGCCACTTTTGGGGGCTCATGGGTCACGATGTGGAAAGAAAGCAGGTAGAGGGGTCCCATGGTCTCAAACTCATCTTCTGGAAGCCCCCCAGCTGATGCCCTACTGTTCTGGAGCTGAGCCCCCACCTCAGACCTCAGGGAAGGCCTGTCCAGCCCAGACCTGGGGTCTCATGACCCCCACACCCCGTGCTGAGGATGGTTGATCAGCAGCGATCAAGAAACAGCCTTAAGGCACCAACAACTCCTTTGTTTTTGTTGTTTTTCAATAAACAACCCTCCATCCCCACCGCAGCCCTCCTGTTTTGTTTCACAGCAGCCTCCTGACTCAGCCTACCAGGCCTGCAGGCGCTGCTCTGTCCCACCTCCCCAGCTCTAGGTTGCTGCTGCTGCTAAGTCACTTCAGTCGTGTCCAACTCTGTGCGACTCCAGAGACGGCAGCCCACCAGGCTCCCCCGTCCCTGGGATTCTCCAGGCAAGAACACTGGAGTGGGTTGCCATTTCCTTCTCCAATGCATGAAAGTGAAAAGTGAAAGTGAAGTTGCTCAGTCGTGTCTGACTCCTAGCAACCCCATGGACTGCAGCACACCAGGCTCCTCCGTCCATGGGATTTGCCAGGCAAGAGTACTGGAGTGGGGTGCCATTGCCTAGGCTAGCCCCATCTCAAATGCGGCAAATTCCTCTTACTAGTGACCTAACCCCATTCTCGCAGTGGCAGCATTAAGACCTCAGGTTCCTCCAAGGGAAGCTTGTAAAGGGGAATGAATGTTCTGGCAGTGAATAGGGCTGCTGTTCCCTCCGTCCCGGGGCTGGGTTGGGACTTGGGCCCTGGAGGAGGAAACAGGCTGGACCAGCAGGGGCTCGGGCCGCTGGCAGGGCAGCAAGCCCTTTGGAAGTTTTTCTCAGGTGCACGTGCTCCATTTCTCCAGGGGGCTTTCGGTTTCCTCTTTCTCTGTACCTACCTCGCTTCTCCTCTAGCCTGGGCCTGAGCTAGACAGACAGATGCTGGGAGCTTGGGGGACCTCTGCAGGGGGACCAGGCAGCACTCACCTGGTGCTGGCCTCTGGGGCTACCTCCCCACCCTTATCTATGCACCCACTGGAGAAACACCTGTCCTGGGAGGGCAGCACAGGAGAGGAGAGGCTGTGTCCAGGTCACTCCCAACACCAGCCCTCCGATGGCAACACAGGACGGACTCCCCACCTCGGAAGACCCGCCCCTGGCAGGTGCAGCTTCTTCTGCCCACTCCTCCGCAGTAACGCTGTTCCATTCTGCACACGCCATGAGCACACACATGGATGTGGAGAGGAGGACACATGTAGATCCACATGTGTACTTCAAATGTAGAAACTCTGCCAAGGTAAACATGAACACAGCTGCACACACATACAAGACTCTCACATATACACACACACTCAAACACACACTCTTACACAAGCACACATGGATATACACACTCTCACACACACACCCAAGCACATGCAAACACCCCCTCACATACACGCACCCACACACACTCACGCCTACCCGGGCTCAGCTGCAACTCAGACATAGACGTCCACACATATTTTCAGACGCTCACAAACACATAAGTGCCCAGATTCAGACTCACATGCCTGACTCCAGCCCTGCATGCGCAAATAGTAGCAAATGCACGTGCCTCATGGGCCTCTGTGTCCATAAGCAGAGGCAGACATGTATGAACCCGCAGACACACCTGTATCTCCTTGTGCACGTGTGCTTCTGTGGGCCCATGTGCTGTGTCCACATGTGCGTCCACGCGGCATGCGCATGTGCTCACAGACAGACAGGCCGGAGGACACAGCCTGGGCACATAGCAGGGCCTGGCTCCAAGGCTTCTGGGGGGTCTTTGTCTCCCCTTGGACTGAACAACCCTGCTTCTGTTCTGGAAGGTGGGGGTGGGGCGAGAGGCTGGCTCCTCGCTTAAACGCCTTTGGCAAAACTCCCGAAGGCAGGGAGGAAGCAAAGGCTTGAAGGCCACGCTTTGGAGGAGAAGCCCCGGAACAGCTGCAGCCCAGCCCTGCCCCGGGCCCCACTTGGCAACGTCTCCCCGCAGTGGCGAGCAGCCTCAGAGCTGCTGCTCTGGAAAGGCAGGTGGTGGCTGTTGGGCTACAAATGCAAATCCCCTCCCTCCACTAGGCAACGCAGGAAGCAGAGCCTGGGGCTGATGTGGGGTTTCAGGGCTGTGCCCACACCTTGGCTGAGCTTTCCAGCTGGGGACCTGGGCTCGGCACAGGGTGGCTGGGGAGAGCAGCCGGCAGCAGTGTGTGCCTGGGCCAGGCGGGGGCTGGTCTGCTCCCCTCTACGCCTATGCCAGTGGTGCCCGCACTCGATGCCAACTCTCACGAGAACAGCCCTATCCGCCAAGGAGCAGATGCTCGCTAGAAGATTCCATCCCAGGAATCCCGTTAGGAGCCAGTGGGCCTGCAGCAAGTGGGATTTCATTTTATTATTACTTTAAAGTGAACATTTTCACCCAGCCGGAATCCAGGGGCAGATCCGGGTGCTTGGCGAAAAACAGTGAAGACTTTCAGCCTTTGTCCAAGGGGGGCGGGGACAAGCCTTTCAAGCCTTTGTCTGCTGTGATGTCACCACAAACCAGGCCACTGGAAACAAGGGCAGTTTATCCTCTCGCACTCTGCCTGCCAATGTAGGAGATGTAAGAGAGGCGGGTTTGATCCCTGGGTCGGTAAGATCCCTTGGATGTGGGCATGGCAACCGACCCCAGTATTCTTGCCTGGAGGATCTCATGGACAGAGAAGCCTGGCCGGCTATGATCCATAGGGTTGCAGAGTTGGACACAGCTGAAGTGACTTAGCATGCGCACACACACAGATGTGGAAACATGCACAGAGGTACTAAGCGACTTGTCCAAGGTCCCTGAGGGAGCAGACACTTTTCAACTCCCTGCTATTGAGTGGCAAACCACCCCAAACTTAGAGGCACACAACTACAAGAGCACTGATTTTTTTAATTGTGTGTGTGTATGAATCTGCAGTTTGGGCAGGGCTTGTTGGGCACGGCTGGTCACTGCTCACTCGGCAGGAGGTAGGGCTGAGGTCATCTCCCAGGTCTGGCCTCGCTGTGTTGCCTGGGCTTCCTCACAGCATGGCGGCTGGTGTCAGGTGCAAGCATCCAGAACAGAGACAGAAAACCAGGTGGAGACTCTGGCTTTTGACAACTGAGCCTCAGAAGGCTGAAGCATCCTTTCTGACCACTCTCCTTACTGAGGCAGCCACAGGGGTGCATCCAGTTTCAAAGGGAGGGGATGAGGCTCCACCATGGGTGCGTGGCAGGTTACAAGGTTCTGGAAGCACATGGGGGATAGAAAATATTGGGTTGGCCATTTAAAAAATAATTTCATGTATTTATTTATTTTTGGCTGTGCTGGGTCTTCATTGCTGTTGGGGTTTTCTCCAGCTGCAAGGAGTCGGGCTGCTCTCTAGTTGAGGTACGTGGGCTTCTCACTGCAGTGGTTTCTCTTGTTGCAGAGCACAGGATCTAGGACTCCGGTGCTCAGTAGTTGTGGCTTCCGGGATTTTGAGCACAGGCTCAGTAGTTGCGACACATGACTTAGTTGTTCAATGGGGTGTGGGCTTTTTCTGGATCAGGGAGCAAACCTGTGTCTCCTGCATTGGCAGGCAGATTCTTTACCACGGAGCCACCAGAGGCTTCTGAGTTGGCCATTTTTGATGCAATCTACCTATAATCTGGGTATAAACCCAGGCTTTCTAGGTCCAGAGCCTAGGCTCTCAAGCACGAAATGGTTTATTGAGCCCTGACTGTGTGCCAGGCCCTAGGGCGGGCGCAGGCCTTTCTCTGCACCATCACTATCATCCAGTAAGCTGCCTGGGCAGGGGATGACGTTGCCTGGCCCTCTGCTCAGGATGTGGTCAGTGCAAACGTGGAACCCGCACGCCACCTGAAACAGACGCCACACTCCAGGGCTCCTCAGGCCACATCCAGCTCTCAGACGCATTTTGCCTGGCTGGCAGGATGTTTCTAAAAATGGAATCTTCACCCCCAGGGCCAGGCTTGCAGCTTCTCTTGGAGGATCAGATGTGTCACGCGGGTCATTTCTGCAGGGTGATGGTCAGTTGGTGCTGCGTGGAATGGCCGCCCCCTACAGGTGGGGTCCTGGTCTGACTTGGCGCAGTCCTTACCGACCCCCATTGGGGTCACACCAGGCTCTTCCGCTGCCTTGCAACTCCTCTCGAAACCTGCCTCTTCACTTTCTCCTGTGACCTCAGCTTTGGTAGCCTGTCTGGAAAGATGCCACAGCCAAATGAGAAGAGCATGGGGGGTGTGCAGGTGTGCACAGATATGTTCAGATATGTGTGCTGGTGTGAACTCAGGTGAGTGCAGGTGTGGGGGGAGTGCCAGGCCCAGGAATCCAGGCACTTCAGCATGTCTTATCTTAGACTCCTGCAGCCTCAGGTCTAGTGTGGGAGGTCTGCTAACGTCTTATGACCCCTTGCCCAGGACGCGGACAGGGGTTTTCTCTAACTCTCTGCCACACCACAGTCTTTTCCGGCCCAGCCAGGGCTCCCCGGGCTGGGCCCAGGCAGATGTCCTCACACTGCCACCTGGTGGTCTCTTCTGGGAGCGCAGGGACATGCCAGCCCACCCAGGATGGCCCCAACACACCTGTGGCTGCAACCGGCCCAGGATGCAGACTCAGTGGGGGTCCCCGCCCAGAGTTCTAGGTGCATGTCTCAGTGTCTCACAGGGCACAAGAGTTGGCCTGGCCCAGATGCCTCATCTCCCAGCCTCCCTTCCCTTCTGCTTCATCCTCTTCTGGGCACTATTATTCAGGAGCTATTGGGAAGAATTTGGAGACTGAAGAATGGCAGGCGCCTCTGGGCTAGAAGCACCCAGTACGTGTATGCTCAGTCACTCAGTTGTGTCTGACTCTGCGTCCCCATGGGCAGTGGCCTGCCAGGCTCCTCTGTCCATGGAATGTTCCAGGCACGAGTAATGGAGCAGTTGCCATTTCCTTCTCCAGGTGATCTTCTTGACTCAGGGATTGAACCTGTATCTCTTTTGCCTCCTGCACTGGCAGGCGGATTCTTTACCCAGACCCTGCCCCTAAAACACAGAAAAGGTCCCACTGATGGGAGGATACTTCCAGGAAGCTGGTATCCTGGAAGCCGCCCCGTCAAAGCTGCCATAGCCCGGGAGGACTTCCTGACTCTCCAAGCAGCCCTCTTCTTCCCTGATGGGCGCCTGGGCAGACTCCTCAGCCAGGGTGCAGGGGTCATCCAGCCAGTGTGGGGTAGGGGCCCAGCAAGACAAACTGAGATGGTGACTGGGCTTGTGTCCTTGAAGAGGTGTGAGCGACCTCAACTGCCCCAGACCTCAGTGCTGTTTGCCTGGACTGCCTTTCGTAGTCTGCTAAGGCGATGCCTAGCATGCTGGCTTCTGATCCGTGCTGGCACCACACCACTTCTGCCTCTCCACCTGCTCCAGTCCTGACCCCACATGTCCTCCCAATCCTTTCACCCATTCACCCACTCATTCATCCAGTAGCCACTGCCTACCGCCCCCACTCCAGATCAGAAAAAAACACACACCCAAGGCCAGTAACCTGGGACTTCCACCCTGGGGAGGGAGTTGGTCACTGGGTAAAGAGATTCATTACAAGTTAATTTCAGGGACTGACAACTGCCCTGAGATGGGCTACAGAGTGATGGGTGTGTGATGCTTCAGATGGGGTTCCAGGAGGTGATGAGTGAGCTGAGACCTGCGGAGGGGCACCCAGACATGTGAAAGGGGGAAGGAGGGCCTGGCAAGTGTAAAGGCCCTGAGGCAGAGGCAAGCGTGGTTAATGCAAAGGACAGAAGGTCAGGGAAGGAGGGAGATGGCCTTACAAGCGGTGCTGAGAGCTGCGGAAGCCCGTGGGGGTATGTGCAGTCTCCTTCCCTGGGAGAGCCCTCAGAGAATGAGCTCTGGTGCAGGGTGGTTTTCTCCTGCCTCTAGAGGCCTGCCTTAAACTGCTTCCCCAGAGAACAGAGACTGATGATGTCTTGAATCAGTTTCCTGTGGAATCTAGTCTTCCCTGGGGAGGTGCTGAGCATCTCCTCTGCTAGTTGGATCCTTGTCAGGGACAATCGGTTCAGGGAATATTCTAAACCAAAAGGTAAACGAGGAAACTGAGACTAGCTGAGATGAATTCCTGACGTTGGTCTGCGTTTTTTCCCACATAAATCCTTCTTTGACACAGCCACAAATCCCTTCTTGGCCTCAGGTGGAGCGGGATAAAATGTATGGATGAATCCGCAGGGTGAGTAATCCAATCCCAGGCCTGGTGCTCAGCCTCGCACTGTTGCCCCGGGCAACCGCTGGAGTGGGGATGTTGTCTATAACCTTAAAAACTGATTACTGGCTCTCCCCCTGCAGCCTTCAGTCTTAAAGCGGATTAAGTGGGAGGGCTAGCTGGCTTAGGGACTCAGTTGAGGTATCTGCGGTCCCCTTTTACGCAGCGATTAACTCACTTAGTACCTGGGAAATGTGACAGACGGGGCAGAGGCTGCTTGTGTAAAGGGTAGGGTGCTTGGAGCTTGGGTGTGGATGGGTATCTGCTCTCAGGGGGCTTTGGGACTTGGGGTTTCCCATGCAATCTCCTCACTTCCTTCCTCTGCTGGTAGGAGGGTCCCAGATTGTGGGAGGGACCCCTGTCCAGAGTGGGGTCTGGGATAGTCCCATCTTAGGTCAGGACAACCTCATCTTCAAGCTGAAAGGCAATCAGACCAAGACACCTCGCAGTCTGCCAGCCCAAAGGTCATTTTCAGCATCTTCAAAAAGTGGCCTAATCTGGCCACTTCTTACCACCTCCACTCTGCTCTGTGCTGCTGCCATCCTGACCTGAACTGGAGCAGTAGGCAGCAGCTACTCTCCCGTCTCCACTCCTACCCTCTGTGTGGGCTTCCAGCTGATTAATGAACTTTCTCTGCTGGTGGTCACGCCCCATGTGATCCCTGCCACTCGAGTGTGGGTGGGCCTGTGACTCGCCTCCAGCCAGTAGAAAACGGCAAAGGTGATGAGAGGTACCCTTCTAAGTAGGGTTGTAGAAAGACTCTGGCTTCCATCTCCTGCCCTTCTCTTGCTCTCGCTGATGAAGCCAGCAGCTGCCACATTGAGAGCAGCCTTGTGGAGAGGCTCATGTCACAGGGGACCAAGGATGGCCCTTCCCTGCTGAAAGCCAGCCAGGAACTGAGCCCTCAGAGGAAGGGTCCTGCCAAGAAGCTGTGAGTGAGCCAGAAAGTGGACCCTTCCCCACTGAAGCCTTCAGATGAGACCTCAGCCCACCGACTCCCACTGCAGCCTGCAAGGGACCCTGAGCGGGCGCCCCTGCTAAGCCACACTATGTTCCTGACCTGAGAAAATGTGAGGTAGTGAACTCAAGTTTTAAGCTGCTGATTTTGGGGTCATTTGTTATGCAGCCACAAATAACTAGTACATGCCCCACATGCTGTTCTCTGCCAGTAACTTGTCTGCACACAGTCCCCAGGGTCACCATCACACTCTGAGCAAAGACCTGAGCCCTTGCAGCAGCCGAATGGCCTCACCCCTTGATCTGGACTCTCAAGTGCCACCGCTTTGCCCCCCTCTCCTCTGGCCTCATGAGTGTTATGCTGTTCTTTGGACATTCCAAACTGCATCTGCCTCAGGGCCTTTGCACTGGCTGTTTCCTCTGCCTGGGATGCTTTTCACTGAGCTGCATGACTAGGTCACCCTCTCACTTTTCACGTGGCCCCCTACTTAATCTTACCCCCTCCCATTGCCCTGTCCCTTCCTCCTCCTTGTCAGCATTCAACACTGTTGCCTGTCTCCCCTCACTTGCTGTTAGGATGTGTGGGCCATGAGAAGAGCGATTTCTCTGTGTCTGCCTATTGTTTCTCCCTGCTGAATCCCTACAGCCCGAATCAGTGTATGACATAGAGCAGATCCTCAATAAGCTTTTGTTGATTAAATTGATGAATGAATAAGGGAGCAGAGGATGAATCCAGTCAGCCCAGCAGCAATTGCCCTCTCAAGCTTGGAAACATAGATGCTCCACACATCCTTACTGAGCGGATCTGTCCCATGGAATACAGGTGAGGATGTGAAACTCTGACCCTCTCAGAAGAAACATAGCTCTGTTCTGATGATGCTCTGACGAAGAAAGTTGAATAGGAGGGCGCCAGCACGCAGTGTTGGGCGGGCCAGGCACCAGGTACCCCCAGAGCCGTCTGGCCACGGTGCTGGCCGAGGATGGCTGAGCTGTGTTGGCTCTTCCTTTGCCATGTTGTACAAATGTTTATTTTGCAGCAACACTCCAACTCCAATTCTTTTCTCCTGATTCTCTTCTTAAAAGAAAATCACAAGAAACAATTTTTAACTGCACAAGTTTAAGCCTGAATCCATTCTCGTAAACAATTGTTACAGCAAGTAACTCCCCTCCCCCACCCTGTGATGTATGTTAGGAAACCGCAGGCATCAGGAGACAGAGCTGAGGGTGGGGGCGGCAGGGGCCTCAAGCGGGACACGTGCTGCCCGGTCACCACGTCCTCTTTCCTGCCCACAGCCATGACCGCATGGGTGGACAGAGTGCCCCTCGGCCTGGGCCCTGAGTGAGTTCAAGGCACAGGTGCCTGAGGACCCGGGAAGGCAGTGGCTTGAATGAGAAGAGGGCCTTCAGCACTTGTGTTCCATGAAGTTAGGTGCAGCGGAACCTAACCAGCCCTGACTGCTACCGAAATAGACACCCAGAAGCCATGCTGCCGTAACAAGAAATAAACACTGGAAAGCCTGTGTCGCTGGCTTAGGAGGAGGATGGAGAGAAAGCTCAGCTCCACAGAGGGAAGTGTCTGGTTAGATGTGACTGCAAGGCTCAGACCTCAGATAGTGAATTTAGTGAAGCCGTAGCTCCAGGAAAGAGGCTGTTATCAGGAGCTGGTGCCAGCTGTCCGCTGCCAAACTCAGACAAGAATTGGCCAGCCTGAAGCAGGGGTGAAAGTGAGGAAAGGGCTTCCACCAAATTGAAAACTGACTACATTAAAGACCCCTTCCCCAACTGAAAGTCAATTAAAAAGCCAATTTGATGAGTCGAGTTAAGGTAGTGGCATCTTGGCTAAAGGCGTGTCCAAGTGCAGAGGTGACAGGGACGTGGGGCTTTCTCTTGGACATGGCAGTGGGGGGCAGAGAATGTGGGTACTCATTGACAAAGGAGAACAGGGAACCTGGCCTTACAAACTTGAAGGCATTGGCACCAGGACTAAGGGTGCTGTTGGCATGGAGCTGACCAGGATCAGAAATAAGACACTTGATAAGGTTCTGAGGGAGCTTCCTACGTAGTGCAGTGGTAAATAATCCACCTCCCAGTGAAGGAGACGCAAGAGATGTGGGTTTGATCCCTGGGTTGGGAAGATCCCCTGGAGTAGGAAATTGGGAAGATCCCCTGGAGTAGGAAATTGCAACCCACTCCAGTATTCTTTCTTGAATAATCCCATGGACAGAGGAGCCTGGAGCACTACAATCCAAGGGGTCACAAAGAATTGTACACGACTCAGCAACTGAGCATGCACGCGTGCGCGTGTGTGCGCGCGTGCACACACACACACACACGCACACACACACACACGCACACGCACACACACACACACAAGCACAAGGTTCCAAGACAGTGGTGATGACAAAACAAGACCCGTTTAGAAGAGAGGAATGGGCATGTTTGGACAAGCTTGCACTAACTGCCTGCAACCGGAGGACAGGCTGAGAAACTGCCATCCCTGGGGGGTGTCTGCCCCAACGCCACATCACACGGGCCAAGAAGATGTAGGAGAGCCCCAAGCTCCCAGGGGGGGCTGAGCCAGGGCCTCGGAGGATGAGAGCATGGGGACTGCCTCCACTGCAGGGGCTCAGAGTGTCCATCCGGAGGGCTCCCTTTCCTATGACAGCCAGGCCTGTTTACGGTCGTTTTCCTATCTTTGTTCCATGCAGCATTGAGTGTGTGCGAGGAAGTTATTTATCTTTCTAGTTTCAGGGTCTTCAGATACAGAGATGCCCCATGTGAACAGGGTACAATGGTATGAACCCCCCAGGCTTTGCCCAGAAGCCCTGGCTGTATGTGGCTGGAATTTTGGGGTCATCATGCTTGGGAAGATGAGAGACAGAGAGTAGAATTAGCTGGCCTGAAGTCATCCAGGCTGTTCACAAATTATTTTGTCTCCTTTTTCAGCCATCCGAGAGGATTCCCCTTCCCTGCTCCCTTGGAGATTGGCCTGGCCATGTGACCTGCTTTGGACAACGAAACATGAGCCTTTAAAGGTCAGTTTATGGTGTTTCCTAGTTCCTGCTTTGGTGATTGTAGAAGTGTGGGTCACCCTGGGTTCCTGGCCCCATGTGATCACCCAGAGCTGAGGGCCCTGTGGCCCATGCTGGACACATAGTGTGAGTGAGAGATGTACCTTTGATGTGTTTGGCTGTTGGTGTGGTGGGAGGGGGGATGTTTGTTACACAGCAGACCCTGTTCTAGCCTGACTGATACACTCTATTGAGCACGAATACAGGGCTGTCACTTTGCTCTTGGTTTGGGGGGAGTGGGCACAGGACTGCTTCCCAATGAGGTTCAAAACACCTTACTTTGAGGTTGACAGAGACAATGGAAAGAAAGTCTCCATGTGTACTCTGTGGTGAGGCATAGCTCTGTCTGAGAGCAAGGAGTCTGGAAAAATGAGATAATGAGCTTCCCAGGGCTCTGTCATGAGGGAACAGCAGGCCTGAGTCCTCTCCTGAGTGTGTTCTGGATTGGGGCTGATGAATGAGCAGTGAATCCTGCCCTTCCCACCCTCATCTGGGGGACCCCCCAGTCCACCCACTGCCTGGGGCGATGGACCTTCCTTAGCAGCCCCCAGAGTTCCCGAGGGATCACATTCTTGCAGAACAGGAGCCTCGGCTTTGCTCATGCTTTGAGATGCTCTGATTAAATTCTACCCACAGTGCATTGTGTTTACCAGGTTGTTAATAATCATGATGCTGGGTATGTACCTCCCCATGGAAGAAGGCTGCTCCCCGGATGGATTATGGATCTGTTCACACACGATTTCCATACATCTTTAAAGATTACCACTTTAACAGCTCTTGGTATAGACACCAGGAGGCAGTTACATTTAACAGCGCATAAATCTAATTCCCTCTGCACTCAATTTTCTCAGGCTGCAGAATCAATTTGAGTCTGTCAGGATTTTATTCCAAAGTCTATTAACACCCGGCTTGTTTCCTCCATTTCCCGGCTCTCTCTCTCAGCAGTCTCCCCCCCTTTTCAGGGACTCAATCCTACAGAAAAAGATGCCTTGCTGATACACAGTAACAGCCTTTATCTCTTTACAACAGGATCTAATTAGGCATGAAGGAGAGGCAAAGCTTCGACAATTAGACGTGGACCCTGGAGGTCACATCCTGGGATGCAGCCTGCCTGAGTCCATCTCACCTCTCAGGGTCAGCCTTGGATGCTTTCTCCCTGCACTGCAGTGGCGGGGGCGGGGGTGGGGTGGGGTTGGTTAGCAGGAGCTCTTTCCAGTGTCTTTTCTGGGAGGTCAGGGGTGTCTGAGATGTTCAAGTTAGCTCCATCTACTTCCAGGTGAGTTTTTCTCCAGGGTGGGATGAAGCTTCTGCTGTCTTTACGATAACCTAGAGGCACACAGCCATGTCTGAGCATCTACACGTAGTCATCATTCAATGCACTCACATCCATCCCTGAGATGTGTATTGTTATTCCCCTTTTATGGATGGGAAACAGACACAGAGAGAGTGACTCACCCAGGGTCACACAGCTAGCAAGAACCAGAGTGATTCAGACTCCCCCTAGTCTTTGTCCAAGTCCCCTCCTGTCCTGGGGGCACCACACCATCTTGTGTGTGCATCTGTCCCCTCTTCTGCTAACAGTCCCACTGTCTCCATTCAGAACTGTCACATCCCCTACCCAAATCTGCTGACTGGCTCCTGCCCCAGGCCTGGTGGCAGGACTCCTCTCCCTGAAGCTGAGATAGGTTTAGGTGCAGGGCAAGCTGTTGATCTGAGCTGCAGCAATCAAAGTTGGGCCTGGAGTTCTGGGTGGCACTGATGGAAGAGAGGCCTGGGGGCAGCAAGCAGGTGGCATGGCATCAGGAGAGCTGCTGGAAGTCACCTGGAGGAGGTCCTGGCTGAGAAGGGAGCCACAGCACAGGGCTGCAAGGGAGAGAAGAGGGAAGGGGGGATGGGGGAGGAGGTCGGGAAAGGAGAGCGAAAGGGAGGAGAGAGGCAGAAAGAGAGAGGATTTTGTTCTGATAATATAATTTGAACCTTTCTCATTTACCCCGTCCATTGGCCAAATGAGGCCGTCAGCCTGGGGTCACTGCTGCGCCTTCCGGCCCAGGAGGACCCAGGAAAAAATGATATTGTGATCTTTGTTGTTGTTCAGCCGCTCAGCTGCGTTCGACCCTTTGCAATCCTATGGACTGCAGCACACCAGGCCTCCCTGTCCCTCACCATCTCCCGGAGCTTGCTCAAACTCATGTCCATTGAGTCGGTGATGTCGTCCAACCATCTCATCCTCTGTCGTCCCCTTGTGATCTTTAGAGTAATGTAATCTCTTTATCCAGTGGGGACCACTCGATTCCCTGTGACTTGGCTTCTTTGGCTGTGAACTAGGGATGATGTTGGTGGTAGTGCTCCTACTGATGGTGGTGGTGATAATGACAGTGATGATGATGGTGTTGGTGGTGGTGATGGTGGTGGTGATAATGACAGTGATGATGGTGTTGGTGGTGGTGGTGATGGTGGTGGTGGTGATAATGACAGTGATGATGATGGTGTTGGTGGTGGTGATGGTGGTGGTGATAATGACAGTGATGATGGTGGTGGTGTTGGTGGTGGTGATGGTGGTGGTGATAATGACAGTGATGATGGTGGTGGTGGTGGTGGTGGTGATGGTGGTGGTGATAATGACAGTGATGATGGTGGTGGTGGTGGTGGTGGTGATGGTGGTGGTGATAATGACAGTGATGATGATGGTGTTGGTGGTGTTGGTGGTGGTGGTGGTGATGAAAGTGATGATGATGTTTGGTGATGGTGAGGATGCTGGTGATGGTGATGGTGATCATAAGGCTGCATGATCTTAACCTAGTGTAACAGGATGTTGTGGTGAATTTTCTCCTGTTGTCCTACAGAAGTAACTAAGACCCAAGAATTAGAACAAAGGAGTCAAATCCCCCCTGTTTGAAAGTACCAACGAGCTATCAAGAGATGAGACTGGCCCAAGAGGAGTGCATCCTGTCCTACCATCGCCATCCCCCTGCCCATGAGTCCATGTAAAAGGGTCAGGGTCAGGGACCTCCGGGGCCGTGCAGGATCCCTGCCTCCAAGTGACATCAGGGGCTCTGAGAGAGCATCTTGTGAGCAGCTGTTCCCGGAAGGGGAGTCTGCCATGCATTCTGTGGCTCGATGCTTTCAGAGTGAAGATACCTACAAGCCACTCAAAGTGTGGCTACAGCACAATGTGGTGGAAACGTTCTTGCCATGTGCTGTGTAAAGTTTGGGGACATGAATGAATAGACTGGATTTAAAATGGCTGCAAAGCCCCTGTACTCCAGTGAAGAGATGGGGTCTGCTTCTCCTCCACTTGAATTTGGGCCAGCCCTGTGGAGCCTGACCAACGAAATGTGGTGTATAAGTCACCGTCCAAGGCTAGGTCTTAAGAGATCCAAGCTTCCACCTTCTCTACTTGGAATGCTCTCTCTTGGATGTTGGCTGCCATGCAAGAAATCTGACCTGCTGAAGAGAAAGGCCCTATAGAGAGGACTCTGAGCCACCATGGACTTTCCAGCCCCAGACGAGCTCCAAACTGAATGCAGCCCCATGAGTGACCCCAATCAATGCCCACGGAGCAAACGAGCTGTCTAGTCAAGACTTGCCCGGTTCTTAATTCATAGGATTGTGAAATAAAATGATTCTTTTAAGTCATCAAGTTTTAGGGTGTTTCTTTGTTAAATATAATTTTGTTTACTGGCTGTGCTGGGTCTTTGCTGCTGCATGTGGGCTCTCTCTAGTTGCCGTGAGCGGGGTCTACTCTCTGACTGTGGTGTGTAGGCTTCTCATTGCGGTGCCGTCTCTTGTTGTGGAGCACGGGCTCTAGGCACTCAGGTTTCAATTGTGGTGGCTCCTGGGCTCTAGAGCACAGGCTCAACAGTTGTGCACAGGCTCAGTTGCTTTGCTGCATGTGGGATCTTTCCAGACAGGGATCAAACAGGGATTGAACTCATGTCCTTGCGTTGGCAGGCAGATTCTTTACCACTGAGCCACCAGGGAAACCCCTAGGGTATTTCTTATAGAGAAAGAATCATTGCAGCAGTAGACAGAGACCAGAGCTCTTTTCTGGTCTGGAGATGCCTGAAGGAGAGCCTGGTGCCATCAGAGCTTGGAGGAGCCGTGACACATGTGTCCAGGAGGAAATGGGGTAATGCCTACCCTGTCTCAGGCCTTGGGAACTGGGGGTGATGAGTCCCTGTGACATCTATAAAAGAGTCTCCTCAGGTGAGAGGGGGTGCAGGGGCCAAGAGGCTGCTGTCCTGTGGTAGACTGTGCTGTTCCAGAACCTTCTCTGCTCCTTCCCACGAGAGGATGCCTCTCCCTATCACGGACACCGGGCCTGGCTGTTGGACTTGCTTTGGCTAATGAAAACCAAGGAGGTGATGGACCTCTTACAAGTAGAGGTTTGAGAGCCTGGCTCCACTTCTGCTCTTTGCCGTGATGGTGAATGCTCCTGCCTGGCTGTTTTCCCTGCCTGAGTCCTGGAATGAAGAACAAATGGGAGTGAAACTGCAGCCAACCTTCAACCAACATAGAACAAAAGTGAGAGATAAAGCTATGCACGTGAGCTACCGCAGTACAACCTAGTGTGAGCTGATCAACACACATCCAAAGAGATGGACAAAGCTGCCCTGTAAGGAACTGGGAGGATGCGCCACTGGGGACCAATGGTGCTCTGGGTCCTCAGTGGTGGAGGGGGTCAGGCATGGAGTCGACCACCACTTCTGGCAAACACACCCTCCCCCTGGGCAGCGCCACCCTAGCAAGGCTCCTTCTATCCAGCCTCGTCAAAACATTCATCCTTGTGGAGTTCTTGCTTCTCTCATTTTCCAGGAAACATTGTCCCTTCCTTGGTAATTAAGACCCAAGGAACTTCTCTGATGGGATTTCTGAGGCTCTGGTGTCTGCTAAATCAATGGAGGTCCCTGCCCCCATCTTCTCTGGCCAAAGAGAGGAGAGGACTGAGACGGGGGCTCTGGTGAGGAAGGTCAGCAGAGACGGGGCAGGGGAGACTGGAGGAGGCCTGACTCTGCCCCTCCAGGCCGTGGGTTTTTACTTCCTCAGCACTTGTCCATAAAGCGAGCACATTCCAGGCTATAGGAATCAATTTCTTTAGAAAACCTCCGTTTTGTCAGAGCAAACCTTCCTGTTGCTGCAGTCACCAGCGTTTGATACCATTTTGCCAGGGAAGCATTGGCCCCTTCCTCCTTGTCAGGTTCTCTCCCACCGCCCTGACACAGAGGGCAGGTGATGTTTTTAATGTCTGTGGAATTGCCCACCTGTTCTGGGAACAGGGTCGCCCCTCCATCTCTTTCTAATGTGGATCCATCCCATAGTTTTCAGGTGGGTTCACCTCCAGGGTGGCAAATGAGAGCTCCCCTTCCTCTTGACTGACTGAAGAAGGACCAATGAGGGGATAATCTGAGGTTAGATCAAAGATACCCAGATCTCTTCACCTGGAATTAAAGGCTATAAGAAAGAGGTCAGTTGCACTTTATGGCCATCTCTTAATAGCACATAGAGCTCCCCTGGTGGTCAGATGGTAAAGAATCTGCCTACAATGAGGGAGACGTGGGTCAATCCCTGGGTCAGGAAGATCCCCTGGAGGAGGGCATGTCTACCCACTCCAGTATTCTTTCCTGGAGAATTTCATGGGCAGAAGAGCCTGACAGGCTACTGTAGATGTTGATTTTTTTTAAAGATTTTTTTTGATGTGGACCATTTAAAAAATCTTTATTGAATTTGTTACAACATTGCTTCTGTTTTATGCTTTGATTTTTTGGCCACGAGGCTTGAAGGTCTCAGCTGCCCTGTGCTTGTGGGTGCTCAGTTGCCAAGTCGTGTCTGATTCTTTGTGACCCCATGGACTCTAGCCCGCCAGGCTTCTCTGTCCATGGGATTCTCCAGGCAAGAATACTGGAGTGGGTTGCCATTTCCTCCTGAAGAGGATCTACTCAAACCAGGGATTGAGTCATATCTCCTGCTTGGGAAGGTGGATTCTTTACCACTGAGCCATGAGGAAAGTCCCTCAGCTCCCCAACTAGGGATCGAAACCCACACCCCTTGCATTGAAAGGTGAAGTCTTAACCACTGGACCACCAGGGAAGTCTAGATGTTGGTTTCAAAAGAGAAAAAAGATATAAAGAGAAGCAGAGACAGACAGAGGCCCAGATGTTTTTGCCCCTCATACATGATGTGAATGATTTCTTCCTTGGCTTTCATTTATTTGTTTGTTGAAGAAATTTGAGTTGAGTTTCTGTCACTTGTAACCAGTCCATCTATTCAATGGTCAAATTCCTATTATTGACTGCCAAATAACAGTGGTGTGGGTGGGGCTGTAACTAACAGTCTGGGCCCCCTGTTAGTTACAACATTAGTTACAATGTTAATGGCAGACACGCAGGTGGCCAGGCACCCCGGTGGAGTGCATCTCACACATGCCCCCATCCAGCCCTTTCAGCGGCCCCAGGCAGTGGGCACCACAGCTCGTCCTCTGTGTTTAGATGAACAAACAAGTACAGGGCTAGAGAATAAGTGAACCCAGGCCTTCTGTCCCAGGCTGCTTCGCTCCCTTCCCCACCCTCCCCAGCAGCTGGGTTTTTGGGGAGGGAGGCGACCAGTTCATCTGACAGCAAGAGAAATGAAGGGACTAAATCAGGCGCGCTCAGGTTAGGGATGGGTTTCAGAGCTCTGGATGGAAACCAGATGGAGTTTGGTTTCCAGATCCCAGCCGCCTTGGTAGCTTGGAAGGTTTTCCACCTCTTTCCAAGAGGAGATGTTTCAGTTCATCTCTCCTGTTCTGGGGAAACTCTTGTTTTCAGAAATGTAACAATTTGGTTTCTGCTTGCAATGCCCCTCCCGAGGTTCACTGGGCGCTGAACCTACAGGTGGAGGAAAGATTTGCAGCAGCTCAGCACTGACACTGTTAGCAACAGCTCAGTTTCTTTTTAAGTGTCGATTCTATCTCACAGCAAATTAGTTTTCCTCCAAGATGCCAGCCTCTCATTTTCCTCTTGTCTTTTGGATAAACTTATGTTCCTTTGTTCCTTTTCATGAGCTGATACAAGGGTTTTGTTGCCTGCGGACAGTGCACTTCACTTAGTAGATATCTGTTTGACATACAGCGTAGATTCTATTTAATGTAACTTCTTGTTTGCCTAAGCATTCACCTGGCTGTTAGCACTTTGAGGTCAACATCTGTTCCTCTGTGTGTGTGTGTGTGCACGTGCACATATGTGCACGTGTGCACGCACACATGTCACGTGTGTGCACATGTGTGCATGTGTGCGAGTGGGGCTGGGTAGGAGACTCCTGGGGGGACTTGCACACACAGTCACCAAGACTGTTCACAGAGCCTGGAGAATAAGGTGTGCATGTCAAGCATCCCACCTTCTCTCTTTTTATTTATTTATTTATTTATTTATTTATTTTTGGCTGTGCTGGGTCCTTGTTGCTAAGCGAGGGCTTTCTCTAGTTGTGGCGAGCAGGAGCCACTCTCTTGTTGCTGATCTTGGGTTTCTCATTGCAGTGGCTTCTCTTGTTTCGGAGCATAGGCTCTAGGGCCCACAGGCTTCAGCAGTTGTAGTTTCTGGCTCTAAAGCACAGGCTCAGTAGTTGTGGTGGACAGACTTAGTTGCTCTGTGGCCTGGGGGATCTTCCTGGACCAGGGATCAAACTGCATTGGCAGGTGGATTCTTTCCCACTGAGCCACCAGGGAAGACCCCCCCCCCCCCACCCCAACCCCCCCCCCCCCACCCCGCCTTCTCTTAATTAGCACCTGCCAGAGAGGCTCGGGTAGGGAGAACAGCACAACCATTTAGTTGCAACACCCTGATTACCCGGCCTGAGCTCCCGGGTAATGAGTCTAATGACTCTCACCACTTAGGAATTGACCAGAGCCGAGCAGACGGGTGGTTGCTTAGGAGACCTGGTAGTGCTCGCCTCACTGGGCTTGTTATTTCCTCTTCCATGCGTGTTTAGAGAAAAGCTGAGCCCTGAAGGACCTCCCTGGTGAAGGCAAGTATCTGGGTGTGCTCCACCAGAACAAAGTCCAGGCACACTGCAACCATGTCCTGGGTGTGTTTAGAAAACCTATGAATCTGGGAGAGAGGGGGACCGGGAGCAGTTGAAGTGGGTCTAGGGGCCCCGAGTCCTGGAACATTCAGCCTCCCATGACACAGGCTGTTCATCCAACAGAATCGAACTTGGGTCTGCTCGCCCACGAGCAGTAAAGCCAGTCTACAGCTACTGCATCATGGTGAAGGAAAGCGCAGTGTTTATTGCAGGTGCCAAGCAAGGAAAAGTGGCAGCTAATGCTCAAAAGACATGAACTCCCTGATGGGTTTCCGGAAGTCTTTTTTTTTTTTTGCCATGTGACATGTAGGATCTTAGTTCCGCAACAGGGGATAAAACCTGCACCACTTGCAATGAAACTGTAGAGTCTTAACCACTGGATTACCAAGGATGATCCCTCCAGGAGGCATTTAAACTTTTTTTATCTATTTACTTTTGGCTGCACTGGGTGGGTCTCCATTGCTGTGCATGGGCTTTCTCTAATTGCAGCGAGCAAGAGTTATTCTCCAGTCATGGTGTGCAGGCTTCTCACTGCAGTATCTTCTTTTGTTGCAGAGCACAGGCTCTAGGGCACACAGGCTTCAGCAGTTGCAGCACACAGGATTAGTTGTCCTGTTGCATGTGGAATCTTCCCAAACCAGGGATCAAACCCATGTCTCCTGCATTGGCAGGCAGATTCTTAACCACTGGACCACCAAGGAAGTCACTGGGAGGCATTTAAAAAGGCCAGGTGGGGATGTCACAGGATTTGTGATCAGCTCCTGCACAGTTCTCTGGTTGGTTGATGGTGATGTCATGGGGGTTCACACTGCTAATCCTCAGGCATCAGTAGGTTTGGGGGATACATGCTCATGGTCATTGAGTAGTTAACTTCTTCCAATGGGTGGTGGTTTAAGCATCTGTAAAACAACTCAGGAAGTGTGCATCAGGTACTGTTATCTAAGGACTTCAGAGAGGAGCTACAGCAGAGGGTGTAGGGAAGGCCCCATTAAGTCCTGCTCAGATACAGGCCCTCCTTTAAGCAAAAGAAGGCAGAGAGTTACGAAGGTTTGGCAGCTTCCACACATGCATTTTTGGGAGCCCTGAATTGCCATGTAAGAAAGTTAGCTACCCAGACCACATGGAAAGACCATAAGACAAGACTACGTGGAGAAGCTGAAGCCAAGTCCTCCTAAAACCCAGTTCCTCTGTTGAGCATACAATTAACCTCTCCAATCAAAACTATCCCCTTTTTTGTCTTTCACTTGTTCCCCACTCAAGATTGAAAGTGTGAAAGTGTTTGTCACTCAGTCATGTCTGACTCTTTGCGATCCTATAGACTGTAGCCTGCCAGTCTCCTCTGTCGGTGGAATTCTCTAGGCAAGAATACTGGAGTGGATTGCCATTCCCTTCTCCAGGGGATCTTCCCAACCCAGGGATAGAACCTGGGTCTCCTGTATTGAAGGCAGATTCTTTACCATTTGAACCACAAGGGAAACTCAAGATTGAGGAGTGTGAAAGAAAAGGGGGTGTTGTAACTGGATCATGCGGGTGGTGGGGAGGTGGATACCCAGACCACTTGCGTAGTCTCACTTGGGACAATCAGAAATGGCCTGAGCATTTGCAGTCAGGAACATGAAAGCCTGCCCACGGTGGGCTGGGAATAGCATCTCCCCAGATTTGTTGAGAACATTTCATCATGGCTCTATCCTGGCAGGACAGGAATCCAGGCTGGATGCAGGACCTTACCCCTGCTTTCCTGTCAGCCAAGCCCCTATCCCGCACGGGGCCTTACCCTGCAGGCCTCGGAGGCAGCCCTCCGCCCCAGGAACTGGTGGGCCTGCCAGGTCTTACTCCAGCCACGACCCCCAGAGCCCCAGCAGAATGGCAGTAGCTCCTCCTCCAGGATGTGGTGACCCAGTCTGTGGAGCCATCTTCTCCCTCCTGATTTGTTTGGGACCCTAATTTAACTGTCCTGCCATCTGAGAGCAGAAGATCAGCCAGAGAGTGGGGAACTTGGTAGAACAGAGAAAGTGTATCAAGAACTGGAGTCCAAGACACTCTCTTGGGTAGAGCTGGGAGCTTGATCTACCTGGTGGTCGTGGGGATATGGAAGGTTTGCAGATGAGGTGTGTATGGGTGCCACAGACTCTGGGAGGGAAGCTGGAGTGAGGGTTCCGCTTGGGTGGGCTGCAGGGGGTTCACTCCACCTGCGCCCCTGGGGAGATGCTATTCCCAGCCCCCCATTCCCCTCTCATTTCACCTGTGGAAGGCTGAGGCTGGGGTGGACAGTGCAATGGGGCTGGCACTGGATGGGACTATGCCTCACTCTGACCCTGGCCTGCTGGGGTCCATGTGTGCATCATGACAGTCAGAAAATAAGCTTCAGGCTTCCAGTCCTTGCTCTGCCCTTACTAACCACACAGCTTTAACAGTGTTATTGACCTTTTGGCCTCAGTTTCCTCATTTGCAAAATGGAGAGACTAATTGTACCCACCCTCTAAGGTTCCTATGAAGGATTCAATGAAATAATCCAGAGGTCCCCAACCTCCAGAATCTAATGCCTAGTGATCTGAGGTGGAGCTGATGCAATAATAATAGAAATACAGTGCACAATAATTGCAATACACTTGAATCATCCCCAAACCATCCCCTCCATCCACCAGGTCCGTAGAAAATTGTCTTCCACAAAACTGGTCCCTGGTGCCACTGAGATAACCACCTAAAGGACTTTAAATAATGGCAGGCATGGAGGAAAAACCCAGCAAGTGTTAGCTATTACTTTATCTGAAAAAGCTATAGTTGATGTGGAGGATGGTGATAATTTGACTTAGAAGCAGGACAGGGGAAGCCTTCCTGTAATTAGCGGTCATTAGTTTTGTAGAATGTGTTGTTTTCATTCCTGAGTTCACACACAGGGTATGAGCTCCTGGGAGATGTGTGGCCTTCCTGAGGACAGTTCCACCTAAGACCCCCCAGTGTCCTGGGGTAGGGAGTGTCCTTCCCTGTGTGAGGACTTACCCCCCAGGTGCCCAGGGCATGGCTGGGGGTCCGACCAAGCCGGGCTCCCACATCCTTTCCCTGGGAGAGGCCTGGGTGGGTCTCTGCTGATTTCACCCTCTGAAAGGGCTTGCTAGGATATCGGCAAGGGCCCATGAGTCACGCTGCCTCATTAGTTTTCCATTTGGACTCAGCTGCCAGTGGGATCCCTCCCCATGATGCAGAGAGGACGTTTGGTGCGGGCTTCATGCGCAGCCTCATAAAAGCCCCCCCTTGATGTGCTGTCCTCATCACGTCCCATCACAGCAGCCTTGCCAGCCTAATCAGAGCTCTCCAAACCCTTCAGACCACAGCGGTTGCCATGGTGACAAAATGGCCCATAATAGTCCCTGCCTACTTCAATAAAGGAAGAATGGGGTAGACGTTTCCAAGGATAATGAGCACTTTAGAGGAAGTGGGAGAGGGGGTGTTGGTGAGGTGATGAGGGTGCTGAGAGCCCCCACTCTCAGTGGGCACCTCCCCACTGCCCATCTCGGGGCTGGGGCTGTGCTGCTGGTACCCGTTCAAAAGCCGGCTCTCCGGAGGATGCCGAGGTAAACGTGTACTTGTGTTGCGGTCCTGACGGGGGTGTGGTAGCGCGCAGCTCGCAAATCAGGTCCACATACCGCGTCCTCCTGACGCCGCAGCCAGCAGGTCCCCACACAAAGCTCTTGCGGGTCTTCCCGACTCGCCGCGATCCACCCCTGTTCTCGTCTGCCGCGAGTGTGGCTGGAAGGTGCACGTCGACACCCGCTCAAGTTCAGGAGCGAGAGGGAAGCACAGCCACGAATGCTGAAGGCAGAACATCCCCAAGTCCCCTGTCAGGACACGTGTGGCTTCTTTGCTGAATTGAGTACGAATTGTAGACTTTGGACGAATATTGCGAGGCTTCTGGGTGCTACTCACAATGTAACGGCTACAAACCTTTCCCGGTTTGATCTGCATGGTTCACTTTTTAAGGTCTAGACAATCGACAGGGTCCTCTGGCCTGGCTGGTGGCAGATGCTAATGGCCCTGGAGTGAACACTCCCAGATGGCCCATTTCCAGTTTCCCTGTGAGGTGGGTCAGGGTGGGGGGAAGTGAAAGTGTTAGTTGCTTCAGTCATGTCTGATTCTTTGGGACCCCACGGACTGTAGCCCTCCAGGCTCCTCTGTCCTGGAATTCTCCAGGCAAGAATACTGGAGTGGGTTGCTGTTCCGTTCTCCAGGGTATCTCCTGCCAACCCGGGTCTCCTGCATTGCAGGCAGATCTGCAGATTCTTTACCGTCTGAGCCACCAGGGGAGCCCTCCCTGTGAGCAGGGAGCACCTGCCAGCCCCTCAGGGGCCCCTTCCTGCGTGCTCGGTCACTGGGATGCTTCTCCCTGAGAGACCAGAGCCACCATCTTATGCCTGGGCTTGAACTTGGATCTTAACCAAGGGCTCTGGCACATTTGGGAAAACACAGCCTCCTCATACCTCCGCTTTCTCCTTAGTAAAATGGGGGTGATTACACCTAAAAATGATCATCAGAATATTTGGTGACCAGTTAAGCACCCACCAAGCGGAAGAGCACAGGTTGGTAGGGAGGGGTGGCTGTGGCTTTAGGGGCCCTCGGGGGCCAGAGCAGCGGCCTTGAGCAGCTGGAGGCGGGACACGTGCTGGTGTGTGACACCCAGGGCAGCCATACTGGCCTGCGGTGCGAGGGAGCCCCGGGCCACGCCTGCTGCCTTTCTGGGAGGCAGTGACTGCAAAGCGTGGAGGGTGTCACCAGGACCAGCGGCACCTGGGAGGGCAGTGGGAGGCAGCGGAGTCACCCTTCTCCCCCGACCTCCCAGTCTCTTTCCTCACCTCCCTCTCCACCTGTCCCTGTCTCTCCCCCATCTCTTCTGTCTCTGTCTCCCCCTCTCTCAGTCTCCCTCCTTCTGTATCGCTCTTGCTGCCTCGCTCCTTCACCCTCTCTCAGCCTTTCTTCCTGCATCTCTGTCTCTTTCTCTCCGTTTCTCACCTCTCATCTCAGGATGAGGGTGACAGGCTGAGCCCTGGGCTGCCCTGTGCTTGCCCCATGACTGATGGGACAGTTTGAGCTGAGGACTAGGTCAACCAGGGTTTGTCTCGTCTTCACAGGGGTCAGGGCCTAGGCAGTGGGAGGGAAATACTACCTGATGCCAGTTATGAATCAAGATGAACGAAGGTGAATCCAAGGTGGACAAGAGCTGAGGCAGGACTCCTCGGTGGTGGAGTATGTCATCAGGGAGGGCCACTCAGCTGGCTGGGGGATCCTAGGTGTCCCTCCAGATAGGAGGGGTGGCTTGGGAGTGGCAGGATTGGGAAGGGGCCAGACCTAGGTGGAGGATGGAGGGATGACACCCTTATGCCCATGTGTCCCTCATGGGCAGGCGGGGCTGTGAGAGGCAGCCCAAGGTCCTTGTGGTCGAGTTGCCTTGATGCCCCCTCGCCTTCTGCTCAGAAGTGTCCTCCCATCTCAGGAGGCACCAGGGTGGACCTCCACCTGCCTGTCTGAGGGCAGGAAGCAGAAACGGGGACCCAGTGTCCATGTGAGGGACAGAAACTGTGGGGCTCGCCCTGGCTTTCGGTTGGGGAATCAGCTTCCTTGTCACCTTCCTGTGTCATGTGAGGTCTGCGGGCAGCCTGCCTGACATCCTGGGCTACAGTCTCTCCTACCTGTGGTCACGCACTTGCTGCCCTGGAGGTTGTGTCTGGGCTCCTGGACACCTGCCTTCCTTGGCTGTGCCCTCATGGCACCCACAGCCTTGTCCACTTATTCCCATCATAGCGCTGCCTGTCTGTACCTTTCCCCAGGGTGTCCTCTGCTTAAAGGGTCCTCTCCTTCCATCTATACTGCCCTTCCCCCAGCAGGTCCAGCTGCGGTCTTGCCTCCTACAGGCAGGCTTCCAGGACTATGCCCCACTGTTGCCTTCTCTCCTTCCTCTTCCTCTAGGAACACCCAGTATGACCAGCTCCCCTGCTCAGGATTCTTGTGGGGGCAGGGCTAGGTTCTCCCTTCCAGGAGTGCTGAAGTGGGATGATTGGGGTCCCCCTAGTTCACATCCATCCAGAGCCTCTCTCACCAAGTAACTCACTCAGTAACATCTGTACCCGTTAGTGCGGGGAAATGTGCACCGTGCAGATCTCCAGGGCGGAGCAGCTCTGCAGAGGCAGAGTCCCTGATGGATCAGCAGGCCTTGGACTTTAAGCTGCTGCTCAGCTCTGCTGAATACCTTTTGGTTAAGTGAATAATTCTCTGTGACATGGTCCCAGCCGACTGTTGGAGCAGTGCACGCGGGCTTCCAGGGGCCCCAGGTGGGCCAGGCTCCACGGCCCGTTAAGGCTCTGCCCTCTCCCTGTGTCATCCCTCCAGTCCTCCCTGGAGTGAGCGTCAGGCCCCAGGGGACAGGAGCCTACTGCCTGGTCCCCTGAGGCTAGGAGGCTGTGCTCTGCAGGTTCATGCTCAGAAACTCGGAGCCAGGACTTCCCTGGTGGGCCAGTGGTTAGGAATCTGCCTGCCAATCCAGGGGACACCGGTTCGATCCCTGGTCTGGGAAGATTCCACATGCCTCGAGGCAGCAAACCGTGTGCCACCACTACCGAGCCTGTGCTCTGCAGCTAGAGAAGCCGCCACATGAGGAGCCTGTGCCCCACAACTAGAGAGTAGCCCCCGCTCACCACTAGAGAAAGCTCTTGTGCGGCAACGAAGATCCAGTGCAGCCAAGATAAATAAATAAAAACCTAAAACTTAAAGAAATGTGGAGCCAGTGAATTCTTGACCCAAGCATTTATTAAGCCCCTATTGTGTGCTGGGTACTGTTGTAGGAGCCGGGAAGTGGCTAGAAACCAGAGGACAAGTCTCTGCTTCCTGGATGCCAGGCAGGAGGCAGAGGAGCACCAGGAACAAATGTGTGACTAGGATGGAAGTGGGTTGTGCACATCACCCAGGACGGGCCAGACATCCAGAGACGGCTCCTTTGCTGTTGGCCGGGAGCTCCGCGGGGCCTGCTGCTGGGAGGTACCTTTGATCGTAAGGGGCGTCCCAGCCGCCCTGCATTGCCCTGAGATGATGGCACTGGTTTGATGCCCTGTCAGAAGACAGCTGTGCCCAAACTGCCAGGCCATTGGCAGGTCCTAGGATGCAGAGGGCACTGGCCAGTGCCATTTCCTCCCCTGCAAACCCTAGGCCCAACTTTATCATTAATTGGAAAAAGTAATATAGACTTGGTTAAAAACTGTAAGCAGTACAAAGAGAAAACTGCAGCGCAGCATGTTTTCTCCCACTGATGCACCCGAGCCCCTGCCTGGAGATGACTGCTGTTTCCAGAGTCTTAAGGTCACATGGACAGGGCACAGCCAACACCCCACATGGGTCCACAGGAACATCCATCCCCTCCTCCACCAGCCCTGCTCTGGGAGTCCTCAGGGGCAGATGGGACACGGCTGATGCTTCCAGATGCTCCTTTCCTTCCACGCACTCCTCCCAGCAGACACTCACGTATCCCCCTCTGCCAGTCAGGCAAGCTTCTGGGACCTGAGAATGTTCCCCCGCCTGTCCCCTCAGGGGCTCTGTGGTTGAGGAACCGCAGCTCCCCACCTACAGGTGAGGACACCGGGCACAGAGAGGCTGAGGCAGTGCTGTGGCCGCCCAGCCCCCAGGCGGCAGGGCTGGGATTCTGAGCTGCTGCCACACTCACCGATGGGGAACACAGCACCAGCACCCTGGGGACTTTCTCTTGGTGGAGACGGGTGAGGGTGCTAAGGGGTCCTTGACTCTCAAGGTGGACACAGGCAAGGCATCCTCCCCATGGCCCCCTGTAGTGTCGCCCCCTAGGTCCCCTCCCCTCAAAGAAGGGTGAATTTAGGCAGCTTTGTGGACTGACTGGGTGAGCCAGGTTCAGGACATCAGAGCTCTGGAGTCTTCACAGGGGTGGGCTGTCTCCTTTCTTCTGAGAGCAAGTATTCCCTGGATCAGGGGCTAAGTTTTCACACCTGGTCCTGGATGGATTAATGGGGGCACAGGGAATTGCAGGGTTCCAGCTCCTAATTCCTACCTGAATTAGGGATTCAGGAGAATTCTTGCCCCCTGCCCCAGACCAGGAGAATCAAGGTTCCTCTCAGGTCACTGCGTCTGCATGAGGTGGGAACAGGACTGTGGCTCTGCATGGCGGTCCCTGCCACCACCAGTCAGGGCTGCTCCAGGGCTTCCAGGGCAACAACAGCAGCAGAAGCACCTGGGAGCCCGTTAGGACTGTAGCCCGTCCCCTCTCCCCACCCTCAGTAGGGTGGGGACCTTACTCACCCCAGACCTCAGTAGTCGAGGTCTGAAGAGGGGCTGGGGAGACACTTGCCTACGTATCCATGAAGGAGTTGGGGGTGTCCATGGGCTCCAGTCTGAACCAGTCTCTATGATCAGCAGACAGACCCCCCCTGATAAGGGCTTGCTGGTGGTGTGAAGCTCCAGGCGCCAGGGTCCTTTCTGCTCCAGGTGGCTTGGTACACGGCATGGCCAAGCACGACACCTAGTGGACAGAGGGGACATTGCTCCTAGGGCTCCCTCACCCTGGGTAGACCCCCTCAGCCAGCCCAGCCCCAGTGGCTCTGGCCTTTCCCAGTGCCTTCTGTGTGTGTGTGTGTGGGGGGGGGGGGGGGAGCGGGGGCAGGGGGCAGGTGAGGAAAGGGCAGGAGCAGGCACTAGAAGGCGACCACTGTAGGACTCAGGACTCAGGACTCTCCTCTTTCTCCAGTGAGATGGCACAGAAGCCGGGTCATCTGGAGATCAAGTCCTGGCCCCGGACACAAGGGGCTTGGCTGTGCTTTTGCCCAAAGTTGTGCATGTCTGGCCCCTGGAGGTGGAAAGTTGGGACCTTCAAGCATGCTTGTTGTGGGGGGTGTCCCGTGGCCTCAGCTGGGTCGGGGGCGGGTCTCACGGGGGAGTGGGAGGAGTCCCCCAGGCTGGGGTGCTCCGCCTCCTTCCTGGCTCTTGGCAGCTGTCCGGGATCTTGCTCAGGTGGGTCTTGCCCAGGTCCTCCCCAGACACCAGCCACCAGCTCTTCCCACTCCCACCTGGTCTGTTCCTGGGCCCACCCGGGTCTTTAGCTCCGCCTGTGCCTTCTCCAGGTGGCGGACCTGCTGGTGAGGACAGCCACATTCTCACCACGGCTCTGAGACCCAGCAAACCCCGCAACTTGCCCGGGGCCCAGCAGGAGTGACAAGAAAGGCCTGTGAATGCCCTGGGGTCACAGCCCACAGCCCCCCTCCCCTGAGGGTGGGCTGACTGAATGACTAGCTTCCGGACAGAGGAGAAGCCTGGCTAACACCTTAGCCCAGGGGTCAAGGTCAGCGGCAGCGAGCCACACTAACAATGAGCACCCTAGTGCTACATGCTGGGAAGGCACCTCTCCTCTGTGCACTTACTCCAAACCCACCACCCCAGAGAGTCATGAGAAAGCTTCAGAGCATGTGGATGGAGGGATGGTCTGGGAAGTTCCCCAGAGCTGTCAAGGTTGGACAAACCATGGGAAGACAGCTAGATGGCAGTGTGCCATGGTCCCCTTTCCTTTTCACCGTGCACAGTGGGAGGTGAGGTGTGAACCTACGCACAGGTATGGGCCCACTTTGGACAGAGAAGTTGGGCATCCAAGTGAGCTGAGCTGAGGCACCTGCTGAGGACTAGGGGCAGGAGGCCCCCAGGGCACGCAGGACCCCCTATGACCACTAGATGGCAGCAGCGCCCTGCAGCCTGGACACCCTCCCCAGACCCAGGAGAAGGGCGGGGTGGTCTGGCGAGTGGGTGGGTGGCCTTCTTTCCCTTCCAGGCTGGACTTGTGGGGTCGAGCAGCTAAGAAGGGCAGAGTCTTGATTTGGAGAGCAGTGGGGTAGGGAGGGGATTGGGCATGGCGGGGAGAACAGGCAGCTTCCTCTCCGAGACCTGCATTTTCCAGCAGGTTTGGCACCAAGTGACTGTTGTCTATTTTTCTGATTCTTAGTTTCTCTGTCTCTCTCCTGACATCCCGGCCCCTTTACCAGACCTTCAATAGGCCATCGGGGCAGAATGCCAGGTCCCCACTTTCTGTGCCTGGTCTCCTCATCTCCCCGGGGCTGAGAGCCGTCCTACTGGGCAGGGCTGTTGTAGGGACTGGGGGAGCTGCTGGGTGACAGTCCTCGGACCCTGGGCTGGAGGACAGGAGCTGACCTCACGTGCGTCCAGTAGTTACATGACACTTAAGCCCTCCAGCCCCTCTCCCGGGCACTGGGTCCCGTGTCCAAGCCCAGCCACGGGACGTGTCCACACATGGCCCCCCTTGCTTCTGGAATCACACTCTCCTCAGATGGATGAGAAACCAAGGCCACGCATGTGGGGCCCTGCCCCAGGCAGAGTCTGGATGCAGACCCGGCAGCTGGCCCAGTTCCTCATTTTGCCACTTGACCTCCAATGTCTTAATTATTTCATGGGGTTCAGCTGAAAGCTCCACAGGCTGAGGGCCCTGCTGTGTCCCAGCTTCAGCACTGGCCCTGGCCATGGTCTCTGGGTCAGACCCCAGGCCCTGGTACTCGTACCTTTGCGACACTTCTGACTTGTCCCTGAGACATGCTGAGCAGCCTTGCCGAGAAGCCCATGTGTGATTGGTCCAACATCTCCAGACCCACGGCTGTTGTCTCTGACTCCTGTCTGATGCCCCCTGACCCCTGACCCCTAATCTCTGGCTGACAAAGCCTCAAGACAAAGCCCAGTTCCTGGGTGGATGGTGTTCCATCCTGGCTGAGTGATTCATCCATACTGCCTTCCATGAGCCAGGGCACCTGCCTGGGGCAGAGCTGGGCAGTCTGGCAGCTCTCTAGTTTTGTTTGTAATTAAAGGAAGCTGCCGTCTGAAAATTGCTGGCTGCTTTGAAACATCGGCAGCAAATTATCTTCGAGTGGATTTTCTTTGTTCTGGGAAGTCACTTGATTTGCTGCACTGTGTGCTGTGTGTGTGTGTGTGTGTGTGTGTGTGTGTGTATGTGTGTGTTCAGGATAACCAGAGGTTAGGAAGAGCCTGAGGTGTCCTCCACCCATACCAGCCCCACACCCTTCCCCCTCTACTGGTCTTGCTTGTATCAGGGCTGCCCTATTGCTCTGGAAAGTGCCCTTAGCCTTGGACCCAAGGGCATGGGAGGACGAGGCTGGTTAACCATATGTCCCTGCTTCTCCTCAGCATCTTCCCTGAGCCCTCTCGGTCCTGAGGTCTAAGGCAGGTGGACAGAATGACTGGGAGCAGGGAGGGCTGGTGGACTAGTTGAGGGGAGATGAGCATGGAGGTGTCAGGCAAAACCGGAGACGCCAATGACATGCCCACGTTCCCATTCAGCAGAGTTGATGTGAGAGGAGTGGGCCCGAGGGGGAGGAGGGTCCACCGAGTCTTGAGGAGTGGGTGAGATCTGTCCAGGTTTCCCACCCAGACCAGTGTTTTGGGGGCACCTCTGGTGGTCGTCATGCTCCAGCCCTGACCTCCCGAGTCCATTCCATCGTCCAGGACGTGAGTGTCAAAGGGCAGCAGACAATGATCAGTGAGCACCAATAGCAGGACCCTGGCTGGACCTTGGAGCTGGAGAACAGAATCGTCTGGGAAGCCTGGACTTTAATTACCTACTCAAACAAATTAATCCTTATTTCTTTTTTACTTAAAGTACTCTGATCCATATTTCTGTCCCTTGTAATTAAAAGACATCTGGTAGTCCCCTCCTGCTTTTGGTGAACGAGGCCCTGCCTCCACACCACCTGTGGACTTCCCATCCGCACAAGCCGATGTCTTCCCTTGTTTTACTTAGACCAGCTTAAGAGAAGGTTCCTGCCTCTAGCAGTGAGGATGGACCTATCTGATAAAGCACCTGGCCTTTGTGCTGTGGTTTGGGGCCCAAGTGAGCAGGTTCCTCCCAAGGGAGCTTCAGGCACCATCTTGAACTTCTCATAACATGAGCATCTTAAACGAACCCTTTCCTCCCGCACATGCTGCCTGTATGTGCAGAGTGAGTCCCCTCGCTCAGCTCCAGCCGAAGGCTCCAGGTCCCATCGGAGCCTGTGCTCTGGGTGCCTGCCTGCTGTCTCCATGTTTTAAATCCTAGAGCATCTTTTGTGATGCTGGCCCCACTCTCCAGGTGCAGGATGTCTTCCATAAACGGGAGGATTTCTCTGTCATCACACAGGTATTAAGTTCTTGAGGTCACAGAGCCATTAGAATCCACCAGATGTCTTTTAATTAATTACAAGGGACAGAAATATAGCTCAGAGTGGTTTAAGTAAAAAAGAAATAAGGGTTAATTTATTTGAGTAGGTAATTAAAGTCCAGGCTTCCCAGGTGGTTCAGTGGTAAAGAATCCGCCTACCAATGCAAGAGACACAGGAGAAGCAGGTTCGATTCTGGGTCAGGAAGATCCCCTGGAGATGGGAATGGCAACCTGCTCCAGTATTCTGCCGGGGGAATTCCATGGACAGAGGAGCCTGCCAAGCTACAGTCTGTGGGATCTCAAAAGTCGGACACAACTGAGCGAGTGAGCAATCAAAGTCCACAGGATTTTGGAGGACTGGTTCAGGCCCTCATGGAGTGTGCAGGTCTGCTGTTTTCCATCTGTGGAGTTTCTTCTTCTGGGGTGGCTTCTCTCCCAGCAAGCTGTGGATGGTGGTGCACATGGTCCCCGCAGGTTACAACCTCACAGCAGGAAGTCCGTGCTCCCCGCAGTTTCAGCAACAGTCCCGGGATGACTCCAGTGGCTGCAGACCACGATCCTGTCCATCTTCAAGTCAACACTGTGACTTTGATTAGCCTGGCCTGGTTTCAGTGGCCATCCCAGAGCTGCAGGACAAGAGTGGCTTGAAAGCCAGGGAGCTGCTGCAGGGAGGAGGGATGCTGAGCAGGCAGGCAGCAGGTAACTCTCACCTGGATGCACCTGGGCTTAGGTTTGTGCTGTCACATTAGGAGAGCTTGGTCAAAGGGCAGGAAATGAAACGTTGTGTTCAAAACTCTGTTTTTCATTCGTAAATCACAATTAGCTAACTTACTCTGAACAACTGTTCTTGGGGCAGGGGGAGTCTCTCAGCTGTGGAAGTAGATGCAAGAGAGGACACAGGAGTGTTATCACCCAAGTGGCATCTGGGGACGTCCGAGGCTGCAGGACCTCAACCATGACCTGCTTGGTCCAGGGGCTTACAGAGGAGATGGCTTAAACTTTCTGGATTCTCTCTCTAGGGTCTCAAGTACCATTCCACCCTCAGGCTCAGGCTTACTCCAGCACCGTGATCTCCTTCAGAGTCTGGTCTGCTGTGCACGGAATGATGTTGTAACTTACCCCTTAAAGTGATGGTGCTAGAAGAAGGGGCCCTTGGGAGGTGACTAGGTGAGGAGGGTGCAGCCCTCATGGATGGAGTTAGTGCCCTTATTAAAGAGGCCCCAGGGAACTGCCTCGTTGCTCCTTTCACCAGGTGAGGACCAGCTATGAGCAGCTTCTCATCAGATGCTGAATCTACAGGTGCGTTGATCTCTCAGCCTCCAGAACAGTTAGAAATACCTGTCCGGTGTTTTATAAGCCACTCGGTCTGTGGTGTTTTGTTATAGCAGCTGTTATAGCAGACATGATCCCAGCTCGCTTTCTGCTTGTGTGTAATGAATCATCCCCATCTTCTGAGAAGGCTGTGATAGAGAGTCCCCAGTCTCCATCCTCTTTTCCTCCACAGTCACAAACCCTCTGACTCCCACCTTCTAGCCCCTCCCAAACCCAGGTGCGCCCCAGGTGACTAATTCAAACCAGTGGTTCAAGTGGGGGGTGGACCGCTCCTCAGTCCCTCCCATCCTGCAGCCAGACGGCGGCCTTGCTGAGTAGGATGGATGATCCACTGCAGGAGCGATGGGTGAGTCAGCAAAGCCTTTGTGGCAACATTTCACCCCATGCACCGTGCCAGGAGTGCCATGCTCATGGTTCTGGGTGATGATCTGCACTGACCTGTTGTCATCTCAGAGAGACACTGTCTATGGAGGTTGCAGTTATTTGCACTCGCTGGAATTCTCATCTTTCGTAGCACTGGGCATTTTTCCCACTCTGAATTTGCATTCCTAACATTGCAATTGATACCACTTTCTTTTTTCTTTCATTGAAAAGGGGGCTTTTACTAAGACAAGCATTTCACTCTGAAATACAAAACAGGAAAATCAGGAAAAAAGAAACAATGATTCCAGCTTTCTAAGCAAACGTTAAGAAGGAGAATTTCTCAAAAGCAGAATCCCGAGGCTCTGGCATCTGACGACGTCCTCTGACTGTGCCCTGATGCTCTCCGACACAGGCTTTGGGGAGAGCAGTTTGCCATGCATTTCCCCACGCCCTCCTTTGTTCTCAAAGGTTGTGAGTTTGCAACCGGCAGAAACCTGAGCATTGATGCTGCTGTGTGTGACTCCGTATACAAACAGGAGAGGTTATGGACACGGGAGGGGGCAGGGCTGAAAAGGAGACCTTCGACCTCCCCTTTTCTTATTTTATTCTTTAAAGAATATTCATTTATTTAGTTATTTGGCTGTGCTGGGTCTTAGTTGGGGCATACCGGATCTAGTTCCCTGACCAGGCATTTGGATCTAGTTCCCAAACCCAGGCCCCCTGCATTATGAGAGTGGAATCTTAGCTACTGAGCCACCAGCGAAGTCCCCCTCCTCTTTTTTCAGTTCAGTTCAGTTGCTCAGTTGTGTTTGACACTTTGAGACTTCATGGACTGCAGCACACCAGGCTTCTCTGTCTTTCACTGTTTCCTGGAGCTTGCTCAGAATCATGTCCATCAAGTCCGTGACGCCATCCAACCATCTCATCCTCTGTTGTCCCCTTCTCCACCTGCCCTCAATCTTTCCCAGCATCAGGGTCTTTTCATATGAGTCAGTTCTTCGCATCAGGTGGCCAAAGTATTGGAGTTTCAGCTTCAGCATCAGTCCTTCCAAGGAGCATTCAGTACTGATTTCCTTTAGGATTGACTGGTTGGATCTCCTTGCAGTCCAAGCGACTCTCTCCAGCACCACAGTTCAAAAACATCAATTCTTCAGCGCTCAGCTTTCTTTCTAGTCTAACTCTCACATCCATACATGACTACTGGAAAAACCATAGCTTTGACTAGACTGACCTTTGTTGCCAAAGTAATGTCTCTGCTTTTTAATATACTGTCTAGGTTGGTCGTAGCTTTTCTTCCAAGGAGCAAGGGTCTTTTAATTTCATGGCTGCAGTCACCATCTGCAGTGATTTTGGAGGCCCCCAAAATAAAGTCTGCCACTGTTTCCATTGTTTCCCCACCTATTTACCATGAAGTGATGGGACTGAATCCATGACTTTGTTTTCTGAATGTTGAGTTTTAAGCCAACTTTTTCACTCTCCTCATCCACTTTCATCAAGAGGCCCTTTAGTTCTTCTTTGCTTTCTGCCATAAGGGTTGTGTCATCCGCATATCTGAGGTTATTGATATTTCTCCTGGCAATCTTGATTCCAGCTTGTGCTTCATCCAGCCAGGCATTTTGCATGATGTACTCTGCTTAGAAGTTAAATAAGCAGGGTGACAATATACATCCTTGATGTACTCCTTTCCCTATTTGGAAGCAGTCTATTGTTCTATGTCCAGTTCTAACTGTTGCTTCTTGACCTGCATACAGATTTCTCAGTAAGCAGGTCAGGTGGTCTGGTATTCCCATCTCTTGAAGAATTTTCCAGTTTGTTGTGATCCACACATTCAAAGGCTTTGGCATAGGCAATAAAGCAGAAGTAGATGTTTTTCTGGAACTCTTGCTTTTTCTATGATCCAACGGATGTTGGCAATTTGATCACTGGTTCCTCTGCCTTTTCTAAATCCAGCTTGAATATCTGGAAGTTCATGATTCATGTACTGTTGAAGCCTGGCTTGGAGAATTTTGAGCATTATTTTGCTAGCATGTGAGATGAGTGCAATTGTGTGGTAGTTTGAGCATTCTTTGGCATTGCCTTTCTTTGGGATTAGAATGAAAACTGACCTTTTCCAGTCCTGTGGCCACTGCTGAGTTTTCCAAATTTGCTGAAATATTGAGTGCAACACTCTCACATCATTATCTTTTAGGAATTGAAATAGCTCAACTGGAATTCCATCACCTCCACTAGCTTTGTTCGTAGTGATGCTTCCTAAGGCCCACTTGACTTTGCATTCCAGGATGTCTGGCTCTAGGTGAGTGATCACACCATCGTGGTTATCTGGGTCATGAAGATATTTTTTGTACAGTTCTTCTGTGTATTCTTGCCACCTCTTCTTAATATCTTCTGCTTCTGTTAGGTCCATACCATTTTCTCTTTTTTCAGTCTGCTAATATTTTGAATTACTTTCACCTCAACTCGGTGAAACGGCTTCTCCAGAAAGAGAAGCCAGAATCCCTCCTCCCTGCTCCTTCTTCTTGCCCTTCCCTGGACCATGGGGTCAGGACTCATCAGGACAGAAAGGCTGGGCAGGCAGGTGTCTCCTGGGGCGTGCCTCTCCCCCTCCCCCTCCCTCCCTGTTTCTTGCTGGTTCAGCAGGCCTTGGCAAAGTCAGACAGGTCTATGAGCAGCGATCACAAAGGGCACACCCTGTGTGGGCAGCAGCTGGAAAATACCCGGTTCTGACTCAGAGGGTCAGTGCCAGGCCCTGCCGCTTTAGGGGTGATGCACAGGCCTGGTGCTGTGCAGAGGGCCTGAAGCCACAGACCCCTCAGGGGCCACCAGAAGTCTGACAGCTCCCTCTCTGCCCTCCTAGTCTGTGGGATGTGGCCACAGCACAGCTCCCCGGATCTTGCCTCTTGCAGGAAGGGTGCCCTGGAACTTTCTGATGTATCTTGAAACCACTGCGTTTTCGAGGCCGCTCCCGGCTGTCCCAGGCTGCCACTGATGGCCGCAGGAGCAGCCAGATTTCCTCCTCTTGTGGAAGGCTCTGTCCTCTCGTTTCCTGAAAAGTCCCATTGGATCAGCCGAGGGCATCAGCCATTGTGAACCAGTCCACAGTGCTCCAGTGGGTCATGTGACCAGCCGAAGACTCTCCAAGCTGGGTCACATGACCAGCCTCTAGGGTAAGGGTCAAGCTGGGACCACACGGCCCAATGAGGGAGAAGCAAACCCTAGAGGGAAATGGGGGCTGTTGCTGGGAGAAAGGGTGATGACTGTGCAAAGCGTGCCCCCCTCGGCAGGGCAGCGCAGGGGAGATGCGATCCCCATGGACACGCTGCTCCTCACGATGGTGAGTCCTGCTGCCCAGCTGGTCCCAGGAAGGTGGCTTCTGTGTGGGGCCACGAGGGCCCCCTTTTCCTCATCTTCCTCACCTGCACTTACTTGTTCCAGATCTCATGCATCCAGAGTGATGGATTCGTGGGGAATGGGGAGAGGGAGGCTCAAGAGGGAGGGCGTGTCTGGTTTGTGTTCTATGGCAGAAACCAACACAACATTGTAAAGCAATGATCCTGCAATTAAAAACTTAAAAAAAGAAAGAAGTTTGAGGGGAGGGGAAGGAAGGACGAAGTAAAAGAGGAAATTTTATCAAGAAGAGGAGCTGGGGGAGGAAGAGCACCTCTAAACTTCTGTCTGAATTGTCAATTCAAAAGTCCTGTTTCAGTCCGTGCGTGCACGCCTGATCCCTTCAGTTGTGTCCGGCTCTCTGTGACCCTGTGGACTGTAACACACCAGGCTCCTCTGCCTATGGGACTCTCCAAGCAAGAATACTGGAGTGGGTTGCCATGGCCTCCTCCAGAGGATCTTCCCAACCCAAGGATCGAACCCATGTCTCTTATGTCTCCCGCATTGGCAGGCGGTTCTTTACCACTAGTGCCACCTGGGAAACCCATCAGAGAGCTCCCCAAATATTGTCCTCCATCCCATTTTTCATCGGTCTCAAATTCTTTTTGGAAATAGATGCTGTATAAATAATAAATGAAGAAAGAAAAGAATGATGGATTCAGACCCATTTTATCTGGACCCCTCGGGCTGTTTGAAGATTCACACCGAGGTCCCACCTCCCAGGTGTCCTTGGTCCTGTGTCTTGGCTCTTGCTGGGCAGGTGCTGTGCCCTGGCCTGGGAAGGACAGCAGTTGGGATTCAACGGCAAACCTAAACCCCTCTGGTGACTTCATCTGTACAGGTTAGGCACTCCTGTGGTCCCTGATCCATGAGAACAGGGTGCTGTGGGGCCAGATGTGGCAGGTGATGGGTGGAGAGCAGCCTGTGGGCAAATGTGTTCTGGGAATGCCTCCCTCCAGATGGTCATGCCCCACAGCTCCCAGCACCAAGGGGCCTGGGCACAGACTGGGGTCCCTGGGGACACAGGGATCACGTGGTGGGTTGGGAGGAGGATCCCAGGAGATTGTTCATCTCAACAGGAAAGAAATCTGTATGGAGACAATGGCAGAACTCCTTCTGATATTTACAGAGGCACTTGAGACATTTGGGGCCAGAGGCTTGACTCCACCCAGGAATGCCGTGAGAGTGAGCCAGTCTGATTTCCGGGGTGACCCTTGGGAGCCCCCTGACTCACAGGGCAGGGGGGCTGTAGGGTAGATGAAGGGACACTGCTTTAGGGATGGCTAGTATGGGATCAAGGTGGTGGTCGGAGCTGGCAACAGGTCACGAGTGGCCTTGACATTCTCCCCCAACCCTCTCTGAAGCCCTGGGCTGGGTTGGGAGGCGGAGGTGGGCAAAGCTCCCCAGCTCCCCACGTGGCCAGGCCCCTCTGCAGATTCATCACGCTGCAAAGGCATCCTTGGGGCCTGCCCCTATACACATTTCAGAGGAAGAGGCCTTCGATCCGGGCTCCTCCTCTCCTCCAGGGGTGTAAGCTGGGCCTTGTGGGCCCCTCTGTCCATTGATGAGATGCAAAAGACACCAGATGTGGTTCCAAACTTCTAACTGCCTCAAATTTGCATATTGGTCATGGTCACTGCTGCCAGGGGAGGGGCGGGCGCGGTGCACAGCCTCTGAGTGTAGGGTGAGGTCGAGATGGTCTAGGAACTAGTTTCTGAAAAGAAAGCCTGAGAAAACTGTCTCGATAAAGGGAAGGCCCAGGAGTCCCTGAAAGTGAAGAGTAAGAATTTAATGAGCCTTATAAAAATCCCACATTTTTCAGGCTAATACCTCGAGAACTCCACAAGAGGGAGAAGTATTTCTCACAATCAATACTTAGTGCACAATAAATCCAAGCTGCCTCTGGAGAAAAGTGCTTTGTTATCGGCCAGATCCTGCATGCAGGCTGCCCACGTATATGGGAGATGCCTCTGGGTCAGGGGGCAGGGACTCAGCAGGATGGGGGCTCACCTTGCAAGAGGACTAGCTCTGCCCCTGACCTCCCCCAGCCATGGGCCAACTGGCCCATGAAATGACTGCCCCTGTAATGGGCCAGCTCTGTATCTGATCTCACTACCCGGGGTGAGGGGAGGCTGTGTCTCTCTCTCATCTTGTTCCCCATAAGACTTCCTCCATGAGTCCCTCAGCTCTTCACTCCTTGTGACCTCTGGGTTGTAATCTTAGTCTGCACTGTAAGGCTGGCCCTACCACCCTCAAGGCTGTGAGATGCCCCTGGTAGGTCTGGAAGCAGTACCCCACACCTCAGCCTTCATGAACTGACAGACCAGTACTGATGCACTTCTGCTAATCATCTTCTCTGCCCCAGGGACCCAGGAGGGCAGGAAAAAGTCATGTGGAATGTAGACTTGACCTGCCCTAAACTCATAATTGCTGACGGTAAGGGCTCTGGGCACTTCAGTCCAACTCACAGGGATGATTTCACATCTCTTCTCATCAAGACCCTCAATACACATCCCTATTCCTGCTCACTCTCAGCAGGTGACCCTCAATACGCACTCCTATTCCTGCTCATTGTCAGTGGGTGACCCCTCCCACGTTACTGAAAGGATTAAACCTCTAAGATGGAAAAGGCATCAATGAGAGTGGGTTCAGCTGCACAGAACAGAAACCTAGCTAACAGTGATGTAACCATTAAAACTAGCAGTGTACCAGGGCATGAGGTTGGGAATGGTCTGTCCTGGAAGGGAGGGTGTGCTGCACATCATTTGCAGTGTATACAGCTGTGCATAATTATAACAATAAGTAGGCTGACTTTTACTCAGTCTTATGATTAATATTGCATAGGAACCTGAAATGTTAGGTCCATGAATCAAGGTTCATTGGAAGTGGTCAGACAGGAGATGGCAAGAGTGAACATTGACATCTTAGGAATCAGTGAACTAAAATGGACTGGAATGGGTGAATTTAACTCAGAAGACCATTATATCTACTACTGTGGGCAAGAATCCCTTAGGAGAAATGGAATAGCCCTCATAGTCAACAAAAGAATCCGAAATGCAGTTCTTGGATGCGATCTCAAAAACGACAGGCAAACCATTCATTTCCAAGGCAAACCATTCAATATCACAATAATCAAAGTCTATGCCCCAACCAGGAATGCTGAAAAAGCTGAAGTCAAACGGTTCCATGAAGACCTACAAGACCTTCTAGAAATAACACCCAAAAAGGATGTCCTTTTCATCACAGGGGCCTGGAACGCAAAAGTAGGAAGTCAAGAGATACTTGGAGTAATAGGCAAATTTAGCCTTGGAGTACAAAATGAAGCAGGGCAAAGGCTAACAGAGTTTTGCCAAGAGAACTCATTGGTCATAGCAAACACCCTTTTCCAACAATACCAGAGACGACTCTACACATGGACATCACCTGGTGGTTAATACTGAAATCAGATTGATTATATTCTTTGAAGCCAAAGATGGAGAAACTCTATATAGTCAGCAAAAACAAGACTGGGAGCTGACTGTGGCTCAGATCATGAACTCTTTATTGCAAAATTCAGACTTAAAAAGAAGAAAGTAGGAAAAAACACCAGACCATTCAGGTATGACCTAAATCAAATCCCTAATGATTATACAGTGGAAGTGACAAATGGATTCAAGGAATTAGATCTGATAGAGTGCCTGAAGAACTATGGACGGAGGTTTGTGACATTGTACAGGAGGCAGTGATCAAGACCATCCACAAGAAAAAGAAATGCAAAAAGGCAAAATGGTTGTCTGACGAGGCCTTACAAATAGCTGAGAAAAGAAGAGAAGCTAAAGGCAAAGGAGAAAAGGAAAGATATACCCATTTGAATGCAGAGTTCCAAAGAATAGCAAGTAGAGATAAGAAAGCCTTCCTCAATGATCAATGCAAACAAATAGAGGAAAACAATAGAATGGGAAAGACTAGAGATCTGATGAGAAAATCAGAGATACCAAAGGGACATTTCATGCAAAGATGGGGACAATAAAGGACAGAAATGGTATGGACCTAACAGAAGCAGAAGATATTAAGACGAGGTGGATGAAGCACAAGCTGGAATCAAGATTGCCGGGAAAAGTATGAATAACCTCAGATATGCGGATAAAACCACCCTTATGGCAGAAAGCAAAGAAGAACTTAAGGGCTTCTTGATGAAAGTGAAAGAGGAGATTGAAAAAGTTGGCTTAAAACTCAACATTCAGAAAACTAAGATCATAGCATCTGGTCCCATCACTTCATGGCAAATAGATGGGGAAACAAAGGAAACAGTGACAGACTTTATTTTGGGGGGCTCCAAAATCACTGCAGATGGTGACTGCAGCCATGAAATTAAAAGACGCTTGCTCCTTGGAAGAAAAGCTATGACCAACCTAGACAGTATATTGAAAAGCAGAGACATTACTTTGCCAACAAAGGTCAGTTGCTGGGGGCCGGCGTGAGGACCTCCACCCATGGCAAAGGTCATGAAGAAGGAGGCTCGACATACGCAAAGGCGGGATCGAGCCTCAGGAGTCCCCCTGGAAATTCTTGAGCATCTACCCCCATAACCAGAGCCTGCCTACTTTACTAGTTTGTGCTCTCACCTACACCTCTGACTTTACGGGGGGCTGTCCCCCACCACCTCTTTTGGAGGAGTTAACTTAGAGCTCCAGTTAATAATAATTCCTGGGCGTGACAGGAGTGTTCCAAACTTACAAACTCCTCTGAAGGTTCTCTAGCCTGCCTGACAGGCTTGTCCAGCCACATGTGATTGCTCACAGCCTCCCAACCGTGAGAGGCACGAGATGCTTTAAACCTTCTACAAACAGGTTCTTTAGAGAAGTTAGAAAATTATTAGTATAGTATAGTGGGCTGATTAGACATTGTATTGGTGAAGGGTTTTTCATTTGTTGAGCCAATGTTCGCTGCTAAGTCTCCACATCCCCTGCCCTTATACACATTAATGAATATATAGAAGAAATAAGTATTAACCTTTGATATTAATCACATTGGACCTTAGGCTAAGTAAATTCTTTCCTTAATTAAAACCCACTACACCCTCACCCTATAGGAATGTAACTTTATCTGGTACCTTTGGAAGGTGGCGTCTGTTTCAAAAATAATCACCCCTGGAGAAATAAGTGTTCTGGTTGACTGACAGCTGTCACAAGGAGAGGGTCATAAATTGTCAGCAGGCCCCCCTGGCCAGAAGATGATGTAACACCCCGAAGACCTCTGTATCCTGTGTGACTTTTGTATAACATCTCAGTGTATAAAAACAGACCCTGGAAAATAAAGAATTGGGATCAGTTCCTCGAAAGACTGGTCTCCCCATGTCGTTCTCTCTCAAACTCTGGCTGAGTTTCCATCTGGAGCGCGGAGCCCGCCATGCTTACTAATTATGCCTGGGTTTCTAAGATCCGACTGGGGAGGCCTCAGTGTCTCCTCTCCTTCGGTAGAACGGAAAGACGCCTGCGGCCTACGTAAGTGGTGCAAACTTCTTGTCTTGAAGTTTTATTGGTTTCCCACATAAACCAAGCTACTCAGCCTCTTTTCTCCACTGAATTTTCCTATTGAGCTATCCTCATTCTATTACTCTTTATATCTCTAATTAATATTTAATTAAAGCTATCCTATCCTGATCGCCGAAGCCGTCTCCCCTTTGAACTCCCTGGATCAGCCGGGGCTGGACCTCAGCAGTCAGTCTAGTCAAAGCTATGGTTTTTCCAGTAGTCATGTATGGATGTGAGAGTTGGACTAGAAAGGAAGCTGAGCACTGAAGAATTGATGCTTTTGAACTGTGGTGCTGGAGAAGACTCTTGAGAGTCCCTTGGACTGCAAGGAGATCCAACCAGTCAATTCTAAAGGAAATCAGTCCTGAATATTCATTGGAAGGATTTATGCTGAAACGGAAACCCCAGTACTTTGGCCACCTGATTCGAAGAACTGACTCATTTGAAAATACCTTGATGCTGGGCAAGATTGAAGGTAGGAGGGGAAGGGGATGACAGGATGAGATGGTTGGATGGCATCACTGATTCAATGGGCATGAGTCTGAGCAAGCTCCAGGAGATGGTGAAGGACAGGGAAGTCTGGTGTGCTGCAGTCCATGGGGTTGCAAAGAGTTGGACATGACTGAGTGACTGAATGAACTGATGATTAGTATCCAGTTTCCTCCAGGAAATGAACACCTCATCACCTTCACATAGGGCATGTTTCTCCTCACCCTGAAATGTCACTGAATGAAGACTTTGATATCATCACACATTATAATGTCTAAATTATAAGTCTAAAGGGAAGCAATTCTAAGTTTGGCGAGGCAGCCTAATTACTGTTACGTGTCTATTTTCATTTCCTCACTCTCAGTGTGCTTGCCTCATGAACACAAAATAGTTGCCATGGCTCCTAAGGTCACATTCTCATTCAAAGACATTTAAGGCAGGAGAAGGGGGCCAAATGGAAAAGGAGGTTTACCCTCAGGTTAAATATTCTTCTAGAATCCTCCGATAGACTTCTCTGTAGGTTCAATTGAACATAACTAGTAATGCTTGGGCTTCTCTGGTAGCTCAGCTGGTAAAGAATCCACTGGCAATGCAGGAGACCCCAGTTCAATTCCTGAGTCAGGAAGATCCCCTGGAGAAGGGATAGGCTACCCATTCCAGTATTCTTGGGCTTCCCTGGTGGCTCAGAAGGTAAAGAATCTGCCTGCAATTCAGGAGACCTCAGTTTGATCCCTGGGTTGGGTAGATCCCCTGAAGGAGGGCATGGCTACCCACTTCAGTATTCTTGCCTGAAGAATCCCCATGGACAGAGGAACCTGTCATGCTGCAGTCCATGGGGTCACAAAGAATCAGAAATGACTGAATGACTAAGCACAGTACAGCAATGCTTAGCTGCAAACAAAATTTGAAATAGTTCATATTCATCAATGGGAAATGGATTCTTATTTTAATGATGTTAATTAATGCTTAAATAAACTATAATTTACTCCACAGGTCCTGACATTTGCTGTCCTGGACAAAATTGGGGTTATTTGCAAGGAAGAAGGAGAGTGGTGGCTGCAGGAAATTCTGCCTTCTCTCCTGCTATGATGGAAAGGGTAACTCTCCTGTCAGCAGGCACACTTCCTGGTCCTGGATCTCAGCCCTGCAGTCTTTTCAGGGCCTTTCTCCCTGTTTCCCTCCTTTTTGTTGCTCTATCTGTGTCTAGCTGCACCATGCTTAGCCATCCTCACTCAGCGCCCCCATGGAGAAGGGCTGTTTCTCCAGCCCTTCACAGTCCACATTTTGAACAGGTTGACTCCTACTCCTGGCCTCTTATCACCCCCTAACCTCTGGCTCCCTGTTCACTCCCACCACACACAGCTTTGCACATGCTTCCCCTGTCTGAATGTCCCATTTGTTCCCACATTGTGGAGCCAACCCTGCTCAGCCCTCCAATCCCATCTCAAATGTCAGCTCCTCCATGAGCTCTGATCCCAGACCTAGACTCCCACCGAGGACGTCTTTCAACTAGGCATGAAGTCACTGATGAGGATGACTAAGCCCATTTCTCCCCTCCCGTACACCTCCTGTAGTTTGGGGACCACTGTCACATAAGCTCGAGGCTGGTGGTGGGCGGGAGAGCAAGGGCCTGACCTTCCAGAAAGACCTGTGTCCAGCACACAGGGCTTCCCCGTCTGTACACAGGCTGTGTTCCTGAGGGACCAGAGCTCCTCCAATTGTCATTTTTGTTTGTTGGCACTGAGGATTTTCCAGCTCTCACATAAGAATCAGTTGGTTTTTTTTTCCTGACCTACTTTGTTGGAAAAAGAGGCTAAAATAAATCCACAGAGTAAAAACACCAGAGAGAAGTGAAGGAAAAAATATATATTTGTCAAAGTAGCTCTCATTTCAGCCTGCAGGAAAGCACGCTCTGTCTCCTGTCCTTCCTGGTGGGATCCGCTGTACTCAGGGTTCCAGAAGGACATGCACCAGAAGCGCCAAGTGAGTCCTGACTAATGCCAGCCTGGGTGGCACTGTGACAATGGTGACGTCACAAACTAGAAACACCCAGATTCCCCAGGGCCCTGCTGGTGCCCTGGGCCTGCACAACACACACACAGATAGGGTGGCCTCAACAGCAGACACTTGGAGTCTCATGTCTTGGAGGCTGGGAGTCCAAGATCAAGGTGTTGCAAGGCTGGTTCCCTCTGAAGCCTCTCTGGTTGGTGTATAGACGGCCGTCTCCTTGCTGTGACCTCATTTGCTTTCTTTATGTGTATCTGCATCCTGATCTTCTCCTCCTCTTCTTATTTTTAAAAAGATTTATTTGGCTGTATCGTATCTTAGTTGCAGTACCCCGAATCTTCACTGCTGCATGGGGGATCTTTCATTGCAGCACGTGGATTCTTCATTTTGGTTTAGTTGCCCCATGGCATGTGGGATCCTAGTTCCCCGACCAGGGATCAAACCCACATGCCCTGCATTGGAAGGTGGGTTTTAACCACTGGACCGTCAGGGAAGTCCCATGATCTCCTCTTCTTATAAGGACACCAGTCACACTGGATTAGGGCCCACCCGTATGACCTCATTTACCTTGATTATCTCTATAAATATCCAATTTCCAAGTACCATCACATACTGAGTTGCTGGGGGTTAGGACCTCAACCTGTGAATTTTGAGGGACACAGTTTAGTCTACAACATTCGCCCTGCCAACACTTGGATCTCCAGACTTCTGACCTCCAGACTGTGAGAGAATATCTTCTTGCTGTTTCAGGTCCTTCAGGATGAGGTACTTTACAGTCACCCTAGAAAACCAGTATACCACCTAACTGAGAACATCTGTAAAGGGCTTTGCATGAGCAAGATATAACCTTTTATTGTTAAACCCTGAGACTTGGGGTTTGATGTTTCAGCAAATAGCCACCTCTGAATAACAAAACAACTTACAACTAGTCTTTGTCTCAAGACTGCCTGTTTCCTACCCACAGTCACAGCGACAGGGGCCCCAGAGACATAAACCACACCCCACTGCTCCTGGACCCGCTGGCACTGCGCAAAGTTCAGCCTCTTTGCTCTGTTCTGACATACAGTGTGCAAGCAGCCAGCCAAGGCAGAGGAACTCTTGTGGGAGAGGAAACCTTGGAAACTCATCTCAGAAAGAAATTGGCCCTCACTTATTTTTAGACAGGCACAGAAGTCATTTTCCATTAGTGAAGCTAAATTTTCAGTGATTGGGGTCCTGAGGTCAGAGTTGCTGCTGAGGGAAGACGACTACTGGTGCTGAAACTCAGAGTTACTTGGTGAACGGGAATCCCGTATCCAGGCATTATTCATGTCAGCGTGACTGTGTGACTTTCTGGGTTCTGCTGACCCCACCAGACCCCAAAGGTGGTCCCAACACACAGCTGCCCATCCCCAGGGCCCATGGGCACCTGCTGCACCATTGCTTCCTGGGGACAAGTTTCTAGTCACTGGTTTTTCTCTAGGTCCAGCGGTATGTACTCCTGCTTCTTTGCATGTCTACTAATTTGTGATTAGATGCTGGGCATCGTGGTGGTGTGCAGTCAGTGACTGGATTTGTCAGCTTCAGCTCCCTGGTTGCTCGCTTCCTGGCCCATCCCTGTAGGGTGTCCCCTCCCACATACAGGAGTTGGTTTTCAGCCAGACTCAAGGGGAGCCCTGTGCAGGTTTCAGGAGCCCTTTCTCTTCACTCACCTTACAAATCCTGCCTCCCTCTCCAATCTCTGTCTCCCCAACACAGCCAGCCAGCTGCGCTCCGTGTGACTCCCTGGAGAGCATGCCCAGTGCCTCTAGCTTGAGGTCTGAAGACAGTTGTCTCATATACGTTGTCTGGTTCTCTGGTTGTCGATGGCCACGGACACATTCGTTCTAGGGATTCCAACATGGCTGGAAGTGGAAATGACATTGTGTGTTTGAATCCTCCCAGGAAAATTCCTTTCTTGTCTTTTGAAACTGGCAGTGGTTTGGAGTTCAGGTGGTCATCTCTTGCGGAATCTCCAGGAGACAAACATTCCCAGCCACACCTTCATGGTTGGAGGTCCGCATGGACCCAGCCAGCCAGCAGCTCAAAACGTCCCTCTGTGTGTGACTTCCCAGTACTTGATTTCACCAACACCCTCAGTGAGCAGCCAGATGTGTCCTCGTAGTTGGATGGGGCCATGCGGCCAGAACAACTAGGGAGTCGTGAGGCAATGCGGATCATCTCCAGTGCGTGTGATTCCCGATGCTGGTGTCAGCAGCCCATCTCTCCCCTGCCGGGACTGCAGAGTTTTGGCTTGGCACCACCCACGTCCCGTCCCTGGAGTGAGATCAAGGCCTCAGCCGCAATGGACGTGCAGTGCAAGGAGGAAAGAAACCGTGCAGTTTGGAGCAACCGAGATTCAGGATTTACTGCAGCTGCAGAGCAGCCCAGCCCACTCAGCTGACACTTTTCCTGAAACTGTTGAGGCTTTGAAGAGGCCAGCAAACACTCTGGAGTCATGCAGTCCTTGTCGTGGAGATGAAGGCACACGCGTTTATGGGTTCCTTCATGCACGTGAGCCCAGGGCAGGCTCGGCTTCTGGGATTCAGCGTAGAAGTTCTGAGCTCAGGGACAAGAAGGAGGGGTGCTGAGAAACAGGCTCAGTTCCCATCACTGCCTGGCCTGTCACTTATCAGGGGAAAGACTTCAAATTTCCAGATGGGATTCTGTTTCATTGTCGATGCCTGCAGTGAGCTCCCAAGACCCCCACTCCAGCCACCCTCGTGGGGGGATTCCTAAGCTCCTGTGCAGCCAGATGGCCCTCGGGACGTCTCATCAGAGGTGCCCCTGACTGTGGAGCAGGGAAGTGGACTCTGCTCAGCTGAGCTGGCCCAGGGACAGCTGTCAGGAAGCCGTATGCACGGCTGTGGAGTCAGGCAGGAGGATGGTTCAGAACGCGCAGCCATTTCTGTGGGGCAAGCTGTTCCTTTTAGACCCCAGAGAGTCCCAAGGCCCGGGCTTGTCACCTGGCTGTAGCTATTCTGAGAGGCAAGAACTGTCTGGGTATGAGGAACTCCGAGCCCTTGTACTGTCTGTCTCCTAGGGGCCCCCACCATCTCCCACTCCTCCATCCTCCCCAGCCTACCCCCTCCCTCCCTGCCTACTGGCTCCAGGGCCCCCACAAGGTTATCAGCGCCTGAAGCTGCAGGGAGAAGCTGTAGTCTATTAAGATTTAAAGAGATTTAATGTAACGAGACAAGCAAGAGAAAGAATTTAATTTAGTGATAAAAAAGTAATCAAATCTCAACTTGTGGAAAGAGAACAGTCGCCTGAATTGCCATTGTTCTCACACATCCATTATAAAGCAATTTACTTGGGTGGCAGCTGGTTTTCCAGAACCACAGCGCAAGGTCCCTTCTGGGGGCCGCTGGGCCACAGGGCCATGGCCACCCGGGAACCTGCACAACGTGAAAACGAAACACTGCCAAGAGCCTGAGATTTATCGAGGGGCTTTGGGAGGTTCCTTTGCTGTCCTGTCCAGCCCAGCCGCCAGGTTTCACTTAGAGGCCTCATTTAGAGGCTGTGTAGGATCAAGGTCGGGGCCTCCTACATTCCTCCAGTTTTAGGAATCACGTCTGTGGGTTTGCTTCCATGGTGGCAGCGCCCACCGCTTCTTCCTGCTGGTCCGTCTGTCCACAGTGGGCAGCTGGGGAGGAAGGGGGAACAGAGAGAAAGGAGGCGAAGGTGCAGCCTTGGCTCTGGGAAGAAACAGGCTTTCCCAGACTCCACATCATGGGCGGCAGAGCCTTGCCTGTTACCCCGACATCCTCTCTCCTTTCCTCCACCCACCCCCTCCGCATGCTAGTCCGTCCGGGCTGGGGCCTGGTGCCCAGGGGTGGCTGAACCTTAGGTCTACCTGCCAGACAGAATCCCCTCCTCTGCTTCCCAGCCATGGCGATGGAGACCCCCAGGCCCAGAACTCCCTGAAGGACCCTCATGGCCTCGCTGATTTGCCTCCATGCTACCCAGGCCACCCCGGTGTGTGGAGGTCAGTGGAGCACCTGGAAGGGCGGCTTCAGATGGTCCCTCTTTCTGGGGCGGGGTGATTCCCACCCTGCTGCAGCAGACTCCTGGATTGAGGTGAAATTCATCGAAATGAGAATCAACAGACAACAGTCTGAAGGACCAAGATGCAATCCCCCTTGCCATCTGAAAATTTGAAAGGATAGAATAATACACAGAGATTCAGGAGGTTGTAACCCGGCATTAACAACTGCTCAAAGCTTGGCTAGTGCTCCTTAGGCCTTCTGCATTTGTCTTTTGCAGAAAGGTGGTTGTTGTTGTTCAGTGGCTAAATTGTGTCTGACTGTTTGCGACCCCCTCGGACTGCAGCATACCAGGCTTCCCTGTCCTTCCCTATTTCCTGGAGTTTGCTTAAACTCAGGTCTGATGAGTTTGTGATGCCATCCAACCATCTCTTCTTCTGTCGTCCCCTTCTCCTGCCCTCAATCTTTCCCAGCATCAGGGTCTTTTCCAAGGAGTCAGCTCTTCCCATCAGGCGGCCGAAGTATTGGAGCTTCAGCTTCAGTCCTTCCAATGAATATTCAGGGTTGATTTCCTTTAGGATTGACTGGTTTGCAAAAAGGTATTCTATGTAAAAGGAAGGTTTGTGCATTACAAAGAATTTAATCAATGCAGAAAGTACAAAGATAAAAATGCAAAAACTCACTCCAAGTGCCTTTGCTAAGGAAAATCTGCCGTTAATATCGTTAATATTCAGTGATGGTTACTCCAGGTAGGTCCTGTGTGGAGAGAGAGACAAATAGAACTGGTGCAAGTGTGACTCGACTGCAGATATTATTCTCAGTAAGAGCTGAGTTTCATGCACTTGAATTTAAGGACAGAAATGGGAATTGAGGAGCTTTTGAAATGCAAATAAATATTTCTTTCTTTGCCAACTGTTACTTCTTCTAAGATCTCTCTTTTCAGTTTTAAAGAGTTTATGAGGGGGACTTCCCCAGTGGTGCAATGGCTAAGACTCCGCATTCCTGATTTAGGAGACCTGGGTTTGATTCCCAGTTGGGGAACTAGATCCCACCTGCCATAACTAACAGTTTCATATACTGCAACTAAAAAGCCCTCATGTCACAAGGTAGATCAAAGACCCTGCATGCCACAGCTAAGACCCGGCACCTCCAGAAAAATAAATACTAAAAATTTAAAATTAAAATAAAAAGTTTATGAAGAACAGTAAAAGCTTTGCATCCTCTTTTAGAAATACATGGCTTAGTTTTAGATGATGTGGCTGTAACATATGAAGAATTAGTGTGACATAACCAGAAATATATATATACTGCTGCTGCTGCTGCTAAGTTGCTTCAGTTGTGTCCGACTCTTAGCAACCCTGTGGACTGCAGCCCACCAGGCTCCTCCGTCCATGGGATTTTCCAGGCAATATATGTATTGAGTCCTTGCTAAAACATCCCTTGAGACCTCTGCAATGATGAGTGTCTTTTGTGTATTAATAGGATGACCAGCGGCTGGGGACTCCTGAGAGCCTCTGGATGGACCAGGTGGCTAGGGAGCAACCATGTGACTACAGGACTGGACTGTTCAGCCCCACCCACCAAGCCCTGGGTGGGGGAGAGGGCTAGAGCTTGATTGAGTTTAGTCACCAATGGCTGATAATGTAACCAATCATGTCTACATAATGAAAAGAGAAAAGACAGAAAATGTTAGTCTGTCAGTCATGACCATGTGACCCTATGAACTGTAGCCTGCCAGGCTCCTCTGTCCATGGAATTTTCCAGGCAAGAATACTGGAATGTGTAGCCATTCCCTTCTCCAGGGGTTCTTCTCGACCCAGGGATCGAACCCAGGTCTACCACATTGCAGGCAGATTCTTTACCATCTGAGCCACCAGGGAAGCCCAAAGCCTCCAAAAAAAAAAAAAAAAAAAAAAAAAATTGCCAAAGGAAAGGATTGGAGAGCTCCCAGGTGGGTAAACAGTCCAGGTGCTGGGAGGTGGTGCCTGGAGAGGCTAAGGAACAGAAGGAACAGTTTTTCTTTCATTAGAGAACAGTCTTCTTCCTGTCTTTTGGCCTTCCACCTTCTACTTTTGTTGGTTATATTCTCATTTTTATGTGGTCCCACTTTTCATGCACACACAGTCTCTCATCATGTCCAACTCTTTACAACCCCCTGGACTGTAGCCCAGTAGGCTCTTCTGTCCGTGGGATTTCCCAGGCAAGAATACTGGAGTGGGTTGCCATTTCCTCTTTCAGGACATCTTTCCTATCCAGAGATCAAACCTGCATTTCCTGTATTGGCAGGCAGGTTCTTTACCACTGAGCCACTTGGGAAGGCGCTACTTTATAACACTGATATTCTGTTCTGTAATGATAATTCCAAGATAACTTCTGATTGGAATGTTCCAGGAAGGGGGGCCCCTTCCAGGGCATGAGAGTGGGCCTTTGTCTAACACTTGTAATTGAATTGTCCAGGGAGACACAGGAGCTGACAAAGCAAGAGATTTTATTGCGAACAGGCACCCACGTGGAAAACAGCAAGATAAGGGAACCAAGGAAGACTGCTCTGCCACGTAGCTCCCATCTTGGGTTTTATAGTAATGGAGTTGGTTTCTGGCCAATCATTCAGATTCAGGGTCCTTCCTGCTGTTGCGTGCATTACTCAGCCAAGATGGACTCCAGCGAAAAGAGTTCTGGGAGGTTGGTAAGACATATGTGAAACAGGAGGGAAGGAGGCAGGGCACAAACAGAAAGACATAGTCTGAGGACACAGTTTAAATTGAGTAGAACCAAATAGGTTCAAGGTGGCAGATGAGTCAACTTCTCATACATCTGGAACCTTAGTATATGCTCATTGTAACACATCAGCAAGCTGAATGACACACGCATCAGCACCATAACAGTTTCAAGGCTGGCCATCAAAGATCAAAAAATGGGCGGTGGCCCAATTCCCAGAAACCCTCGCCCCTTCCCTGAAATAGCTGGACGAATCCTCCCACTCATTAGCTTATGAGATGACCCAGCTCCTAAAACCTATCCACATCATATTTTGGAGCCACTCTCAACTTCTGAGATGGCCCACACTTCATGTGTGGAGTGAGTTCCTCTCTAAATAGATCCACTTCTTACCTATCATTTTGTCTCTCACTGAATTCTTTCTGCAATGAGGCATCAAGAATCTGAGCTTCACTCTCAGCCTTACCACAATCTTTTGAGAAACCTCTGTGCCATGAGAGCAAAGAGGAGGGAAAAGCAAGTGCATGGGCTCAAGTGCAAAAGAAGAAAGATGAGGCAGAGGTCCAAGTAAACTTGTACACCCACGGAAGCCACAGAAGCAGAAAGAAGGGAAGCCAGAGGCCAGGGACGCTGGTACAAATTGTTGGACTGCACGCCTACAAACTAGAACTTGTCTCAGTGGATCTGGAGCATCTATGGCCATTCTGATCACCTTGACCACCTTGGAGAGACTCACCTTGCTTGTATCAAAGCGGTCCCCTTTGGTTCTTTGCCCTGGACCTGTGATAATATGGACTAGTTCTCTTCTCAGTTGTGGCTGAATGTAACGTGTACAATAAAGTATCTCTTTTGCTGTCTTAGCTGAAAAAAAAAAAAAAGAGTCAGAGCTTCATTAAGTCCTGAAACCAGGTATGTGATCTCAGTTAAAAGACAGTGGCTTCAAGTCCCAATCTGAGTTACTCAGTATCACATGGACTGATGTCTCCTCTCTTTGACCTTTCTTGAGTTCTTCCATTTGGTGGTAGCTAGGAGAAGGCAATGGCACCCCAGTCCAGTACTCTTGCCTGGAAAATCCCATGGGCAGAGGAGCCTGGTAGTCTGTAGTCCATGGGGTCGTCAAGAGTCAGACATGGCTGAGTGACTTCACTTTCACTTTTTACTTTCATGCATTGGAGAAAGAAATGGCAAACCACTCCAGTGTTCTTGCCTGGAGAATCCCAGGGACGGGGGAGCCTGGTAGGCTGCCGTCTCTGGGGTCGCACAGAGTCGCACACGACTGATGTGACTTAGCAGCAGCAGCAGCAGCAGTTAGTTCCGCATTTCTTACCAGGACCTCCTGTTGCAAGAGAACTCATGCAAATCATTACTATCTGGCCTGGCCAGTGTGGACAGTTTCAGCCAACGTTTCCCCTAACAGGTATGTCTTTCAGTGGCTCCAATGCTCACCACTAACACAGTTGCTGCAGCTATTTTATTGCCGAAATTTGGCTCCACTCTGGATTGCATTGGTGGGGAGGGTCTGTGTTCTCAGGAAGGGTTTGTGGGTGCTTCAGTTCTTCATGTTGGGGAGTGGATGCTTCTGCCTGTGTGCTTGGGTATATCTCATGGGTGTGACTTCCGTGGGTCCTACAGCCTTAGTCATGGTTTTCCTGCTGTCTTTTGGCTAAAGGTTGACGGGAACCTCTGAGGCAATTTTGACTTTTCTTTTTTCTGTAAATGATTTATTTTTTACTGCCTAAAAGATTCTTCTTTACCCTTGGTGTTCTTTAGCTTAACTATTAATAAGATATGTTGCAGTTTGGGCTACTTCCTATCAGAATTTCCCGGGAAACAATATCCTCTTCAGATCTGCCAGTCAGGTGTGGTTCACCACTATTATCTCAGGGCAATTTCTTGGGTTCTGTCTTTGAAGGCATTATGTCGTCCACATGTTGGGTTCTTGCCTTCAGGGAAATCAGTTTTCCTTATACTGAATTTTCTTCGTACATCTTCCATATTGATTAGCTTCTCTCTTAATTGTCTTTTTTTTTTAAAATTATTTTTGGCTGTACTGGGTGTTCACTGGTGGGTGTGGGCTTTTTTTTCTTTCTCTAGTGTGGTGAGTGGGGGCTACACTTTACTGAAGTGCGTGGTCTTCTCATTGCAGCAGCTTCTCTTGTTGCAGAGCTCCGGCTCTGGAGCACAGCGGGCTTCAGTAGCTGTGGCATGTGTGGGCTTACTTGGCCCACTGTATGTGGGGATCTTAGTTCTCAGGTCAGGGATGGAACCCAAGTCCCCTGCACTAGCAGGAGAATTCTTAACCATGGGACCACCAGGGAAGTCCCTCTTAATTGTCTTTTCCATCTATATTTAACTCTGCTTATCTCATGCCTTTCATCTATGACAATAATTTGATTTTCAGTGGCAAGTAATACATATAGAAATGATAACCAAGTTAAAAAAAATTAAGTTATGTTACCAAACTTAGGTTCAGCTGCTCACTGCTTGAAAGCCAATACTCAAGAGACAAGCATTGGTTAGAAAGGAAAGATTGCTTTATTCAAGAGGCCAGCAACCTGAGGAGAAGGTGGACTCACGTCCACAAACCAAATGTGAAGATTCTGCTTGGTCATGAAAGTTTGTAAAAGGAGAGTCATTTGGGAAGCAGGGTCAGAGTTTCTGTTCTCTTCTGCTATATGCAGGCTTTCTTCTAATTGTTGGTGAGGTAACAGGGTGGGGCTCCAGGGATCTTGTGCTCAGCCTGAAGTTACCATCCTCTACCTGGGTGGAAGCCTTGGTTCCTACAGAACTAGGCAGGGCAAAAGCTAAAAGAGTTCTGTCAAGAGAACGCACTGGTCATAGAAAACACCCCTTTCCAACAACACAAGAGATGACTCTACACATTGACATCACCAAATGGTCAATACTGAAATCAGATTGATTATATTCTTTGCAGCTGAAGATGGAGAAGAAAAAACAGTCAGCAAAAACAAGATCTGGAGCTGACTGTGACTCAGATCATGAGCTCCTTATTGAAAAATTCAGGCTTAATTGAAGAAAGTAGGGAAAACTGCTAGGCCATTTAGGTATGACCTAAATAAAATCCCTTATGATTATACAGTGGAGGTGACAAATAGATTCCAGGGATTAGATCTGGTATACAGATTGCTTGAAGAACTAGGGGGTTCTTCTACATTGTACAGCAGGCAGTGACCCAAATCATCCCCAAGGGGAAAAAATGCAAAACAGCAAAGTGGTTGTCTGAGGAGGCTATACAAATAGCTGAGGAAAGAAGAGAAGTAAAAAAAAAAAGAAGAAAGGGAAAGATATACCCAACTGAATGCAGAGTTCTAGAGAATAACAAGGAGAGATAAGAAAGCCTTCTTAAGTGAACAGTGCAAAAAATAGAGGAAAACAATAGAATGAGAAAAACTAGAGATCTCTGAAAAAATTGGAAATATCAAGGGAATATTTCATGCAAAGATGGGCACAATAAAGGACAGAAACAGTAAGGACTTAACAGAAGCAGAAGAGATTAAGAAGAGGTGGCAAGAATACACAGAAGAACTATACAAAACAGGTTTAATGAGCCAGATACCCACAATGGTGTGGTCACTCACCTAGAACCAGACATCCTGGAGTGTGAAGTTAAGTGGACCTTAAGAAGCATTACTATGAACAAAACTACTAGAGGTGATGGAATTTCAGGCTGAGCTATATGATTATTCAGGTCATTAAAAGATGATGCTGTTAAAGTGCTGCACTCAGTATGTCAGAAAATTTGGAAAACTCAGCAGTGGCCAAAGGACTGGAAAAGGTCAGTTTTCATTCCAACCTCAAAGAAGGGCAATGCCAAAGAACATTCAGATTGCTGTACAACTGTGCTCATTTTACCTGCTAATAAGGTTATGTTCAAAATCATTAAGCTAGACTTCAGCAGTATATGAACTGAGAACTTCCAGATGTACAAGTTGAGTTTAGAAGAAAAGGCAGAAGAATCAGAGCTCAAAATGCCAACGTTTATTGGATCATAGAAAAATCAAGGGAATTGCAGAAAAACATCTACTTCTTATTCATTGACTACGCTAAAACCTTTAATTATGGATCACAACAAACTGTGGAAAATTCTCAAAGAGATGGGAATACCAGACCACCTTACCTGTCTGCTGAGAAACCTGTATACAAGTCAAGAAGCAACAGTTGCAACCAGACATGGAACAACGGGCCGGTTTCAAATTGGGAAAGGAGTATGTTAAGGCTGTATATTGTCACTCTGCTTATTTAAATTATGTGCAGAATACATCATGTGAAATGCCAGGCTGGATGACTCACAAGCTGGACTCAAGATTTCCAGGAGAAATATCAACAACCTCTGATATGCAGATGCTACCACTCTTATGGCAGAAGGTGAAGAGGAACTAAAGATCCTCTTGATGATGGTGAAAGACAAGAGCGAAAAAACTGACTTGAAACTCACATGAAACAAACTAAGATCATAGCAAATGGAAGGGGAAAAAGTGGAAGCAGTGACAGATTTTTTTTTCTTGTGCTCCCAAATCACTTCGGATGGTGACTGCAGCCATGAAATTAAAAGACGCTTGCTCCTTGAAAGGAAAGCTATGACAAACCTAGACATTGTATTAAAAAGCAGAAACATCACTTTGCTGACAAAGGTCCGTATAGTCAAAGCTATGTTTTTTCCAATAATCATGTATGGATGTGAGAGTTGGATCATAAACAAGGCTGAGCACCGAATAATTGATGCTTTTGAATTGTGGTGCTATAGAAGACTCTTGAGAATCCCTTGGCAGCAAGGAGATCAAGCCAGTCAATCCTAAAGGAAATCAGTCCTGAATATTCATTGGAAGGACTGATGATGAAGCTGAAGCTCCAATCCTTTGGCCACCTGAGGTGAAGAACTGACTCATTAGAAAAGATTCTAGTGCTGGGAAAGATTGAAGACAGAAAGAGAAGGGGATGACAGAGGATGAGATGGTTGGATGGCATCACCAACGTGATGGACATGAGTTAGAACAAGCTCTGGGAGTTGGTGATGGACAGGGAAGCCTGACATGCTCCAGTCCATAGGGTCACAAAGAGTCGGACATAACTGAGTGACTGAACTGAACTAAACTGAGAAGACTCTTGAGAGTCCCTTGGACAGAGAGGAGATGAAACCAGTCAATCCTAAAGGAAATCAATCCTTAAAATTCATTAGAAGGACTGATGCTGAAGCTGAAACTGAAGCTTCAATACTTTGGCCACATGATGGGAAGAACTGATTCATTGGAAAACGTCCTGATGTTGGGAAAGATTGAAGGCCAAAGAAGAAAGGCGCAGCAGAAGATGAGATGGTTAGATAGCATCTTGGACTCAATGGACATGAATTTGAGCAAACTCTGGGAGATAGTGGAAGACAGAGGAGCCTGATATGCTGCAGTCCATGGGGTAGCAAAGAGTTGGACATGACTTAGTGATTGAACAACAATCTTTGTTACTGCAACCCCTCCCTTTCCTGATTAGCTAGTGTTTGAGTCTACCCTTTGGAACTCAGGGAAGGTCAAGGAGGATGGATGAAGCCTATTTACTACAAACAAAAAGCAGGAGACATGGAAAGAGGATTTGTATCCAGAAGCCTCACAGGATGCTGCTCTGTCTCATTAGTAGACTCTAATAAAATTATGACTCCAGGCAAGGATTATAAAATGGCGTTAAAATGACTCAGTGAATGATTAGTGAGGAGCTGTGTAGTCATAAAGTGGCAAAGTAACACCATAAAGAATACATTCTGAATGGGAGCTTGAAGAGTAAGTGAAAAGGGAAGGCTCAGATTGTAGTCTGAAATCAGGGGTTAATCTCCACCTTCCTAACTGTAGGACTTTACCCTGTGATTTAGCAAGAAACACACAAAATAGTCTATGGCGTAGGAACACTCCAGACTTTTCATTTGAATGCATCATCAACTGAAAAAAAAAAAGCACAACTGAAAGGTTGAGAATTAAGTTTCATTTGGTGGGCATGCTGGGAAAGATTGAAGGCAGGAGGAGAAGGGGACGACAGAGGATGAGATGGTTGGATGGCATCACTCAATGGACATGGGTTTGAGCAACCTCTGGGAGATGATGAAGGACAGGGAAGCCTGGCGTGCTGCAGTCCATGGGGTTGCAAAGAGTCAGACACGACTTAGCGACTGAACAACAACAACAGCTAAGGACTTAAGCCTGGAGACAGCCTCTCAGAGAACTCTGAGGGACTGCTCTGAAGAGGTAAGGGAGAAGCCAGGATATATGGGAGTTTTACAAAAAAACAAAAAACAGGTAGTTGGAATATCAAAAAATCACTGTTAATTAAAAAAGATCAGACATCTCAGGTTAAAGAATTTAGTGTGTGTGGAGAGTTTCAAAACTCTGGCTTTATTGAAACCATTCCTTTGATATGCACCTTAGCTGGTAAAGAATCTGCCTGCAATTCAGAAGACCTGGGTTTGATCCCTGGGTTGACAAGATCCCCTGGAGAAGGGAATGGCTACCACTCCAATATTCGGCCTGCAGAATTCCATGGACTGTCTAGTCTTTGGGGGTGCAAAGAGTCGATACGACTGAGCGACTTTCGCTTTCACTTAGCTATCTAGGGCCAATGTCCTGGTTTCTCATCCAGAATCCCCTAAGGCTGCTGCATCTGCAGTGGCTGCTGGCTTGAAGGCTGCACATCCTTTTTTTTTTTTTTTAACTGATATTGCAGGTGATATTCTTCATCCACAGCATGATGCAACTTTCAGCTTATACATAACACCAGAGATAGAGGAAAGAGCTAAGTTTCAGAAAGCAATCAGAAATATGGAAGTCAAGGCATTCTGCAGAACAAATGTCCTGAGTCTCTTCAACAAGGGACTCTGCTAGATTAAAAAAAAATCAAGAACATAACAACCCAGTGTGATATGTAGCTCTTGATACTGGTTTCAACCAGCTGAATGGGATTATTTTAGGTCAACTCAGAAAGTTTAAAAATGGTCTGGGTATTCAATGAGATTAAAATACAGATAGTGAAATGGAAAGATGGAAACCACTGACTGATAAAAGGAGGTGACAGAGTACAGAATGGCCTCAGTTTGGTATTTCGTAGAAGGAAAGAGATACTATAGGTGTAAACAATAGAGATAGCTGGATATGTGAAGTTCAGTTTTTAAAATTTTTGCTTGTGTTTCCTAATGTTCTACTGTACATATCTGCTGCTGCTGCTGCTAAGTCGCTTCAGTTGTGTCCGACTCTGTGCGACCCCATAGATGGCAGCCCACCAGGCTCCCCTGTCCCTGGGATCCTCCAGGCAAGAACACTGGAGTGGGTTGCCATTTCCTTCTCCAATGCATGAAAGTCAAAAGTGAAAGTGAAGTCGCTCAGTTGTGTCTGACTCTTAGCGACCCCATGGACTGCAGCCCACCAGGCTCCTCCGTCCATGGGATTTTCCAGGCAAGAGTACTGGAGTGAGGTGCCATTGCCTTCTACTACTATAATAATAAAAGGGTTATTTTACAAATAAAAATAGAGTATGAAATTCTGAAAGAAAATCAATTTTCAGTATTATTATTATATCTTTTACTACTTTTAGCTTACTTATTGGACCCATAATGGTGTTATTTTGGTCCTCAATTTGTCTCCTTAGATCTGCAGTCTCTCTTTTCAAATCACTTTATTATTTTATTATCTCATCTTAAACCCTTAATTCTGCTTGTTGAATTTGTGTTACCGTTGTTTTCCCATGAAAAAAATTATGAGAAACTTCCTCCAATCCTTGAATTAGGTTAGTTTTTCCTCTTTGTGCTCGCCCCTGCCTGTCTTTTGCATGCGTTCCCTCTGTGTCCCCTGTAGTGTGTTGGGCTTAACTTGACCCAGGTATCCAGGCCATAAGTCCCCAAACCCTCAGTTTTGTCTGATGTGATGCCCCTGGTCTCCAGCTTCAATTTGGAGATTTGCTCTTCTGGGGAGATGGAGTTATGGAAGGACAGTGCACCCTTTTACAGCATATTTGATGTAGCAGTTGTTACTACACGACTATCATGTATTTACTCTCATCTTTCTCTTTTCTTACAAAACCTTGATTTTGTTCAGGAAGCAACATGCTCAGCTAAAAATAGACTCTTACCCATAGCTTCCCCTGTAGGCAAGGGTTGCCATGTGACATGGTTCTGATCTGTGCAAATTTATGGGTAGTTTTCTTTACAGATCCAAGTGCTATCCTTCTGTCTACTCCTTTCTCTTTCTCCTTTCTTCCTGAAACATAGTTTGATGTCTGGAGCTACAGCATCCATCTTGCAACCATGCAGAGATCAAAGACATTCTCTTGCAGAAATCTCAGTTATGACATTCTAAGACCATCAAAGCGAGGCCAAGCAACTGCCTACTTCTAGATCCCTTACTGTATGTATGAGCTCTCTGGATATCAGGTTGAAATGTGGATTCTGGTTCAGCAGGTCCAGGGAGGGGCCTGGGCCTCTGTATCACCAAGCTCACGGGTCCTACTGGTGCTGCCAGCATGGGCCACACTATGAGTAGCCAGTGTTTAGGCACTGTTCCATCACGTTTCTGGTACTCACAGCTGAAGGCACACTCCTGCAAAGTGTGTGGGCTCTGCTGTCACCTCCTGCTGTAGAGTGAGCTCCCTGCAGGTTTCATTTCACTTGGGCTATGGGCTCTGTGTGGGGTCCTGGAGCTTTAGTTCCATCTCATCGCCACAATCCCCCAGTCTCACCTGTGTCACTGGCCATCATTTCTTCAGATCTCAGCTAGAAGAAGGAAGAAACAGAAAAAGTCCTAGTATTTGCTGCTTTCCAGATTGGAAATGTTTATGAGAAGTCTTGGGGTTTTGCTAACTCACTAGTCTTCCTCTTTAAAATAATTTATTTTAGTATCAAAATGACAATGGAAATTTGGAGGGTGTTGCTCTGAAGCTGCTACAGTGAGTTATCACCACCCATTTATCTTTTTGAGCACATATAATTTGTCCCCATCATTCAGTTTCCCTCTGGCGCATTGGTCTTGGTAGTGAGCCCATGCCGTCTGGAAGGACCAGCTGCTACTCTCAGACTGGACAAAGATGCCTGTCTTTGCTTTGCAGAGATCCTCAGCGTTAGCTGGAGGGAGAGAAGAACAGGGCCACAAATCAAGTCTCTGTGACTGGTTGGGGCTTCCCTGGTGGCTCAGACAGTAAAGAACCCACCTGCAATGTAGGATACCTGGGTTCAATCCCTGGGTTGGGAAGATCCCCTGGAGGAGGGCATGGCAACCCATTCCAGTGTTTTTGCCTGGAGAATCCACATGGACAGAGGAGCCTGGTGGGCTACATAGAGTCCATGAGGGGTCACAAAGAGTCAAACATGACTGAGTAACTAAGCACAAGCACAAGACTGGGTTATGAGTCGAATCCATCAGACATGTGCTGAGATGGATCAGGGAAGACAGCTGTGTAGTCAGAGAGGTCCACGCTTAATTCTCTGGACAGTCTCCTCCCCTGGGAAGAAGGAAAGGGATGAGGATATCACCACACCCATTGTTGAGGCTTAAACCAAATACAGCAAACCACCCAAATATGCAATTAGTCACTTTGGCCCTTTCAAGTTGTCAGGTTGGTTTATTTCTTTTCCTTGGTTTTGTCTCATCATAACAAAAATTCGGAGCAAGGGACCAAAGCGTGTAGAACAGACAAGTTACAGCTCAGCTCAGCTCAAGCAGACAGATCTTTTATTAGTCCAACACTCCCAAAGGAGTCCTCCTCATCTTTTTTATTGATCCTGCTTGGCTTCTCCATTTTATACTTCCAGTCTCCTCCTTTTGGTTATGCCTGGTGCAAAATAGGGCTTGTACCCACCACCAATTAATGAAAGAGAATGCAAATGGATATATGCTCAAGGCCGATAGGCAATTATAGGTTATATAACAGCAAGTTGCATTGTTTATGTCTTCCCATAATTCCATCTGTTATAATTAGATGTAGAATATTCCTGAGCCCTTAATGGGTTCCTAACTGCCTAAGGTTACTTGGGGAAGCCCCTGTGGTCATTTTGTACCCACTGTGTGCCTAGGGGGCATGTGCAGGAGTTGAAAAAGTCTCTGTGGCTATTTTGTAGTATATCTGTGAGCTCTCCTGGGTGTGTCTGGGATGGAGTTTAGAGATGGGCCTGCATTCCTTTCAGCCAGGCCTTCCCTGGTTGCTCTAACTTCCTACCTAACAAAGCCACAGGATTCTTAACTCTGTTTGCTCATTCATCTGGTCACCCACTGGCCAGTGAGCACTGGCCACATTGCCCTCTGTGCTGGGAGTAAACATGATAAAAGTCTTGAGGACTTTTTGTTTTAAAATGTTTAATTATTTATTTCTGGCTGTTCTGGGTCTTCATTGCTGTGCTCAGGCTTTTCTCTAGTTGCGGCAAGCAGGGGCTACTCTTTGTTGAGGTGTGCGGGCTTCTCACTGTGGTGGCTTCTCTTGTTGCAGAACACGGGTTCTAGGGTGCATGGACCTCAGTAGTTGTGGCACATGGGGTTAGTTGCCCTATGGTGTGTGGAATCTTCCTGGACTGGGGATCAAACCAGTGTCCTCTGCACTGGCAGGCAGATTCTTAACCATTGGACCACCAGGGAAGTTCCCTCATGGACATGGCTTTCATCTTCATTGGGCTTCTGGCCAAGGGTGGCTCATCAAAACATTGTCTTCTGTTCTACACTGTGGAAGAGCTAGAGGGAAGGGGTCAAATTGAGTGGGAGGGTGCAGACCAGGGGCCCCTCTAGGTCTGGGGTGTGCATAAAGGCTTCACCAAGGAAGTAGTCCTGACCTGAGTGTCACATGTGATTGGAGGAGGTGGTAAGAGTGGCCTGGGCCAAGGGCTCGGCCTGGGCAATGTCATGAGGAGGGACACACTCGGCCAGGTCCCAGAGCACAGCGGTCAGTGCCTGGGACAAGCTGTGTTGTAGGCCCGGGACCCTACCCTCCTTTGCCATTAACTGGGCTGCCCATCCTGTCCAGAGGTGATCCCATAGAGAGGTGGGACTTGCTCTGGTCAATAGAATGACTGTAGATGGGACACTGCAGAGTCTGGGAGAAGTGTCTGCACTTCTGCTTTCTTCCCTCTCCCCACCATCACCATGACAACATCCAGGGCTGTGGTTGCAGGATGAGAGACATGAAGCAGGGCCCAGCCATCCCAGCCTAGACCAGTCTAGACCAACCAGTAGCCATCTCACCCCTGAAGAGAGAAGGGGCTCAGGCTGGACCAGGAGAACCACCCCACCTCACACACAGAGCCCAGTTTACTCATGGATCTGCCGACTGGTGAGCCAAATGAATACTTGCTGAAAACCACTGTGTTTTAGGGTGACTTGTTAAGAAGATGACTGTGGCAGAAGCTAACTGACTGCCCAAGGCAGAGCCAGAGGGGGCTGATGATGGGGAGTTGACCTCAGGTGGCCTGTGGGGTGTGCAAAGTGAGGCTTGGGAGGCACTGAGGAGTCCAGTGGGATCATGTGGTCACTTTCACTCTGCAGGCACTTGTAAAGCATCTCTTGCCATGAGGACAGACTCAGGAGACTCTGCTCCATAGGTGGTGGTCCAGCTTCGAGTGACTGGGGGAGGCAGCAGGCATAATGATTTTCACCCTGGAAGTTAGATTTTAGGAGGCTCTTAAATAAATTGCCTAGAAATAAAGATGAACCTCTTGGTTTCCAGTGAAACTTCAATTGTCCTGACAAACATTTGCTGCGATGTGGTCCCAGGAAGGGGTGAGCTGCCCAGCTCAGGAGGACAGCTGCCGGAGGGCTGGCAGAAAGGCTAAAGGGTCTGCTGTTTAAATATGTGGTGTGTAAAGAGGTACATTACTTCTGACATTTTGGCCATTCTTTGTGTTTTAATATGTGCAGAAGTAAAGCGTTCTTTTCCCTGATCAGGTTACAATAAACTTAGCTTTATTATGGATGATTTGTAAAATGAATAGAAGTGTGAATAAGAGAATGTGTGCAGCCTGTAAGGCTATAACTCAGCAGAGATTCCATTTGCATTTCAGTGCAAACAGTGCTCCTTGCATTAACAAAATCCAGCCCAAATTCCACATGACATGTTTTCTTTAAAAATGCAATCTAGGACTTCCCTGGTGGTCCAGTGGTTAACAATCCACCTCCCAACACCGGGGACATGGGTTCAATCCCTGATCTGGGAAGATCCCACATGCCGTGGGGCAACTAAGGCCCTGTGCCACAAGTACTGAGCCTGTGAGCGGCAACTACTGAAGCCCTCGTGCCCTGGAGCCCGTGCTCCGCAACTAGAGAGTGGACCCTGCTCACTGCAGCAGGAGAAAGCCCGCGCACAGCAACGAAGACCCAGTGCAGCCAAAAATAAATATAAACAAATAATTAAAAACCGCAATATATCCTGAATATTGTATTTCTTACAACCTGATTTTAATGGTCAAAACGTATTCCTTTGTGAAATGGGTCCCGCTGGTTTGGGCAGCCTCTTATTCCTGGACTCTCCTTTCTCGGATGGTTTTAGTGCTGAGTGAGTCTCGGTGATGTGTTCCTATGGGCAGCTGTCCTAAAGACCAACGGTTACAACAAAAAAGGGCCATTTCACACTTGTCTCTGGGCCCAGTGTGCTGAGCAGCAAGGCCTGACTGGGCCATTGATGGTGGCATGGCAGAGGGGAGTGGGTTCTGCCACTCAAGGGCTCTGGAAGCTTCCGTTCACACCTCATTGCCCCAGGTGAGACCATACCAGAGCCTGCCATCAGGAGACAGAGATACGTAACTCCTCATAGAGGGCCATGAAATGTCTGGGGACAGTCATGCAATCTGTCCCGTTATAAAGAGCATGGTGACATGTGCCCTTGTATAGATTCATTGTGCCATCTGTGCCAGTGTCTTGGGGCTGCCATCACACAGCGGCACAGAGTGGGCTCAACATAGCAGATGTTTATTCTTCCATGGTTCTGGAACCTGGAAGTCTGAAGTCGAGGTGTCTGCAGGTCTGCGCTCTAATGGGGGCCTTTCTTGCCCCTCCTAGCTTCTGGTTGGGTCCAGCAACTCTTGGCATCCCTGAGCTTGTGGCCACATTCCTCCAGCCTCAGCCTCTGTGGCCACACGGCTTCTCACTGTGTGTGTCTCTATGTCCAAATTTATCTTTCATTTATTTTTTCAATTAAAAAATAATCATTTGGCTATCAGGTCTTCATTTTGGCACACTAGGTCTTTGTTCATCGTGATGGATCTTTTGTAACACACATGGGCTCCTGAGCGCTCGGGGTCAGTAGTTACGGTTCAGGGACTTAGTGGCTCGGTGGCACATGGAATCTTCCCGGACCAGGGATTGAACTTGTATCCCTTGCATTACAAGGTGGATTCTCAACCACTGGACCACCAGGGAAGTCCCCAAATCTCTCTTTTAATAAGAACACAGCTGTATTAGATTAGGATGACCAGAACACCTTCATCTTAACCAATTATATCTGCCATGACCCTATTTCCAAACAAGGTCACCTTCTGAGTTTCTATGGGTTAGGACTCCAACATATGAATTTTGAGAGGACACAATTCAACCAACAAAAGACTGTAAATAAGAAATTTTCCTGCTCCTCATCACACTGGGAAACATTGGGGTATACGCCATCCTGTTTTGGGGCCCCTCTGATCAAGGGTAACTCAGAAGTATATAAAAGAAAATATTTTCTCTTGTGGTTGTGAATACTTAGGAAATATATCAACAGAGTGTAATAAATTAAATGCCTCCCTCCGCTAAGCCAAAGGGCTTCCCAGGTGGTGTTAGTGGTAAAGAATCCACCTGCCACAGGTTCGATCTCTGGGTCAGGAAGATCCCCTGGAGGAGGGCATGACAACCCACTCCAGTATTCTTGCCTGGAGAATGCTATGGACAGAGAAGCCTGGCAGGCTACAGTGTATAGGGTTGCAAAGAGTCAGACATAACTGAAGTGACTCAGTGCACACACACCCCTACCAAACTAGCAGCCTAAATCATAATTACTATCCTGCACATTTTTTTTTTTTGGCATCAGAAATTCAGGAGAGGCCTGGCAGGGTGTCCAAGCTCAGGGTCTTTCCTGAGGTTACACTCAAGTTGATAGCAGGGACTGCATCCTTTGAAGAATGACTGAGGCTGATCCACTTCCAAGAAGATGCTCTCACGGGGCTCCGTGGGGCCGCTTCCTTCCACCCAGAGTGAGCAGTCCCACAGGATATGCAATGTGGGGGAAGCTGCCACGTCTTTTATGACCTGCTTTTGGAAGTCACGCCCCACTGTTTCTCCCAGTTGCTACTGGTGTCACACATCGACCTGATTTAACATGGGAGGTGTTTCCCAGGACACGACCAGCAGGAGTGGGACTTTCTGGGGCCACACAGGAGGCTGGACACCACGGTTGAGTTTCATGCCAATTGATTCAATCATTGAAGCTGAGGACTGATGGTGAATGCAGAGTGACCCAGGATGCCAGACCCTGAGAAGACTGACCAGGGAGTGGGAGCTTGTCTTGTCCAATCACATAAAAGCTTCCCTCCTCCATCCATCTGTAGTGTTGGCCATCGGTCCCTCATATGAACCCCTCTTTCAAACGCCCCCAATCCACAAATTTTCCCTTCAAATGACTACTCAGGATTTCCTCACTGGCTCCTTCTTTCTTGCCAGGCAAGGTAGTGAACTCAGCTCGTGTCCATCTTTCCTCCTTCTTCTCCATATCCTCTCCCCATCCACCCACCTCCGCCTTGCATCCCTCTCCTCTTCCCTCTCCTTCTTCCCTTTCAACTCATGAGCAACAGTGAGAGATGCTCCTGTCTTGCCATAGGTGAACTGACTTTATGGAGGGTAATCTGCTTTACTCCAAGTCTCCAACTTTGGTCCTCTTTTTCAAGATGTTTTACTTTGGCTAGTCAGTGTTCATTGAGATTCCATATGATTATAGGATAGAGAAGTAGGACTTTATAAAAAAAAAACCTTTTGTACATTTTGAGAGTGATAGGATACTATCGAGAGGGTGAAAAGACAACTCACAAAATGGGAGAAATATTTGTAAGTTATATAGATTAGTGTCCAGAATATAGCAAGAACTTCTAAAACTTAACCGAAAACTACAGACAAGCTGATTGAAAAATGGACAAAGAGCTTAAAAAGCTATTTATCCAAAGAAGATATTCAAATGGTCAGTTCAGTTCAGTTCAGTTGCTCAGTCATGTCTGACTCTTTGTGACCCCATGAATCACAGCACACCAGGCCTCCCTGTCCATCACCAACTCCCGGAGTTCATTCAGACTCACGTCCATTGAGTCCGTGATGCCATCCAGGCATCTCATCCTCTGTCGTCCCCTTCTCCTCCTGCCCCCAATCCCTCCCAGCATCAGAGTCTTTTCCAATGAGTCAACTCTTCGCATGAGGTAGCCAAAGTACTGGAGTTTTAGCTTTAGCATCATTCCTTCCAAAGAACACCCAGGACTGATCTCCTTTAGAATGGACCGGTTGGATTTCCTTACAGTCCAAGGGACTCTCAAGAGTCTTCTCCAACACCACAGTTCAAAAGCATCAATTCTTCGGTACTCAGCTTTCTTCACAGTCCAACTCTCACATCCGTACATGACCACTGGAAAAACCATAGCCTTGACTAGACGAACCTTCGTTGGCAAAGTAATGTCTCTGCTTTTGAATATGCTATCTAGGTTGGGCATAACTTTCCTTCCAAGGAGTAAGCGTCTTTTAATTTCATGTCTGCAGTCATCATCTGCAGTCCCAAGAAACAAAGTCTGACACTGTTTCCACTGTTTCCCCATCTATTTCCCATGAAGTGGTGGGACCAGATGCCATGATCTTAGTTTTCTGAATGTTGAGCTTTAAGCCAACTTTTTCACTCTCCTCTTTCACTTTCATCAAGAGGCTTTTTAGTTCCTCTTCACGTTCTTCCATAAGGGTGGTGTCATCTGCATATCTGAAGTTATTGATATTTCTCCTGGCAATCTTGATTCCAGCTTGTGCTTCTTCCAGCCCAGCGTTAGGGAAAGATAAATCAAAACTACAATGAGATACCACCTCATACCCATTAAGACTGCCACTCTCAAAAAGACAATAAATGGTGGGGAGAAAGTGGAGAAACTGAAATCCTTGGGCAGTGTTGGTGGGAGGTAAAATGGCACAACCTCTGTGGGAAATAATATGGTGGTTCTTTAAAAAATGGGAAATACAACTACTGTGTGATCCAGTAGTTCCACTTGTGTGTATAAATCCAAAAGAATTGAAAGGAGGGTTGAAGAGATATTTGCACACCCATGTTCACTATTATTCACAGCCACATTTGTTCACAATAGCTAAAACATAGGAGCTTTCCTTGGAAGGAAAGCTATGACAAACCTAGATAGCATATTAAAAAGCAAAGACGTCACTTTGCCAACAAAGGTCTGTGTAGTCAAAGCTATGGTCTTTCCAGTAGTCATGTTTGGATGTGAAAGCTGGACCGTAAAGAAGGTTGAGAGCCAAAGAATTGATGCTTTTGAACTGTGGTGTTGGAGAAGATTCTTGAGAGTCCCTTGGACTACAAGGAGATAAAGCCAGTCAATCCTAAAGGAAATCACCCCTGAATATTCATTGGAAGGATGGGTGCAGAAGCTGAAGCTCCAACACTTTGGCCACCTGATGCAAACAATGGACTCGTTGGAAAAGACCTTGATGCTGGGAAAGACTGGCAAAAGGAGAAGGGGGTGGCTGAGGATGAGATGGTTAGATAGCATCACTGACTCAATGAACATGAATCTGAGCAAACTCCAGGAGATGGTGAAGGACAGGGAAGCCTGGTGTGCTGCAGTCCACCGGGTTGCAAAGAGTTGGACATGACTGAGCGACTGAATAACAACAACAGGAGCAACCTAAATGTCCATGGTCAGATACATGGACAAGCCAAATGTGGTATACACACACAAGAGAATATTATTCACCCTCGAAAAGGAAGGAAATTCTGACACTTTCTGCAACACAGATGAACCTTGAGGACAGGCTCAGTGAAATAATTCAGCTGCGAAAGGACAAATCCTGCATGACTCCAGTTATCTGGGGTCCCTAAAGCACACAAATCCATGGAGACAGAAAGTAGAATGGAGGGCTCCAAGGGCTGGAGGAGGGGGATGGGGAGTTGGTGTTCAGTGGGGACAGAGGTTCAGTTTGGAAGATGAAAACTTTCTGGAGATGAGGGTGGTAATAGCTGCACCTTATGAATGTAATTAATGCTTCTGAACTGCACACATAAAAGTGGTTAAAATGGTAAATTTTACATTATGTGCTTTTTTACCACAATTTTAAAAAATGCTAATCACATCTAAAAAAATATCTTTCTAGCAACAGCTTGACTGGTTTTGACCAAAAACTGAGTATGCAGAGATGGAGAAGGGTCAGATTCGTAGAAAGGACGTTGGGTTCAGTTACAGCTTCTCTTATAGATCAGTCCGTAAAGAATCTGCCTGCAATGTAGGAGACCCAGTCTTGATTCCTGGGTCGGGAAGATCCCCTGGAGAAGGAAATGGCAACCCACTTCAGTATTCTTTTGTGGATAATCCCATGGACAAAGGAACCGGGCAGGCTACTGTCTATGGGGTCGTAGGAATTGGACACGACTTAGTGACTAAACCACACCACCAAAACTGGAGAGGTCAGTGCTGAGCAGCCAAACCCAAGGACAGAGCAGGCACATAAAGACCCCCTGAGACACTGGCCAGCCCCACGTGGGAGGTGGGCACATCCTGTGCTGACATGGCTGAAATCCCACACCCTTGCACAGTTCTGTCTACTCTCTCTGGGAAAGGTTTAGGTAAGACTCACCTTGGCAAGTCTGGTCCTGTCATCCCCACAAGGCTAGAGGGGACTGGAGGCAACCCAGTGAGAGGGGAGAAGAGGGCATAGTGGGAGGGCAGGTGCCAGTGGGCTGCAAGCCCTCCCCCACCACCTACAGAAGGTGAGCCTAGGGACCAGTGACCATGACTCCGGGAGCTGACTCTCAGGGAACCACAGCCCGTGGTCTTGGCTTCCTCCACGGGGACAGCATCCTGAGGCCTGCCTTTTGTTTCTTGGGCCAGTGTGAGGCACTGAAAAGCCAGGTGCTGGTGGACATGGTTGCCCCCAGAAACCTGTCCCAGCCAACACTCAACCACGGCCACTCGCCTGTGCTCCACTCCCTACGCCCACCCTCTCCCATCCTCAAAGATTTCTTCCTGACGGGCGAACCTGGGCCCCTTCCCTCACCATCTCTCTGCTTTGCAACCTCCGCGCCTACTGCCTCAGGGGTTCCGCTAAGAAGGATCGCTTCTCTTTTAATTGAATGTGGAAATGTGTTCCATCCAAGTGGCGCTGTTATTATTTGGTGTTGAATTTCAAGTAAAATAAAAATTGAGATTCCCAGCACTGGCTCCACTGCAATCACGAATTTCATCTCTGTTTGCCACATGGTGAGTCATGCGTTTGTGGAATAGTCACGCTAATGCATTCAGAAATGTAATTATAGTTGGAAACATAAATTAGCTGCTTCTTTTGTGGGGCTGGATCCAAAGGTGAGGGCGGGGTATGTGTACTGTGTATGTGCTTCTGCACATGTGAGTGTGTGGGTATATGCACAGGTTTATGTGTGTGTGTATGCACATGTGAGTGTGATGCTGAAAGCTCAGCAACTTCTCTGTACACTGGGGCCAAATCAAATCTCCAAGACAGAGTTTTGGGTGAAGTAGAAAAGAATAGTTTTACTGCTTTGCCAGGCAAAGGAGGCCACAGTGGGCTAATGCCCTCAAAACCCGTGTCCCCACTTCGAGACGATAGTGACAAGTTTTATAGAAAAAGAGGGTGTGATCAGCTCATGGACATTTTCCGATGGGTTGGTGGTGAGGTAAGCGGGGTAGGAGGCAACAACATTAACCTTCAGGTTTAACTGGTGTGGAGTCTATATGCTTATGGGCAGCATACCATTAATTCCCCCGACCTGGAGGGGGTTTCAATATCTGCAAAATAGCTCAGAGATATGGTTGTGTGCATCTGTTGATGGGGAAATAGGACCTTGCCCCAAGGCTACACTTGACGGTTTGTTTCCCCTGGGTCTTGCATCCTCTCCCTTCCCCAATTAACAACTGCTTGAATCTGCACATTGGAACTCAAGGAAGGTCATGGAGGGTGAAGGAAGGCTGTTTCCTATAATCAAAGAAATGGTGGAGGGCTTCCCTGTTGGCTCAGAGGTAAAGCATCTGCCTGCCAATGAAGGAGACGAGGGTTCGATCCCTAGTCCAGGAAGATTCCCATGTGCTGCCAGGCAACTAAGCCCATATGCCACAACTATTGAGCCTATGCTCTAGAGCCCGGGAGCTGGAACTACTGAAGCCTGCTTGCCATAGAGCCTGAGCTCTGCAACAAGAGAAGCCACCTCAATGAGAAGCCTGCTCACTGCAACTAGAGAGCAGCCCCTCCTTACTGCAACTAAAGAAAGCCAGCATGCAGCAACAAAGACCCAGCACAGCCAAAAACAAAATAAATAAAGTAAAGTAAATTAGAAAAGTGGGGGACACAGAAAGGCCTCGTGTCCAGGAGCCCCACAGGGCCCTGCATGGTATCATGTGTGCATGTGTGTGTGTGTGTGTGTACCTGTCCAGCAGGTATTTACTGAATGCAACTCTCCTCTTGCTCCACTTCAACCTGTTCCTGGGCAGACCAGGGTAAACCATCAGGACAGCCCTCTGTGTTTGGATGGGGCCCTGGGCCTGGCCTCGCTCTTTTTAAATGCAGAGGCGGGTATGCTGGAGTTCAGGGAAGATGGAAGCCATCCCCAGGGGTCCATCTCAGGATCTTGTGGAGGTTCTGCTCTTTGGGACAGAAAGAGTGAGTGGTAATGGCACCAAGCTGGATGGACTTGGGCCCTGGGTGCCCGGGATGGCTTCATTGGGAGTGGCCGCTGACCCTCCTGGTGGGGCCACCATGCTGCCCCAGGCCTGGCTTTGCCCCTTGAAGGCAGTGTCCAACCAAACCAACAGCAGTTGGTGAAAAGGTGGCTGACACTGTTGGTTGCCAGGCAACCTTCCCCCTGGCTAAGCAAGCCCTAGTTTTGCTCAGGCTTCGGGCAGCAGCAATGCGCTTGGGGGAGGCGGTGCCACACCAGGCTGGTCTTCAGCGGATGCAGCTAGTCCTATAATTCAGTTGGCCACGCCGGGATTGGAGAGCCCGGAAGCGACCCAACAGGCCACTGTGCCAATGGGACTCAGGGAGAGTCTGCCAGGAGCTGCTGGGAAATTGACTGCACTCTTAAAAAAGGACACAAGGAAAAGACTGGCTCCTGGAGACTTCCCTGGTGGCTCAGAGGTTAAAGAATCTGCCTGCAATGCAAGAGACCTGGGTTTGATCCCTGGTTTGGAAAGATCCCCTGGAGAAGGCAATGGCAACCCACTCCAGTATTCTTGCTGGGAGAATTCCATGGACAGAGGAGCCTGACGGGCTACAGTCCATGGGTTTGCAAAGAGTCAGACACGTTTGAGCGACTCACACTTGGAGGATTTTAGATGCTGACACATGAGGATGGGCTGCCTGGAACTTGGAGGAGGCTGTGCAGTCCCAAGAAATCTTCATTAAGCCACACAGATGGACCCGCCCACAACCAGCCAGCTTTTACAGTGCTTGGATAAGAGATAATTAATCCCTCATTCTTTAGGGGCTTTTCAGTTGGTTTTCTGTTCCAGCTGAGAAAATTCAAATGGGTCCAGGGACAGAGAACATCTCGTGTGGAATTTTACACACAGTCCAGAGTTAAGGATTCCTAACTTGAAGGCATATCACTTTGTCCACTTTCCTACTGAACAGATGCTGACCTCATCAAAGGAGTCCATGAGAGCTTCATTCTTTTCCTTTTTCAGGGATGGTGTGAATAAAATGAAAATTCTCTTCTTTACAGGCAAGACAAGGCTTTGGCTGCCCACGGCTGAACAAGGCATACCTACCGGTGGATTTCAGGCCTTGCCGGACACTTTCTCTGGACCCCTGGAGACTCATTTGCAAATTCCTTCTTCAGCCATAACTGTTTTGGGTGTCAAGGTTTGAATGGCCTGTGAGCCTGCCCTTCCCTCCCCTGTGGTCACTGCACAGGCATCTCAGACTGGCAGCCTAGGGGGCTGCCAGGGCCAGCCTCACTCACCTGGGCAGGTATTTGTGCCCATAATACCTTGGAGTGCTGCCAGTTGTGGTCTTCAAGACTGAGGGCATCGTGTCCATCAAGTCAGAAAGGGTCAGCGATGAAGAGACCAGTGCCCAGAATTGCCCCTTCTGCTAACAGCACCCTGGATCTCCTGTGAGGGTCCCTTCTCTCCCTCTTCCAGCTTGGTGTTTCAGGTGACATCATCCCTGAACCCACAGGTGAGCATGTGATCCAGCCTGGCCAATCAGAGCTTCAGCTTCCTCTGACCAGTTGGTTTAGGGAAAGCCATGTGACCCAGTCTGAACCAATCAGAGCTCTCCATCAGAGGCTTCTTCTGTCCCAAGTGCTTGGACACTGCTGGTGGCATGTGGTCACCAGGAGGGGAGAGGTGGGAGGGACACAGAGCCAGTGCAGTGGAATCAGAGTCAGGAGAGACTTGGCCTCTATGACATTGGTGGGGCACCTGGATCAAGATGTGCCTGAAGTTCATGATACCCCATTTGGCCATATGTACCAATATATTCTCGTTTCTGATTTAAGCCATGTTCAGTTGGGTGTGACTGCCAGTTATAGTGACTGAACAAGCCCTGCTGATGATACTATATGGTTTATTTATTTAAAAAATATTTTTCTTATTTTTTAAACCTTTTTAATTGATGTGGACCTTTTTTAAAGTCTTTATTGAATTTGTTACAGTATCATTTCTGTTTTATGTTTTGTTTTTTTGGCCACGAGGCATGTGAGGTCTTAGCTCCCTGGCCAGGGATCGAAACCATATCCTCTGCATTGGAAGGCATAGTCTTAACCACCAGGCCGCTAGGGAAGTCCCACTTACACCATTTTAATATGAGAACCTGAACTTCAGGGAAGAGAAGCCTGTTGTCCAGGGCCTCATGGTGAGCCAGTGGTGGAACTGGAGGCAGAATTATGCCTCCTTGAGCCCCTGCTCTGTGCCCTGCTGGCCTACAGAGGCTGGTGCTTCCACCCACATCTGCACCCCCGGGAGCATGCACAATCCCATAGCTGGTGGGAGGCTGGGCCCTCCCGTGGGGAGGAAGCAGCAACCTGCTGTCACTGACGAATAACCTTGGACGGCCCCTCCTCCATCCCCTGGCGGCTTCAGGAAGAATATGGGAGCCCTCACCTCATGACTGGTTCAAAGGCAGGCACAGTTTCTTGAAGTCATTTTTGCAGAACTGGCCTCAAAACCTCAAGATCAGGGCCGGCCTCTGCCCTCCCCCTCCCTGACCTGTGAGCTGCTCTGAAATAAGAGGTTTCATCTGAGAAGGAAAGTGAGAAGTCTGTGCTGAGAACCCGTGATGTTGTTGGGCTTCTGGGCCCAGCAGCGGGGGAGGGGGCGGGCTGAGATGCACAAATGTTCAGAGAAAATGCAAAAGTTCCTTTTGTTTGAATTATGCAAATTAAGAGGAAGTGGGGCCAATGCCTGTCTGCTGGCACCATGAGCACATCCTTGGCACCCACGGGAGCATCTCCCTCCTCACTGCGCTGCCCGAGATATGGACCTGTCCTATGGTGTCCAGGCTGACGGCATCTGTGCTGCTCTCAGAGGAAGACCCTCCCCAGCTCTGCCTGCCACCTTCTCGGATGACCTGGAAGTGGTGGCCTGGCTCCTCAGGTCTATTTGTCCCCCAGGCTGAGCAGGAGAGTTTCTGGGTCAAGCTGGAGTGAGCAGCTTCCCCCCTTCTCATGCTGGCTGAGGCCCATCGAGAGCCACCTCGATGCTTGCTTGTGCCCCAGCTCTAGAGAGATCTCCCACCAGAGAAAGCCTGTCTTTCTCTTGTGTTGAGTCCCGATTACTTGGCACTTCTCATTATTTGGTTGGAAGCCTGTGTCATCAGGTTTCCTTGGCACTAACCTGGTCACTGGTAAAGGCCTGGGATTACTTTACAATATTGTAGTGGTTTTGCCATACATTGACATGGATCAGCCATGGGTGTACATGTGTTCCCCATCCTGAACCCCCCTCCCTCCTCCCTCCCATCCCATCCCTCTGGGTCATCCCAGTGTGCCAGCCCTGAGCACCCTGTCTCATGCATCAAACCTGGACTAGCGATCTGTTTCACATATGAGTGTAGGACCACCTGCCTGTGTGCCATGGTGTGTAGACCTGAGGGGGCTGGTCTCACAGGCAGCACATAGCAATTGGGATTATGTTAGGTCGCACCTAACAGAAACTCGGTTAAGCAAATAGGGACATAAAAGTAGTGTAGGGCTCGAACAACCGCTTGAGGATGTCAGAGGACTCAGCTTCACTTCCTTCTCCACCATAATTAGTCTTTGTGTTTTTTTTCACCTCATGGCTACAAAATGGCTGCTGCACCTCCAAGCATTATGTCTACATTCAAAACAGGAAGAAGGAAAAGGGGATGGGCACATCAAATCAGAAAGAAAAGCTTTCCCAGAAATACCCAGGAGATCTCTGCTCATTGGCCCAAACTCTGCTGCATGGTCTTGCCTCACTGCAAGGGCACCTGGGAAATGTAGTTTTCTAAAGCTGTTCCACTGCCCCCCAGACCAAACTGGGGTTCTATTAGGATGGGGAGAGTGGATCTAGGTAGACACCTGGCTGCTGCTGCCACACACAATTTGAGGAGAAACTATATCAGGCTGGATCAGATCACAAAACCAAGTTTTCCATTGAAAGGGGCCAGGTGGAGAGGGGGCATTAGACATGAAGTCGGGAGGCCAGCATGAGAGGAACAATAGTAAAAAGTGAAAATGGATATTTTTTGGTTCATTATAAAAAGTGAATAGACCTTATTTCTTAGAGCAGCTTTAGGTTTACAGAAAGATGAGGGGAGAGTACAGAGTTCCCACATAGCCCTTCCCCACAATTTGTCTTCTTATTAACATCTTACTTTAGTGGGTACACCTGTTACAACTAATGAACAAATACACGATTATTAACTAAAGTCTGTAGTCCATACTAGGGTTCACCTTGTGCTGTACGTTCTATGAAAGTGAAGTGAAAGTGTTAGTTGCTCGGTTGTGTCTGACTCTTTGCGACCCCATGGACTGTAGCCTGCCAGGCTCCTCTGTCCGTGGAATTTTCCAGGCAAGAATACTGGAGTGGGTTGGTATTTCCTTCTCTGGGGGATCTTTCCTACCCAGGGATTGAACCTCTGTCTCTTGCATTGGCAGGTGGATTCTTTACCACTGAGCCACCAGGGAAGCCCTTTACGTTCTATGGGTTTTGACAAAAGCATGGTGTCATGTCTCTGCCATCATAGAGTCGTACAGAAGAGTTTCACTGCCCTGCCTGGAGCAGTGCTAACTCTGTTTATTTAATCCTCATAAAACTCCACGAGGGGACTTTCCTGGTGGTACAGTGAATGAGAATCTGCCTACCAATGCAGGGGTCACAGGTTCCATCCCTGGTCTGGGAAGATTCCACTTGCTTCTAGAGCCCTTGAGCCACAACTACTGGACCCCGCATGCCACAACTACTCAGCCTGCATGTTGCAATATTGAAGCCCGAGCGCTTAGAGCCCGTGCTCCACAATAAGAGAAGCCACCGCAATGAGAAGCCTGTGCACCACAACAAAGAGTAGCCCCCACTCATCGCAACTAGAGAAAGCCCTCTTGCCCCAACGAAGACCCAGAGCAAACAAAAATAAACAATAATAATAAACCCACAAGGAAGGTTGTGCTCAGTTCACAAGAGAGGAAATTGAGGCACTGAGGTGTGGACTATGTGAGCCCAGGCCCAACTGGCTACCCAGGATTAGATTTCAGTCTGGCTGATCCAAGCTTGAACCTGGAGTCCTTGCTCTGTGCAGAACTGAAGGAGTGAGACCGCCGTGGGGGTGGAGGTGGGGTTAGCAGGGACAGAGGATGTGCCCTGAGCCTGAGATGGCCCTGGAAACAAGATCTGAGGAGTTGAAAGTGTTGCCAACTTGGGACCCAGTCAGCCCTCTCCTGGCGGTTCTGCCGTTTCCAGTTCTGCTAGGGTAGAGGGAACCTGGGGTGGAAGGGGAGCCCATCTCATGGCCCACCCACCCACCCACTCATTTGTCAGGAAGCAGTCACCAGGCAGAGTAAGCCGGCCCTGCCCAACAGAGGGATGTCACAGCCTGTTCTCTCTTAGGCAGAGGTGGAGAACAGAAATATTTCAGATGCAATTGTATCCTTCTCTTCTGCTGCTCCAATATGCCTGTTCATTCTCCAAGGCAGGGCCGGGTTTGCTGAGTAAACATTGTACCTGACAGTTGCATCAACAGCGCTTTGTCTGCAATTATTACACTTAGTCCAGGTGTAATTACCCATAATTTGAGGAGGGAAGTAATCATGTACTCGCCTCGCAATTTGCAGTAGCGACTTAGACAGATGCACCATCTCTTACTGCAGGGAGTCCTGGACTCCCGAAGAACCTGAGAGGCTCTTCTGGGAGGCGCCAGGGACTGCATGCGGGTACTGTGCTGGGTTGAGGAGGGGGTGGAGCAGCGCTTCTCAGCACCATCCTGTGGGACCTTCTGGGGGTGCTTCCTAGATCTGGACTTTGTGGCACTGCCAGACCTGCCCGCCCCCACCACCCATCCCCAGATCTGGCCAAGCATTCTGTTCTCCCGGTCCCGTGGGCTGCCTTCACGTGCACATCGCCTGGGCACCTGGCTGAGTGCCACATCCCATTTGCAGTAGGAGCTCTTCCCTCTTCAGGTGGCCAGAACGATCACTTTGGGCAAACAATCAGTTGGAGCAGCCCTCGTGTTGTGGGGAGGGCTCACTGAGGTGGCCTCTGGTTGTGATGGGGCTGTGAGTGAGCAGGCTCCCGAGGCTTGAGGGTGGGCAGGACAGCACCGCCTCCAGGGAAGTGGTGACGGATGCATGGAGCCTGGAATCTTGAGGATGAGGGCGGTTCTGGGAGAATATGTACTGCCAGGCCCATTTTTCGGACTTGGACTCTCTTTAGAAATTTGCCAAGATAACCTGTTTTGGGAAACTTGAATGAGAAGGTGTAGAGGAAGCACATGACAGCAAATGCATCTTGCTGGACAAATGTGCAAGGTGAACCAATCAGGGGTCGAACCTGGTGACGTCACTGTTTTTGTCACTACTTCCCCACCAGCCAAAGTGCATCCCCTTCCCCGCCCTGCTCCCAGACCCTGAGCTCCCTGGGCAGAGCCATGCCTTGTATATCTCGTATATGTTGGTTTTTCCGGCTTCTGCCCCTTTCTCTTTTAATACTCAAGGCTATCACACCCCCTCTGGTGGGAGGCATTTTCCATAGATGGCTGCAATGCATCTCCTTGGATCAGCCTCTTTGGCTGCGGTCACAAAGCGCTACAGACTGAGTGACTTAAACAACCTACATTGAGAGTCTCTCTCAATTCTGGAGGCTGGAAGTCTGACATCGAAGTGTCTGCAGGGCCTCTGTCTCCTGAGGTCACTCTCCTTGGTGTGTAGACAGCCGTCTTCTCCCTGTGTGCACACGTGGTTGTCCCCATGACCTAGTCTCTTCTAATAAGGACACTGTTGTATTGGATCAGGGCCCACCCTCATCTTAACTGGATCATCGACAAAGGCCCTACCTCCAAATAAGGTCACATCTGACCTATTAGGGTAGGTTGCTGTTCAGTCGCTCAGTTGTGTCCGACCCTTTGCAACCCCATGAACTGCAGCACGCCAGGCTTCCCTGTCCTGCACCATTTCCTGGAGCTTGCTCAAACTCATGTCCATTGAGTCAGTGATGCCATCCAACCATCTCATCCTCTGTTGTCCCCTCTCCTCCTGCCCTCAATCTTTCCCAGCATCAGGGTCTTTTCTAATGAGTTAGCTCTTCGCATCAGGTGGCCAAAGTATTGTAGCTTCAGCTTCAGGATCAGTCCTTCCAATGAATATTCAGGACTGATTTCCTTTAGGGTTGACAGGTTTGATCTCCTTGCAGTCCAGGGGACTCTCAAGAGTCTTCTCCAACAGCACATTGCAAAAACATCAATTCTTCTGTGCTCAGCCTTCTTTATGATCCAACTCTCACATCCATACTTGACTATTGGAAAAACCATAGCTTTGACTATACGGACCTTTGTTAACAAAGTGATGTCTTTGCTCTTTAATATGCTGTCTAGGTTTGTCATAGCTTTTCTTCTAAGGAGAAAGCATCTTTTAATTTCATGGCTGCAGTCACTATCTGCAGTGATTTTGGAGCTCAAGAAAATAAAGTCTGTCACTGTTTCCATTCTTGCCCCATCTATTTGCCATGAAGTGATGGGACCTGATGCTATGATCTTTGTTTTTTGAATGTTGAGTTTAAAGTCAGCCTTTTCACTCTCCTCTTTAACTTTCATCAAAAGGCTCTTTAGTTCCTCTTTGCTTTCTGACATAAGGGTGGTGTCACCTGCATATCTGAGGTTATTCATATTTCTCCCAGCAATCTTGATTCCAGCTTGTGTTTCACCCAGCCTGGCGTTTCTCATGATGTACTCTGCATAGAAGTTAAATAAGCAGGGTGACAATATACAGCCTTGACTGGGGTAGGACTCCATCCTATTTTTCTTAAGGACACAAACAGCATTCCCATTGTCCATTGCTGCCATTGAGAGGTGGGGTTCCAGTCCCCTCCCTGGATAGAAGTGATGTCACGTGGCTCCTGGGGCTAGGTCATAAAGGTGAGGCTTGGTCTGAGGTACATGATCTCAGAACATTTACCTTCACACTGTAAGGAAGCCCAAGCTGTGCACAGAGAGGCCACATGGGTTCAAACTGAGGCCCCAGGCAACAGCCAGCTGTAGCTCACCAATCTCCCAGTTCATGCCCAGCCATCCAACTGATGCCCTGTGGGACAGAGATGAGCCCTCCCTACCAATCCAGGCCCAAATGCATGTTTGTAAGCAAAATAGATGGTTGCTTCACTGTATGCCATTAAGTGGTTTGTTAGATATGCAGCAGCCCCCAAGGAGGCCTCAGGTGGATGAGTCGAGGACAGGGACTGGGAGCTTGGATAACACGGGACAGGGCTCCTTCCAGCATACTTGGTGGCAGGATTGGGAATCTCTTTAGCTGCCTTCCAAACTAGCATGGCATCATGGCTGGGGGCCAACTGTCTGGACCACAATACAGAGCCCAGAGCCTCTGCAGGCCTGGACCAGCGCCCTGCAGCATCCACAGGACTGCGCAGGACTAGCATTCAACAGTGCCACCTGGTGGCACTAGGCCCTTTCCCACCTGCACTCTCGTCTGTCCAGCATTTGGAAACAGGGCTTTGCTCCTTTGAGCTGACCTCCCACCCCCGACTACCACTGCGGTTTGTGGCAGCTGGGAAAGCCTCCAGAGAGATACAACAGACTTACTGTGACCACAGTGAATCATATATCAATCCAAACTTGCAGAAGCTCAGTTCAGCTGGGTGGGATCGAGTCCCAGACGGCTCATGTAACTGAAGATTCATGTAACTGAAGGACAGATGGAGCTTCAGGCATAGCTTTATCCAGGCACTGAAATCACGCTGTCAGGAGTCTTCTCTCCCCAGCTCTGTCCTCTCTGGGTTTGGCTTCATCCTTAGGCAGGCTGTCTCCATGAAGCAGCCTCTGGAGGTTTTTCTCTCTCAATAGCTGTGGCAAAGATCCTCCGGATGCATCTGACCTTGCCTGACTGGGTTGTGTCCTCTTTCTTGAACCAATCCCTGGGCCAAGGGGTGGAATGTGTGGATTGGCCAGGAGACAATGCTGGAAGCAGATAGTGAGGCTGACCTCACTCTCACAGCCTGGGTACTGAGAGCTGGGGGGTGACACCCCCCAGGAAGCTGTGCTGCTTGCCCCCTCAGGAGGGGCACTGAATTCTGAGAGGATGAGACACAGGTGTCCGTCACACAAGGAATGAGGTCAGCTGCCTGATGGATGGTTAGCTGGAAACAAAGGGAAGATGTGTCGTTTTCTGTTTTCTGCACTGGTAGATGGTCATTGCTGCCACTTCTCTCTGTTGGAAACCGCTTCCTGCTCCTACTGTCAGACACCAGAGGTGGGAAGAGTCTATGTCCACCTCTACCCCTGTTTCTCCTCCTTCCTGATGCTTTGGTCCCAACGGGGTGGGACCAGGCCCTTCTGTGTGTCGGCTGAGGGCTCCTGCTTATACTATTAATGACAATGTCCCCAGGAAAGTCCTTGGGGCCCCCTTACCTTTGCCCTTCATGTAGTCAAGGAACAGAAGAGGTCAAGAGATGGGAGGAGAAGGTTTCTCCTTCATGGCTATGGGGGCTCCTTGGCAGAGCCTAGCCTGACAGCATACTCATTAAGACCAAGCATAGCCTCCTAGTTGCTTAATTATGGGCTTCATTAAAAGGGAAGATCAATAACTGGGGTAATAAAAGCTCGAAGATAATGGAAACAATTAAACTGCTTTGTCTTAGGTGACATAAAAGGATACATCTGTCTGATGAATCCTTCCTTGAAGCCAAGCTTCCTGGCTCTTCCATATGGGCAATTTGGGTTGAATTAAAAATGATTGTATATCCAGCACAGTGTCAAGATCACAGACGGAAGCTTCTGGAAGGGTAACATGCCCACTTTGACAATTTCTCTGATTTAGGAGTGAATCCCTTGTTTGGAGATCAGTCCCCACGGAGGAAACCACAGAGAGCCCATCTGTGTCATCTGTGTCCACGTGGCCTGTGTGTGACCTTCCATCTTTCATTTATTCAACAAATATTTGTATTCTGAAGATGCAGTGGTGGATGGGGATGTCCAAGTGGCCTTCCACTGTAGCAGGAGAGGCAGATGCTAATCAAATAAGCACATGATTACATTTCTATACTCTTTGCTAAATGCTCTGAAGGAAAGCACATGGGACTACAGAGAGAAAAACAGGAAATCCTGACATGCTGGGAGGGAGGCTAAGATCTGAAAGATGAGCAGCAGTTAAGGTGATGGAAGGGAAGCAGATGGAGCAGAGGGAACAGCAAGTGCAAAGGCCCTGAGGCAGGAGAGGGCCTGGCATGTCCAAGGAACCACAGGAGGACGGGGCAGTTAGAGCACAGTGAGAAGGGGGAAGAAGTGCAAGATTGTTGCACAGAAAAGGAAAAAGGAGGAATGAGTTTTTCTCTTTCCCTTTCCTGAGAACAAAGAAGATAAAGAGAACACTAAGCAGGCCTGAATATTCCTATTTGTTGTTGTTGTTGTTTTTTTTAACTTTAACTGCTCCTAACTTTGCATTCTGTAACTAAGTTTGCTTTTCTGCCCCTAACTTAGCAGGAGATACAATTCACATTTTTTCCTTTGATTCTATGCTAAATACATCCAGTATCTGGTGTTTACCCTTACAACACCATTCTTCTTATAGTTATATATCGGGAAGAAGGGTGCAGAGCCACCGAACTGCCAGACTCAATGACTAGGTTACTGAAGCCAGTTTATGACGGTCTTTGAAACTATGCAAGAGGAAGAAATCAAGATCCTAACACCTTTGTTTCTCATCACTGACTCCTGACTGTGAGCCCTTGCCTTATATAAACCCCTAGACTCCTCACGGAGTGGGGGCACAGTTCTTGAGGCATGAGCCTACCATGTTCCCCTCTCCACCAGCTAAGAATAAAAGCCACCTTTCTATTTCCCCCAAACTCTGTCTCCATATTTTTCATTCAGCTTCAGCGGGCAGAGAAGGCCAAGATTTTGGGTGGCAACAAGTTGAGGTGAGGGGCAGCAGGCCTGGATCCCTGGCCTCTTGGGGACAATAGCAAGGACATGGATATTATCCTCAAAGCAGTGGGGGCTACTAGGACTGTTGCAGCCAGAAGCAAACATGTGGATAAGAAGTCCCATGAGGACAGAGGGGTAGGGGAGCTTGGAGAGTGTGAGATATACTCAGCTGAACCTCAAGGTACACTTCGAGAACACTGGGCTCACAGGAGCGCTGCTGCTTCTCCATCCACAGGGATGGCTCTCCAGAAGATGTGATGGCAGAAACAGCAGGACTGGAGTGATTCTGCAGATGAGGGGGGAAGTGGAGGCGTGAGTTGGGGAAGGCTCTTCATCCAGTGGCCACACCTGGGGGGACCACCTGCCTGGATTACCCAGGGACCCATCACTCCCTTGGCACCCACTAAACAAACACAGGTGCTTTCTCATGAAGCAGGTCACTGGGTTACCTGAGAGGAGGGAGACAGAACTTGACAGGTTCCCAGGGACCCAAATCATCACCCAGTGGGAAGCAGGGCCCCAGAGTGGTCAGTCCGGGGAGTGAAGGTTTGGTCTGGAGAGAAGAGGACACCAGCAGCTGGACAGGGCTCAGGCAGAGAGGATAGCTGGGTCAGATCTGTATTCCATGCCAAGCCTTCAGGGTCCCTGAGCTCTGGGCTGTCACAATGTGGGGACAACTGATGCTAGGATGACTGTTCTTTGGTTTACCTGTGATCCATGGGCCATTCTCAGGTCAACCATGATTTATTTGTCCAAGACCTATGAAGGCCAAACATGTCTCCCAGCACATTCTTCTTCCTTTGTTAGATGTGTCTTCTCTGTCTCCACCTGTGTTGTTCTAAGGATGGCTTTCCACCAAGTGCACCTTCCACCTGGAAAGAGAGGACTTCCTGTTGGACATCTGCCTGGGAGAGCTGGCATCACTCTGTCACAGATGATTGGCCAGGATGTGTCACATGACCACACTTTTGCTGCAAGGGAGGCTGGGAAATGTAGTTTTTATCTGGGTTCTGTCACTAGGTAGGGGACCCAGAGGAGAGATTTGGAAAATGAGCTGCTCTCAGACTTTGCCATAGAGACCCAGTCTGTGGAGTGTGGGTTTGGGGGTTTGATATGAAGGAAGCAGGGAGAGGAGAAAGTTGGCAGAGGAAGTCAAAGAAGCCAGGGTATGAGATGGAGAGGGGCTTGGCAGGACCCACAACTCTGGTTTCCATCACCCAAGGTTCACTCCATTCTTCTCCAAGTTAGAGTTCATGAGGTAATCCAACTAAGTGAGTTCAAGTGGGGTTTCTTCCACTTACCAGCAACAGCCTGAACAGCATGTGGGGCCAAAGGGTCAGCCCAGAGCTGAGGCCCTGCACCCTCCTCTGTGACTCTGCAGCTTCCCCACCTCCCCCACCCAAGTCTGATGTCCCAAGCTGCTTTGTGGAATTCCCAGGGTGGGTCCTGCCAGTCTGGACCCTGCTCATCCCGTTCAAAAGGCCCTTTACCTGACCCTCACCTGTTACCTTCCTCAGCACCAACCTGGTACCTCAGAGTCACACCTGTCTTCACCTCTCAGAGCCCTTTCTGTTCTAGAATCCGCAGGGTTCCTCCTCTTTGGGGACAGTGTTTGATGAAAGCTTTTCTTTGTTTCTTTTCTTCTTTTTTTGGTTTGTGTTTTTAAAGGACTGAAAGCAAGCTGTTATGTGTCACAGGAACATATGAAAGGAAGCGCGTATTTTCCACACACAGTTGCTCCCAATCTCAGACCCCAGGAATGCAAAGTTTTAGAAAGTAAACACCAATGGATCTGAGATGGAACGTTCCAGATGGCGGGGCTGAATTGGTGGGACTGGCTCCCTTGGAAGTTGGAACATTCCCCACTGAACAGAAGGCTCCTGAGTCACTCTCTGCAGTGCCTGGGGAGCTCCCACCTCTATTCTCCTTCCTCTTCTCCGAATGTCTCCCCAAGAGTCCAACAGAAGCAGAGAAGGACCATGAGACTCAGATCCAACCTCCAGCATTCCTGCCTCCTCGGGGACATGAAATATGGGTGCCTGGGGCCTGGTAGTTCTTCCTATGAAGGAAGTGAGGTTGAGTGAGAACTTGTGGGCCACAGAGTGGTCCTGGCTGGATTTCCACCTGCAGGTTTGTGCAGGATCACCAAGTTTCCAAAATTCCATCCGCTCAGTGGCTGCTTGGTGAGTGAGGACTGTGGACCCACTAACTTCTTCCAGCTCACCGAGTTTTCCTGTGATCAAAGTTGAGATGGTTCCAGAGTTCTCGGAGATCTGGTAGCTCCAGGGCACCCACAGGGTAGGGTAAATGAAAGATATTTCCTGCATATCAATAAACAAATGATGTTGCAGCCATCAAGCAATCACATTACAGGCTCCCCAACAGCAAACCCTGAGGGAACTCAGGATGGAAGCAGGATGACTCCCATCCAGCAGCCAACAGCTGTTGCCACCCTGACGGTGCACCCTGAGGGCACTCAGGATGAGAAAACACAGGATACTGGCCTCAGATAGCTGAAGTGCATATCAGAGGAATGATTTCAGTGAGCCCAGACTTTGCATCTTCCCATACATGGAAAAGTGCTAAATCCCTTAACTTGAGATATCTGGTTTTCCTTAACTAACAGTACTCTTTTGATGTTCCCATTACCAGATCTTTGTTGCAAAAACTCTTACATATCCTGGCCCCTCCCTTGCCTCTTCAGAATTTTCTGAGAGGCTGTGTCCTGGGCTTGCATCCTCAGTTTTGTCAGCTAAATAAAACATAGTCTCAACTTTTAGGCTGTGAATTTTTTTCCGTCGACCGTAGGGTGCAGGGGCTCTGTCTGCTTTTAAATATGTGGGGAGATCACCTGGGCATTATATGTTAGAGACCAGTGGAACCAGACACTTTTTCTAAAGCTACTTTTATGTAAGATTGAGAACATTTAACACTGATGAAATGTCAATAGTTCGCGTCAGGTTTCGATCCCATGTTATGTTTACTGGGAGCAGGTTTAGGATGTTGATGGGGGGTGGTGTGAGGGATCTGAGGACCCTTGGCAGCATCGCGAGGCCAGACTTTGGGAATTCTTGAGATGGCTTGGCCCCAGATGGCATGCAGGGGTCCATCCCCGGGCGTGTGTAGGTCTCACATGTGTAGGTCACAGACTAACTGAAAGGACTTCAGGTAAATCAAAAGTTTCATCACACATGATAGAGAAGGAAGATGTCTGTAAAAGTCTGTGTTTTCAGACCTGTTTCACCCAGTCTGTTTTGGTGAAAAACAGACTTGAACTACCTTTGGCAAAGAAGGAATGTGTTGAAGGCTGCCTTGGGGACCCAGGCAGGGACAGATGGCAGGGCTCTGGCTCTCTCAGTGCAGCTTTCAGCTCTGATCCTTCACTACAAGGGGCTCCCTCCCAGGGAGGATAGGCTAACAACCCCACTCTCAGAGGCCTCAGAGTCTAGAGGCTCACTCTGGTCTCTGCCCCACAACCCTGTACTCCCCCAATGCCCCCACCGTGGCATCGTGGAATAAAAACCTCAGGAGAGCACTTATGCTGGGCTGGGTCAATCTGCATGAGTTATGTGTGGAAGTGGAGGCTGCTCTGGGGCCATTTGGTGGGATGGAGGGAGTCCCCAAGGGAAGCAGGTGGGTGGGCTTTCTTGTATCTAACATCTGCTCTGCCCCACTACCCTCCCCAGTGTCTGCATCTGCTGGCTCGGGAACCATGGTCTTCCTGAAACCAATCAGAATTGTTCCAGGATTCTCCAGTGATTGTGCCCATCTCCATTCATGACTCTGAGCTTAAGGATCAGTGTGCCTCAGCCTGGACAATTAGAGGTTGTGTCCCCCTGCATATATGACCCCTCTAGAGAAGAGGACTCTGGGATGACAGTCCCTGCTGGGCTTGGCCAGGCATTTCCAGCCCCACAGAGGTGAGCTTGGGCAACCTAGAGCCAGTGTGGAGGGGCTGTGCTGGGAGAGATGTGTGCTCCTGGTGCTATTTTTGGATCCTTGATCAAGCCATGCCTGAACCCCACATGCCTCTCATTTCTCAGTTACAGGAGCTCATAACTTCCATTTACTCTGCTCAAGGCCCTCCAATTTGGGTTTTCTGTTATTTGTCACAGATAAAGTCTTGACCAGGAACTTCTCTGGTGTTCTAGTGGCTAAGACTCTGTGCTCCCAATGCAGGGAGCTCAGGTTCAATCCTTGGTAGGGGAACTAGATTTCACATGCTGCAACTAATACTTCACGTCACAACTAAAGATCCTGCATGCTGCAGTGAGAATCAACAATCCCATGTGCTGCAACTGAGACCTGGCACAGCCAAATATATAAATAGTTCTGACCAATCCACCAAATATTGCCTCAGAGCATCACATCAGCAAATGTCAAACATGCTAGCTGCCAGAAGAGTTACACTATGAATTCTCAGAAGCTTAATACAAAAATATTTACTGCATTAAAAGCTCATGTCTCCCTATATACAATGGAATATTAGCCATAAAAAGTGAAATAATGCCATTTGCAGCAACATGGATGGACCTAATGATTATTACACTAAGTAAAGTAAGTCAAACAGAGAAAGGCAAATTACTGTATGATATTACTTATATGCGGAATCTAAAACATGACACAAATGAGCTTATCTAAGAAACAGAACAGACTCTAGACATAGAAAGCAAATCTATAGTTACCAAAGCAGGAAGGAGCTAGAGCAGGGTTAAGTTTGGGATTAGCAAGACACACTACTGTATATAAAGTAGATAAACAACAAGGTCATACTGAAGAGCACCAGGAAATATAGTTAATATCCTGTAACAAAGCATAATAGAAAAGAATATGAAAAATAATATATATATGTATATATATTAATACATATATATGTGCATGCATGCATGCAAAGTTGCTTCAGTTGTGGCTGACTCTGCAGCCTGTGGGCTGTAGCCCATCAGGCTCCTCTGTCCATGGGATTCTTCAGGGAAAAATACCAGAGTGGGTTGCTGAGCCCTCCTTGAGGGAATCTTCCTGACCCAGGGATCAAACCTGCACATACTATGTCTCCTGCATTGGCAGACAGGTTTTTTACCACTAGCATCACCTGTGAAGCCCCTACATGTCTCTATATATAAATAACTGAATCACAGAAACTAACACATTATAAATCAACTATACTTCAATTTTAAAAAAATGGTTAAAAAAAAAAGTTCCTGTTATTATCCAGAGTAGGTCACCAGGGGCTGGTTGGCAGGGGTGGCTTGATCCTGAGTGGTCATGGAGAGACTCAGGACCCTCCCGTGTCCAGCTCCGCCCTCTGACCTCTGAATCTTCTCCATTCAGTCAGAGGTGGGACAGAGCCAGGATCAGGTCCAGGCCTGGAAGGGAAGCGCATTATCTCTGCTCACACACCATTGGTCAGAACTCAGTCACATAGCTATCTGCTCACACACCATTGGTCAGAACTCAGTCACATAGCTACAGCTGGCAGCAGGGGAGTATGGGAAACATAGTTCAGCTGTGTGTCCAGGTAGAGGAGGAGAGAAGGCAGTCTCCTCCCCCTTTATCTGCCCATTTGTGGGTTTGTTCCTTGCCACAAGCTGAACGATGCTCAGAGCTGGACACACCTCCTGCTCCTTCTCAACCTCGGATGTCAAGGGGACCCGCCCCAAATTTCTCGCCATTCAACCCTTATTACCTAGCATTCCACACCTGGGGCATTCTTAGACTAACAGAGGCACGTGGAAGGTTCTGAAAAAATCTGGTCACATTTTTGTGGAAAACATTCGAGGCACACATCAAAGGGAAGCTGTTCCCACGATAAGCCGATAGATCAAATATTTCCAAGTGGAGTGGCGGAGGCAGACTTGTTTGCGTTATTGAGGACGTTCATGGCTGCCTGGAGAGGGAGAGAAACTTAGCAGTCATTTCAGAGCCTGAGCTGCTTGATGATGACCCTTTGGGAGTCCTGCTTTCATTGTGCCTAGGGGTTGCACAGAGTCGGACATGTCTGAAGTGACTTAGGAGCAGCAGCAGCAGCGACCTTTAGAAGCCAGTTTGCAGAAATTCTGTCTCTTTCTCTAGGCTGGTCCGGAAAACGTGAAAGGATAATAATCAGAATAACACAGAGTCTAAGTGAGGCCCAAGCCCACTCATAGACTCACTTCTCGCATATGTCGGTTTCTGTATTTCTATTCCTGCCTCACTTCCTTCTTCCCTCCTGCGCTAGCTCAGGACCTGCAGCAGCTCTGGAACTGCTAGGCGTGGGGATACTGGCAGGAGGAGTGGAGATTTAAATTCATCTTCTTGAGAAAGAGTTTCTTTGGGAAGGAACATACGGTACTGGTTCAGTCACCATCCCTGATCCTCTTTGCTGCAGGGACACAGAGTCTAGTCCTGGGGGCCGTGGGGAGGTCCATGGAGGAGGGAGGAAGGAAGGAGAGGGGGCATTCCTGGGCATTGGACAGGGTCAGGGGAGGGATGGGGACCCTTGGTTCTTGGCTTGGAGACTCGGGGCAAGGCAGCTAGGAGTCTGAGGGCGTCTCACTCATGATGCAGCAAGAGAGTTGGTGCACCTACACTGTTTTTACGTCTGCTTCTCATTATTTTCAGTGTCTGTAAGTCAGTCAGTCTCTTGGTGCCAGTTTCACCTATGAAATTACTGGAATCTCCACCTTATCTGGGCTTCCCAGGTGGCTCAGTGGTAAAAAATCCACCTGCCAATGCAGGAGACATAAGAGACATGGGTTCGATCCCTGAGTTGGGAAGATCCCCTGGAGGAGGGCATGGCAAACCACTTAAGCATTCTTGCCTGGAGAATCCCATGGACAGAGGAGCCTACAGTCCATAGGGTCGCAAAAAGTCAGATACGACTGAAGCCACTTAGCACACCCACCACCTTATTTATCTATTATAGCAACGGATACCCTCAAAAGAAGTGAGCTCTGTAGTGAAATCCCCCTGCTTCTTGTCTCCCACTCGTACATCTCAAGCGATTTCTGTCATGGCCAGTGTGTGTGAACTGCATATGGGAAGCAGGTCCAAACTCTCTCTCATCTTTTCACCTTCAGACTTTTAACATCCATTTTACAGATGAGAAAATCTGACATTTGTTTCTGGGACCAGTACTTCTGAAACAACAACAGAAAAAACACAGTACCTGGGAGGCTGACCATCTTACGATGATAGCTTGGTCATGGAGGGCTCCTTGGCATGAGGGGCAGGGGTCTTGGGTTTTTATATGACTCCCTGGGGCAGAGGGACTGAAATGGTCCTGTAATCTCACTCCCACGGCTGCCTCTAGGGCTGTGTCAGCATGTCTGGGGGGCCACCAAGCTTTCCCAGCCTTAACACCCAAGGAACCAGTGCTCACCCCCAGAGGGGCAGAGTTGGCTTAGCTGAGAATCCTGGAGGACAGATCCCCCCATGGTGAGGTGGGGCCCAGGGTCAGGAGAACATGCTGGTTTGCCCATTTTGCCCAGGAACCCCAACCAGAGCTCAGTGGGTGGGGGCAAGGCAGTGCCCAGACCCCAGAGTGTCCACCTCTTACAGATGTTGAAGAGACAACTTGGGTGACAGCTTGTGCTGTTCATCAGAGTAAGAACATGTGCCCCATTTCTTGGGGCAGGAACTTTAAGCTGAGAGGATAAGGTGACCTTTGAACCCTGCAGAAGCCAGGCTGGGCTGGAACATTTCCAGAAACATCTTGAAGGAAAGGAATGGAATATTTCAAGGCTGTTTTGATTTTTAAACAAATATTGATTGATTTGGCTCCCTCAGGTCTTAGCTGTGGCTTGTGGAATCTTCGTGCATGATGCGTGATCTTTTGTTGCAGTGCTTGTTCTCTCTAGTTGTGGTGCTTGGGCTCAGCAGTTGTGGATCGGGGGCTTAGTTTTACCATGGCATGTAGAATCTTAGTTCCCTGACCAGGGATTGAACCTGCATCTCCTGCACTGCAAGGCAAATTCTTAACCACTGGACCACTAGGGAGGCCCCACTAAAGCTATTTTGATTTTAAGTGACAGAAACCCAACTCAAAGTGGCAGAAGAGCAGATTTATTGGTCATGAGAGTGGATTCAGGGATGACTCAGTACAGGGCCCTGGGGCCTCCTCCCCTGCCCATCCCCTGCCTTCCCCTGCTGAGCTTTTTACTCTCAGCCAGGCTCCCCAGTTGCTGTGAAGATGATCCCCAGCCACTCCTCACCCTTAGCCCATCAGATGTGCAAACTCCTTGGGCAAAAACACCATTAGCCAGTCTTCCACAAGCAAGTCCAAGAATTGACTTGTGCTGACCTGTCATGGGCTCAGTGTCCACCTTCAAACAAGCCCCTGGGCCAAGGGCATGGAATATACTGACTGACTGGAGGGGCCCTGGACTGTTTGGAGCTGGAAGTGGGGTCTACCTCACCTCTCAGTGGATTGAGAATAGGTGATTCCTTGAAGAAATCTTGGATGCCCAGTCAGTACCAGACAGCTATTACAGAAAACAATGGCAATGAATATCCTTCCATGGCCAGACATGGAGCCTAAGTGAGACACACCATGTGAGCAAATTTCACCAACATATCTTTCCCAGGTCTGTGCAAGATGGGTGTTCTTAACACAGGATTCCAACTCCACCCTCACCCACCATTGCTCTCATCCCCCCCCCCCCACCAGCTCTGACCCAGTTGCATTAACTAGTACATGCATGAGCCAGCAACACTTGGATACATTGAAGGACCTCTGAAGAGGTCAGAGGTAAAGAAATGAATCTGGTGAAGGAAAAAGAGAGTCTCTCTGTGTGTGTACACACGCATATGTGTATGTAGATTGGTGGAGGAGGTGGAGATGATGATGGTGATGGTAATGATGACAGTGATGGTGACAGAGATAGTGATGCTAATGGTGATAATGGGATAATGATGATGATGGAGATGGTGATAATGATAGTGGTGATGACAATGTTGGTGATGGTGGTGTTGGTGGTAATGATGGTGGTGGTGGTGGTGATGGTGGTGTTGGTGGTGATGATGGTGAAGGTGGTGGTGATGGTGGTGATGATGATAGTGGTGATGGTGATGGTGGTGATGATGGTGATGGTGGTGATGATGATGGTGATGATGGTGATGGTGATGATGGTGATGGTGGTGATGGTGGTGATGATGATGGTGATGATGGTGATGGTGGTGATGATGATGGTGATGGTGGTGATGGTGGTGGTGATGATAGTGGTGATGGTGGTGATGATAGTGGTGATGGTGGTGATGGTGGTGATGATGATGGTGATGATGGTGATGGTGATGATGGTGATGGTGGTGATGGTGGTGATGATGATGGTGGTGATGATGATGGTGATGGTGGTGATGGTGGTGATGATGATGGTGATAGTGGTGATGGTGGTGGTGATGATAGTGGTGATGGTGGTGATGATAGTGGTGATGGTGGTGATGATAGTGGTGATGGTGGTGATGGTGGTGATGATGATGGTGATGGTGGTGATGGTGGTGATGATGATGGTGATGATGGTGATGGTGATGATGGTGATGGTGGTGATGGTGGTGATGATGATGGTGGTGATGATGATGGTGATGATGGTGATGGTGATGATGGTGATGGTGGTGATGGTGGTGATGATGATGGTGGTGATGATGATGGTGATGATGGTGATGGTGGTGATGGTGGTGATGATGATGGTGATGGTGGTGATGGTGGTGGTGATGATAGTGGTGATGGTGGTGATGATAGTGGTGATGGTGGTGATGGTGGTGATGATGATGGTGATGATGGTGATGGTGATGATGGTGATGGTGGTGATGGTGGTGATGATGATGGCGATGGTGGTGATGGTGGTGATGATGATGGTGATGATGGTGATGGTGGTGATGATGATGGTGATGATGGTGATGGTGATGATGGTGATGGTGGTGATGGTGGTGATGATGATGGTGATGGTGGTGATGGTGGTGGTGATGATAGTGGTGATGGTGGTGATGATAGTGGTGATGGTGGTGATGGTGGTGATGATGATGGTGATGATGGTGATGGTGATGATGGTGATGGTGGTGATGGTGGTGATGATGATGGTGGTGATGATGATGGTGATGGTGGTGATGGTGGTGATGATGATGGTGATAGTGGTGATGGTGGTGGTGATGATAGTGGTGATGGTGGTGATGATAGTGGTGATGGTGGTGATGATAGTGGTGATGGTGGTGATGGTGGTGATGATGATGGTGATGATGGTGATGGTGATGATGGTGATGGTGGTGATGGTGGTGATGATGGTGGCGATGGTGGTGATGGTGGTGATGATGATAGTGGTGATGGTGGTGATGATGATAGTGGTGATGGTGGTGATGGTGGTGATGATGATAGTGGTGATGGTGGTGATGGTGGTGATGATAGTGGTGATGGTGGTGATGGTGGTGATGATGATGGTGATGGTGGTGATGATGATAGTGGTGATGGTGGTGATGGTGGTGATGATGATAGTGGTGATGGTGGTGTTGGTGGTGATGATAGTGGTGATGGTGGTGATGGTGGTGATGATGATAGTGGTGATGGTGGTGGTGATGGTGGTGATGATGATAGTGGTAATGGTGGTGATGGTGGTGATGATGATAGTGATGATGGTGGTGATGGTGGTGATGATGATAGTGGTGATGGTGGTGTTGGTGGTGATGATAGTGGTGATGGTGGTGATGGTGGTGATGATGATGGTGATGATGGTGGTGATGGTGGTGGTGATGATAGTGGTGATGGTGGTGATGGTGGTGATGATGATGGTGATGGTGGTGATGATGATAGTGGTGATGGTGGTGGTGATGATGGTGATGATGGTGATGGTGATGGTGGTGATGGTGGTGATGATGATAGTGATGATGGTGGTGATGGTGGTGATGATGATAGTGGTGATGGTGGTGTTGGTGGTGATGATAGTGGTGATGGTGGTGATGGTGGTGATGATGATGGTGATGGTGGTGATGGTGGTGATGATGATAGTGGTGATGGTGGTGGTGATGGTGGTGATGATGATAGTGGTGATGGTGGTGATGATGATGGTGATGATGGTGATGGTGATGGTGGTGATGGTGGTGATGATGATAGTGGTGATGGTAATGGTGGTGATGGTGATGGTGGTGGGTGATGGTGGTGATGGTGGATGTGATGATGATGGTGGTGGTGATGGTGGTGGTAACAATTTTGCTCTTGGTAAAGCAGATTTGAAGAGGGATAAGGGTTCTATAAAGGTGATCCAAAACTTAAAAGGTAAAGTGACAGATTTCCCTGGTGGTGCAGTGGATAAGAATCCTCCTGCCATACAGGGGACATGGAGGTTCAAACCCTTCTCCAGGAAGATTCCACATGCCTCAGAGCAACTAAGCCCGTGCACCACAACTACTGAAGCCCATGAACCTAGAGCTTGTGCTCTACAGTAGAAGCCACCACAATGAGAAGCCCGTGCACCACAGTGAAGATTAGCCCCTGCTCTCTGCAACTAGAAAAAGCCCACACAAAGCAGTGAAGAACCATTGCAACCAAAAAAAAACACAAAAAAACCCAGGTAAAGTAACCGACTGAAGTGGGCCAGATGGGAACTGTGGCAAACTGGACTTTGCACATCCTTCTAAAAGGAGCAGTGCTTGCTCAGGCCCATCTACTTTTTCCATGAGGAAACAGGAGCCCTGTGTGGTGACGTCTCTCAGTACTTCTAGAGACACCAGAAATCCTGTTTAATGTGAAATATTCTGATTTGCAAATATTAGCAAGATAATTCAAGTTTTTGAAGAAATGTTAGTGAATAGAGAAAACAGATCTGCTGAGAACACTTGTAAGCACTCTTTATTTTATTTTATTTTTTTTACATTAAAGATTATTTTATTAAAGTGTAGTTGACATGCTAATACAATGTATTAGTTTCAGGTCCACACTCTTTAAAATGAAGCTGTAGTGATGGAGGCAGAGAAAACTCAGCAGGGCTTTGGGGGCAAGAAGACCCTTAACCTCTACCGCCCCAGTCTGGGGAGGCAGCACAAGGTCTGTCCCAGGGCTCCAGCCTCCGGGGACTCCATGATCCCCCAAGTCCATCTCCCCCTCATTTCCAAGGCTTGGGGGTCCAGACCCCAGGGCCCCCAGGGCACCCTCTTCTCCCTGGCTTGGTGGGAATCATGGGAGTATGCTGTGTGGAGAATCTGGTGTTCACCCTGAAACGGAGCGTGTTTGGGAAAACTTAGTTCCACAGAAGCCTGTAATTGAAGCCTGTGGGAACACTCACACTTATGGAGCAATAACGGAAAGCTCTCTTGCTGTTTTCGGGAAAATTTTGGGGAGTTTCACTATAAAGCTCTCCGAGAACACCCTGCTCCCACTTCAGCCCCTTGAGAGAATAAGGAGGACATAGAGCCCTGAAAGGGGCTTCCCAGGCGGCCCAGTGGTAAAGAATCCACCTGCCGATGTAGGAGACGCAAGAGATGTGGGTTCAGTCCCTGGGTTGGGAAGATCCCCTGGAGGAGGAAATGGCAACCCACTCCAGTATTCTTGCCTGGTGAATCCCATGGACAGTGGAGCCTGGCAGGCTACAGTCCATGGGGCTGCAAAGAGTTGGACACAAGTGAGTGACTGAGCACACACCCACAGAGCCCTAAAGGTGATCTTCACTGGGCTGGGCTGAGAGGAATGCCCCTTCCCTGGGCCATGGCCAATAAAGGAAGGAACTCTGGGGTAGGGAGATGGCAACAGATGAGCTGGAGTTTACTTGAAGTGGTAGATAAAACAGGCCAGAAGCTGGGGGCTCCATTTTCATCCTGATTAGTAATCAGCGATGGCTGATATATTAACACACTGGGTTCCTCCAAAGGGCCCAGCTCTGTAATTTACCTTTTACACTCATTCATTCTTTTTTTTTTTTTTTTTGTAGCCCCAGACTTTAATTAGAGGAGGAAGGATCTACTAGAATAAGAAAAGAGAGTGGGAGCAGAGGAGGCTTAGCTGGCGGGAGGCCTTGGCTGGGACATTCTGGAGGACTCACCTGCCCATCTCTAGCGCAGGCACTGCACTGACAGATGAGGAGAAACAGCGGCCACTCTGCTCACATCGTCATGAAGCACGTGAACTTGTGGCATAAAATCTCCAGCTCATCAGTCTGTTCCACAGCAATGCTGACCTGGATGGAGCGGATGGAGCCCTCAGTCAGAACTTCTCCTTCTTCCTACCAATGGTCATGGGTGATAGCAGGAGCTCTCGGCTACTCCTGACGTCCTCTTCCGGCTTGCTGTGTCCTTCTGTGACCTGGGAGGAGCAATTCTCCAGGCCGAGGGCAGCCTGCAGTGTGGCCCACACTGCCCTCAACTATGCATGGAGAAAGCCAGTCATTGCAGGTACTGGCTAGGCTGGAAAGCCTACGTGTGTTTATTCTTCAAATCTCACAACCTCGACTTCCCTTGTGGTCCAGTGGATAAGAATCCGCCTGCCAGGTTAGATCCCTGGTCCAGGAAGATTCCACATGGCCCAGAGCAACAACTACTGAAAGCCTAGAGCCCGTGCTCTGCAATAAGAGAAGCCACCGCAATAAGAAGCTCACACACCACAACCAATAGTAGCCCCTGCTCACCTCAACGAGAGAAAGCCCATGCGTGGCAACAAAGACCCAGCTTGACCAAAAACATGTAAATAAATAAAAACGCATTGTTTCTTTTCTATTTAAAAAAACTCACAACATTAGGTAGAAAGCAAGCTCTGTTTCTCAGTCCCAGAAAGGGAGTCAAGAGAGCTGAAGTGCTCTGCTCAAGGCCATGAGCTCCTCATTGGCTATCGTGGGTCACACTGTGTGCACCCCTGCGTGCTAAGTCCCTTCAGTCCTGTCTGACTCTGTGAGACCCTGTGGACTGTAGCCTGTCAGTCTCCTCTATCCAAGGGATTCTCCAGGCAAGAACACTGGAATGGGTTGCCATGCCCTCCTCCAGGGGATCTTTCCAACCCAGGGATTGAATCCATGTCTCTTATGTCTCCTGCATTGGCAGGTGGGTTCTTTACCACTAGCGCCACCTGGGAAGCCCTGTTTCCCCCCCCAGAATGCACACATTGACAGCCCAAACCCCAGTGGCTCAGAATGTGAGCCCACTAGGAAATAGGATCCTTGCGATGTAATTAGTCAAGTTAAGATGAGGTCGTACTGGAGTGGGGTGGGCCCTAGTCCATGAGACTGGTGTCTTCAGAAAAAGGGGAGGTTTTCCCTGGTGCATGTCTGTGCACCAGGGAAAGGGCCACATGGAGACAGGTGCAGAGGAGGTGAGGCGCCAAGCCAAGGACATCAAGGACTGCCCGCAACCCCTGGGGGAGCCTCAGAGAACCAGCCCTGAGACTCTGGATCCAGGAAGCTGCCTCCTCCAGTGAGGGGGCTGTGGGCCATTCCGTCAGCAAGCTCTGAGCACTGGCTGCTCCCCAAAGCTGCGTGGGTCTCCGAGTTGTGGAGATGACGGTTTCCACACGCAGAGCAAGTCCCAGTGAGCAATTTCCTTTGATAAAGTCGTTAAGAAAATTATATGTAGTACTGAAATTATATAACTGTTATTACAGCTTGTTTAAAAATTATTTGGATTTAATTGATCAATTAGATTAAATTATATAGTAGTGAAAGCTGGCAAAGCCCCAGGCTGGAGCTCGCAGAATCGAGAAGCCCACGCTCCTGGCTCCGGAAGCCTTGAAGCAGCACAGATTTTTTTTCCCTAATGAAATTGTTACAGGTTATTTGAGATGGCTTGTGTAGGATGACATGCAGGGGGCATTCCTGTTTCTGAACGGCCTCAGGATGTCCGGGTGGGGGGGTCACATGACAAGGCTCACGGTGGTGTGTGCACCCTGTAACCGCAGCGTTGGCAGTCACTCTATGATGCACACCCAGCAGAAGGCGTCCAGGTGCAACACCCACTGTTTGTCTGTCTTCCTATTTTCCCACCTTCTCAGGGCACCGTTGCGGATGGCTGAGCCCCTAGAGATCCAGAGACCACCGTGGGGAACACCGGATGGCCAGCTTTCTGACAACAGGTAACTCTGTATACAGGTGGCCCCAGTCGCCCCCACCGCTGTGATCTCCTTCAGCAAAGTCTCAGACCTGGGGCCCACATTGCCGGTTCCAATGACCATTGCCTGGAGCATCATGGGTGAGCCCATGGGGGACACATATGTGCAAGTGTGTGGGGCCATGTCTGCAGCTGCTGCTGTGGGCAGAGGACAAGTGAGGTCTGGGAGCACCCTCTTGTCTATCTGCTGCCCTCCTAGGTACCCCTTTGGCCAAATATGATCTCATTGGGTGGGCAATGGGAAGAACTGCACAACTGTTTTCTTTTCCAGCACAAGAAAGCATTGATTGACCCTAAAAATTAACTCAGAGCTATGACAGGGCAGGAAGCCTGGTGTCCTTCAAGGCATGGAACAATTCAGCCACCCACACTCTCTCTCTGCTGTCTGCTCCAGCGCCTCCTTCTCTGTTAACTCTGTGAGTAATTGAGGGTTTGATTAGAGCTCACTGCCAGCTCACTTTCAGCAGCATCCCAAGCTGGCCCCTTCCCCTCCTTTCTGGATCTGTATTTGCAGACACCCCTAAACTCCAGCAGGGCAACTTCTCAGAGGTAAGCCCCCTGCCTCAGGACTAGGTCTCTACCCTGACAGGAGCTTGTTAGGGTCCCCTAGAGACCCTCAGATCCTCAGCAGGGGTGCTGGTCTGGGGTCAGGTCTATGCTGGCCACCCCGTGTGTGTGTGTCCTCTGGCTTCTCTGAGGAACTGTGCAGCTCACCTCTCCTCTGTCCCAGGAAACAAGTGCCAGGCACTGTCCCCACCCTCAGGAAGCCCAGAGTCTGAGCTGGAGGAAAAGCCAAGACACACACACCCGGGACCCTGAGATCCTTCTTCTCTGTGATGAGAACAGAGAAGGACAGTGAGAGAGACAGATTGTGGGGGCTCAGATGGGGGTCAGGGCACGCTTGGGGGTGAGGACACTGGAGTTGGGGCCTGACAGGAGAGTCAGATGAACACCATGCACAGTGGTCAGCAGCTCAAGGGTTCCTGGAGCTAGGCCTCTGAGACAAACAAGACGAATAGCCTGTGGGGATGTGGACTCCCACTCAAGCATTCTTCCTCCCTTTATGCACCACAGAAGGTACATTGACACCCACCTCTGCACTTTGGAAGTATTCTCCCCATCCACTGGTTCTTGGCACTGTTCCAGTTGGCGAGAAGAAAGCCAGAAGCAGGGCAGTGACAGTGACAGCACCTGCCCAGAGCTGGCTGTCCCGGAAGGCGCTCAGAGATGTCTGGTTTATGAGCAATGCATACATGCATTTGGGACCAGGTCACTCCTTCACACTAAATGAAATGAAAGGCAGTGGCTGGGCACGGTGTCCAAGAGCACACACATGTACAGACCACGGTCGTAAATCCTCCAGCTGATGGCTCTGTTCTCTGGCCTATCTTGGGGAAAACAGAGTTGGGGAGACTGCCCAGAGGGGAGAGGAATGACAGAGCTTGCAGGGGAGCCCACGTCCTACCCCGACTCCCGCTGCATGGCTCCTCAATGTCACCAACAGTGCTGAGCCTTCCTGCCACCAGCTTGGACAAAGTGCTTGGGAAGTAAAGGTCCTTTTGTGATTCCTGGGGAGACTCTCTCTTAGAACTAAGAAATCACCTCTTGGAATCACAATACAGCTGGGTTTGTATAAGAAAAATTTTGTTAACAAGCACCAGTCGCAGTCCAACAAGCTTAATCAAAACAGGAAAGGTACTGATTTATATAACCAGGGGTTGTATGATGGAACCAGGGTTTCAGGAATAGCAGGATCCAGGGGCTTAAATGATGTCGTTACAATTTACACGTGTGTGTGTGTAGTCTGTTATCATTATTCTCAGTAGTTATATTCTATAAAGCCTCTGCAAATACTGAATTAGTAGATCTGAACTATTGTTCTTAGGGGTAAAACAGAGTTAGGTTCCTGTGAACTTCTGGGCTTAGCATTTTCATCAACTAATCAACGCATAACCTTACTTATATATGTTTCTGTTTGTGCACTAAGTCGCTTCAGTTGTGTCCGACTCTTGGTGACACTGTGGTCTGTAGCCCACCAGGCTCCTCTGTCCATGAGATTCTCCAGGCAAGAACACTGGAGTGGATTGCCCTTCCCTCCTCCAGGGGATCTTCCCGACCCAGGGATCTCTTACATCTGCATCTCTTATGTCTCCTGCATTGGCAGGCAGCTTCTTTACCACTGGTGTTAAAGATACTTTAATCTGTGTTGTTTATTCCAGAACACGGGCCTGGCATTCACAGGCTGTAATCACTCCAGAACAAAATCCATCTAATATGCATTTTCTCAGTGGCACGCCACAGCCTTCTTATCCTTAAGACACTGGATGACACTTCAACTCTGTGCTTGGGGCTGTTTTAAACAGTAAACTCACTCACAAAAAGCACAAAAATGGAAAAAGCATGGCCATAAACAGACACGAAGAGCACTTGCTTACAGTCCCAGAGCTGACACAAAACAGCAGCGTCACCTGGCTTCACCCCCGCCAGGAACATGCACGTCAGGGCCAGTCACATCTCTCCTGCTCAGTCACGTTCTGAGTGACTAGCAAGAACCATCGGTATTGATTGTGGATTGATAGATGGTATTGATAGATGGATTCTACTGGGCAGGCACATTTGCAAGTACAGAATCCTTCGGCTGCGGGGAGTGAATGCATGCATGTGGATGAATGCATGATGTATGGGTTACTTACACTCTGCGTTGTTTGTTTGTGTTTATTTCCCTCTTCCTCCCCCTCCCTCCAGCCCTCGGTTCTGCTGCCCTGGGTGCTGACTATATTCACAGGCAGGCTCCCTTCTGGAATTGCTGGCAGGACTCCAGATAAACATCTCATTTTAGTGACCCCAGCAGAGACAGAAGGTGCAGGCAGCCCTCCAGCCACAGCCAGGCGGGCATCCCGCTGTACCCCAGAGAGTGAGTCAGCCCATGTGACCTGGGTTCTGGTTTCTGGGCCCACAGATTAAAGGTGGGGAGAGTCTGACATTATCCCCCCTTCTTGTGGTCATTGCATGGAAAAGGGCCTTGTTTCTGGGGAAGAAAGGGCCATACTGGCCATAGTGGGGAGGGCATCTGGGGCCTGAATGCTGGTGTGATGGGGAGCAAGGGGTTAACAAGGGGCCAGGGTTTTGGGATTGAGGTTGGGCAGCTGGATCTGTAGCCTCTGCCGGTGTCTGTGGTGTGAACACTACTGCCGTGACCAGTTTCAAGCCCCTCAGTGTGATGTCAACCAGCTCCCAGAGTCCTGAGAACTGAGTGATTGGCTCCTGGCCTGACTGTGTTCCCACTTACTGGGCAGCTTCTCTAGGTGAAGAGCAGGCATGAGCCCCATGGGGTCTCTGGAGAAGCTGCCCCAGGTGTCTCAGACACAATGTCAACCCCCAGCATTTAAACACATGCTGCTTCTTGCTGACACTTAAACATTGAGAAATTCCACGTGGAATTTGAAACTTCTAGTTTTCTTGAAAACTTTGGAAGCTCTGACAACATTGGGGCCACAATTGGCCAGCCATGAGATTTGTGAATCCCTGGCACCAGCAAGAACCATATAAACATCAAGTGAGGGACTTCCCTGGTGGTACAGTGGATGAGAATCCACCCGCCAATGCAGGGACTATGAGTTTGATCCCTGCTTTGGGAGGATTCCATGTGCTCTGGAGCAATTAAGCGCCTGTGCCACAACTACTAAAGCCCGAGTGCCCGGAGCCTGTGCTCTGCAACAAGAGAAGCCTCTGCAATAAGAAGCCCGCACAGCATAACTAGAGAGCAGCTCCCGCTTGCCACAAGTAGAGAAAGCCCTCATGCAGCAAGGAAGACCCAGCAAACCAAAAAAAAAAAAAACTAAACAAAAAACCAATGAAATAAAGTCACTCCCCTCCTCCCACCCCTGCAGACATTCCCTGTTTAATCTCATGATGGCAGGGACCACCATAGACTATACAGGAAAACAAGACTTCCTGCATTTATTCTGATGTCAATTGTTACTGTTTATATTTGAAGCTTGTTTTAAAGTCTGCATACGTGTTTCCTGAGGGCTGAAAACCATGGGAGTTTATCCTCTCATCTTCAAAGCGGAGACCTGGGTGTCAGAGGGCTGGTTCCTCCCGGGGCTCTGAGTGTTTCTGGAGTGGGCCTGTGCACCACACACTCTGGTCTCTGCTCTGGACTCTCCTGGCCTCCCTCCTGTGGGCCCCTGCCCGCTTTCTCTCCTCTCTTAGGGAGTTGCCGCAGCTGCAAGGCCCACCCTACCCAAGATGATTCATCTCAAGATCCTCACTCCAATTCCATCGGCAAAGAATCTGTCTCTAGAAGTTGTCACCACAGGCCCCCGAGGTTGGCACGTGGGCATGCCTTTGGGGGGCTGCCATTCAGCCCACTGCAGTCAGGCCACTGGGCCCCAGGCTGCCCCCCACCCCATTCTCCTGCTTCAGTGAGTCTCCTGGAAGGCAGTGCAGAGGCTTCAAAGGAGAAGCCATGTCTGCCCCCTACCCTTGCTCCTGGTCTAGGCTTATGGTCACCCGAATCCCCAGGAGAACAACAAGGCCCCCTTCTGCCCCTTCTTCCTGGACATGAGTGTGCACCTCTTCCAGGGAGAAACCTGAAGCACAACCCCCACAGTTCCTGCCACCAAACCCAGCCCTGCCTTTGCCTCCTTCCTCTACTGGGGGGCCCCCCAGCGTCCCCTGCCGGGGAGCCTCCTCCTGGCTTCGGAAGCCCCAACCTCTGGCAGCACCTCCACCCTCTCTTAGCTCTCCTGCAAGTCCAACCTCTCCGTGGAACACTCCCCAGCCATACAGAAAATGCCCAGGTTTCTCCTCCTTTGATGAACTCTCTGTTCCCCGCCCCCTGGACCATCTGCCACACCGCAGAAAGCCTGACCTTTTCTAATACAGCGTGAGGATGCCCTCCATGATTAGAACGTGCCCCTCCCATCCGGGACACATTCAAGCCCTGCCATGGGCCACACACATCTGGCTTCCCTGCCTTGTCCCGAACGCCCCTTCCCCCTTTCTTGCGGAGGCTCATCTGCTCCAGCCTGTTTTGGTACCAGAAGGTTCCCTGACCCCATGTAGCGCCCATCCTCACTGAGCCCTCCTGGGATGACTCTTACCTTCTTCACCTGTCAGGGCCCCCTGTTCTGCCTCTTCCTCCAGGGAGCTGGGGGCCCCCACCGTCTACTCAGATCCCCTCTGCTGTGCACAGTCGCCAGCTCTTCCCTCCGCGCAGGATCCGCCGATGTTCTTTGTGAGTGAGGCTGGGTCTCCAGCTTCTGAGGGTCGAGTGGTGGTGGGGGTGGCAGGGCCTGTGTCTGGTTCAGTGAAGGGGCTGGGCCCCCTCTGCTGGTGCTGGGACCCCCATGGCTCCTCAGGCAGGGCTAGGGCTTCTGCACTCAGATGGCCTGTGCGGGGGGCTGTCGTAGCCACCCTGGGATAGACTAGACTGCGTGATGGCAGCACGGGGAGGGTGGGGTGGGTGGATGCTCGTGTCAGGGGGCCCTTGAGAGGCGCTGGGCAGCCTGAGCCCAGGATTACGGAGACGTGAGCAATGCACCTGAACACAGGCCGCCTGAGAGGTGAGTCCACTTTCAGACCAGGCTTCACGTCTCCACGGCCTGACGACCCTTCCAGGCCATCAAGGTTGGACCCTGGCTCCCGATCTCCAGCTATACCTACTCAGGGCATGGGAGGCTTCAGATGCGGTCACTTCCACACAGCCCAGGCATGGCGCCCATCCTTTGTGCTCAGAAGAACCCAGATCAACCCAAACATCAGGCTTTCATCCCGAGACGGTGCGCTGGGGCCTCACGGCCTCTGACTCTGACCTTCCTTTCTGCAAAGCAGATTTGGTGATCTGTGCGAACCAGCATTTCCCCTGCCTACCTGGCAGCGCTGCCCACTCCTGCTGAATCAGTCAGGTCCTCACCATGAGAGGGAGGCACACAGGAATGCGTACACACAATCACACACACCACATGTGTGTGCAAGCACATACAACACATCTCCACCCTCAACACGCCCCCTGCCACATACACACACTGCCCACTCAAACATATATACACGTATCTGATAAAAAAGGGGTCCCCACCCCATCCTGAAACAACACTACAATCTCCTTGCATACCTGTCTCGGTTCACATTTTGGAAGGACAAATTGCTAGGCATGGTTTTACTGTCAAAGGTGAGATGTAATTGCAGGGACTTGGGTCGGCGTTGCTAAGTCACCCCCAGAAAGTGCCCACTTACTCTCTCTGCAGGGGAGACGCAGTCCCCACCCTGCACCCTCCCCACAACCTAATGCTGTTCTTTTAGCCCCAGTCAGATTAGTGGCTGCAGAGATATTTTATGGATATTTTATTTTGGATTTCTTTGCCAGAAAGGCTGACTGTTTCCCCGTAAACGTGTTGGCCATTTGCCTTTCTTCCTTTGTGAACCCTGTTTCTAGGCTGGGTGCAGGCCTTCCTGTAGGATATAGGGCAACACTGGTTCAAGGACACAGTCAGCTTGGCTGAGACATTCCAGCTGCACCGCAGACAGGGCTCCTCAGCCCTGGGGCTCCTTCCCCCTGTTTTCCCGCAGGTGCCAGCCTGGTCTGAAGGCATCCCTGCCCACTTTGGCTTTTTCCCTCCCTCCCTCTGCAGGCACTTCTTCCAGTAGATATGCTGTACCTGTCATCTTGGCACGGAACTGTTACTAGTCTTATACTGCCTTCAGGTATAGGTTGATCCAGGAGCTCAATCACTGCCTCAGGGTCTTAGCTCTTCCCAACCCAGGGTTCCAGTTTCCCTGGGGCTTGGCTGCCTTGTCTTTTAGGTTATTTCCCTGCAATGGCACGGTTTGATCCAGAGTCACAGCTCACAGCCCCCCAAATCTGTTTTTCCTGGTCACTCAAGCAGAAGTCTCGGGTCAGCTCTGACCAGATCTGATAGCTCAGCCAGTGTCCGTCTGTGAGTTGACCATAGTCACCAGCACAACGCACCATCTGATCCACCCACCTGATGCCTACCTGGTGCCAGGGTTGACCCAAGACTTCTTGTATGACCCAGTCATGCTAGTCCCGGATGAGGCTGAATGAGGGGAGGTCCTCCCAAACAGACACCATTTCCAGAAGAAGGGGTGATAGGTGAGTAGTGAAATCAATGAGTCTCCAGAAATCACTCTCCAATCAATCTCCAGTTGCCCCTGCTAAAGCTGCCTTGCTGAGCAGCCAGGGGGCCTTTTAACATGGTTCCTGTTTTCACATGTAGTTTAAAAAGAAGACTGTGTTAAGAAAATGTGTGGTGTGGGTGTGTGTGCATGCAAGTACAAAGGAATATGATTCAGCCTTAAAAAAGGAAATCCTGCCATTTACAACAACATCAGTTCAGTTCAGTTCAGTCGTGTCCGACACTTTGCAACCCCATGGACTGCAGCACGCCAGGATTCCCTGTCCACCCCCAACTCGCGGATCTTGCTCAAACACATGTCCATCAAGTCGGTGATGCCATCCAACCATCTCATCCTCTGTCAACAACATAGACAGACTTAAGTAGCTAAGCCAGACCCAAAAAGACAAACACTGTAAGATCTTGCTTACGGGTGGAATCTGTAAAAAGCTGAAAACATACAAGCCAAGATCTGGACGGTTGCTGTCAGGGGCTTAGGTGGGGGAAAGGGGGAGATGGTGGTCACAGGGTACACAGTTTCAGCTGCAAGATGGGATCTGATGTACAGCATGGAGACTATGGTTAACAATACTGCATTGTGTACTTGAGAGAGTTTGAGAGAGTAAATATTAATTATTCTCATGGCATGTGTAGAATGGTACTGACGTGGGGTGATAGATGTGCTAATTAGCTTAATTGTGGGGATTGGTTCACATTGCTTACACACATCAAATCATCATACTGCATACCTTAAGTATCTACAATTCTTATTTGTCAATTATACCCCAATAAGCTGGGAAAGGAGCTTCCCCAGTGGCTCAGTGGTGAAGAATCCGCCTTCCAATGCAGGAGGTACAAGAGACATGGGTTCAGTCCCTGGGTTGGGAAGATCCCCTGGAGGAGGGCATGGCAACCCTCCTCCACTCCAGTATTCTTGCCTGGGAAATTCCATGGACAGAGGAGCCTGGTGGGCTACAGTCCACGGGGGTTGCAAAGAGTCAGACGTGACTGAAGCGACTGAGCATGTGCAGCACGCAAGCTGGGAAAACGCCTTAGCTTACTGTGTGAGTGTTCTGTGTCTACGTCCTTCAACTGTGCCCTGAGGTTGGAGCCGCAGGGCACGCCCCCAGGAGAGGGGCCCTTTCCCGCAGGCCTGCTCCTCACTCCCATGCCACTGTGAGTTCTCGAGCTTTCAGGCCACGAATGTCCAGGCTGAACAATCCCGGCCTCTCAGGGCTGTGGGTGGTGTGAGGCCACTGTCACTCACTCACCTGAGCCCTGTGCTGCCCTGAGAGCCTCGGCCCATGACAGCCGGCCTTGGCAACTGCATGGGTAGCACACTGAGGCTGTCAGTGACCCACTGGTTTGCACTGGGGTGGCCCCCCGCAAAGGCTTCGCACCTCCCTCTGTTTGGACAAGACCTCACGAAGGCTGGGTAGTGAATCCACTGGGAGCCGTGGGTCCCTGCAAACCGAGAACAGTGTATTTTCAAGTCAGCCTGGGTTATTAGAACATTTCGAAGAACCCAGTAAGGGTGGGCTGGCCAGCTTACAGGTCTACTCTCCAGGCCTGAAAGTCGATGAGAATGAAAACTGTTTGATGAATATTTCTTCCTCTGACAGAAAGAACAGCATCCAGTAACAGCCTTTTCCAGCTGAAATGTTCTCTGTAAGCTTTGAGCTAATTCTACCTATAGCAGGAGGGAAATCAAAGATCTCCCTCTGGGAACGACGGTAATTTCATGTTCCTAATGCAAAGATGTCTGGTTCTCTTTGATGATGCGCAGACCCAGGTCACAGCACTTCCCAGCATGACAGCAGCAGGAACACAGGACAAAGGCCCTTCGTCGTGGTCTTCCCTGGGCCTCAGGGACTGGCTGGAGCCCCCACCTCCTTTATCCTGTCCTGGCAGCAGAGCAGCACCTCGAAATGTGCCCTCCAGGTAAGGGAGAGGTGGCAACCCTGGCCCTGCATAACCAAGACCCCTCACTCAGGATGTCTTGAGATTCAAGCTTGCTTCTAATGAGGCAGAGCCTGCTGGTGGGGGTGCAGATGTGGGTACGCATATAACTGGGGGTATAACTGCCCTCATGCCAATCTGGGCTGTGTGGCTCCCCCATCATGTGGCCTGGCTGATCACTTCAAGTCTCTGAGCTTCAGTTTCCTTGTTTGAAAATTGAGAGTGAAAACACCCTTGCCAGCCTGATTCTCAGGAGTTCCTGGGAAAGGATAGTCGAGCTGGAGCATGGGGGCACAGGGCAGGGTGTTGAGGAAACTGTGCCAGTTTCCATTTTATTGAAGGCAGTGATGGGGTGATGGGGAGAAGCAAGAGGATGTTGGGAATGTAGAGGAGGGCAAGTGTGCAGAAGGCCTGGGGCTGGGGGCAGACTGTATCCTGGAGGCACTAGGGAGCCATGGAGGCGTGTGAGGAAGAGAGGCACCCTGGATGGAGCTGTGCTTTAGAGGGAATTCTCGTGCCACTACTGGTGATGGATGGCAGGAGGGACTGGGGTCGAGGGAACCGACTTAAAAGATGATGAAGACCTGTGCCGTGTGGTCTGTTTGGGAAGGAAAGCAGGGTGTGGTAGGAATAAGGAATGACGAAGTGGGGACCCCCGAACCACAGGAAGGACAGAGACTAGGATGGACCACTTGCTTGGATGGACACAGGAAGCCAGGCATCTCCATCTCATGGAGGTCTCTTCTATTCTGGTCTTGTATCTGCAGGCCTCTCTCCTAAGCTCCACAATATGGGAAGAAGATGCCAGCTTGGGACATTTGGACAGAAAAGGAAGTGAGTGTGGATACAGTTTGTGGACTGTTTGCAGAAAGATCTGAAAACAAGGCCAGAGGGGTGCCACACTGCAGAGCCGAGCAGGCAGACCAGTCCCCAGAGGAGACAGGGAAGGTGGGGCCACAGGGAACAGGAGGGAATGCAAGGAAGGTTGGTTCTCCAGCCAGAGAAGAGAGCTTCCGAGAAAGGCGAGTGCCCTGGTGTTGGTGCTGCCAAGATGGGCTGGGCCAGAGTGGCTCCGACCAGTGCACAAAGCCAGACTGGACATTTCCCCAGCTGTATGTTCAGTGGTGTCACATTGCCAGCTTGAAAGCAGCCATGATGGGAGAATTGACAGCATGGAAATTGGCAAACCTTGCACTTGGTCCTCCCCGCTATGCTCCAGAGCCAGTTGCTAAACACGTACCAGCACAGTTCAAGAGAGCCGTGAAGGAGGAGCTGAGAGGAGATCCCTGAGTCTGGCGAGTGTCTTCACGAAAAGCCGTCTGGTGGAAACATGGGGGCACTACCAAAGGGAGAACCAAGGATGTGCATCCAAGCAGGAAGTGAAGGCAGCTGTGCCAAGCAGCTCAGCTGCAGAGGGCAGAAGGGAGGGACAGGGATGCAGGAGGCCCTGGGGTCTCTCTACTTCACAGGGGCCAGACTCCAGGTCAGCATGGACCACAGGAGGGGCCCCGGCAGACAGAAGCAGGTGTGGGCAGAGCCAGGCCCATGCAAGGTGGGCATAGGTAGGAGGGGGTGGTGCCTTGTGGGCCCTGGCAGAGCCTGAAGCAGTGTTCCCACCTAAGTGAAGTTTCCCCTCCTTGACCAGCAGGACATTCAACTGGCTCTGAGGGCAAGGCCAACCAAGTTCATGGGGAGCTCCCTTGCTGCCTCTCTCACAACAAGGGCACCAAGCTGCCTGCAGCTTCTGGCCTTGGAATGCTCTGGGTATCCTGGGCAAAGTGAAGATGCTGGCTGCACACAACTCTGAGCAGAGGCCATGAGTGCTCAGGGCAGATCCAGGTTAGAAGTGCTGGGTTTGCAAGTGACAGTCGCTAAAAGCTCCTTGCTCACAACCCAAGAATGGGAAGATGCATCACCCTTGTTCTCCAGGGAGGATGATAGATGCCCATGGGGGTTAATGAGTCAGGCAACCACAGAAGCTGTGCTTGTGGTAGATGATTGAGTGGTTCAGCCAGCCCCAAACTGTGGAGCGGCTTGTTAGGTGTGTCAACTAGGAATGCAGGGCGGAAAGCCTGGCTAATAGGGGCTCAAGTCACAGCAGTTCATTTGTCTCACATAATAAGATTCCACAGGCAAGCAGCCCAGGCCTGGGGAGCTGCTTGGTGATGCTGTCAGGGACCGTCCTCCTTCATTTTTTCTGTTCTGCCTTCTTTAATGGATGTTGACCTTCATCCATATGCTTGTAGCTTCATGGTCACCAAATGGCTGCTGTTCCTCCAGGTATCACATTTGAGCCCCAGAAAGGACAATGGAAGGGGCAAGGGGAATATTGGTCAGATCAATAGAATCAGTGCCTTTTAACTGAGAAGGAAATCCTTTCTACAAGCTGCAGCCTGCAGACTTCTGTCTACACTCTAGGCCACAATTGGCTAATATGACCACCTGTCTTGGTGCATTCTTTCTATAACAAGATAGCATAGACTGAGTAGCTTATAAGCAGCAGACCCTTATTTCTCATAGTTCTGGGGACTGGAGGTCTAAGATCGAGGCACTAGCATGGCTGGGTGAGGGCCCTCTCATGGGCCACAGACTGCTGACTTCTGGCTGTGCCCTCACCTGGTGGAAGGGGCAAGAGAACTCTCTGGGGCCTCTTTAGTAAGGGCACTAACCTCAACCATGAGGGCTCCATCCTCATGACCTAAGCACCCCCAAAGGCCAAATCTTCTAATAATACCATCACCTGTAGGGGTTAAGATTTCAACACATGAACTTTTGGGGAGACACAGCATTCAGACCACAGACCATCATAGACCTATCAAGGGTTGGTTTCAACTAATCACGATTTACTTCTTGGTCTGAAATAGGTACTTGTGGCCAAGAGGCATTTGCTGTTGCTCTTACATCAGAGGAGGAAAGGAGGTTGGGTAGCAACTGACACCATCTGCCCCGCTGAGACACCAGCCCAGGGTTTATGATGTTCGTCTCACCTATTCAGGTGGTACAGTTGCTAAAACCTAAAAGCAATCAAGAGTCGTTCCCATTCAAATGAGACTCTTGGACCCACCAGAGGTCAGTCCTCCAAGCAGCTGACCCTGAGCCACCTCCTTCCAACAGCTGGGAGGTGTGCAGCAAGAGACATTTCATCAGACTGATTATGGAGAAGCCCTCTCCAGGTGTCCACAAAGAAATATTGTCTGTGTCCTTCCCTTGAACCTGCGTGGCAGAGGCAACACTGTGTGACTTCTGAGGCTAGTTCACGAAAGATGGTGTGGCTGGCCCTCTCAGAAGTCTTGGTCTCAGGACCAGCCTCCATGTTGTGAGGAAGCCCCGGGCCACACAGAGGGGCCAGTGTGAGAGGAGGGGCCAGCATGGTGCTCAGGCAGTCCAGCCCAGATCCAGCCAACCACTGGCCACAACTACAGACATCTGAGCAAACGAACCTTCAGATGACCCCATTCCACTGCTTAATGAACAGGAGCCTCAGAGATGAGCCTATCCTGTGAGTCCTGCCTTGGTTGTAGACACATGTGCTGAGAGACTGAATGCTCTGGATTTAAGCTGATGTTTGGTGGTGGTTTGAATACCCTGATGGAGTAATGATTCAACAGCCCAGGCCTCTGTGATGTAGGGACATCGTGAAGTTAGCATCATGGGTCAGTAGGAAACAGGAGAGATTAACCTTCAATATGGCAAAAGAAAGAATATATTTCAGGGTACTTTACGGGCAGAAGAGGCAGCTGAGTATAGAGTTTAAAAGTTGAAGCCAGATGGCCTGGGTTGAATCCCACCTCCATCTCTAATATCTGTGTGACTTTAGGCAGTTATGAAACCTCTCTGTGCCTCTATTTCCACATCTACAAAATGGGCATGATGGCACCTCTCTTTGAGGGTTGCTATGAGAGTTAAGTGAGTGCCTTTTGTACAGTACTTGGACCAGCATCTGGCATGTGGTCAAACACTCTTCACGTGTTTGGTAAATAAATTAAGAGTCAGATACTGAAAGTCTCCCAGATGATGTTTTTTTCTGTGTGATACCAGTGAGAAATAGACATTTGAACCTGCTGACAATAACTGTTGGGAAACAGACGATGCTATTCTGCTGGAGCAGTTGTGAAGCTGGGTCAGCTTTGGGACCCAAGAGACAGAGGTGATTCAGCTGTGAGGACACTCACAAATTCTATCACCCTTTTAGAATGCCTTGGGGAGAAAAGATAGCAGAAAACAGTACCCAACATCTTTCATTCGGATTAACGCTTCCTTGTTCCCCACCTCCCAGCAAAATCTTTCTCTACCTCCTTCCCCCTCTTTCTCTCCCTCTCCATCTCTCTCACACATCCCTCTGACCTCCCTCCCTTCCCCTTACATGCACCTTCCTGTCGTCCTGTGCTTCTTTCCTCTCTTGACCCAGTGAAACGTGGCCATTCTGCCCGGAGAAGGCAGGTGGTGGCCTGGCTTGCAGATCTCAAATCTCCCTGCCTCTCCTGCCCACTGGGAGCCTGTATCACCTGCCCGAGGACTGATGTGTCCATCTGTGTAGCTAATGGGCTGTGGGCCTACCAGCTGTCATGGGGAGGGCATCCAAGAGGGGATCTGTGCTAATGAATAGACTGCCAACATCTCTGTTGATTTTTTTAAAAGATTTTTTGATGCAGACCATTAAAAAAAATAATTTTATTTATTTATAGCTGTGCTGGGTCTTTGCTGCTGCACAGGCGGCAGTGCACTGGCTGCTCATTGTGGTGGCTTCTCTTTTTGCAGAGCGTGGGCTCTGGGGCACACAGGCTTCAGTAGTTGCGGCACATGGGCTCAGTAGTGGCTCCCAGGCTCTAGAGCACGGGCTCAGCAGTTGTGGCACACGGGCTTAGTTGCCCACGGCACATGGGATATTCTTGGATCAGGGATCGAATCCGTGTCTCTTGCCTTAGCAGGTGGATTCTTTACCACTGAGCCACCTGGGAAGCCCTCTGCTGACTCTTTTAAGCTTCCTAGAGTCAAATCTAGTCAAGTCTCAGTCGGGAAGGCAGGACTGAAGTTGGAATCCCGGGGTGTCATTAACTCCCCACTTTATCTCTGCATGAACTGGAGCTGTCGGGGTGTTTCTGCAGCTCAGTGTTTGGAGGTCAATCACTCAGGGAGAACTTGGCCCGCACAACCTCTGCCCTCACCTCAGGCCACTGCCAGCTGAGAATCTCCACCGGGAGGAGCCACGATGATTCAGAAGCTCCAATTTCAATTCTCAGAGGATCTTGGCTCAGGAGCAGACGCCTGAGATCCAACCTCATCAATGAATCTGGTCTTAACCAAAATTCACCACATATTTCTTTCCCACCTTCATCTTCTCTTCTATAAAGTGGTTGCTTTAAATTTTAATTTGACAACAATCATGCATTGCTACCCTGGGGAGCTTGGTGATTGGGAGTGTGGCTGCGGGGGAGGTTGGAATAAAATCCTGATTTTCTGGAAGGTTGCTGTGTGGATTGTGAGCGCCCTTTACCCAAATATCTCCAGATTGCCCTCTTCCAAGAGCACAGTAGAATTTCACTTCTATCCCAGCTGTTTGCGCTGGGTGGTCCACATGATGCTTTCTGGATGATACATTTTGAGTGGAAATAGCAGGCGTCATTTTTAGATTGGGTGTTTAATGACCTCGTGAGGCCCTCCTGAGCCATCTTCTCCCCTCTGTACAGCTGTGGGCAATGCTCAAGGTGGCTACTCTCTGAAGACTGGGTCCTGAAGTGAGTAGTTAGCAGAACACCCTTGTTGATCCCCATAGATGTAAAGCATGTTTGAGAAATAACCCTCCATTGTTTGAGCTGTTGAGATTTGGGCATTTGTTTCTACATCACCCAGCCTCTCCTGACTGATACTTTTAGATAATAAAACACAGCATGCCATATACTCAGGTTGAATCCTGAATAGGACCTGTCCTCTCCATGAGCCAGGAAAGAATCATCAGTGAGTCCCGACTTTCAGTTTGTGGTCCACGAAAGGGCAAGGCCCAACTCAGAGTGAATTCTGTTCAGACCCTAGTGTTATCTCAAGGTAGGCTGACTTCAAGGACATTAGAGGACCCAGCACACCCCTTCTGGGGGGGCCATTTCGTGTTTCCATGTTTCCACCCTCTTGTGGTCTGCACCAGCATGATGTTCATGCTCCTCAAGGTTGTGACCACAAGACTCGCTTAGTCCCATGCATACCTTCCAACGTGGTATCTGAATACCAGTGAGGGTTTTCCCAGGCCAGCAAACCAGCACTCTGGCCTTGCAGCTTCTGAAGGCCTGGCATCTGAGGGAACCCTGGGAGGCCAGAGCTTTGTCAGAGGGAAAACAGTGGTGGTGGAAAGGAGGTGGAGTGCTTCTCCTTCCGTGGTCCTGCCTCAGATCCACATTATTGGTAGCACAGCTCATAGTTAAAATATATTCAGTATATTTTACAAAATCAAGTGAATACCAGGTTGCTAGCCTACTATATGCATTCTCCTCCCTGCATAGCAGCTCCTCCCCCAACTTTCCCAAGTCAGTGTGGTTATATTTCAAATGAAATGTCACCCAATATTAATGCATATTGGATGCATCATATCCTACTAAACCTTAGAATGCAGAGTATTTACATGGACAAAATTATGTTTCCTCCAGCAAAACGACTTTAACATCGCATTCAGTAGACATACAATGAAAAGTGCTTCATTTTTTTTTTCTTGAGTGACAGTGGCTAATAAATTTGATTCTGGAGTCAAAATGTCTGGCCTTGAAGCCCGGATCCATGTTTTGCCCTTGATGTGACCTTGAGCAAGGCGTTTGCCCTCTCGGTGCCTCAGTTTCCTCACAGTTTAATTAGATCACGCCAGCTTGTACTGTAATGCTATTGGTCTTAATCAGTTAATGGCCATAAAGGACCTAGAACAAGGCCTGGCAAAATCTTACCACTGCATAAATGTTAACTGTTTGTATTATTATTCCAAAAGCCATCCTTGTAAAATGGGGAGACATCCTAGAACTTGGCAATTTATAAACAGGAAAAACGCAATATTTCTTAAGGAGAGACAGGGGAATGGCTATTTATCAAAAACAGACCAGTGTTTATCTAACTTGCTGCATTGTGAGACTCTCCTGGAATGATGATGAAAACAGAATCCAGCTTCCTCGCAAAGGAAGTGATTTATTTGGTGAGCACCTTGTGGACAGCTGGCCTCAAGTCCCAGTGGCTATGTCCTTCCTAGTGATGGTCCTCTGAATTTCTTGGACTAATGTCCTGAGAAAGAAAGGAGAGTTTTGATGAGGGAGAGGAGTAAGGAATCTTACAGCTCTCAAGAGAATCTACCCAGGGGCACAAAACCTCCAAGTTGGATAGACTGGTATGGCTGAAGTCTAGAAATGCATGATTGCAAAAAGAACACTGAAATAAGAGCTGGGAGACCCCCGAAGTCCCCCTATACACTCATACATGGATACACACACACACACACGGACACATACATAGACACATGCCCATGGACATACACACAAATGCATACATGGACACACATAAATGCACACACGGACAAATACACACATGTACACATGTGGATGCACACAAATGCACTAATGAACACATAAATGCACACACATGGACACACACAGGATAACACACTCAAGTGCACACACAGAGACACACATGCATACATGTATACACACATGTGCATATGCACACACACACACACCCCAAGAGCTCTCTGAAGCCCAAAGGTCCTTATTCATCTCTTTGTAGTGAGCGACCAACAGAAACCAGCTCTTAATGAATGTTCCTGCATTTATTCACTGAACAAATATTTACTGAGCACCAAGCATCAAGCACTGGGGAGAAAGTGTGAAGTAGATAGAGCCTCCTGCCTTCTCGGTGCTCAGGGTCCAAAGCTGGGTCTTTACTCTTTTGAACCCCGGCTGTCTCACCTATAAAACGCGGGTTTGAGGCTGTATTAGAGATTGACGTGGAGGCGGGGTCAGCCAGGTTTGCTGTTCCCTGAGGTCTGAGGACCGCGTCCTGGAGCACCGGACGCCCAAGAGCCTGCGCCTCCCCCGTCCCGCAGTGGGTTTTGCGGTTCTGCCTGTGTGTCTCTTGGTACCACGGACTCTCAAGCCCGGGGCACCAGTTCTTGGACTCAGCTCTTCCCAGCCCTCTGCCCTGCAGACAGGGAAGGGGAGGGAGGCCGGGGGTTGATTCAGTTTGAATGAGGGAAAGGTGAGACAAACCACCAAGGAGGCTTTGACCCTACTGTCCCCCTTCCTTCTCACAAAGAGCCTCCCCTCCCGCCTACCCCTGCTCATCCACGCAGACTACACTGCCTTGACCAGACACTCACTCCCCAAGATCCTGCTTCCGCAGGTCAAGTTTGGGGAGGGGGCGTGTGGAGAGATTGTTCGCGCGCTCCGCCCCGCCGCACCCGCCGGGACGCCCTTGGACTGAGTCTCCTGAACGCGAGGCCCCGCCCCGCCCCACCCGGTTCTGGCGCCTACAGCGCTAGCCAGACCTTGCGCCCCACCGGGTCGGGTGGGGTGGGGGTAGTCCCTGAGGGGGCGGTCCCGGAGGGGCGGGCCTGCGGGGGCGGGCACGGGGCCCCGCGTGCATGCTGATGAGCTGGGCGGCCGCGTCACTCCGCACCGGCGCCGTGGCTGCGGGGCGGGCAGGAGCTGCACACCAGCCGAGTGCCTGCCGGCCCGCGCCTCCCTCGCTTCTCCGGGTCCCGAGGCCCTCCCCGCCGCCCCTGAGAGGGGGCCGCGCCCCTCTGAGGAGGATGCCGAGTGCCCCCTGCGCCCACGGCCCCGGGCAGCCCCTGCTGGTGGGGAACCCGGGAGGCAGAGGGGCGCGCTGAGAGGGCGCGGGTGGTGCTGAAGGGACAGCTCCCGGGCGCGGGCGGCAGAGCTCGCAGCTCTCCCGCAGCATCCGCCTGCAGCCCCTGCCTGCAGCTCCCGGCCCGCAGCCCCCCTCCTTCAGCACCCCCAGCCCGCAGCCCGCGGTGAGCTGGGCTGGCTCATGGTCCCCGAAGCAGCGGGCCAGGCGGAGGCTCCTGTGTCCACCGGGCCCACGGGGATGCCCCGTGGGTGAGGCAGCCCCCAGCTTCCAACCGCGTTCATGGCGGTGGCCAGGAAGATCAAAACTTTGCTGACGGTCAACATCCTGGTGTTCGTGGGCATCATCCTCTTCTCCGTGTACTGCCGCCTGCAGGACCGCTCAGAGGGGCTGGTGCAGATCGTTCGCAGTGCCGACCGCCGGGTGCGCAGCCGGCACGCCAAGGTGGGCGCGCTGGCGGAGCGCGAAGCCATCCTGCAGCGCCTCGACCACCTGGAGGAGGTAGTCTACAACCAGCTGAATGGTGAGCTGAGCCAGCGCCCCGCTCGGGACAAAGAGGCTGGGAGAGTGGGTGGGGGAAGAATTGTTTCTGGGCTTGGGACGCTGAACTGTGTCCCTGGCGCTACAACCTGCGAGGACCCCAGGGACCTGGTGGCCAACCAGGGCTAGGATCGATTTCCTGTTACTTGGGGAGTGAATCAGGTAGAAGGCAGATGGGAATACAGCCTCTCTGTAGCTGAGGATGCTGGTCTGAATGACTACGCATACACTTATGTGCCCAGAGGACACTTGAGTACCCCAACCCACCAGTACACATGAAGGGACTCCACCCTGTTCCCTGAGGAACTGAGAGAACTTCTAGAGGTTGTAGGACCTGTGTTAAGAGCAGGCAGTGCCCAGATCTAGGAGCAAGGGAGTCTGCCGTGCTGCTTCAGGAGCTGTGGGGCATCAGGGCTAAGCCTGGACTCACTCCCCTCTTTTGAGGAAGAAGTGGAGAGAGGCAGGATGGCTATGCTGCCCTTCAGAGGTGTTCTTTAGATGTTGGTGGAGAAAAGTGGGCTTCCCTGGTGGCTCAGACAGTAAAGAATCTGCCTGTAATATAGGAGACCTGGGTTCAATCCCTGGGTCAGGAAGATCCCCTGGAGAAGGGAATGACAACCTACTCCAGTATTCTTGCCAGGAGAGTTCCATGGACAGAGCCTGGTGGGCTACAATCCACGGGGTTGCAAAGAGTTATGCCCCAACCACTGGAGCTGTTCAGTTCCCTATCCTGGGGATGCTCAGGGCTCAATCAACCAAGTGCTGTGGGCCGAGTATGAGGCTGTGAACCTGTGACTCATGGACAAATAGAGTCTAGGTCCTGGCAGGGGCTGGGCAGATATTAATTACCTAAATGGACCCTGAGCCATGGTGCTTGGGAACCTGGCGTCCTTGGAAGCTTCTACAGGAACTGGCTCCTGGAGGTGGGCTCCTTGTTTCATCCCAAGTGGATGTGAGTCACCCTGAGGGTCAGCGTGGGAGTCAAGGAGGGTCAGGGCCAATGTGGAGCTAGGTGGTGGGGGAGGAGGAGTACTTTTCCACATTGGGTTGCAGCAGAGCAGAATAAAGCAACTGCTGCTCCCTGGGCTTACTTGTGCCAGTGTGCAAGAAGGAAAGAGGAAAGTTTATGTTTACCCCATTAGTAGGCATTCCCCTTCTGTCCTGTGCTATTCTGGTTTCTGCACCAGCAGCCCCTGGCAATGCTCTTTAGGAAGCGTCAGTAACAGGCTCCAGCAAGAGCTGTCTGGGAGCCAGCTTGCATAGACGGGGCCTGTTCCACACATCACTCAGTCCAATGTGGAGGTCCTCTTGGGATTTCCTTCTGGATGCCCAGCCGGCCTTGGAGCAGCAGCTCTGAACCCGAGGCTTGGTTCCCAATGCCCAGGATATGGGAGCTGTCTGCAGCCATGCCCACCCTCTCTGGGAGAGTAGTGCATCCTCTGACTTCCCAAGTACCTTCTCACCACCCCTGAGCTCCTGGGTTTTTGTCTGGAGGTAGTTCTGGTGGGTTGCTTGGCTTTTCTGATCTTCCCTATTCAGCTGAAACCACGAGGGGAGAAAAGTTTAGTTCAGCTGTCACTTGACCATTCCAGTGGTGATTCATCTCCAGGAAGGCAGTGTGCCCCGGTAATAGCACACAGCTTTATTGAAGTGTGTTTGCCAGGGTGTTATGGTCTGTTTTATGGGGAGAAGTGGAGGATTATATAAAAACATTGGCAGCACGTCGGGTTGTGTAACATCCTGACGGCCAGCTCAGCGCTGAGAGCCATTCTCTCCCCTCCCCCACATCAAGGTGAGAAGGAGCTGGGATTCTCGGAGGCAGGAAAAGCCAGGACCTTTGACTGACTGATGGGGGATGATGAAGTGTTTTGGGAAAGTGGAGTGTCATTCCCAGGCCCACCCCAGCCTCTCCCCCTCCCTTCTCCTGGCTTCTTCCTCCTCCCTCCCCTCTTCTCTCTTCCTACTCCTCTTCCCACCCCTTTCTCCTTTTTAAAATCTTTTCTCCCTCACCCCTTCACCAAATCTCTTCCTCCTATCAATTTTACTGTCTTCTCCTTTCTTTACCCATACCTTAGCCCAACTGTTCTGTCTCTCTCCAATCTCTGTTCTGTCTCTCCCACCAATACCACTCTTTATCTTGCATCCCCATCTCAGACCATGTGCCTAGCATAGCATCTTACCCAGGGGTCACTCAGTATTTGTTTCTGGACACGACAAGAGAGCCCCAATCTAGCACTCAGCCCGGGTGGGACCCTAAGGAGAGGACAGTGCAGGAATGGTTGACCTTTGTTCACAAGAAGCCCTTTGAAAACAGTGCTCACCCTTCAAACTGGCACAGATTCTTCTGTTAAAGGATTTTGAAGAACATCAAGGAGCATGCTTCCCAGAGGAGGCAAGCCACAGCCCTTTACACTAGTGTCTATTGTGTTTTAGATCCAAGAAATAGGATATGGATTCCTAGGAGCTTCTACCTGATACCAATTCAGCTGAGTTTAGAAAGGAGAGAGAGAAACCCCAACAAAATTAATTTATTGCTTATATTTGCTTTGCCTTGACTGCTTCCTAGAAACACTTCTCCTGGCTTGAAGGAGCTGGTGGGGAGGAAAGATTGTCCCTGGGGAGCAGGGCCCAGAAGCAGAGCATCCTCCCCAATACCCCCCACAGCTTTTCTTTAGCTGGTCCAGTACCCTTTACTTGAAATGTCTTGTTGACTCAGCAAAGACTTATTAATGGTGTGTGTAGATTCAAATTCACAGGACCTGGAGGGGGGAGGTGGATTTTCTTTAAGGAAATTCAGTGTAGTCACATGCTGTATGTACATGAGAGTTTGCTTCTAAGTTTAGTGCTCAAGGCAAGAAAAAATGTTTATAGGCAAAAATTATCCTTCCAAATATCTTAAACTGCACATCAAGTACAGCATCCCTGGTTTCATGCCTGCAACTGGCACAGTGAGTCTTATGAAGGTGGAATTGGAGAACCTCTAAGCTCAGTGGGCTTCCCTGGTGGCTCAGGCAGTAAAGAGTCTGCTTGCAATTCAGAAGGCCTGGATTCAATCCCTGGGTTGAGAAGATCCCTGGAAAAGGGAATGGCTACCTGCTCCAGTATTCTTGCCTGGAGAATTCTATGGACAGTGGAGCCTGGTGGGCTACAGTCCATAGGGTTGCAAAGAGTCAGACAGGACTGAGCAATCAACTTTCAATTTCACTTTAAGCTCAATGAGAAGGGAGGGGAAATCCCATTCAGTTGGTCATACGTTCAAGCCCTTCTGCCTTCTATGACCTCTTAGGAGCAGAGGCTGAATTCGAGCTGGGGATGGGAGGGGGAGGTTTCCATTTGGGTTGGTTGGCTGCTTTTTAAAATTCAGACAACATGTGTGTTAATTCCCTCTAACTTGACCCTCTAACCAGCCCAAGTCCCTCACAATCAGAGGTCAAAGCCATGTATCCTCTGTACAGATGGAAAAGCTGAGGGCCGGCGAGACAGCAGGGTTTGCTCAAGGTTGTTTAGGAAGTTAGCTGTGGCGGCTGCTAGAAGCATACTTGCTTTAGAATGATCTACATTTCTTAACTTATCAAAAGTTCAAGTTAAAATAACAGAAGGTCCAGTTGTGGTCTATCGGGTAATGGCCTTGTACATCTCAGGTGGGGCCCGCCTCCCACCAGCTCTGCCAACACCACTTCACCTCCATTGGGAAGAGGTACTTGCTGGTCCTGCTCTCTCAAACTAAAGAAATTCACATAAGACTGGTACTGGGTTTTGCCATAATTGTGCACCACACCTGTTCTATCGTTCATCTGAGGGTGGGAATTTTTGTCTGTTTTATTCACAGTTCTAATGCCAAGGGTCTTGGGTGGTACCTTGCACACAGTTCATGCTCCAGAAATATTTGTTGGATGAGAGAGTGAGTGGATCTTCCTCTAAACGATTAATTGTTTTTGTTTAGAATAAATTTATGTAAAAAGACATTTGCAAATCACCACTGTACCCGTAAGCAGGAGGGGACTAGGCAAATGAATGTAATGAAAACAAAATCATGCTCTTTAATTCCAGCATGACAGGGCTGTCAGCAGAGGCTCTGAGCCAGAAACCTGCCCTCTCTTTGTTAGAAGGGAGATTCTCAAGTGTGGGGGATATATTGACATGAAACCAAGACTTTCTCCTTGAAGAAATCAGGGGATTGAGACAGGCTTTAAGAGGGGATAAGTCTCACGGTGTGAGTCAATGTTATTTAATGCTGTGTTCGTTTTCTGCCAACAACCCTGTCCCACGTGCTGGTCCTCCCAGGATTCTGACTGCACATTTTGGGAAGCCCGGGTCTGTAGCAGAGTATTGCTTAAGGGGATGTGATGAGGGGTGAAGTGGGTGGAAAGAGTGGGGAAGTGGCTGTCGGGTTGCCAAGGGGCACTTGTCTCTGAGGCTCCATCCACTGGAGGGGGCCCAGATCAGGAAGCTGAAATCCTAACAATAGTCTGAGCACCATGAGTGGTGTTTTTTTTTTTTTAAGTCTTTATTGAATTTGTTACAATATTGCTTCTGTTTTTACCTTCTGCTTTTTTGGCCATGAGGTGTGGAGGGGGTTGTTTGACTTGAATCGCTTTTTCTGTTCTCCTCCGTTGGATCTCAGCTCCCCCACCAGGGATTGAGCCCACAGCCCCTGTGTTCAAAGTCTTCACTACTGAACTGACAGGGGAGTCCCCACCCTGAGTTTTAGTAATCGAAGAATTTTGGAGTTGAGACCAGGAGGTGCCTGGGGAGAGGCGAGAAGGAGGCAGATGGAGAGAACGCCAGGAGGTCACCCTGTGTTTGCCTTGGCCCCTCGGGCCGCAGAGGGAACAAACCCCTCCGTGTGGAACTTTCCTGCACTGTGGTGCTTGCTTTGGTGGTAGGCAGGTGTCACAGCTGAGAAGCTGAATTTGGGGAGGTGTCCAAACAGTCCCCACCTGGCGTGGGAATTCAAATATCACATGAGAGCACAAGCCATGTGAGGACAGCAAGTGCCTCAAACCCTGGCATGGGGTGGATGCCCGATCAGTGCCCTTCCAGTGACCAAAGGATGAATGCCCCAGGTGGGTGGAGCCTGCACAAGAGCCTTGTGGAGGAGGGGTGGGGTGGGTGTCTGAGAGGGGCCTGGAAGGTTCCTGGGGACGGCGAGGGGCTGGCTGCCCCTCTGGACCACTCCTCACCTCTGTGGTATGCCTGTCCCAGTCTGCCCACTCCTGAGAGCCCATGTGCGTAGAAGGTGCTGACTTCTCAAGAAGGGTTTTCAAGCCCTTTGCTATGCACGAGCAGCTCTGTTTTGAAGATGCCTAAGGTATTCCACTTGCTGGGCATGTGTGTTTCATCGGAAAGATTTCCCTAGTCATTGTGAATTTTAATTTCAGAAGTAGCTCCCCGCTGGTTCCTAGGCCCTTCCAGCTCGAGTTCATCAATCTCCTCCATCTTCCTCGAATCTGCTTTATGAGTTAAAACGTCCTGCATTGCTGATCCCAGCAGTCAAACCGTGGCCGGAGAAATAGTTGCCATTCGTTCAGGATTTAATCACGGGTCCTGGCAGGTCTTGCTTCAGAATGGCAGCAATTAATTGGTTGGCCACTTCCTCCCCCAACCCCCACCCCCACCCCAAGTCATTAATTGGCTGGCCTCTCCCCCTGCATCTGTCTCACATCCCCCACTCTTGTTGATTTACTACAGAAAGTGAAAAAATGGTGCTCCCAACCAGAGCCCAGGCTTTTACACAACCACAGCCAGCGAGGGGGCTTTTGACACGAATGGCTTTTTCCATTCTCCTACATGGGAGCCGCGTGCAATTACATTTCACTCACCCTGAGAAGATTAACAGCATGTTGGTTTTGCTTTTTTTCCCCTTCTTTGCCTGTGCTCCTCTGCCTGCTGGTCTGCTTGTGACCCCATCCAACCACCCATATCAGAACAGCCGAAGCCACTTCTGGTCACAAAGGTTAGCGCTGTGCAGTCCTGGGCCTTGGCATCTGGGGCGATGAGAGGCAGGGGTGCTTCACCCTGAGATAAACACCCCTCACGCAATTCCCCTGGGAGGAGCAGACCTCACTCTGGAGGGGCTGGCTCTATCCAGAGACTCTGCAGATCCAGCGGGGGCCCCACTTCTAGGAATAACTCAGGCCAACCGTGACCCTCACCTTGGGAGCCTGCCAGGGCTGAGTGATTGCATTTACAATTCAGCTCAGCAATTTGCATATTTCAGAGGTTCGGCACTATTTTCTGAAAGGACAGTTTATCCTTCGTTGGCTGATAACTTGACAAAAATAAGTCTCTATTCACTTCCATATCCCATGTCCTACTGGGGACATTACTGCCTGGGATCCAGCTCTTGGAACAGCTTTTCTGCTCTTTGGTCAGCTTTTCTGTTCTGCTCTCAAAAAGCACAGGTACCCCTGAAGGGAGGATAGCCAGGTGTCAAAAGAGGGATGGGAAGAGGCCGATTCATGGTGAGATGGGCCCTTGGAAACTGCTCTGCAGGCTGAAGCTCTCTCATTCTCTGGAATGAAGGCAGTATCTCCTTTATCCTTATCATTCACCCCTCATATGTTCCTGATGCTGAGTCAGGGTGTAGGAGCAAAGGAGATGCAGGTCCCTGCCTCTCAGGGCTGACGTCCTAGGAGGAAGGCAGGTGAGCAATGAGTGGTGTGAACAGGGCAACTCCAGACAGAAAGGAAGGCCACCAAGAGGAAGAGTGATGGAGATTGGGTGGGTGGGACAGGGTCCCACTTTAGATGGGGTGTGGCTTGAATAGCATTTCCCCAGATTCATGTCCTCCGGGAACCTCAGAATGTAACCCTGTTTGCAGACGTACGTAGATGAGGTTGTACTGGAGTAGGGTGGGCCCTGATCCAGTGATTTATAAGGACAATATTGTCCTTATGAGACCAAGAGGGACACAGACATAGAAGATAGAAGGCAGAGACAGAGACTGGGGTGATGGGTCTACAAGCCAAGGACTCCGAGGATGCCAGCAACTCCAGAGGCTGGAATAGGCAGGAAGGACCCTTTCCTGGAGCCTCCAAAGGGAATGTAACCATGATGCCCTGAGTTCTGACCACCAGAGGACCACAGTGGCTGTGTGTGCTGGGAGACTGACACCAAGGGTGGGTGGGGAGCGCCTCTATGATGATCGAACTCAGATGTGAGTGAGCTGTGAAGGGATCAGGGACGGGCATCTGGGCAGGGGCCAGCCCCACGTGAGTGGTGCTGTGCTTCATCACTCAGTCCAACTCTTTGCGACCTCATGGATTGTAGCCCGCCAAGCTCCTCTGTCCATGGGGATTCTCCAGGCAAGGATACTGGAGTGGGTTGCCATGCCGTCCTCCAGGGGATCTTCCCAACCTACGTGAGTGCTATGAAGGAGGAGAGTGGTGTGTGGCTATCAGGGAGGACATGGGACTGTGCTCTTAGGAAGGCGTGCTTACACACCATAAATGTCCTGTGTGCCAGGAACGCTTGGACTTCCTCTGCAACCATGGAATTCTGTGCCTCTGTCTAGCTGGTTGGATTTATAAAGCGCATTTGAGATCTCACTCAGATCTGAGGGACCGAAACGACAGCAGTGACAACACACAGTCTCTCCAGCCACCTGAGGGACAGGACAGTCTTGATTCTGGCCTGCTCAGCCTGTGGCCTGCCTTGGGGTCCCTAGTCAGGGCTTCTCAACATGTTGCTGTTGACATCTGGGCCAGGTAACCTTTGCACATGGTGGTACGGTGCTGGTAAGCCGTTGCGCAGCATCTCTGGCCTCCAGCCACTAGGCACCAGCAGTCCTCTCTGCTCCCACCTTCAGCTACGGCATGAGACATTGTCAAGTGTCCCCTGGGGGCCAGAAAACTCCCATGGAGATCCCTGCCTTCTGTCTAGAACATAGGGGTTGACTGGCTGGGTTCATACTGGCTCCACCTCTCAGCAAGTCAGTCACCCCCCCTCTAGTCTCAGTTTCCGCATCTGTAAAGTGGGGATGATGGAAACACCAACCTCAGCAGAACCGTGTAGAGGCAAAAAGAATTGGCTTGAGTGAAGGGGGTCATCCTTGTGTCCAGTGTGATGGCTAACCCACACTGCTCAAAGTTCGGGATCCTGCTGGGCACAGGAAGAGTGCCATCCTGAAGGCTGTCCCCCATGCATCCTCTTTGACCTTGCTGACTATACCAAGACAGTCTCAATTCTATGGCAACGTGCCTCTTGCATGCTCTGAACTTGCCTATCTACCTTTAGAGCCACCCCCAGGCTCAGCATCCTTGGCTGGCTGTGTATCCAGCTAGATTTAAAAGCCAAATGCTGTTTCATTTTCTATTGATTAACATTTTGGGCAAAGGATAGAGGTCTCCTATCTTGCGTATCAATACCTCACTTATTTAAGAAGCAAATTCACTTAATTCAAAAGCTCATCAGTTTAAAGGAGGCTATTAAGTAACATGAATCGAGTGGTTTACAGAGACATGGATACTGCAGGAAGGCTGGAGGAAAGACCAGTGTGGGGTTGCTGTCATGGATGGTCCTCAAGACTCCTTGCTGTAGCACCTGGTCTTAGAAAGTGGTCTCCCCTAGGGTTGTGGATTGATGGCCTCAGAACTGATGACGGGAGATGCTGGACTCTGGATCTGTGCTCTTTCCAAGGCTTTCTGAAGCTCCGAGTCTGATAAAACATAAATAGAAATAAAATAACCCACTTGTGCAGATGTAGCCCTGACTCCTGGGTCCTGAGAAGGAGGCAGCAGCATTGAACACACCCCAGGCCACTCCTCAGCACCCCTAGCCCTGCCTCGCTTTCCTGCCATCCACGTCTGGCCTGGCTCAAGGCAGCGACCTTCGACCTTCCAGTCCTCCAGAGAGGGGCCTTGCTCAGAAGCCTCAGCTGTTGGGTTTTATTTTTAAGTAAATGAGTCCAAGTACAATGGCTCTTAATATGCTGCCCCAGGCCTAGCAGTGTGCCAGAGAAATAAGATCTACAGGTGCCTGGCCTGTGATGGGTCCTGGCCCCGGTAGCTGCTCCAGTAGCCTCCTGACTGGCCCAGAGTAAACCCCTTCCTCCTCCCTGGGTTTTCCACCCTGGTTAGAAGTGAGGCTTGGCTTCAAGGCTAGAGGGGCAATGTGTGCCCAGAGCCAGACACAGGGCTGGTACAGGGGGACAATGGCTGGGACGAGGGGAGGTCCTAATTGTCCCAATTGTGTGTGAACTGACTTGCCAGACAGGACCTCCTGGAGGTTGAGAGGCTCAGGTCACAGCTGGTTCATGAGCCTCTAAGTATATTTCTTTAAAAATGGAAGAAATCTCAACGGGAATTTACCAAAATAGTCATATATTGTAGACATTTTTATGTAACGAGTTAATGCTTTTGACACTGGAGTGCAATGTAGTTGTGCTGTTCACAGAAAGATCATGGAATTTGTAGAAATACTGGTTCTTGCAGATGTCCTGGTCCAAGAACACAGTGTGTTTAGAGCTGTGTGATGAAAGCCTTCTTCTCAGGCTCCTGCAGGTCAAAGGCTGACATGGGTCTCCTGGGAAGGGTGCCCTGTGGAGGCTTTTCCTGGCTGTTTCCTTGCCTTTCGTGGGGTTTAGCACCCATATCCTGCATCCATATCTGGCCTCCATCTCTGAATCCAGCAGCATTTTGCCTTTTTGTGCCATTCCCCCAAAGTCACATCCCAACCCCCACTCTCCTCTTCACCTCCCTCTTCTACCTTTAAGCGTCCTTATGATCACAGGGGCCCACCGGATAATCCAGCTCAAATTCAGCTGATGAACACCTTTAATTTTCTCTGCCATGTAACCTAACATATTCCCAGGTTCTGGGGGCTGGGATGTGAACAGCTTTGGGGTTCACGATTCTGCTGAACACAGTGAGCAAACTGAACAGACTACTGAACATGAATACATGGTAGGGGGCAAAATAAGGCAGAAGGATGAAGTGTCAGGGGAGAGGCACTGGCATCTCCATCCAGTGTCCAGAGAAGGCCCCAGGAAGGGAGTGACTTTTAAGTGAAGTCTGAAAGTAAGGATGGGGTTGTGACCTGCAGAGATCTGAAGGAGGGAGCTCCAGGCCCAGCAAGTGCAAGAGTCCTGAGGCACAGTGCATGCTGGAGGGTTGGCTAGAATATTGGTCGGGGAGTCCATGCTGGAGACTCACACTGGGAGTTGTGTGAGTCTGCTCCAGCTGCTTTAACCAGGTACCACACTTGGAGGGCTTAAACCACGGGAATCCATTGTCTCACAATTCTGAAGGCTTGAAAACCAAGATCAAGGTGCTGGCATGGCTGGTTTCTGATGAGGCCTCCCTCCTGGCTTGCGGATGGCTTCTTCTGTGTGCCTGAGCATTCCTGGTGTCTCTCCCTCTGTAAGGCCACAGTCCTATTAGTTTAGGGTCCCCCGGTGACCTCATTTAATCTTAATCACCCCCCTAAGGCCCCTCTCCAGATACAGTCACATTGAAGTTAGGTCTTCAACATACAACTTTTTTTAAAAAAGTATTTATTTATTTGACTGCACGGGGTCTTAGTTGTGACATGCAGGATCTTTTGTTGCAGTACATGGACTCTCCAGTTGGGGCACTCGCGCTCCGGAGTGTGCAGGCTCAGTAGTTGTGCCATGCAGCCTTAGTTGCTCCTTGGTATGTGGGATCTTAGTTTCCTGATCAGGGATCAAACTTATGTCCCCTGCATTGCAAGGTGGATTCTTAACCACTGGACCACCAGGGAAGTCTCCTCAACGCACAGCTTTTAAGAGGACATAGTTGAGCCCATAGCAGGAGCGACCCACGTGCAGATGCTATCGAAACCCACATAGCCTTATGGTCTCACCCAGACCAGGGAGTGAGTGCAGGGGAAAAGACAGGTTGGCTGAGCTGGGACAGTCTACCAGGAGATGAGGAGTAGCCAGAAGAGAGGTGAGGCAGGCCAGTGTCTGATCCTGGGAATCAAGGGGACCAGCACTGCTGAGTACTTTGATGGGTCACACTCCATGAGCACTGAGGGCTGACTGCTGCTCCAAGGGTAGGGGTAACCTGGACAAAGTCAGATGCGGGTTGGGGGTGAAGTTGGAAGTGGCAGACATGGGGCCTTTCTGCAAAGCACTGTGGATTTTGGGGCTGGATGACTATTGGTGGTCGGAGCCCCATGCAACGTGGGACATGGAGAAGTACTGTCAAATTTCCCCTGGGGGCATCTCCTCCCCCAACTGAGAACCAGTCCTGTGAAGGAGGATGAGATGAGGGTCTGTCCTGGAGAGGGAGATGGGGCTGACAGAGGGTGTTATTTCCAAGATGAGAATTAGCTGAGAGGGGAGGATTGGGTGCCGGAGCCCATCCTGGAGCCCATGAGAGGGAGGCACCCCAGCTCAGGAGCTGGGTCCTGTCCAGAACCTCGGACAGCTCCTCCTGCTCCTGCTTCTGAGGTAGAGGGACAGTAGGTTAGCTAGCCGGGTGGGGTGGAAACTGGGGTGTTCTCTTTTTTTCCATTTTCTCAGAGAGGCAGCAAATAAAGTTATCAGTTGAGGTTTCAGTCCCTGGGTTGGGAAGATCCCCTAGAGAAGGGCATGGCAACCCACTCCAGTATTCTTGCCTGGAGAATCCCATGGACAAAAGCCTGGCAGACTATGGTCAATAGGGTTGCTAAGAGTTGGACACGACTGAAGTGACTTAGCACACACGTTCTATTAAATGGGTTTTTAAAAAGAAAGTATATGTCTGGTTATGTATTATCAACATCCTATTTCAGAATAGGGGCCACTACAGATGTGTGTTGTGAATAGGAACACTGAGTTGGTGGGGCTGAGAACCCCTGGTCTGTAAGGTGGGACCCCCTCACAGGGCAAGTAGGAGCCTGGGAGAGGCCGCTAAAGGCCTGCGGGGCTGCAAGGGCCTGGGCAGAGAGGGGCCTTGTCACCTCCCAGCCGCGAGGGGAGCTGATCTCTTTCCCCCTGTTCCCCTCAAGAGTGGTTCATCCCCAGGCCTTTTCTGGAGAGCAGGGGGAAAGTTTAGGAAAGATCCACCTGGCTCCAAAGGCGAGTGGGCACTGGCGGGGGGCTGCCCGGCCAGCTGTACCTCCTCCGGGATTCTCATCTTGGACACCCCTTCCTCTCTACCCCCACCATCCTTCGCATCCACCCTGTAGATGTTGCCACCTCATGGAGAGTGTTCTCAGGTGAAGGGCTGCTCTCCTTCCCACACCCTGAGCCCTGCTTCCCAGCCTTCACATTTCTGGGGGAGACCCCAGGACAATGGTTACTCACAGCTCCAGAGTTGAGTCCCAGCCATCGGTCGGCATCATTCTGAGATGCTTCGCACTCACCTGATGGTAACAATAACCAAGGTGGATGCACCATGCTATGGGCTCGAGGTCTGTGACCACGTTTGGCACTCACAGCAGCCTGTGCAGGAGATAATCTATCTTCAATTTTTTGATGAGACCATGACCAAGCAAGGTCATCCCCCACTGGCAGCAGTGGAACTGGGACCCAGGCACACTGGTGCCAGGGTCCCTGCCCTGCCCTGCCTCCCCGACGATGAGCTGGGAAGACATCAACTTAGTGAGCTCGGTGGTGAGGACTGATACCTCCTGCTCGAGCAAAAAGGACTACTTTTACTTTTAACAGAATAGTTAAGTCAAATCGGTTCTATGTGCAGCCCCCATCTGAAACCCAGCAAGCTTCAATTTTATTCCAGAGAAAGACAATAATGGAAAGTGCCTGGGACTATTTTCACACTATTTGAGCATATTGTGGAAAATGTGTTAATATTCTGTGTGCTTGAGCACTTTGCAGTGGACACAGGGAAGCAGACAAGCTTATATCTTCCTTGATGGGGGCAGAGCCTTGCAGCTGCAATGTGACTGCGGAGTCAAAACACCCAGGTGAGCAGCCCTGCTCCCTGCAGCCTTGTGCAGGTTCCTTCACAGCCTTGCTCAGTTTCCTCACCTGTACAATGGGATGAAATAGTAATTATCTCTTGGTTTTATTCTGAGAAGTAAGTGGAGGAAGCATGTAAGCTCGTGGGGGTAATGCCTGGCATGTGGTTCTGGCTCAGATGACCTGGTTCAGCACCAGCTCTGGTTTCTACTTGTCCACAGTTTCTCTGACCTCCCCTGACCCAACTCCACCAGCCCTGTGGTTCTGTTTCTTATGCAGCCCCACCCCTGCAGAAAAACATAATGCTCCGAGATGTCCACGGGAAGTTGAAGAAGGGGGATCAGGGAGATGGCTTAATCCAATTAATACTTTACTCACAGAACACGATCTGCTATGCAGAGCACAGGAGGGAGTGCCCAAAGCTCGGAGATTGGGTGCCTTCCTCTGAAAATTTACAGTGAGGTGGGAAAGAGGTAGCCAACTGGCATTCTCTGTCCTCTAAGACATTGAGTATCAGCGACAAAAGGGAGCACTGTGTTGATGGGTTGTGTTGAAGGTCAGGAGGGTTTCATGGATGAGGAGGAGTTTGGAGCTGCACACTGGAGTTGGATGGACCTGGGTCCAAACCCCAACTGGATGACCATGTCAGGCCAGTTCTCCTTGCTGAGCTGTGCTGTTCCCACCTGTGAAATGGGAAACATGATCACCTCCATGATAGGATTTTGAGGAGATTAGACAAGGTGATGCATGTGATGCCTGACACATAGTGACTCCTCAGAAATGTAAGCAAAGACAGTGGAAGGAAAAGAATTGAAATGGGGCAGAGTTTGAACAGATGGGGTAGCATGATGTCTGATACATAACATTTTCTCAATAAATATTTGTTCCCCAGATGGGTGGGTTAATTGATGGATGGGTGGAGGGAGGAAGGAAGAAAGGATGCTTGAATGGATGAGTGGATGAGTGGGAAGGAGGATGGATGATGGATGACAGACAGGCAGATCTTCACAAACCCACTGACAGTGGGCCTATGACTCTCGCATCTTGTTGGCTGTTGGGATGGAGTGTATTTTCCGTGAGAGAAGGATGTGAATTTGGGGAGCTGGGGTGAAATGCAATGGACCGAATGTCTGTGTCCCCCAAATTCCTATGTTGGAGCCCTGACCCTGGTAGGGCCTCTGGGATGTGATTAGGGTTAGGTGAGGTCATGAGGGCAGCCCCCGTGATGGGATCACTGGCCTCCTAAGAAGAGGAGGATGGGAATCTCATGGTCTGTGCACACACACACCAAGGAAGGGCCTGAGGACGCAGCAGGAAGGCTGCCCTCTGCAAGCTAAGGAGAGGGTTCTCATCAGGAACCAAACTGCTGCTTTGATCTGGACTTCTTGCCTCCAAAGCCATAAGAAATGTCTGCTATTTGGCCCCCTGTTGGTGGTACTTGTTATGTAGCTTAAGCTGACTGAGCTGGGGGGCCACATTGGGAGAGGGGCACTCTGCCTTTTCGAGGTCAACATAAGCTCTCATGCTTATCCATCATTCTTTGTCTGGAAGGTCACTGTCTCCAGGACAGAGCTCAGGGGCAGTACTCCTGGTCCCCATTCTGTTTCCTTCCCTTGGGGGCCTGCGGTGGCCCATTCATTCATGCATTCATTCCTTCATTCATTCATGCATTCATTCCTTCCTTCATTCATAAGCATCTACTATGCACAAAGTCCTGGGGCTCTGGCCTGAGCTTGGCAGGCAGCAACTGCCCTGGAGGGCAGCAAGCAGGCCAGGGCGAGGCTGAGCCCTGTCCCCAGTGGGGCCAGGGACACTGAGTCAGCCTCACTCTCTGTGGCACCCAGGCTCTCGGCTCCCTAAGGACCTGAGTGTAGCCTCCAAGGTCTCCTTCTGCCTGTGACCCCCCAGAGCTGGGCTGGCCCAGGGGACAAGCATTTCCTGGGAGACTCTGCCATCAGGACTGGAGTCTGATGCCATGGGCATGGGGGTGTCAGGCCCTGGCCACCCTGACAGTCTCGGGAGGCTTTAATCAGAACCAGGTGACCTTGAAGTGACAGGACACCCAAACATTCCCCCATTCCTGCTCCCCAGTAGCAACCAGACCCAAATCCGGGGACATATTCCTGCACAGAGCTGACAGAGGGACGTTCCACGGCCCCACGTACTTAACAAAGTGAAGGAACCAGGAAATCCATTTTGCCAGATATTTCCAGTCATTCCTTATCTCCCTTGCTTTGGTCCCATAAATATTCATATTAGTTGAACACAAGTACTATGTGTGAAGATTTATCAAATATTATATTAGTCTCAGTGAGAATATATTTTACAGGTACTGCCGTGTCCTGCGAAATCTTCATGACTTCATAGTTTCAGAAGGGCAGTCAGTCTTCCCGCTATTGACAATATGTTATTGGTTTGGGTCCCCAGGGAATCTTAAAAGACCTGTCTGTAATGAAATTACCCGTTGTGTTTGGAGAGAGTGGATAAAACGGAAGCTGGGAGGGACGTTATCTTCAAAGGCAAACCAGGGGCTCTTGCTTTTATCTCTGCTTTGTAATCATTAAAATTAATAGCCAAGCACATAAAATCAGCCTAAATTCTCACCGGGGAAGAGAGAGGGAAGCTGGGGTGGTGGGATGTTTGGCTTGCCATCGTTGCCACCCCTCAACCCCCAAACCCATGCTCTGTGAAGTCTCTGGTCAAGGTCACGGGCACGTGGAGGACTGTCAGGAGCCTGGTGGGTGATGAGTGGGTCATGGCGGGTAGGATGTGTTTCTCCACTGCAAACTGTGGAGTCCCACTTTCTGGGTGATGCTAGGAGAGGAGACTGATGGCGTCTTTTTTTTTGTTCTGGCTGCACTGGGTCTTTTTTTTTTTTTTTAGAACATCTTAAATTTTTAATCCTTTCTTTACAGGTTACCTAGACCACTTCTGATTAAGAAAACTGTAGAAAGTAACTGCCACAAGCGGACGCCAGGCGGTGGCACGTGTCAATTTTCCACAGAGTCTCAGTGCGGGGTGTCTCAATGCACTGCTCGGGGCCTCTGCTCACACTCGCTGGAATCCATCGTGGCAGATTTTAGTCCACAGGTCGCTTTTCCCCATATTTCTTTGTAAACTGTTCAGCATTCTTACAGAATTTTTTACGGTCCTTAGAGTATTCTTCGGCTAGGTCAGCCCGGAGCGGGTGCTCCGCCTGGGGGTCGTTCACCAGTGCTATGAGGGACTGGATAACTTGGTCGGTTTTGGTTGCTGGCTTCCAGTTTTCAGCACTAATTACCGGCAGACACACCTGCCCCTTCTCGTCGATGTTCGGGTGGTAGATCTTCGTTTTGAACGTGATCTTCGGTGGTTTGAAGGGGTACTCTGCTGGAAAGTTGATTTCGATTCTGAAGGCCCCCTTATCATAGGGAGGGTTGTCGGGAACAATGAGCCCTTGCCAAGTCAGCAAATTAGCTTCATCGACCTGGATGTTACGGAAGTTTTTCATCCCACACTTCCGGATTTCTTCAAGCTCCTTCATCAGCCTCCTGCTGGCCGCCATCTTGGCTCTGGTGCTGCTGCTGGCCCAGAACGCATCGCGGCGGCCGTGCCCTGGGTCTTTTCAACACATGGGCTTCTCTAGCTGTTGTGTGTGGGTTTAATCACTCCACGGCATGGGGGATCTTAGTTCCCCAGCTAGGGATTTAATCTGTGTCCCCTGCAGAGGAAGGTTGATTCTTAACCGCTGGACCACCAGCGAAATCCCCTGATACCTCTTTGATCCCAGGGGAGTGTAAGGACCCACCACCTGGCACCACCCGTCTGGAGTCTGTCTGTTCTTCTCGAGCATCCCAGTGTGTTTGCTGTGTGCTGATCATCTTCAGAAAACATGGATTCATGGTCTCATTGGAGGCCTGGAAGGGTAAATTTTGCATCTCCTCCTCCAGGTTCATGGGGGTGAGGGGCTGGGAGGAGGAAGGTCTTTAGTAGAGCCCCTCCTTTCCACACCTGTTCAAGGCCTGTGGGTCTCCAGGCCGCCCAGAGGCTGTGTGCCCCTCACAGGGGTCCATCTGGCCCTCTGACTTCCTCCCCTCTGCGTCCCTAAGTTCCCTGTGTTCAGAGCATCCTCAGGGAAAAAAGCAAGTCCTGGACTCAGTCATCTCTCAGATCCCTTCTGTTCTTCCCGTTTGTCCTAGTAATTTCTTCCCATCTTGTCAGATACTTACTGCTTTTTCACAATTGATCTTGCTACTTGGTTTTAAATCTAACATTCTTAGGTGGTTTTAGGGGGCAAGTTGGCCTGACTGGCCTGGCCTGGCCCTGTGGGTCCCCTACTGATGGAGTCCCCTTATCTGGGCTGCCAGCTGCCGTGTGTCTCCAGAGGTGTCCTGCCCGACCTTCTGGTGAGGACAGCCTCTGACTTCCTGAAGGTGTCTCCATCCGACCTCTTCCTCTCAGATTATCTCGTGACCGGCAGCCTCTTCATTTGGGCGGCTTCCTCTCCCGGAATATTGGCTTAAGTCGCCGTGACAGATGGAAATCAGTGACTCAAAGACAAGCTGGAAGCTTGAAAGCCACGCTTCCTTCCAAGTTGAAAAATCACAGCCGCCCACATAGCCCAGGTTTCTGTGCTGGAAAGAGTGGGTTGGCCAAGTGTGAAATGACTTTGCTGGGGGAGAGGAAGGTTGGAGGAGCTCCTCTGGAGCTGGTGGCTTTGTCTGCGTACCTGTAAGGCTCTTGGCCCGGGATGGGCAGCCAAGTCCTTCTTGGGTGGGAGTCCACTGGGGAAGGTGGCTTGGTCCTTCTTGTTGTGGTGTCCTCTTATTCCTAACATGGACCCCCTTACTTCTCTGGGTGGAGAATTCAGAGTTCTGACAAAACCCTGATTGATATGACGTAACTGCACTATGCTTTGTTTTTCTTATGGAACACGAAATCCAGAGGATGATAGACATCCTCAAGAGCCCAATCCCATTTAAGTTCCAGCCCCCACCTTCCTCTTGTGTGACAGTCTACCTCATGGTCACACAATGGCTGCTTGGACCCCAGGCATTGAGTCCTCATTCCAAGCAGGAGAAAGGGGGGAAATAATGTCCATAAAAGGCAAAAAACGAAAACAAATCCCACATATACTAGCAGAGTCTGTGCCTTTTAGACACATTTCCCAGAAATTCCACCCAGAAAATTCCATTTAAATCTTAATGACCAGATCTTGGGCACATGTCACTTCTAGCTGCAAGGTCAGCCCAGGGAGGCAAGTGCTTTAGCATTTTTTTTAACTATCCAAAACAAATTGTGGTTCTACTAATAAAAAGGATGGAGAGAGTAGATGCTAGCCCAGCAACCATGGGGTCTGCCGCTGGCCTTTTTCTTACAATTCCCCCCCTCCTCCCCCTCCCCCTACACTATTGTATGAGTTTCCTGGGGCTTCTACATAACAAATGACCACAAACAGGGTAGCTGTAAACATCCAGAATTTATCCTTTCCCTGTCCTAAAGGCCAGCAGTCTGAAATCAAAGTGTTGGCAGGTTGAATCCTCCTGGAGGCGCTGAGGCAGAATCTGTTCCAGGCCTCTCTCCAGCTTCTCTTGGCTCCTGGCAGTCCTGGCTCCCTGGCGATCCTTGGCTTGTAGGCACTTCACTCAGATCTCTGTCTCCCTCCTCATGTGGCTTCTCCTTCTGTGTCTCTCTGAACTGTAAGGACGCTCATCATTGGATTTAGGACCCACCTCATCCAGATGACTTCACCCAGAGTCCTTAGCTTAGTTAACATCTGCGAAGACCCTGTTTCTGAATAAGGCCATGGTCACAGGTTCCCTCTGGGCGGGGCTTTGGGGCCACCATTCAACCCACCACCCCTGTCCATTCACCTAAACCGAGGGCACAAGCTCTTGACTCCTCAGGGCGCTGTGCAGAACCCGCAGTGAGGCGGGGGCTGCAGCCCTGCCTATGCAGGGGTGGGGCCATAGGCTGCAGCCTGTGAAGAAGCAGACCTAGGAAGCCGTCCTGCCGGATCCTTCCAGAGGAAGGCTTCCCGCACTGATTTCTATGAACACCACGCGGGGACTTGGCGTGCCTCTGGGACTCGATCCCCATGCCGGGCCCTTCTTCCTGTTGGCTGTTCCCCTGCAGGGTCTGGGCCGTCTGCTGAGGGTCAGTGCCCAAGTTTCCTGAGGTGCACCCAGCCTCTGGGCAGCCCAGAATCCAGGCTCCTGCTGGCTACCCTGAGGTTCTGAGGTACCCACTGGCTGGAGCATCCCTCGGGACTCCAGGGTCAGGGTACGGGGACAGCTGGCCTCCAGGCCTGGCCCTGCCTCCACCTGGCTCCTGTGGCTTCTCAGCAGATGCCTTCACCCTCTCTCCCCGAACTTCTACATCTGATGGTCTGTGCTTCCACCATCCCTAGGGCACCGTGGTTCACATGTGCTGACTGTAGACAAAAGTTGTTGGACTGTTCAGCCCAGAGCTCCTGGGAAGGACTGGTGAGAGCAGACCATCCCAAGATCCCAGTTCTGGGGGCCTCTCCACCCCCATGAGACTGCACTTCAGCAGGCAGGTCTCCACCCAGCTCTCTGCTGGGTCCCTTGCCCCATCCTGAGGATGTCAGGATGTCAGGCCTGGGGCAGAGGAGCGAGGAAGGGACCATCCAGGACATGAACGTCTGACGCTGTTAGAGCGGCTTCTTCCGTCCTGTGCGTCTCTCCACTGCTGCCGTGACAACTCGTGGGCTGCGAGTTGCTTAAAACCACACAGATATTTTCCTCTCACGGTTACAGAGGTCAGGAGCCTAAGATGGGTTTCCCTGGGCGTAGATCAGGGTGTGGGCAGGGCCACACTCTCTGAAGGCTCCAGGGGGCTCCTTCCTGCCTCTCCCAGCTTCTTGGCGGCCCAGGTGTCCCTTCCTTTGCGCCTTCATTGCCGGCCCAGGCTCCATGCCACAGGCCTCCTCTCTGTCAGATTTCCCTGCCCTCTCCTTTCAAGGACACTTATGATGGCATTTGGGGCCCTCCTGGGTAACCCATCTATCTCTCATCTCAAGGGTCATACCTTAATCCCCCCTGCAATGTCCCATATAAGGCAATGCATTCACACGTCTGGGGATTAAAACCTGATACCTTAGGAGACATTACTCAGCCCACCACACCCGTCCCAGCTAACTAACAGACATAGACTCTATTTGTTAACTTAATGTGATTTTTTTCCAAAATATGAATGAGTTGCTAATATTTAGAGATACGAACATGTACTGCTGCCTTCCCTCGGAAGTCTAGAAGATCTAGTGTTTTTGGACCCATTAGATCTGGAGCAGTGGCCGCTGTGCGTGGGGCGTGTGCACCCATTCACCCCATCCCCACCACTCCCTTTCGCCCTCTGACACATGCCAAGTGACAGTCCTATTTATCATTAACAGCCATTGTCACTTTTCTCAGGGCACAAGAGAAAGCATCTGGGAAACGGGATCCAAACTCCTCCTAGCTGCTCCCCCCTCCCCACCCCCGCCCCCACTATCCTGCCTCCAGCCCCAAGTCAGTCCCCGCTCCCCCGACATGGCCTGAATAGCATCTCACACCCATGCTCTGAGAGAGCCGTCTCCTCCTCCCTGTGGTGTCTTCCAAATTATCTCTTCTAATTAGAAAAGTGCGTTCCCTCAGGTCACAGGAAAGGAACTTCCAATGATTATTCCATAAAAGTAGAATTGCTGTGGGCCTTCAGCAGCCTTTCACATCCGTGTGCGATCTCTGCCAATTACAGCCGTGATGATGAATTTGAGAGGGGAGGGCCCTCTGGTCACCCCAATCCTCAAACGGAAGCCACTTTTCCTCTCGAAAGTCCAATCTCTGCCTCAGAAACCAAATGCGTTTCACTGAAAGTGTCACCTCGGGCTCTGGACAAGAGCACCGGAGCAGAGAGAGTTCTGGACGCACACTCCACCTGCAGGGGCGTGGTGGGACTTTGGATTTGAAAAGGGCCCACGAGTTGTGCCTGCCCTCTTGGAGCCCAACCTTGACCATTTGCTTCCTTTACCCCGGGACCCAACTCTGTTCCCTGCACCTGGGCTCCCAGTGATCTGGGCTCCTAGGAGAGCCACCCACCCACCAGGCCTCTGTGTTGGGGCCTCAGGCACCTGTTCTGCCTTGGTGAGTCCAGCTCCTGTCTACCTGGGCTGAGCTGGAGCATACCTGAGCAGGTTACCCACCTGGGCTAGAGCACAACTGAGTGGGCCATCTCCCTTTGTGTAGACAAAGATGGCCAGCACCCGGCACGGCTCTTGACATTTGAGATACATCATATATTTTTGATGAACAGATGAAGAAATAGATGGTACAACCACAAGATGAGATTTTATGTTTGCAGCCATATAAAGTTACACTTATGCAGAATTTTTAGTGACATAAGAAAATGCTTAAGATGTAGCGATAAGAACAGAACATGGACTTATATATACATCACGTGTATTTATTAAACTTGTTTGAAACTATTATATGTAAACTTATAAAAATAATATAGGGCACTAAAATATTGATATTGGTTTTCCTGGTGGAGTGACATCCTGGGTGATTCTGTGTGTATATGTTTTCAGAATTTTCCACAATAAGTATTTATGACTTTTTCAATCAGAAGAAATGCACTTTCTAATTAGAAAAGTAAAAACAGATACTGCTGACCACAGTATAAAGCACATCTAACCCTTTGGGGAAAGTAATTTGGCACCAAGATCCACAAAAATATTTTATCCTTGACCCAGTGGTTCAATTTCTGAAATAAGAACATGATCCTAAATATGTAAAATAAGTAAATGTATAAGCATAGAGGAACTGTTAAGTAAATGTTTAAATATCATGGTGGTTTAAAAGATGGCTATTAATTATAACTATTATTGACTCACATAAAACAGTGTGGGAGACACTGACAGTGACTTTATTCTTTTTCATATTTATTTATTCATGGGTCTTAGTTGCATTAACACGGGACCTTTCATGGCGGTGCACAGACTCTTCAGTTGTAGCACAAGTGCTCCAGAGCTCTCAGGCTTCAGTAAGTGCAGCATGTGGGCTTTGTTGCTCCAAGGCAACTAAGTTGCCTTGTGGAATCTTAGTTCCTGGGCCAGGGATCGAACCTACGTCCCCTGCATCAGCAGACCGATTCTTAACCAGTAGACCAACAGGGAAGTCCTGACAGTAACTTGAAGTGGCAGCAAAAGCAGGATGCAGCTTTGCCCCTTGTGCTCCCCTGACCCCTGTGCTCCCCTGGCCCCTCTGCAAGGGCGGTGCAGAAGCCGGGAGCCAGCGGGTGCCTGGGAAGCCTTGTTCATCCTGGCCTTCCTGCTGAGCTGGAGAAGCTTCCTGAACGCCAGCGGGCAGCTCATTTTCTGAGTGAGATGTGATGCCCCACTGGGCGTACAGAGAGCTTCTGCGGATCCCCTGACCAGGCTTGTATTCAATCTAGATGCTGTGACATGGCCGCACTGGTTATCCACCGTCACTTAGTTGGTCCTCAAGCTATGCTAACTGTGAGCGTTCCCACCACCATCCTTACCTCTAACCCCAGCTGAGAGGGGAAAGAGCTGGTATCCGCCCCATGGAGGGAGCCCTTTACCCTCTTGGAGGGGAATTATGCAGCCAGGAGCACCATGGACCAGCAGGTGTCTTTGACGCCTTCTGTCACTCATCCGCAGTGAGGGCCTGGTGTTCACCCCCACGCTGGTCACCAGCCTGGGCCAAGGGGCAGCCAGAGGCCCTGCACTAGTATACTGTCATGAGGGTTGGCTCCTTCCTGCCCAGGTGTAGTGTGGCTCCTTCTTTCTTGAGCCTGTAGTGATAGTTGTTCAGCCACTCAGTGGGGCCCGACTCTTTGAGACCCCATGGCCTGCAGCACACCAGGCTTCCCTGCCCTTCACCATCTCCCTGAGTTTGCTCAATTTCGTGTCTATTGAGTCGGTGATGCTATCCACCCATCTTGTCCTCTGTCGCTCCCTTCTCCTCCTGCCTTCAATCTTCCCCAGGATCAGGGTCTTTTCTAATGAGTCAGCTCTTTGCAACAGATGGCCAAAGTATTGGAGCTTCAGCTTCAACATCAGTCCTTCCGATGAATATTCAGGGTTGATTTCCTTTAGGATTGACTGGTTTGATCTCCTTGCGGTCCAAGGGACTCTCAAGAGTTTTCTCTAACACTACAGTTCAAAAGCATCAATTCTTTGGCACTCAGCCTTCTTTATGGTCCAGCTCTCACATCTATACATGACTACTGGAAAAACCATAGCTTTGACTATATGGACCTTTGTCGGCAAAGTAATGTCTCTACTTTTTAATATGCTGTCTAGGTTTGTCATAGCTTTTTGTCCAAGGAGCAAGTGTTTTTTATTCTCATGGCTTCAGTCACCATCTGCAGTGATTTTGGAATAGTAATAATTGTAATTAAAATGTCCCTGGTGTCAAAATGAAAAACGGATGATCTTTATGAGTCCTCTCTAAGACGCTTCTTTGAGATACTCAGAAGTTTAGAGCATGTGGCTAAGAGGCTGGGTGGCAAGGGAGAGCCTCGGGGCTCTCTGTGAAGTGGGCAGAATGAAAGCACTTTGCACAGAAAGGCCCTTGGGGGTAAAGGAGACAGATGTAGGCTGCACCTGTCATGGCCCGGCCACTGCAGCGACCTCCAGTCCCAGAAATGCAGAGAGGATGCTAGCTTTTGTTTGTCTTCTTTGTCGGATTGTCTGAAAAGTTGTCCAACAGAAGTTTCAAAGGCTGAGCTAATGAATGCAAATTTCCCATTGTTCTCAAAATCACAACTATTCAAGGATGAAATGAGAAGCTTGGGTCACCCTCCCCTGGAGGAGGAAGTAGAGGATTTCAAAACAGGAAAAACCACCCTTCCGCTCTCGTTGAGGAAGCCCAGCGCCTCTGATTCTGCACCTGCATGGGCACGGATCAGCCGGACGACAGGCTGAGCGCCTGTGGGATGTGACTGTTGCTCCACCCTGGCACGCCCAGTTCTTGGATCCGTGTCCCCGCGGGTGGGCTGAGGTTGCATCTGTGTGTAGATTTCCTGGTGCCACTCTGACAAGACTGCACAGACCCGATGGCCGAAGCAGCAGACGTTGCCCTCTCACGGTCCAGGAGGTCAGATACCTGAAATCAAGGTGTCAGCAGGGCTGAGATCCTTCTGAGCCTCCAGGGACAGATCTGTTGCAGAAAGGGGGACCCCTCCCATGGCCTGAGAGTGGGCTCTTGACTAACACTCGGATATGAATTGTCCAAGGAGACACATGTGCTGGCAAAGCAAGAGACTTTATTGGGAAGGGGCGCCTGGGCAGAGAGCAGGAGGGTCAGGGAACCCAAGAAGACTGTTCTGCCCTGTGGCTCTCAGGTTTTGTGGTGATGGGATTAGTTTCCAGGTTGTCTTTGGCCAATTATTCTGACTTAGGGTCTTTCCTGGTGATGTACGCGTCACTCAGCCAAGATAGATGCCAGTGAGAAGGATCCTGGGAGGTGTGGTGTCACCTTTTGACCCTTCCTGAACTCTTCTGGTTCAGTACAGTTCAGTTCAGTTCATTCACTCAGTCGTATCCGACTATTTGCAACCCCATGGACTGCAGCATACCAGGCTTCCCTGTCCTTCACCATCTCCCAGAGCTTGCCCGAACTCATGTCCGTCGAGTTGGTGATGCTATCCAACCATCTCATCCTCTGTCGTCCCCTTCTCCTCCTGCCTTCAATCTTTCCCTGCATCAGGGTCTTTTCCAATGAGTCATTCCTGGTGGGTGGTGGCTTATCAGTTCCATGTTCCTTACAGGATCTCCTGTCGTAAAATAACTCACGCAAACGGTTACTGTGATGCCTGGCCAGCATGGGCGGTTTCGGTCAGTGTTTCCCCTGAAAGACCCCTCCTCCCTCTCTCAGCTCCTGGCGGCCCCAGGTGTCCTGGGCTCATGGCCACATCACTGCTGTCACCACTTCTGCTCGCCATTGCCTCTGTGTGTGTCCCAAATTCCATCTTACATAAGGTCCTAGTCACTGGGGCCCCATTCAGGATGACCTCATCGTAACTACATCTGCAGAGACCCTCTATCCAAATAAGTTCGCACCTACGGGTCAGCAGGGTCAGGACCTTGGCGTGTCTTTAGGTGGGGGGGCATGTTTCAACCCCCAACCATCTGCAGAATCTGGTCTTTTGCTTTTTCAGGGGCCCTCAAACCAAGGACAATTAATTGGAACAGGAGCCCCCCAGAAGCAGGGTGGTAAGCAGGGGATCTGGCTGTCCCCCCACACCCACCCCTACCCCCTGTGCCGGTTACTTGGTGGACCTGGGAGTTGGGAGATCTGAGGAGGAAAACCCACTGCAGGTGTGACTCCAGAAGGCCTTGGCAGGCCCTCCCTGACCATAGGTTCAGGGAAATGTGGGCCTCAGATCCCACAGTAACGGCCGAGCCATCTTTAATCTTTACAATTTCTCTCTCTCTTCGTTTGCCCTCATTTCCTGGGGGATCAATCAATCCTGCCTCTGTAGAAGGAATTCTTTGTGAGAAAAGATGTGAGTCAACGCTAGGATGTGAGAAAAGAGGGGAGATGAGAGCTCCGGGAACCCTGCAGGGAAGCACCGATGTGCGTGACTTTCCTTCAAAGCGAAATCGGATCCATGGGTTTTCAATCAGGGGAGCTGTGACAGATGTCTCCTGCTCCAGAGAACTGTGATGAGGACTATCAGAGGTCCGAGGCTGGCGGGGCTTGCCTCCCTGAGCGGGTGCAGGGGTGCTCTGGAGGGCCAGCCTCTCAGAGCCCCTGCTGCCTCCCCTGGGTCGGCCATCAGCAGGGCCAAGAGGGGCCAGGACGAGGCCCAGAAGTTACCCACCCAGGACCCTGGCCTGGCTCTCAGCACCTCTAGAGCCCAGAAGCAGTGTCTGTACATTATTCCTGTCTGCAGTGCATCATGTACCCTTGAAAAGGTGAAAGGCCATGAGCCCCTGTTCCACACACGGCACAGGTCCTCCACGTGGGATCCCCAGCCAGCATCAGCATCCCTTGGGGGCTTCTCAAAGGTGTGAGCTCTCTGGCCCACCTGGACCTGCAGAATCAGATACTTTGAGTGGATCCCTGCAGCCTGTGTCCTCCGGGGGCGCTGCTCTGGATTGATACTGCTACTGCTACTGCTACTGCTAAGTCACTTCAGTCGTGTCCGACTCTGTGTGACCCCATAGACAGCAGCCCACCAGGCTCCCCCGTCCCTGGGATTCTCCAGGCAAGAACACTGGAGTGGGTTGCCATTTCCTTCTCCAATGCATGAAAGTGAAAGGTGAAAGTGAAGTCGCTCAGTCATGTCTGACTCTTAGCGACCCCACGGACTGCAGCCTACCAGGCTCCTCCATCCATGGGATTTTCCAGGCAAGAGTACTGGAGTGGGGTGCCATTGCCTTCTCCGCTAGATTGATAACTGCTATTCTAAGGGCAGCTGTTCCTCCCTCCTCCAGGGCTCAGTCTCAGGGGTGTGCACTCATGGAGCTGGCTTGCTGGTTCGCTGCCCACCCTAGCTGCCAGGCTCGGTCACTCCTTCTCCATTCACTCTACCAGCTCATGTTCACTCTACCAGCTCATGTTCCCTCCAGGCTGTTGGGGGATGAGCAAAGAAGAACGCAAGCAAGGCTCCTGGGGCTCTGGTTCCAACTGTGACCATGTCCAGCTGGTCCCATCAGCATGTCCACAGTAGAGGCTTAATTATTGTCAACTAGAAAAAAATGCACAACATGAGAGTTTCAAATTAAGTTTTATTTGGGGACAAAATGAGGACTGCAGCCTGGGAGACAGCACCTCTGATAGCTGTGAGAAAACTTTTCCAAAGGTAGGGGAGAAGAAAAGGCAGAGGAACCAGAGATCAAATTGTCAACATCCGCTGGATCATCAAAAAAGCAAGAGAGTTCCAGAAAAACATCTATTTCTGCTTTATTGACTATGCCAAAGCCTTTGACTGTGTGGATCACAATAAACTGTAGAAAATTCTGAAAGAGATGGGAATACTAGACCACCTGACTTGCCTCTTGAGAAATTTGCATGCAGGTCAGGAAGCAACAGTTAGAACTGGACATGGAACAACAGACTGGTTCCAAATAGGAAAAGGAGTACGTCAAGGCTGTATATTGTCACCCTGCTTATTTAACTTATATGCAGAGTACATCATGAGAAACATTGGGCTGGATGAAGCACAAGCTGGAATCAAGATTGCCGGGAGAAATATCAATAACCTCTGATATGCAGATGATACCACCCTTATGGCAGAAAGTGAAGAACTAAAGAGCCTCTTGATGAAAGTGAAAGAGGAGAGTGAAAAAGTTGGCTTAAAGCTCAACATTCAGAAAACTAAGATTATGCCATCTGGTCCCATCACTTCATGGCAAATAGATGGGGAAACAGTGGAAACACTGGCTGACTTTATTTTTTGGGGCTCCAAAACCACTGCAGATGGTGATTGCAGCCATGAAATTAAAAGACGCTTACTCCTTGGAAGGAAAGTTATGACCAACCTAGATAGCATATTAAAAAGCAGAGACATTACTTTGTCAACAAAGGTTTGTCTAGTCAAGGCTATGGTTTTTCCAGTAGTCATGTATAGATGTGCGAGTTGGACTATAGAAAGCTGAGTGCTGAAGAATTGATGCTTTTGAACTGTGGTGTTGGAGAAGACTCTTGAGAGTCCCTTGGTCTGCAAGGAGATCCAACCAGTCCATCCTAAGGGAGATCAGTCCTGGGTGTTCATTGGAGGGACTGATGTTGAAGCTGAAACTCCAATACTTTGGCCATCTGATGCAAAGAACTGACTCATTTGAAAAGACCCTGATGCTGGGAGGGATTGGGGGCATGAGGAGAAGGGGATGGCAGAGGATGAGATGGTTGGATGGCATCACTGACTCAATGGACAAGAGTTTGGGTAAACTCTGGGGGTTGGTGATGGACAGGGAGGCCTGAATGTTGTGGTTCATGGGGTCGCAAAGAGTTGGACACAACTGAGCGACTGAACTGAAACTGAAACATATATATGATTTTGGTGAAGGGGGAATACATGCTACCAAGCACATATTTTTCCAGAAAGTTTCTGCTGGTCTCATGAAGTTTCTTTCTGGTCATGAGAAACAGTCGTCACCATGAAGGATCTTAATGCTTTTCAAGATATGAGGAGATACAAGAATTTGGCTCATAAAATCAGCTCCTGAGAATATCTAAGTATCTGAAGACCTGTCCTCCCAGTTCTCCCCTCACTCAAGCACAGAGTGCCTCGTCTCTGCTCTGCACCCTGAACTCCTTTCAGGGGTGTTGAAGGTCAGCAGCTGCAGCAGCACATGACTCAATCCTTGTAGAGGTAGCTGGCAAGTGCCAACTTGTAGCTGACAATATCGAAGGGCAGCCCTGCCCTGATATTCACAGATTCTGCATTTGTGAACCCACTTGCTCAGTAAACTTTATTTATAACCCTCAAATCAACACGCATGGTGCTTTTGTGGTCATTTGTGGATGTGGGCACCTGGCAGATGGCTGATTCAGGGAGTAAAGACATGGAGGGTTTTCTGAGAGGGGGGACCCTCACAGCAGGGATTTCCTTGAATCCTGCACCCCAGGCACCTTGGTCTAGTCCCAGCCCTGCTGTGAGGAGAATCTGTGAGAGGAACCTGGACCCCATTCCGTAGGCAGGGGTTCGGAAGCTCTGGAGAGGCAGCAGCACATAGCAGCGAAGCACCTTCCTATGGTGCCACATTGCCTGCCTGCAGATGCAGGTTCTGGTGCTTGCAAACTATATGACCTTGAGCAGGTCACTTGACCTCTCTGTGCCTCAGTTAACTCATCTGCAAAATGGGGTGAATTATAGCCCTACCTCACAGGGGTGTTGTGGGAAATGAATGTGCTCGTATCTAAAAGATACATGCTACCTGACTGTTACTGTTATTGTCTTTATGTTTGTTGTTGTTTAGTCACTAAACCATGTCCGACTCTTTTGCAACCCCATGAACTGTAGCCCACCAGCCTCTTCTGTCTATGGGATTTCCCAAGCAAGAATATTGGACAAGTGTGTGTTAGTTGCTCAATCGTGTCCGACTCTTTGCAACCCCATGGACTGTAGCTCACTAGGCTCCTCTGTCCATGGGATTCTCCAGGCAAGTTACTGGAGTGGTTGCCATTCCCTCCTCCAGGGGATCTTCCCAACCCAGAGATCAAACTTGGGTGTTTTGCATTGCAGGCAGATACTTTACCAACTGAGCCACCAGGAAAGCCCAAGAATATTGGAACAGGTTGCCATTTCCTTCTACTTTCACCCTATAATGCTGTACAGAAAGCCAAGATGCAGGGACTTCCCTGGAGGTCCAGTGGTTAAGAATCCACCTTCCACTGCCGGGGACGTGGGTTCAATCTCTGATCGGGGAACTAACGTCCCACGTGCCTTGTGGCAACTAAGCCCCCGCACCATGACTAGAAAGAAGCCCTCTAGATGAAATGAAAGATCCCATGTGCCACAACAAAGACCTGACACAGCCAAATAAACAAATATTTTTTTTAAAAATAAAGTCAAGATGCAAACCAAAAAAAAAAGATGCAAACCAAAATATGCATACTTGGGGGAAATTAACAGAATGTCAAAAAAAAGCCATCAATACTGTCTTGACATTTGAAAATTCTTCACTAGGTGCATGGGTGCAGTTACTGATAGAATTCCACTTTGGTCCTCATGGACCCACATTGCCTGGCTCCACAGAGAATGGTATTTACATCATCACCACGTGGCAAATGTGGCCTCCTCTCTCATTTTAGAATCAATGCATGGACCAATCTGCAGAAAGCTTGATTGTAGTTACAGAGCAAAATGTAGATGTTACAAACGGTCTTTTTTTAAAAAAAAAAAAAATTTATTTGGCTGCACTGGGCCTTGGTTGCTGCATGGGGGATCTAGTTCCCTGACCAGGGACCAAACCCAGGCCCCCTGCATTGGAAGTGTGGAGTCTTAGCCACTGGACCATCAGGGAAGCCCTCAAATGATCTTTGACACCATCAAAGTGACGTCAAAGCTAAATGGAAGATGCAGAGAGAAGTATGTTAAGGTCTTTTCTGTTTTTTGCAATTCAACATTTTATGTTTTTATTTTTATTGTGGTCAGAACATTGAACATGAGATCTGCCTTCTTAACACATTAAAAAAATTTTTTTTAACTGGAGTGTGGTTGAATACAAAGCTGTGTTGGTTTCAGGTGTACAGCCAAGTGAATCATTAACACATTTTTAAGTGCGCAAGGCAGTATTGCTAACTAGGCACAGTGTTCTGCAGTAGACCTCCAAGTTGGTTCAGATATATATGTATCCCTGAAACAAATATATGTACACCGAAACTTCATATCATTGAACAGCAACCCTGGGAGTATGCTAATTTCTCATCTAACCTGGTAGGGAGTCCATAGACAGCAGCTAAAGTTGATATTTCCTGAAACAGATCCTTAAGTGTTCCTTTTAAGGTCACAAAAGTAACCATGAGAATAACTAAAAATAATAACATAGCTAAGAAAAATCAAGGGAGGGAGGAAGGGGGACAAGGATGTAGGCAGTAGGACTACATCCTCATCTTTCATGCCAGGAAGGCAAGGGAAATTGTCTCAGGCTGACAGAGCAAGAACTAAACCCATAAAATTATTATTTGTGCCGGCAGTGGACAAAAGGAGAAAGCCTAAAACCGGAAGAAAATTATTTCCTTTGAAGAGAGGGAGACAGCGCAGGAAACGTTAAGTCCTTGTTTTATAACTTTCTGGATGGTTTGAATTTTTCAGTGTGTGCTTTCTGCTTTTGCAAGCGGAAACTGGTGTGAAGGAGTCTGGTTGCCGCTGTCAGGGCCTGACTACAGCGGGTCAGGGTCAGCGGGCCCAGGCCCCCCGCTGGCCTCCCTACACACAGTCTCTGGCCCCCATGAGCCGTGAGACTTTCTCTTTAGGTCTGGAAGTACATGTGCCCATGGGAGACATCTATTTACAGATCTTTCAAAGAAAACTGCAAGTATAGTACAGACGTTTAAAAACAGCATGATTATATATATTTTGCAGTATTAAAATAACTGGAAGTGATTTGCGTCATGTGATTTTTCAATTTTACATCCAACAAGTATCCTTCAGTTCAGCATAGATACCAATGCTACATTTGTCATTTAAAATGGAATATTCTGGATCATGGGAGGTCCCTGGAGCCTGTGGCCATGACTCTGGTGAGCACAGGAGCCCCTTGGGTGTATGGAGGAGGGAGGTCAACCCCCCACATTCCTGCCCTCACTGGGAAGTGTTAAAAGATAAACTGAGGCAGATCACAAATCTTCAGATTAACCCATGGCAGATGCATGGTGATGTATGGCAAATCCAATACAATATTATAAAGTAAAAAAAATAATAATTTAAAAAAAATACAAAGCAATTAAAAAAACCCAAAAAAACAAATCTTAAGATTATATTTGGGCTGGGGAATTCCCTGTTGGTCCAGTGGTTAGGACTCCATGCTTCCACTGCAAAGGGTGCCAGTTTGGTCCCTGGTTGGGGAACTAAGATCCTGAATGCCACTAGACCAAAAAAAAAAAAAAAAAAAATAGAAAGAAAGATCATGTTTGGACAAAAATTGACTGGAATGGGACAACCTCCAACAGGAAGTGGTAGAGTGCCCCACCCTCAGGAGCTGGAGCAAGTATAGAGAAAAAAATGTAGAAACAAAGGAGGTTGTTGATTGGTAGGGCTTAAAGCCCAGCTTTGTGTAGTTAGCTGTGATTGGCTGTGTGTGATTGGGATTTCCATTTCCTAACCTTGAGGTATTCACAGGCTTAGGTTTGGGTTTACTTGCATAGGTATCATGCATTAGACCCCCCAGCCAAGTGGACTTCTTGCTTAATTAATTTAAAACCTTAAGGAGGGAGTGGGTATCACAAGGGAAGAGCCTGATATCCAGTGTGGAGCAGCATGTGACATCAGTGTTAGATATTTCTCAGGTTGGCAGTTCTAGTGGCCTGAACTAAGACCAGAAACTTCTCTGTGAAAGCTAATAAATGCATTTCCAGGATGGGAGTTCACTTCAACCCTTTCTGTCTTAAGCTTCTGCTCCCAGGACCTCACTCTCAAAGCCAAGATGCCCCACAGTCGTCCATCCCAGAGAGAGCACGGTGTGTGGTCCTTGCTGGTGGGCACTGCTCTGGTCCCTGATTCCCCCTGGGATGATGTCTCCTCTCCTGGCACAAGTGACCAAATAGAACATTCCAGAAGACCGCTCCCCTGACTTGTCCTTCTCAGGCACTCACAGGTCCTTGGCTCCAGTAAGCAGAGGAGACCCTTGGGCATGTGGAGGACGGAGGTCAGCCCTCTCCCAATCCCTGCTCTGGTCACCCCAGGAGGGTTCCTTTTCAGCAAGTGCCACCCTCGTCCTGGAGGTCTCCTGGTGTCACCAGAGAGTAGCTTCATCTGTTCTTGAACTTTTGTAATTTCAACTTTTAAAAAATGCACAGCAAGAGAGTTGCAAGTTAGGTTTTTATTTGAGGCAGAATGAGGACTGCGACCCAGATAGAGCACCTCAGATACTTCTGAGAAACTGCTCCAAGGAAGTAGTGGGGAAAGACAGTATATATGTGATTTTGGTGAAGGGGGAATACAGGAAGTCAAGCACTAATTTTTTTTTTTTTGTAGGAAGTTTCTGCTTATCTCATGAAGTTTCTGCTAGTCCCAAGAAACAGTCACCACCATGAAGGATTTTAGTGCTTTTCTAGATATGAGGAGATATAAGAGTTGGGCTCATAAGATCAGCTCCTGAGAATATCTATCTGAAGACCTGTCCTGCTGGTTTTCCCAGAGCCCAGAGTGTTGAGGTGGTCTAAACACAGATTGGAAAAGAAATTCCAGACACAGAGCATTTCAGAAGGGAGTGAGTTTATTAAGAATAAAGAGCAGAGATAATGTGGGTGCTGTGAGTGTAGTGGGCCAACCTCCTGACAGACCTCGGAGAGTCGACAGCTTTCATGAGTTAATAGCCAAATTTTATAGCCTCAAGACAAATAAAATGCCTGCTGGAAGGTTGGCATCAGGTGATTGGCTAGGGTGCTGTAGGATGGGTAACAGGATGAGCACTTTTGCCTAACTTGGAGTCAGGAAGCCTGCTGGCGGTGATCAGAGGGGCTTTTGGCAAATTACAAAGGGGGTTCAGGCAGTTCCAGAGAGGACCTTGTTTCTGGGCTTTGCTTATATGGTCTTGGGGCAGGACTCAACAGAGTGCCTTGTTTCTGCTCTCCACCCTGAACTCCCTCAGGGGGTGTGGAAGGTCGGCAGCTACAGCAGCACGTGACTTAATCCTTGTAGAGGTAGATGGCAAGTGCCGATCTCTTCAGTTCAGTTCAGTCTCTCAGTCGTGTCCGACTCTTTGCGACCCCGTGAATTGCAGTACACCAGGCCTCCCTGTCTATCACCAACTCCCGGAGTTCACTAAGACTCACGTCCATCGAGTCAGTGATGCCATCCAGCCATCTCATCCTCTGTCGTCCCCTTCTCCTCCTGCCCCCAATCCCTCCCAGCATCAGAGTCTTTTCCAATGAGTCAACTCTTCGCATCAGGTGGCCAAAGTACTGGAGTTTCGGCTTTAGCATCATTCCTTCCAAAGAACACCCAGGACTGATCTCCTTCAGAATGGACTGGTTGGATCTCCTTGCAGTCCAAGGGACTCTCAAGAGTCTTCTCCAACACCACAGTTCAAAAGCATCAATTCTTCGGCGCTCAGCTTTCTTCACAGTCCAACTCTCACATCCACACATGACTACTGGAAAACCATAGCCAATCTGTAGTTGATGGTAAATAGAATTGTACTTATGTTTTCCTCTGTGCCTTGGGAGGCTTCTTGCTCAACAATACTTTTGAGACTCATCCAGGTTGTTGCATATTTGGTAGTTCCTTCCTTTCCATCCCAAAGTAGCGTTGCATTGTGTGGATGTGCAATTAGTTGGAATTATGAAGATCAACAATATTAAGGATTGGGAGCAGCTGCTTTACATTTTTAAAGTTCACTTATTTTTACTTGACATTAAAAAAACCCAATAGCGTTTGCTTCTTCGAACAGTTTTGGGTTTGCAGAAACACTGAGTAGAAAGTACAGAGAGTTGCCATGTAGCCCCTCCCCGACTCAGTTTACCCTGTTATTCACACCTTGCATCAATGTGGTACATTTGTTAAGATTAATGAGCCTACACTGACTCATCCTAATTACTCAAAGTCCATAATTTACATGAGGGTTCACTCTTGGTGTCCTACTTGCTCTGGGTTTGAACAAATGTATGTTAACATGTATCCATCATCATAGACAGTTTCACTGCCCTAAAAATTCTCTGTGTTCTGTCTGTTCATTCCTACCCTGAAACCTTGGCACTGGTCCCTATACTGTTCCCATAGCTTTGCCTTCCTGCAATGTCCTATAGTTGGAATTCTGCAATACGTGAGAAATTGGCTATGCTTGCATCCAAAAGAAAGGGGCTGTCAGGGCGAGGTGGGGAGGAGGGTGGGGGAGGGACACGGTAGGACCTGGAACCTGCCTGACCCCTTCTTTTCTCCCACCAGGTCTTGCCAAGCCCATTGGTCTGGTGGAGGGGCCAGGAGGCCTGGGCCAGGGTGGCATGGCGGCCACACTGCGGGATGACAGCCAGGAGACGGAAGGCAAGTTCGAGGAATACGGGTACAATGCACAGCTCAGCGACCGCATCTCCCTGGACCGTACCATCCCGGACTACAGGCCCAAAAAGTGAGTACGTGGCCTCTCCCACAGGCACCTCCAAGCAGCACCCCTGCAGGCCCGGGCTCCTGGCACCCAGACATTTACAGGGCAGAGCGGAGGGAAGGGCGCCCTGACTGGCAGGGCCCTCCCCATCTGCCTTCTCCGGGTTCTCTGCCCCCTGTGCCCTGGGTGTCCTCTGCGGGTGCCTACCACAGGACTGAGTCTGGACCTGCCCAAGAGGCTGGGCCTCACCAGCTGATGCTCCAGCTGATGCTTTAGATGGCACAAGTGACAAGTGACACAAGCTTGAAGCATCGGGCTCTGCCAAGTACATTTGTCCTCCCTGCTTTTGGTCCAGGAACTGCGACGGTGGGTGGAGAGTCTGCCTGAAACTAGCCTTGCCTATGTCTAAAAGATATTCCCATGTCTGTCAGTTGCCGCTAAACCCCAGGCCCACTGATCCCCAAAACCACAGCAGTTGAGTCAGAAAAGTCAGACCCACCGATGGCTGTGGCCTTGCCTTCCGTTCCCTTGACTGATTCCTGGTCTCAGACCACTGCATCCTATATTAAAGTTCACTAGGTCCTTTGGCAGAGGTGAGATTGGAACAAAATGCCATACTGAATGGACCTCATTGCTTTAATAAATCACCCAAGCAGGGTGCCTGGGCACTGGGCATGAATGAAGAGTTTGGCCAGACTCCTTGCTGTGGCTCCAGCCACAGCTGGGAATCTAGAACAAGCAAAACACTTTCAGCCACACCTTTCCAGCAGAGATCGGAGTTTAGGCCTAGGCTGGGCTGAGTAGCTGTGTAGTCAGAGTTGATACTGTGGGTCCTGAGTTGGTGACAGGTCATGCCTTGGCCTCTGAAGCAGTCTTTCAGGAAAGGCAGATGGGGGATGGGAGTGTGTCTACTTTTAGCTCCTGTCTTGGTTTACCTCTCTTCCTGCTGTGGCCTCTGAGACAGGACTCTGGTTTATAAAGTGGTCCCAGAAACTCTTCCCAGATGGCTCAGTGGTAAAGAATCTGCCTGCCAATGCAGGAAATGCAGGAGACATGAGTTTTATCTCTGGGTCAGGAAGATCCCCTGGAGAAGGAAATAACAATCCACTCCAGTATTCTTGCCTGGGAAATCCCTTGGACAGAAGAGCCTAGCAGGCAACATTCCATCGGTTTGCAGAGTCTGATGACAGCAGCTGAGCACAAACACACACCCAGAAGTCCTGGGAGGGAATGGGAAGGCTGACGGGAAGGGCTGGACCCTGAGAGGGTGCATCATTGTTGTGGGTTCAGGCGGACGGTGGCAGATCAGTTCCACTGGGGATGGGTGCAGCTATGGAGTTGGCCTCGGGGTTACCCCAGCCTAGGGAGGACCGGGGAGCGGTTCTCCCAGACTCTTCATTCATCCAAACTTGAGGATTTGCTGCAGGGGCAGTGAGGTGAGATGCCCAGAGACCAATTTCCTGGTGCGGGGCAGGGCTGGTGTGCCCACGCGGCTGCAACAGGGAGTGCTGGGGCCTGGGACCTGGTAACCAGCCTGTCTGCCCCATTCTGATTCTATGTCCTCGCCCCACCCTGTCCCTTAGATGTGCTGGTATGTTCCCTGGACAGCTTGGAGCCACACGGTGGGAGGTTAGGCTCCCTTGTGACTCCATCCCAAGAAATTACCTTTCTGTCCCCGTTACAGTCAGAGAGCCTAGAGCGGGTGGCTCCCACCTGCTCCACCACGCGCTGCAGGTGACCGTGCTATTCTATTTTCATCACATTTATTTTCATGGTAACCACTGAAATAGCACAAGTAGTGCCTCTTTCCATTTGCAGGGATGACATAAAGGTCCCCTTTTGAATAAAAAGTGCATTTAGGTGTAAAAAGCCCAATTTGGAGAAATATCCTAAGTAAGAAAGAAGGCAGGGGGTGCCGAGATTGACAGCAGACAGGCATGGACCTGAACGAGTCAGGTTTGGGAAACGCCAGTCTGTGCTCTGAGGGTGCGTGAGCGCGTGCATGTGCTCGCATAAGAACTTATGTGAGTGCGCCCGTGTTCCAATGTGCGTCGAATTCTGAAAGCCACCCCCACCCCCGCCACCCTTCAACTGTGTCCTGACTTTTGGAGAATGACCCCAGTTATCCAGCCAGCAGAGTCAGCACAGCTGCTGGAATTTAGCACCATTCTTGGCTCTGAGCCCCTGGGCAGCCATGGTGTCATTTGGAGGACCCCAAAAGGCAGCTTCAATAACTCACTAAAGGCTCGCAGGGCTCAGCAGAGCTGTTACACATGGGGTGCAGCTTGTTGTCGCTGAAGGACAACAGGAAGGCGTCCCAGATGCCCCTCAGAGCCATGGGGCTCACGGGGACAGTGCCAGATTCTCTCCGCAGTCAGGTGTTAGCGCACGGGGATGTATTGCCATCAGGGGCACCCTTGAGCCTTAGTGTCTGGGTTTTTACTGGCTGACCTCAGTCTCCAAGCTCCTGCAGAGGTCCAGTGGAGGCCCCACATGAACTCGCTTGCAGCAAAGATTATCCTGCAAGGCTCCAGGCTTCTCATCAAGCAGGATGTTCCAAGGGCTCAGAGGTCACCTCCCAGGAGGTACAGAGCCTAGACAAGCCAGACTCCCTCCTGTGACCTCTCCCCATGCACGTGGTCCTAGTGGGGACACCTCAGCTGACTTGGCTCAGAGGTGGTGCCATGCTCCACCTCCCTGTGTCACATGGCATATCGGGTCACAGGACCCCGTCCCTGTGACTCCAGGAGACTTGCAGCCACTGGACGTGGGTCAGAGACAGTAGGAGAGTGTTCCTTCCCCTGCTGCATCTCTTCCTTTACCTCATAGCATTCGTTGTCATGCCTGAAGAAAGCCCTTTCTTACCCTGTTTCCCAGTTACCACATCCTTTCTGTGGTTCTGTGGAACCTTCTAGAACCCTTCCACGCTGCCTCTGTATGGCTGTTCCCCTTGCCCAATAGGCATCGGGCTTGTTTCCAGTCACAAAGAAGTTACGGCGGTGCTGAAGCCTCTGTGATCCTCTGATTCCCCCAGGCCTGCTTTCCAAGTGGTCCCAGCCCTCAGGGCTCAGAGTGACTGGACCTCTTGCATTCCAGACCCCCCAGCCCTGGGCCAAGGGCAGAGGTCTCCCAATGGTCTTGCTACCTCTCCAAACAGCAGAGCAGTGGCAGTTATAGAACAGATGAGAATCTGCCTGTAACAGACTTGCTCTTTACCTCCTCCAAATCCACTTCTCTTTCTTTGGGTAGTAGCTCCGAGTTCAATGCGGGGACCAATGGAAACCTCCCACTTCTGCTGGAGTTGGTCACATGACCCAGGGCTAAGCCAATCAGAGCTTATGGTCAACTAGCCACAGTGATTGGATCAGGAAGATCACATGGTCTACAGCAGTTGAGAATGCGTCTTGGAATTACTTGAGGCCATGAGGAAAAGCCAAGCTTTTACCCCCCAAAGTAAAACTGCAAGTTTAGGAGCCTGGGGAGCTACACCGTCTTATCAACAGGAAGAGCTTGAGCTCCCAGGGCTCACCTGCGAAACCCAATAAAAAGTCCAGTGCAGGGTAAGGCAGAGCTGGGAGGTGGAGAGGAACTGGGTTCTAGTGTCATGCTATGAGCACCTGGATCCAGCTGTCCCTGAATCCACTTGCAATAAATTACCAATAAATGAAAAAATAAATCCTCTAGACTCTGCAGTAAATTAGAATATGCACACATTCATTGTTGTTTTAGTTACTAAGTCACGTCCAAGTCTTTGCAACCCCAGGCTCCTCTGTCCTTCTCTGGGGACAGGAGCTTCTGTCCCCAGGCTCCTCCTGGGATTTCCCAGGCAAGAATACTGGAGTGGGTTGCCATTTCCCTCTCTAGGGTGGTCTTCCTGGTGCAGAGATGGAATCCATGTCTCCTGCTTGGCAGGTGGATTCTTTACACCTACATGTGTATATTTAAATTTTTTGCTCAAGCAAATTTGCATTGGCCTTTCTGATTTTTAAGTGGAAAGTGCTCCACCTGATGTGTGTGGTGTGTCACTGCACACCCTCCTGTCCTTGGAAGCACCTCCCGGGTCTTGCTGGGCCTGGGATCTGCTCGAGCAGCAAGAGCAATTCTGACTTTCCCTTTGAGGATTCAGACCCGCCCTCCCCTCACAGAGCAGGCGGGCCACCTGTGAGGAACCTCAGTCTGCCAGAATAAAAACTGACAGAGCGATCAATCCCAGTTGTCATTCTCATATTACAAAAGAAGACATCAGGGCGAACTTTGAAAGAGCTGACATTTACAATCCACCTTAATTGATAGAAACCTGATTTACACAAACTCTGATCTGCAGGGGCAGAGCTCTCTGCCTCCCTGAATTAGAGAATGTGGATTATATTTAGTTACTTGTTTGTTTATATACAAATTCTTCCCTCAAAAAAGAAATGAGAAGTCTTTGGCACCAGGCGCCCCTATCCCCATGGGCAATGTGGCTGGGGAACTAGAAATAAAAGGAGGCCTTCCCATTCCCCTCCCCATGCCTCTCCTTCATGTCCCTCCCCCATACCCTTCCACCTCTCCCCTCCTGCCCCATATGCTCTACCCTGGGCCTCTCTCGAGCTTATTGCCTCCACTCAGCCCAGAGCTTCCCTCTATGCTCAGCGGACTGCATCCAGGGGAGTATTCAAGGCATCATGAAAGCATTGCATAAAACATGGGCCCCAGTTTGCTGAGTTGGTAAGACTTAAAATCCAATTTAAAATGACTTAAGGAAAAAAAAAAAGGAATTTATTGGCTCAGGCACTGAACTGTAGGCTTTCAGGTGTGGCTTGATCTAGGGGATGCTGCTGTTAGCCATCAGCTCTGCTTGCCTTTAAGTCGGCCCCAGGATCAGTCGGGATCCTGGAAGGAAACTGATGGCATCCTCAGGTGGGATGTAGGCAGAATCTAGGAAACCCACGAGGGATGTTGAGGCATCAGAGAGTACAGCAATAAGTGCTCAATAAAATGCAGTATTCTTGTGCCTTATGTTCTGCAGTGGGGTGGGGGAGTGTCAGAAAATCTTTTCTGAAAAAGGCCATGTGTTAAAAATAAAACAAACCCCTCACTGTTTACTCTCACAATGATACCACACTCACAAGAATTATGGTATCAGATGTGTAAGTTTTCCCACGCTGACCAATTCTCTGACACCAGCTGCATGTCCTACAGTTCGATTCTGTTCTGACACCATCTGCTTGCAGTCAGTGTTATACCCCACAGGTGAAACTCAGATATGAATCTCAAATCTAGGCTGCCCCTGGCACTTCTGACCCCTCCTTGGCTTCAGACACTTGCTCACAGAACTCAGGCAAACACCTCTGTTTACTGGCCTCTTCTGTAATAAAGATATGATAAAGGTCACAGAGGGACAGCCAGATGGGGAGTGCCCAGGGACATCTGGGAGGGTCCCAAGCACAGGAGATTCCCCTGGAGGAGTACCCACCCTCCTGGCTTCCCAGGCACTCGTCGTAAAGAACCTGCCTCCAATGCAGGCAGATGTAGGAGACGCAGGTTTGATCCTTGGGTCTGGAAGATTCTCTGGAGGAGGGCATGGCAACCCACTGCAGTATTCTTGCCTGGAGAATCCCGTGGACAGAGAAGTTTGGCAGGCTACAGTCCATGGGGTCACAAAGAGTCAGACATGACTGAAGTGACTTAGCATGCAACCTCTTGGCACGGGTTATTTGGGAACCCAGAAACTCTGAATCACCTACTTTAGAGACTTTTATAAATGCTTCATCACATAGGCATGGTCCATTTTTAGCTTCACTTTTAGCCCCTTCCTCCCTGGAGGGTGGAGATGGGGGTGAGTGTTCTAACTTCTAATCATGGTTTGGTCCTTCTGGTGACCGGTCCCCAAGCAGGACCCAACCCAGAATCACCTCATTAGAACAAAACTTCTTCCCTAAACCCAGGAGCTTTCAAGGCACTCAGGAGCTCAGTGTAGGCACTCTGACTTCGCCCATCACCCTGGAGGTTCCAAGGGTGTCGCCCTGTGTCAGGAGATGGGGGCAGAGACCAGTATGTATTTCTCATAATTTCATGAGGCAGAGAGTAAATGTTTCAGGCTTTTGGGAAGGGTTGAGAGCAGCCACAGTTGATACGTAAGTGAATGGGCTTGGCTATGGCCCCACAAAACTATTTACACCATCAGGAAGCAGCCTGTGTCTGGCAAATTTTCCCGGTCTTACCTTCTCACATCACCCGGTTGACATATCACATTTTTCAAAGGTGGATTCAAAATCCTTCTCTGGAGCCCTGCCCTGCCTTCATCAAGAGATGCAGAGAGTGTCCCTCTGCTTGCAATCGGGTGGGCCTGTAATGCTGGTCATCCCACTGAGGAGGACGGAGGGGAGGCAGTAGGGCTTCGGGGGTCCCCAGCCAGCCAGCCACAGCCCCTGGCACATGAGCTGTCATGTGAGGAAACCTCAGCATGTTCTGTCAGAGTGTCCACCTGGCCAGGCTCTGAGAGCCAGGCTCAGAGACACGCCAGCCAGCGCGCCTGCCCCCGGCCCTACCCAACAGCCCAGCCTGCAGTACCTGACCTGATATCGCCAGCTGAGGCTTCTAGGGGCCACGACAGGGACTCAGAGGATGATGTGATGCGCTAAGGATGCCTGGCGCCCGAGGGAGGACGTCCCAGCCTGGCCCTGCAGCGAGGCTGATACGGGGCTTGCGAGGCTGACAGTGGCAGCTGATGTGTCATTGTCATGGCCATGCCTGGTGCTTTTGAGGCCCTCAGCAAACGTCCATGGAGGATTAAATGAGCAAATGCACAAATGCAAGCTCGGTCTATGCCCGTTGGAAACTTTCAGAGTTTGGTTTCCTGAGCAACCTTTAGCTCCTGGAGCCCATCCATCCAATCAGAAACTTCCCTACTGACTGGTTCTGGCAGGTGTGGTCCTCAGAATCTCACATGAAGGTAGGAGCGTGTGCATGTCTGCACTGGGCCTGCACACATGTGTGGATGTGTGCTAATCCCAGCTGGCAACCCCTTCCACTCTCAAACCAAAGTTCTCGCTACCTTTCTCCATTAGGTACACTATCGATTTCCCTTTGTCTGGAGGTAGATAGGTTTTCTAATTAAGCAGCAGCTTTAATTATGCCACAAAGCACATAGCATAGATCTTGATTATTAAGACTGGGCCTCGGATAATGGAAGGAAAACTGGCAAACCCAAATTAAACAGCATCATAAAAATGAATGGCCTCATCTGAGACCCCATCCTGCCCCCGGTTAGGTGCTGGCGAAGACTTAGTGCCTGTTAATCGTCTCCGCTGCGCACGGCTTGGCTGTCAAGTGTAATAAGTGCAGATTTAGTGGATGGTGACTGTGAGGCACTGGAGGCAGGCCCCGCATGCCGATCCGACTCCACGCAGCGGCTCCGACACTGCTGCTGGCGGGCTGAGGGTCTGCGAGTGGAGGCGTGTCCCAGATGGATGGGATGGGATGGAAAGTGTGGGGTTGTCATGGAAACATGCCAGTTTCTTTCCTCTGGTTTCTTTCCTCCTCGGGTGGAACTGCTGCAGCCAGTTGACCCTCTTCCCCTCCCACCAGCTCCCAGAGCCCCCGGAGCCTCATCTGTGCTCAGGGAAAGAGGGGTCTACGGAGGGTGGGGACCCAGCAGGTGAGCCTGCTTCTCAGCGTGGGATGGTCACTGCTGGGAACAGACCCCCACCCTCTTGCTCTCCTGCTGACTGGGCTCTTCCTTGGAGCCAGCTGGTCCCCTGGTAGCAGGTCCAAGGCTTTATTAGTTTCAGGAGACAGGAGAAGCAGGGGCCACCTGCCCTGTGGCTCCATCTCAGCTGCGGATGTGCTGGATGGCGGAACAGGGCCCAGTCAATGTGGGGCTGGATGAACAAACACCTGGGGTCCCATGTTTCCCTTCCCTTCCACCGTCCTCCCCATGGGCTCACCAAGCATCCTCAGAGGCCCTGCTGGGGCTTCTGGAGCAACAGAATGAAGACATCGGTGCTGGGCTGGACTCCTGCATGTGAAGGGCCATTGGCCTCTGGCCCAGCGACCTCAGGGGCTGTCTGAGGGAGGGCCTGGAGGGACCGGAGGTCATAGGCCCTGAAGATGGCGCACTTGGGCCCTGATGGACCTTGCTGTCCAGGCAGAGGCACTCCAGGAGGCCCAGGGCTCCTCTGTAGCATTGCACCCAGGGATTTGCGGCCTGGCCACTGGTGGAGTCCACTCGTTTTCCTGGGTGTGGGCAGGCCTCAGGGCACCTGGATAGCGACCATGCCCTTCAGCCCACAATTCCAAGTGTGACTATCCCATCGGGCCTCTTATGAGGGGGATGTGGGAGGGGTCTTTCTGTGCACGGCCCAACATTCTGTTTCTGACTGGCTTTGCTCTGAGCTCTGAAGGTGTGTGTGCTCAGATCTCCTCAAATATGTGGTGTCAAGATTGTGCATCGCAGCCCATGTGTCTCTCTGAGGGTTCATGTAAGTCTCCCTGCAGCTGCTTACTGCATGCACTTGGGGACCTGGGTGTCGGAGAGCGAGTACTCCATCTGTGCTTGCCTTCAGCTCCATGAGCAGGTGCCTCCAATAAATGTGAGCCATTTGGCTTCCCTCAAATCTGACTGCTAATGCAGGGGACACGGGTTTGATCCCTGGTCCGGGAAGATCCCACATGCCTCAGGGCAACTAAGGCCTTGTGCCACAGCTGCTGAGCTGGTGCTTTAAAGCCTGAGAGCCAAAACAAGAGAAGCCAGCACCATGAGAAGCCTGGCACCGCAACTAGAGATTAACCCCCACTTGCCACAACTAAAGAAAGCCCTCCATCAACAACAAAGACCTAGTAGAGCCACAAATCATTAAAAATAAATAAATGACTAAAATGTGAGCCGTTAACATCTCCACGGCGTGTGGTCGTGTGCAAGGTGCCCTATGTGTGCATGCATGAGAATGCACACATGGGCATGTGTAATACATGCGTGTACCTCTATGTTGTATGTATGTGTATTTGCATAGTGTTTTACTTGTGTGAAAGTGAAAGTTGCTCAGTCGTGTCTGACTCTGTGTCTGGGCTTCCTTGGTAGCTCAGCTTGTAAAGAATCCACCTGCCATGCAGTATACCCTGGTTCAATCCTAGGTCGGGAAGATCCACTGGAGAAGGGATAGGCTACCAACTCGAGTATTCTTGGGCTTCCCTGGTGGCTAAGCTGATAAAGAATCTGCCTGTGATGTCAGAGACTTGGGTTCAGTCCCTGGGTTGGGAAGATTCCCTGGAGAATGGAACAGCTACCCATTCCAGTATTCTGGACTAGAGAATGCCATGGACATGGGGTCACAAAGAGGCGGACACGAATGAGCAACTCTCACTTCACTATTACTTGTGTGCATGTGTGCTTATACATCTGTGCAGCGTAGCACACAAGTGTGTGTGTGTGTGCACATACATATTGTTTCTGGGAGGTCTTGTAGTCAACTCCCTGGACAGAAGGATGGACTCAGTCTTGGGAAGACAGAACCCCCAAGCAGGAGGCTCTGGTGTTTCTCATCCTGCTGGTCTCCAGTTCCTACCTTCCCTAGCAGCCTCGTCTGTGCTGGTTTTCTGTGGGGGCTGCTCTGCCTCTGTGCCCATCAGAATCCTGCCTTGGGCATTGTGGTGGCCCGAGCTAGCTGGGGATTCCAGGCTCATCTTGATGTCCCCCAGAGGGCAGGAGCATGTTGACCCCGCAGGCAGATGCCGCTGCCTTGGTGACAGGCTTCCTACAACCCTCCTAGCAGCTGTTCCCTGAAACATTGGTCTCAGCTTCCCTGGCCTGTGCTCAGCCCAGACCTGTCTCCTCCGCCCGGAGATGGATGTGTGCCCTGTTGTCACCAAGAGAAGCTTGCTGTCCCCCTGGGAGGCCACCGCCACTTCATCCCCTCTCCATCCCGCGTTTATCTCTCCAGCGGCACAAAGGGCGTCCCCATAAATTTCCATTAGTGTCGCTGCCATGGCCCCGCTTCCCATGAGGCCAGCCGGGACACCGCCTGCTGCGCATTCCAGCCACGACCTCGGAAGTGGCTTCGAGAGCTCATAACCGCCGGCTGCTCTCCGGGTCTATAAATCCTCTCCAAACGGCTTGGTGGTTGAGGATGTCTGACTTCTCTGGCTCCAGGTGGGGCACGCAAAGGCCGAGTCAGAGCCTCTTGGTGTGGGGGGAGCACACAGCCCAACCCCTCCTAAAACTGTGATCTGGCGGGCGTGGGGGCGAGTGTGAAGCCTGCCAGCCTGCGGGAAGCCTCCACTGTGTGCCCAGCACCGCGCAGGACACCATGTGTCCAAGAGAAGGATGGAACTGCCAGGCTTTGGGGAACATACCTGTCGCAGTTACAGCTGCTGCTCAGTCAGCTGTGTTAAACCACATTTTAATGGACTCAGAGGCAAGGGGTCAGACCGGGTGCAGAGGAAATTGACTCTCTGAGCGATGCCTTCTGGGACTGCTCTGAGAAGGAGTGATGTTAGCAGGGGGCTCAACCATAGGGGCTGGAATCACCTGGGGTGCCATCATATACATGCCTGCCAGCAGATGTACAGTCCACAGAGCACCCACACAGGGCTCCTTTGCATGGCCTGCACCTCCTCACAGCCCGGCAGCCAGGACAGAGTCCGGTTCCCTCTGTGGTACCACTTGGCCCCAGAACAGAGACCCAGCACACGAAACCTTGTTGCTCTTCATGGCGCAGCTCAGAAGCCAAGTGGCATCCTTCTCTGTGTTCTGTTGGCGAGAGGCTGCTGAGTCCCTGAGGTTCGAAGGGAGGGAGGCAAAGTGCCAGGAGGGTTGGGAGCTGATGTTGCAGCATCTTTGGAAAGCATAATCTGCTGGAACACCCATCTCAGACTGTCGTGGGGTGACATTTGGGGGTACAGGGGCTGATGACATTTCAAGGTAGAAGTGGGATTCCCCCTAAAAAGAATGAATGTTCCATGTCAAAAAGAATGCTTTCAGATGAAAAACCCAGCAACTCAGGAGTGGCTGCAACTACAATGGAATTCCTAATCTCAGATAACAAGAAGTCCACAGGCTTGAGGGGGGACAAAGCTGTGCATTGGTGGCTCAGTGGCATCACCAGGGACCTGTACTCTTTCCAACTTTCTGCTCTGCCACACTCAGTGCATTGGGCTTATGCTCCTCGTGCTCACAATATGGCTGCTGCAGCTCTCAGCATCACATCTTCATAAGTCAAATTTCCAAAGGGCTAGAATAAATACATTCCTACATCTTGTTGCTCTTTAAGAACAGAGGAAGCTTCCCAGGGCCCCCAGCAGGCTTTCCCTCATGTGTCCTGGGTAGTTGTGTGTCTCACCTGTGGACCATGAAAGGCAAGGGTGCTTTCCTGCTCCTTCTCAGAGCCCCTGCAGAGTTTGGTTTGTTCAGTCTCTGCCTCACAGGATGATGGGGACACCCGAGTCTTGGAGACGGGAGTTTGCTGAGAATTTAACTGAGGGGGTTGGCAGTTGGTTCTCCCCTCCTCTAGAGGCAATCAAGGTTCCAAGCTGGGACTGTGTGTGTCCCAGACAAGGACAGGGTTAGGATGAAGCAGCTGGTGTCATCTCCACCAACAATATGATAAAAGCCCCTAGCTCACCCGGACAGGGACATCTTGAGATGGAATGTGCTATGGCCAAGGCAGTGGCCAGGCTAACCCCTGTGAGCACTGAACCCACCAGCTCCCCTGTCTTCCCCTCTCTGCATGCTCAGGGACTCCAGGATGCTGCAGCCAGGCAGACCCCTCCTGAGGGGCATCCTTGATTTCAAACAAGTGCATCCCTGCATCACACACATTTTAGGACCTGTGCTGGATCAGGACTCCTTCCATCACAAGTGACAGAAAATCCATCTCAAACTGTCTTAGTCTGGAAAAAAGAGAAAAGGGGAGAGACAGGGAGGGGATATATGATTCCTGCAACTACAAAGTCTGGAGGAGGCGCTGGCTTCATGTCGAGTTGGAATGAGGATCAACTGATGTCATCTGGACCTGGCATCTCACCGTCTCTCTGCTCTGCTCTTGCCTCATGGCTTCACCCTGACCACTGGGAGCAAAATGAATGCAGCTGCTCCAGCCTCACATCTTATCTCCCCAAGGCCTCAGACAACATTTCTGTGGCTCTGTGTGTCTATTCCTGGGCCTATTGGTGAAACGCCTGGTTCAGACCTAGTCATGTCCCTCACTGCATCCAGGGGCTGGGACTTAGAATGTGATGATGGGAAGTGGACTTCATGTGTTACTGGGGAAGAGGTAGGGGCTGAGCTGGACCACAGCAAATGTCCTCAGCCTGAGACAGGATGGACAGGACTCTGGCTGGCGTTACATTTTCAAGGGGAGGAAGGGACCTCGAGAGGGTTGCACTGCAACAGGTGTCAGTCACCAGGCACTCTGGGATGGGTGCCGAGAGCCTGATGATGCTAGAATGGTTGCCGAATTCAAGGCCTCCAGGGTCAGACCTCAGATCCTGGACCAGGGCTCCTTACGGGGTAATGTCACCTCAGGGCACATTTAGAGATGTTTGGAGGCACTCTGGATTGTCTCGACCTGGGTGGGGGCCAGGGATGCTGCTAAACGCTATCGTGTACAAGACAACCCCCACAACAGAGAATTAACTGAATTATCCTGCCCCAAAATCCAGAGGCCTGAGACTGGGAAAACCTGGTCTGGTTGGATTACACGTGGCTCAGCAGGGACTGAAGAGTCCCCTGAATAAGGCAAATGCCCCCAAGGAGGGTACACAACTCCTCTGTCAAGGGCTCATGGGTGTGTGTGGCATGTGTGAACGTGGGCATGCGTGTGCCCATGTGGGGTATAGGTGCACACGTATCCTCAAATTCAGCTTGAACCTCACTCACATTTAGACTTCTGAGTTTCCCCCATACAGAATTATCCAGAGGTTTGTCCACATGTGTCATAGCTTTAAACGTGCATCTCACAGCCCACCTTTGAGTCCACCAGGAGCTATGATGATATGTGTTGAAGCCTTTGGAGCGTCTGCAGTCCTAGGTGCTGGTGAGGCAGTGACCGGACAAATTGGAAGCCCTTCCTGGGGCTCCCAGCCCGGGAGGCAGAGCAGAGTAGCAGTCAGTGATGTGGCCACATAGGGGAGACGTGTGCCAGGCAGGGCGGGCATGCAAGGCCCTAAGGCAGGAGCAGACTCTTGTGCTCTTGGAAGCACTGGGGCCCTGAGGGGCCATCAGGTGAGCAAGAGGAAAAATACAGAGGTCAGGTCAGAGGGGACCCAGCTCACATCCTAGAGATCGTGCCTTTCTTAGTGGGTGGTGAGCACATGCAGGAAGGGGGTCAAGGGAGAGGTATGGGAGACTAAAGTCAAGGCCAAGGCTTTGCCAGAGCAGGTGGGGCTGGAAAGGGATGAGTTCGTCGCAAAGGGGAGCAGGGAAGGTAGTAGCAGGAGGGAGGGGGTCAGGGAGACAGGGTCTTGTTCTCTCCTGACCTGGGACTGTCTACGGAAGGGTGGGGACACCCCGCTGCGGGTTTGAACATAAAAATGTTATGTTGATGTAACATTCAATGTCAAGTTGAAATTATTATAGTGTATCACCCGGTCTTCCCTCAGTTTTACAGTAAGCCAAGAGCGTGTGGGTGTGCCCTGGGTCTCCCTCCCCCTCTGGAGGCCCCGGGTGGGGATGATGGAGGTCCTTCTCCCTCTTTGCCCATGTCCCCCACTCTGTCCCCTGCATCTGCCCCACTCCTGGACCCATTCTGGATCACTGTGATTACAAGCTCTCAGAGCCGCCCTCTTGCTGAACTCTGATTCTTTCCAAACTCCGTCAACTTGGTTTATTTTTTGTCTGACAGAAATAGGGCTTTTAATTACAAAGAGCCCTCTGGTTCTACTTAGACGGACTTATTCCAGGACTGCTGCGTGGTGGTCAGTTTTGTTTCCACCATCACATCCAGCCCCTCCCTGGCTCCAGTGTGGGGCAGGGAGGCCACTGAGTCCTGAAACTGAAAGCTGATTCAGGCACAGAAAGAGATGTGGAAATACAGTGCCACTGCTGGGAGGAGAAGCAGGCACATCGTGGGACAGGCTGGCCTGGTGGCCAGTGGAGCTTGTCCTGGTACAAAGGCAGGACCGGAGGAGCTCAGCCTAAGGTCAAGTTCACGTGCGCTACAGGCTGGGTACCTGGGATCAGAGACTGTAAAGAAAAGCAGAGAGGAGGAAGCTGCTCCTTGGACGGTAACATTCCTGATCTCCAGTGGGGTATTAGCACAGGTTTCTTACTGCCTCACTGACATCTTAACTATTTATGAGTGATAAACAAACCCTTCTATCGGCTCAATATTTATTTTTTTAATTTTTATTTTTGGTGGCCCCTGCAAAGCTTGTGGAATCTTGGCTCCCCGATCAGGCATTGAATTTGGGTCCTCAGCAGTGAAAGCAAAGAGTCCTAACCACTGAACCACCAGGGAACACCCTCTGCTCAATATTTAACACAAACAATTTTATTTTCCCACTGAGAAGGGGATTATATGCTAAGGAAAACAGATTATTTTTATGCAAATTTGCACTGGAGAAAAATGAGCCACCTCTGTTGCACGATTTCTAACTTAAATAACAATTTGTGAGCTGCAAATGTTTGCAAAGGGTGTGATTTGTTAAGTGTAGACAAACAGTAAAGTGAGACAGCTCATCACCCAGTGGGAAACATGCCCTGCACGCTCCCAGCCCATGGCACGGCCCGGTCCTCGCCTGGCTGGGTCCTACTTATCTTTTGGATTTTTCTGTAGGCTGAGTTGTGTGTCCCCCCCAATCCATATGTTAAAGTCCTAACGCCAGGACCTCAGGATGTAACTGTGTGTGGAGGTGGGGCCTATAAACGGGTGACTGAGGTAAAGTGAGGCTGCAAAGTGGGGCTAATCCCACAGGACTGGTGTCCTTATGAGAGGAGATCCGGACACAGACACACAGGTACAACTGTGTGGGGATGCAGGGAGGAGACGGCTGTATGCATGTCAAGGAGCGAGGCCTCAGAGACCAGCCCTGGGACACCTCGGCCTTGGACTTCCAGCCTCTGGACCTGGGACTGAAAATATCTGGGTGTATGTTTCCGGGGCCCAAATGGACTGACTGTTCTGGGACCCCCACACCTCCTCCACTGCCTTGTCCAAAGACACCTCCCTGTGACCACTCTTCACCCCATCACCCCGCTCTATTCTCTTCAGTCAAAACCTTTGTTTCCGTGCTCGCCCCCCAACCCCCTTCCCCTCACAAGTGGAAGCCGTGGGGGCGGGCACCTCATCCCTTCTGGCCAGTATGGCCTCCAGCCCCTGAAAGGAGTCTCATGTGAGATGTGTCCCCAGGAGACGGCTGCAGACGCTGGTGGCTTCACCACAGGCAGCGCCAGGCTATTGCCAGTTGAAACCTCTTTTAGAACAAAAGTTTGTGGCCCAGTGGCAAAGCCGGAGAGGTCCCTGGCCTCCTAACCTGGTCATGGAGGGAAAGGAAGGGGAACGAGAGCTCCCATGCCCTCCAGACTCCGCCAGCTTCCTCCACACCCTGAACACAGTGGAGGTTCCTGCTGTGCTGAGGTTGCTGTGCATCAAGACGGGGGCGGGGGAGCCCAAGAGTGTCAGGACTCGGCCATGCATGGCCCATTTACTTGTTCTTTCTTCCCCTTGTCAACAAGTGCTCGTAAGCCCTACTGCGTGACCAACTCTGGGGTCTTGGGGTACAGCAATGAAGGAGCCTACTCTTGGGGGGCCTGCAGTGGGGGGCGAGAGACCCTAAAGAAGCCACGTGAGGACGCCTGAGGACGGTGGGCTGGGAAGAAGGTGCAGGACTGCCAGCGCCCAGGCCTTTGGGATGGGGAGGCAGTGGGGGGCACTGCAACCCCTCCCCCACACCCCAAGAACCCCTCCTCCAAACCCATCCTTCCTGTCTGCAACTGCAGCCGCGGCCACTCTCAAGATAGATTTCCTTCCTCAAGGTGTGTTTTTTTTTTTTCCTGTTTTACACATTTTGCAGGTTCATGAAAACCGTACATTCCAACTTTCTTCCTCTACAGAAAAATGGAGTGAAGTCTTCTTGTCAGAAAGCATTTTCCTGAGTGATGAACTCTCCCTGCAGCACCGCAGCCCATACCAACGTGACAGTGACACAGGGCTCTCCTTAGTCATAGAGCCAGGCTGGCGCTCTGACCCCAGCTGCGAGCAGGCAGGGAGGGAGAGCCCCCTCAAGGCTCGCTCCCCGCCGGCTGGGGGCAGCCAGCACCAGCTCTGAGGGCAGCACTCACTACAGGAGCGGGGAGTTAACCACCAGGATCCTCACATTTCTGTTAGGGCTGCTGAGGGAGCTGGAGGGCTGAGATACACAGAGCAGGTGCTGTGCGCTGGGGACCCTCGGCTGTTGCTACCATCCTGATTGGTTGTCATCATGATTGATTATCCATTAGTATTAGTTATTACCACAATTGGTTATCATCAGTATCAGTTATCCTCATTATTATTTATCATCATGATCAGTTATTCTCATAATTGATTATTATAGTTATTGGTTATCATCATGGTTGGTTATGCCCAGTATTAGTCATCTTTCTCAAACAGCTCTACCTAGTTCTCACCCTTAGCCCCCAACAACTACAATGACTCCCCATTTTAATTTTTATTAATATTTATTTTTGTTTATTTGTTGACTGCACAGGGTCTTAGTTGCAGCAGGTAGGATCTAGTTCCTTGACCAGGGATCAAACCCAGGAGCCCTGCATTGGGAGTGTAGAGTCTTAGCCACTGGACCACCAGGGAAGTCCCCCCCTCTGCGCACCACCATCTTTAAATAAAGCTCTTTCTCCAGTTTTGGGATAGGCATGACCTATCGTGGGCTAAGTGTGTCCCCCAAAAGATGTCCAAATCTACCTGCCAGGACCTCAGAATGTTTCTGATTAGGAAATGGGGTTGTTGAAGGTGTAATTAGTTAAGATGAGGCCATACTGGAGCAGTGTGGCCCCTAACCTAATGACTGGTTAGCTGATGAGAATAGGAAGCACGTGGATGGATGGGGAGGAGGCTGTGATGGGAGTGGGTCGCTCCAGTGCAGGCGCTGTGGGACTGCTCAGGTCACAGGCCCACAGACCCAGCCCAGCCTGTGAAATTTCTGCTTCATAAAAATCTAAAGTTCTCTGATTTGCAAATACATGACCACTTTCTGTGAATGTCCTATGGGCCTAAGGAAAACAAAAAATTTCCCTGAAGGAATTAGGGGCTTCCTTATGTAAATTCCTTCATGGTCTTACTTTTTCAGTCTGCCCAGTCTGAAGGTGACGCACACTTATGGTTTCATCAAACTCTCCTTACTTTTCTAGTCATTTTCCCTTTTATACCCAGCTGCTAGTTCACTTTGGGATAATGGTTTATAATTATTCTGTCTCCTTCATAAAGAGCCTTCTCCATCCTATGTGATATCTGTGCTGAATGTCTGGCTTAGGGAGGCAGTATTTGGCATCTTTTTCTCATTTGTTTATATTTCCAATCTTTTAAAAAAAATCACTCTATTTTAATTGTGTTTATTATAAGCCATAAACAGCGGAGCTGTGTGTGAATGAATATGTGAGTGAATGTGTGCATGTGTGTGTGTGCATTAGTGTGTAAGTATCTAACTTCATTGACCAGCCTCTGCTATTTTAGAGAGAGAATTAGTTTACTTACATTTATTGTAGCAGCCAACAGACTTGAGTTCCTTCTGTCTTACTTTATTACCTACTTGAATTTTTGTTCCTTTTCCCCCCACTTCTCTAGTTTTGATAATTCCCCATGTTCCCTTGTGAATTTATTCCACTGTATTATTACATTAACAGGCGCTCACCGGCCTCATCCCACGCTCAATTATCTTGCTTTCCCTGGGCTTCCCTGGTGGCTCAGAGGTTAGAGTGTCTGCCTCCAATGCTGGAGACCCAAGTTCGATCCCTGGGTTGGGAAGATCCCCTGGAGAAGGAAATGGTAAACCACTCCAGTATTCTTGCCTGGAGAATCCCATGGATGGAGAAGCCTGGTAGGCTATAGTCCACGGGGTCACAGAGAATCGGACATGACTGAGCGGCTTCACCTTCACCTTGCTTTCCCTGCTCCCTTCATTTCCCCTCCCACATCCCTACTTCCAAGATAAGACCTTTGGAAAAGATACTTCATCATTCTATTTTATCTTGATGCTGAGGTTAGGCAGAGGCCATGACTAGGCTGTCCCATACAGACATCTGACACTTGTGTACTTCTCATCACTGTTTACTCAGATCCCACTTCAGAGGACAGTGTCTGTTGAGCATAGGACCTTCCCAGTAGACGCCCTCTGTCTACCAGCCACCAACACCATGACCACCTTGGGCACAGATAGAGCTGGGCATGGGGAGTAGCTGATGTGGACTCCAGGCTGGAGCTCTCCTGGACCCTCCACTGGACTGCACTAAGAGACGATCATCTCCCCTTCACTTTTCTTTCATGCCTCCCAAGGGTGTCAAAAAAATGTGATCTCAGTGGGACGTTAATCCCTTACAGGTGCAATTTCCCTGTCTTTCCGCAAGGAGAGAGCAGGGTCCAGGGTCAGAGTGTGGAAGTCAGGGTTTCTGAGATGAACATCATCCCTCTGTTTCTGTCCCTGTGCTCATTCCTTTTCTAACCGTGGCATCCCTATTTCTCTTCCATCAGTAGCAGGATTTAGAAGTGGTCCCAGTGGGCCTCCTATGGGGGCTCCAGGCTCCCACCTCCCTGTCCTGTCCTGACACTGACCTCTGCACCCCATGCCATCTCTCCTGCAGGTGCAGACAGATGACCTACTCAGATGACCTGCCCCAGATCTCTGTGGTGTTCATCTTTGTCAATGAAGCCCTCTCAGTCATCCTGCGCTCCGTCCACAGCGTGGTCAACCACACGCCCTCCCAGCTCCTCAAGGAGGTGATCCTGGTGGACGACAACAGTGATAATGGTGAGTGGGGCCAGCTCAGCACCCCAGCGAGGGAAGCCTGTTGCAGCCCTGGAGCCCAGAATTCTGAATTCAGGGTATGGCCAGGGCCACGTTTCCTCCAGAGGCTCCAGGAGAGGGTCCCTCCTGCCTCTCCCAGCTTCTGCTGGCTACTGGTATCCTTGGTGTCCTGGGCTTGTGGCCACACCTCTCCCATCTCTGCCTCCATCTTCACAAGGCCTCTTCTGGTGTATTTGTCTCTCTCCTCTTCTTATAAGGACCTTCGTCCTTGAATTTAGGGCCCATCCTAATCCAGAAGGTTTTCATCTCTAGACCCTTGACTGTTTACATCCACAAAACCCCTATTTCCAATTGAGGTTCTGGGTGGACCTGAGTTTGGGAAGGGGATGGCTATTCAACCCCTACAGCCATCATCCAGAAAAGCCCCCCGAGTGTTGAGTCTCCCTATGCGAATCACACCTTCACTCCTTGTTTGTGGACAAAACTCCAGTGGGAGGCTTGCTGATGGGGAAGGGGACAGTGCTCACCACTGGAACGCGGGCCCCAGGGATCTCTTATCATAGCCCCACGTCAGCCTCCATCCAGCCCAGGCATTTATCCACACCCACCAGGCACATGGGGCTCCAAGCCCCCAACAAGGGTCTGGAGATTCCTGGCCTGTCCTCATCTGTTCCTCTGCAGAAGCAGAGAGGAGCATGGACCCCACTACGGGCGGCTCCCACACCAAGGTCCCAGTGCGCTGAGCTGTAACTGTTGGGTCTCTCCGTCATTGCAGTCTCTCCTCCTCACGTCAGGAGTCAGGGGGAGGGTGGAGGAAAGCGGGGAGAGGCCTCCCAGAGCCCTCCTGGCCTGAAGGAGCTCCAGCCTCGCCTGTGCTCTGTGTCTATGCCAGGAGAGCCCCGCCCGACACTGTCAAGGGATCGAGAATGAGGCCTGGAGAGGGCAGGACAGAGCATGGGGACACTGCTCCGGGACCCACTGGCTATGCAGCTGGAGCCCTCTGTGGGGCCAGGCTGCCCTCCTGGGAGTATCCACTAGAGCCTGGTGGTGAGCATGTAGGGGGAAGGCCTCTGGGTGGTGGAGGTCTTTTGCGAGAAGTCCCCATAGCCAAGGCGTGAGAGCATTGACAAAGGCCCAGGAGCAAGTATCCAGTTCAAACTCTCTCGGCTCCTCCTGCTCAACCCTGCACCCACCCCCAAGCCCTCTGCTCCTCCCTGCACCTCCTCCCCACCCACTCCCCTACTCCTGAGAGCAGCCAAGGGTGTCTCCACACTGCTCATTTCCCATGCCTGTAATGTCCTCCTCTCTTCCCCGCCGGCTCCCTGTCCTGTCACAGCCCACGTGACCTTCACAGGCCGCCCCTGTCCCTGCCCTGCCGACCTGGAGAAGCCCCCGCCACACTCAGACGCCCACTCCCTTTCCCCTTTTTCTTTTTTCATTTTGGCTAATGTTTGCTATTATTGTGACCTATTTTGTTGCTTGTAGTTTTAGCCCTTGGGAGCTTCCTCACAAAGACTCCTGGGCCCTCATCCGTTTTTTCAGTGACTTATTGAGTTGAAATTCTCATAACGTAAAATTAACCATTTACAAAATAATTATAGGGCTCAGGGGTATCAAAGACATTCATATCATTGTATAGCCATCACCACCATCACCAGCAGAACCTTTTCATCTTCCCCAAATGAAACTCTGTCCCCATTTACTCCCCACCCCCCTCCCATTCTGCTTTCTGTCCCTGTGGACATGTCTGCTCCAGGGACCTCATGTAAGTGGAATCACACAGCACTTGTCCTTTGGGGACTGGATTATTTCACTGAGCATCATGTTCTCAAGTTTATCTACCTTGTAACATGTGTCAGAGTTTCCTTTCTAAGGCTGGACCGCATTCCATTGTGTGGATGCACCACACTTTGTTTATCCATCCATCTGCCCATGGACTGCATTCCTACAGTTGAGTAATTCAGCCCCGTTTTCTCTTATTCTCATAACACATTCTCTGCCTGGATCAATTTGGCTTGATAGCTCATGGTCTCTCCTACTGGAACACAGCTCCACAAGGTGGGGGTCTTATCTCTCCAAAGTGCCCCAGCACCTTGAGCCATGTCCAGCTGTGGTGTGTCCTCTTACAGTTTATGAAGTATGGATCCAGAGCACACAATGACCGTGCATCTCAGTGGCCTCGGGCTCTCCCACAGTGCCATACCTGAAACTTCTCTGTGTCCCCACAGTGGAACTCAAGCTCAACCTGGACCAATACGTCAGCAAGAGATACCCGGGCCTGGTGAAGATCGTCCGCAACAGCAGGCGGGAAGGCCTGATCCGGGCGCGGTTACAGGGTTGGAAGGTCGCCACGGCCCCCGTCGTTGGCTTCTTTGATGCCCATGTGGAGTTCAGCACAGGCTGGTAAGGCTGGGGCCCGGGGCCAAGTGGAGCTGTGCCCTGGGTGGGGTCTGCTAGGGCCTGCAGGAGCCGGGCAAAGAGGATGAGTCTGGTGGGCCACGAGGCCACTCCATGTGCAGTTCCTAGAACCCAGAACCCTGTTTGTGATGCCTGTGTATGAGGACTGATCTGTGTCCCCACCTTGTTCCCAAAGGAATTTGAATTGTCCAGTCATTCCAGCAGCGACAGTTCAAATGAGGATGTTCATGTGACCTTAGGTCAGGGAGGTACACACAAGGTTGGGTCTCGTGTATATGAGATGTGGTCTATTGGGTCTCGGTTAATAGAAACCCAAGTCTAGTTGGAAGCAATTTCTCATCCTTGTGAGAAAGTCCTAGGACACAGCATCTGCCCATTTTCTCCCACCCATCTATTCAGGGGTGAGATGGACTTCTAATGAGAAACCTGGAGGGGGATCTGGCCAGGGGAGTGATCAGGACACCAAGGAGTGGCTGGGATACAGGGTAGTGGCCGGGATACCACAGAGACACCCAAGCACGTGTGCAGGATGATATAGAGGTGCCCCGGGGGGCAGGGGCCCTGCAGGGCCTCGGTGCTCAGTGTGAACCCCAGACCAGCAGCATCTGATGCCCCTGAGAGCTACCAGGAAGTACAGGTCTGTGGGATACAGGGTCTCAGGGTGGGGCCCCGGATCTGTGCTCTCTCGCCTGGGGATATTCATGAGGCTGTGCCCAAAGGTGGCCAGTGATGCTTTAAGAACAGAGTCATTTGTCCAGCAAATTATCCACACGGGGCTTCAGAGCTGTGGGTGGCCCTGCTGCCTCTATCCAGACCCTACTGTCCCTAGGCAGGTGGTGAGCTGATGCTCTCACAGCAGGTGCCTGAGGATGTGTTGCTAGAACAGAAGGATGTGCTTCAAAGTTTTCTGGAAAGCGCCAGCTGGGCTCTTGGTGTGTTTCCTAATTTCCTCTCTGGCGGCTGCATCTGGGAGTCGCCCCCTGAGCCCTCACTCCCACCAGGCCCTGCAGAGGACCTGAGAGGAATAAACAGCAGCTGGGTGGGGAGGGCAGAGCTTGGCGATCCCGCGGGAAGGATTGGGACAGGACAGTTGGGCCACCAACATGATGCGAGTGTTTGAGCCCTGGGCAAGCCTTGGTTTCTTCATGCACTGACTGGTGATGTTAGAGAGCTGGATTGTTGCCAAGGTTACATGTGGGATGCTTGTGAACAGTGCCGGCTTCAGCACACAGGTGTCAGACAAGTGCCCAGCTGGGACTGAAGACTGAGACCCCAGGGGACCACCTGTGTGGGAGGGGCTGGGACATGAGCAAGTGGAGGGAGGGTCACCCAGTGCATGACCTGGGGCTGCCATAACAATGACCAAAGGCTAGTGGCTCAAAACGAGAGAAATTCATTCTCTCATAGCTCTGAGGCCAGAAGTCAAAATCAAGGTGCAGGCAGGGCTGGGCTCCCCAGGAAGCCCTTGGGGAGGAGCCTTCCACCTCTTCCAGCTCTGATGGCTCCAGGCATCCAGGGCTGTGGCAGCATCCGTCCATCTCTGCCTCCGCCATCACATGGCTTCTCCTTTGTGTCCTCCCTCTCCTTTCTCTTAGAAGGACACACCTTGGATTCAGGGCTCACCCCAATCCAGGGTGATCTCATCTTGGGTTTTTTAACTTAATTACCTCTACAAAGACTCTGTTTCCCAGTAAGGTCACATCCCGGGTTCCAAGTGGACCAGTCTTTGTGGGAGGACACCATTCACCCCTCTTCCAGCTCCGGGGGCTCCAGGAGTCCCTGCGCTTGTGACCACATCCCTCCAATCTCTGTGTCCATCTTCACATGGCTTCTCCCCTCTGTGTGACTGTGCCTCTCCCCTTCTCTCTTCTAAAGACCCTTGTCTGTGGATTTAGGGCCTGCCTAGGCTTCCCTGGTGGCTCAGATGGTAAAGAATCTGCCTGCAATGCAAGAGACCTGGGTTCGATCCCTGGGTCAGGAAGATCTCCTGGAGAAGGAAACGGCAACCCACTCCAGTATTCTTGCCCAGAGAATTCCATGGACAGAGGAGCCTGGTGGGCTACAGTCCATGGGGTTGCAAAGAGTCAGACACACCTGAGCCATAACACACACACACACACACACACACACACACACACAGAGGTCACTCAGTGTGATCTCACCTGAAGATCATTATGTTAAACCCGCAGTGGTAGGGTTTGCAAGGGGTCCACAGTGGGCGGGGAGCATGAACCCCTCACCCAGGGGCAGCCTGCAGCCCCTACCAGCCGAGCAGCAGGGAAAAGTCAGCCCTGTGTAGCCAGTTTGCCGCATTTCAAGAGAAACTAAAACTCACTCTTCTTTATATCAAATCTCCCAAGTCACATCTTTAAACTCTCTGAAGCCTAAACTAAGAGGTTCACTGAGATATTCCCTCGAGGGAGATGAGAGGGTTATAGGGAGGGGGTGGGCGTGCTGATCAAGTCCCACAGTGCCTGGCCAGGTGTCCCCAGCTGGGGCCCCTGAGGGTCTGGCCTTCGGGGCCTCTCAAAGTTCCCGGTTTTCCTAACTGCTGCTTTGGTTGGACCAGGGCTTTGGTGCCTGGTAGGCAGGTAAATGGAGCCCTTTCCTTCCACACTCCTGCACTCCCGCTGGTACATCTCAGCCAGCCCAGGACCACCAGTGTGTTCTCAGGGCTGGTTCTGACCCAGCGCATGCCTAACCGAGATGTGAGTTCTGAATTCCCCTGCTGGCCCCCATTTCCCTCTCCTCTGCCACCCTCATGAAGCGACTCTTCTTTTCCCATGACATCTGTCACCTTCGGTCAGTAATGACATGCTATGCTCCGCCCTCCACCAGGGTCATGCATACTGTTGTGTAGGTTGTGCCCTGCTCAGCTGTACTCGAAGGCCTTTCTGTCCCTCTCATGTATGTTAAACTCCCCGGAGCATTTGGAGGATGTTTGGGAGAGTCACAAGTCTATCACATCAAAATGCTATTTGAAACTACTGTAACTTTAATTTTTACCACTGAAAACCCAGTTATCCATCTGCAAATAGCCCTCCCCTCCCAGAACTGCCTCCATAAAGATTCTGCCTTATTAGCGCATGTGGCATTTGCAGAGAGCTTTTCATCTCTGAAGCACTTTGCTAACAGTAATTAATTAATCCTCCTCGTGAAGCTGAAAGGCAGGTAAATACCAGGCTCTTGCTTGGAAGGACGGGAAGAAAGGCTGGCTATAGGGTGAATCTGGCCAGGCAGGGTCAGAAACCTCCCACCCTGACCCCAGCCCCCGCTGTCCCTCCCTGAGCTTGGCTCCTGTCCCCCTGTTCATCTCTCTGGTCCCCCAGTCAGCAGGCTGCTCATGACCCTGTTGAACTCCAGCCCCTTGGGCAGCATCTCATCCTTGCAGGAGACAAGGTCGTCTCCAGAGTGAAATGCTACCTGTTTGCTCCTAGGGACTCCTGCATTGAAAATTCACAACCCACAGCCTTTGTCCTCTGGTCTCTCTCCTCTCCGCCTTCATTGCCTGCATGGCCACCATCTCTCCACTCCCGCTGCCTGGCCTGCTTCCCAAGCACACCAGCACATCCCAGGGGCTCAGTGCTGGCTGCTCTTTCTGTGTGCAGCACCCCACTTGCCTCCGCTAACAACCAGCTGCTACATCCTACACCACCTCTGCTCATCACCCAGTGCAACCTACCCTGAACACCCTATTTAAAACTGCGATTCCAAATCACCCTTATTTTGCTCTCTTTTTCTGTCACAATACATATCACCTCCTAATATATCACTTACTTATACATTTTTTTCTGTCCCCCCATACCCACTCAGTCAGGCCCACCACATACTGTTGTGTAGGTTGTGCACTGCACAACAGCGCTTGTTAGCCTTTCTGTCCCTTCAGTATATCCTAAGCTCCCGGAGGCAGGATTTTTTTTTTTTTTTCTTTTCTTTTCTAGTTCACGGGTATGCACCAATGTGTTACAAGAGGGTGTGGCACATTCATGCCTCCATTCCTGCTTGTAAATGAATGTACCTTCCAGCCCTGGAGGGAAGGCCTGCCCTGAAGTGGGATTCACTTGCCAGAAAAGCCAGGCTGTGAAGCAGGTCGGCTGACAGACTAAGCTGACTCACAGGGCTCTCTGGAGCCAGGACAGATCATCAGATGTCAGAGACTGGGCCTGGATGGTGTTTAGATCCCTAGTGTCAATCGCTGGTTAGCCACGGGCTGCCTCGGGCAGAGCGAGACCTCGGGCAGCCGGGTGTGCAGCCCGGAAGACTCCGGGGCTTCCAGAGGTGCAGCGCTTGGATCTACCCTCCGCAGGGTTGGTCTAGCCCAACATTAGATGCGGGTGTGGCCGCCTGGGTCCTGGCTCCCTACCTAGGGGGACGGGACGGGGGTCCCTGGCATCCGTGCCCTTCCTCAGGGACCTGCTTCTCTTTGCAGGGCCGAGCCCGCCCTTACGCGGATCCGGGAGGACCGCCGGCGGATCGTCCTGCCAGCCATCGATAACATCAAGTACGACACGTTCGAGGTGCAGCAATACGCCAGCGCAGCCCACGGCTACAACTGGGGCCTTTGGTGCATGTACATCGTCCCGCCCCAGGACTGGCTGGACCGCGGCGACGAGGCGGCGCCCATCAGGTGAGCCGGCCACCAGGGCCACTGGGGCGGGGCCTGCACTGGAGGAGTCAGGTGGGTGGGGTCACTGGGGCGGGGCCTGCCCTGGAAAGAGCCAGGACAGTGAGGTGGGGCAGGGCTGCAGCACGGGCCTTGGGAACTGGAGGGACAGGTGGCATTCCTCTGCAGAAAGCCAAGGCCTGGCACCAGGTGGGAGAGTAGAAACGGCAGGATGCGGTCAGTACAGGGTTTCCCTGGGTGTGCAGAGGGACATGGCGGTGTGATGGGGAAATGGGAGGTGGCTCCAGATTGTGACCTGAGTGATAACCAGGAGATCAAGATGGCAGAGTAGAAGGACATGTGCTCATCTTCCCCTGCGAGAACTCCAAAATTACAACTTGCTGCTGAACAACCATTGACAGGAGAATGTTAGATCCCAACAAAAAAAGATAACCCACATCCAAGGGCAAAGGAGAAGTCCCAGCAAGAAGGTAGGAGGGGTGAAATTACGTTCAGAATCAAACCCCATACCCACCAGAGATGTTCGAAGAGCTCAAACAAAACCTTGTGTGTAGCAGGAGACCCCACAGAGACTGAGCAAGACCTGACTTTGAGTGTTTGAGTGTCTTCTGCAGAGGTATGGGTCAGCAGTGGTCTGCTGCAGGGGTAGGGGCTCTGGGTGCAGCAGATCTGGGTGTGGCATAAGCCCTCTTGGAGGAGGTCTCCATTAACCCCACCATAGAGCTGTCAGAACTTACACAGGACTAGGGAAACAGATTCCTGGAGGGTACAAACAAAACCTTGTGTGCACCAAGACCCAGGAGAAAGGAGCAATGTCCCCCCACAAGAGAATGATCCAGACTTGCTTGTGAGTGTCCAAGAGTCTCCGGCAGAGGCGTGGGTCGGCGGTGGCCTGCTGCAGGGTCAAGGGCACTGAATGCAGCAGTGCATGCATGGGACCTTTAGAAGGAGGTCGCTATTACCTCCACCATAGTTTGGTCTCAGGTCAAACAACAGGAAGGGAACACAATCCCACCCATAAACAGAAAATTGGATTAAAGATTTACTGAGCATGGCCCCACCCATCAGAACAAGACCCAGTTTCCCCCACAGCCAGTCTCTCCTATCAGTAAGCTTCCATAAGTCTCTTATCCTTATCTCTCAGAGGACAGATAGAATGAAAACCATAATCACAGAAAACTAATCAAACTGATCATATGGACCACAGCCTTGTTTAACTCAATGAAACTATGAGCCATGCCATGTAGGGCCACCCAAGACGGACAGATCATGGTGGAAAGTTCTGACAAAATGAGGTTCATTGGAGAAGGGAATGGCAAACCACTTCAGCATTCTTGCCTTGAGAACCCCATGAACAGTATGAAAAGGCAAAAAGATAGGACACTGAAAGATGAACTCCCCAGATTGGTAGGTGCCCAATATGCTACTGGAGAAGAGTGGAGAAATGACTCCAGAAAGAATGAAGAGATAGAGCCAAAGCAAAAACAGTGCCCAGTTGTGGATGTGACTGGTGATGGAAGTAAAGTCTAATGCTGTAAAGAGCAATGTTGCATAGGAACCCGGAATGTTAGGTCCATGAATTGGAAGTGGTAAATTGGAAGTGATCAAACAGGAGATGGAAAGAGTGAACATCGACATTTTAGGAATCAGTGAACTAAAATGGACTGGAATGGGTGAATTTAACTCAGATGACCGTTATATCTACTACTGTGGGCAAGAATCCCTTAGAAGAAATAGAGTAGCCCTCATAGTCAACAAAAGAGTCCAAAATGCAGTACTTGGGTGCAATCTCAAAAATGATAGAATGATCTCTGTTCATTTCCAAGGCAAACCATTCAGTATCACAGTAATCCAAGTCTATGCCCCAACCACTAATGCTGAAGAAGCTGAAGTTGAATGGTTCTATGAAGACCTGTAGGATCTTCTAGAACTAACATCCAAAAAAGATGTCCTTTTCATTATAGGGGGCTGAAATGCAAAAGTAGGAAGTCAAGAGACATCTGGAGTAACAGGCAAATTTGACCTTGGAGTACAAAATGAAGTAGGGCAAAGACTAATAGAGTTTTGTCAAGAGAATGCACTGGTTATAGAAAACACCCTCTTCCAGCAACATAAGAGACAACTCTACACATGGACATCACCAGAGGGTCAATATTGAAATCAGATTGATTATATTCTTTGCAGCCAAAGATGGAGAAGCTCTATACAGTCAGCAAAAAACAAGACCGGGAGCTGACTGTGGCTTAGATCATGAACTCCTTATTGCCAAATTCAGACTGAAATTGAAGAAAGTAGGGATAACCACTAGACCATTCAGGTATGACCTAAATCAAATCCGTTATGATTATACAGTGGAAGTGACAAATAGATTCAAGGGATTAGATCGATAGATAGAGTGCCTGAAGAACTATGGTCAAAGGTTCATATCATTGTACAGGAGGCAGTGATCAAGACCATCCCCAAGAAAAAGAAATGCAAAAAGGCAAAATGCTTGTCTGAGACCTCACAAATAGCTGCGAAAAGAAGAGAAGCGAAAGGCAAAGGAGAAAAGGAAATATATACCCATTTGAATGCAGAGTTCCAAAGAATAGCAAGGAGAGATAAGAAAGCCTTCCTCAGTGATCAGTGCAAAGAAATAGAGGAAAACAATAGAATGGGAAAGACTAGAGATCTCTTCAAGAAAATTAGAGGTACCAAGGGAACATTTCATGCAAAGATGGGCCCAATAAAGGACAGAAATGGTATGGACCTAACAGAAGCAGAAGATATTAAGAAGAGGTGGCAAGAATACAAAGAAGAACTGTACAAAAAAGATCTTCATAACCCAGATAACCACAATGGTGTGATCACTCAACTAGAGCCAGACATCCTGGAATGCAAAGTCAAGTGGACCTTAGGAAGCATCACTATGAACAAAGCTAGTGGAGGTGATGGAATTCCAGTTGAGTTATTTCAAATCCAAAAAGATGATGATGTGAAAGTGCTGCACTCAATATGCCAGCAAATTTGGAAAACTCAGCAGTGGCCACAGGACTGGAAAAGGTCAGTTTTCATTCCAATCCCAGAGAAAGGCAATGCCAAAGAATGCTCAAACTACCACACAATTGCACTCATCTCACACGCTAGCAAAGTAATGCTCAAAATTCTCCAAGCCAGGCTTCAACAGTACATGAATTGTGAACTTCCAGATGTTCCAGCTGAATTTAGAAAGGGCAGCGGAACCAGAGATCAAGTTGCCAACATCCATTGGATCATCGAGAAAGCAAGAGAATTCCAGAAAAACTACTTCTGCTTTATTGCCTAAGCCAAACCCTTTGACTGTGTGGATCACAACAAACTGTGGAAAATTCTTCAAGAGATGGGAATACCAGACCACCTGACCTGCCTCCTGAGAAATCTGTATGCAGGTCAAGAAGCAACAGTTAGAACTGGACATGGAACAACAGAACTGGTTCCAAATAGGGAAAGAAGTACATCAAGGCTGTATATTGTCACCCTACTTATTTAATTTATATGCAGAGTAAATCATGCAAAATTCTGGGTTGGAATCAAGGTGAAATCAAAACTGCCAGGAGAAATATCAATAACCTCAAATATGAAGATGACACCACCCTTATGGCAGAAAGTGAAGAAGAACTAAAGAGCCTCTTGATGAAAGTGAAAGAGGAGAGTGAAAAAGTTGGCTTAAAGCTCAACATTCAGAAAACTAAGATTATGGCATCTGGTCCCATCACTTCATGGCAAATAGATGGGGAAACAATGGAAACAGTGAGAGACTTTATTTTGGGGAGCTCCAAAATCACTGCAGATGGTGACTGCAACCAAGAAATTAAAACATGCTTTCTCCTTGGAAGAAAAGCCATGACAAACCTAGACAGCATGTTGAATAGCAGAGACATTACTTTGCCAGCAAAGGTCCATCTAGTCAAAGCTATGGTTTTTCCAGTAGTCATGTGTGAATGTGAGAGTTGGACTATAAAGAAAGCTGAGTGCAGAAGAATTGATGCTTTTGAACTGTGGTGTTGGAGAAGACTCTTGAGAGTTCCTTGGACTGCAAGGAGATCAAACCAGTCAATCCTAAAGGAAATCAATTCTGAATATTCATTGGAAGGACTGATGCTGAAGCTGAAGCTCCAATACTTTGGTCACCTGATGCAAAGAACTGACTCATTGGAAAAGACCCTGATGGTGGGAAAGACTGAAGGCAGGAGGAGAAGAGGGTGACAGGATGAGATGGTTGGATGGCATCACTGACTTGATGGACACGAGTTTGAGTAAGCTCCAGGAGTTAGTAATGGACAGGGAAGTCTGGTGTGCTACAGTCCATGGAGTCACAAAGAGTCAGACACGACTGAGCGACTGAACTGACTGATAACCAGGTCAGGTGGAGGAGAGAGAAGGAGGGAGAAGGAGGGAGACAGACAGATAGAGTGAAGAGAAAGAGAAAGAGCCAGTAAAAGAGACAGAGAAAAAGAACACAGACTTGGAGACAGCAGAAAAAGGGAGACACCAAGGAAAGAGAGAGGGGAATGAGACAGATGAATCTCAGGGAAGCAGCAGTGAGCAGTGGTGTGAAGCAAGATCTTCATTCCCTGCCCAGGAATTGAACCTGGGAAGCCTAGATGAGAACCAAGAATTCTAGCCACCAGACCAGCAAGGGCTAGAGGCTAGAAGCTATTTTTCTCTGGATCTTTGCACCCAGTGAAAAGTGCATTTATCACAGAGGCAGAAACTGTAAATGCAGGTACAAAGTTTATTATTACAGACATAGCACGACAAGTGGGAGAGCACATAGAGAAAATGTTTGCTTAGTTAAGACAGAAGCAAGGCAGAGACAAACACCCGGAGAGAAAGGGGTGGGCTCACCCCTCCTAGTGGTGAGCGGCACGGTAAAGAGGTGGTTACGTCATTTATATAGGTCAGTTCTTCTGGGTCTTTGTCTTCCTTCAGGCTAATTATCTGGTTCCTTTTTCTACACCTGACCTACCCTGGGACCCTCCCCTGGGTGCGCACACACCTCTCAGCCAAGATGGATCTCAAAGTAAAGGCTTCTGGGAAGAACAAGACTCATTATGGCCTGACGTTATCCCTTGACTTTCACTCCCATAAAGGAGCCTTTTGGGGGCATAGGTAGTGTCTCCTTTGTCCCAAAAAGGGGGAAGCAGAGATCCCTTAATCCTTTACTCAAACAAGGTTTGCCCCTCTTTGTCCTTGCCATGACTATTACTTTAGGTGTTTACAAGAGACATGCAATGGCTATTTACCCTGTTTCTGCTGTTACTTCCATCTCAGAGGGCAAATAGGAGGCTGATTGTAAATGCCTGATCTGGAGCCCACCTATCTCTTGGTCTCAGGAATCCAGCCTGAAGCCCCTGTTCTTCCTGCTCCCTGAAATGCAAATAGGAAACCCTAACCCGGGGCCCATCTGTTGCCTACTTCAGGATGAGCAGAGGAAGACAGAGATTCGGGGGAGGGTGCACACTAAGAAACAAAATGAGGAAGGTGCCAGGGAGCACAAAGGAATAGGGATGCAGAGAGAGAGTGAGAAGGAGACAGAGACCCAGACAGAATGAGGGAGAGACAGACAGACAGAGGCAACACCACGAGAGTCATAAAGCAGCAGAGGACAAAGAAACCAGCAGACCCAGGATGGTGGGTGTGCTATAGAGAATATCCTCCAAAGCACTTATTTTATTTTGAATTGGTTCCCATACCTGAAAATGGAGAGTTTTTCCCATGTTAAAAATGCATCTTTATTAAGATGAGAAGGTGCACGTTCTCACAGGGCAGCCAGTCACTGGAGCTGAGAAGTGACCCCCTGTCTAAACAGGGCTGAGGTCTCCAATTTGCTGCAGTCCCCACCACTCCCTAATGTCTCTGTGTTGCTCTGCCTTCAGATTTGCATGGTCAATCTTCTTGCACCTGGCTTGCTTCATTCATTTCCATCACTCACTGACCTTCTGCAGTTTTCAGCCCCTCCCTTCTTTTCCCTGGTCTGTTGAACCCCTGGGAAATCTATGCTTCAAAATCAACTGGGGCTGCCACTTTCTCCTGGGGGCCCAACAGGCTGGAGGTATTTTTCCTGGAGTGAATGTTCATCTCCAGGGTCTGCTGATCCCCTGGAGCCTTGGCCAGTTCTCCTCACAGAGGTTTGGGATTTCAAGGCCTCAGGCAGGGACCTCTCCTGCCTCATCTCTCCAATCTGGTGTGTTCCTGCTGAAACAGGCCATTCTGCCCATGAGTGACCAGAACTGTCCATCATGGCACATTTACAAGTTGTTTCTTCCCCTAGGAGGGTCTTAGAGGGGCTTTTGGGCACCTACTCTCCATTAGCAAAGAGCTGTCCAGCAAGAAATTAAGTCTCAGAGCAGCCTGGATGCTCAAGCTGAAGAAAGAATGCTCTGGCCAGACTGCAAGTTGTCTTAAACTTTGCTCCTTATTAATACCACCTGGAAAGAATTAGAAAGCCCTAATCCCAAAACCCGAAGTAAAAAAACGGGCAAAGACCTTGAACAAATGCTATACGCAAGGAAGCAGACAAAACACTAACACATCCATGGAAAGCCGCCCACTGCAGTCACTAGGGAAATAGGACACAATGTCGGTCAGATAAACCGATGGCAACACGGACCAGTCACAACTCTCAGCATGGCCGGTGGGAGCAGACATTAGCAAGACCACTTTGGAAACCTGGCAGTTTCTCCTAGAGGTAAAAACACTTCCTACATGACCAGCCGTTCCACCCCAGGTATTTGCCCAAAAGAAATGAAAACATATGTCTACACAAAGATGCGAATGTTCATAGCAGCAGCTTTTTTCACAACAGTCCTGAATTGAACCCAAATGTCTATCAACATGTGAATAGATAAACGAAGTGTGATGCTTCTCAGAACTACAAAGGGTCGTATGCTGATGCCCGTAACAATGAGGACGAAACTCAAAGTGTGGCAAAAACGTCAGACACAGAATAGCACACACCATGTGATTGATGTACAGAGAAGTCCAGAGAACGCAGACGCCTGGTGGAGGAGGCAGAGGCGGGGAGAGCTCCTGGAGGGGCCCAGGAGCCCTGGGATGGGCACGTTCTCCACCTGGACTGGATCAGGGTTACCCCAGTATATCCATCAGTCAGGCCACTCGAACCACACACTTTCAACAGGTGTGTCCTGTTTTCGTGTGACTTTAACTCTGTTGAGTTGACTTTTTAAATGAATTTTAAAGCATACAAAAAAGTAATAATTCTAATGCCCAAGATGCTTGTCATTCCATTAAATTAGCATCTCTGACCTGAGATCTGGGGGATTCTATTAACAAGAGAAGAACGCCAGCCAACATGAATCAAAGCAGCTTTGCGGAGACATGAGCACCCAGTTAGAGGAGGAACCAGTGGAAATGCCAGACGTCTCCCTGCACACTGGAAAGAGGGTGTCCCCTCCACCTCAGTCAGCCCCCAGGACAGTCTCCAGAGTCACAAACCCCTGCCCCTATCTTTCCTGGAAGTGGATGGGAGAAGGGCCCTCCAAGGACCTGTTGACCTTCACCGAAGGGAAGTTCTGGAGACTCACCATCCCACAGGGAGTACATTCAAGGAGAGAGATGGTCTCCCGAGAAGATACTACAGGGTTTATAAGAAGGCCAAGATGGAAGGCTGGGCACAGCAGACAGCCATGTCTATGTCCTGACCACCCAGAACCCATGAATTTGACCTCATTGGGAAAAGGGTCTTTGCAGATATAATTAGAATGTTGTGACGGGGAGATTACTGTGGATGACCCAGCTGGGTCCTGAATGCTGCTGAAAGTGTCCTTGTAAGAAACACACAGAAGAGGAAAGACCATGCCACTCGAGAGTCAGAGACGGGAGGGATGCAGCCACAAGCCAAGGACACCTGGGGCCACCAGGAGTTGGAAGAGGCAGGGAGGGTCCTCCTCAGGAGCTTCAAAGGGAATATGGCCCTGCCCACACCTTGACTTTAGACTTCTGGCCTTCAGAGCTAGCAGAGGACAAATATCTCTTGTCTGAAGCCCCAGTTCATGTGGTACTTGTTTCACAGCTGCAAGAAATGAACATGCCGGTGTCCAGAAGAGGGCCCTCTGCAGAGCCCTGCTCCAAGGTTGGGAGATCCCAAGCCTCACCGGGCATCTCCCAGCAGGGTGACCCCATGGGGACAGAGCCGACACACAGCCATGTTGAGATGAGACCCTGAGGGCCGTTCAGGTCCAATCATGCGTGTGACAACCCAAACATTCCTCAGGTCCACATGGTGCCATTGTCACAGCTAGTCCCCAAGTTGTATCCTCCACGTGCATGAGCAGCCCACTGGGGAAGCAGAGCCCTGACAGGGGCCTCTCAAGGCCACCTTCAGGGCTGGTGGCCAGCTGGCCCGTGCAATCGCTTTAACCACACCCCCAAGGCTTCCTGAAAATTGGACAGGAAGCCAACCAGCCTCTCCCCAGACCCTGCTGGGCCCTCAGCAGGCTCCATGCTGGGACTCACTGCCCTCCTAGTGATGCTGCAGACAGCTCCCAGACGCCTAGCCGTTCTTCTTGGGGGGAGAACAAGGCGTTCTGAATCTCCCACTCTTAGTATGCACAGTGCCCAGGGAGCCTAGAGTGGCGTGACCTTGTCCTTCAAGTTCTAGGGAAGCCACTTGAATCTCAGTATGTCACCTGATTTGTCATATATGTCTCAAACTTGGAACCAATGTTTATACTTAAGAGATTTCACACGAAATTGGTGTCTACTCTTTAAAAAGTAGAAGATTCTGGAAAAACCCAGGTCCCCATTCCTAGCTGGTGATGATCCACTGGAGCTGAGTTGTTACTGAGCTCTCGGGGTCGGGGAGGGGGACAGTGCCACAGTCCCCACTGCTCCCAACAGCCTGCTTCACACGCCCTTTGGGCTGGAGAGTCTGGAGTGACAAGACTCCAAGGGCAGCCTTGAGGTCTTTGCTTCCAAGGTCATTATCCAGAGGATGGCCCTCCTCTCCACCTTCTCAGGGAAGGGTCTACCCACAACCTCCCCTCAGCGGCAGACCCATGAGAAGAAGCCCTGGTACCCCAGCTCCTGCAGCAAAGGCTCCTGGCAAACCTTGTGATGTTGCCCCTTACCACATCACGAGACCTGACCCCAGGCTGGGAACCTGCATCCCTGGGGCCAGTCTGTGGGCCTGAAAGGGTCTTTCCTGAGAACTGCTCTGGGGTTTCTGGTCTCCCTCAGACCTGGGAGAGGGGCCGATGCCCTTCTCCTGAAGGACACAGCTCCCACACCTGCTCTGAGGAAGTTGGCCTGGGAGAGGCTGGTGTGTGAAAATTTACCTAAGGAAATTTCCCTGCCAGTCATTATTCTGGAAGCTCAAGGAAGAAAAGGGTCAAAAGAAGGCTTGGATTTCTGTGGAGAAGTATCTCAGCCTTGACAGATGGAGAAAGAGAGGGCAGTGAGGGGCTGGGAGGCCCTCGTGGCCCCAGGGGTCCTGCGTGCTGGAGGTGGCTGCCCGCGTGAACTGTATCATTGAAATGGAGCTATTTCCTGAATTCTGAATGAGGTCAAAACGGGACTCATGACCAGCGGCGTGTTTGTCTCCGTGTGGCTCTGAGCTGCTAGCAGAGTGCAGGTGTGGGGCATTGGCTGCATTGTGTGGGCCCCCCCACCTCCAGGAGGGCAGCTGCAGCCCCTAGGCTCACCTGGCTTGCATCTTCCTGGGGCCACAGAACCCACATATGGGTTTGCACCCCTGTCCCTGGGGCAGTCCAGATTCATGCCAGTGTGTCTTGTGGATGCAGAGAGACCATGGGTGTAAGCCGGCTTCCAGTGGAGCCAGATGAACCCAGAGGAAAAGAGGGGATGTTGTGGGGTCTGTGGAGGGGCCCACACCCAGCACCTGCTCCCCTCCACAAGCAGGGGAACATGGGATAAGGGTCTGAGTCACACCTGTACTCACACACAGATGCACACTCATGCATAGAGATGCACAAAGACACAAATGCAAGCACACAGACACGTGTACATGCTCACATACAAAAAACCACACATAGATCTGCACACACAGACACACACACACAAGACCATACATAGATCCACACACTCAGACACACACACACACAAGACCACACATAGATCCGCACACACACTCACACACACAAGACCACACATAGATCCGCACACAAAGACACACACACACGACTACACATAGATCCACACACACATAAGACCACACATAGATCCGCACACACACACACACACACACAACTACACATAGATCCGCACACACATATATCCGCATACACAGACACACACACAAGACCACATATAGATCTGTGCGTGCATTATAGACGTGCATGCATGCATGCTCAGTTGCTTCAGGCATGTCTGACTCTGTGACCCCACGGACTGTAGCCCACCAGGCTCCTCTGTCCATGGGAGTCTCCAGGCAAGAATACTGGAGTGGGTTGCCATTTCCTCCTCCAGGGGATCGCCCCAACCCAGGGATCGAAACTGCATCTCCTGTGTCTCCTTCATGGCAGACGGATTCTTTACCACTGAGCCACAGGGAAAGCCTGTGCATACAGCCACACTCACACATAATTGCTTCTCTGGTCACAGTGGTAGGTTGGTGACATTTTCCTTGCTGACTTGTCGTTTACCTTCTCCCAAGCATCACTTCTTATGGCACTGGGTGGTCTTGATAAGCACCTCGCCTGCTGGGTAGGTAACAATCCATCAAAAGAACGGCTCGAAACTCATTCGACCATCTACACTGATGAACTCTAAGTTGATTTCCCTTTTGCCACTATAACTCACGCTGCAGTGCACAGCTTTGTGCAAATAGCTTTTGGATCAGTCTCCTAGGATAAATGCCAGCCACGGAATTAGGGGGTAAAATAGTAACAGTAAATGGTCCCCAGGCTCCAGACCCTCCTCCATATAGTTTTCATCTGCACAGCTGCCTTTGGAGGAGGCACCATTCTGCCTCTCGTGTTACTGGCAGGGAAGCTGAGCACAGAGAAGCTGACCAGTTTGCCCAAGGGCACACAGTGGGTGTGCAAGGAGCTGGGTCAGCACTGCATCACTGCACAAGTATTGCTGGCTCTCTGTTCATCACTTCAGACTTTTCCAGGAGGGTTGAGCCAAGGCACACCAGTTTCTCCACCACCTTGTCACCAATGCATGTGGCCCCTACACCTGGTTGGCTGTCCTCCCCTGTGTTTATGCTGATCACCTGGCAGTGCCCTGCCTGGTTCTTCTTCAAGACATCGAGAGCAGGCGCCTCTCTTGTCCCTTGTCACTCTCCCAAAAGCTGAAGAGCCCATTCGTGATCTTCATTTTATCAGCTCCTATTCATATAGAACTTCAAGGCTTCATGGATCTGGGGATGTGTGCCTATGTGTGAATGCCTAGATGTGTGTCTGTGTGTATCTCTGTGTATGCATGTGCTGTATGTATCTCTGTGTGTTTGCTGCAGGTGTGTATCTGTGTTTATGTGTGTGCACATGTGTGTTTCTCTGTGTATTGTGTGTGCGCATGTTATGTGTGTCTATATGTATCTGTGTGCATTTGGGTGTGTATGTTTGTGAGTATATTCGTGGGACTATGTGTGTGTATTGTGTGTGTCTGTATATCTGTACATCTGTTTATTGAGTGTGTGTCTGTCCTTATGGGGTATGTGTGTTGTGTGTGTGTCTCCATGTGTCCATGTGTCCATGTATCCGTGTGTCTGTTGCATGTGTATGCTTGTCCATGCATGTGTGTGGCATGTGTGTGTCTGTGCACCTGTGTGTGTCTGCTTGTCTGTGGCCTCTGCAAGGCAGGAGCCCAGGAGAGCATCCTCGTGGAGAGGCTGTATCCAGGCGGGCAGCACATCAGCCCAGATGTAAGGATGCTCCCCAGGGGGACCAAGTTCCTCCTCCCCCGAACCCAAGAACCCTCGGCCTTCACCGTTTTCTGTAATCACAGCAAGAACTTCTCATGCAAATAAATTCAGAGCCAGCTGACTCTGCTACCGTCGCCTTGTGAGGTGAAGTTTATTTTGGAACTCGGAGCAATAATAAAAAAATCATTACAGCTGTAATAGGCTTGGCAGGGACTTGGCAGTTCAATTCATCAGAGATCACCCTGAGATTTTTGTGTTGTTGTTAAGAAAATGAAAGAAATAGCTGTCGTCGTTGGTGAACTATAACTTAACCAGTTAAACGCTTGCTACATGTCACAGATGACATTAAAATTTCGTTACTATTAGATTTGTGGCCCAAATGTCATGACAGAACAAATTGGATCTTTACACAAATAAAAGGATAATTGCCTTTTAATGCCTCTGTTATTCTTGGACAACTCATGGGCACTTGTTTCTGGTGTCCCAGTCACTGGGAGCAGAAATGCTTCTTTTAAACTGTGATTAAGAACAACTTTTTGTGTTGTTTTCAGTGAAGAGAGATTTCATACCTATGAGAGCAGTGGGTGGGCACAAGTGGAAGCAGAGGAGAGGGCAGCCGCAACCCTGTCTTTCGGGGGTCTTGGGGGGTCTTCGGGGACAATGGGGCAGCCTTTGCCAGTCCTCTAAGAGCTTGGAAGAAACTGAGCCCTTAGCCTACAAGGTGGTTGTCTTTGTTTTGAAGCAAATTCTTCCATCCAAAGCTTGGAAGGGGACTTCCCTGATGACTCGGTGGTAACTAACCTGCCTGCAAATGCAGGAGACATGGGTTCAATCCCTGATTCGGGAACATCCCACATTCCTCGGAGCAACTAAGCCTGCACAGCTACTGAGCCTGGGCTGGGAGCCACAACCACTGAAGTGTGCACACCCTACTGCCTGTGCTCTGCAACAAGAGCAGCCATCCCAGTGAGGAGCCCACGCACCGCAACTAGAGAGTGGCCCCTGCTCTCTGCCACTAGAGACAAAGCCTATGCAGCAATGAAGACCCAGTACAGACAAAAATAAAAGTAAATAAATTTTTTAAAAAAGCTTGGAAGGTCCTGCTTTCTTACCAAACAGAGATTGTGCCTATTGCTAGAAAGATATTTTTCCTTTATTTTTTTTTCTCCTCCAACTAATAGGTTCTCAGTATACCCTGAGTTTATGATGTGAGTGTATCAGGAATGAATGAATGAGTCAGCGAGTGTGCAGGTCCATTCACAGTGATACTGCCCACTTTTCTCTGCCACTCTGTCCGTTCATGACCTGCTTTGATCACCACTGCTCCATGAGTCCAGTGGAGGTCTCAACACTGATAAATTGCTAATACATCTTAGAAGAAAATATAACCAGCACATTGACATGTGATTTTACAGATACAATTGCTTGGGGCAAGGCAAGATTTACTCACATTTTAAAAATGTGTAGATGCAAATAGAATTATTACAGGAATATAGTACAGCTGGTCAGAGAAGGCAATGGCACCCCCACTCCAGTACTCTTGCCTGGAAAATCCCATGGATGGAGGAGCCTGGTAGGCTGCAGTCCATGGGGTCACTAAAAGTCAGACACAACTGAGCAACTTCACTTTCACTTTTCACTTTCCTGCATTGGAGAACGAAATGGCAACCCACTCCAGTGTTCTTGCCTGGAGAATCCCAGGGATGGGGGAGCCTGGTGGGCTGCCATCTATGGGGTTGCACAGAGTCGGACACGACTGAAGTGACTTAGCAGCAGCAGCAGCAGCAGCATGGAGTTGAGCAGTGCACAAGCTGTGTGACTGCCAGTTGCGGCCCTGATTCCTGATACACAGATAAAATAATGAAGGAGGTAGGTAAGTGATTGAAGCTTAGGAGATTATGATCAGGGCAACTAAATAACTCACTGGGTAATCAGATTTTTAAATTTTTAAACTCTACACTAAGTTGCCTGAATTGAAAGCTGGGTTTTTTGTCATCTCTGATGGGTGCAAAGACAAGCCTGAGGCAAGCCCTGGGCACAGTGACCAGGTAAAGACAAGGAGCTCAGGGATGATGTGTGAGGACTTGGAAAGAGGGTGGTGGGCCCCCCCAGGCTGCCAAGGTCCGTGCCACACACTGATGGCCTGCTCAGTCCCTGTCTGCTTCTCCCTAGGACCCCGGCCATGATCGGCTGTTCCTTCGTTGTGGACCGGGAGTACTTCGGGGACATTGGTCTGCTGGACCCGGGCATGGAGGTGTACGGTGGGGAGAACATAGAGCTGGGCATGAGGGTAAGTGTCACTCAGCCGCTGGGGCCACTCACAGGGATGATGCACCGAGCAGACCTGTCGAAAGTTGTGCCTGGCTGGTCTGTGAGCTGCTTGTTACAGATCAGGAGGAGGTAAAAGCCCCCAAACTTAGGTCTATGTAAGAAACCTCTGTGGCAAGGGGACTGGGAAGCGTTATGAATGTGGTAATGAGAGACTATTTCAGATCTTACTTTATTTCTCAAGCCACTCATTCTGTTGCTTTACACTAAAGTCGGGGCTGGTGAGGAGCTTGGAAACTAAGAGCTGGTCCTGAGCACTGGGAGTTTGTCCATCAGTGGTGAAGAGACCCAGGAAGGTCGTGGGCTTGTCTTGGTGGAGGTGAAAGGCAGAGTGCACATGGGCATTGTGGGCATCAGAAGCCCCCATGGCTTCTGCAGGGGGCCAGTGTGTAGAGAAGACTCCAGGCAGGATGTTTTCTTCTAGTTATTTTCTTTCTGAGTTCACTTTATTTTTGTTTATTAATTGGAGGATAATTGCTTTAGAATGTTGTGTTGGTTTCTGCCATACAACAATGCGAATCAGCCATATATCTCCACCCTCTTGGACCTCCCTCCCTGCCAATTCACCCCCGAGGTCGTCACAGAGCACTGAGCTGAACTCCCTGTACTATACAGTAACTTCTCACTGGCTCTCTATTTCACACACGGTAGTATGCATTGGAGAAGGAAATGGCAACCCACTCCAGTGTTCTTGCCTGCAGAATCCCAGGGACGGGGGAGCCTGGTGGGCTGCCGTCTCTGGGGTCGCACGGAGTCGGACACGACTGAAGCGACTTAGCAGCAGCAGCAGCAGTATGCATCAAGGCTACTCTCTCCATTTGTCCCACTCTCTCCTTCCCCTGCTGTGTCCACAAGATGGGCCTCTACATCTGTGTCTTCTAGGAATGTTATGGTTCCAGGTCTTATGCTCAAATCTTTAGTTCATTTTGAGTTAACTTTTGTGCATGATTGTGTAAGATAGTGGTCCAGCTTACTGTTTTGTGTATAGCTGTTCAGTTTTCCCTGGACTGTCCAGCACAATTTATTGGGGAGACTATCTTTTCCCTGTTATATAGTCTTGGCTCCTTGGCCATAAATTCACTGGCAATGTGTGCCTAGGTTTATTTCTGGGCTCTCTATTCTGTCCCATTGATCCCTGCACGTGTCTGTTTTTATGCCAATGCCATATGTTTTGATTATCGTAGCTTTGTAATATAGTTTGAAATCGAGGCATGTGATGCCTCCGGCTTTGTTCTTCTTTCTCAAGATTGCTTTGGAGTCTTTTGTGATTCCACAGAAATTATAGGAATTATCTGTTCTATTTCTGAGGGAAAATATCATTGGCTTTTTGATAGGGATGCACAGAATCTATGGATAGCTGTGGGTAGTATGGTCATTTTAGCAACATTTTTCCAATCCATGAGCAAGGATACTTTTCCATTTATTAGTGTCTTCTTCAGTTTCTTTCATTGCTGTCTTGTAGTTTTCAGTGTGTTGGTCTTTCACCTCCTTGGTTCAGTGTACTCCTAGGATAAAATGGGATTGTGTTCTGAGCCAATGCCCTGTTGAAGGCTGGTACTCTGGACTCCATTCTCAGCTCAGTGGGACCGTCACAGCATGGTTGACATGATGTGACACAGCCCATCCAGAGAGGGATGGGCAGGGCTTTCAAGGTCTGTGGACCTGGGGTGCCACAGGACCCTGCTTCCAGGAGAGTGTGGGTTTGAACCCTCAGCCCCTGATCATGGGCCACCAAGTCCTTGCCTCACTCCTGCTAATACTCCTTCCTTTCCTGTTGTAACTGCAGTCCAGTGACCCTGCTCTACCCAGGGTGCACAGAGGCCCAGGATGGGGAAGCAGCTTAGCCAGGTGTACCCAGGGCTGGAAAGCAGACTCACACTAGCTCAAGGCTAACTAACCAGTGGTTAGCTGTCTCTACCCAGTGGCAACACTGGAGCTCCCTAATCAAAACATTTTTGACACAGGATCTATTAGCCTTGACAGAGCACCATCACTGGGAGGCTTAAACCCACAGACCAGTCCGAAGACCCAGCATGGCTGGGGGTTGCTGGGGAGGATCCCTCCTGCCCCTCCCAGCTTCTGGTATCTGCTGTCAACCCTGATCTGATGCAGTGACTGGTCAACGAGGACAGAACAGCAGGCAAGATGCCAACAACTTCTTTTTAAATGTATTTTCGGCTGTGCTGGGTCTTTGTTGCTGTGAGCGGGCTATCTCTAGCTGCAGTGAGTGGGGGCCACTCTCTAGTTGCAGTACGCAGGCTTCTCAATGTAGTGGCTTCTCTTGGTGCGGAGCACTGGCTCTAGGGCTCATGGGTTTCAGTAGCTGTAGCACGTGGGCTCAGTCGTTGGAGGCACACGGGCTCTCTAGTTGTGGTACACAGGCTTAGGTGCTCCAAGGTATGTGGGATCTTAGTTCCCTGATCAGGGATCAAACCCATGCCCCTTCAGTGGAAGCATGGAGTCTTAACCACTGGACCACCAGGGAAGTCCCCTCTGGTCACACTTGCCCAAGAATCCTCCAACTATTCTGGGCATCCAAGGGCAGAGTAATTTGGAGAGCTAAGGATGACCCCGGTTGGTGATGCCCTCTCTTAGGGGAAGCTGAATGAGCTTGGTCATGGATCCAAACCGTGAAGCAGGGCAGCTCCCATGGCCTGTAAGTGACAGTCGGCCCATGGGCTCTGGTTGTGTGGGAGCAAGGCTGCCAGGGGCAGGATAGCCAGAGCCTGACAGGCATGTGAACCCACACTGCCACCTCTGACCTCACTCCCGTGCCCTCCAGCCCCTCTTCAAAGAGGCCAAGACTCAGGGTTTGGGGACAGCCAGTGAGCTGACCAAGTCCTGCAGCAGTGGATGGCCGGCCATGGGTCGCTCACCCACCAGCAACCAAGCCTGAGGTTCAGAGCTGTTTCTGATTTAAATAAGAGGAAGCCAGCATGGGCACTGAGTTCCAATTTTTAGGACATTATTTGTGATAAGATTCATCATTAGCTGTGATGCTGCGTCCTGATGATCCGACCAGGGTTCTCTGCCTCCCTAATCAATAAAAATTAATCAGAGGCCAAACAAAAAATTTAGGCAAAACTTTATTGGGGCTTCAGTGGCTACAGAAGCCAGTGAAAACAAGCAACAGTTTCCCTAGCCTGCTTCCCGAAGTGGGGGCGAGCTGAGCTGGTTCCCTATATGTGGTGAGGGTAGGGGTGTGTCCAAGGGTTCAGGCTGGAGGAGTGGCTTAGGTGGTCTGTCCACCCCGTAGATGGTGCTGTGTGCAGGGGTGCATGCATAGTACCCTGCTTTTGCTCCTGGCTCTTCAGAAGTGGCCTTTGGGTTTTAGTCTTTTTGTATCTTTTGTCCAGAATTTGCCCCAACTGCGCATGCTTATAGTTATTTTTAGTCCCTTAGAGTTTCTTTGTGTTTTGTTGCCCAAGGAGACCTTTGTCCAGGTACAAGCACTGCAGCAAAGGGTCCCAGGTTCCAGCTGGTCTCACCGAGGCCCCAGGATGCCGTGACAGCCACCACCACTCAGAGTGCGGAGCAGAGCAGGTTCGCAGGCAGACTGGGAGGGACTGGGAGACCCATCACGAGGAAGCGGCAGGTCCCTCAGCCTGGATCTCAGACTCCAGCAGCATCAGAATCACCTAGAGGCGCCTTACAAATAGATCACTGCACTCCATCCCAGAGATGTGGATTCAGTATGGCAGGGTGGAGCTCAGGAATCTCCATTTCCAACAAATTCCCAGGGTCCACTGACTCCACTGGAACCCACTTTGAGAACCAGCTGCCCACCCCGCCCCCCCGGCTGCCACTCTGGAGGCCGTGAGCCAGCCAGGCTCGCATGCTGCTTACTCTGCACAGGGCCTGGCACAGTACTGAGCCCACTCCATAAACACGGACAGAAGGGAAGGGGCCAGGGGCCAGGCCTCGGGGTCTCCTGCGGCCAGGCTGTGCGGAGGTGGGGCTGAGCTCTGATTGATTTGGGGTCCTTGGGCTTTTATGTTTTGTTTCTGGGGTTTCACTTGGGTGTTTATTTGTCTGTGGAGACTTTATTCACAGGAAAGATTATATAAGATTTATTTTTAAAATTTTATATACAGTTTATTGAAGTTACACTTTTCCAAACCTGTTTTAAGGTTTTAAAGTGAAACCTAGAGATCATATTTTTATGGTTATAAATATAATAAAAGAACACTCAACTTCCCCTTTTCTTTGATTAATGCTTGACTAACTCAGATTGAATATATTAAACACTATTAAACAATAATCTGTTCCACTTCTGCCTAGTTAAATTCCCTTGAACCTTTTAAAATGACACTTATAAATGTGGCATATTTTCTTTTCTCTTTAAGAACTTCGAAGGCCTGATATCCCTGCAGAAGCTCCCCTGAGTGCTTACAAAATTCTCCTGTGTCTAGTATATCAAACTTATACCACATCTCAAATTCTCTGAAGCATTTCAGGATTGTGTGCAAATGTTTTAAATTCTCTGACAAGGTCCAATTTTAAACCACAAATTTAGAATCAACCCTCAATTATACATGTTAAAATGGAATCAGAGGATTAATCTGGTAGTCTTCAATATGCTGACTTTTCCCAACTGGTTTCATCATTAAAGACCAAACCTTTGCAAATGATTCTTGAACCTGGCAGGAAGTGCCAGTTCTCCGTATTTGGTCTATTCCTCCTTCTCTGCATTGGATTCCAATCCTTCCCGGAGTTAGATGATGTCAGCTCAGGGAGCAGAGTCAGAGTCCCGAGGAAGCTGCAGTGGTCCTGCAGGATGGGGGAGCCCAGCTGCTGCCCCCTGACACTCAAACTGGGTGGGGGGAACACGATGCTCAGCGGACAGGCACCTGGGCCGAGGGACCCCACCCTGGGAAGGATGAGCCACCATTGGAGACGAAAGGCATGCATGCAGGGCTGGGCAGAGGAGAAGCACCCCCACGACCTTTCACTTCCTGTCTCCTTCCAAACCAAACTCAGCTGGCAGCTAAGGGCAACCGGGGTCGACTTGCCAACCAAGTCAGGTGGGCCCAACCAGGGGTTGTGGCCATGAGAGGCAGGAGGAGGAATTTGAGGGCAGGGACCCCGGGGGCCCTTTGCAGTGGCTCAAGTCAGGGGCAGTGCAGGGTCAGGCAGAAGCCAGCCTGGGGAGCCGACAAGGGAGGGAGAAACGGGGGGGACCTGGTCCAGGCGAGCAGGCACCAGGTGTCTGGGAGCCGGATGAGGGGGACAACTGTATCCTGCAACCCCAGAGGGGAGAGAAGTCGGGCTGGACGCCACCACCTGAATCTAGGAGGCAGGCCATGTGGGGGTAAGGTAGGGTCGGGGTCTATCTGAGGCCCCTGAACTGTCCAGATAAGAACTGGATATGGGGGGTGGGGGAGATACTGCCCTGGGTGTTGCCATGTGGGCACCTGGGAGAGGGCGATGGAGAGATGGGCACGTCTCCATGTCCGGTGGTGCCTGGAGCACCAGGAAGACTGGTGGGAATATCCTCCTAGAGAACGGGAAAGGAGGTGAGCCTCCACGGTGGGGGGCATCTCCTGAGGAGAGGCAGGAGCTGGAGGCTGGGGTGCCTAACCATGGGCACCAGACACCCTGCTGGGAAGAGAGGGCACCCCGCACAGGGCTGGGGAGACAGAAGGGACAGGCAGGGAATGATCCATACATAACATGAGCAGTGCCCAGGCATACCACATACAGTGTGCCTCCCACAGTAAGGGGGCTCCCAGAAGTGGGGTAGCTGCCCAGCATTCCTGGGGGACAGCTGAGCCTGTGTGGGGGACCCGCGGTGCTGACAGGCTCAGGGGGAGGGCAGAGCTGGGGAGCCCCCTGGTCCTGGCTGGTGAGGCAGGAGGGGGTCCAGATGTGGACCCTCCCCTGCACCCACCATGCTTCTTGAACACACAGTGGCCACCGCAGGTTTGGCCATTAGACAGCAGGGGGAGGGCCAGGACGATGCTCACATGGGCGGCTTCGAACAGGCGATTACAGTGGCAAGGGATGCGGAGGCCAGGGGTTATGTTTGCAGGAAGGTAGGAACCTTTGGAGATATTGAAGGGGCATCCAGCAAAAGGGGACCAGCACCAGGCTCTGTCTGTCCCTGGTGCTTTGACCACAGGCAGGTCCCCAACGCCCCTGACCTGGGTCTCCACTGTGTAAATGGGGCTCTGGGCTCTGCACCGGGCAGGTCCTCCGTGCTGTGGGGGAGGTGCTGGGGTTGGCGCTGCCGGTGGGACACCAGGAGCCAGTTCACTAACTGAGGTGAGGCACGTGTAGGTGTAGGCATGGATTCGGCGTGGACGTGAGTGTGGACTCGCATGTAAATAAGGATGTAGCCATAGATATGGGTGTAGGTATTCCATCCCATTCAGATATAGATCTGAATATAGATACAGATAGACCAGCATGCAGATACAATCATAGATGACAGAGCTAGACATACATATACAATATTTATTTTTGTTGTTGTTTAGTTGTTAAGTTGTGACCAACTCTTTTGTGACCACATGGGCCGTAGCCCTCCAGGCTCCTCTGTCCATGGGATTTCCCAGGCAAGAATACTGGAGTGGATTGCCATTTCCTTCTCCAGGGGATCTTCCCCACCCAGGGATTGAACCTGCATCTCCTGCATTAGCAGGCACGTTCTTTTACCACTGGCAGGTGGATTATTTTACCATTTATGTAAAGTAATATGGTATGCTGTGCTTAGTCACTCAGTCGTGTCTGACTCTTTGCGACCCCATGGACTGTAGCCCACCAGGGTCCTCTGTCCATGAGGATTCTCCAGGCAAGAATACTGTAGTGGGTTGCCAAGCCCTCCTCCAGGGGATTTTCCCAACCCAGGGATCAAACCCAGGTCTCCTGCATTGCAGGCGGATTTCTTTACCATCTGAGCCACCAGGAAAGCCCACAAGAAATTTAAGACCCTCTGATTAAAATCTGTAACCTCCATCTGAGCTTCCTTGGTGACTCATGAGTGAGTGCTAAGTCGCTTCAGTCGTGTCTGACTCTTCGCAACCCCATGGACTGTAGCCTGCCAAGCTCCTCTGTCCACGGAATTCTCCAGGCAAGAATATTGGAGTGGGTTGCCATTTCCTTCTCCAGGAGATCTTCCCGACCCAAGGATCGAACCAGAGTCTCTTGACTCTCCTGCCTCGGCAGGCAAATTCTTTACCACTGAGCCACCTGGGAAGCCAGATTTCACATATAAGTGATATTATATGGTATTTATCTTTTTCTGATTTACTTCACTTAGTATAATAATCTCCAGTTCCATCCATGTTGTTGCAAATGGCATTACTTCATTCTTTTTATGACTGAGTAATATTCCACTGTATATATATGCAATATGTTCTTTATTCATTCATCTGTCGATGGATATTTAGGTTCTTCCCATGTCTTGGCTATTATGAATAGTGCTGCTATGAACACAGGTGTGAATGTATCTTTTTGAATTATAGTTGTGTTCAGATATATGCCCAGGAGTGGGACTGCTGGATCATATGGTAGTTCTATTTTTATAAAGTTTTATTATTGACCAGATTTAAGGTAGCTTGCCAGGAAAGAGAAAAATCCCAGCAAGATAAAGTAAATTATAAATAGCAAGAAGAAGAAAGAAAAAATCAGGCAGAGACATGAAAGGGAGGCTGGACCTCCAGGGGCGAGCCCGGCGGCAGGGATCAAGGACCCCAGGACAGTGACTCCTCCAGTCCAGGAGGAGCAGACTGTCCTCACAGCAGATGGGGCCTGGGGGTGGGGAGGGCCAGCCGGTGGCCTGAGGGATGCCCGCCCTGCGGCTTGCAGGCTGCCCTGTGCTGTTAACAGCCAGCGGCGGGATACCCGTGGGCCCGACGGCAGAAGCTCCACTGTCACCCGCCCTGGGGGCTCCTGCCCAGTCCTGAGTTTTAGGGCAGGGTCTCCCTACAAGCCCAGCAGCCCACGGACCACAGCAGACTGCAAAGGAGCAAAGGGCAAGCCCAGGCCTTGGGGGGATCAGAATGAACAGGCGTGCCTCCCTGACCCCCTGTTTAGGGCAGAGATCAGACTCATTTCAAGTGACCTTCCCTAAGTGCCATTCTCAGTGGAGCCACTGTTGAACATCACACAGCAATGTGTCCCCATGGCCATCGCTGACCAGAAGCACTGGAGCAGTTCCACACACCGCCACTAGGGGGCAGGGTGGGCCCCTCGGTCCTCTTAGTCCCCAGTCTGGGGGCGGTGCCCGCCAGGTCCCCTGCGGGCCGCTCGCCCAGCTCCTGGAGAGGCTCTGACAGGGCCGGACTGCGCATGCCTCCCCCTTCGTTGGGGCTCCATTTCCTGCCCTCACAGACCCTCGGTGCTTCCAGCGGCTTCTGGAGAGAGGCCTGTGCTCTGTGCGCCCCAGCCTCCACACAGTTCGGTTCTTTTACTGGTGGCTGGCTGCCTCCTGAGCATTGCCTTCCTCGCAGCCCAGCCCACCGGTGACCCCTCCGGTGTCGCACCCCTGTTTGAAATGACTAGAGCAGTTTCTGTTCTGGTGGGAGCTCCTCACAGCTCTGGGCATCAACCTCCAAGAAAAGCTGTGTCCCTGGAAGACAGGGGCCTGGGTAGAAGACTCCCACCTCACAAGACACAAAGAAGGGCAGGAAGTGAACGGAACACTGCCCAAAGCTCAGGAAGGAGGCTGGACTGATAATCCACCCTGAGGGATGCCAGCATGGGAGTCAGGTCAGGGAAAGCAGCTGGTTCCTGTGTTTCAAGTAAGCCCTGGTGCACCCTCTCCCACATCGATACATAAATTATCTGCCACCCCAAAGTGCCCCTCTCTCTCTCTTAACTTGATTATTTCAAGTGGAAAATCTCAGATTGAATTCTAGGCTCCATCTCCCTTTTGAGTAGATCCAGGCCTGCTCCCTGGAGAAGGAAATGGCAACCCACTCCAGTACTCTTGCCTGGAAAATCCCATGGACAGAGGAGCCTGGTAGGCTGCAGTTCATGAGGTCGCAAAGAGTCAGACACGACTAAGCAACTTAGCAGCAGCTGCAGCAGGGCCCCTCCCACTGGACACCAGCTCCTCGCCTCCCCCAGGGCCAACCTTGATGCCTCCACCTTGGTCTTGGCTAATTCATCTGAGATCCCACTGAGTCAGGAAAGCTGAGGTCAATGCATCAGAGCCCAGGGAGGCTGACCTTGACCTCCAAATGAGGGGACCCAGTTGGCCCTGATATATAATATGCATAGAAAGCCCCATATAATACACATTGAACCAGTATTTAGAGACTGCGGGTCAAAGAGGCATTTGCTTGCAGTCTCCTGGGCTGTGATGTGTCCCATCCAGCACCGTGAGTGCTCAGCTGTGTGGCAAGGCCCTGGGGTGAAGGGTATGGGCAGTTGGATGAGTTAGCAGGGCTCCCCCAGGAGAACACAGAGATGGGCGGGCACATGCTAATGAAGCTCTTTCTATGCCTGTCAACCTGGGAAATGAACACAGGACACACAGACATGGGTCCCCAGCTACAACTAGCCTGTGTACCAGTTACTCTTGCCGTGTAACAAATATTCCTCAATTTAGCTGCTTAAAATTACCCTCTTATTTTGCTCACAATTTGGTGGGTCAGGAGTTTGGGAAAGGCTCAGCTTTATGATTTCTCACCTGGGTGCTGTCAGAAGGTGGCTGGGGTGCACTCATGTCAGCAGGACATGACATCCGAGGTGGACACTGCCTGTCTTGGAGTTCAGCTGGGGCCGTAAGTGACAGTGCCTCCCCGTGGCCTTGCCATGGCCAGGCCTCCTCACACGTGGTGGCCCCAGGCCCCAGCATCCACGTACCAGCACACAAGGCAGACACTGTGATTCTCTTTCACATCCCAGTCTCGGGAGTGGTGGAAGCACACACAAGCCAGACCAGATCCAAGGCTCAGGAGAGGGACTCAGGACAGCGGGAGAGTCCAAGGATTTGCACTCTTCTTTAACTCCCAATGTCATGGTCTCCTATTTGCTTGTTCAACACAGTGTGGCTCTTCACACACATCCCCACCACCACCACCTCCCCTAGCTGTGACCCTGGGCACTTTTCTCCTTCTGCTTCAATTCACTCATCTAAAAGTGTGCTTTTGAGACAGGCTGGGGCCTGGGACGCTGCACTTGGACAACAGAATACAAAGAAACTATAAGGAACTAAAAATAACTGCACCCATGTTCAGTTGGGTCAAATTATGAACAATAAGATACAAAAAGGCCACAGACCAACTGCCATTTCTGAGGCGGGGGCAGCAAAATCAGGGTCCTGCCCATGATCCCTGCACATAGCATCACCAAGGGGGTGGGCAGACCACCTAAGCCATCCCTCCAGCCCCACCCACCAATCAATCCACCCCCACCGTCACCCTATCTACGGGAACAGCAAGGGCACCTGTCACTGGTTTTCACTCCCTGGTGCCACAGCGCGAGTCCTAACAAAGCCTTGCCTGAATTTCTCATCTGGCCTCTTACAATGTCTGGTGATTTAAAGAGTCCGAGGACCCATGTCGGTATCAAGCCCACCTGGAGTTGCTCCTCCGCAGTCTGTACCCTTCTTGTTCACGCTACACGGAAGCCAAGACAGGGGGCTCTTGCATCATCACCCTGAGAATCCCAAACTTCCCCCACGGTGTGTAACGCTCCCCATCCCACTCCCTGTGTGTCCCAGTGCCCACCCTCTTACCACCCGCACCACCTTCGGGCCTCCACCCTCCCTGGTTCAAGCCCGAGCCTTCTTTTACTCAGCTCAGAGAGCCCCACCCCGCCTTGTTGCCCCGCCCCGCCCCGCCCCTCTTTGCCCCGCCCCGCCCCGCCTCGCCCCGCTTCGCCCGCACACCAAAGCTAATCCTTGTTTTCTCACTCTTTGGCTCTATGTGGCTCTATCCATCACTGTCTGGTCTAGTTTATTAGCTTACGTTTTACCGCGGGTCTCCTCCCGTCCCTCACTGGTTGGGATGTAAGTCATGTGCTCTGGGCTGGGTCCCATTCACTGCTGCATGAGACCGGCCTTCAGTGTTTGGTTTACTTATAGAATAAAAGATGAATCATCTGTTCTAAGTGCTGGGTTCTGGGGCATCAAAGGGAAGCGAGGTGTTCATTGGCTGAACAATCGCCTGTTGAGGAATACAGTATCGACCTCCATCCTAGGTGCTGGGGATTCAGCAGGGCACACGCGTCCCATCCCTTCATTCCCAGTGTAGTGATCATGGAGGCTGTCATTTTAAATGGGATGATCAGGGAAGGAGGTACTGAGATGGTGACATCTTAGCAGATGTGAAGGAGGAGAGGAAGAAGTTATGCAACCCGAGGGAAGTGTTCCCGGAGGAGAAGAAAACCGCAAGTGCAAAGGCCCTGCGGCAGGAATGTGGCGCACCCCCCCCCCACTACGTGCCGGCTGACACCCTGAGTGGCCCCAGGCCGTGTACTCCTCCGGCCTTCTCAGGACCCCTGCTCCCACTCAGACAGGCCTGGCAGCCACCACACTTTCTGATCCGCCATTAACACAGGTGGCCACACAGCCCTTCTGATCGATTCAGTCCAATTAGAGGAGTAATTCTGTGGTCTCGGGGCCAATTTACATTTCTGTGATTGTAAAACTGCCAACTGCTCAGCCCCTAATGAGGAAAGTCCTAGAGCCAATTAGGTGGAAATGAATCCGTTGCGTCCATTAGGTTTAATAAAGGTCAGGACAGAATCAAACGGGGAGTGCCTGCTCAGGAAAGCTCTGCTGTGCAGAAATTGGAAATCGTTTGTTCCCAGTCACTGCCTCCCCTGTTACAGGCAAACCTGGAGGCACTGAGGGTAACTGCAGCACCTTCAGCTCCAACCCTTTGAGGGGCTGCATTAGCGCTACACCATCTGGGCCCGGGTGGTGGTTTACCTGTTCTCCGGGAGTGGACCCAGAGCAGGGAAGTGGCCTGGTTACTGGTGGAGGGAGACACCGAGGCGGGGGAGGTGCGGGGCATGGGCAGCCCTCAGGCTGGTCCCTGATCTTTCTCAGTGAGGGCAGTGAACAGACTGTGAAGGCCCACTGCAGTTCTGCTTCAGGGAGGGCCTGTTCTAGTCATCAGTGGCTCTGTCTGCCTGCTAGGTGAGGATGAGTGCAGGCAGGGGAGGGAAAGTCTCCACCCACTGAATGTCCTGGGAGAAAACCCTGGACGACATGGGGTCTTCAAAAGGGCCCTTGAGACTTGCATTTGGAGGCTATCTCTGCCTGTTAGGCACCTGGGCCACCTGTGAACCTCGGTTCCCACTTTCATCCCCCAGGGGCACACAGGACGTGACTCCTCGGGCCGTCTGGGGATTAAATGAAATATAAGCGGCATGGGATAGTGCTCATTGCTTGCACAAGGATTTCTGCAATACTATTTTCTCCACTTTATAAGAGCGACTTTCATTAGAAAAATACAAGGTCAGCTAATGGGAACAAAATTGAGTCACCCAGGATTCTGTCTCTGCCTTTGCTGGAGTGGGCATCTTCCCAGAGGTCCCTTGTGTGTCTCCCCATGTCTAACCAGTCTCCCCATGTGCAGAGTACACATATACATCATGGGCACTGCATGCTTGCTTAGGTTCTCTATGTGTACATTTCTTGAAAGCCCAACGCCATGCGTGTCCTTTGTCCACCCGCTGTAGCAGTTACTTGATAGTGGGGCTCTGTGACGGGGCAGCCCCTACACCCCACGCAGCCCTGAGATCGTGTTCTCTTGTCTGGATCTTTCTTCAGGTTTCAGTATCTCCTCAGGATAAAATTTCTAGAAGTAGAATTGCTAGGTCACCTGAAACACATGTTTTTATGGTCTTTGATACAATTTGCCAAATCCTCCTCTATATGTGTATACGTGTCTGTGTGTGGTGTGTGTATACATGTCTATGTGTGGTGTATGGGGGTCTATGTCTGTGTATGTGGTGTGTATGTGATGTGTGGTGTGTGTACGGTGTGTGGCATGTGTCGGTATATCTACATGTCTGTGACGTGTAGATCTGAGTGGTGTGTGTCTATGTATGTGGGTTGTGTGTGTGGTATGTATGTGTGTGATTTGTGGTGTGTAGGTGGTGTAAGCATGTGTGTGAGCACTCAGTCCTGTCTGACTCTTTGCCACCCCATGGACTGCAGCACACCAGGCTCCTCTGTCCATGGAATTTTCCAGGCAAGAACACTGGAGTGGGTTACCATCTCCTCCTCCAGAGGTGGTATGTGTGTGTGTTCTCAAATGGTACATGATGAGATAGTTTCCTGGGCATGTAACACACACATGTGTGTGTGCTAAGTCGCTTCAGTTGTGGCCGACTCTTTGTGACTCTAGGGACCATAGAGTCCATAAGGACCATGGACTTATGGACCATAAGTCCATAAGTTTCTGAGGCTCCTCTGTCCGCCTGATTCTCCAGCAAGGATACTGGAGCCTTGATTAAATATTTGTTGTTGTTCAGTTACTAAGTCATGTCCGACTCTGTGACCCAATAGACTGCAGCACGCCAGGCTTCCCTGTCCTTCACTATCTCCTGGAGTTTGCTTAAATTCATGTCCACTGAGGTGGTGATACTGTCTAACTGTCTCATCCTCTGCTGTCCTCTTCTCTGATTAAATATAATCGTCCTTTTTTCACATATGGAAGACACACAGGGAATGTTTTGTTGGTCAACTTGCATTTCTTCAATTACTAATGAGCTTGAACATTTTTGGACATTTGTTAACCATATGTTTTTCTTTCTTTGCTAATATTTTCTTGTGGCATCTCATGGTAGATTTTAAGAGCACTTTATATAGTAGGGATATTGATGCTTTATTGTGTGAGACAAATGCTTTCCTTGTTCTTAATTTTATGATGTTGACTTTTTATATAGATAATTTTTTAATGTAAATATGTACTTTTTTTAATGACATGCATTTGCTCTCGTTCTTAGAAAGGCCTATTTGAAAGACTATTTGACCACATCTCCTTCTGACACTTTGTAGTTCCTTTTTTACATTAAAAGCTTTAATCCATTTGGAATATGTTCATTATATAAGTAAGGTTGTGATCTGCCTTTATATCGTTTTTAAATGGTAGACTAACTCTTTTCATATTATCCATTAAATAGTCCACCCCTTCCCACTGATGGGAAAGGTGCTCTTTCCCATTTCTAAGTGCTTCCAGAAGTGTTTGTATCTATTTTAAACTTTCTACTCTTAGCCTGCTGCTTTATAAAATATGCTGCTGCTGCGGCTGCTAAGTCGCTTCAGTCGTGTCCAACTCTGTGTGACCCCATAGACGGCAGCCCACCAGGTTCCCCCATCCCTGGGATTCTCCAGGCAAGAACACTAGAGTGGGTTGCCATTTCCTTCTCCAATGCATGAAAGTGAAAAGTGAAAGTGAAGTCGCTCAGTCGTGTCTGACTCTTTGCAACCCCATGGACTGCAGCCCACCAGGCTCCTCTGCCCATGGGATTTTCCAGGCAAGAGTACTGGAGTGGGGTGCTATTGTCTACTAATTGAATGTGTATTAATTTTTATTTATTTATTATTATTTTTGGTTGTGCTGGGTCTTCGTAGCTGCACGTGGGCCTTCTCTAGTTGAGAGAGCAGGGGCTACTCTCTTGTTGCAGAGCACAGACTTTAGGGCGTGTGGGCTTCAGTAGTTGCAGCACGTGGGCTCAACAGTGTGGCTCGAAGGCTGTAGAGCACAGGCACAGTAGTTGTGGCACGTGAGCTAAGTTGTTCTGAGGCATGTGGGATCTTTCCGGACCAGGGATTGAACCCATGTTCCCTGCATTGTCAGGCGGATTCTTATCCACTGTGTGTGCATTCAGTTGCCAAGTCATGTCTGACTCTGAGACCACCATGGACTGCAGCACACCAGGCCTCCCTATCCTTCTCCATCTCCCGGAGTTTGTCCAAGTTCATGTCCATTGAATCCATTGATACCATCAAACCATCTCATCCTCTGTCACCCTCTTCTCCTTCTGCCTTCTATCTTTCCCAACATCAGGGTCTTTTCCAGTGGATCAGCTTATCCACTGTACCACTAGGGAAGTCCATATATCTTCATTTTTATTTCAGAGTCTTTCTGGCTGCTCTCTTGTTTTTCCTCTTTTGTATGAACTTTAGAAACATTTTATCAAACTCTGGTCCACCTGTACATCAGTTGAGTTTAGTATCACACAGGAATGGATGGGAAGATAGTCCTGGGCCCTGAATCCCTTGTGTTCTGTGACCCTTTGCCTTGTATTCTTCTTGAGTCCTGGTTTAGGTCATCAACCTGAGGCTTAGCTTACAGATCTAGAAAGTGCTCGGGTTCTTGTATGTGGCCTCACCTCATCTGGAAATCCTGTTGGATACCTGGTGGGGCTGCTCATCAACCCTCCAGATCTCCTCAGATCTCAACCACTTTACTATATCTTCCTCATCCTGCCTTGTGTTCTGGGTAATTTCCTCAGTTCCATATTCCAATGAATAAATTCTACCTTTAGCCATGTCCAGGTGACTATTTAAGCCACCTCTTTAGCTCTGGATTTTGATTTCAATTAATACACTTTATGACATCTTCCATTAGTGCTTTTCATATCTGGTTGTTCTTTTTTATAGCTGCCTATTTTGATCCCTAAGCTCTTTATTGATGAATGCTTTCCCCTCACTCCTTCATCTCTGAAAATCTTAATAGTCTACTTAAGACCTTTTTAGTCATTCTTTTCTCTCTCTTTCCTTCAGTTTAAATTTACCCATCTTTGGGTTTGTTGATGACTCTCCTAGTTGGATTTTGTTGTGTGCCTTGCAATTTTTTGACAGCTCATCTTTCATGGGAGTTATATTTTCACACAACACTCGCTCATTATTGGAAGTTTCAGGTTGTCTAGTCCGAGCACTCCCCAGATCAGAATTTAGTGGCTTAGGTTTTCTTTTTTCTTTTTATTGAATTCTAGTTTTCACCCTGAGATCTCCTGTTTCATTTCTTATTCAGAGAACCAACCTGATTCCAAGGTGTTGTGTACACCTCTGCTTCCTCTCTCAGTTGATTGTTTATGGCTGAAAACCAGGGAGCAATCAGAGCTGATTTGAGCTTCTACTCATAATCAGGGAGCCTAGTCTCAGCTCTGGTTTCCTGCAAGGATCCTGGCTACTCATTCAGCACCTGTCTCCTCATAAAGCTTAGATGACTGTGCCTTAGAGCTTCAGCCTCACTACACTATCACATTTTTGCTTTTTCTGAGCTAAGGGGAATTCCATCTTGTTTTCTAATATGTACTTTTAACTTTTAAAATCATTTTGTCTATCATTCCTATATGTTTGCAGGGGCAGGTAGGAAAGATTTCCATATCCATGATACTAACTTGCTGTTGTTTAGTTGCTAAGTCATGTTTGACTCTTTTGCAACCCCATGGACTAGGACCCCTGCCAGGCTCCTCTGTCCATGGGATTTCCCAGGGAAGAATACTGGAGTGGGTTGCCATTTCTTTCTCCATGGGATCTTCCCAACCCAGGTATCAAACCTGTGTCTCCTGCATTACAGGCAGATTCTTTACTACCAAGCTACCTGGGAAGCCCCATATTAACTAAATATCTCCTTTGTCATTTCTTCTAACTACAGTGGGCTTGGGAATCATGACCTAAAAAGTACAGCCTCACTTATGTTTGAGGAGAGAAAACTCAAGAAGATGTGGTCCCACCTTCAATTAGTGTTCAAGAGACAGAGCTACTAAAATAGACGATTATGCCAAGCGCTCGAAGTACTAATGAGAGGGGGTAGGGGAGGGGTGAGAAGACTCAGCATTTAGCACATCTGTTCTCAAACTCCAGCAAACCTCTGAACTCCCCAAAGGCTTGTTAAAACACTTGCAGAGTTTCTTCTTTTTTAAAAAATAATTTTATTTATTTATCGACTGTGTTGATCTTCGTTGCTGCACTGGCTTTTCTCTAGTTTCGGCAAGTGGGGACTACTCTCTAGTCGTGGTGTGCAGGTTTCTCATTGTGGTGGCTTCTCTTGTTGCAGAGCACAGGCTTTAGGGCTTGTGGGTTTTCAGCAGCACATGGGCTCAGTAGTTGCGGCTCCCAGCCTCTAGAGCACAGGCTCAATAGTTGTAGTGCATGGGCTTAGTTGCTCCAAGGCTTATGGGATCTTCCCAGATCAGAGATCAAACCCGTGTCCCTGCATTGGTAGGTGGATTCTTTACCATTGTGCCACCAGGGAAGCCCCACTTGCAGAGCTTCTGATTCAGCGGGTCTCAAGTCCAACCTGAGAATCTGCATTGCTAAGGAGTGCTGGGTGATGCTGATGCTTGTGGTTCAAAGACCACACTTTTTTTTTTTTTTTGGCTGCCTCCCCCAACCAGGGATTGAACCCGGGCCCTGGCAGTGAGAACGCTAAGTCCTAACCACTGGACCACCAGGGAATTCCTCCAGGATCACACTTTGAAAACCACTTGTTTAGAAGGAAGGAAACTAGTTTTTTCTTTTCTTTTGTTTGAGATGTTCAAAGTGTTCAGTGAAACAAGTGGGAGGAATTTGGAATGAAAACTCAGCTCGAAAGTTTCTGTGCATCTGGCATAAGAACAGAACACAGAAGCAGCTGTTTTTTATAGCATATTTGTGTGTGTGTATATATATATATATATATGGCCTGAGATGGTCCAGGAAGAGATGTTTTCTTGTCAAAAATTTATGAATTGAGCCCAACTGAGTCCAGGGAGCTGCGACTTGCTTTTCCAAAGCTAAATCCAGTCAAATTCTGCCCCTGGAGATGAATCGGTCCTGCAGAGTGAGGAGTTTGTGTGACAAGAGGGAGGCATTGCCTTGGCTGCGCTCTAGGAATTATTTCCTGAAATAATTGGGCCCGGGCAGAGAGTGCGTGGGGGCGGGGCGGCGGGCAGTTGAACAGATTGCAAATAATTTCAAAAAACTAGGTTCACATGTGAAATCTCTAAAGAAATCATGCACACGGTTTTCTCCAGAGTGGATATGAAGCCCAGTTTTTTGGTTAAAGGGAGGAATTCTGTACTGTCAAAAGAAAGATGGTGGCTGGTACCTTTTGGGTGTGTGCCAGGTGAGACAGTGTGAGGCAGGATATCTAGGTTCCTTTCAGCCTCAGCCTATGTTCTAGCCAACCTTTTACCTAGAGGTCTGGGCTAGGAACACCGAGCTTGCTTCGCCTCTCAATTTGTTCTTAATACAGCTTTGCACAGTGCCTAGAGTCATGTTGATTTAAGGACTAATATAGATGAACGGGTGGGTGGGTAGCTGGATGAATGTATGAATGAATATATGAATGGATGGACGAGTGGGTGAGTGGATGGGTAGACGGATGGATGGATGGATGGTTGGATGGCTAGGTGGATGCATAGATGAGTGGATGGTGGATAGGTGTTCAATAAGTGTGGATGGGTGGATGAATGGGTTTATTAATGAGTAAGTGGGTGGATGGATGGACAGTTTGATTGGTTTCGGATCCATGGATTATTACAAAGGCAAAAAAAAAAAAAAAAAGAGAGAGAGAGAGAGAGAAAGAAGCCAATGTGAGTAGACATTGGCCATAGCTTGACAGGCAAAGTCCCATCCTCAGTATTTTCAAGGTGAAACTCAACTCTTATCATGCTTAGTGGATTCCAACACCCAGAAGGAAACATACACAGTTCATCACACGTAAACCTAGGAGTCAAGAATAAACTAAATTAGGCCCAAGTTTTTCTCACCATGTAACAGTCAATTCAGTTCAGTCGCTCAGTCGTGTCCGACTCTTTGCGACCCCATGAATCGCAACACGCCAGGCCTCCCGGTCCATCACCATCTCCCGGAGTTCACTCAGACTCAGGAATATGGTCCTTATAGCTGGTCTGGACAAAGCCGGCTTTAACCTCAGAATAATATTCAGTAAAGCATCAGCTTCCGCCCCTCGGGCTGTCTTCGGCCCCCGCAGTGAGTTCCCTGCTCTTAGGTCCAAAGAGAAAGCATTTTCCCCTCACAGACTGTGGAGCCGGTTCCCAGAGTGGTGATGAGGGCTCATGGATCGCAGGAGGAAGATGGCCAGTGAAGGCCCGGGACACATCGGAGGGAAGCCAGGAACCCGTGCTACAGGCCTGGGGACCCACTGACATCTGCCAGGCGCCTCCCTCTGCCAGAGAAAATGCCGTTCTGGGCCGCAGGGTGGGACAGTGATAAGATGCCAGGCCGGGCTCCCACACCCCACCTCTGGCTGCTCCACCCTGCCTGTTACCCTGCTGCGGTGCCTCTTGTGTGGATCCAAGTAATAAACAAGCCCACGGGGACAAGCCCTCCCCGGAGAAGCCTGGGAATGCCGGCCCCTCGCCCCGCTCCGGCACAGCTGCCACCTTCAAAGAGACGTGGGCCGCCAGGGGCTTCTCATTTGCTCCTCCAGCCTTCACTCAGCGGCTGCCCTTTCTTTTCCACCTGGCAGAGCACTTAGGCCGGATGGTCCCGCTCCCTTTTGTTTCTCACCCGTCTCTTTCCTCCTCGCTCCCTAACCTCCCCCTTTTCCTCTATCCCGTCCCCTCTTCTCCTCCCGTCCCCTCCGCTCCTCCCTTCCCCTCCTCTCCTCCTCCCCTCCCGCTCTCCTCTATCCCCTCCCCCCTCCTCTATTCCCTTCCCTTCCTCTCCTCCCTCCCCCTCTCCTCCGCCTGCAGGGTCGCTTAGCCCCGCCTCCCTTCCCCGGAGCCTGGCACCGCCCAGCCTTGTTGGGTGTGGTCTCCCCCACCACCATCCATTAACTCCCCGATGGGGCAATGCGGAGAGGCGGCGGCGTGCTCCCCGGCTTCAGTCTGAGCTGTGAGTCCTCCAACGCCACCCTCCACACCCGCGCTCCTTCTCCATCCACAGCCACTGGGAGGGCACGGAGCCGCAGGGAGGTGCCGGTGGGTCCGAGTGGCTACTTGGAGCAGCGCGCCCTACCCCGGGTCCGCTAAAGCCCCAACCTTCTGTGCACACAGACAGCAGCCAGACGTGCACTCTTGCCCGGATCCGGTGAAATCTGGTTGCTCATTAAAGTGATCAGTCAATCCTGATACCGAAAAAGGGTCGTTGTCGTCATCCTCAGGTCTCGGGCCTCAGAGACTTAAATGGCCAGCTGGGGCCGTCGGGGAGGACTGGGCCGCGCCACCCTCTGCGTGGCCCTTCCGAGAACCCAGAGGACCTGAGCTCCCTGGGAAACGAGGGAGGATGGCTCTGGTGGATGAACTTGTGAAACAACATCACCAGGAGAGGAGGGCCTCACTCAGAAAACCCTTCCCACTTGGGCTCACAGCAGAGTCCTGGGGATGAGCGGGGGCTCAGATGCCAGCCAGGAGTCATCTCCAGGCACATAATTTCATAATTGATGCGGCCTGCAAGAGGGTGATACAGCTGCAGCTCCGTCACCAAAAGCCTCCCAGTGTCACTTGCAGATCACTTGAGAAAGACAAGGGTCCTGAGCAGGTCACTGGTGAAACTGATGACTTATGTCAAAGAGGCTGGGGAGGCGCCACTGTGTCTCGGGTCTGCACCTCCAAGAGCCAACGTTTCTGTATGGTTTCTTCCCAAGTGGGCTTCAAACAGGCTGGACCAGAGCGAGGTCAAGAGGATGCTGGGACCAGAAGAAAGCTCTCCGAGGCCCTCATGTGAAAGTCAGCAGCTTCTGAACTCTCAAATCAGGACACTCCAAGTTTGCCCAGCAGCTAAAATCCTCCTCCAATGCAGTCATAGGATAATAATAGTAACGGGGCCTGCATGGAGTGAGGTGTACCCTGCTCTGCAAGATGAAATCTGAGAGGGAGTTGGGATCTAAGACCCCTTGTCACCTGTGTCCCAGCCCCCAGGTGGCTGCCAGCCCTGGCCAGCTGTTTCATTATTCACTTATGGGGAAGCCAGCTGGTCTGGAGATGATGGCCACTGACAGGAGGGGGTTACTGCCAGTTTCCAGGAGGAGGGGCCACAGGGAGGTCAAGAGGCAGAGGGTGGGGTACACCAGGGTCAGAACCTTTACTGGGGTTCACAGGGAAGGATGGGGGAGGCAGGGGAGCCCAGCAGTGGCTGGTTGAGTAACTCCAAGGCTCTGGGACATGGGACTGGCCCTGCCCTCAGTGTGAGAGCTCTTAGACGGGGGTTGGGGTGGGCTCAGGCTGGTTGCTTTGCACATAAAGAGGCACTCAGGTGAGCAGTTTACAGCCTCCAGGAATTAGGAACCTGGGAGAGACAGTCCCTCCGGGTCAGCGAGGCCCCAGATGTCAAAGCAGCAGAGTAAAGAGAAAAGACAAAGAATGGATACGTGTATATGTATAAACGGATCACTGTGCTGTACACTGGAAACTAACACAGCACTGTAGATAAACTACACTCCAATAAAAATAAAAATTTAAAGTAAAAAGACAGTTAATACACAGGCCAGCCCTCCTCTTCCCTCTTCAGCCCTGACCTTCTGCAGAGCTCCCCTCTGGCCTCTCTGAGTCCATGCAGCTACGCCAGCCATCTCCTAGTGAGCCAGCTGTTACAGGTCATGAACGTACATTTGGGCACAGGAGTCAACGCCTTCTTTTCCAGTGCCCTTTGGGGTAATCTTTTTGAATAATCCTGAAGGAGGTGATGTCCCTGGGTCCTCTGAAAGTGCAAGAAGGATGGACAGACATTTGGGGAGGCGCTCACAGCTCAGACTGTGCCTGTGTTTCCAGGCTGGTGTTTTATGGCCGGCATCTGTTTGGACAGTCATTAACTGCCTGTGGGGAGATCGGATGCATAAAAAGGAGCTCAGCCATTGCAGTGGCACCTCCCTCCAGGTCTCCCAAAGACACTTCAGTTCTGATCAAGGAGGACCAGCTGGGCCTGACTGTCCACACTGCTGACCGGCTCCCAGACCACTCCTAGGAGTAAGGAGTTGCAGTACCCTTGGCCTCTCTCCAGCTTCCACCCTGGGACCCCAGAGGGCTTCAGGATCAACCCTGAGTCAGCGGGGAGCAGGCGTCCGGACCTTGCTTCCTCCTCCATCCTGGTAGGCGACTGGGGCTGCATCTGTGAAAATCAGCCCAGCCTGTTGGCTGGGCCGCCAGCTCTGAAGGACCTGAGACTCGCTGGGTCTCTGCTCTGGGCCTGATGTGTCAGCACAGACCTGCCTTCTGTCCCAGTGGCCGGGACGCTGGACCCTCGGACTCCACTGCTGCCGGGAGAGAGCAGAGGCCCTGGTGGGCTCCCAGGCAACCCTCCTGAGCATCCCTGCCATGGGGCGGGGGTAGCTCCACAGGACACTGCATGTCCACAGGGCGAGCTATCCCGGTGGTAACGGTGAGTTGGGCGTGTGAGCAGGTCTCGTTGCAGGGCTGAACCTGCAGGCCTCGTCACTTCATTGCCTCTCTGGAGGGTCCCAGTTGGAAACCCTGGTTGCAACAGCAGGGACCCCTGAGTTCAGCTTTATCCAAACAGAACCGCGGGGCTCGCTCCCTCCGCCTCCCAGGAGGCCCCAGGGACAGCATGGCCTTGTGCCTGAGTGCAGACTCCAGTCCGCAGGGAGCCCCCCATCTGATTATCAGTTCTGATGTGGTTGACGGGGGTGAGGCCCAGACCACAGGATTTTTAGCCGCACCAGGATATCCTACTATGGAGCAGATTGGGGCGCCCCTGTTTTGGCGGTGCTTGCAGGCCCCCCACCCCATCTGTGTTCCCCAGGCCAGGCTTAGCACCCTGAAGACAGACTGGCTCAGAGAAGCAGGGCCAACAAGGGGCTGCGTGCCATGCTCTTGGCTGCGGGGAGGCTGTGCGGTTAAGGAAATGAACTCAGAGTCGAGAAGCGTCTCCATAAAAATGATATATAGACCCATCGCCTCCCACCGCCACATGGATGAATGCCAAGGCCAAGCGGCCGGCACTGTTTTCCTTTTCTGCTCAGGCCACAGGAAGCACTGGCTTTTTGATAGCAGGGCTCTCCAGGAATGTTGCTTTGATCATTGTGGTGCAGGAAGAAGATGGAGAAGAAACCACAAGAAATGGCAACGTGATGCACGATGAGCATCCTTAGAGGGAAGGCACCAGGCGTTGTCGCCTGCCCTGCCGTCCCCAGGCCACACTCAGCCCAGTCACTAGGTCACCGTCCCAGCCCTTTGGCTTCTACTGGGGCACAGGTCAGGCTCACCCTGGGACTGGAGGATGAATAAGCTTTCATTGGCATCCCTGCTGGCAGACCATTATTTCCAGACTTTTTAAGGAGAAGGGCTTATGTGTGAAAGCTGCAACTCTGGAATTCCAGCCCTGAGGCTCCAGGAGCTGAGGAGAACTGCTGGCTGAGGGACAGGGGTCCCTGCAGGCAGGGGGGTCCCTCAGGTGGGGTGGGCAGGTGCCCTGAGCCTCCTTCCAAGCAGCTGCTTGCAGGCCTGACCCCTGGCCCTCTGCCTCATGTCTGCTATTCTGTTTGGGTGGCAGTTAACCACCTTGGTTAAGATATTAATAATCAGCGGTTGTGACACAGAGTGGGTGTGACCAGAACACTTAGATCGTGTGGATCAGCCCCGTGACACCTTCCACAGCCCTGAGTGAAGAGCAACTTCAGGGGCTTCGTGCAACAGTTCTGAGTCCCTGCCCCACCACGAACTACATGTGTGACGCTGGATGTGCTTCTTAGCATCTCACTTCTCATTTTCATTTGCACTGAAGACAGGTTAATCCCCCGCCCATCCCACGTGGCATTGTTGGGGTTTCTCTTCACCTCACTGCTATCTCCTGGTCCAGCTTTATCAGTTGGGAACGTAGCAGTGGAAAACCCCACTGACAAGGCTTACGTTTTAGTGGGACAGACAGATAAAATGAAATCAGCAGTCCAGTGGTGTCCCATGTGAGAAGGAGACAGAAGTCACAGAGGTAAATAAAGCTGGTCAGGGGAATGAGGCAGGAGAGGCTGCAGCTTTAAATGGGGTGCTCAGGAGGGAATCATGGAGGAGGTGACATCTGAGGAGTTGAAGCTGGAGAGGCAGCCAGACAGGAGGGCATTCCTGATGGAGACAGCAGCCAGTGCAGAGGCCGTGGCAGATTGTGGGGCAGGGTCTGAGACCAGCAGAGAGAGAGCAGGGGTGAGGGGTGGCGAGTCCTGGGAGGATCAGAGGACTGGACGGCTGGACATGGATTTTGAAGAACCTCTAGCCTGAGGCGGTGACTGGGCAGGGATGATGAACAGCAGGGAGGCCCCTCGGAAACATCCGGTGATGGTGGCCACAGAAGATGGACAGATGCTTGCCCTGCAGGTCTACAGAGCTTCTTTTGTTTGTTTCCATGTTTGGCCTCCTGGAAGGTTCCTGGATCACCAAGTGTCCACCTGCATTCCCAGGCTCGTGGGCAGCTAGGCCTTGTGCTGGAATTTGATAGAAATGTGTGAGCCAAAGTCATGGCCAGGCTTCCTGGGTAGCTCAGCTGGTAAAGAATCCAGCTGCAATGCAGGAGACCCCAGTTCAATTCCTAGGTCCTGAAGTTTTCCTGGAGAAGGGATAAGCTACCCACTCCAATATTCTTGGGCTTCCCTGATGGCTCAGACAATAAAGAATCTGCCTCCAATGCAGGAGACCTGGGTTCAATCCCTGGGTTGGGAAGATCCCCTGGAGGAGGGCATGGCAACCCACTCCAGTATTCTTGCCTGGAGAATCCCCATGGACAGAGGAGCCTGGCAGGCTACAGTCCATGGGTTCACAAGAGTCGGACATGACTGATTGACTAAGCATAGCACAGTGAGCCAAAGGGGTGGGAGTTGTACACGGGCCTGGCCTTTCAAAGCTTCCACAGTGCCCTCCACCCTCCTCCTGCAACTCCCTAGGGTCAGGCCAGGATGGGCAGCAGTCCCTCCTCCAGTGATGTGGAAGCAGGATGATGCAGGCATAAACCTCAGCCAGCATCTCTGACACAGAGCAGGCAAGGTTCTCACTATCCAGCAAGGGAGGCAGATGCTGCTCTCTGCCCTCTGCAGGGTGCAGAGCGGTGGTCCCAAGTGGCGGTGAGCTGGGCCAGGGGAGCTGGTGATGGGTGCATGCTCAGTGAGCCACGAGGAGCAGGCAGTCTCCCCGACCCAGGATGTCTGACTTGCTAAGACATGATTTGTTATCCTGGCTATGCGTGATGTGAGGAAGGGCCATCGACATTCCACTGAGAGATTTTCCTGCCTTCTTCCTCTGTCTGGAGGCAGAGTGGGGACACAGGAACAATAGGGCTAGGCTGTCCTCTTTCCTGAAATAAGAGCTTGGTGGCTATGGTGGGTGAATGGCAACCCCAGAGATACATCCTCCTGGAATCTGTGAGGGATCTCAAGATGGGATCCTCCTGGATTTAGGGTGTAGAGGGCTTCCTGGAGCCTGTTGGGCTACAGTCCATAGGATCGCAGAGTTGGACATGACTGAAGCGACTTAGCACAGCACAGCACAACAGGGCTTTCCTGGTGGCTCAGTTGGTAAAGAATCTGTCTGCAATGAAGGTGACCCAGGTTGATCCCTGGGTTGTGAAGATGCCCTGGAAAAGGAAATGACAACCCACTCCAATATTCTTGCCTGGGAAATCCCATGGACAGAGCAGCCTGGTGAGCTACAGTCCATGGGGTCACAAGAGTTGGACATGACTTAGCGACTAAACCAAACTGCTATAAATTTGACAGCTGGTGTCCTTACCAGAGAGAGGAGGAGGGAAGGCAAGACACAGACCCACAGAGAAGGAGGCCATGTGGTGGGAGGGACGGGGCCACTGGAAGCTGGGAGAGGCAGGTGGGGTCCTCCCCTGTAGCCCCCAAGGGAGCAGGGCCTCTGGAGCTGTGGGAGCGTAAGTGTCTGTTGTTTAAACCCGGTCTGTGGTCCTTATTTATGGCGGTCCCAGGAAATGTGGGTGGCCTCAAACTGGTGTCAGGCTCAACGTTCCACGCCTCTCCACAGGGGCCCCTGAGGTGGGCTCTGGATGCTCAAGCTGAAGCCTGGAGGCATCATGACCATTCTTCACAGTCGCTGCGGGTGAGAAATGGGCTTTGAGGAAGCTGGTGCCGCTTAAACTGGGCATAAGGGAGAACTTCTAGGCTGAAGAAGGCCAAACAAGAGGCCAGAGGGACCCGCAGAATGAAACCCATGCTCAAGGCTGAGAGACACCCTATTGTACTTGTCATCAAGACTTTAGCTTAAAGCACCCATGCCTGCCAAGTTACGGTGAAGGTTTGTCCCAAGAAAGCATTTTTAATGTAGATTGCAGCATTGTTTTGAATAGTGAAGGAACTATTGAAGGAGGAAGGAAGAAGATTTAAATGTCTAATAACTGGGCAACAGGAAATGAATTAAAACTCATCTTCACTGCGATCTGAAACTACAACTCTTAGGTGTTTGGCTGAGTGGACAAATGTTTTTGAACTGATGTTACATTTCAACTATAAAAGATGACAGTTTCCAGGAGACAGTGTCTGTGTGTGGGAGGCGTGGGCAGCACCGCATTAACATTAAGAGGCTGTGGATCAATCAGGCCTGGTCATATCCCATGATCTTGTGTAACTGGCTTAACCTCTCTGACCCTCAGTATCTTCTTCTGTACACTGGGGAGAATGTTGCCTGTGGTACCCACCCTTCCTGCGTAATGGTGGGGGTGAGTGAGATGAAGTGAGTAAGGTGCTGAGCATGTGCCTGGCACCTCCAAAATGTCTAAATTAGAAGAGGCTTAGGGGTAACAGTCTGATTGAAGAGAGCTTGGGCCAAGTTGATCAGACTGATTTGTTCATGGTGACATCAACCTGTGGATGGTACTAGCATTTTTCAGTGGGATGGGGTGGGATGTGATATGGTAGGATACTAGTCTGGGTTCTCCAGAGATGATAAGGACTTGGCCCACACAGTGATGGAGGCTGAGAAGCACAAGACCCACAGTGGGCAAGCTGGAGGCCCAGGAGAACTGAGGGTATGTTTCCAACCCAAGGCTGAAGGCAGGAGAAGACCAGCATCCCAGCTCGATGACCGTCAGGCAGAGAAAAGGAACTGTGCCTCTCTCAGCCTTTTTGTACACTCAGGCCTTCAACTGATTGGTTGGGACCCACCCACACTGAGGAGGGCAATCTGCTTTACTCAGCCCACCTACCTAAGTGTTCATCTCCTCTGGAGACATGCTCCTGGACACACTCAGAGTAAGGTTGAACCAAATATCCAGGCACCACACAGCACATAAAGTTAACCATTACATGGGAGCGGGGTCTGGGGGAGAATGGATCCATTTCTGTTTCGGAAATGGATCCCTGGGCTGGGGTCGAACCCATGTCCCTTACCTCTCCTACATTGGCAGGCGGGTTCTTTACCACTGGGGCCACCTGGGAAGCCCCAATACTGTATATGTAAGACTGAGTCCCTTTGCTGTTCACCTGAAACTATCACATTGTTAATCAGCTGTACCCCAATACAAAATAAAAAATTCCCCCCCCAAAAATTTAACCATCACAGGCAGGATGGGATAGGATAGAATAGAAGACTAACACAGCCCATGCCTAGTAAGGCTGAGTTTTGTTGAGGTGAAGCAGTGCAAGAAGCAAGCAGGCATAAAAGGAGATCATGATGCAGGTTGCATCAGTGAGGGACTTTGGGGAGCCCTGTTTGCAGAGGAAGCAGTTGTTTCTTTAGACTTTTCTTTAGACTGAGATTGTGTCTGGGGTGCTTGAAGCCATTGTTTGCGTAGCAAGTGCACCTTTGGATTGAAGTTATCTGGAGTGGTTTGGGTGGCGTTTGCACAGGAAGCTGCTCTTTTAAAATTAGCCTGCAGGTTGGTTTTTCCAGCTCAGAGGTGGTGGAGGCAGCTGCTGGTGGTAAGTAAGCTCTCTCGGGCCAGACTCCGGGCCCGGAGCAAATGCTGAGTTGGGGCGAGGGCCACAGGAAAGGGATAGTAGTGAAGTGTCAGGGTATCAGGAAAAATCCCTCCATTGTTTAGATCGTGGAATGTGCAAAAGAAATGAGATTTGGTAGGAAATCCAGAAGGGGAGGCAAGCCTGCGCCCAGGCTTTGGTGAACCTAGCCCAAGGCCTTAACTTCTCATTGGTCTCTTCCCCTGGAACAGCCCAGGCAGCCCGTGCCCTCGGGAGGGAAGACCTGTCCTGGGGACCGTGGGCAGGGGATGCAGGGAGGGAGGGATGGTGCCCTCGGCCCCTGGCCCCGCTCCCTCCCTCCCGGCTGTCGGGAAGGAGCGGGGCCACTACCCAGGGCCCTCGGGTGCCCCGCAGGTGTGGCAGTGTGGTGGCAGCATGGAGGTGCTGCCCTGCTCCCGCGTGGCCCACATCGAGCGCACCAAGAAGCCCTACAACAACGACATCGACTACTACGCCAAGCGCAACGCCCTGCGAGCGGCCGAGGTGTGGATGGACGGCTTCAAGTCCCACGTGTACATGGCCTGGAACATCCCCATGACCGTAAGCTGGCCAAGCTGGGCGGGGAGGGGCCGGGGATGGGGGCAACACCTGGGGACAGCCTCAGGGTCATCCAAGGGCACAGCCCATCCACGCAGTGTGGGGCCTCCTGGACAGCTCCATCTCAGAAACATCATTTCCTTCACCAAGGAGAGCCTGTTTCCAACAGCTGTGACGCTCATTGGCAGCCCCTCCACCACCACAAGAGCTCCTTCACTAGATATCACGAGCCCCTGAGAGGCTGCAGCGCTGGCACTGAGGAGAGAGCTCCCCCAGGGCGACCACAGCCCCTCCTGGGACGCACAAGCATCCCTCTTGCCCTGCGGAAGCCTCTCATGTCAGTTCTGCAGGAGTCCACAGTGATATGATGACCCCATGCCTTGCACACATGAGTGTGCACAGCTGATGAGTGGCAGAGTGGGCATGTGACTCGGTCCTCCACAGGACCCTGTCACGAGGGTCTCAGGCCTGGGGATGGCGGCTTCTCTCATGTGTGGTGTCTGCAGCCGGATCCACCCATACTGCGGGGAGTGGAGGCAGGAGGCCCACGCCAGGGGTCTGCCTGCTGCTGCTGGCCAGAAACAGGACCTGGGTGTGAGCCAGAGGGTCCTAACCAGTGCCTGGGGGGCAGGGCAGCCTGAGAAGGGGGCTTGGGCATACGTGTGTGTGTGCACCATGTGCATGCATGTACATACATGGGCGTGTATGTGCTGAGGACAGGCTCTTCTTGTCCCCCAACCCCGACCAGCTGCAGAACCAGGCTTCACACACAGGCTGCTTCCTTGGACATTTGAGTCTCTGGGGATAGACTTGTCCTGGGAACAGTTTTTTTTAACATCCACCCACAGAAAGAGCTTGATCTTCTATTAGGATCCACACACACATATAAGCTCACATGCGTGTGTGGATTTTTAGCTGTCAAAAGATAGAGCTTCATGTGTATAACAAAAAAGTTAAGAAGCAACAATTATCTTCATTATATGCAAAATGTCCTAGTATTTTAAACTTCACTGGAACCTTCTGAATTGAGTCAGATCACAGCCCAGCATCTGGTGACATCTCCCAGGGCCGCTCGCACCCGAGTCCAGCAAGAGTCTGCCCTTCTCTCCAGGCCCTCAGTCAGTCCTTAGCTGGCATCAGTGCCTCAGGAAACTGGGCTTAGGAAGAGGGCTTCCTCCAACCCACCCACATCCCCCACCTGTCACTGAGTGCCAGGGGCTCCAGGACCACCCTGAGCTTCAGTGCTTGGCTTCAAGGACTCAGAACTCAGGAGAGCTGTCACATGGGGGTTGGGGTTTGTTATGAAGAAAGAACAGACAGTGCTGAATTCTCCCAGCAGCAGTGCATGTAGGGTGTCACCAGCCAGGGAAGGTCAGCGTCTGGAGTTTATGAGGCTCACGTGCACGTGGCTGATCTCTGTGTGCCTGGACTTGGTCTCAGGTCCCTGCAGAGGTCAAGCTAATGCCCACAGCAACCCCCATAAATCATCCTGTAGCACAGACCCCCTGGCCCAGCCCAGGTAAACAGCAGTACTCAGGATGTTCTAAGTTACCTCCCCAGGTGAGTGTGCAGGGCATGACAAGCAAACCAGGCCCACACACGCCACTAGTGGCCGACTGAAGGCCAGGCCGGTCTCCAGTGGGACCTGCTGCAAATAGGCCAGAGACACTAGGCCTTTGCCATCAGCCCCACTGCCCTGGACCTTGCAGGGTCCTGGGAGGGCAGGAGGCTCCCAGACAAGGAAGCCTGAGGGCGGGGACACCCCTGGAGGGGCGCCTGGGGGTCCCGTAGTTCCCCCATCCTGGGTCATGGCCTGGGTTGTCAGGGCTCCGCACACCCCAGAGCCTGCCCTGCCTCACTTCCGGCCTCGCAGAACCCAGGCGTGGACTTCGGGGACGTGTCCGAGCGGCTGGCCCTGCGCCAGAGGCTGAAGTGCCGCAGCTTCAAGTGGTACCTGGACAACGTGTACCCGGAGATGAGGACGTACAACGACACCCTCACGTACGGAGAGGTACCGCCTCCGCGGATGGCTGGCACCCCGCACCCCGCCTCCCAGCTCCCTGGCCTGTCCCTGTGCGAACGTCCATGGACAGCAGCCGGCAGAGCACACAGGCACACTCACACGCCAGTGTAAGAGCTGCATGGACGCACACGCGTGCCTGCCACCATGGATCACAAAGTAGATTCAGAGACACGTGCGTGTATGTGTACATGTGCCGCATACATGTGTTTATACATGCCCACATGCACATGCATGGATCCATGCAAATGCATATACATGCGTAAGTCTGCGGGCTTCCCTGGTAGCTTAGCTGGTAAAGAACTCGCCTGCAATGCAGGAGACCCCAGTTTGATTCCTGGGTTGGGAAGATTCCCTGGAAAAGAAATAGGCCACCCATACCAATATTCTTGGGCTTCCCTGGTGACTCAGACGGTAAAGAATCTGCCCGCAATGTGGAAGATCTGGGTTCGATCCCTGGGTTGGGAAGATCCCCTGGAGGAGGGCATGGCAACCCATTCCAGTATTCTTGCCTGGAGAATCCCATGGACAGAGGAGCCTGGCAGGCTACAGTCCATGTGGTTGCAAAGAGTCAGACATGACTGAGAGACTAAGCAAGCATGCACGTGTAAGTGTACACGGACACAAAAGTACACATTTGCACACAGTTTTGCTCACATACATACATGCAAAGAGCTACCCCACACATCTTCCCCTCTGTACATAGACCCCATCCATTGAGCCTGCTCTGCACGTTACAAATACTTGTTGCCAAGACAAAATGACATGAAACATGAGCAGACACGTGCAAAGGCCTGCACATGGAGGTGGTCACACGCACCGCCTTGTTCGTGTGCCACCAATGCCTGCATGTTGAGAGCACAACAGAAGGACCCAGAGACACACCAGGAGAGGCACCAGCTGTGGGAAGACCCTCCTGTCTGCCCCAGCCCCCACATGCATGGCCATACCCGCCTCTCCTTAAAGCCAGGAAGAGCGATGTGTTCCTGCCCTTGTCTGTGCTGGGGGACAGACCTCCTCTGCCATGTCTGTCACCCCCAGCAGGGCAGCCCGGCTTGCTCTCAGGGTGGAGTTAGGGTTGGGCAGAGTGGGAGCTGCAGGAGTCCTGAGGCTCAGAGCTGCACACAGGCATCTCTTGCATCTATCAGCCACGCAAGCCTCTAGGCAGGCCCAGACGGGGACCGTGGGAATAGCAACACCCCCCTACCAACCCTACCACTGTTAACGGGAGGAGCTGCAGCATTATAGCCAAAGACCTGAACTCGGGGAGGCCATTCACAGGAGCCAGCCAATCCTCAGCCAGCCCACTGGCCAGAGCGCCATCCTCCCCTCCCCCTCCCCTTCTTCCCTTCCTCTCTCATCCTGGGAGGACTACCCCTTTCTGAGACCACTGGCCCTGGGCAGGGGACGAGTGAGTAAAGCCCTTCTAGCCTGCTTTGGCCTTAGGGGTCCTTGTGATGGGGCTTCTCCTTTGGCTTCTGGTCGTAGGTGAGAAACAGCAAAGCCAGCGGCTACTGCTTAGACCAAGGAGCGGAGGACGATGACCGCGCCATCCTGTACCCCTGCCACGGGATGTCCTCCCAGGTAGGGAGGATGGTGATGTCTCTCAGGGACCACAGCCCAGACCACAGCCAGAAGTAGTGCCCAGGGAACGGGGTCAGGCTGGCTGGGGTGTCCTGATGCCACAGTGGCTGAGTTCAGGCCCCAGATAAATTAAGAGCAAGAGCTTTGGTGCCAAACAGGCCTTGAGCAAATCATCTAACACCCGTGCCTCAGTTTCCCCATCCATTGGATGGGATGATCATGGTACCTACTTCTCAGGCTGCTGTGTGGACTGAAGTGGAAGATGAAGGTGATCAGTGGCCACAGGGTAGACAAAGCCCAGGCAGTATCACATTAACCACCAGTTCTTAGAGCTGAACACCTGCCAAACCATGCTGCAGCTCAGAGTCACCTGGAGGGCTTTAAAAACATCCATGCCAGTGTCCAGAACCCAGGCCAGTGGAGTTTACGGGTGTAGGTGTGCAGGCTCCAGGCTGGTGGAATCAGTGTGTTCAGGGGTATGGGACAGCTTATAGGAGAAATGCTTTTTCTCAATGAGTGTTGAGTGTTCTTTAAAATTAACCCCCGAAATGACAACTGGCCCCCTCGAAGCTCTCTGAATCTGTACTCTAGGACATCCATGGATGCTGACGTGTCCACGCAGCTGCCCAGGGGTGCTTTGCAGATGGGAGGGACCCCTGAACCTATAATGACAACAGAGCACACCTCTCTCCCTCCCACCCTGCCACCTCCTCACAGGACCCCTGATGACATTGGCCCATCAAGATGCTAATGTGGCCTCCAGGAAGAAATCCACTTTGCTGGGCCCATCAGACACAGGAGGGGAGTCCTCTGGCTGGCATAGACCCTAAGTGGGGGGCCATGTCTTGTGGGGTGTCTTTGGACAGCTCTGTTTGTCTGCTCCCTTGAGGGGAAGCAACACAAGGTGGCAGGTGGGCGTGGTCATTTCCCACTGAGCCCTGCTGTGGAGAGAAGCAGTGAGGGGCCGGCCTCGAGGTGTTAGGTGCAGGGACTCGCGTGGCTGGGTGAGGGGTGGGTGTTCCAGCGACCATGCTCAGTTCCCCGGGGAAGCCCTCTCCACACGAGGACCCTGGGGCAGCCAGCAGAAGGGGCCTCACTGCTCCTCGAAATGGAGTGGAGGTGGAGGCAGGTGGATGGGGGAGGCCGTCCCACGTGGACGAGCCCCACGGAGAGATCTGATGGACCTGTGTCCACAGCCAGGCCAGACACACTCACAGTGATTTCTTCTTTGCAAACATCTTCAGTCTGTTTGGTCTCCATAGAGGCTGTTAAAATATTAAGAGGGACAAGCTATGCCCCCAAACCCCAATCCCCAGCTTTGTTAGTGTCCTGGGGCCACCGCGATGAAGTACAGCCAACTGGGCACTGGCTTAAATGACGAATGTTCATTATTCTCTCAGCTCTGAAGACCAGAAATCTGAAATTCAGGTATGAGCAGTGTTGTGCTCCCTCCTGAGGTTCTAGGGACATTCCCTTCTGCCTCTGGTGGCCCTTGGAGTTCTTTTCTTGTGGCCTCTTCCCTCCAGTCTCTGCCTTCATTGGCACACGGGTTGTATGGCCTGTATCTTCATCTTCCCCCTCCTTTCTCCCATGTCTCTGTCTTCTCTCCTTATCAGGACATCAGTCATGTTGGATTAGGGCCACCCTAACCCAGTCCATCACCAACTCCCGGAGTTCACTGAGACTCACATCCATCAAGTCAGTGATGCCATCCAGCCATCTCATCCTCTGTCATCCCCTTCTCCTCCTGACCCCAATCCCTCCCAGCATCAGGGTCTTTTCAAATGAGTCAGTTCTTTGCATCAGATGGCCAAAGTATTGGAGTTTCAGCTTCAACATCAGTCCCTCCAATGAACACCCAGGACTGATCTCCCAGGACTGGTTGGATCTCCTTGCAGATCAAGGGACTCTCAAGAGTCTTCTCCAACACCACAGTTCAAAAGCATCAATTCTTCGACGCTCAGCCTTCTTCACAGTCCAACTCTCACATCCATCCATGACCACAGGAAAAACCATAGCCTTGACTAGACGAACCTTTGTTGGCAAAGTAATGTCTCTGCTTTTGAATATGCTATCTAGGTTGGTCATAACTTTCCTTCCAAGGAGTAAGCGTCTTTTAATTTCATGGCTGCAGTCACCATCTGTAGTGATTTTGGAGCCCAGAAAAATAAAGTCTGACACTGTTTCCACATCTATTTCCCATGAAGTGATGGGACTGGATGCCATGATCTTCGTTTTCTGAATGTTGAGCTTTAAGCCAACTTTTTCACTCTCCACTTTCACTTTCATCAAGAGGCTTTTGAGTTCCTCTTCACTTTCTGCCATAAGGGTGGTGTCATCTGCATATCTGAGGTTATTGATATTTCTCCTGGCAATCTTGATTCCAGTTTATGTTTCTTCCAGTCCAGCATTTCTCATGATGTACTCTGCATAAAAGTTAAATAAACAGGGTGACAATATACAGCCTTGACGAACTCCTTTCCCTATTTGGAACCAGTCTGTTGTTCCATGTCCAGTTGTAACTGCTGCTTCCTGACCTGCATACAAATTTCTCAAGAGGAAGATCAGGTGGTCTGGTACTCCCATCTCTTTCAGAATTTTCCAGTTTATTGTGATCCACACAGTCAAAGGCTTTGGCATAGTCAATAAAGCAGAAATAGATGTTTTTCTGGAACTCTCTTGCTTTTTCTATGATCCAGCGGATGTTGGCAATTTGATCTCTGGTTCCTCTGCCTTTTCTAAAACCAGCTTGAACATCAGGAAGTTCACGGTTCACATATTGCTGAAGCCTGGCTTGGAGAATTTTGAGCATTAATTTACTAGCATGTGAGATGAGTGCAATTGTGCGGTAGTTTGAGCATTCTTTGGCATTGCCTTTCTTTGGGATTGGAATGAAAACTGACCTTTTCCAGTCCTGTGGCCACTGCTGAGTTTTTCAAATTTGCTGGCATATTGAGTGCAGCACTTTCACAGCATCATCTTTCAGGATTTGGAATAGCTCAACGGGAATTCTATCACCTCCACCAGCTTTGTTCGTAGTGATGCTTTCTAAGGCCCACTTGACTTCACATTCCAGGATGTCTGGCTCTAGGTCAGTGATCACACCATCGTGATTATCTGGGTCGTGAAGATCTTTTTCGTACAGTTCTTCTGTGTATTCTTGTCATCTCTTCTTAATATCTTCTACTTCTGTTAGGTCCATACCATTTCTGTCCTTTATCGAGCTCATCTTTGTATGAAATGTTCCTTTGGTATCTCTGATTTTCTTGAAGAGAGCCCTTGTCTTTCCCATTCTGTTGTTTTCCTCTATTTCTTTGCATTGATCGCTGAAGAAGGCTTTCTTATCTGTTCTTGCTATTCTTCGGAACTCTGCATTCAGATGTTTATATCTTTCCTTTTCTCCTTTGCTTTTCGCTTTTCTTCTTTTCACAGCTATTTGTAAGGCCTCCCCAGACAGCCATTTTGCTTTTTTGCATTTCTTTTCCATGGGGATGGTCTTGATCCCTGTCTCCTGTACAATGTCACGAACCTCATTCCATAGTTCATCAGGCACTCTATCTATCAGATCTAGGCCCTTAAATCTATTTCTCACTTCCACTGTATAATCATAAGGGATTTGATTTCGGTCATATCTGAATGGTCTAGTGGATTTCCCTACTTTCTTCACTTTAAGTCTGAATTTGGCAATAAGGAGTTCATGGTCTGAGCCACAGTCAGCTCCTGGTCTTGTTTTTGCTGACTGTATAGAGCTTCTCCATCTTTGGCCCTGATGCTGGGAGGGACTGGGGTCAGGAGGAGAAGGGGACAACAGAGGATGAGATGGCTGGATGGCATCACTGACTCGATGGACGTGAGTCTCAGTGAACTCTGAGAGTTGGTGATGGACAGGGAGGTCTGGCGTGCTGTGATTCACGGGGTCGTAAAGAGTTGGACACGACTGAGTGACTGATCTGATCTGAACCCAGTATGGGGCTTCCAATGTGGCTCAGTGGTAAAGAATCCACCTGCCAATGCAGCAGACCCAGGTTCGATCCCTGGGTCAGGAAGATCCCCTGGAGAAGGAAATGGCAACCCAGTCCAGTATTCTTGCCTGGGAAATCCCATGTACAGAGGAGCCTGACAGGCTATAGTGCATGGGGTTGAAAAGAGTCGGACACCACGTAGCAACTAACCCACAACAACAAGCCCAGTGTGACCTCATCTTCCCTAGAGCACTTCGGCAATGACCATGTTTCCAAATGAGGTCATATCCACAGGTACTGGGAGGTTAGGACTTCAACATGACTTTGGGAGAGCTACAGTTCAGCCTATGACAATTGTTCAGTCACCCAGTCGTGTCCAACTCTTTTCGACCCCATGGATTGCAGCATGCCAGCCATCCTTGTCCTTCACCATCTCCCACAGCTTGCTCAAACTCATGTCCAGCGAGTTGGTGATACTATCCAACCATCTTGCCCTTTGTTGTCCCCTTCTCCTCCTGCCTTCAATCTTTCCCAGCATCAGGGTCTTTTCTAATGAGCCAGCTCTTCGCATCAGGTGGCCAAAGTATTAGAGCTTCAGCTTCAGCATCAGTCCTTCTAATGAATATTCAGGATTGATTTCCTTTAGGGTTGACTGGTTTGATCTCCGTGCAGTCCAAGGGACTCTCAAGAGTCTTCTCCAACACCACACTTCAAAAGCATCAATCCTTCAGCACTCAGCCTTCCTTATGGTCCAACTCTCACATCCATACATGTCTACTGGAAAAACCATAGCTTTGACTAGATGGACCTTTGTCGGCAAAGTAGTGTCTCTGCTTTTCTTCTTTTTAAAAAATATTTATTTATTTGGCTGCATCAGGTCTTAGATGAGACATGTGGGATCTAGTTCCCTGACCAGGGATCAAACCCAGGCCCCCTGCATTGGGAGCTCAGAGTCTTAGCCACTGGACCATCAGGGAAGTCCCTGTCTCTGCTTTTCAATATGCTCTCTGGGTTTGTCATAGCTTTTCTTCCACGGAGCAAGTGTCTTTCATGACTGCAGTCACCATCTGCAGTGATTCTGGAACCCAAGAAAAAAACAGTCTGTCACTGTTTCCATTCTTCCCCCATCTATTTGCTGTGAAGTGATGGGACTGAAGCCATGATCTTTGTTTTTTGAATGTTGAATTTAAGCCAGCTTTTTCATTCTCCTCTTTCACTTTCATCAAGAGGCTCTTTAGTTCCTCTTTGCTTTCTGCCATAAAGGTGGTGTCATCTGAGTATCTGAGGTTATTGGTATTTCTCCTGGAAACCTTGATTCCAGCTTGTGCTTCATCCAGCCTGGCATTTTGCATGATGTACTCTGCATATAAGTTAAATAAGCAGGATGACAATATACAGCCTATAACAATGACCATAAAGAAATCCAGTCTTGGACCAAAATCTTCATAACTGCAGATGGTTAGTCAATAGTCTTCAGCTAGTGGACACAGACAAATGCATGGACCCTTCATGGTAGGGCCCAGCCCTCTGTCCTCTGTCCACGGTACTGGTTTGACCAGTGTGCCTGAGAAGGACATAGGGCAGATGTGTCCAACTCCACGTAGGCACGGGCCCCTCCTGGGCTGGACTGGGTAGCCTGGGGGTCATTTAGAGGCCCTCCTTTAACTCGTAAGGTTTTATTCTGATAATTTTCAAACATCCAGAAAAGTCTTAAGATGACCAACCACACACTCATGGGATCAGCAAACAGCAGCCTGCCAAAGAATGGTTTTTAGCTTTTTAAAGGTTTATGGAGGGAAAAGAAGAAAAAGAACATGCGACAGTGTCCACAGAGCATGCTTGCTTGCTCCCTGACCTTCACAGACATGGTTTTCCACCCCTGATCCAGATGCGATGGTGTTCAGACTGGGCTGTGTTTGCATCATCTGCTTTTTTCTGAGTCATTTTAAAGCACACTGCAGACGTGGAATCCTTTCACCTCTGCATACGTCAGGTGCACGCTCAGTCACTCAGGTGTGTCCGATTCTTTGCAGTCCTATGGACTGTCACCCACCAGGCTCCTCTGTCCGTAGGATTTTCCAGGCCAGAATACTGGAGTGGGTTGCTATTTCCTCCTCCAGGGGAATCTTCCTGACCCAGGGATCGAAACCACGTCTCCTGTGTCTCATGCACTGAGCCACCTGGGAAGCCCCTCTTCTCTTCTGAATCTCCTCATTTAGCAGCTAATTATCCTGCCCATTTTCATACAGTTTATTTACTACTGTCCTTCCTGGAATAACATCTTTCCACTCCCTATTTTCCCTTTGACTTTATTTCTTCAGTACTTTGTTTTATTATATTGCAGGGTTTGTTTTTTGTTGTTGTTTGTTTTTGTAAGTTGCCTTCAGCCCTCTGTGGACCAAGACAAGTGCCTGTGAACTTTTTGTTGTCCTGGGCTGGACTTTGAGCTTTTGGACTCCTATCTGGCAACTTCGGTCACATTAGACCCAGCACCATGTTGAGCACACAGTAGGTGTCTAATTCTTGCCTGACTGGCAGTTTGATAAACATCACTTAACCCACTCCCAGCCAGTGCTCAATGACTGGCCCATTCACTCACAAGTCTGGATTATTGAAATCCTCCCCTCAATCCCTTCTACTGGGGCATGTGACCCACCAGCTCTCAGGAGAGCCCAAGTAATCTGAGGGTGAGACCCCAGAGTCCATGCTTCCTGAGGATGCATTTCTGAAAAGTATGTGGCTTCCCCACAAGCCAGCAGCAATGCCCTACAGTCACCCATGCCCTTCTCAGCCCGGTGCGCTCCCCCAGCTGGGTGTCTGAGGCAGGGCCAGGGGAGCGGCTGGCCAGAGGCACAGGAGTGGAGACTCCTCCTTAGTGCAGAGCAGCCTCCTGACCAGACCCTCTGGCTGTTCAGTCCTCCATGGGCACAGGGATGAGCCATCAGCTTCACCCACCCTGCTGGCCCTCCTGAGCACTGACCATGCTCGGCTCCGCTGAGTCCTTACCTGCAAGGCTGAAGTTACAGGTAGCCCACTTGGAGCTCATGCTGGACATTTCATGGGCTGCAGGTCCTAGATTCAAACCTCCTCAGCGTCAGAAAGTTATCAGAGAGGGGGCATGAGCATATCTGTGATCACCTGTCCCCAGACAAAATGACCTGAAAGGGCCACTTTGGTCATAAATCTGCAGCAGGGCCCGTCATCTGCACAGCATCGCCCAGGCCACCTGGCAGGCTGACGGAGCCTCCTCTGAGCTGCTGTAAGCTGGCTGTTCTGGGGTCTTGGGCCCTCCCCACTTGGCCTCCACCCCCACCCCATCGGGCTGCCCCAGCCTCCTCACTGCAGAGCAGCTATTCCATCAGCAGGGTACAAGGAGATGCGGGAGGTGTCCTGAGTGTTGACACCTTGCCTCAGAGTCGGTGGCACCATTTCTGCGATGTTCACACCCCCCCACACCCTCCGCAGGAGGACTTGGGAGAAAATGTGTGCCCCACACTTGACGGGGGTGTCAGAGTCGCAGGGCCATGTGAAGGTGCAGGGGAAGTGGTGTTCTATCAGACTGTACTGGAAAATACAGCGGTGTGTTTGTGTGTGTGTGTGCGCGCGCCCGCGCTCTTAGTGAAAGCAAACAAGAGAAAGACAAGAAGAGAAGCACAGTGACTTCTGTGCGCTCAGCGCGCTCTGCGTGCGGTGCCCTAGGGTCCTCACGGTAGCCCTGCCAGGCAGGCTCTGTCATTGTCTGCTCACAAATGAGGAAACCGAGGCACAGAGAGGTGACGTGACTTGCCCAAAGCCACACAGCCCAGGCGCGGAGGAATCTGGAGCACTGGTTTCCTCATTAGCGCACAGATGTTGCTTACCTGGTGTTTGGCAAATAACGTGACCTGGGATCGTAAACTTGGGGCTGCTTGTGGTTCAAGGGGAGACGGGTGGCCTGCGCAACCGTGGAACCCTCTTCCTCCGAGGCTGAAGGACCGGCCCCACGGAGGGTGGGGTCCGCGCAGAGTTCAGGGGAAGGGGTCCGAGGCGGTCCTCCTGGGGGGATTTGCAGAAGGAACGGGGCTGGGGGCGTGGGGCCACCAGACACGATCTCCCCTGCATCCCCGGGCTCAGCGTTCTCCTCCGAGGGCCAGCCCTTCTCCCGGAAGGTTGGCCTTGGTGACTGGGCTGGCCCCGCCCACCCTGCCCCGCCCCGCCCACGCCCCGCCCACCCCCTTCAGGGCCTAGGACCCAGCCCTGCGCAGGGCCACCTTGTGCCCATGTACCCCGCTCTCATGGCCTCTCCCCAGCTGGTGCGGTACAGCGCCGAGGGCCTGCTGCAGCTGGGCCCCCTGGGCTCCACCGCCTTCCTGCCTGACTCCAAGTGCCTGGTGGATGACGGCAGGGGCCGCACGCCCGCCCTGAAGAAGTGTGAGGATGTGGCCCGGCCCGCGCAGCGGCTGTGGGACTTCACCCAGGTCAGCGGGCTGCTGGGACCTCTGGATCTCTGGGCCAGCCCGTGGGGGGAGCTGAGGGCAGCGGGGGCCGAACTTCAAGGCCCAGGGGGGCTGGATCAGCTGTTCCCACATGAGCCCCCTCTACAGACGTTAGGGGATCTGCTGGCAGTCACAGTCAGGGAAGGGCTGGTCTGGTCCCAGTGCCCTGGCTGCCCCCTCAGGGCCTCGCTGTCCCACACTGCTGACTCCTCCAGCCTCCTGGGGATGGGCAGAGGGTTTCGGCAGAAGGGGTGGGTCTGAGTGCCCTAGCTGCTGATTGAGTGGGACTGAACTGGACTTGCCCAGAGATTTGTTGAGGGCAAGCGTGCTAAATTGCTTCAGTCCTATCACCTCTTTGTGACCCCATGGATTGTAGCCTGCCAGGCTCCCCTATCCATGGGATTCTCCAGTATTCTCAAGAATACTGGAGTGAGTTGCCTTGCCCTCTTCCAGGGGATGTTCCCAACCCAGAAATCGAACCTACTCCTGCTTCTCTAAAATCTCCTGCATTGGCAGGCGGGTTTGTTACCACTACTGCTACCTGGGAAGCCCCAGAGATTTGTTGAGATTGACCCAACTCCTCCCAAGCAGGAGACCCTGGGACAGACATGTGCACAGTGCTCTCTGGGGGCTCCCAGTTACAGCAGGAAGGAGCTGTCACTGTGTCACGTAGAGTCAGTGAAATCAGGGTCCCCAGGAGGCTGGCTTTGGGGCCAGGACAGTGAGGTTCAGAGTGCATGGAAAGGACCTGTCTGGAGGACAGCAAACAGAATATGAGCCTGGGATCCTCAGGTTTAGGCCAAAGCCCTTGATGTTGGGAGGACCAGAGGGCCTGCAGAGGTGGCCAATGGGTAAATCGGACCTGCCAGGGGCCAGGGGAGGATATTGGGGGGAACACCCATCTCAAGGGCCCTAGAGTCCATCGTTTTGATCATTCCTGGGGCCCTGGGAGAAGAGAGGTGGCTGTTGGGAGGCAGTGTTGGAGGGCAGACGGTCAGTGGGGCCAGAGGGATGGAGACAAGAGGGCTGGGAAGAGGCAGGACCCTGACACTCAGGTGTCCTTGGCATCACCCCCACTTCCAGGAAGCTCTTGGGATGGGACCCGTGGGCTCACTGGGTCTCCCTCCCTTGCAGGGCGGCCCCATTGTGAGCAGAGACACAGGCCGGTGCCTGGAGGTGGAGATGTCCAAGGATGCCAACTTCGGGCTCCGCCTGGTGGTGCAGAGGTGCTCAGGACAGAAATGGACCATCAGAAACTGGATCAAGCCAGGGCGGCACTGACCCCCAGCCTCACCCTGCACCCCCACCCCAATGAAGAGTCCGAGGACCTGGGGCAGGTGTGGAGCCCTCCCACTCAATCCACCACTCGAACCCAGAGGGCCTTGGTCGTCCCTGCACCACCTTGGGTACTGACTTCTCCATGGCTGCTGGCGGGCCCTGTCACCTGGGACCCAGGGACCTCCCTGTGCTCTGGAGGCCGATGCGGGGACCAGCCCCCCTCCAGGAGCGCGGACCCCCCTCAGCTGGCGGCTCTGCCTGAGCGCGTCAGCTGACAGCCAACTCCAGCTCCAAATCACGTGCCTTTTCTACGGTATTCCTGTCCAGCCGTCCGCGGCCACTTCTTCTGCATGTGCTGAGCCCCTGTCCATCCCTCAGGCAGAAATAGCCCCCTGTGAACTCTGAGTTCCCGATGTCTCCAGCCCTGGGTGGGGCTGCCCCTGTGACTATCTCCACCTAAACCCTGGCTGGTGAGGGGAGCGGGGCAGCAGCAGCCGCGGTGACATCAAAGACAACCCCACGGGCAGTGCTGGGTGAGGAGGTGGCTGTGACTGCTTTGGTCCAGGAAAGAGCAATTAAACAAACATACAGACCTGATGTCTCGTCCACAGGAACTAGTCAGCAGTCTGGGGAGGGACCCCTGTTCTAGCGGCTAACCCAGGGTCAGGCGCCTTCTCGTGTTACTCTAAGGCAAGGGTCAGCAAATGATAACCCACGGCCCCTTGCCTATTTTTATAAATAAAGTTTTATTGGCACACGGCCACACCCCTCTGTTCATGTATTGTCCACGGCGGCTTTCATGCTCCAGAACCAGAGCTGAGAAGCAGCACACCCCCCACCAGGGCTGTCCTAAGGCCTCCAAGATGCCCTCTTGGGCAAGAGGATGCTTCATGATTGCACTTAGAATTGCAGGACACTGGGAGGGAAACTGGACAAAAAGTCCTGGCTGTCTCTTATCCCCATCAGGCCCAGTGCCAAGTAACAGTCCAATCCTAGCTGCTAACCTCCTTCCCGATGATGGGAGTCTTCAACTGTGCATCAATGAGGGGCCACAGGGCAGGCTTGGCTCACCTAGCTGTGGAAATGAACAACAGATGAGACGCCAAGCTGCTGAAAGCCAACCAACTGTCTCCTCCCACACAGAGGGTCTCCTGGGATGGAAGTTGGGGGCACCATCAGTGTCTTCCTAGTTTCTCCCCATTTTTTTCTTTTGTTTTTATTTATTCATTTATTTTTGGCCATGCTGAGTCTTCACTGCTCCATGGGCTTTTCTCTAGTTGCAGCGAGCAGGGGTTACTCTCTAGTTGTGGTGTGCCGGCTTCTTACTGCAGTGGCTTCTCTTGTTGCAGAGCATGGGCTCTAGAGGGCTTAGTTGCTCTGTGATGCACGGGGCTTAGTTGCTCCACAGTGTGTGGGATCTTCCTGGACCAGGGATCAAACCCGTGTCTCCTACATTAGCTTGCAGATTCTTTACCACTGAGCCACCATGGAAGCCCTCCTCCCCATTCTTATAGAGTAACCTGGAAGGCAGGGTGGCAGGGGTTCCAAACAACAGGGCTTTAAGCTGGGGGGAACTTGAAGATCTCTGTTCTCACCTTGCTGTAGCCAGGTAGTCTGTCCTCCCAGAAGTTGGAGAGTGGCCCTTCCCCCTTGCCTCCTGGGTTCCCCCATCTTGCTCCCTGCCTCCCAGCACTGCCTCTTCCTAGGACAGGAAAAATCACTTCCACTAGTGCCAGGGATCTCATATCCTGTTGGTGAGGGGGGTAGTTTTTCCCAAAGATGAGCTTCCTAAAGAGATGAAAGAAGCCGAAGTGTTACTGAAACAAACTTGGGTCCACTTGCCCACACACACAGTGAAGCCCATGTACTAACCCGGGTTTGTGGTGAAGGCAAGTGCAGGCGCCAAGCAAGGAGTCTGGGAAGTTCGTGCTCAAAAGACGCAAACTCCCAATGGCTTTCAGGGAAAGATTCTTCAAGATGGGGGGGGGGGGGTGGTTGTGGGGTACGTGATCAGCTGGTGGACATTCTTCTGGTTGGTTGGTGGTGAGGTAATGCAGTTAACTTCTCCCACCTAGTGGGGGTTTCAGTACCTGCAAAATAGCTCAAAGGGAACTTCCCTGGTAGTCCAGTGATTGAATCCACCGTCAAATGCAGAGAAAGAGGGTCTGATGCCTGTCTGGGGAACTAAGCCTGTGCACCACAACTGAGCCCGTGTGCCACAACTAGAGAAAAGATCCCACATCGTTGAGAAAACAAAACATTAAAACACACACACACACACACACACAGAAACAATATTGTAACAAACTGAATAAAGACTTCAAAACAGTCACTAGCCAAGGACTGGTCTTCAAGAACCTAGAAGATTCACAAGTAAAGTTACAATAGTGTAGCAGCCATTAGTATGCCAAATATATTGCCTATGCTTTCAAATAGAAAACATCACAGGCTCCAACTAATAAACCTCTCTCATGTTACAATTCATTAGGCAAATTGACAGTCCCTTCAAAGCTGGGTGGTTTGCAGCCCACAAGAAGCCTGACACCTGGAAAATTGCCTCTCAGCGTCTTGACAAACCTCTCATCCTCTTGGGAGGTGGGGAGTTCCCGTGTTTTGAAAGCCTGCTCTTTCCGTCAGAGTCCTGCCTGCCACCAGGACACGTGAGGACAAAGGCATTGACTGGGCGGGGCAGTAGCTGGGTCCACAGGCAGCGGGACTAAGTCAGGTCAGCCCACAACTGCCCAGGACCATCCATGCTCTCAGGCCAAGAGGCTGCTGTCTATCAGAACCCAGGTGGAATCTAGCATCCTTCCTCCTAACACACGGCCAGGCAGCACTCTTGTTTCTGTTGCCTCCAGTTCTTACCTGCCTCCTGAGCACATGAATCCCTCATGAGGTTGGCCCTTTTCCAGAAAAACTGCCATAGAATCCAGGGGGTAACTCCATGCTAAAAGCTCCTGCCCAAAGTCAGTTGGGAAGATAGTTGAAGATGGACCATGATTCCCATGCTGCCATGTGGGGCCAGCCACGTGGTGGAGCCGCTGGGAATGGTCTCTGCAGTTTTGTGGTCGATACACGGTCACGGCTGGTGGGACGTCCCTGCCAGTCGAGACTGCCTGCACTCCAGGCATACACTTGTCTGGGGCCAAGTTCACAGAGCTTTCTAATTCATGGTGACATGCACTTTCATCATCCCCCTCTGTAACCTGGGTTCAGAATAGCCACTAATGTCATCCATGGACTGTACTGAAGCCAACCCAGCCCCCCTAAACCCTCTACCCCTTTTAACCACTGGTCCATAGTTGAGATCACCTCAATGGTTACCAGCATGCATCGCATCTGTCAAACAAAGGGAATTCAACACAAGGAGTTGATCACACAAGTTACAAAAGGGCTGAGGCATCTCAGGGACTCATCTTCCATGGGCTGAAGGGACCCAAGAGAGGGCAGTGTTACTGAAGCCAGGAGTTGGGGACCCCTTGTGAGGACTGGGACTCTAGAAAGAGGGATGGAAGAGACACAGCACTTCCAGAAATGTTCCTAAAACCAGAGATGGGGACGGAAGCATCCTGGTTTCTCTCTACCTTCCAATTTTCCAACATTTCCTTTTGGCTGAAACTATCTGGAGCTGAAGGACAAGAAATCATGGGATACAGAACTCTCCGTGCAGCAGAGCAGGGCAGGAGGGGGGTCCGAGCACAGACCCGAAGGTGGTGGCCACAGGTCATCTCAACGGGACAGGATTCCTGATTCTGACAAGTGCAAGCTGGGCCAGAGGGTTGCCCTTCTTTCCAGAGGGCCCAGGACACTCCCCTCCCCATCACAGGGCCAGGACTGGGCACCAGAGGATCACAGAACAGCACCCTTGATGACATCAGGCGTGCTTTATCCCCTCCAGCTTCATCTAAAACTGGACTGCTGTAGCTGGCAAGAGTCAATTTTGAAATTCTCAGAAATTTTGTGCACCAATTGGGAAACGTTGTTGTTGAGTCGCTGTCATGTCCGACTCTGTGAGACCATGGGCTGCAGCACATCAGGTTTCCGCATCCTTCACTATCTCCTAGAGTTTGCTCAAATTCATTCCATTAAGTCGGTGATGCTATCCAACCATCTCATCCTCTGCCAACCCCTTCTCCTCCTGCCTGCAATCTTTCCCAGCATCAGGGTCTTTTCCAATGAGTGGGCTCTTTGCATTAGGTAGCCAAAGTATTGGAGCTTCAGCATCAGTCCTTCCAATGAATATTCAGGGCTGATTTCCTTTAGGATTGACTGGTTTGATCTCCTTGGAGTCCAAACATGGCTGTTACTAAAAATAAACTATTTACAACTCAATCAATTATAATAAAAGCAAAGGCAATAAATACTCAAAACTCAGCACTTCCTAGTGATTTACTCTATTTAATTATACTCTGTGCTTCTCAGATTATTGTGTCTACAAATCTGTGTTGTGGGAACGGTGGGGAACTACCTCTTTTCAACTCCATGCTCCCAGAGGGCAGGTTGGTAGCTGGAAATAGCCCCTGGTGGGGGATATTTGTAAATGGAAATTGGCCAGGCTGCAAACCGGGTCAGGTGTCACAGGGCCGGCAGGTAGGCTCTGCCCAACACACCCTTGCTGGGGCCCTGATGAGTCTTCTGGGTCTCATGACCAGGACGAGGACAGACACATGGAACAAAGAAGACCTATTGCTGTGTGATTTACCACCCTGTCCGCTGGGGGAAAGTGCTGGTGACTATTCTCAGAAGACGGAAGAGGGGGAGGGAGGAGGAAAGGAGGGAGAAATATGTCTAAAATACCCAAGTTTAATCACACTTAATTCTTTTTTTTTTAACAACCAATGGGTTATTTGTTTGCTTATTTACGGTCGAAGTGGGTCTTTGTTGCGGCACAAGGGCTCTTTGTTGGTGCGAGCGGGCTTTCTCTAGTTGCGGCCAGAGGGGGCTACTCTTCACCGTGGTGCTCAGGCTTCTCACTGTGGTGGCCTCCCTTGTAGCAGAGCGCCAGCTCTAGGCACATGGGCTTCAGTAGTTGAGGCACGAGGGCTTAGTTGCCCTGTGGCCTGTGGAATCTTCCCAGACCAGGGATTGAACCCGTGTTCCCTGCATTGGCAGGCAGATTCTTAACCACTGGACCTCCAGGGAAGTCCCAACCCACTTAATTCTTGAAACGACCCCAAGTAGCCCGGAGAACGTCTGTGCCCATTTCTCAGATGGAACAGCAGAGGCCCAAGGAGTGACGTGGCCTGGCACAAGTACACACTTTGCTGAAGCAGGTGGGGGTCACACTGAGACCTGCTGACTCCAAGCCTCTGCTTCTTCCACTCTGCCCAGCTGCCTAATGGATTTTTTTTTCTTTTTAAACAACAGTCATGTTTTAAATGGCAAAGATGCAACAAACAGCATTTAATAAAACCTAATAGCAGGCCCACTTCTTTCATTAATTCAATTATTAATTGGCTCTGCAGCAAATTCAGAAAAATCCATATCATCTGTTTAAAATGGTTCATTTGTAACCCAACCTAATAAACGGGTTTCTGGGAAAGCCCATTAATAAGCAGATGCTTCTGGTGGAACACAGTGAACGTGCAGGATTTTTTTTTTTCCTTTCCTCTGCTCTTGATAGAGATGATGTGTACCAGAATTTAATTTTGTCTAAGAAAAATATTCATCACTGCTATGAATCTTCATTTATGGCTCAGACTGAGTGAGTGACCCTGAGGGAGAGGACTGCAGTGGGATTGGGCCCAGGGGGTGGGGTCCCCAGAAGAGAGGCAGGGGAGCAGGCAGCCCGCAACACCTGGGAGTAGGTGGGAGCAGCAGCCCCCAGGGGGCAGGGATGTAGGCCTGGCAAGGGCTGGCCAGGGATCCAGCAGACACAAGGGATGGAGAGTCATCTGAGAACCCAAGAGAAGCATGTTGTCCTTGTTCATGAGCAAAATCTAGCTAAGAGGGAAGCAACATTGACAAATAAACACAGGGGTGGCTCTGGGGTCTGTGGGACCTTTGGGAATCAGCCCTGTGTCCTAGGCCAGGAGCAGACACACCTGGATTCTATTTGCTGTGTGGTTTTGGTCAATTTCTTTCCCTGTCTGAACCTGAAAAGGATAAGTAATACCTGCCCCAAAGTTTGCCCTGAGGATTAAGAAAAAATAAATAACTCTTATCCATGGTGGTTTTGATTTTTTTTATTTGCTTCTTTTTCTTGTCTGTCTGTATTTATTTTTCTGCCAAGAAATGTGTCTGCTGTGAACGATAATCTACTCTTTCGTTCATTAAGGTATTCAACACCTTCTGCACTCTGGGCACTGTCCCTGGTACTGAGGACTCTGCAGGGAATGGAGCAGAATAAAATCTTGCCCTGCCATGGAGCTGGGCCTCACTTTCACAGAGCCAGTAAAATGATGATAAGCAGTAGACAAAGTGCCTGTTGGAAGCTGGTAGGTGCTGAGAGAAAAACAAAGCACAACAGAAGAGGGAGAGGCTGGGGTGAAATCGTTAAGGAGTCGATCGGGGAAACCTCATGGAGAAAAGAACAGACGGGACAACCTGTGCAAAGGCCCTGGGGCAGGAGCAGCCAGAAGGCAAGTGCCATGGGGTGGGGCAGGTATGGGGAGAGGAGTGGAAATGGTCAGAGAGGGCAGCCCTGAAGACCCTTAGGGACTGCCTCCAGGTGGGATATGGGGCCATCTGGGGTCAGGCAGAGCAGCATCACTGAGTGGCAGGGACCACCAGGATTGGACATAGGGGTGAAAGAGAAGAAAGGAGCTTTTTCGATTCAGGTACCTGGGCTTAGAAGGGATGGTGGTGGTGGTGGTTTAGTCGCTAAGTTGTGTCCAACTCTTTGTGATCCCATGGACTGCAGCCCACCAGGCTCCTCTGGTCCTGAGATTTTCCAGGCAGGAATACTGGAGTGAGTTGCCATTTCCTCCTCCAAGGGATCTTCCCAACCCAGGTATCAAACCAAGGTCTCCTGCATTACAGGTGGATTCTTTGCCATCTGAGCCCCTAGAGAAGCCCTAGAAGGGTTGGAGTTGCTGTCAACCAAGATGGGGGTCTGGGGACGGTGAAGGTGGGGGAAGGTTCACTGAGGATACCAATGGAGTCTGGGGTTGGGTGAGAGGTCTGGGCTGGGATCAGGGATGTCTCAAGACATCAGACTGGGTGAGAGCACTGAGGAGTGAGTGTTGCCAGGAGGAGAAACCAGGAAGGGCTCATGGGTAAAGGTCTTGGAGACAAGGAGGCCCTGGGGAAGGAGAAAAAGTTTGCTGGGGCCTGCCAGATGAAGTGCCACAGAGCGGGTGCCTTCAGCAACAGATAGATATGTCTCCCAGCTCTGCATCCAGAATTCCAAGATCGAGGTGCTGGCAGGGCTGGCTCCTCCTGAGGCCGTGCAAGAGGGTCTGTCCTTGCCCCTCCCCCAGGTCCTGGTGGTCCACGGGCAGCACCCCTCTGCCTGTAGAAGCATCAGCTCATCTCTGCCTCTGCTGCACGTGGCTTTCTCCCTGTGTGAACGTCTGGGTCCAAATCTCCCCTTTTATAAGGACATCAGTCCTGTTGGATCCGGGTCCACATTAATGATCTCCCTTTAACTTAATCACCTCTGTAAAGACGTCATCTCCAAGTAAGTTCACGGCCTGAGGTCCTCGGGGTTAGGGCTTCAACGGGTGTTTTTCAAGGTGGGTGCCGTTCCACCTACAGCAGGACAGCAGCAGGTACCAGTGAAGAAATCGCTTCATGGGCTTCCCTGGTGGTCCAGTGGTTAAGAATCTGCCTGCCAATGCAGGGAACACAGGTTCGATTCCTGGTCCTGCAAGATCCCACATGCTGCGGGACAACCAAGCCCATGCACCACAACTTACTGAAGCCCTTGCACCTAGATCAACAAAAAAAGCCGCAGTGACCAGAAGCCCATGCACCACAACCAGAGAATAGCCCCCACTCGCTACTAGAGAAAAGCCCTCGAGCAGCAATGAAGATCTAGTACGGCCAAAAATAAAATAAATAAGTAAATGTAAAAAGAAAGTATGTTATGGGGAGGGACTGGCCTGAAAGGGGAAACGGGATGAGGGGGCCCCCAGCACCCACCCTGTCCTTGGGTCCCTGGGGTGCCCAGCCCAACTGTAGACATGGAGAGGGGCCAGCACTATGGTCTCACCCTCCAGGGCGTTCTCTCGAGGGTAGACCTTCCCCCAAGTACACTCACTAAGAGTCAGCAGGATGCCATCTGACGTCCCCACGGGGCCTCCCTTCCTGCTCCCAGGGGCCTCGGCTTTATTTAATACTTATCCAAGGTCCCTAAACATGATTGAACAGGGAGTCTGGCAATTCATGCGGTTGGTCCCCCACACGTCCACTGCACCCCAAAGCCTCTGCCAAGATGCCCTTGGTGACTAGAGGGGAATTTCACCTGCCTGAGCCATTTATTCATTTATTCACTCTCTGTTATTCTGTGAATGTGTTCTGAGCACCCTAGCTGAGAGTGGGCAGTCGAGGAGCAAACGCCAGGGAGTCAAAGGTACCAGGAAACCCCCAGCACATGACTGGCCCCCCCCCACCACAGTTGGGGAGCAGGATGCAGGACCTCCCTGACAAGGTGAATTATGAGCGCTTTCTCAACAAAAGTCTACAAAGAACGTTATTCAGGACGAGGAGCCTGGAGCTCACATGAGGTATGGGTCAAGCTTTTATTAACCCACAGCACATCTGATGGCAGGAGTGGGGTCGGGTGGCCAGCTGGCAGGCACTGAGTTAGCACCTTCTGTGCACTGGCCTTCAGGGGACGCACAGCTAGTCTGTGGATCCTTGCATTCTAAGCCCCAAGGTCTGTTATTTTCCAGAGTCATCAAAGTTATCCAAAAGGAAACAAGAGATCCCCATTGGAGTGGCTTTACTGGGTGGCTCTCAGCCACCAGGTGACCAGGACACTGCCTCCATCACCCCCATCATGGCATCCGGAGGCCTTGCTGTCCACCTGGGAAGGGACCCTGAAGCACCCCTGAAGCTTGGAAAAGGAAACATCCTTCCCTTCCTAGATCCAGACCATCACAGACCCTTTTGCTTCAAAATACTGCTGCTTTGAGCTGTAGTACATGGATCTCTCACCTGCATTGCTTCAAGGGAGATGAATAACTGAGCAGAAAGAGCAAGAGAAAAATCGATCACCTGTCTTTGAAAAATGTCTTCTGTGTTTGGCAGCAGAGGACTGAAGATGAGGACATAAACTGTCCCAGGCCCATGGGACTTCTGGCACAGGGCCCCAAACCCACCCTCCCGGGCAGGCAAGGGCACCATTTGTCCTGGGGCTCTGAGTAGACAATGGAGAAAAGACCCCCAGAGGCTGAGACAGCTCCTTCCACAGCTTCGAGAGAGCACGGGGACCTCCCGCAGGGAAGAGGGTTACTCAGGGCCATGTGGTGGGTGCAAAGACCCCTGGTTGCAGGGACAGGTCTCCTGGACAGTTTAGAATCCTGCTTCCTTGGCCCCTGGGAAGCGGACCCCAAGAGACGCCTTCCAGCCCCGAGGCCCAGAGGGGAGCATAAAATGGGACCACACTGCTGGCTGCCAATGCCCATTACCCCAAGGGGTGCCCAGGGCCCTCAGGAGGCACATCCCATGTGCCCCCGTGGACCCTGCCTGCCTGACTGCCCCTCCCTTCAGGCCAGCGTCCCGCTCCTGTGTCTGGCCCTCCCCCTTCTCCTGAGGACACACAGCCATGGATGAGACCCCCGCCCCCACCCGCCCATTTTCCCTGGATGGTGTCTGCAAAGGCCCTACTTCCACATGAGGAAGCTGCCAGTGCAGATGCCAGGGACTGAATCTTGGGAGTGGGGTCATAGTTCACATCACACACTGATGCTTTAACTTTCTTTTTTTTTGCTTTAACTTTCTTCTGCGGCAGACAGAGCCGTCTGGCAGCCAGGCCCCCGCATGGGGGAGCACAGAGGCCGGGGTGTTTGCGCTCAGAGATGAACTGTCCTATAGAACTCAGACGGCAGACAAGGCCCTGAAGCCCAAACCCCCTGGGTTCGCCCACCCTGATGCAGTCCTCCCCAGTGTGAGACACAGCTTTAACATCGCCCTGCTGCGGCCTCATGCAGACAGACTGTCCTGGCCGAACTGGGAAGAAGGCTGGGGTTTTGGCTGTTGATCCTCACAGCACCATCGGCCCCAGGAGGCAAGACCCCAGGAAGAGCAAGGAATAGAGGGGCCAGGGTGGGAGCCACATCCCAGCACAGTGATGAGAAGCCAAGTTGGGTGGACAGATGCTGCAAGCCGGGCTCCCTGGGTGGGAGGGCAGAGCTCTGGGGGGGTTGCAGCAAGTGGTTGGGGGGGACTTGTAAGGTAGGAGGTTGAGCTCTCAGACATCCCCGTGGACACCCATCCTGGAGCCTGGTTTCCCTCCCTTCTGAGAACTTCTCACAAGCTGCAGGAAGTCATAGCCTGACCAAAGGCAGAAACCATTCTTGGGGACAAGGACTTACCTTAACTTTCAGGCTTGGTCTTCCTTTGCCCAAGGTGTCCCAAGCTCATGACAAGTCCAGTCTCCAGCAGCACCCCAGGTCCCCTCCACAGAGCAGTGGGTGGGGAATGGAAGCCATCCCAGTAGGGGCAACATGGGGACAAAAGTGGGGACATGAGCCAATCCCCCGAGTTGAATTTGGCTCAGAAAACACAGGCTGCAGAAACATCAAATGGACATGGAGTAGGCAGGGAGGTGGCCTGAGCCGGCTGGAGCCCAGGGATGCAGAGAGAAACACCACACAGCCAACTCGTTCTGGGCAATTTAGGTGGAAACAATGCCTATCTATGGGCTTTCCTGGTGGCTCAGTGGTAAAGAATCTGCCTACAATGCAGGAGCTGCAGGAGATATGGGTTTGATCCCTGGGTCTGGAAGATCCCCTGGAGGAGGGCATGGCAACCCACTCCAGTATTCTTGCCTGGAGAATCCCATAGACAGAGGAGCCTGGTGGGCTGCAGTCCATAAGGTTGCAAAGAGTTGGACACAACTGAAGTGACTAAGCAGGCAGGCAGGATTCCTTCCTGGGGCACAGTTGGGCCAAGGAGACGGTCACTTCCTGTGCTGGGATCAGCAGTGCTCCCAAGATAGGGTCCACATGGAACCTCAAAAGGTGGCCTTTTGGGACTGGAGTCTCTGTAGTGTAATTAGTTAAGGTACAGTCAGCCGGGAGTCGATGGGCTCAGATCCCCTCACAGGGTCCTTATAAGAAGCGACGACACACAGATGCACACAGAGAACACAGCCTCGCAGAGACGGAGACAGAGCTGGAGTGCTACAGCCACACGCCAGGGCATGGAGAGTGCTGGCGGCTCCAGGGGTGGGCGAGGGGCCTGGACCAGTTTCTGCCTCTGCCCCCAGGAGCAGCCAGCCCTGCCGACACTTGGGTCTCAGACTTCTGCCCCGAACTATGATAGGAGAAACTCCTGCTGTTTTAAGCCAGCACATTTGTGGTCACTTGGTAGAGCTGTCCCAGGACACTGATACACTCCATTAGAGGTAACCCCATCTTAGAGATGCGTGAGGTGACGTGCTCCCCTCCCACAGCACCTGAAGGACAGAGACAGTGCCCACAGCAACCCCGGAGCTCAGCTGACATTTCTTGTATCATGGATGCCCCCACCCCTACCCCCAACCCCTCCCCACTTCCTGCCAGCATCACAGCATCACATCACAACTCTAACTCCTCCCCACTCCCTGCTTACTCCCTGGACCAGCACACGACAACTGCCTCCAGGGGGCGCAGAGCCGAAGTCAGATCTTCCAGGCCTGGTGGCCGAGGATGTCCACACGGGGACTGAACAAGAATGAGGTCCACTTGGAACATTGTCTCCACCTGGGAAGAGAGGAACCTCTGGGGAGATGCACAGCTATTTTGTACCAAAATCAAATAAAATACATAGGATTATAGAGGAAACTGGAGATGGCACCCCACTCCAGTACTCTTGCCTGGAAAATCCCATGGACGGAGGAACCTGGTGGGCTGCAGTCCATGGGGTCGCTAAGAGTCGGACACGACTGAGCGACTTCACTTTCACTTTTCGCTTTCATGCATTGGAGGAGGAAATGGCAACCCACTCCAGTGTTCTTGCCTGGAGAATCCCAGGGATGGGGGAGCCTGGTGGGCTGCCGTCTATGGGGTCGCACAGAGTCGGACACGACTGATGCGACTTAGCAGCAGCAGCAGCAGCATAGAGGAAACTGATTCTACTGGAATCCAGCCAGTTGTCAAAATATTAAAAAACAAAAACAGTGTGAGAGGATAGACCATGCTGCTATATTCACACTTCTGACATCAAGATGCAGCCACATGTGTGAGAGCGGTGACCCGCAGCCGCCAAGATGCGATTCTTCAGCGGTGGCAATGATGCGATTGAAACTCGGTGATTCCACTGACAACAGCATCGCCATCAATGTGCAGCTGGTAAAAGCGAGCTCTGCCCCCACGCAGCCACCCACCTCATGCCCAGATTCTGTATTTGTGAATGCACCTGCTTGTTAAATCTATCTGTAACCCCAGCATCAGCAGGTGGGTGCTTCTGTGGTCACTCAGAATGTGGCAGGGCAGGAGAGACGTGACTGGCCCTGCACGTGTGCTCCTGGCAGGCGCGGAACCAGCTAACACAGCTGATTCATGTCAGCTCTGAGGCCGTAAGCAAGTGCCCTTTGTGTCTGTGTAAGGTTTTTTGTGGTGTTTTTTTTTTGTGTGTGTATTTCTGTTTTGTTGTTTTGCTGTTTAAAATGGCCCTAAGCTCGGAGCTCAAGCGCCATCCAGTGTCCTAAGGACAAGAAGGCTGTGACGTGCCACCAAGAAGATGCGTGTTAGACGGGCTTCGTCCTGGCATGAACACAATGCTGTGGGCACTGTGAAGTTCCCGCTATAAGTCAACAATGTAGCTTAAATGAGGTGTCTTTAAACAGAAACACATCAAATAAAGTTGTCTGTTGGTTGGCGGACAAAAATATGGCGTCCAGGGGCTCAGGCTTTCCCTGGAGCAAGTTTGGGGCCGCTAATTTCACAATCACATGACCTCATAGTGCGGGACCCCCAAAGAGGATGAGAATTAAGCGTGTTTATAATTGAAGGAAACGCCGCTTTCCATTCAGAAGTAAGTGAAGAGAGAGATACGGTTTCTCCCTCGCACGCTCACTGGCCCTGGGGACTGCTTTGGGGGCTCACTCTCATCTGGTTCCTGTCACACCCTTGCAGCCACAGAAGCTTGGCCCAGGGGAGGGGCGTGAGGAGCCCCCTGTACTGGCTGAGATGCGCTTTTCTTGGGCTCCCCCATAGAACCATCCTCACTTTCACTGGGCTCCCGGAGGTAGGAGGGAGGGACCAGCCCCGGGGCTCCGGGTCTGAGGCCAGAAGAAGAGCTCAGAAGAGCCAACCCGAAGGGCTGGCTCAGCCATGCTGCTCCCTCCTCTTGAGGAGAACTGCCTCCCAGGCCAAAGTTAATTAAACCAACAGCCTTGATAAGTCATACAAGTAACTGCTCAGTGATAAATAAGATGAGAAGCCTGTTTATTTCTTCTTGCCCTTTTAGACACCCAATAGACATTTTAAAATTAAATGGCTTATCTGTGCTAACACAGATGTACGGGGTGATCTTCCTTCTGTAACAAGTGACGGCTGACAGTGTCCTCACCCTGCAAACATCCTCCTTTCAGCGCAACACAGCCTGGCCCGAGCTTCTAAGTGCTGACTTTCAAAACCAGCTTTGTTTCCCTCCTGAAGGTCACGGTTGTGTGGCTTCCAAGGTTTGTCCTTTCTAGCCTCAGAACCCTCCTTCCTGTGTCCCGTGAGGCATCTGGAAGCCACAGCAGTGGGATCTGCTCCCAGTGTCCCCACAGAATCAGGAACATCCTCATGATGTTCTCTGCAGGGCTGTGGAGCTGCTTCAGGAAAGACCGGGCACTCACCATCAGGACCATGCTGGGGCCCAGCTGTCCCGCCACCTCCCCTCCTCCTGTGCCCGGCCTCATACAGCAACCCCTCCATGTGCTTCCACAAAAAAAAGAAGGAAAAGGAGAAGGGAAGGAGAAGAAGAAGAAAGGAGGGTGCAGAGGATGAGAAAAGGGAGGGAAAGGCAGGTAGAAGACAGATAAAAAGCATTCTAGAAAAAACACCCCAAAATAGAAGAAAACTTTCTACAAGTGCTTCTCACTTGAGAAGAAGTTGAGAAGCTAACTTTTCTTTTAAACTTAGAAAAAAATTGAATTATAGGTGATTTATAACATTGTATTAATTTCTGCTGTGCAGTAAAGAAACTCAGTTATACATATATTTACATTCTTATCATGGTTTATCATAAGATACTGAATTCCTGTGCTATATACTAGGTCCTTGTTGTCTGTTCATCCTGTATATAATAGTTTGCATCTCATAACACCAAACTCATACTCCATCCCTCCCCGTCCCGCCTCCCCCCGGCAAGTTTGTTCCCTATGTCCATGAGTCTGTTTCTGTTTTGTAGATACGTTCATTTGTGCCATATTTTAAATTCCACATATAGTGATATCATACAGTGTTTGTCTAAGAAGCTAAGATTTCAAAAGAAGAGCTTACAGATTAGACCACAAAACTAAGGGATGAGATGAAAACCACTGATTTCAGAGTTAAAGAAACGAAATAAGGCTCAGAACAGCATAATACAAAACTAAAGAGTAAATCAAACAAAGAAAACAGAAGCATGACCAAGGATGAGACTGCTGATGCAGCAGAAAAACTCAAGGCAGTCACACTGGTTAGAGATTAAAACAAACAAACAAAAAACCCTTTGAGAAAAGCACTAGAGAAAAGATGATAAACCACTGGGAATCCACACAAAGATGCATCAGCTCAAGGATACCCGGTGTCCAGAGAAAGAAACTTCAACAGAAAAACCAGGAAAACTGGTCAAAGATGTAATGAAAGAAGAGTTGCCTGAGATGAAGGCGGATGAATGAGTTAAATGAATTGAGCTCATGTTGAACAAGTCCACGGTGCTTCGAGGACACGTGATACAGACTGTTTACTGACTGGCAACCCAGGCCGACACCTACAGGGCAGGGGCTGACCTCAGACACAGCAGCACCAGCACTCAAGGTCAAAGAAGAGCCCAGTCGGACTCGCCTCCAGCAAAACAAGCAGATATACTGTCTTCTATTCCTCCCACAAGTTCAGCCTAAAACTCAAGACATTCCAGAGAGAGTAAGGAGAGAGACTCTGGAAGGAGGAGAGAAGGGCAGGCTGGCTGAGGGCCTCGGGCCTGAGGGGTAATGAGTGGGGCATGTTATCGAGATTCAGCCTCTGTTCACTGGTGCTGAACAGAAATGCGGAGACAGTGTTTTGGGTGAAGTAGAAAAGAATTGCTTTATTGCTTTGCTAGGCAAAGGGAGCCATGGCAGACTAATGCCTGTAAGACTGTGTCCAGCCCTGGAGGGCGTAGTGAGGAGTCTCATAGTGATGGTTCAAAGAGGAGGGTGTGAGTAGTTCATGGACATCCTTCTGATGGGCTGGTGGTGAGGTAAGTGGGAATCAGCATCATCAGGCTTCTGGTTCCAACTGGTCTGGGGTCTAGTATTTACGGGCAGCATGCAGTTAACTTCTTCCACCTTGTGAGAGTTTCAGTAGCTGCAAAACATCTCTTAGGACGTAGCTCAGAATATTGCCTATAGACCTTGAGGAGGAAATAAAGGTCCTTGACTTTGCTTAATGGCTAAAGTATTATTCTTTTGTCTTACATGACTGTTTTCCTTTCTGTGTTTTCTCATTTTTCTGATTAAATTTATTCTTTGACTAAAGTTTCTCTATAAACAAAAGGCAAGCAAAGGACATGGGGGAAGTAGGGTTTCTCTATTCTGAGAAGGCCTCATAGGGCCCTGCTTCATTACAGGAGTGAATTTCTTCTTGCCTTGTCATCCTACACAAACTTGAAGCCCAAGAAGCTGGCAACCCAGAAACCATGATGGGTCCAGTGGACAAAGCCTGCTGTCAGCCAAAGGTCCAAAAACACACTAACTGCTCTCCTCTACCCAAATGCTGAGGCAAGTCTGGACCCCTACACCCACGCATGCTGCCCCACCGGGAAGCACTGAAGCCCAGCCATGGAGTCAGCAGAAACCACCCAGGGAGCCAGGACCTCCCCATCTGCAACACCAAGCCCTGCTTCTCCTGCCAGAGCCCTCTTCACAGAGGTCATCAGGGACTAGGAGCCCCCCACCCCAGACAGAGGTGGAAAACAATATCTCAGATGTGGGGGCATTTGGGATGTGCAGCCCCCGACCCTCGTAAAAAAGAGGAAATTTTCAGATCCATCATCTAAGCATCCAGCCCAAGAAACTGGGAAAGAGCAAAATGAACCCAGATCAGGTAGCAGAAAATAAAGGACAGAAATCAGAGACCCTGAAAACAGGAAAACAGTACAGACCATCAAAATCCTGCTTCTGTGAGAAGATCAATAAAGTGGACAAGTCTCTAGTGAGAATGACAGAAAGAAAAGATGGAAGACAAATCACCAGGATCAAGAATGGAACCGAGACGCCACTACCAGCCCTACAGATGCTAAACGATCAGGGATGCTGCGGACGGTTTAAGGACACAGGCTCCCCTGGGGATCTGGCCCCATGATGTCCTGCTCTGTCTGCATTCCACTGGTCAGGCTCCCAGTCAGTGGTGTGGGAGGATGGTCTTTGCATGAGGGGCCAGGAATTTCACCTGCCACCTGGAGTTCTCCATTCCTGACACCCTCAGCTGAAGGTCCACCCTCAGACAAGGACCCACTCTTGAGCAAGCACCAGATCCCTGGAAGGCTTATGAGAACAGACACGGTACCACCCCCAGAGCTCCTGACCCAGCAGGTCTGGGTGACCTGAGAATCTCTACTACTGACACAGTCCTGTTAAATGCTGATGCTGTGGGTCCAGGGTCCCCACCTGCTCAACCTCTGCCTAGATGAAAGCTGGAAATAAATAGGGTGTAAGTTCAAGGAAGATGGAGTCACGTCTCTTAGATGCCTCTGTGGAAGACAGAAACTTGCACACATGTGGGAAAGGGCAGCAAATAGCAATGGCAATGGTCACAACTGTGAGCAGGGCACAGCACTCACTGCTCTCAGCACTTTCATACTTCACTTCTCGAATCTTCACAAGGAGCCTGGGAGGAAAACATCAGTATTAACCCCCATTTTTCAGAAGGGGAAACTGCAGCACAGAGAGGCTTGGTAACTTGCCTGAAGTCACACAGCCAGCAAGAAGTTGTATTTATTAGTCAGAGTTCCCCAAAGAAGTTGAACCAATATGGATGGTACATGGATGGAAGGATGGATTATAGATAGGTAGATGATAAATGGATCAATAGATAGAAGAGACTTACGAGGGATTGGCTCACATGATTATGGAAGCTGAGAAATCCCACAATCTGAAAGATCTGCAAGCTGGAGACTCAGGAAAACAGGTGTCACTCAGTCCAAATTCAAAGGCTGAACTAACATCAGAGGAGCCCCTGTCAGAGGGGCTGTCACTCGCACAAATAAAGCCAATTTGCCTTTCTTCTCATTTTTCGCTGTATCCAGGCCTCTAACAGACTGGATGATGCCACCCACATTGGAGAGGATGGTCCTCTTTATCCACTGATTCAAGGGAACACCCTCACAGACCCACCCAGAAATAAAGTTTTACCAGCTCCCTGGGCATCCCTATGGCCCAGCTGAATGAACTCCTAAAACTAGCCATCACAGTGGTCAAGGTGGGTTTCCTCAGAGCCCACACTTCCAGGGCCACGAGAGACACATGCTGATCAGTGTTTAGACACCGATTCCCTGTTGAAAGTGGGCATAGAGGGCGGATGGAGGGAACCCCAGCCACGTGGTGGTATCTTCCTCCGAGCACCCCAGCCCCCAGCTTCAGAGACAAGGGGGCTGCTCGAAGCGCTGACAGCCTGGGGTGTCACTAAGCAGGTAGGTCCCAGAAGGAGGTGAGGGGTCTTGGCTGACACACACTCTGCCCCAGAGCAGCCCAGAGAAATTAATTTTATGGAAAAACAAATGAGAGTGCTGAGGGGATAAACCTCACAGCCCAGGGACATCTGCTGGGGACAGGTGTCTGTCCTTAGCTTCTGTGAGACGCCCAGGTCATCCGGCAAAGCCAGGACCCCCAGGCCTGCAGAGTGCTCCTGAAGGTGGGGGCTGGGGGCCCTCTGAGAGCCCTCTGGACCTGCTGGGCCACCAGGAAGTGGCTCCCCAGCTCGAGTGGCACAGATTCTGTCCCGATGCAGCCCTCCCCCTGCCTGCATTCCACCGTCAGGCCCCCCTGGATGGGAGGCCCAGAGACTGCATCAGACTGCGGAGGAGTCCAGGGTAGAGGCCAGGCAGGAGTGGGCCTTCACCTGCCCGTCCCAGGGGTCTGGCCCTGTGACCTCGGGTACAGTGGACTCTAGGGAGCAGAGCCTGTCAGGACGGCTTACTGTACCTCCTAGATTGAATGTCAGCTGTTTGCCCAACCCCGCACTGGGCCCCTTTCTGCTGGAGCACCCCCTCCTTCTCCACCCACCCCCTCCCTCTTCCCTGGAGGCTCCTGGTGATGCTGCATTTGGGCTCCATGGGCTCCATGGCCTCTGAAGCCCCAGCAGGGGACCAAGGACTCCTCCCTGGGTACCAGGTCCCTTCTTACTGCAGCACCCACTGGGTGGCCCCCGCTCCAGGCTCTGACCCTCTCCAAGGCCTGGAGACAGAGCTGCCCCTCGAACATGGGTCCCAAAGCCCCCACTCTTGCCAATCTCCATGAGCCTCACCATCCGTTCACTAAGGACTTGTCACTGGTGAACCCTGGGTGACCTGGGAGGGTCTGAGTGCATGCTGGCTGTGTGGATGGCTACTCCGAGGCGACCCAGCCCCTTGGCAGCAGGGCCTGGCTGGAGATCCTCTTAGTGGGCTTGGGCTGTCCTCACAAATATCGTGGACATGAATTCCTCACAGTTCGGGAGGCAGGGGTCCCAGGGTTCCAGCGTGGTTGGGTTCTCGTGGGGACCCTCTTCCCGGCTGCAGATGGCACCTTCTGGCTGTGAACTCATGTGGCAGAGGGGGAAGCAAGTGCCCTGGGGGTCTTTGCCCTGAGAACTCTATTTCCCCCTTCCTTGAGGACTAACGCCAGGTCCTGGGGTGCTCTAGGAGATATGGGGTCTGTGTGATATGCATGTCCAGCCAGCTCTCCAAATCGCACATTTAAAATGGTACATTTCTGAGGAGGCAGGCATTGCTCCTGGGGTTTTCTTGCCAGAAGTGGATAAGCTGGATTTAATCCCGGGAACTTTACACTCAGTGGAAGGAAAACTGGTCACTACAGCTCAGCTGGTAAAGAATCTGCTTGCAAAACAGGAGACCCCGGTTCGATTCCTGGGTCAGGAAGATCCCCTGAAGAAGGGATCCGCTACCCACTCCAGTATTCTTGGGCTTCCCTGGTGGCTCAGATGGTAAAGAATCTGCTGCAATGCAGGAGACCCAGGGTTGGGAAGATCCCCTGAAGGAGGGCATGGCAACCCACTCCAGTATTCTGGACTGGAGAATCCCCACAGAGAGAGGTGCCTGTTGGGATATAGTCCATGGGGTTGCAAAGAGTCAGACATGACTGAGTGACTAAGCACACCACTCTTCAAAAGGATGGGGGTGCAGGGAAGTGGAGGACCAAGGGACTAGCTGAGTTAAGGGGAGTGAGCTGCTCCAAGGATGCCCTGAGGATACTGGACGGTCCCGTTACAGAACAAGGATACAGGGATGGTTAACTGCATTGCACCCCAGGGCCCCCAGCTTCTGACAGCAGGCTGATGTTAGGTGGGGAGCTGGAGGAAGGGCATTTGGGAATTCTTTGTTCTGTTTCTACCAGTCAAATCATTTCAAAGTGAAAAAGGCAAAACTAAAAAAAGACTTTTTAAAATGTGCATTTTATTATATGCAAATTATACCTCAACAAAGAAAATTTTTGTTTAAAAAGTGCATAAAATGGGCTTCCCTGGTGGCTCAGTGGTAAAGAATCCACCTGCCAATGCAGGAAACATGGGTTTGATCCCTGGCTTGGGAAGATCCCTCAGGCCTCGGAGCAACAAAGCCTGTGTGCCACAATTACTGAGACTGGGCTCTAGAGCCTGGGAGCCACAGCTACTGAGCCCGTGTGTCCCAGCTACTAAGCCTCCACACCTAGAACCTGATTTCCCCAACAAGAGAAGTCATTGCAATGAGACACCCATGCCACAACTAGAAAAAAGCCTGTGCAGCAACGAAGATCTAACACAGCCAAAAATAAATAAAGAATTTTAAGTGCATAAATTATAATTCTGCTTAGTACATAACACGTTTAGGTAAGCATGTAAAAAGGTTTGGAAGCAAATATACCCCCAACGTCCGTGATACCACTTATCCACAGGAGCTACCCCATGGACTTTAGGCTCCTTTGTTCATAAAATTTTTGAAGCAAGAATACTAGAATGGGTTGCCATTTCCTACTCCTGGGGATTGTAGTTATAATTAATATCTATAGAACTATATTAATAATTTTATTTAATTGTTAATACAAATAATAGAAATTATTTAAATAAATTAATGACATAATTACATAGTTATTACAACTAAAACTATGTGTGTTAAGTCACTTCTGTTGTGTCCAACTCTTTGTGACGTCACGGACTGTAGCCCACCAGGCTCCTCGGTCCTTGGTATTTCCCCTGCAAGAATACTGAGTGGGTTGCCCTTTCCTTCTCCAGGTGATCTTCCCAACCCAAGGACAGAACCCATGTTTCTTGTGTCTCCTGCATTGGCAGGAGGATTTTTTACCACTGAGCCACCTGAGAAGACAAATCAACTATACTTCAATAAAATAAATTTTTAAAAAAGGAAATGACTATTTCTTAAATCAGGGATGAGTCAAGTGAGGGCCCACAGGTCTCTGCTGGGCTGCAGGGACTGAAAAGGCATCTTTGGGCCCTTTGGCAGCTGGGGGAAGTGGGGGGCAGCTATGCATCACTGAGACCACCTGCTGGGCAGGGTCTGGGTAAGGTAGCCTGACTGGTAACACCTGACTGGTGCCCACCTGCGATTCCAAGCAGGGCCCATTTTGTCTTAGGAAAGCTCAGGCCTGTGAGGTTGAGTGGCAGCACCCTCTGCAGGCGAGGGGGGCCACCACCTCTGCAAGGAGAAGTGGGTAGCAGGAACCCCCAGACCTGAGACCCCATCTTGCTCCTCAAAGGCAGACCTAGGGTCCAGCTAGCAGATCCTTGGGTCCAGCTAGCAGATCCCTGGCCCTGTCCTCACAGTACGGCCACCTCCCTTCATCTCCAGCCAGACGTTTTCAGTCATCCCCCTCCCCAGCCCCCTCAGGACACTCTCTTAATTCCAGGTCCTCTCCAGAAAATGAAGTGTAATGGCTTTAGGAAATGCTGTCCTACTTACAGTAAGACCAAGTCTACGTCTGCCCCATCCCAGACATTAGGCAAAGTGATGCCTCTTAATAAATTCTCCACTTCAGCTTCAGGGTCCATCCCAGACAGGCTCCATCAGCAGAGGCCCTCTGCCAGCCCAGGGCGGGAGGGCATTGAGTGCGTGGTGCCTCTAAACCAGTGCCGCTGGGCCTGGGGGCCTGTGTGAGCATGGAGGCCTCCCCAGCTGTAGAGTTTTTGAGCCACGTGGGGCCCGAATTTGCAGTTCTTGTCTTTGTTTTTAGGGCAAAAAGATATTTTAACACATATAACAAAGAACCACATCAAGTACATACACAAAGAACATCTACAGATCAAGGGAAAAGTCAAATAGAAAAATGGGCAGGATGCCTGACTGGACTTCTCAGCGCTAAAGACTTGCTGAGGTCTGCTGTATCCAACACAGAAACACACATAGGGTGCAGATCTCACATTGAGTTCTCACTACAATTTTTAAAAAAGTACTTATAAAATAATATCCATAATTCCGTTTTCTAACAGGCTCCCAGGTGATGCTGCTGCTGCTCCAGGGACCCCACTTTGAGAAACAGGAGTGGGAAGCAGCTCCCTGCTCCCTGAGAAGCTCAGGAAGTCACTTCTCTTGTTACTGGGACCTCATGACAAGGAAGGCAGAGGCGACTTCTTCAGGTTCATTCTGAGATGAGTCATCACTGTCTTCACCCCCTTCCCATTTCCTTCCCCGCGGGTGCCTCTCCAGTGTGTCTGATATCTATCTTTAAAAAGGCACCAGAACTTCCTTGGTGGTCCAGTGGTTAGGACTCTCTGCCTTTCGTTGCAGGGAGCACAGGTTCGATCCCTGGTCGGGGAACTAAGATCCCACTTGCCTCACAGTGTGGCCAAAAAAAAAAAAAAAGGCACATATCCTTGCAAATTGTGTAGAATTTTTTGTGTTTTGTGTTGTCCAGTCACATCAGTGGTATTGTGTTTCCACATCTCGATCTATTACCCTGCTTTTTTTTCCCATCAAACCCTATCTTTGACCATTTTCCCACGTTTACTGTCTGTATATCTGGTCCCTTGCGGCTGTGCCCTGCCATCTGCACCTGCCACACTTCGCTCATCCATCTGTCGTTTTGAACACTCAGTTGGACCCCAGCTTTCAGTCCCTCAAAAAACAACCAATAGAAAACCTCATCCCTTTTTGAGCCTGTGAGAATTTACCTAGTGCCACAAAGCCCTGATGTCCAAAATTGTGTCCACGTGGCCCAAACTCCTCCCCTGCCTCCACTTCCTTGGAGCAGCGCATCTGCCCTCGTGCTGGCCCAGAATGAAGAGATACAGCTGCCAGCCCAGGACACCATGGGTGCCGGCAGCCCTGGAGGCTGGAGAAGCAGGAAGGCTTCCCCTCTTAGAGCCTCAGGGGAGCACGGCCCTAAGACACCTTTCGCTCAGACTCCTGGCCTCCTGTGCTGTGAGAGGACAAAGGTCTGCTGTTTTAAGATGTCAAGTTCATGGTCACTTGTTACAGCAGCCCCTGGGGCTCTGATGCACACAGTCCTGCCATTTGGGGGGTGGTGGGTCTCAAGGATCACCCTGCAGGTGCCCTGAACTGGGCTCTGACCCCCACAGTCCCCTCCCTGTTCTGCTGAGCAGCTTCACTGCCATCCTGTATTTGTAAGCATCAGGGAGCCCCTGCTCCACAAACAAGCCGATGCTTTTCCTCTAAAGAAGTACAATATTCTCCCTGGGGTGAATTCTGAACATAGCTCTTTTCCTAACATTTACATCAAACAACAGCAGGGTCTCCACTGACATCTTGCTTTTTTTTCTTTTTTTTAATGCGCTCCTTTCACAGGGCATTTAATCCACCATCCTGTTTGAAGACACCAAAAAGGAAGCACACATCCACCAACTGAGCTGGGAGTCCTAATTAAACTCAGAGGAGAAGCAACTGGAAGACAGAAAATTAAGTTCCTTCAGCTTCTGCCTTCCTGGGTCAGACTTCCTTTTTCTAACAAATCCTTTTCATACAAAATTATCCTCTAGTGATTTGTTTATGATTTGGAAATTTGGTCCTATTTGTGGGATCATGGAAGTGTCCTTGCCAAAGAAAGCAGAGACCCCTTTGTGAGTGGGGATAGATAAGAACCACATTCAGCTGCAAGAAATAGGAAACCTGAAAAAAACAGTGCCTTAAACAGATTAGGAGCTTTATTTTTCTCATATATGTACCCTCTGGGGAAGCGTTTCAAGACAATCAGAACCAAATGTCTCTGATTCCCTCATCTTTTCCTGGTGATCTCAAGAGGGCTGCTGCAACTCCAGCCATTGCATACACATTCTAGGCAATGAAAAAGAGGAAAGGGAAGGAGGATAAAGCAGAAGTCTATATCAGAAAGACAAAGGCTTTTCCAGAAGTCCTCAGGAGACTGCTTTTTGTCTCATGGGTAAATCTGCTTCACACAGCCAACCCAGCTGCAAGAGAGTCTGATGATAAATTTGTTGGTTTAATATTAATAGTTGAGAAAAGCCAGACAAAAGAGGGCTGGGTAAGTCTATCTACAGCATGGTCTCATACCAGTGGTTCCCAGGGGTCTGGGAGTAAACCCACGTTACAACCCCTGCCTACTGCTCTGGTGGTTTGTGGATTGTGGAAAGTGTACCCCAGGGAAGACAGGCCCCATTCCAAGAGTAGAGGGTGTAGGGGAGGACCCATGGACTCTCAACATAGGCAGAGGACGTGGCCCCAGACCCCCAAGGCAGCAGAAGACTCCTGTCCTGACTTGTGTCTTGAGCAGGGTTGGCCAGCTCTGCTGCAGTGCCCAGGAGACAAATGAATTTTTCCCTGGACATCCGAAGGGAGTCACAGCTGCTGGTCCAAAAAGTAAACAGGGGCAGCTGTCATGCATGGCTGCTATTTCTCAATGGAACAGAGAGCTTTAAAAACTTCCAGAGGAGGTGGTCAGGCTGAGGTCCTCATAAGTTTGTAGCCCCTCCCACTGGTGGTCTGGCCAGGTCCAACATGCTCTCCACAGCAACCCGTGTCCCTGGGGGTCTCTGCTTCACCCCTTGCGTGCATCCCTTCCCACTGCCTGTCAACTTCCTCTCGCATCAGCACCCTACCCCCATGCAGGTTGCCCTGCGCCTTGCAAACACAAAATGTCCCCAGAGGGCCGCAGGCGGGAGAGCTGCCTCTACCCTCTCATTCCCACCACAGCAGAGGTGGATGGTTCCGCTTCCTGCAGGCAGTGTCGGCTTACCTGCCTTCTTTCTGCAGCGGCACCTGCCCCAGAGGCAGAGGTTCTCCTCGCAGCCACCCTCTGACCAGAGCCAGGAAGGTGCTCAGGTTTACAGGTCGCTGTGGGAGCCTTACGTGGGGCCCTCAGATCACCCAGCATGCCCTCCCCACCTCAGGGTCCTTCACTTGATCCCATTGGCTGAGCCCTGTGAGGTGACACGTTCGCAGGATCTGGGGTTTGGGACATGGGCATCTTTGTGGGCTGTTGTTCCAGGATCCCCACAAAAGAGGATGTGCACACAAGCTCTGGTCTCATATGCAAAGTAGGCTTCCCAAGTGGCGCTAGTGGTAAGGAACTTGCCTGCCAATGCAGGAGACTTAAGAGACTCTGGTTTGATCCCTGGATTGGGAAGATTCCCTTGGAGGAAGACACAGCAACCCACTCCAGAATTCCTGCCTGGAGAATCCCATGGACAGAGAAGCCTGGCAGGCTATGGTCCATAGGATCACGAAGAGTTAGACAAGACTGCTGCTTTTTGGAGAATCCAGACAGATGTTCCCCCTAAGCCCATCTACCTCTGGACTCATCAGTTGCATGAGCCCAAAAATTCCCTTAAGGATTTAGGCCAGTCTGGGTTGAGTGGTGACTTGTAACCCAAAGTCACTTCCACATCAGGGCTCTCCTCCCAGTTGGTAGAGGTTGAGCTCTAGCTGTGGGGAGGACCTGGGAAGAGAGGCCACCAAGAACCCTCAAGCTGGCATTTCATACAGGGTTGTTTGTGGGAAAATGGCAGGTGTGGTCTCCTTGCAGAGGCATCTGGCATCCAGTTCTTTGGGGCTTCCGTCACTCAGTCACACTCAGGTGGCCTCCTCTGATGAGAATCTGGCCCAGGTATTGATGGCGATGAAAGAAACAAAATTTAACTCAAAATCATTCCAGGGAGGGGCTTGCTGATGGAATCCATCCAGCTGTCTGTATGTAAGTTCTCCATCCAGGCCAGGGTGGATGCCAGACTGTCCTCTGCCCCCACCCCCCAGGGACTGACAGCCACCCACACTGGGCCTGGGGAAGGGTTCAAGCCTCAGAGACTCAGAGGCCCCTCTGCCTTTGCAATGATGCAGCTACAAGCCCGGGAAGGCCAGGCGCTCCTGGCCACACTGGAAGCTGGCAGGATCCTTCTCAAATCTCAGGAGACTTGGTTTCTGACCTCTGAGCTCTGGAGCTGCAAGAGATTACATTTCTGTTGTTCTGTTGTTTAGTCGTCTGGCTTGTGGTAACTTGTTATGAAGCCCTAGGAAACTAACGCTGGTTCCAAAGATGAGTAGAGAGAGGAGGCGGGTTGGGCAGGAGACAGAACAAAGCACAGAGAGAGAGAGGCTGTGACCTACCTGGGAGGCCTGCTGCACCCACTGCTGGGGCTCCCATGGCCCCGGGCCTGGGAGCAGAGCCCTACCATGAGGAGAAGCATCAGTCCCAGTGGGGGAGACAGATGGTGGAGAGTGCCCCCCAACCCAGCCTGGAGTGACCACAGAGCATCCACTTTCTCTGCGGCTTAAATCTGGCTGCAGCACGTGGGGTCCTTATATCAGCAGTCCCCGCACCCTTGTTCTGGAAGGCCAGGCTCTTTGCCTGGACATTCAGCCTTGGGCTTGCAACGGGGACATCAAGGCAAGCTCACCAAGAGCAGAATCTCTCAGACCCAAGTGCAGAAGGACAGTCCAGGGAGGGACCCCTGACACCTCCTGGGGTTTTGCTCTAGGCAGGGCACCAGGATCTTTCGTGGTGTTGAACCGCATCCTCTGACCTTTCTTTGGAACTTTGAAGTTTATGCCTAACAGAAAAGTTAGCAGCTTCCTACATTAAGTGAAATAAACTGGCCACAGAAGGGCAAATCCTGTATGATTCCATCTAAATGAGGTCCTTAGAGCTCTCAGAGTCACAGGGATAGAAAGTGGAAGGATGGGCACCAGGGGCTGGGGAGTTGGTTTTAATGGGTACCAGGGGTTACTGTGCTGTGCTAAGTCGCTTCAATTGTGTCTGACTCTGAGACCCCATGGTCTGTAGCCTGTCTTGCTCCTCTGTCCATGGGATTCTCTAGGCAAGAATACTGGAGTGGGTTTCCATGTCCTCCTCCAGTGAATTTTCCTGACCCAGGGATTGAACCCATGTCTCTTAAGTCTCCTGCATTGGCAGTCAGGCTCTTTATGACTGGTGCTAACTGGGAAGCCCTACTGAGGGTTAGGACTGAACATAAATTCCGGGGACGCCCTTCAACCCCCCACAGGGCACTATGGGAATGGGCAGTGCAGGTGCAAAGGCCCTGGGGTAGGGACCACCTGCATGTGTCTGAAGGACACAGAGACCAACAGGTCTGAGAAGCAGTGCGGGGAGAGGGGGTCATGAGAGCAAGGTGTGAGGGTCATGCAGGGTCTGGGATTTTCCAGCAGGAGCTGGAATTTTGTTTAAGGGTGATAGGAGGTTGCTGGTGGGATCTGAGCAGCATGTGATATTAGCGGCCTTTTGTAAAGGTGGCCCTGCTGCTTAGGGACCACTGCTGGGGGCTGGAGGCCCCAAAGAGGAAGTAGGAGATGGAGGTGGCCTTTTATGCTCCCTCAGGCCAGAGGGGGTGGAGGCTTGGAGGTGGGAAAAGGAGGATGGATTTGGGGTTTGCCTGCTCAGTCACTCAGTCATGTCCGACTCTCTGCAAGCCCATGAACTGTAGCCTGTTAGGTTCCTCTGTCCATGGAATTCTCCAGGCAAGAATACTGGAGTGGGTTGAAATTCCCTTCTCCAGGGGACCTTCCTGACCCAGGGATTGAACCTGAGTCTCCTATATTGCAGGCAGATTCTTTACCATCTGAGCCACCAGGGAAGCCTGGATTTGGGGATTCAGTTCAATTCAGTTCACTCACTCAGTCGTGTCCAACTCTTTGTGATCCCATGGACTGCAGCACGCCAGGCCTCCCTGTCCATTGTCAACTCATGTTGGATATGAGTTTACTCAAACTCATGTCTATTGAGTCGGTGATGCCATCCAACCGTTTCATCCTCTGTCGTCCCCTTCTCCTCCTTGCCTTCAATCTTTCCCAGCATCAGGGTCTTTTCAAATGAGTCAGTTCTTCGCATCAGGTAGTCAAAGTATTGGAGTTTCAGCTTCAGCATCAGTCCTTCTAATGAATATTCAGGACTGATTTCCTTTAGGATTCACTGGTTGGATCTCTTCGCAGTCCAAAGGACTCTCAAGAGTCTTCTCCAACACCACAGTTCAAAAGCATCAAGTCTTCTGCGCTCAGCTTTCTTTATAGTCCAACTCTCAGATCCATACATGACTACCAGAAAAACCATATCTATGACTAGATGGACCTTTGTTGGCAAAGTAACGTCTCTGCTTTTTAATATGCTGTCTAGATTGGTCATAACTTTTCTTTCCAGGAGCAAGAGTCTTTTAATTCCATGGCTGCAGTCACCATCTGCAGTGATTTTGGAGCCCAAGAAAATAAAGTCTGTCACTGTTTCCACTGTTTCCCCATCTATTTGCCACAAAGTGATGGGACCAGACGCCATGATCTTATTTTCTGAATGTTGAGGATTGGGGAGGAGTAAACATCTGCCCACTGTTGGGATGTTGATGGTGGGAAAAGAAAGGAACTGGGAGAGACTTTTCGAACTCCCAGAAAAAGTGGGCACACTCTCCAAATATATTGCTAGAGTGGGTGTTACCTGGGTATATGCAGTTGTCAGAACTCTGAACTGAACATTTCTCTGTGCGTTTCCTAATAAGTGAATTATATCTCATTTTTAGAAAGGACCCGGGACCTTTTAAGGCAGAGAACTCTTCCATGTGGGACAGCGGCGAGGAGGTGGCATTGTGCATTCAGAGAACCCGTGGATGTGCAGCACCAAGAGGGACGCTGATGTGAACAGCAGAATTCAGTTATTAACATGAGTCAGTGGCTGGCTGCTCAGTTGTAACAGGTTGTAACAGATTGTAACAGATGTACCAATGACTGCAAGAGGTTAACAATGGGAGTTCATAGAAACTCTTTGTACTTCCTTTTCGGTTTTTCTATAAACCTAAAATCACTCTTTAAAATAATCTATTAATGGAAAAGGAACAGTGAGGGCTTGTATTGGGGTTGGAGCCCCAGAGGGCAGAGGTGAGGGTCTAGTATCAGTCCATCTCAATGCTGTGTAACAAGTGTGCCCTTCTTTGGGGCTAGCCCAACATCTAGCAAGCCCATCACATGCTAGTAAGGTAGTTTATGCTCAAAATGCTTTAAGCTAGGCTTCAGCAATATGTGAACTGAGAACTTCCAGATGTACAAGCTGGGTTAAAAAAGGCAGAGGAACCAGAGAAATTGCCAATATTCGTTGGATCATAGAAAAGCAAGGGAACCCTAGAAAAACATCTACTTCTGCTTCACTGACTATGCTAAAGCCTATCAGTGTCCATTAATAACCCAGACTTCTGGACAAGGAGAAAGTTCAGGAATGAAAGCTCATTAATCACCAGTGTGCCCGGGGGATCCCCGCCCAGGCTGCTTGATGGGAGAGGGATGGACACTCCTCCTGGCACTCACACCCTCTCCCCAGCTTCAGAGATGCCAGCCTGGATCCAGGCCCAGAGCTGGGATCCAGACCCAGGTTCACCCCCATCTGCTGTTGGTGCCATCTTCCACCTGGGCACTGCAGGGTCTCTGAGAGTTTCCTGTGGCCCCTGTGACAAAGCACCCCAGGCTGGGGGCTCTAACTCCGAGCTGGGACTGTGAGGGACGCCCTGTCTCCTCCATCCAGACTGTGTGGACAGGGCAGACAATGACTCCAGGGCTGCAGGGAGTGAGGCAGGGTGGGGGCGGGGGGGGTGGGGGTGGGGGTGGGTATCCTGTCTCTGTCAGGGCCTCAGAGCCCTGCCAGGGGACACCAACTTCTCCTGGGACCGGGGCCCCTCACCTTCCTCAGCTGAGGGACAGGCTGAGGCCTCTCTGCGGTGGGGGGAGCTGGGGAGAGGAACCCCCTCACACACACTCCACCCCCACTGAGCCCTGGGTATAGCCCCTGAGGGGGCAGAGTGGGAGTGGATTTGGAGGGGCAAACAAATGCTCTGAAGCCTGTGAGATGGAGAAGCTAGGCTCCCCACCCTGAAGAGTGTTCTGGCAGCTCAGCCCAGAGGGTGGAGGAGCTGAGGGCCTGGAGGGCCCAGGGCGGGAAGGCAGGGCCACCTGCAGGGCAGAGACCAGCACCCAGAGCTTTTGGAACAGAAAGAACACCCAGAGCATCAGTGCTAAGCAAGCTCCCCAAACCCAGACCCACCTCCGCTGCTGTAAAAGTGCATCGGGAGAAATTCCACCCTCCTTCTCGCCTGCTGTGTCCCCTGACCTGTGGCATCACACAGGGTGACCGCAAGGCTTTGTCCCACTCCTGGTCCAGCCACGGGCTTTGCACAGGAGGCTGCTGGGTCCACAGACAATGAGAAGAACCTGAGATGTAAGCTTCCACCTGCCCCCACCCCACACTGACCCGGGTCTAGAGTCCTACCCCAAGGCTGCTAGTGCAAAGCCTTGTACCAAGGTCACAGAAGCGGAGCCCAGAATCAAGGTCATCCCCAAAGCTGACTGAGCCCCATTGTGTGTGTGTGCTAAGTCGCTTCAGCCATGTCCAAGTCTTTGCGACCCCATGGACTGTAGCCCGCTAGGCTCCTCTGTCCATGGGATTCTCCAGGCAAGAATACTGGAGTGGGTTGCCGTGCCCTCTGCCAAGGGATCTTCCTGACCCAGGGATCAAACCCACGTCTCTTATGTCTCCTGCACTGGCAAGTGGGTTCTTTACTGCTGAGCCACCTGGGAAGCTTCTGAGCCCCATTGTAACCATTACCAAAAGATCCCTGATCCTTACTGGCTAGCTCCCTGACCCCATGTCAGGCAAAAATACCCACCCCGGTACTCAACCTACAGTGCCCAAACCAACCACCTGATGCCACCCTTTCAGCAGGAGCTTACTTTGTCCTGAGGCTATAAACAGTGGCTACTAACCCACAAAAGGGGACTTTCCAGGTGGCTTTAGTGGTAAAGAACCCCCCTGCCAGTGCAGGAGACACAGGAGACACGGCTTTGATCCCTAGGTTGGAAAGATCCCCCGGAGAAGGAAATGGCAACTTGCTCCAGTATTCTTGCCGGGGAAATCCCAAGGACAGAGGAGCCTGGCAGGCTGCAGTCCGCGGGGTCACAGAGTCAGACACGACTGAGTGACTCAGCCCACACACACAACCCACAAAAGGGGTGGGCTGTCCCTTGAGCTGGCCCACTGTTCTAACAGTCGACTCTGCTTGGCCCGTCAGGAGGTCGGCGCTCTGTGCTCGTAGTGCCCACATTAGCTCTGCTTTTTGTTCTTAATAAACTCACTCCCTTATGCAATACTCTGTGTCTGGAAATTCTATTTCAGCCTGTGCCCAGACAGCCATGATACTGCAGACCAGGGCTCAGCCTGAGAACAGAGGCCCCCACCTCGGCCTGTGCTGGGTCACCCCCGGGGTGAAGCCTGGTTCTGAAGCTGAGAGCTGAGAACACACAGGGACAGAGTCACCGACTTGGCTACTTGCTGGGGGAAAGCTGATCCCGGCGCACTGGCTTGAGAACTGCCCGAACCTCCTGAAGACCCTCCCCTCCTTTTCCCCCAAAACGGAGACCCTCCTGTGCTTCTGGTGGTCTCCCCACCTCATGTTCAGAGTTCCAGCGTGCAGCCCCACTTCCAGTCACTCCAGCCTCCAAGAGGTCCCTGCACTGGGAGTCCTCCCCACTCCCTCACCCTGCCCCCAGGCTCCAGGGCTCCCTCTTCACCTCCTGTCTCTGCCCCAGTGCTCTCTCCCTTCACTGCCTTCTGGAACACTGAACATTTAAAAAATTTTGTCTCATTTGCCATCTGTCCACCTCGATTAGAATACAAGCTCCAGAAGGGCAGGGGCTTTGGGCTGCAGCATCATCTCTGCAATGCCTCAGGCACACGGTTGTGCCAGTAAGTCTTGAATGAAAGAATAATTGAATGTATGAATGAATGAATATAAGGGGAGAGACCCTAAGTGCAGGCCCAGAGGGTGTTCATCCCAGTTCCCACTCGTCTGCCCGCACCTCCATCCCCAGTCTCCATCCAGCCCCATGGCCATCCGTGGTCTTTGGGCTCCCAAATGCAAGTCCAGGCCCACACCACCAGGAGCCAGTTCTGGCCGTGCGGGGCCATCTTCCTTGAAGATTCGCACCTACCTCATCTGCACCCTGTGTCCGGACCCCCAGAAGGTGACCCCCTCTCCACCCAGCTGAACAAGCCTCCATCCGGGTCAGAGCCTCCTAACCGGCTCCTCTGACAGCCCTGCCTGTCAAGGACGCCAGGTGTGTTTTATGAGAAAGTATTAAATTTTATTTTTCAACTCAGCAGCTGAATCAGTGGGAACATAATTTCCCCACCAGGGAAGAATCTGAAGGTTGATCAGACAGGTCAGGCTGAAGTGCCAGGTGGACATACTTCAGCTGACAAGCTTATGAGTCTCCTGGGGGCCAGACTGTGGCTGAAGTCAAGGAGCGGGCATTGTCCTCCACATGGGGACAGGGCACTCTCCAAGTCTGGCTGGAAGGAGGAGGAGGAACCTCTGGCTGCGGATGGCCAAGGCCCGAGCTCCCGTCCCATCCGTGGCGAGATCAGGTCTGTGACCACAGTCACCAGCGACCAGCTCCCGGCCTCAGTTGACAAGCAAGCTTTGCTGCCGGCTCCATGAGGTCAGACCAGGGTCCCTCCCAGCCCTGCACCCTTGCCCTCACCTGGTGAATCCTGCTCCCTGATTCCTGCTCCCAGAGCACCCACAGCCTAAGGGCCGCCACTGAGCCTGTGGGCAGGGGTTGTTTCAGCTCTGGTTACTTGGCCGAGCCATCACATGATGAGTGGGAAGCCGAGGTTCCAGATCCACACCCCCACCTCATCATACCACCCCCCCCCTCCGCCCGCAGTCCAGGGAGAGCACAAGTCCTCACAAAGATGCCCGAGCCTGCGGCAAGGCTCTGAGGCATGGGACAGACAGGGGGGCAGTGATTCAGTGCTCACCGGCCCCACCATGGCCAGCCCAGCCCTGAGGACGGGTCAGCCCCTACATCCCGCCCACAATGACCATCGCTTCCCCAGAGCCCAGCCGACCCCAGCTTCTCAACAATGGCTCATGGGGCTGGGTGTGGTTGAGCCTCCACTGTCTGTGGGGTTCCTGACTGTGGGACCCCCAACATGGGACCCTCGCTAGTCATGCATTCTGGGTGGGAAGTATGGCAGAGAACTTGTGGGCAGGTTTAGACCACACTTCCTCAGAAACTTCATAACTTTGGACTCTAGGGACAAATTAATCAAGATAGAAAAGCTCCTCGCACTGATTCAAATGATAAAGGGAAAACTTGGCTCAGAAGTGAGGAAAAAAAACACATGGTTCTGGCTTCAGGCATGGCTCGATCTAGGGGCTGGATGGACCCAGTGATGTGCCCAAGGTTACTGAGGGTGCCTGGCTGTGCGCCTTCGCTCTAGTGACTCAAGAAGACCCTGTGAAGTAAGAGATTAACTGTGCTCAAAGTGAGAGCTGGCCCTAGACCAGCTCCTAGGAAGTGACCTCAGGCCCTAGGTCCTGTCCAATCAGTGTCTTTGTTTACTTGGGGGTCTTGGGCCGTGTGGTATCAGCTTGACCTCTGGGGGCAAGACAGGTCAGCCATGTGTGTAATCATCTTAAGTGGCCAAGCTCCAGTAAAAACTCTGGACCCCCAGGCTGGGGTGAGCCCCCTGGTTGGCCACACTTCACACGCTGTCACATGTCACTGTTAGGAGAGCTCAGCACTGTCCACATGACCCCTGGGAGGGGACAGTGGGAGCTGGTGGCTGGTCTCTCCTGATCTGGCCACCTGCACTGCTCTTCCTATTGCCATTTGTAGTCTGGGCTTTTCCTTGAAGTAAATCATGAGTCCTCTGGCTTCACTGAGCAATGCTGAGCCCTTCTCATGAATTGTTAAATCTGAGTGTAGTCTTGGGGTCCCCTAAGCTGCAGAACCAAAGCATTTTCACATGATTTCTTGGAGAAGGGTGTGGGTTCAATTTCAGGTACAGCTGGGTCCAGAAGCAAGAATGAAGGATCAGGTTCCCCCCTAGCCCATGCACTGCCTCTGCTCGGCCCTGTCTCCCACCTGAGCCCCATACACTAAAAAGGCTCCCTTTGCTCACAGTAGGTAGTACAGAGCCTCGGGGTGGGGGCAGGGACACCCCAGTCCTCGCACATCTCCAACCCTAGACTCTGCTGGGGCCCTGTGGGGCAGAGATGGGCTTTGTGGTCCCCAGGAGGGTACAGTCCTGGGCTTAGCATGCTGAGCAATGATCGAGGATGTCCTGGAGGTAGGGATCAGTCTCTACAAGTCTCTGGGACCCCTCAAAGTGTTTGCCCTTGATGGGGTGGGTGCAGCCAGCCCTGGCCATTTATCCATCAGAGATGGGACATAATCAAACCCCAGAGGTCTTGCTGCTTCTGCAAGCAGACTTGGCAACGATTTCTGGCTCTGTGAGCAATGCTGCAACACCCTGAACCTTCAGGGTAGTATCTTTTGGGAGTGGACCCCTGCTGTTCTTACCTGGCCGAGCACTGGCCAAGCTCAGAGACCAGCCTCAGTGGGTCAGTTCTGCCCAGCACCCGTTTTTGTGAGTGAATTGCCTGCATTTAGACTCAGGGGACATCTCAAATGTGTGGAGGGAGATGAGATACGACAGTGGTGACTGCTCTAGAGCTCTGGGGTCTTCCTTCAGCACCCACCCACCTCCACCTAACTAGCAGAAAGCCCTCTTCCACCTGCCCGGAGCACCCTGCCATCATCGCCAGAGGGACCTGAGCCCATCAATGTCCCCATGTGAGTCAAGTATGTTTTCAGGAAAAGGAAATTAAAAGGCATCGAAGTGCCTCCCACTTGCCAAGAGGTGAATTTGCCATCACACCACCCCTTAGAAGGCCCCTGGCTGGGTGGATGCAGCCAAGTGGGCTGTCAGAGGGAGGAGGGACCAAGGAAGGGGGCACATAGCCAGGACAACTTGTGGAAGGAAACAGATACAGAGAGAGACAGCAAGATCCTGGGAGCAGGAGAGAAAAGCACAGACAGAGCAGACGGAGCCAGAACCCTGCCCAGACGCCCCCTGGAGCCCTTGCGTTTGCAGCCAGAACAAATGAACGAGGTCATCTCTGTGGTCCAAACGAAATAAACTGCAAACTCAGAGATGATTCCCAGTCTTCTCTGAAATATTAATAAGCAATCCCATTGCTGACAGTGAAGGAATTGGAGTACAGGGTTTCCCAGGAGCCACTCTGGAGACCACAACCCTCTAGCTGCCCCCTGGGACCTTCACAGGTCTCACCCAGGCACAGGAGAAGTGGGGCAGTGGCCGGGGAGGGCGTGAGAGCCCTGCCGGTCTCCTAACTCTGCATTTCCAGCCACCAAAGGCGATTACCACCACTGCCTGGGAAGACGGCCATGCCATTATTGAATTTTAAATGAAGCCGAAATTGACTGCAGAGGCAAGGGGAAATATTTCATAGCACAGTAATTTTTCCTCAGAGTGCAGTTGCTACAACCAATAAAAATGACCAGCTCTGGAACCAGGTAGCGGTGCAGAGCCGACCCACAGGGCCCTGCTCCTAGTCCTGACCCAAGGCGCTGGCCAAGCCCCTCTATCTGCCCCATAGACCACCCCCCCAGACACCTCCTGGATCCTGTGTGCACCTGGCCACCTGGCCTCTGACCTTTTTCTTCCAGGACATCTCACGTGGCTCTCCCCCTGCTGCCGAGCTTCCTTGTGGCCTGGCAGCTGGTGACCCAGGAGTGAATGATGGAGAGAGAGGACCCTGAAGACTGAAGCCGTGGTCTTTCATGCTGAATCTTGGAAGTGACATGCCCTCTCTTCTGAGGTGCTATTGGTGATGGTGGTGCAGCTGTAACCTGCTCCTAGGCTGCACCGGCATGAATGCAGGGATCATTGGAGCCACCGGGGAGGCTGGCCCCTCACCCGGAAAACGGCTGGAGTGTAGACTCAAAGACAGCAATGACCCTGTGGGAGCTGGGGTCAGCAGAGGTGACTGTCATAGACGTTGAACAGCAAGGAACTCACTCAGCCAGCCACGGACCCATGGCTGTGTACCAAAACATCCCTAATCAATGTCTCAGTGGTAAAGAATCCACCCGCCAGTGCAAGAGACTCAGGTTCGATCCCTGGTCCAGGAAGAGCCCACATGCCGCAGAGCGAATAGCCTATGTGCCACAACTGTCGAGCCTGTGCTGTAGAGCCTGGGAGCCACAACTGCTGAAGCCCGTGCACCCTAGAGCCTGTGCTCCACAAGAAGAGGAGCCACCGCAGTGAGAAGCCAGGGCACCACAGCCAGAGATTAGCCCTCTCTTGCCGAAACTAGACAAAGCCTGCACAGCAATGAAGACTCAGCAGAGCCAAATAAAATAAATACATAAATTTTAAAGCTCCACTCAATAAAAAAAATTATTTATATATATATATATATATGTATAAAATACAGGTGCAGAACAATTGTTTTCTTACACCAGGGGTCCCCAGGCCACCCAGCAAGAGGTGAGTGGTAGGTGGGTGAACAGTGGGCAGGTGAACGGCGGGCACGGGAGTGAAGCGTCTTCTGTATTTACAGCTGCCTAAGCTCCGCCTCCTGTCAGATCGGCAGCCTTAGGAGCACAATAAATGTAATGCACTTGAATCATCCTGAAACCACCCCCAGCCCCAGTCTGGTCCATGGAAAAATTTTTCTTCCATGAAACCAGTCCCAGTGCCAAAATGGTCGGGGACAACTGGCTCACGCCATCGGCTCTGCTGGTCAGGCTCAGACAGGACACAGGAGGGCTGCCTGGGTGTCCTCTGGTCCATAGGACAGGGGCCTCTGCTGGGAAAGGGACTCCATGTCCAGGCGCTAGAACCATCGAGAAGCTCTTACGTTCAGGCACCTGCTCAGGACCCCCTCCGTTGTTCCTAGGAGCCTGCAGAACCCCCGGGGGTGGCCTCCTCCACCCCAATCACTATGGCCACCCTGGCAGGCCCAGAGCTCTGCCGACCTGGAGATGAGAGCCATCTCCATGACCTAGCACCTCATCTCTTAACTACTTCTTTCTGTTCTCTGCCTGCAGTTCTCATTCTCTTCTGCAGCTGAACCCAGATGGTGTGGGATCAGCCAGCTGGTCCACGCCCTCCTCAGCCATGAGCCACACTGGCTCCACCAGACGGCCGGGTGAGAAACCTCCATTGGGCCGTGGTGACAGTGTTATCAGTGGCCACCGATCATTCCCCCGGTGCCAGACCTGACACCTACCTGCCCAACAGAGGGGCCTGACCCCAGGCTTTGGTGATGGCAGAGAGGGCCCTGTGAAGCCCTTCCCAGCTGGGTCTTGGTACACCGTGCTAGGATTTTGGGGTGCCCTGGACATCATGTGGATGGTGCCCAGGTCCATGGCAGGGGGGTGGGCAGAGAAAGGCTGACAGAAAGGAAGGCAGAGAGAAAAGGAGACAGCGTTTCATCTCCTGGAGCTGGGCTTGCCACCCACCCAGCCCACCTGCCACGTCCTGAACCCAGGAGCCTGTGTACACATCTCCTCACAGGGCACAAGGCACTTTTCAGGGCAGTTCTCTGATGGTCCAGATTGGTTAAGAATCTGCCTCCCAATATAGGGGACTCAGGTTTGATCTCTGGTTGGGGAACTAAGATCCTACATGCAGCTGAGCCCACGTGCCGCAACTAAGACCCGACGTAGCCAAAATAAATAAATAAAATTATTTTTTTTTAAAAGCACTTTACAGACAAGATTAAATTAAGGGTTTTGCAATATGGAGCTTGTCCTGAGTGATTGATGGGCCCAAGGTCATCTCAAGGAAGCAGACCTGAGGATGAAAGCAGAGGTTGGAGTCATGAGCTCTGAGTTGGAGGAAGGAGCTGGGAGCCCAGGAATACAGGCGTCTCTGAAAGCTGGAGAATGCAGGGAGCGATTCTCCCTGGAGCCCCAGAGAGACCAACCGACCCACACCTTGATCTCATCCAGCAAGACTCTGTGGACTTCGGTCCTGCAGACTGCTGCTGCTGCTAAGTCACTTCAGTCATGTCCAACTCTGTGTGACCCCATAGACGGCAACCCACCAGGCTCCCCCGTCCCTGGGATTCTCCAGGCAAGAACACTGGAGTGGGTTGCCATTTCCTTCTCTAATGCATGAAAGTGAAAAGTGAAAGGGAAGTTGCTCAGTCATGTCCGACTCTTCATGACTCCATGGACGGCAGCCTACCAGGCTCCTCCGTCCATGGGATTTTCCAGGCAGGAGTACTGGAGTGGGGTGCCATTGCCTTCTCCGTCCTGCAGACTATAGGATAATAAATCTGTGTCATCTCAAGCCTTTCATTTCCTATAGCAGCCACAGGAAACTCCAACACTGTCTTCCCAGTGATGTGGCCTCGGGCTCCTGTGGATACAAGCCGGCCCAAGGTGGCCCTCACTTGCCTCCAGAGGGTCCCGCCTGGTTCAGAAAGGGGTCCTGCAGGCAGTGCTGAGTGGTCAGCCCGAGGCTTCCTGAGTCCAGGAAGGAGGTTGGTGGTGGGGTCCTACTGATCCCTGCTGAAGAGCCACATGCCTTGGGACAAAGGAGCCAAGTTGTCACTATGCTAAGTCGCTTCGGTCATGTCCAACTGTTTACAACCCCATGGACTGTTGCCCACCAGGCTCCTCTGTCCATGGGATTCTCCAGGCAAGAATACTGGAGTGGGTTGCCGTGGCTTCCTCCAGGGGATCTTCACTGGAGGAGTTGTCTCCAGCCCCACTTCCAAACTGGGACTCAGACTACAAGCTTCTGGGGCCCAAAGCCCAGGGCACGTGGAGACAGACATCGAAGGGCTGGACTGTGCAGCCCTTTCCTGAGGTTTCCTTGATGGGGCCGTGGAGACAGACAGACCAGGGACATGCCTGTCTGTCTGGAGGTGGGAGGGGCATGGAGGACAGCTTTGCAGAGGCCCTTCCTGCCCAGGGACCTGGGTCCAAGGCTGCTGCCATCAGAGAATCGCTTACTGCAAAAGCAGCTTCTCCGGGGACTTCCCTGGTGGTCCAGTGGCTAAGACTCGAGCTCCCAATGCAGGGGGCCCGGGTTCAATCCCTGGTCAGGGAACTAGATCCCACATGTGTGGCAACTGAGAGATCTTGCATGCCACAATGAAGATGGGAGATCCCGTGGGTCACAGCCAGGACGCAGCACAGCCAAATAAATAAATAAATAAATGCTTACAAAGCAGCTTCTGTGTCCCTCAAGCAAAGGCAGGAAAGTGGGGGACACAGTGAAGAGTGAGGTTGGGTTGTGGGGAGGCTGGGGGGCTGCCTTCACCCGTCCCAAGAGCAGGTGCCACAGCCTATGCATAAGAAGGCCTGTGCTCAATGTCTCATGGCAGAATCCCCATGGACCCCCAGATGACCTGGAAGCTGGGCCCCTCTGCCCCCTGCCTTTTCCAGGTGGTGCCCACTGCCCTGGGCCAGCAGCCCCTTCCTCCACCATCAAAGCACCTCCCTCCAGCCTCTGTAAAGTCTCTTTTCCTCAGCATTCTGACTCCGGCCCTCCTCCTCTTAAAAGGACCCTTGTGATCCATGGGGCCCCTGGAACATCCAGAGCAGACACCCCCACCTCAACATCCTTAACTGAACCCCACTTGCCCCATGAGGTTCCAGGCTTAGGACGTGGACACACCTGATGTGAAGAGCAGACTCACTGGAAAAGACCTTGACGCTGGGAAAGACTGAAGGCAGGAGGAGAAGGGGGCAACAGAGGATGAGATGGCTGGATGGCATCACTGACTCGATGGACATGAGTTTGAACAAGCTCTGGGAGATGGTGAAGGACAGGGAAGTCTGGAGTGCTGCAGTCCAAGGGGTCACAAAGACTCAGACACAACTGAGTGACTGAACAACAACAGCTCTCTAGGGACACAGCTCTACCCACAGCAGGATGTGATAAATGGATCTAGCCCCTGTTAATGGTGGATGAGGGAGTCTGGTATCTTCCCTTCAAGGAGAATTTGCATCTGAGTAGCCAATCCTGTACCTTGCTGATGCCAACCACAGGCCAGGAGGACAATTTGGAAGACAGGTGGTAGCAGCGTTTTAGTGCCCATCAAGGCACACCTTCGGGGGTGCCCAGCCTGGTCACCCCCTTGGCCCACGCCAACCAGGACTCTGGTGGCTACCTACCCCAGTTATCCTAAACTGAGGCCGACTTTACTTCTGACCTGAAATTAAAGCCCTGCTTGGTTCTGCTCTTGACTTACGGGCCCAAAGCAGAAGAGCTGTACTTGGCCTCCTGTCCCATCAGGTCCTCCTGCTGAAGTCAGGCCACCTTCCAGCAAGGCCCCGAGCTCCCTGCCACCGGAGCTGTCATCCCCTGGGGACATCAAAACCCAGCCCCACGCCTCCCTCATCTATGGGGCCCCAGGCTCTCTTGCCACCTCTGCAGAGGTGCCCAAGCACCAGCTGAAATTCTAATCAACCTGCAGCCTGAGAACGCTGCAGTCCCTGGACAACCCATGTCAGTCGGACACGACTTAGCAACTGAACAACGACAACAACATCATTTCTTGGGTATTTTTAAAGTGATATTTTAGGCATATGTGTGTATATGTTTTTTTAAAAGTAGATATGAGCATATGCAAGATCTCTTTTTTAAAACAACATTTATTTATAACTACACTGGGTCTTCGATGGTGGGCTTTCTCTAGTGGTGGTACGCGGGCTGCTCATTGCAGTAGATTCTCAATGCTGAGCACAGGCTCTAGACGCGGAGGCTCAGTAGTTGCCCTGTGGCATGTGAGATCTTCCCAGACCAGGGATCGAACCTGTGTCCCCTGCATTGGCAAGCAGGTTCTTATCCACCAGACCACCAGGGAAGTCCCCAACCAAATTTCTTAAGGGGCTAAAGTTGACCGGTCCAGGGATAGGAGACGCTGTCCCAGCCACGCAGCAGGACAGAGAGAGGCCAGGCCCCAGCGTCTGTTTACCCAGAATGACCATCTCTGGCCACCTCCACATAGTACTGATCCCTTGAGGTGGACACTGGTTACCATCGGGTGAGCCCTGGCTGGGTCAGGGTCTCCTCAACACATTTTCACTGTAATGGGCTAAACTGAATCTCCCCAAAATTCACGTCCACTGAAACATCAGAAGATGACCTTGTTTGGCAATAAGGCCTTTGCAGGTGTAGTTAAGATGAGATCATACTGGAGTAGGGAGGGCCTTGGATTCCATATAGGCTGTCCTTATAAGGTTAGACCAGACACACAAGGAGAAGTCATGTGAAGACAACACCCCTCCCACAGACTGGGCAGGCGGGCAGGTGGCTGCAGTCAAGGACTGTCGGGCACCCCAGAAGAGGCAGGAAGGGCCGTTGCCTAGAACCTCAGAGGGGGCATGGCCTCATGGCCCCTGGATCTTAGACCTTTGGCCCCTAGAACAACGAGAGAATAAATTCCTGTGGTTTTAAGCCTCAAAGTTTGTGATGCTTGTTATGCAGCCCTTGGACACTAATTCCCCCACATTTCTTCATTTACCCCTCACGAGGGGCTTCCCCGATAGCTCAGTTGGTAAAGAATCTGCCTGCAATGCAGGAGACCTTGGTTTGATTCCTGGGTCAGGAAGATCCACTGGAGAAGGGATAGGCTACCCACTCCAGTATTCTTGGACTTCCCTTGTGGCTCAGCTGGTAAAGAATCCACCTGCAATGCGGGAGACCTGGGTTCGATCCCTGGGTTGGGAAGAGCCCTTGGAGAAGGGAAAGGCTACCCACTCCAGTATTCTGGCCTGGAGAATTCCATGGACTCTACAGTCCATGGAGTCACAAAGAGTGGGACACGACTGAGTGACTTTCGCTTTCATCTCTCATGAGTTCAGTTCTGTTCTTGTCCCCACTTTACAGATGGGGACACTGAGGCCCAGCAAGGCTAGGTCACTTGCCCATGGCTCCCCCCATGCACAGCCCCCCTCCCTGTGCTTGTAAGAGGAAGGACCTTCCCCTCCCACAGCCCAGGGTCAGCAGAGGCTCCACGGTTTGACAACCTTCCAGTTCAGAGGTGAGGTTTATGTCCTTCCCCCCTTGAGTCTAGGAGCATAGCCAGTGGCCCCAGAAGATTTCTGGATCTGAGTCTTAAAAAGCCAAGCAGCGTCCACATGCTCTCAGAGCCCCACCTGCCATGTGGAATTCATACTCCTGAGGTCCCTGGAGCTGAGGAACCAGCCCTGGGAGTCTGGCTGCCTCCAAATGACCCAGCCCCACCGTAGACTCCATCATTCTGTTGGGGCCCCAGATACTGTGGAGCTAAGTGAGCTGCCCAGGGGCTTCCGTCTAATTCCTGACCCAAAGGACTTGGGTGTTTGGGCTGTTTCATGCCACTGAGTTTGGGGCAGTTTGTTACACACTAACAGTAACCAGAGGGGTAGAAGCCCTGCAGGGAAATGCACACACCCTCCCAGGGGCTGTTGGGCTGCACCCTGCTTGGGGAAGCTCACGCAGCTTGTGATACAAAGCATGTGATGGGCTTCAATACCCCAGCCGGGACTGTTGGGGAAGGGGTGCAGCACTGAACGGCTTTGCAGACAGAGAAAGGTCCCACATGGTGGGGACGGGGTACAAAGGAGACCCTTCATCTGGTAAGAAATTTGGATTTCCAGGGTGAAAACTCACCTCTCTGAACTCCACTGCCTGGGGGGTGGGGGCATCAAGGCGGAGGCCCTGCTACTCGGGACCATCCCTCCCCTCTGCCCCCTGCCCTGTGACGGGGTCAGGGGCAGCTTCTGGGCCTGGCAAGGATGCAGAGTGAGGAACACAGAAGGTGTCACAGAGCAGATACTGCCACCTCTTCCTGGCAGAACACCTGGTCACGCATCTAATATTCAATCCACTTCCCAAGAATCTGTTGCGTCCAGTAATACTAGAAATTTGTCACAGCCTCTTGGAAATGCGAACAAATACTCTTCATGGGTCAAAAAAAGAAAGGCGGTGGAGGGACTTCTCTGGCAGCCCAGTGGTTAAGATTCCACTGCAAGGGGCACAGGTTTGATCTCTCGTCAGGGAACTAAGATCCCACATGCTCCAGAGCACAGCCTAAAGAAGAAAAACAGAAGGAGAATCAATACTGCAATGACAGACATTCGATGGAAAGTCAATATATCACAACTCAGGGGACACTGGGGGCAGCCAGACAGAGAGTGCTCTGTGCACACGCTGTGCCTGTACGTGTCCCAGGCAGAGGGGAGGCGAGGGCATGTGGGACTTACAATGTGACGCTGCCATTTTTAATTAAAAGATCCTGAGGAGGAGACAGATGTGCACCGAGCTGGTAACCATGGTCAAGTCTGGGACTGACATCCTGGGGACCATTAATGGACAACTCCTATAAAAAGGGAAAAACATAACTCCCCTGCAGATAGAAATGAGCCTCTGTCAGAGTCTATTTAACCAGTAATTAAGGAAAGGGCTGGAAAGACTTCAAACAGTTCCCGGGGAACCCAAGTGAAGGCCGATCAGGAGAACTGAAGCGAATCCCCCAAAATGATACCAAGCTGGCCCCTCCACCTGCAGAAGGGATACGACCATCCCTCCTACAGACCAAGTTCATTCCGTGGACGAGAACTATGTCCTTGGTCATGTCCACTAACGAAGACCTGGACACAGACATAACCTAGGAAGGTCGCTAGACCAGGGGTGGACAGGCTGCGGCCCGCAGGCTGGATCTGACCCCCTGCTTTTGTAGAGAGCTTTCTATGTTGTTGTTCCGGTGCTCAGTCATGTCCTATTCTTTGCGACCCCATGGACTGCAGCACGCTGGGCTTCCCTGTCCTTCACCATCTCCTGGAGCTTGCTCAAACTCCTGTCCATTAAGTCAGTGATGCCATCCAACCATCTCGTCCTCTGTTATTCCCTTCTCCTCCTGCCTTCAGTCCTTCCCAGCATCAGGATCCTTTCCAGTGAGTCAGCTCTCTGCGTCAGATGGCCAAAGTATTGGGGCTTCAACTTTAACATCAGTCCTTCCAATGAATATTCAGGACTGATCTCCTTTAGGATGGACTGGTTGGATCTCCTTGCAGTCCAAGGGACTCTCAAGAGTCTTCTCCAACACCACAGTTCAAAAGCATCCATTTTGTGGTGCTCAGCCTTCTTTATGGTCCAACTCTCACATCCATACATGACTACTGGAAAAACCATAGTTTTGACTAGATGGACCTTTGTTGGCAAAGTAATGTCTCTGCTTTTTAATACAGTGCCTAGGTTTGTCATAGCTTTTCTTCCAAGGAGCAAGTCTTAATTTCATGGCTGCAGTCACCATCTGCACTGATTTTGGACCCCAAGAAAACAGTTAGATGACATGGATTGAAATGAAAACTGACTTTTGCCCCTGCTTTTGTAGAGAGTTTTCTTGGCACACAGCATTCATGTCCACTGTGTCCTGGTGGCTTTCTGCAGCAGAGGTGAGCTACTACCACCAGCCAACCTCCAGGCCTTTGCAGAAGCTTTGCGGATGGTCCCACTGGGCAGTCCCCAGCCTCCCAAAGACGTCTCCTGGGAGCCTTCTTGATCATTTCAGAGTCTCACAGGTTCTCTGTATGCGACTTTTCCCTTCCCACCTACATCTGCTTCTATAATAACTGAAGTTCAATAATGGGCATGGATGAACTGTGCAGTGAAAAAACATTCTACCCTGTTGCAGCACATCTGCCTGGACACGCCTTTAAGCCTGAGACAATGTCAGTGGTCCAGGCCTTGTCTGACCTCTGATGGCCCTACACACCAGCTCAGTTACTCCCACTCTCACCCTAGAACACCCCAGACCTCAGGGGAGCTCAACCTGAGGTTCCAGCCACCCCAACTCCTGCCAAGCCGAGCGGAGGCCAGCTGTCCCCCCGAAGCCCTGCCTAGGCTGCAGACTCACGAGCGAAATCGATGTTGTTGTGCCACTAAGTTTTAGGGTGATTTCCCGAGCAGCTAAGGCTCCTGGAACCGCCCGCTTTGTGTATGAGACAACTGAGACCTGGATGGTCCGAGCGACTTTTCTGAGCACAGAGCAGAGCCCGAGCTGGTGGGCGCCAGGCCGTGACCTCACCCTCAGCTGCTAAGATGGGATTGAGGCCCCAGGGCAGGAATGGCTTCTATTAACCGAGGATCCCCCTTGGAGGAGGGTGACTCAGTTCTGAGGGGACCCCCTACCCTGACCCCTGGTCCAACGGGAAACCCTTGATGGAGGGGCAGCTGCATTCCCCCAGCTTGAAGCCCTGACTGACATCTCAGGAGACACGCCTCTGACATCCAATTTTCTGCAGCTAATTTGCTAAATGCCAGTGAAATGCTTGAGCATTCCTTATCTCTGGAGAGCGTTCTCCACGTCTCGTCAGACTTCCTCATTACGTGTGTGACTATGACTTAATTGCCAGCCAGCCTCATTCATCTCCTGGAGGGAGACAGGGAGACAGACAGGGAGAGAGGGAGAGACTGAGAATCAGAAGGAGGGCAGCTCTGGAGACAGGACTGCCCTGCATGCTCGGGATGTACCAGCATACGGGCTGTGTGCCGGGCACACAGTGGGCAGCATCTACCCCCTACCCCGGCCCCAGTGACTGAGCACACTGCCCTCCCTCCAAGCTTTTCTGAAACTCTGGGAAAACTCTGGACTGAAGGCCCTGGAGCCCAACTCTGTGCCGAGGGGCAGTCAGTGGGGGGCCACTCATGGATCCAGGAAGGGGTCCCCTGTGTCCCTAGCTCAGTAAGTTAAGAGGCAGGACCACGGGACCTGCAGGAGACGCTGCGTCCCTGTGTTTCTGCAGCGGGATGCAAATTCTATTCCAAGCTCCAACTCTGAGTGAGGCAGAAATGGGGTCTCTGTTGGCCAGGGTGCCCCTTTTCCCCGATGGTGTCAGGATGGAGGTGTGTGTGCCAGGGTGAGGGCTGGTAGAGAGAAGCAGCGCCTAATCCGGGAGCGGCTCTGGTGACCAGAGCTGAAGAGCCAGCAGGGAGGGAGGTGGCCCTGAGATTGGAGCCACAGGAAGCTGTCACCCTGAGCAGGTTGGGGTGGGGAGCCAAGGTGTGTATGGGAGCCCCAGCTCCCATGGGGCTGCCTGCGAGGAGCCTGGACTCAGGTCACAGGGAAGGACTTGGTGGTCCCTTGACACACGGGGCACTACCTGTCCTGGCTGGCACCCCAAGAGGCACGTCCTCCCCACCATCCTGTCTGGAGGCCACTGGTCCGCTCTTCCCCACCGTTGAGGCTCCTGTCTGCCCTGCTGTCCCCAGCGATCCTGGATGCACCATCCAAGGTCCTCCACCAACCTTCCTTCTCTGGAGGTGTCTCCTGCACTGCTTGGATCACCCGGGGAAGCTTATCAAGGTGGGGTCGGGCGCAGGGGTCTCATCCCACCTAGTGCTTGGTGGGGTAGCAGGTGCAGGGATCCTCTTTCTCAGGGGCCCTCCAATCTTATGCACACTCCCTTCCCTAAGAACATCCCCATCCTGACCCTGACTGCCAAGTCTAGGGTCCTTGAAACTCCCTCATGATGGACAACCCCCTGGGAGGACTCCCCCAGGCACCTGAGGGCTCTGTTCTCATGATCCCAATTTACTGCAGGGAAGTGTAAATTCCCTCTGGAGGGGGAGTGGGCACTGCTCAGTCCAAAGCCCCACTGGGGACTCCGATGGACCCCAGCCCCATGGACAGCGATCCCAGGAGACAGGATGCCCGGGGCCTGGGTCCCTCCTGGAGCCAGACAAAGGCCAGCCCTCGATCTGGACCAGGTTAAATCATCCACCAGATGCCAGACTCCCCAGGGTGGGCAGGCACCTCCTTCCTTCAGACCCCAGCCCAGGTGCCTCTGCCTGAGGCCTGGGACTGACCCAGCTTGTGGCAGCCACCTGACCTTAGGGGGAGAGGATTGCGGGGAGCTGTCCGTGAGAACGGGGTCCTTTGTCCGAAGGACACAGCTCTGGGAGCTGCCTCAGTCCTTGAGGGTTTGCTTGCAAACATAGCTCTCTGTCCCGCCACCCCAGAGATTAGGCGCTTATTTACTGCAGGCACCTGGAGTTCTGTGCAAACTTCTCACGCACAGAGAAATGTTATCTGGTGTAAGAAATAATAACAGGGTGCCATTCCACATGCTCTCAAGATTTCTTGTGACTGTTTGTAAGATGTATAGGTCAACCAAGAAAAAAATGTTAACTGTCTTGTCTTTCTCACGCTCTTCTGTATAAATATAAGATGCTGAATAAAGTTGGGGTCAGACTGCATCCCTTCGTGGAGACGTGTCTGAACCTCTCAACCCCATCTTTGTTGTAGATTTCTCTTGCTTTAGTTTCTTTTCTCAGCCCCGCCGTGCACGTTCTCAGGACCTGATCGACTTTGCCGGCTGGCACCGGCAGAGGATGGCAGAGCCTCTGCCTTGTGGCTTTCCAAGTGGGGGCTTCTGGTTCTCAGATGCCTTCCAACGGGCTTCATCATGAAGCAGGAGGGGTCAAGATATACACCCATGGGGGCAATGAAAAGTTCTGGAACTAGATACAGGCCGTGGTCACACACCCATGAATGCACAAATGCCACAGAGCCATGCATTTTAAAGCGCTTAATTTTATGCTTTGTGGACTTCAACTTTTAAAATTTAGTATACCTCAAATATCAGATGGGGCATACTTATACCAAAAATGTGTTCATTGTATATCTGAAATTTTTAAAAGCCGATTGTAAAAACTCTGACCCAAGCTAGGAAATAACATGTCTATGTGGGGTGGGGGTGGGGGGCGTACTCGACCTCTCCTAGAGGGTGGGCAGCACACAGGATGTAGTCATTCTAGGAGTACAGAAACGGGGAAAGAAAAAAGACCCCAGCAGGATACCCCGCCCTCCCCTCTCCAACCCTGCTCATTTCTCACCACCGCTCACTGCTCACCTACAGCCACTCAGCCAATCGCATGGCCCCTGGGAAGGGCACTCTCAGCCCCTTTCTCCAACAGGAAACAGGAACCTGCCCAAGGTCAACCATCCAAAGTGCAGCTGTCTGGGGGTCAGAGTGGCTGTGGGCGGGCGTCCCCAAGCTGCCAGAGTGAGGAACTGCGGTGAGCACAGGAGGCTGAACCCAGGTAAGACCAAGAAAACATGTTCGCATTTCATAATTTATTTAAAATTTTTACATACTGCTATTTTTCAAGAAAAGCGAGAGGACTCAGGCCCGTCCAGCACTGCCCCCTGGTGTCCCTGATGAGGCCATGGCAGCCTCTGGCTCACTGGACACTCCTGGTGCCAGGCTGTCTGGGACCCTGGAAACCACTCACCACGAACGTGCATGAGGGCCCCCTGCCCCGAGGCAGGGCCTGCGCCCCAGGGACAAGGCGATCTCCAGGGCGGGGAGGAGCATCCCTGGTTCTCTCAGGACAGTGGGGCCGTGCCGTGTGCTGCTCCCAACGGGGTGCTGAGTGCACACTAGGACCCTGGGCCGGCAGTGAGGGTCCCCGGAGACCAAATTGGCTTAACTATTCCCTGCTGTGACTCCCAGGGTGCCTGCTGTGAGCTCACACCCTGCTCCTCTGGATGGGGGTGCAGGTGGAGTTGGGGAGGGGTGTGCCCAGAACATGGTGGGGACAGGAGGCTGCTGGGGGCAGCGAGGGTCTTTTCCTGATGGGCTTGAGAGCCACCGCCCGCCCCCTGCCCCCGCCACTGCTCGTTCAGTCCCTGCCAAATGTAAGCTAGCATCAGTTGTGTGCTTGAATAAACCAGTTTCTTAAAGAAATGGGGTCACTGCTGTAGATGGAGAACCAAGCATCCATGGTAAAACAGGAAACTAAAAAAAAAATAACCACCCTGGAAACACAAGCAGCTGCTGGCCTGCGGCCAAGGCGCCTCCTCTGCTCAGGGAGTGGACGGGCTGGAGGGATGAACCAGCATGCTTCTAACTGCAGCCCTGGGGGCAGGGACTGCTCCTGTACCCCCTCCCCCCATAAACCCCCACCTGTGTCCCCACCAGGCTGCAGAGAATGGAGGGTCCCTGGATAGCATGTTCCAGCGAGGCCAGCAACACACTGCAGTCGTGAGGGCACGCTGCCAGCACTGATCCCAGCCCCACAGGCTAAGGAAGAGGGGTGGGCTTCCCTAGACCCCGACCCACCAAGCACCAGCCCACCCGAATAGCTCTCCTATGAAACCACTTATGGGGGGTGGTGGGGAGCAGGAGGCACAGGGTCAGCTCAGCGTGAAGTGCTGGGCACAGAGGTCCTCCCGCCGGCCCAGCAGGCCCCGTGCTGGGATGAACTCCAGCGGCACCGACCCAGGCCCCTTCTTCTTCAGGTCCCGCTCAAAGATCTACAAGGAAAGGATGGACAGTTAGTCTGCACTGTGCAGCCATGGCCACCCCATCCTCTCGCCCCCCCACCCTCTCCACTGCAGCCCCGCCCCACACCCTTACCTCGAAGGCGGTGACCTCCAGCAGCGGGGCGATGCTGACCTCGGGCACGGACAGTGCCTGGTTGATGGCGCTGGCGGCCTTGGACACCTCGGGGTGGTAATGCTGCTGGAGGGCCTGGAGGGACATATGGGATTTCACTAGCCCTTCTCGGGCAGCACTGAGCAGTGGACATCCCAGCGCTTCAGCAGCCTGGGGAGGGGGACAGAGTGGAAACTCCAGACAAAGACTCCCTTGGGAAACCAAAGTGATGGGGCAAGATGGGATCCTGGAGGACAAAGGCCAGAGGAAGGAGCTGGGCAGAGACACACAAGCAGAGCTGGGCGGGTGGCCAGGGAAAGTGCCCCAGGGAGGGTGGCTCCAGGAAGCTTAGGGTGTGATCTGGGCAGTCAGGGTGCCCTTACCTGCAGCTCCCACAGGGAGCTCTCCAGGGCTCGGCTCTGGGCCGGGTCCTCCTCTGCGGGGTCATAGGGGTCGGCGTCCAGCTCTAGGAACAAGATCCAGGGCTGATCTCCACTCACCCCCATGTATTGGCCTCGCGGCCCAGCCTCCTCCACCTCCAGCTGCACTCACCAGGGCCCCGGGGCCGATGCATGAGAACCCGGCAGGCCGGGTGTCTGCGCAGCAGGTTGCAGATAAAGGGCAGGACCATGAGCAGGGCCTCAGGGGGTGCTGTCAGGGCCAGGCGGGCCAGGCGCTTGGCGAAGGCAGCCACCAGGTAGGCAGGCAGGTGCCTGGGCAGGGGAGTGGGCGTGAGACCCAGCTGCCCCCTGCACCGGCCCCCAGCTCCCCTTCCTACCCCACAGGACTTGGTGGGGCCCAGGTGGCCCCTGTCGCACTGAGCTAGGCCAGGTGTCCCCTAGTCTCACCCCCACCCCTGTACTCACGAGGATGACAGGAAGAGGTCGGCCAAGTGAAAGAAGCGGGCCCGGTACTTCACGTGGAAGACGGACGGATCAAGAAGGCCATACAGCTTCCGGTAGAAGTCGGGGTACTCCCTAGGAGGGTGAGGTAAGTGAGGGGGGCACGTGTGGGGAGAAGCCACAGAGAGAATAGATCAGAACCCCGATCTGGGGGCCTCTCTGGTGGCTCAGTGGTTAAAAAAAATCCACTTGCCAATGCAGGAGACTTGGGTTCAATCCCTGGTCCAGGAAGATCTTGCATGCTTGAGGCAACTAAGCCCGTGCACCATGACTATTGAGCCTGTGCTCCGCAACAAGAGAAGTCACCGCGACTACAGCGTGCTCGCCTCAACGAGAAAAGTCCACGTGGCAATGGAGAGCCAGCACAGCCAGAAAGAGATAAATTAAGTTTTTAAAAAATGCCAGCTCAGGTCAAGGACCTTTTAGCAGAGCTAAAAGGCCCACAAACCCCTAGGCAGACACTCACAGGTTGTGTTTATGAATCAAGATGAAAAGTCCATTCAAGGCCAGCAGGCTGACGGCTCCACCTGTAGACAGACACAGCTGTGAAGCCCCAACCTAACAGCACCCCAACTCCGGGAATGAGATTCCAGCAAAGCCAGAGGCCATCTGCCAGATGGGAGATAGGAAAAAACCTCCAGCACAAATACTGCTGACCAGCTGGGCTCCTGCTCTCAACCCTGCTAGATGCCAGCATCCAGGAATGCAGAGCACCACCCCATGCCCGGTCCCGCTCTGGGCCCGCCGGGCATCTCCTGCTCACCGATGTCATAGGCGCGGGTGAGGAAGTCGATCATGAGGCTGGGCTGCGCCAGGTGGGGCAGGATGGAGTCGTGCATGATCACCAGCACCTTCTTGCAGACGCGGAGAGGCAGCTGCGGGAAGCAGCAGGTCAGGGTGCCGGCTTCCCCATCCCGAGAGCCCCACACTGGAGCCCTGCCCTGGGTCCCTCCCCTTCTTCCTACCTGGTGCTTGAGGAAGCGGAGCCACATCTGCTGGAAGGCCTTCCTGTGCTCCTGCAGGGAAGCAGCAGGGGTCGAGGCCCCCCATGTTCTCAATCCCACTCCACCCTCCCCCTGCCTCTGATAACAGGACAGGACCTAAGCGATTGCAGCGAGAGAAAACCTCCCTCAGGACCACAGGGTCGGTGTTCATAGCCCACCCTGGCAATAACACTCAGCACCCAAGAGGTCCGGGCAGGCTGCCTCTGACCTCTGGGAACCGTGCCTGTGGGCATCCTCTCCCCCTTGGGGCCTCCTGTGATCCCACTGTCAAGGCTAGGAAGGAGGTGCTGGCCCAGGGTCGGGTGGTTCCCAGGAAGGCCAACCACCCATCTGTCCAGGGAGTCTCACCTTCAGATGAACAACCTTCCACTTGTCTGACAGCTCTGCAAGGAATGCAAGGTGTCACCAGACGTGCGACCCGGCCGAGCCCCTCCTGCCCGCCCTCCCACCCCCAACACTCACCTGTGTGCTTCACATAGAAGCTGGAGAGGGTGCTCTCCTGGCGGGGCAGGCTCACAGAGGACAGCAGCATGAAGGCATTGTTCCAGAAAGTGAGGGGCACCTGCCAGAGGCCAGGCTGAGCACCTAGATGCTGAATGCCCACTGCCTCCTCCCTCCCTGCTCCCAGGGACCTGGGTGGCTCACCTCAGGGCGCCCATCGGTGGCCCGGGCCACAGCGTCGGAAGCGGCCTGCATTGTATGGTAGCGGATGTCGTCATGTTCCAGATACTCCCGGAACTGGGAGAGGAGCAGGGAGCGGTCCTCCTCTGGAGACAGCAAGCCTCCCACCACCAACTGCATGTGGGGAGCAGGGCAGGGCACTGAGCATCTCTCTCACCCCCAGGACAGACAGCCCAGAGGTGGAGCTCACAAAGCCGAGTCTAGAGGAGCTGCAAGAGTCCCCTCAACCCTGCAACCCACAGATGGCCGGGGGAGACCCCGGGACTCACCATGAAGAGCTGGTGGGGGAACAGATAGTTGCCTTCCCACTTGGGCTTCTCCAGCGGGTGCTCACCCTCCAGCTGCACAAACTTCATGAGTGTGCTGAGGGCCAGCTCCTAGGAGGAGGGATGGCAAAGGGACCATGCTGCACATCCACCACACTTACCCCTGCAGACAGGTGCTCAGACCTGAATGCCGGCAAAACCACACTCCGGGCAGAGTCAGGAGACAGAATGAACCCACACCCTCGAAACCAGCCACAGAAAGAGAGAACATCCTTACCTAGCGAGGGGTCTGCAGTCACAGCCCCAGACCCCTGCTGTGCAGAGAAGGTGGGGCAGGGGCCATACAGGTAAGAAGCAGAGCCAATCACCCCAGCTCACCTTGACCTGAAAGGAGGGGTGAGCCAACAGCTCCCCCAGGCGGTTGCAGCAGCTCTGGTACCGGTGCCGCATCCAAATCTTGTATTTGCGAGTGGCCCCCCGGGACCCTGTAGGAGGGACAGGGTGGTCAGTCCACACCCTGACTGGTGCCAGCCCCAACCTCCCCCTGCCTTCTACTCTGGGCAACCAGGGAATGAGTGGAAATGAGTCACTGTGGCTCCAGACCTGGGGTGGGACCAGCACGTTCCCACAGGCAGGCAGGGTAGGTCCTACTTGGGCTAGGCCCTCTCTCTTCACCCCAAGACCCAGACATCCCAAGGACCAGCCACATAAACCTAAATCTTTGTGGTACTAACAGTCAACGCTCCAGAATGTCAAATCCCACAAGAGGCACAAGACACAGTTACACCCCATCCATCCTTTACTTAAACTCAGCCTCAAAGTCTGTATTACTTTGAACCCCACCCCTTTCCCCAAATATAATCCCCTGATCCCACCCACGTGCATGGCCCGTGATGAAGTTTGGGGTGGGGTTGGGGGGGCTCATTCCATGTCAGCGAAGTCCCTCTCCAACCCTGTCAAGATTAGGCCCTCCTGGACACTCACCTGTCAGGACTATCTCCTCAGAGGGCAGTTGTCCCACAAACAGTTCTCCTCGGGCCAGCAGGGCCCCGAAAAGTCGGCTACATGCGTGCACGGCTTCCTGGATCTCCTCCTGGTCCTCAGACTGTGGGGAGATGCCGGTGTTCGCAGGGTACCCCGTCAGGAACTGTGGCCCCTGCTCCCTTTCCCGACCAGGACCTCAGCCCCCTCCCCCTCTACCCCTGATCCCGGCGTGACTCCCCCATCCCACCTCTGTCAAAGCTCCCCCAGCCCCGCCCCAAGACCCTCCAACCTAGAGCCCTGGGAGGCTGGAGAAAACTTCCAGTATAGCCCGGACTCCACCTCACAATTATCTGCCCCCATCCGAGACCAAGTCCCACTTCGTTCGAGCCCGAGGAGACCCCCATTCTGGTCTCTAACCCGCGGACCCGGCCGCGACCCCCGCCACACCACACGTGCCCCAACCTGCAGAACGGCCAGGATGTCGAACACGGCGTTGGCCTCGCCGCGGCTGGCCAGCACCGCCTCCACTAAGTGGCCCAGCGCCCGCCGCGCGTCCCCGGGGCCGGCGTCCCCCTCCATGCCACCACCCCACGCGGGACAGACCAGACCCGTCGTTCCGCCGCCTGGCGCGCCACTGACGTCACGCCCCGTCCTCGCCGTCATCGCGGCGCGCCGAGCAGGAGAGGTGCGTGGTGGCCGGCATGGCGCTTTTCCACGTCGCGCGGTACGCTGGCCCCGAGGCGGCCGGGGCGGAGGCCGAGGCAGACGGCCGGGCTCGCGCGCTGCTGGAGCGGCTGCAGTGCCGGGCCCGAGAGCGGCAGCTGCAGAAGCAGCCGCCGCAGCAAGCGCCCGAGGAGGCCGCGCAGAGCGCGTCGGCGGCGGGGAGACGGCGGCGGCGACCTCGCAGAACTCGGAGGCGCGAGGGCGGCAGGGAATCAGGGAGCCCGCCCGCGCCCCCCAACAAGCGGCAGAAGACCGACGACGAGGACGAGAACGAGGACGAGGGCGCAGGTGGGGTCTCGCGAGCCGGGGCGGGGTCCTGAGACTCGGGGCCGCGTGGTGCTGACAGCCGCTCCGGCCCCGCTTCTACCGCGCAGAGAGCAGTGAAGAGACACCCGCGGAGAGCATTGTGGGCGCCGAAGCCGCAGGATCGCCGGAGGGCCGGAGCGGACCGCCCCCCGAAGAGGCCTCTGGACCCCTAACCCACGCCCTGGTGCTCGGGGGCTTCGGGAGAAGCAAGGTGCCAAAGGTGAGAGGCCGGGGGAAAGCTGCAGAGCTGGGGTGACTGTCGTTAACGCGGCTCGTGTTCGTGGAACAGCTTGGAGAACGGTGCCTGCACCTGGTGGGTGTCAGGTTTGTGTTCAGTGAGTGAATTACTGAGTAGGCTGACTATTGACGCCTCAGCTGTTTTGTCTGCGGTGGCTACTAATCGTTTGAGTTCTGTGCAAGCTCAGCGTTTGTACCTTCAATTGTAAAACTTCTCTTTTTTTATAATCTATGAGATCGACTTGGTTTCTGTGCTGCTGTCACAGAGATCTCGAAACAGCTTCTCTTCCTTGGTGTACATTTAAGGAGGTTCTACTGTGCTCACACTTGCTTACCAAACAAACAGGAGATTCTACCTAGGAGTTGCAGCTTTATCTTAGCACAAGAGATTTCAATAAACAAATACTGGAGCTAAAGGGTGTTTGGATGGTGACAGTCACTCGGAAAAATAAGACAGGCTTGGCAGAGCCCTTGTAAAGAGATCCACTTTTTTTTTTTCTTTTAGTTTTATCAGAGTATTGGAGAAGGCAATGGCACCCCACTCCAGTGCTCTTGCCTGGAAAATGCCATGGACGGAGGAGCCAGGAAGGATGCAGTCCATGGGGTCGCTGAGGGTCGGACATGACTGAGGGCCTTCACTTTCACTTTTCACTTTCATGCATTGGAGAAGGAAATGGCAACCCACTCCAGTGTTCTTGCCTGGAGAATCCCAGGGACGGGGGAGCCTGGTGAGCTGCCGTCTATGGGGTCGCACAGAGTCGGACACGACTGAAGTGACTTAGCAGCAGCAGCAGCAGTATCAGAGTATTGATTTACAGCATTTTGTTAATTTCTGCTATATAGCAAAGTGAGTCAGTTATATATTTCTTGCTCAGTCGTGTCTGACTCTTTGCCACCCCATGGACTTCAACACGCCAGGCTTCCCTGTCCTTCACCATCTCCCAGAGCTTGCTCAAACTCATGTCCATTAAGTCGGTGATACCATCCAACCATCTTGTCCTTTGTTGTCCCCTTCTCCTGCCTTCAATCTTTCCCAGCATCCGGGTCTTTTTTAATGAGTCAGCTCTTCACATCAGGTGGCCAAAGTTTTGGAGTTTCAGCTTCAGCATCAGTCCTTCCAATGAATATTCAGGATTGATTTCCTTTAGGATTGACAGATTGGATCTCCTTGCAGTCCAAGGGACTCTCAGGAATCTTCTCCAACACCACAGTTCAAAAGCATCAGTTTTTTGGCCCTCACCCTTCTTTATGGTCCAACTCTCACATCCATACATGACTACTGGAAAAACAATACCCTTGACTATATGGACCTTTGTTGGCAAAGTAATGTTTCTGCTTTTTAATACACTGTCTAGATTGGTCATAGCTTTTCTTCCAAGTAGCAAGCATTTTATATCCATTCTCTTTTAGATTCTATTCCCATATAGCTTATTACACAGTATGGAATAGAGTTTCCTGTGCTGTAGAGTAGGTTCTTATTGGGAGATCCACATTGAGTTGGGATCTGTCTTTGTCAAAGACAGAAATCAGCCTAGTTAAGATGGGGGAAGAGGGACAGGGAAGTGTGTGCCAGGCAGAAGGCCGGATTGGAGCACAGGCCCTGAGGTAGTAATGAGCTTAGTGTATAAAAAGCATGGAGGGGATTGTGTACTTGGGGGGTGAGAAACTGCCAGGTCACGGGGCCCTGGAGCTGTGCCTCAGAGCACAGATATTTTTAGAGCATGGATGTTATTATAGGTGCGAAGGTAAGTCCCTGGGTGGTTTGTTTGGCTCAGGGAGTGGCACATTTTGGATTGTATTTCTCAGTTCCTTTAAATGTCACGTGGAGAGTGAGTTGTAGGGGTCAAGGAAAAGCTGGGAAAAGCTGGGCACTCCCTGATGGTCCAGTGATTAGGATTCCACACTTTCACTGCCAAGGACCTGGGTTAGATCTCTGAGGGTTCAGTCCCTCAACAACAACTCAGATCCCATAGGCAGTGGAGGAAAAAAAGAGCTGGGAGAAGTTTGAAGCCTTGCCTGTTTCTACAGCCTCTTTAGCCTGAGTGTTTTGAGTTCTTGGCTTCCCAGGCCTTGCCCAGCTGGCTCTGGAGAATTCACCCGGTTTTTCTTTTCTGTCCTTTGTGATAGGTCCAGCCTTTCCTGCCAGTGTGGTTGGCTCAGCCAAGCTGCGTTGGAAAGAATGTAACTGAAGGCTTGGTGCCTATTGAAGACATCCCTGAAGTTCACCCAGACCTGCAGAAGAAGCTGCGGGCACAGGGCATCTCATCCTACTTTCCAGGTGCCCCAGCCCTGGGCAGGTGGACTGGGGACAGGGGTAGGGTTCCTTCTAGAGCATGTTCAGAGCCATGCAGGGCTTCACTCAGCAACTGCCAACACAGGCAGCCCCTGTACACGTCCAGTGTCATGTGTGGACTTGGTCTCAGTGCCTTCAGCCTCTTCGACACTCCCGGAGGTCCTGGTGCCGACCCTGAGGGAGAGCCCAGCCTAGAGGTCACAGACAGGGAAGATGCTATTTCTGGCCTCAGAGCCTGTGCTAATCCTGGGTGTCCCTGCACAGACATGACCTGCCTCTTTCCCTTCCCTGTCCAGTGCAGGCTGCAGTGATTCCTGCTCTCCTAGAGAGCACAGCCAATGGGTTTCTGATCAGCAGAGGCGGCTACCGGCCTAGCGACCTCTGTGTTTCTGCCCCAACGGGCAGCGGGAAGACCCTGGCCTTCGTCATCCCTGTGGTGCAGGTGAGCATAAGGACCCCTCACCGTCCAGTTGGGCATGCAGGCAGGGAGTGACCCTGCTGACACGAGCGGTCGTCCACCTCTGCAGGCCCTGCTACATCGAGCTGTGTGCCAGGTTCGTGCCCTGGTTGTGCTGCCAACCAAGGAGCTGGCCCAGCAGGTACGTGGACCCCATGCCTGGAGGTCAGATCCAGGGTCTTTGTTGCTGCAGGGGGGCCTCAGATCACACTGGTGATGGCCACTCCTCTTCCAGGTGAGCAAAGTGTTCAACATCTACACGGATGCCACTCTTCTTCGAGTGGCCCTGATCACCGGGCAGAAGTCACTGGCTAAGGAGCAGGAGAGCCTTGTGCAGAAGACGTAGGTCCTCCTGGGCTGTGGGCATCTCAGGGAGGCAGGCTCACTTGGTCAGTGCCCGGGGACCTCGCTGAGCCACCCTCTGTTCCACAGAGCAGACGGCTTCCGCTGCCTGGCCGACATCATGGTGGCCACCCCTGGCCGCCTGGTGGACCACATTGACCAGACCCCAGGATTCAGCCTCCAGCACCTCCGTTTCCTGGTAGGTCATCTGCCTGGAGGGAGGCCTACCAGGGTCCAGCCCCGGCAGGAACCAGGGATTCTCTCGGGAGGATGGCGAGATTAAAAGAATAGATTAAGAGATAAGGAAAGAATTTTGCAGTTAAGAAAATAGAGGAGAGAAAAGAGACTGATATTCCTTGGTTTACGCAGAAAGCCAATAAAGCCCCAGTACGGGACTTGCTTTGTTCACGGAGGCCGCAGGCGCCCTCTCGAATCGTGGAAGGTGCCCCACCTTAGGCACCTTCTCAAGTGGGTCTTAGAAGCCCAGGCAGGAAAGTGAACGCAGAGAGCCCCTGCGCTCCAGGGAGATCAGCCTGAAAAGGAAAGAGAACGACACAGGGAGACCGAGCTTTGGTGAGCAAGGCCCGCACTTTATTTTCCAAAGTAGTTTTTATACCTTAAGTTGTGTATAGAGGATAATGGGGGGGGGGGGAGGGGGGCGGGTAGAGTCATGCAAGGTCAGCAGTCCTTGATCCTTATCGAAGCCAGGCTTGCTTTCTGCAAACTTATCATATGCAAAAGCTTTAGGTGATTTACATCATCTTCTGGCCAGGAGGCCTGTTAACATTTTATGACCCTTTCTTCAGAAAACTTATTTTTCTCTAAAGGTGATTATTCTAAAGTCAGGCGCCACCCTCTGAAAGCATTAGATAAAGTTGCATTTCTATACGGCAAAAGTGTGGTGGGCTATAACAAGAAAAGAATTAACTCAAGGGTCCAAGGTTACAAACATTAAAGCTACTACTTATATTTCTATACACCAACTATATTCATCAATACACTCCCAGGGACACAGTAGGTAAGGGATATGGAAACTTGGCAGCAAGCATTAGCTCAACAAAGAAATCCTCTACTAGTTCCATTTAACAATTTTAACTCTCTGAGAAGCTCTGCATTGTTAGAATATCTTAAGCTTCCCGTGGTTGGGAGGCTGTGAATCTGAACAAACCTGTCAAGCAAGCTAGAAAGTCATCAGAGGGGTTTGAATTGAAACACTCCTATTATGCCCAGGAGACTTATTAACTAGAGTTTTAAGTTGATTTTCTTACAGAGAAAGGTGGTCGGGGATAGCCCCTCGTAATGTCAGAAGAGTTGGTGAAAGTCGTAAAATAGTAAAACAGATTCTGGTTTTGGGGTAGACGCTCAGGCAGGCCCAGAGGGGCACCCCTCGAGTTCTGGCTCGCCTTGCCCACCAGAACTCTCCCACGTGGCCTTGTCATGGGTGGGGACTCCCGTGCTGGCTCCCGGCAGAGGCCGGGCCTAGAGCTGAAGCTGACCTCAGCTTCCTGTCTCCTGCAGATCATTGATGAGGCTGACCGCATGATCGACAGCATGCACCAGTCCTGGCTGCCGCGGGTGGTGGCTGCTGCCTTTCCCAGTGAGGGCCCCAGGGATCCCTGTGCTGTGCTCCAGAGAACGCAGCCCCGGGTGGTGACTGCTGCCAGGTACCTAGCCCTGAGCTTGCTCTGCTTCCGGCCCAGTGGGGCTGCCCTGAGCTGGTCCCTCGAGCCGTCCACGCCGGGCTGGAGGGCCTGCTGGTTGGGCTGTAGCTGCTTTTCCAGTACCCCATTCCCTTTCAGCATGTGCTGTCCCCAGATGCCCCTGCAGAAGCTACTCTTCTCAGCCACCCTGACCCAGAACCCTGAAAAGCTGCAGCAGCTTGGCCTTTACCAGCCCCGGCTCTTCTCAACGGGGTCAGCACACAGGGGCTCCAGTGACCCCGACATTGATATGGACGGGGACTCAGGTGGGAAGTACACCTTCCCCGCAGGGCTCACGGTGAGCAGGGCACTGGGGGTGGAGAGGGGGTGCATCTAGGCACCCGGGCCCTGACCAAGCCCATGCCGTCCCCCACAGCATCACTACGTGCCCTGCAGTCTCCGCTTCAAGCCATTGGTCATCCTGCATCTGATCTTGGAAATGAACTTCTCACGGGTCCTCTGTTTCACCAACTCCCGTGAGAACTCACACAGGTGAGGCCTGGCTGCCCAGGGCGGGTGCAGGAGCAGAGGCAGAGGTGGTTCTGGCCCCAGCCCACTGGGCTTTGGCTTCTCCCACGCAGGCTGTTCCTGCTGGTCCAGGCTTTTGGGGGTGTGACCGTGGCCGAGTTCTCCTCCCGCTACGGGCCTGGCCAGAGGAAGAGCATCTTGAAGCAGTTTGAGCAGGGAAAGATCCAGCTGTGAGTACCTGGCGAGACAGGCCGTGTTCTGCTCTGGGGAGGGGTGCTCACTCAGGGCTCAGCTGGGTTCCTGAAGGTCCCCTGGTGCAGGAAATGCGCCTCTGGACTTCATAGGCGTGTCCCCTGCAGACTGGGAGTAGGGGTGTGTCACTGCTCCTGGCCTCAGACAGGACCCACAGCCCCTTGTATCCCGGCAGTCTCATCAGCACTGATGCCACGGCCCGTGGCATCGATGTGCAGGGCGTGCAGCTGGTGGTCAACTACGATGCCCCACAATATCTGCGGACCTACGTGCACAGGTGCGGGCCTGACCCTGGGTCTGGGGGCAGGGGTGGCCTGGGGAGGAACCACAGTTCCCTCAGATCCCTAAGGGGCTGGGGGCCAGTGCTCTGCAGTAGCTGTGCTTGGTTTCAGGGTTGGAAGAACTGCCCGTGCAGGAAAATCTGGACAGGCCTTCACGCTGCTCCTTAAAGTCCAGGTCAGTCTGTGTGGTCTCCGCAGGAGGCCAGGGCTGGGTTCTACTCCGGCCGCCCAGGGTGGGGCAGGGGGGCGGGGAGGAACCTCATCCCCTCGTGTGCTTCCCTCCAGGAGAGGAGGTTCCTCCGCATGCTCGAGGAAGGTGGGGTGCCCGGGCTGGAGCGGCATGACACCCCCAGCGAGCTTCTGCAGCCACTGGTCCCACGGTACGAGGAGGCCTTGTCCCTGCTGGAGAAGGCTGTCAAGGTAAGGGGCCAACTGCGGGGGCTCATCTCTCGGGGAAACCCGAAGTGGAGGGAGGAGACGGGGCTGGGAGGCCTACGGTTGGGCTCACTTTCTGAGCAGGCTTAGGGCATCTCGGGTTTGGAGGGGCAGGGCTGGCGCAGGGAGTGAGGGAGGGTGGTGTGGGCCAACCCTGTCTCCCCTCCTGCAGGAGGAGCGGAAGCAGAAGGCAGCCTAGGCCAGGACTGGGGACACATCATTGAGGGCTCCCTCCTTTCTGGAAAGATCCTGAGCAGTGGCTGCCAGACGCATGAGCAGGAGACAGGGATTCCTCAATTGCAAGAGTCTTGGTCCCCAGGTACTCGACTGCCTCAGACCAGGCCCCAGGACACACATGAGGCTTGGCCTAGGCCCAAGACCGGCAAGGGGGCACAAGGTCAGGTCAGCTTCCCGTAGGCGGTCTTCCTGGAAACAAGGCTCCAATGAAGCTGTTCACACTCGCCCAGAACTGACGGGGTGGTGTCTGCCTTCGTTTGGCTGTAAGCTGGGGGTCAGCCTTGAAGTGCCTTCAAGAATTCAGTTCTTCTAAGGACGTGAGCCACCACCCTGAGTGGGAGAGGTGGCCCTGGGTCCCTCACTGTTGGGGCAAAGCACTGGCCACTTGGTAGCCATTCCCTGAGAGGCATTGCAGAGACCCGAGGACACGCTGTGGTCATCAGTGCTTTACTTCATGATTATTCAGAGCGTGTGAGATGAACATCCAGAAAATGGCTTCAGAGCACTAACCGCTGGATGTGAGCAAGCCTCATCTCCAAAACTCATGTGCTGATGTTAAATAAAGTGTTAAACTGGGGACTAACTGTGGCTTCTCATCTCTGCCTGGACACGTGTCACTTGTTTTAGCAGAGTAACAACCCAACCCACGAGTCCTGGCGTCCCGAGTGCTCGCTGTCACCGAGTCAGGGAGGCAGTGGCCGCTACCTGGAGCTGCACTGCTTTCTGAAAAAAGTCCCTGGGAGCACGGGGTCCTGCTGTCCGGCTGTGGTCTGAGCCTGTGTGTTGGAGGGACGTGATTACAGATGGCTTGGCTCGCACCTTCCTGGGGAGCTGGAGCCAGTCTGCACAAGTGGTGGGGCGAGAGGAGGCACGGGTGTAGCCAGTGGTGAAGCAGAAGCCTCTGACCCACTTGTCAGGAAACCTCAGGCTGGATGCGTCCAGTTTATTGAAAAACAGTGCCCCAAATTACTGGAGTCTTATTTCTGATAAACAAACAGCCCCTACTGACTGGGTCTAGCTTTTGCTCACAGAAGGTAAGGTTGACTGGAATCAACTTCCGGGAGATGGACTGGGGAATGCCATAGACCCTCTCCCTAACAAAACTACTGGCAAGATCACAAAAACATAGCTGCTTAGAGTCCAGAAATTGTCCTAAGGGCAGATAGCAAATGGAGAAACATTTCTCTAAGAAAATCCAGACAAGGGCCAGCTGTGTTTGAGCTCCTGTGCCACCCCACCCCCCACCCCTGCCCAGCATGGTGGAGGCTCCCCTCCTGGTGGGTTTGGCCAACAAGCCATCAGAAGGTGCTCGGTGTCACTGATGACCCAGGAGGTGTGTACCAGACACAGGCCACCCCCGCAGCAGTGAGCCGCGACAGTACAGGTGTGGCACTGACATGGGGACAGCCCCACACGCTGGCACTGTTGGTGGGTGTGACCCGTCATCCGTGCAGCTGCTGTGTGACCCCAGTCCCACACCTGGGCACATGCCCCAGAGAATGAATGTGTGTTCACGCAGGACACAGTGTTCCTCCTAACAGCCAGGGAGTAGAAACATCCCAGGTGTTCATCACCTGATGAATGGATGAGAAGACAGGGTGTGTGCACACCAGAATAAAAGAAATGAAGTGTGGACGTGGGCTGGGGAGGGGCAGGCAAGGGCAGTGGCTGGTGGTGGGTGCAGTGCCCCGTGGTGATAGGGTTATTGGAAATCCCGGCTTGCCCCTCAGCTTGCCCTTTTCTTTACATCCAGACACACTTATATCAGAAGAAGGTGACTAAAGACAACAGCTGAGCCTGAAAGTTTTATAATAAATGCTAGCAGGACAAAAAATTGCAGTATCATGTTTACCGAGTATTGTGAGGTAGCCAGGCTAGCCCCAACCCCACTGTCCCAGCAGGGCCCAGGGTATGCACAGTGGCCCCGAGCCTGTCCACGAGTTCTCGGAAGGGGTGCAAGTGGCGGGGAGGGTACACGTGCAGGGATACAGGTGGAGGCTCTGGGCCAGGTCAGCAGAGAGGGCGGGAGGCCAGGAGGCTTCAACCAGGGGCCAAGGGTGCCATGTGCCGAGGACTCCATGTAACTCTGCCCCTGAGCAGTGGGAGTGGGGAGGGGGTCTGAGTCCAGACCTGCTGGCATCCTCACTTCCAAGGAAGTAGCCAAGTGACCGCAAGGAAACTGGACATGGCTTGCCTTAGACTTTGCTCTGAACCTGGAGATACAGAGTCGGCCTGCAGCAGCCCCTGCACCTGCTGGGCCCCCGGGGCCCTACATGTCTGGGAGACCGGAGGGAACAGTGCTTTTCAGGTGGGCTGGAGGTACAGATCACTTTTTGGTGCTGGGTTTCAACAGTGACCTGCTAGGCATTTTATCTGGAATAAAAAGACTTCAGGAAAGAGCGAAGTAGGAGGGATTAACAGTGCTGCTGCTGCTGCTAAGTTGCTTCAGTCGTGTCGACTCTGTGTGACCCCATAGATGGCAGCCCACCAGGCTCCACCGTCCCTGGGATTCTCCAGACAAGAACACTGGAGTGGGTTGCCATTTCCTTCTCCAATGTATGAAAATGAAAAGTGAAAGTGAAGTCGCTCAGTCGTGTCCAACTCTTAGCGACCTCATGGACTGCAGCCTACCAGGCTCCTCCGTCCATGGGATTTTCCAGGCAAGAGTACTGGAGTGGGGTGCCATTGCCTTCTCCGATTAACAGTGCAGTAAACCAATTAAACTCATCGAAAAAGATTTGTCATTACCAGAAGCAGGGACTGGAAATGGTCAAAAGGTACAGACTTCCATTTATTAGGTAAATAAGTACCAGGAATGTAATGTACAACATGACAAGTATAATTAACACGCTGTAGATTATGCATGATACGTATGAAAGTTGTTGAGAGTAGATCATGGACTTCCCTAGCGGTCCAGTGGCTAAGACTCCACACTGTCAATGCAGGGGACCTGGATTCCATCCCTGGTCGGGGAAGTAGATCCCACATGCCATAAGTAAGCAATCCTGCGTGTTCTAACTAAATCCTTCACTGCATGCTGCAGTGAAGATCAAAGATCCTTTATGCTGTAACTAACACCTGGCATGGCCAAATAGATAAATTATTTTAAAAAGAGTAAATCCTGAATTTTCACCATAAGGGAATTTTTTTCTATTTAATGTTCTATCTACACGAGATGAACACTCACTAACCTTAGTGTGAGAATCATTCCATGCTGTGCGCCAGGTCATTATGCTGTGCACAGTGCTGTAGGTCAACTACATCTCGATAAAAGTGGGAAAAAAGGAAAGACTGGAAGAGGGTGGGAACGCGGCCAACCAGCAGTGGCCTTGGGCCCACCAGCAGCAGGGTAGGCTGGCAGGCACTGAGCTCACGAAGGATCTAGGAGGACCTGAGACCCCAGAACTGCATCCCCCAGGGTTTAGGAACTGATCATGTTTCAGGCGGCCCCCAGAGCAGGGGGCCTGGTGGGGAACCCCCCGAGTCCAGCAGCTGCGCTGGTCACGACGTCCCTGGGCAGGCTGGTTTGCCCTCTTATGTGACCCCTGGGTCAGGCCAGAAGACAGTGTGGCCTCAGTGCAACCGCTCTGCTGCCCTCGCCTACCTAGGGGTGCAGGGTAAGGATGGGGAGTGAGGCAGCTTTGCCAGATTAGGGGGGAGAAGGCAACAGCAGGTCCTGTCATCCAGGAAAGACCCAGGTGCTGCCTCTGAGCTGGAGCTGGGGGAGGTACCATACCCTGGGGCAGCAAAGGCTCCCTCCTGCTGAAGAACAGTCTAGAATGTGCCCACAGGTGCTTCTGGGAGCTTTCTCTGGCAGGTGTGTGAAGGGGGTGCCCTGGCCTGACAGTTTCCCCTCCCCCAGCACATCGCCACCTTCTGATACAAGAGACAGAAGATGATGGCGAGGCTACGGCCACAGCTCTGAACACTTGTGTGTGAACCTGCATCTCCACTCAGAGCATCATGAGAGTCAGGCATGAAAAGGCAAAGAAGGGGGCTGTCGGGTATCACCCAATACTCCATCTATGACCAGACACTTGTCATAATCCTATAAAACTACGTGTGACCACACGACTCTTAAATAACCAAGGGTCCAGCTCATGCTCCCCTCTGTGAATCCCTATTCCCATTTCATCCCCCACAGATCTAATCCTAACTTTTTTTTTTTTGACTTATTTTATAGACCCCAGATCATGTGTCTCTGCAATAGAAATGTGCTCAAAAACTGACCACAAGACTCTTAAGTATTCAAAAATAATCTTCTGGATTGATAAACTGGTACAATTATTATTGGTATGACAAGTATACTATGATTATAGTAAACAATTACTAAAAGGCTATCTCTTCTTCAGTTAGTTCCTATATCCACAGGAGTCAATGTCAACTCTATTGTTTACCAATGTACAGATCAAAACACTGAAAAAAATACCATTCCCAAAAATAAACTGATGGAATGAGAAAGAGCTTTGTTGTTGAAACGTTCATCAATCCTTTGCTCCCTTTCTGAGCTCTCGGGTCTGTGGCCAAAAACCGCGTCCAGACCAGTGCCTTCCTAGCTGGAAGGATGAGTCCTGCAGGTGGAGACAAAGCAGAAGCCACCACTTGGCTAGAAGCAGCTGCAGCCCCGCCCCAGCCCACATGAGAGCATCTGTCCTCAGACCTGCGCCCACAGCAGGCAACTGCGGGCACAGCAGGCAGAGAGACGGATGAGGGGTGTGAAGGCTGCAGAGGCCACTCCCCTGGAGCCATCAGGGAGGCACTCCTCGGAGCCTGTTTATCCCAACACCAGAAAGAACTTTCTGGTTTCCAGAGTTATCACTGAGAAGTTAGCCAGGTTTTCCCCACACCCCTCTCAATCACTAATTTTCTAACAGACTGTTTACTCTCCCATGAAGTTTTCAAAAATCTGCAGTGAAATCTGCATCCAGTAAAAATCACCACCCCCATCCCCGGCCTTTCTTTTCTGGGCAGCTTGTGGGATTTTAGTTCTCCAACCAGGCCTTCGGCAGTGAAAGCTTGGAGCCCTAACCACTGGACCTCCAGTGAAAGTGTCAGTCATGTTCGACTCTTTGCAAACCCATGGACTGTAGCCTGTCAGACTCCTCTGCCCATGGAATTCTCCAGGCAAGAATCCTGCAGTGGGTTGCCATTTCCTTCTCCAGGGGATCTTCCCCAACTCAGGGATCAAACCTGAGTCTCCTGCGTTGCAAGCAGACTCTTAACCTACTGAGCCACCAGGGATCTGGTACTGGACTGCCAGGGAAATCCCAAATTTTTTGGATGCATGGTATTGTGAGTGTTGAGAAAGGCTATGAACAGGACATTTGCATCACCCCCAAATCTCCAATGGCCCTTCTGAGGTCAATCCTTTCCCCCTACAGCCATCTCACCCCTAAAACCCCCAAGCTGTAGTCTGACTCTATAGTTTTGCCATCTCCAGGATGTCATATAGGTGAAATCATACAGAATGCAGGGGCTTCCCTGGTGGCTCAACTGGTAAAGAACCTGCCTGCTAGGAGATGTAAGAGACGTGGGTTTGATCCCTGGGTCGGGAAGATCCCCTAGAAAGGAAATGGTAGCCAATCCAGTATTCTTGCCTGGAAAATTCCATAGACAGAGAAGCCTGGCCGGCTACAGTCCATGGGGTCGCAAGAGTCAGATACGACTGAGCATGCACACACAACTACAGAATGCAGCCTCTGGTGTCTGGCCCCTTCTTTTCTGCACAGTACACTTGAGACCCGCGTGCTGTCCCAGCACCAGCAGCCTGGTCCTGCTTCCCAAGTGCTGTGTCGTCGTCTGGAGGGAACGCAGTTTGCTTCTCCCTTTGCCAGGTGAATGACTGGGTTGCTTCCAGTTTGCAGAGATTATGAATAAAACTGCTCTCCATGTTTGCATACAGGTGATTATGTAAATGCCTGTTTTCACCTCTCCTGTGTGAACAGCGAGAAGTAAGGTTGCTGGGTCAGAGTCAATGATGGTTTAAATAATACAAGCTGCTTCCAAAGAGGCTTTATACACTTTCAAGTGCCCACCAACAGAGCATGGGAACGGGCTGTCCTACATCCTCAGGAGCCAAGGTCTTCACTGTTGAGCCAGTCTAACATGTGTGTCCTTGTATCTCACTGCTGTTTTATAATATATGAACTTTTAAAAATCAGTACATCTAATTATGAGATCTTATTCAAAGTAGTGGCCAATGTGAACAACATTTTAAGATGCCCACAACTCGAACACAAAAGTAACTGATCAAAAGTAGTAGTGGGAAAGTTGTAGGCATTGCTTTTACTACCGTGATTTGCTGCCAGTGTTCAGATTCCCAAGTAAAGCTAAAATTTCAGCTATATCCGTGAAAATAAAGATGTAATATTTTCTTCCATCAAGTTCACAGATACTGCTGACTTCTACGAGGGTTTAGAAGTCCTGCTTTCAGAGTAAATTCTGGACACATTCAGGACACACGGTTGCGAAGATTTAGAGAAGAGGCAGGACCCTATTCAAGAATCCCCTCTGCAGTGCAGACGTGCATTCTGTGATATTTCTGTCCTTGCTGTTTGTGGTGGTTGCTGGAGGTTCCCACTTGGAGCCTGTATGTTCAGGACTCGCTTTTGATGTATTTGAAAACAAGTTCACCTACTCAAGTTATGGTTTTCCTTGAATAGCAAACAGCTTCCAAGTCCTTATCAGACTGCCAGCTTAGTTAACGTGTTAAGGGGAACAATTCATTTCACTGTCTTCCACCTCAGAGGTCAGCAGGGTGTGACCTGCGGGGCGGCCAGGGATGGGGGCAATGTGGACACTGTGCTGACGGGGTAGTCTTGGGGGCAGATCTTCTTGGCCAGCCGCCCCTTCTTCAATACTCAGGCCTCCTGGTACGATGGTGAGAGGGTGGGGGCTGAGTGGGTGGAGTCTACTTCTATTCTGAGCTGTCTTCTAGGTCCTGTGGGTAACTGCAGTCTGAATCATAGGCGCTCTGGACCCCACAGGTCACAAACGGCACAATGACGCGAGTGGGGCCATCTAATTGGTTGAAATCTGGATCATAAGAGTGGTCTAGTAGCGGCTTGGTCAGGTCAGGCAGGAAGCCCTCAGGAGGGTCATAACCCTTACAGACAGCAAAGGCCTCGATGCTGGCATTCCGGCTGCTCCTGGGCTTGGCACAGAGCACGCTGGAGAAGAAGACACGCAGCTGGCTGTAGACCAGTGTCACATCCCGGCCTCGGAAGATCTTGGCCACAAAGCAGCCCCCTGGCTTCAGGACGTGTGTAGCAATGTTCAGGGCAGCTAGGAGGAGCTGTGACTGCATATACTCATCGACGTCATGGAGGCCGGTCACATCAGGGGCCCCATCGCACACCACTAGGTCCGCGGGGCAGCCCTCAAAGTGCTGGACGATCTCCTTGGCAGTGGACAGCTGGGTGATGTCCCCCTGGATCTGCACCACGCCCGGCAGTGGGGCCATAGACTGCAGATCCACAGCCACCACGTGGCCAGAGCCCTGGCCCCCAATCTTCCGACTCAGCACCTGGGTCCAGCCGCCTGGGGCCGCGCACAGGTCAATGGCCCGCATCACACCTTGGAAGAGGTGGAATTCCTCATCCAGCTGCAGCAGCTTGAAGGCGCTGTGGGCACGCCAGCCATTCTCCTTGGCAAGGCGGTGATAGACATCCTGCTTGTCCTCTGATGTCTGGCCCATCTCACAGTTTGTCCAGGCACCTGCCAAGAGTAAGCTCAAATTTTCAGTTTGGAGAAAAGGAGTGAAGCAGGTTGCCAGTCCAGGAGCAGTACAAGCCTCGGCGAGAACGCAAACCAGTGAGAAGTTACCGGATTTCAGTTTGTGTTCTCAGTTGATCTGAGTATGTCGCAAATGCCTAAGGGCAAGCAGAGTGTGGCAAGCCTGTCATCATCAAGGAAAGCGGTCGTTTGTGCGAAGCAGAGACCAGACCTGAATGTACCACGTGAGTTCTAGTATCTGGTGCCTATGTGGCCAGTCTGGCGAACTCTCTCACTGCTGTTCTGCGGGGGGCACAGGTTCAATCCGTGGTCAGGTCAGGAAACTTGGACCCTGTATACCACGTGGCATGGCCAAAAACGAAAGAAAAGAAAAATGAATTATTTCTCATTAAGTTTTCACAGTTCTTCATTGGGAAATGATAATAAATATATAATATACTGGTCTCTATCCCCGGCTCCTGACACAAAGCTCCTAGAACCCATGGAATCTCCTGAGTGTTAGGGCTGCCAGGAGGGTCTTTTGATCTAACCAGGTGACTCTTGGTGGGCTCCTGGCCAGAGGATGATCACCAGAAAGACTATATACTATGGTCAGAAGCTTGGAACCTTCAGCCTTACTCCCCATCCTCTGCAGAGTAGAAAAGGGCTAGACATTGAGTTAATAATCAGGCCCAAGTAATGGGACCTCCACTGAATCCCAAAGGACAGGTCTAGGGAAGCTTCCTGGCTGGTGAATGCAGAAAGGTGTGGAGACTGGAGCCCAGCAAGGGCACAGGGGCTCCACACACCTTCCCCACACTCTGCCCTGTGAATCTCTTCCATCTGGCAGTTCCTGAGTTATACCCTTTAATCAAAAACCAGTAACCTAGGAAGTAAACTTTTCCTGAGTTCTGTTCTAGCAAATGATTCAACCTGAGGATAGTGGAATCCTCCTGATTTATAGCCGGTGGGTCAAATGGCCAGGTGACAACCTGGTCTAACTGGCACCTGAACTGGGGTTATCTGAGGGGCTCTGCGCTAGCCCTGGGCTCTCAGCATCCAACTGAGCTCTGCCAGGACAGCTGGCCAATGTCACAGGAACCTGGAGAACTGCTTGGTGTGGGAAACCCCACACATCTGGTGTCAGAAGTGTATTGAGTACAGAAGATAGGTGTTTTATTATTATTTATATATTCTATGTACTTCATGTATGGATGTGCGAGTTGGACTGTGAAGAAAGCTGAGCACCGAAGAATTGATGCTTTTGAACTGTGGTGTTGGAGAAGACTCTTGAAGAGTCCCTTGGACTGCAAAGAGATCCAACCAGTCCATTCTAAAGGAGATCAGTCCTGGATGTTCTTTGGAAGGAATGATGCTAAAGCTGAAACTCCAGTACTTTGGCCACCTCATGTGAAGAGCTGACTCAATGGAAAAGACTCTGATGCTGGGAGGGATTGGGGGCAGAAGGGGACGACAGAGGATGAGATGGCTGGATGGCATCACTGACTGGATGGACGTGAGTTTGAGTGAACTCCAGGAGTTGGTGATGGACACGGAGGCCTGGCGTGCTGCGATTCATGGGGTCACAAAAAGTCGGACACGACTGAGCGGCTGAACTGAACTGATATACTTCATTAAGTTGTGTCTTTTGCAAATGTTTTCTCCTAGTAACTCTTTTCATTCTCTTTATGTTTTTCACACAGCAAACTTGTTTTTAAGTTCCACTTTTTTTCTTTTATAGATTGTGCTTTTGGTGTTGTATCCAAGAAATCTTTTTTAAAACTTTTATTTTTGGCTGCACCAGGTCTTCATTGCTGCACATGGGCTTTCTCTAGTTGGGGCAGGTAGTGGCTACTATTTGTTGGGGTGCCCACGCTTCTCATTGCAGTGGCTTCTCCTGTTGTGGAGAACAGGCTCTGGGCACCCGGGTTCAGTAGTTGTGGCACACAGGCTTAGCTGCTCCCAAGATCAAGGATCGAACCTGTGTCCCTTGCACTGGCAGGCAGATTCTTATCTACGGTACCACCAGGGAAGTCCCAAGAAATTTTATCCAAGGCTACAAAGATTTTTTTCCTGTATTTCAGAATTGTGAGTTTTACATTTCCGATCCATTTTGCACCCATTCTTATTATGGTATGAGGTAAAGATTGAGATTATTGCTATAAAGTTTTAAATTTCAGTTGTTTTAGTTTCTAGATCTGGTTCATGTTTTCATCTGCTTGGTCTCTGATGACCCTGTCTCTTCTCCATGCTTGTTATTTCCTCCTTTTGCTTCTTTCATCATATTAAATACATTTTGCATATCTTATTCTAGATCCAGCAATTCTAGCATCTAACATATCTTCAGCTGTGAGTCTCTCACTCCTGAGGCCTCTTTGCTATGTATACTGTGGTTTTCTATTATGAATGTACATTCTGGGGGGTCCGCTGGCCTGAGGCTTGGCGGTGAGGGTTCCTCCAGTGAGGCTAACATTTTCTGAGGTCAGTTTTCTGGGCTTAGACATGGTGCTAATGGCTTCCCTCACTGATTATTCATGAGACCACCAGCAGACCAAGCCCACCATCATCCCATGTGACACAGAGGGAACTGAGGCTGAGAGGGGAGCCTCCCGCATAGGACAAAATGCAGTTGGTATCTTCAGCTCCTCCACTCCTTCACAACTTGGGACTAAAGCCCACACAGGCGATTTCCTATTTCCAAATGTGCTTGAATAAAGTACATGTATTGTAGACAAATATATTTTATAAGATGTTCAGATCTTGTTTCTTCCATCACAGTACATCATATAAATTCAGGGGAAACATTTGTAAGTTTTTCAGGTCACATTATCTGATACAGAATTTCTTTTAAAGATTTTTATGTGAACCATTAAAAAACTCTTTATTAAAGTCACAAAGTTGCTTCTGTTTTGTTTTGGCTTTTTGGATGCACAGCATGTGGGACCTCAGCTCCCTGACCAGGGATCAAACCCACACCCCCTGCATTAGAAGGAGAAGTCTTTTTTGTTTTTTAAATATTTATTTTTGTTTATTCATTTATTTGGCTGTACCAGGTCGTAGTTACAACATGCAAACTCTTGCTTGTGGCATGTGGGATCTAGTTCCCCAACCAGACATTGAACCTGGCCGCCCTGCATTGGGAGTGCACAGTCTTAGCCACTGGACCACCAGGGAATTCCCTAGAAGGTGAAGTCTTAACCACTGAACCTCCAGGGAAATCCCTGATAAAGAATTTCTATGCAGAAAAATTCTCAAACTCAATTTGAAGGAAAAAAATTTTTTTTAATTTATTTTTCTGCATCTGGTCTTACTTGCAGCATTAAGTGATCTTCATTGCTGCCTGTGGGATCTTTAGTTGCGGCAAGTGGGACCATGGAGTCTTAACTATTGGACCACTAGGGAAGTCCCAAAAACTTTTTCCAATTTTTTTTTTTTTTTAATTTTATCAGTGTACAGTTGAAATGAAAAGTTGCTTAATTATATACAAAAAGAAACAGAGATGCCATAAAGGAAAAAACAATTATGTAAAAATGTTCTGTGGGTGTGTGTTGTGTTAGTTGCTCAGTCATGTCCAACTCTTTGCGACCCCACGGACTGTAGCACACCAGGCTTCTCTGTCCATGGAATTCTCCAGGCAAGAATACCAGAGTGGACTTCCATTCCCTTCTCCAGAGGAACTTCCTGACACAGGGATCAAACCCTGGTCTAGTGCATCACAGGCAGATTCTTTACCATTTGAGCTATAGGCAAGACCTATGTTTTAACAAAGTAAAAAGGTTCTAAACAAAGTAAAAAGACAAAAATAATCAAGGGGGAAATATATGCAGTGTTTTATTTATAGCTGCAAAGGGAAAATATCCCTAATATAAAAAGAGCCCCTCTAAATTAGTAAGAAAACAACTTACTGGGGAAATGGGGAAGAGTATGAAGGGCATCTACAGAAGAGATCATGACAGCGGGCAACAGCAGCTGAGAAAAAGTAACAGAGCTCAACAGCAGAATGCCCTTTCACTTACTCAACTGGCAAACCTTTATGATGTAAAGTAAAGGGTCCTCCCCTACATGGCATACAGGAATATAAGTTGCTATATTTGGGGAGAAATATTCTGTCAATACCTGTTAAGATTTTTTACAATTTATTCATTTTTAAAACCAATCATTTATTAAACTTTTTATTTTATACTGGAGTATGGTTGATCACAATAAACTGGAAAATTCTGAAAGAGATGGGAATACCAGACCACCTCACCTGCCTCTTGAGAAACCTATATGCAGGTCAGGAATCAACAGTTAGAACTGGTCACGGAACAACAGACTGGTTCCAAATAGGAAAAGGAGTACATCAAGGTTGTATATTGTCACCCTGTTTATTTAGCTTATATGCAGAGTACATCATGAGAAATGCTGGGCTGGAAGAAGCACAAGCTGGAATCAAGATTGCCTGGAGAAATATCAATAACTTCAGATGTGCAGATGACACCACCCTTATGGCAGAAAGTGAAGAAGAACTAAAAAGCCTCTTGATGAAAGTGAAAGAGGAAGAGTGAAAAAGTTGGCTTAAAGCCCAACATTTAGAAAACGAAGATCATGGCATCTGGTCCCATCACTTCATGGGAAATAGATGGGGAAACAGTGGAAGCAGTGTCAGACTTTATTTTTGGGGGCTCCAAAATCACTGCAGATGATTGCAGCCATGAAATTAAAAGACACTTACTCCTTGGAAGGAAAAGTTATGACCAACCTAGATAGCATATTCAAAAGCAGAGACATTACTTTGCCAACAAAGGTCCGTCTAGTCAAGGCTATGGTTTTTCCAGTGGTCATGTATGGATGTGAGAGTTGGACTGTGAAGAAAGCTGAGCGCCGAAGAATTGCTTTTGAACTGTGGTGTTGGAGAAGACTCTTGAGAGTCCCTTGGAGTGCAAGGAGATCCAACCAGTCCATTCTAAAGGAGATCAGTCCTGGGTGTTCATTGGAAGGACTGATGCTGAAGCTGAAACTCCAATACTTTGGCCACCTCATGCGAAGAGTTGACTCTCATTGGAAAAGACTCTGATGCTGGGAGGGACTGGCGGCAGGAGGAGAAGAGGACAACAGAAGATGAGACGGCTGGATGGGATCACCAACTCTAAGGACATGAGTTTGAGTGACCTCTGGGAGTTGGTGATGGACAGGGAGGCCTGGCGTGCTGTGATTCATGGGGTCGCAAAGTTGGACACAACTGAGTGAGTGAACTGAACTGATGGTTGATTAACAATGCTGTGATAGTTTCAGGTGGACAGCAAAGGGACTTAGTCATACATATACATGTATCCATTCTCCCCCTAACTCCCCTCCCACCCAGGCTGCCATATAACACTGAACAGTTCTGTGCTATACAGTAGGATCTCTATTAAGATTTTAAATATGTGTATCTTTGACCCATTATCCTAATTTAGTTCCTACTAATGGGAATCTATAGAAACAAAGCAGAACGACCTACGTTTTAAAATACTTACCTCAGCTTTCAATGACTGGAATCAAAGATCTCTCTTGGTAAATGTCACATTGCACTTGAAAATACGTGGGTTATTTTCAAATATCTTTTGATATTAATTTCTAACATAATTCCACAGTGATAAGAAAACAGACTCTGTATGATTTAATACCTTTATACCACGAAATGTTTGCACCTTGTTTTATGTTTCTGGATATGTTCCAGTGTCTCCTGGTTTATACTCTATGGGAACTTGAATAAAATTTTTATTCTGCTGTTAGGTGAAAACTGCATAAATCTTAATTATGTTGAATTGGCTCATAGCATTTTCAGGTCTACTATATCCTACATTTCTGTCTATTCATTCTATTATTTTTGAAAGCTTGATACTGAAACCAAATCCAACTAAAAATCTTAATTTATCTACTTAAAAATAATTGTGATAGTGGGTCTATATGTAACTTTGTTCTGTATTTTCCAAGTCTCCTGTAGATGTGTTATCATACTTTCATAATTTAAAAAATTAAAAAAAATTTTTTTTAAATACTCACCTCAGTATGACTCTGTAGTGGTAAAAGCCGGACTCTAAGTGAAAAACCCATCAATGGGGAATAATGAAATAAATATAGTATATGCTTGCTGTGGATTATTATCAGTCATAAAAAGAATTAAGTTGTTTATCTCTTGACTTGAATAGCTGTTGGACATCTATTATGTGAGGAAAAAAAATGGGGTGGGGTGGGGTAAATAGGTCTAAGAAGAACAGAAAGGAATTCTTATTTTTCTATGTTGTTTGAATTTTTATGAGTCTACTTAAAAACTAACTGGTTAAGACTCCATACTTCCAGTGCAGGAAGGGCAGGTTCAATCCCCGGTCAGGGAAGTATGATTCCATATGCTGTGGTGTGGTCAAAAATAAATAAATCAAAATACAAAAATAAGCCAGGTGACTTTCCTGGTGGTCCAGTGGTTAAGAATCCACGTTCCAATGTATGGGGCATGGGCTGGATTCCTGATCAGGGAACTAAGATCCCACATGCTGTGGGACAACTAAGCCTGCAATACCACAACTAAGACCTGAAGCATCCAAATACAAAAGTAAATACGTAAGTACTTTAAAAAAGGAAGTCAGACACAAATATGTAATCTCTGTGGCAGCTGGAATGAAACAAACACAGGAGAACAGCAAAGCTGGGTTTTCCTTCTTCTTAGAGTACCTCAGCATGACAACTCTGCATCGAGCACAATCTTTGACCACTCTCCTCCACATGGTTGGTGTCACCAAAACTTTGAGGGGCCAAGACTCATTTTAGATCATTTTGTTCTCCTAGTCCAAACGTGTCGTGCCCCATAGTTCTCAGGGTCATTTCTAAAAACCATATTCTTAAAGCACCCGACAACTGATGATCCTCCCAAAACTTCCCCAAGGACCCCTACATTGCATTATCATCAACTTTCAAATATTAAAACTTCACTGCTTTTGAGCATCCATAAAGGAAACTGTTATGATGATAATTGATATTTAATTATTAATCTTATGAACCATCAGTGGTGTATCAACAGGCCCAGGAGTACAGAGTCACACCCAGAAGTACTCTGTATCACGCTGTTCTCATTAAACCTATTTTTCTTCGCAATCTCATCTGCTACATATTGTTAAAGGAGAAAGTTCTATTTATCTATTACCTCAACGTCAACATTAAGTAGACACTTTTATAAATAAACTAACAACATGTCCATTTGCTTGGCTAAAGGTGAGAGAAATGTGTGTGCAAAACCTGAGTCATTTTGTAGGCGTTGGCCATCTCTACACAATACACAAAGCCCGCAGGAAGATTTTAAGATTCGACATCGCATCTGGAAAATAAACCTGGTTTTGAGAGACCCTCCACGCCCTCAGTTCTGCAGACGCTGAGACAGCACAAGTCATTCTCAGACCCCGGCCCCGTGAGTGAGGTAGGGGAACCGTTAACCTAATCTGGCAGCTTGGGAGCCTAGAGATTTGTCGCACGTGAACTGAGAGCTACTCGAAGCTAAACCAGGTTTCCGTGAGGAAGGAATCCTTATCAGCTTCGGGGACAGACTTCCGTCCCTGAAACTGCGCAAAGGTGTTCGCAGTTCTCGCTGGGTCCTGGGGAAGGCCTCCGGGGAGAGGGGGTGGGGAAGCGCCTCTTCCGACTGACGCCCCCAACGGGGTCGCCAGACGACGCGCCGACATGGAGCACCCGGAGGCGTCAGCACCGAGGACAGCGCCCTCCAGGGGCCGGCTGGGGGCTCCCGGGAGGAGAGTCACCAGGAAAAAGGTCACGGGGGGGGGGGGGGGGGGGCGCGGAGGATTGAGGGCGAGGTGGGCCGGGGGAACCGCGGGGCCACGGGCGGGCGCGGGGGCTGAAAGCTGCGCCCCCATGAGCGGCCCCCCGCTCCCCGCCCGGGTGCGGACAAGCTTCTGCACTCACCGTGGCTGCCCGGCGACGCGGCGGCGAGCGCCAGCGGGGCGAGAGCTGCGTCAGCCGGGTGACCAGGCCCTTTCAACTTACCAGCCGGCCGGCCTAGGCCAGTACGCAGGCGCAGCGTCGGCTAAGAGGGGCGGGACAAGGGTGTAGGAACCGGAAGGAGAGGCGGGATGCGGGCGGGACCTGCGCGCGGGTGCTCGGTCAGCGCCTGCGCACTCCCCCGGCCTTGTTCACCCGCGGTCACCTGGGCCCAAGCCCTCGTTCAATCGTTCTGTTTTGCGTCCAACTCGTCCGTCCGCTCCTCCCCCGTCCCGTCCACCCCCTCATCACATACTTAATTACCTGTTAACGTTGACGAAGCACATCTCGTCCTTGCCCTGATAAAACCTGCGGTCCAGGGAGGAGGGGACACACATCAACAAGTAAATAACCAATTAGAAAATAAGGCTAGGCCAGACAGGCCGAGCAGCTTGAGAAAGGGAGGTGGTGGTTGAGTGCCTGGTGGTTGAGTGCCTATTTTCAGTTGGGGGAAGGGAGTCAGAAGACGCCTAATAGGCTAAGCTGGGATATAAAGGTCCACAGGGATAATTTGTTTTCTCCTGTGACCAGGGAGATGGTCCAGTGTGTCTATCCCTGGTTTCACTCTTGCTGCCACTAAACACCATCTGCACTGCAGACAGGGTGAGCTTAAAAAATTGAAAATCGTCGTCTTCCAGGTTTCAACCTTCCCCATTTGCTTAGAATGAAATTCAGATTGCTTGTCATGACCTTGTCCCTGTTTCTGCATGGTACTTACTTACACTGTTTTGAATTCTATTATCTGTATGGAGTATGAGAATGTAACCTCCTTTTCTACTTTGCTCATAGATTTAGCTCCAGGGCCTTGAAAACAAATTGCCACATGGTGTGAAAAGAAGCGAAGCGAAAAGCAAAGGAGAAAAGGAAAGATATAAACATCTGAATGCAGAGTTCCAAAGAATAGCAAGAAGAGATAAGAAAGCCTTCTTCAGAGATCAATGCAAAGAAATAGAGGAAAACAACAGAATGGGAAAGACTAGGGATCTCTTCAAGAAAATCAGAGATACCAAAGGAACATTTCATGCAAAGATGAGCTCGATAAAGGACAGAAATGGTATGGACCTAACAGAAGCAGAGGATATTAAGAAGAGATGGCAAGAATACACAGAAGAACTGTACAAAAAAGATCTTCATGACCCAGATAATCACAATGGTGTGATCACTGACCTAGAGCCAGACATCCTGGAATGTGAAGTCAAGTGGGCCTTAGAAAGCATCACTACAAACAAAGCTAGTGGAGGTGATGGAACTCAGGGAGTTGGTGATGGACAGGGAGGCCTGGCGTGCTGTGATTCATGGGGTTGCAAAGAGTTGGACACGACTGAGCGACTGATCTGATCTGATCTGATGCTCAATAAAGGGATTCCTTGGTGGTTCAGACAGTAAAGCCTCTCTATCCTGCAATGCGGGAGACCTGGGTTCGATCCCTGGGTTGGGAAGATCCCCTGGAGAAAGAAATGTCAAACCACTCCAGTACTCTTGCCTAGAAAATTCCACGGATGGAGGAGCTTGGTGGGCTGCAGTCCATGGGGTCACAAAGATACGACTGAGCGACTTCACTTCACATGCTCAATAAAAATTAGCTGAATAAACCAATAATTTTCCATCCCTCTTATTAGCTTTGATTTTCTTAAAGAAATGAACCAAGTGTTGCTTTTTCAAAAAAAATTTCCATCACTAGTGATAAAGCTGGCATGTAATATGCTTCAATAAATATTTGCTAAAGAGGATAAAATAGGACCACAGCACAGCTGGGTAAACACTGCTACCTTGTACAAGGTAGTACTGGAGAACAAGAATATTATGAATAATAAAATGCATCCGGTCTTTCCTCCCTGTGTGGCTTTGGAACAGAGTGGCCAAGAACACATGGTCTCTGAGGAGAGAACTGGTGATTTCACTGAAAGACTCCATTCCTTCTAGTTCCTTCTATCCTGTGGGGGAGAGGCAAGGAGAAGAAAACTTCAGCTTCCAACACTACTTGGTTTCTCTGTATTGTGTTTTCACATGAATGAAATAAATACAACTAATATCTTATTTTAACTTGAACAGTAGTTTTCTATGAAAGACAAAACAAACAAGCATATAAAAAGGTCAATTTATTATACCTTTTGTTTGGTGGGATATCAGTGCCCTTTAAAACCCTACTATTCAAGTACAAATGATTATGTTTACAAAGTATTTACAATTTCAGTCTTCTTTCTTTATATTTTAAAACACAACAACTATCTGGACACAACAGTTAACAAAAAATCCTGAAGGTGGCAAAAGGGAAAGCCTCTGCCTGAGGAGGCTCACTTCAGTCTCCTGCTTCCCCCAACCCTCTGACCACCACCCGGCCCCCACTAGAACAAATGTCTCTGAATCAACGAAAAACTGGGTGACTGATATTTCCACGGTGGCCAATTCCAGTTTGACAGTGTTTGGCTGCTGTCTTTATGTTTTATGTTCTGAAGATTTCTTTCAATCATTACCACTGCACCGGGGCTGGGGGGGGGTGGGGGGTGAGGACCCTATTCTGCAAGGTAATATGGGATTCTGCCAACAGTATCAATCTGAGGAAACCTGGAAAACACCACCCTAAACTCACACTTAAATATGTAAAGTTTGACCTTTAAAACAGAAGGTCAAGAAAACAATACACTGGAACTTTTACCTACAAATGACACTATTGAAGACTATGAGGTCAGTGGCGACATCTAGATGTTACTAAATTGAGTGATACCAATGAAACTATTTTCTCTCCCATATCTTGCGACAGGAAATTGCAAAGGAAACAACTTCTTTCACTCACATGGTAAGACAGGGCAGGAGTTCCACACTGCAAATATTCAGACTCCAGTTCTGTTCTCTTAGAAGGCTTTTGAGAGACTTTTCTATTTTTCTTCTAGTGTTCTAGATTAATAGAGGACTTCTATTCAGGCAGCTATTTCTAGGATATTCTAAACAATCAACATTTCACCACCATCTACAAAGAGACCGTCAACACTCCATGACAGATAAGAACAAAACCATCAGCTGCACAAATTAAAATAAGCTGAAAAGGAGAATTCCTTTTTAGTTTTGCACATTTGAGGATTTAAAAAAATGTAGAAACTCTCCTCAGCACTCAGCTATGAAGTATTTCCTGCACGCAGTACTCTCTCATCACAGCAGGTACCAAAGCACAATGATCAAGTCAGAAGGCAAATTACAGTGTTCTGTTTTGGTATGTTCAATTTATTGAAATGTTAAATCCCTCCCACTTTCAACACCTGATTTTAACTTTTTTCCAAATTTCGTGCCAAGAAGGCAAAAATGAGCTGCTTAGTTGGTTTCACTAAGGTATCAATTGCCATACTGCTGTCCACATCAATTGATGGGAAATAAGAAAAATTCAGGACAGAACACTTTCCTTTTTGTCATAAAAAGTGATATAAAGGGGGAGGAAACTGATTAAAATGAAAAATCTCTTGGTATGCTAAAACTTTTCCTTAGTACACAGAGACCTCACACAACCTGATCTCCAGGACCAAAACTGTAAAATATGCAGCGGAGACAGAGCAGAGAGGGTGTCATCAGACGTGTGCCTTTTCCTTGGGTGGACACTTCCAGGTAAGCAGACATCATCACCCAATCAAGTCTACTGCAGTTGCCATAGTGGGAAAAAAAAAAACAACACCTAAAAGCAGCAAACACAGGGCCGCCTCTCTGCCCCTCAACCATGGGGCTGCCACGCCAAAGAGCTTGGACAGCTCCCTGCTTTAGGCAGAAACCCAAGCAGCCAATCTACTCACAGATGAGACATCATGACAAGTCTAGTATGAAGATGCCACCACATCCATTTCTGTAGATTATACTTGTAGGTACATAAACACACCACCTGTACAGAGACTTCTCACCTCCGCAGGTCACGCCTGGGCTGGGCCTGAAAGCAAAGGGGCGATGCAGGCTGCCTGCCCTCAGTGGGCATCTGGCCCCACCCTGCACTCAGCAGTGCACTCTGCAGTGTGACGACCCTTGCACAGCACTCTGGGCCCTGAACCACTCCCAGATGGGAGCCTCACAAAGTCTTCGGGAGCTGCCTCAATACTCTAAGTCCAATTACAAGTTTATCCAAAACCTGGGAAAATACTGTGGATGTACTGGGATGGGAGCAGTCCCAAAGGTTCCGTTTACATGGAAACTGGTCACTCTAGGGGAAGCCACACCAGTGCTCTTTGGAATGAAAATTCAACCTCAGGTCACTTCTGTTCAACACCAGCTGGGGACACGTTATAAATGTGCTTCGATGTGTATCAGTACTAAGCCTCTCCTTTAAGGGTCCAAACAAGTCACATTTTAGGAGGGAGGGGAAAAACCACACTGGTTTTCTCTGAGATGACCTACCTTAGATGTTAGACAGTTTTCCTCCTCCCATACTGTGTTTTCAAATAGGAATAAAGAACCAAACAGAGGCAGATGCTGTCAGACCACATTTTAGCTTCGTATGGTCTACTTTATGACTCACTGCACCTTCCAAATGGCTGCTTGCAACGTGCAAAACACTGTACACTAACAGAGAAATTCTAGCTGGCTTTCAAGACCCAGCACTATTGCTCTGGAGGAGAAATTAAAGGTCAAACATCTAGGAAAAACTGCCACTGTCACTTTTCGATCAGTCACGTAACACAGAAAGGGTGTTCGCTGAGGATTGCTGCTCCAGGTGCTGAACATCCCACAGGACCCAGTCCCAGGGTTCAGTAAATAAAGTCCATCCCGTCTTGGTGGGACGGTGGAACGCACAGGTAGCCTGCCTGGGGCTGCCCCTCTGTCCCAACTAGGGGCACGGAGGTTTGGTGGGCGTCTTTAACCTGACGGCAGGGACCCTCATCTGGAGCTTGGGCTGCTGGTTCGGGCTGTCGGAGGTGGCTGGCACCTGGGCAGGGGTGGGGACGCCAGGGGTCTGCAGCTGGGCGGCTGCTGTGGTCACCACTTGCTGCTGCATGAGCTTCTGCTGCACAACCTGTGCTGTCGCCGTCACTGCAGGGATCATCTGGACCTGCTGCCCAGCAGCTGTCGCCTGGGTGAGAGTCACAGTCTGTGGGGAAGCCTGAGCCAAAAGAGAAACACACAGTGTCGAAAATACATGTCAGATGACACACAAAATTAAACACTCTTGGGTGTGGGAAGGAGGGGTGTTTAGAAACTTAGCTAGCACGAATGCATCTGTGAAGTGTAAAAACTACCCAATATATCAAAATAGGACCTCCAGTTTCTAACCAAACAAAAGTCAGAACACTGAACTATTGGTGCTTTTAGGCTAAAAGTGGATGATGCCTCTGGGGAAACGCACAAGTCGACGACTGGGGACTGTCAGTGCTGGTGTTCAGCTTCTAATACCATTTGGTTTCTTGAAATCTACGTGCCAGCGTGATTTTGAACAAAAGAAAATTATTTTAAAGCACTGCTTTTATACTACCACATTTCTCAGCAGTAAATAAAATGGTAAGAACCCAAAAGCTAGGCTCTGTTAGGAAGGTGTGTTAGGTTGGTGCAAAAGTAACTGCTGTTTCGGATTGTGAATTTTAAATCATTGTACTAGGCTCAAACACATTTTTATTAGTCAAAATAGGAACCATTAAAATCAACACATTTTTGCCAATGGGAAGTAAGTTTGCTTATTCTTCTACCATAAAAATCTGTGCTTCTAGATTCAGTGAATTCTTGAAAAGCATTTTCTGCATCCTGCTTGTGGTGAACGTGTTTTCCCTGCAAAAAGCTATCAAGAGATGAGATGAGTATGGTGGATGAGGCAAAAGTTCACAGCCCAATTTTTTCAACTTTTGAAGCATTGGTTGTGCGATGTGCAGTCGGGCGTTGTGAAGAATTGGGCCCTTTTTATTGACCAATGCCAGCTGCAGGTATTGCAGTTTTCAGTGCATCTCATCGATTTGCTGAGCATACTTCTCAGATGTAATGATTTTGACAGGATTCAGAAAGAATTCAGAGAATCAGACCACCAGCACACCACCAAACAGCGACCATGAACATTTCTGGTCCAAGTTTGGCTTTGGCAAGTGCTTTGAAGCTTCTTCTTGGTCCAGCCACTGAGCTAGTTGTCGTATAAATAATCCACCTTTCGTGGCACGTTACAACCTGATCGAGAAATGGTTCGTTGCTGTGTACAGTAAGAGAAGACGGCACTTCAAAGCAACGATTTTTTTTCATTTGCAGTCAGCTCATGAGGCATCACTTATTCAGCTTTTTCACCTTTCCAATTTGTTTCAAATGCCCAGGGATTGTAGAATGGTTGATGTGGAGTTCTTCAACAATTTCTCAGGTAGTTGTAAGAGGATCAGCTTCTATGATAGCTCTCAATTGGTCATTGTCAACTTCCGATGGCTGGAAACTACGCTCATCTTCAAGGCTCTCGCCTCCTTTGGAAAACTTCTTGAACCACCAGTGCACTGTGTGTTTGTTAGCAGTTTCTAGGCCAAATGCGGAGAAGGCGATGGCACCCACTCCAGTACTCTTGCCTGGAAAATCCCATGGGCGGAGGAGCCTGGTGGGCTGCAGTCCATGGGGTCGCTAAGAGTCCGGCACAACTGAGTGACTTCACTTTCACTTTTCACTTTCATGCATTGGTGAAGGGAATGGCAACCCACTCCAGTGTTCTTGCCTGGAGAATCCCAGGGATGGGGGAGCCTAGTGGGCTGCGTCTATGGGGTTGCACAGTCGGACACGACTGAAGTGACTTAGCAACAGCAGCAGCAGCAGCAGGCCAAATGCGTCACTGATATTGTGAGTTTTCTTCCCTACTTTACAACCCATTTTGAATTTGAATTAAAAAAAATCACTCAGATTTGCTTTTTGTCTAACATTTCCATAGTCTAAAATAAATCTAAAATAAACAGGAAGTAATACATCATTAGCAAAAAACATTAAGCGAGAACTGTACATTAAAATGATGTATAACACAACCACATTTATTAAGAATGTATTCTGATATCAAACAGCAAATTTCAATAATGCAAAAACTGCAATTACATTTGCACCAACCTATAAGTCCTGGTTGCTGCCTGTATTATTCTACTTCTGAACTCAAGGTCAATACGAGCAGATTCTCTTTTCTTTGTCTCCCTAAAACTCATGTGTGGTGGCTTCAGCTGTCAGGATACACCTAAGATTACTGGCTGAAGGAAGAAGCCCAGAAATGAGCCCCTTCTCTGTACACATGACACTGAGTCTGAACACATCTGTTCAGGCTTTTTCCTGCCAGATTAACGATATCAAGTGTTTTCCCCAAAGTTAATTGCTTTTTCTATACTATGAAAATGACAAGCAGTTCTCTGGGAATTAAAATTCTGTTTCTTCAGAGAGAAACCGAGATCTCTCTCTGTGAGTACCTCCTAGGTGGCTCTGGTCTCCGGATCCTACCTGTTGGGAAGCAGAGGCGACCTGCTGGATGCTGGCCACGGGTGTCTGCTGTTGGACGACTTGAGGGATTTTTGCAACCTTGGACAAAAGGAAAAAAGCCAAACACAGAGGCCGAATCAGTGTGTGCACGAAAAGAGATTTCTCACCCTTTCTCTCCTTCTCAGCTCTTAATGCAAAACAAAAACAAAACAGTGGTCAGATGCCACAAAATAGCAACTCTTAAAGTGTGCTCACCTGGAACCCAGAAAATTGGTTATTGCACTTTTGCACTGAATAACAACTGTCTTCCTAATCTGTAATCATCTGTAATCTGAGGCTTTACTGGTCTCATATTTCAGACAGTCACATTTTTCTTTTCCTAAAAATCTCTGGAAGTTTACATGAGAGAATTAAGTGGAAGACGGGACATGTGGGCACCACTCCAGGCGTGCTTCCACTGTTAAGCGCCCTGGACCCCCGCCACGGGTCGGCCCTAGTCCCGAGACGTGCCACCAGGTGGTGCCTTCATCACTGTTCTTCATCACAACCGAGATATCTTTACAAAACAAAATTTTCCACCCGATGGTCACTTTTTGTAAACCTGCATATCATGCTGTCTTGACAATAAGACAATTCAGGCCATCTGTCTACTCAGGGCTTCAGGGGCACTGGCTCACAGAAGCAGAAGGGGCTCCCGAGTAGGCAGCTGCTGGGGGCCATGGAAACCCTGCTCAGGCCTCTAACTGGTAGAACAGGGATGAAAATAAGTCATGCCCAAGATAATACTGGAGAAAATGTGAAATTATATGATGTACTTGCAAATAACAAGCTCTGAGTAAACATGAATTCTCATTAAGAAATTAAAATTAATCAAAAGACATTTACTAGTTTACTATAACTTAAATCAAAAACTGTGAGTAGAATTTACTGAGATCAAAGCAACCCCTGACTGAACCCTGTGTGTTCCTCTGACAGGAAAGATGGGCAATCAGCTGCTATAGCACACGGGCCACAGCTCAGATGGACAGACACTGAATATGCTGAAATGCCGTGGATAAAACCAAGGTGACATCTATATTTTGTTTTTATTTTACCCTAGCCCCTCTTTATTTTTTTAATTGGAGGATGATTGCTTTACAATACTGTGTTGGTTTCTGCCATACAATAATACGAATCAGCCATAACCATATAAATATCCCCTGCCTCTTGAGCTCCCTCCCACCCCTCCCATAAGGTGACATCTCAAATGCATCAATAAATTTGCAGACAGTCCAGAGCTCCCAGTTCCAAAATCTAAGCAAAGAGGGGAGACCCCAAGCCATGACAAGGCTCCCAAGACCCTGTGCTGCAGGTGAAGCCTTAGACTGGGTTTTCACCACCCCCCGGGTGTGGCAGACAGGAGACGCGTCCAAACCTGCTCTCAGGGGGAGCTAACAGGAGGGCCTCATGCTGCCCCCTTCAGCTGCAATCCTGTCACTCAAAGGGTCTGTGAGGAGGTCACCTGAGACTTCAGTGGTGGGCAGGGGAGGAGGAGACACAGGCTGAGAGACCAAACCCTCAAGCCACAAGCTCATGTGGTCCTGATTGCACCCACAGAAGCCTAGCAGAAGGAAGAACCTACCTTCCACCCAAACCTCAAAGCCTTCCCACAAACAAGCTTCAAGGGAAACTGGCTCACAACAAGACAATTTCTATAAAGACAAAAAAACCCACAGTTCCTGAAGCAAGAACAGTGGAAAAGAAATAAGTAAAATCAGATGAACCTTGACTTCAAATAGAGGAATTACCAGACATGCACAAAATAGTATGCTGCTCTGCGCAGCCTGAAAACACATGTGTGAACAAGAAACTACAAAGACCAAGCAGATCTGAGATAAAAACAAACAAAACTTCAAAGAATAAGAATAAAATAAGTATCACCAAAATTAAAATTCAATGGGCAAACTTTTAACAGCAAATTAGACCTAACAAAAGGGAAAATCATTGAAGAGGAAGGCAGGTTAGAGGATGTCACTCAGAATACAGCACAAAGAGACAATGAGAGGAAAACACAAAAGACTGAAGGTGCGTGGAAGGCGGGAAATGGAGCAGCGGTGGCATCTACTGCAATAACGGCTGGCCAATGCCCAGGTTCCAGGGGATCGACAGATACCAAGCCAGGGCGTCATGGCATTCATAAAACCCAAGACAAAGAAAGGCACTTTCCAGGCAGTGCTAGTGGTAAAGAATCTGCCTGCAACGCAGGAGACACAATAGACGTGGGATTAATCCCTGGGTCGGGAAGATCCCCTGGAGAAGGAAGTGGCAACCCACTCTAGTACTCTTGATTGGGAAATCCCACGGACAGAGGAGCCTGGCAGGCTACAGTCCGTGGGGTCACAAATAGTCAGACATGACTGAGCAGGCACACCCAGAGCTTCTTTGTAGTTTGATGCTATAGGAGGTGTTTGTCCAGGTGCAAGTATTGCAGCAAAAGGCCCCAAGTCCCAGCCTGCCTCAAGACCACCAGTATTTCTCAAGCAGCAGTTATACACAAGACACTGGGCTAAATGCTGAGATTACGAAGATGGACAAAGAAAAGATCTCAAAAGAAAACAAGAAAAGACAAGTTACATAGAAGCAGTGACCTGCTAGACAGACATCTGACTTCTCATCAGCAATAAAAGACCAGGAAACAGGGACAGCTGTTAATGTGCTGAGAAAATAAATGTTCATCTAGAATTCCACACCAAGCAGAAGTATCTTTCAGGAATAAGAGTGAAATATACACATTTTCAAACACTACAGGAAACTCCAAAGAATGGACTTCAAGCAAAAGACAAGTAGTTTTACACGAAAAGTGACAGTGCAACAGAAGGAAACTGTGACCACAGCACACGTGGGTGCAGAGGCTGGAGCAACAGTGTGACAGACCAGCGCTCAGAGCAGAGCTGAGAGGGGCTCGTGCTGCTCTGTGAAAAGGCGCACCTGCACATGGACATTTTAGGAAAACTGCTTCAGAGAACCCAGAGAAAACAGGCAATTTTCACACAAGTAGAGGAGAAAAAAGAGAAAGACAAAAATAAATAGACAAATGGAAGAAGAGAAGACAAGTAAGGCAGGATGAGAACACAGAGCAAGCTGAAAACCCAAACAAAATGGAAGCCAAAGGCCACCCTTCCAGGTCTCACCACAAAGGCAAGCAAATCTGTCACATCAGCTGAGATGCAGGACGAAGGCAGTGCAGCAGCATCTACCCGACCATTTCTGTGACATGTGTGAAACAGTGAAAATGAAAGACGGAAACAATGCACCAGAAAATTCTAACACAAAATGGGTGGAGTTCTCAGTTTGAGGCAGAGCAGGCTGCCAGACCAAAACAGTACTTCAAAGTAATAAAATTAGAAAGTTTAATTTATGTGTAGCTAATAATAAAGGGCTTCCCAGGTGGTGCTAGTGGTAAAGAACCGGCCAGCCAATGCAGGAGACCAGGGTCCAATCCCTGAGTCAGGAAGATCCCCTGGAAAAGAAAATTGCAATCCATTCCAATATTCTTGACTGGAAAATTCCATGGACAGAGGAGCCTGGTGGGCTACAGTCTATGGAGTCGCAAAGAGTTGGACATGACTAAAGTGACTTAGCATACACACAATAATAAAGAACCTAATATAAAAAGCAAAAATAGAAAGGAACATAAGGAAAAACGGATAAATCCAAAATCAGAATGGGAGATTTTTTCTTCCAATTTTTGGACATGCCACGCAGCATGTGGGATCTTAGTTCTCTGACCAGGGATTAAACTCATGCCCCCTGCCTGCGTTGGAAGCATAGAGTACCAACTACCGGAGCTCCAGGGAAGTCCCAGAATGGGAGCTTTTAATACACCTGTCTCATAATTGACAGAATAAACCTGACCTGGAGGTGACAAAGGGAGCCCACAGCCACACCCTGCACCAACACAAACCATATCTCAGCACACTTCCCTGCAAGATCAGCGCTGGGCCGGGGCTGGAGTGTGAAGAGCAGCAGAGGGTTTGGCCCAGGTAAGGTCAGGACGAAACTGCTGTCCCGGGGCTGGAGGAGGAGTCGCAGTGCACAGGAGGATCTCAGGTAGTGGAGGTGCACACCTCCAGGGAGCCATCCTCAGGCAGCTGGCATGAAAACTGTGCCCGGGATCGGGGGGACGACACGACTTCCCTGTTTGTCCAGTGGTTAAGAATCCACCTCCCGATGTAGGGGATGCAGGTTTGATCCCTGGTTGGGGACTAAGATCCCACATGCCCCAGAGCAACTAAGCCCAAGCGTTACAATGCAAGATTCTGAGAGCCAAAACGAAGACCTGCCGCAGTCAGGAAACGTAATAAAAACAAACAAAAACCCTGTGAGGAATGGCAACTGGCTACAGATATGAATCTGGACTCATCAGCAGAGATGGGCTCATAGCCTCACGACTAGAGTGACCACGAGGAGAGTGGTGCAGACAGAGGGTTTTTAAAAAGACAAAACACCAAACAAGCAAAGGAACAAAAACTTGTAGCCAACTAGATCAAGAAGGGAATTTTCTTATGTGCTGAAGGATGAGTTTAAAAACTCAACCCTGCAGAATGACCAAGGAGAGCGATGTGGCCGAGCTTCCTATCTGCTCCTGCCCTACAAGGCCTCGTGAGCAGGAAGAACGGGAAGGAGGAAGGGGAAGGTGTCGCCACCAGGACTCACAGGTGACAGTGTCAACACAAATGATAGAAGAACAGACTGAGGCTGCAGGATTCAAAAGTCAACACACACAGTGCCTTAGAGACACATAAAAGAGAGGGAACTCACAGTAGAACAGCAGAAAATGCTACTACTCAGGAATAAAGCCGGGATGAGCAATAAGATCCTTATGGGAAAAAAACAAGAAACTTACTTGAAGGGCCTTAAACAAGATTTAAACAGTAAAGGGTGTCTCATGTTGGTGAATCTGAAGTCAAGGCTGCAGAGATGTCTACTCTCCCCCAAACTGATCTACAGGGTCAATGTATTCTAACAAAAACCCCATCAGTTTGATTGTGATGTGAACACTTAATATGCTGACTCAAAATTCAGAACTTCTGTTTGTAAAGTGAGTGAGAAGATAAGCTACAAGCTGGGAAAAGTATGACATAGACCCGAAGGTGAACGCCAGGATATACTACTGCACCAGGAAGCCCCGAACAGGCTCGTCCCTTGAAAGGGGCCCCAACAATCAGCAGATTCACCAAGAACAGAATCATACGGCTGCTAGAGGAAGGCAGACAGCAGGCCAGGCCGGCATGGGTGGAGGCCAGGGGACCACATAGCGTCTCAGCGGGGTGTGTGCCCAAGCCCCACACCCTGTCCCAGACATTACATGTGGCGCTTACATGCAGGACCCACAGGATGTGTGACACTGGGCTGGGCAGCACGGGGAGCAGGAGAGGGAGAGCTCATGAGTTCCTGAAGCACAGGGACGACCATGAGCCCTGGAGAAGCCTCACCAGCACAAAGGCCGCCACTGCGGTGGGCCCTCAGCGCAGTCCCCAGGCCACACTGCGGGGCCCCACAGTGTGTTTCATGGGGTGCTGATCTGTGGTCCCCCTTGTTCTACCTCTGAGTGCCCCTCTGCCAAGTCTGTTGTCGGTCCACAGGCTCCCTCCTGCTCACCTGGATCTGGGTCTGCACCTGCTGGGTCCCGGCCAGTTTCTGGGCCTGGGAGATGGGTGTGGTGAGAAACTGGGTTTTAAGGGCTGGCTGGGTGGCGTAGGTGACCTTCTGTGGTTGGCCCTGAGCAGCAATCTGCTGTGCTGTGATCTGAGGAAAGAGACCGCCCAGGGTTAGAGCTGCGTCCCCGTCTCAGAGCCACCAGGCCTCCTCCCGGGCCCTGCCTGCCCCCAGGTGCCCACAGCATTGACCACCCCAGCTCCCAGCCCTGCCTGCCCACTGCCCCCACCCCCAGCGCCCAGTCCCGGGTCATCGCTTCCTCTCCTGGGAGGTCCCCTCACAACCCAGGCTGGGCTTCATCTCCACATCCTCTTCAGAACCTGGGGCCACGTCAGCTCATCAGGTGAGTGAGTGAGTGAACTTGACAAGAAAGGAGACACACGTGCACAATTTCTCGAATCTAATTTTAAGAATCTGACATATACTCAAACACATTTAGGACAAATAGAAACAAACTATATGCACAATCTTTGCGTCTTTAGTCTGATTTTTAGCTTTCCCTGCCAGGAGAATTTAAATACTATTCAGAAAGCCATGAGTAATACACAAACCATATATTTGGTTACAAAGTCACCTCCATGAACAAACATTTTTAAGGTCTCAAAAGTCTTCTTTCAAGTCATATGAACATACAGACCAGCACATTCATAAAGCCCTTCTTCTCTCTTTTAGATGTTGGCTAAGCCTCCATGCTGACCCAGCCCTGCCTGTCCAGCACTCCCCACTCACAAGTCACTTCATTTCTCTACGTGTCAGTTTCTGAGAATGGGTGCCAGCGCCCACAGGGCCCTCAGCACACAGAGGGCAAGTTCCAGCTCCGGTTCAGAAAACACAGACACAGCACGCAGTTCAGTATCAGCAGTCAGAAATCAGCACGATGATACATCATGATCTGTAGGCCAGGCTTCATGCCACCAGAAGCAGACGGAAAACAGAATGCCTCGCACTCTGCTCCTGCTCGTCAACGGGCCTGCAAGTACAACCCCGAACCCCCACCTCCAAGGAGGACTTGCTTTGGGAGCTCAATCAGCCCAGAACTGCCTCCCAGCCTTCTGAGTCAGGGTATCAGCAACACACTGACAATACTCCTCTTGCAGTACCTTTGTCCACTGTCTCTTCCCTCCCTCCATCCATCCTCTGAACATGAGCACCAGCGTACACACACTCTCTCACATGGACACAGTCCTTGCCTGGCCTCTTGACAGCTCGACAGCCGTGGCCTGGCTCCACCTGTCCAGTACACCCAGGTGGGTCGCACACCATAGCTACACCCGTGTCCTGGAATCCTCTGGCACCTCCCCAGTCATGCAATTCCATAGACTGAGTCCATCATGGTTGCCCCCACAAGCCCTCGGTGCATGGGGGTCTCTCTCCCTCCAGGGTGAAGCCTAAGACCATCCTCTGTGCTGCCCAAGCCCACAACCATAGGGTCTCCTGTGTGAAGAGGCCAGGCAGCCAGGCAGGGCCCATTATTCAGGACCCTCTCCACCTCTGTGCATCCAATGCCTGGCAGCAGGGCCCACCTCAAATGCAGAGGGGATGCTAGGGACCCCAGTACCGAGTACCTTCTGCTGGACAGCGGCAGGGCCTGGGGCAGCCTGCGGCTGGATGGCCTTCTGCTGCTGGACGGCTTGCTGCTTGAGCTTCAGCAGCTGCTGGACGTGCACAGGCTGGGCCACGACAGTCTGTCCTGCGAACACCAAGCAGATCATTTAATTACGAGCACCAGGGACGAACAAGGTCTCAGGACTCACACTGAATACAGCTTCAGTGATTTCTTTACAGAAAATAACAGCCTGAAATGGTGCTGAGACAAATAAAGCCGTCTCTTATGACAACTTTAAATGTTTCTGGGTTCATAACAACATTCAGACAAAGGTCTGAGAAGCTGAGAATGCTAACGGTTAAATCAAGGAACACCTCCGCTAACACACACTGTGACCCACAGAAAAGGGCTGACGGCCATGGCTACTAGAAAAGGCTTGTCAGCCCCACTGAAGGCTGTAAGCAGCGGGTGATGTGCGGGGGGAGCAAGGGGCGGCGTGAGACAGGCACCTGCGGCTTTCTGCGGCTGCCCGATGGCCACACTGATCCCAGCAACGTTCATGGGCAGGGTCGTGACGCCCGGCGAGGAGACCACAGCTGCTGGCACTGACACCACCGGGGGCTTCGCCAGCGCCACCTGGGCTGGCTGGGGCGCTGGGGCCTGCATCTGCCCTTGCGCCTGCAGCTGTGAAGTGGGGACCCGGGTCTAGACAATGAAAATAATGGGAGAGTCCAGAGATATTCAGGATTCCATGCATCTGCAAACATTTCCCACCAGAGGTCAAGTGGTGAGAAACTGAAAAATTCATGAAGGTGCAATGTGGTGCTCAGCTAACGGAAAACACCTTGCTGTGGGCTGCCTACGCCCCCTGACCATCACCAAGAGACGCAGGGAGCGGAGCTCAGAAAGCCCCACGTGTGCCCGGGCACACTGCCGCTCAGCCACGGCTCCTATCCTGTCCCACAGGGCACGTGCGTCTCTGCCTCGCCCTCCACCTCAGAGCCTCACAGCAGCCCCAGACTGCCACGTCTCCTAGTCTCATCTCCTAGTCCTTCAGCGACAACCCTTACCCTGAGACTACTGCCACAGCCTCCCACGGGCCCCACTCGGGCCCCATCTCCTGAGACTTCGTTATCACACTGCTTCCAAACACTTCTTTCCTTAAGTTGTATTTTTAAAAAGGAAAATGGAAATAGACCCGTTTTTACATGTACAAAACTCAGAAAAAGAAAATATGTCTTATCTGTATGGCTCGCTGGGAAAGTGTGTAAAATGAGATGAACTTTAGGTATTTTGAAATCTGAGTCTCTTCCTTTTGTAACAATCCTTTTGCAAAGCTGCATACTATTCCACCATGTGCTTGCTATACAGTCTATTTAGTCGAGTCCTTAGTGATGGCGATTTAACCCTCTCCTAACATTCCCAATACAAGTTTGTATATTTATCACTTTGTACTTGTTCTATTATTTCTTTAGAATGTAACAGAAATGAATCACTGGGTAAGATAACATGCATGTTTCTTAGCTCAACTGACTAGAACTCTCTCCAGAGGGAGCCAGTTCCCGCCAGCAAGTCCCATTCAAGGAATGGGCTCCCCAACCTGGCCTTCAAGTGTGATCACTACTCTGCTCATTTGAATTGGCATTTTTTGTGAACACAGGCAACACCAAGCTTGCTCTCACAGTTTTTATCTACTTCTGTCCCTTCTCTTACAGACTCAGAGTAAAGCACACAAGAAGCAGAGCCTGGACCCCCAAATTACAGCTGTGTTGTGGGTGATGAGTTGTAGGATCTGGGTGTTACTAAAGGTGTGTGACTTGGTTTCTGCACCTGCAAAATGGAGTTAGCATCACAGCACCCACTCCCACCTCAGCACCAATCAGGTGACAGGCAGAGAGGCTCAGGCAGCACCCAGCCCAGAGCAGGGTTCCTAGTGCTAGTTGTCACCAGGTGTGACAGAGTGGCCCACCAGACACTCCCTCGACTCCTGCTGATTGTGACTGACCGTCCCAGACACCCCTCTCCCCCTAGCATCATCCCCTCCTTCAGAAATCTCCAACGTCTCTCCGTGCCCACAGAGCACTGTGATCCCGGAGCCTGGCTCTGGGGCCTCACTAGCCCCTCTGGCTCCTGCAGTCTCCCCTACCTCCCCTCTGCCCAGCAGCACTGGCATACTTTCCATGCGCCTGGTCTCATGCTCCCCTCATCCCCCAGGGAAACCCTGCTCTCCCTCCATGGTCTGGCTTGCTCCCCTCCTCCCTGACCTCTCAGGCCACCATAAGCTTTGTGACACTGATGTTCTGGAGCACGACTGTGTAAATGTTTCCCATACGTGTGCTGTGCTTCGCCCTCTCCAAGGAGAACTTAAAGTTCCTGGGGAAAGACCATGTCTTTACTTGTCACTCCACCATCACACCTGCAAGGGCCTGAGCAAGCAATAACAGTTCAGTTAAAATGTTAAGAAGACGCTGCTCTGGAAAAACAAGCGTATCAACGGGAACTTACGAGCCGGGCCACCTGGAGGTTGGCCACGGTGGTGCCCGTGAGCAGGGCGCCGGGCCTCGGGGCCGTGACCGTGGTGAGCTGGGGGCTCTGCTGCTGCGTGGGCTGCGGGGGCTGCACCTGCACTTGAGCCGTTGGCTGCGGGGGCCCCGCTGGGGCCTGTGCTGGGGGCGCCTGCTGGGGCAGCTGCAGTTTCTGCTTCTGCATTTTGATCAGGTGTTCCTAAAACCCAGATAAAGTAATCTTTTCATCAACATTAACTGTATTCCACTTTGTATATATCTTGGTTTTAAGTTACTGTTCTACTACCCATTAAATATTGAAGCAAACAGTTGCTACTATGCAGTCTGCAAACAATCCTCCAGGCTTTTGCCAAACATTTTTTAAATGTTCGTTTATCATGATGAAAACTAGCAACTGTGATTCTGACAGATCAGCAAATCTGTAACAAAATTTCTAGGTTCTGATCACTCATAAACAAGTTAATTTAAATCTGCAGTACCATCAAAAAAATTCTAAAAGTCTTAAAATCGTAGTCCTTCTTGAAATTTTAAAATGTATTATAAGCAGTAGCTCTAAATTTTGTATTCCAATTGTCTCCAAATTAAAGTTTAATTGATAAATAAACCCATGTCTTTAAAAGAAGTCGAAATAACAAGATAAAAATATTCTAGGGAATAAAAAATTTTTTAGGAAAACTGATATTCAGTTATTCATTCATGACTATCAGATCTCTTTCAAGATGCTGAAAAAGAAAAGGACTTTGCAACTGGTTTGGGAGAGGGCAGGGAAGAGAGGAAGGGAATCAGGTGCATGAGTGGGTCAGCGGGGCTCTGAGCAGCTGAAAGCGGGGAGCAGGCCACTGAAGGCCCTGCCATCACAGAGCGGAAGAAGCAGGGAGATGGGGGGTGGGGGGAGGCAACAGCGTGGGGAGTGGCACAGACCCGCTCTGACAACTCGCCCCTGCTGGGGTGGACAACCCTGATTCAGTGCTGCCCATCAGCACTCCGCAGCAATGGACATACTCTGGAGCTGGGCTGTCCAGTGAGAGATGGTCACAGCCATGTGTGGCCTTGCACCCCTGAGCTGTGGCTGGTGTGACGGAGGATGGAAAATTGAGCTTGGTCACATTTTGTTTCTGTGGTGTGCACTCGAGCGCCCCCCCTGGCTGGTGCTCGCAGGTTCTCAGGCCCCTCCAGCACCCTGGGCCCCTCTGTCACCTGCAAGGGGCAGGCCCGAGGGCAGGTACTTACTGTGGCAGCTCCGACAGCCAGCTGCAATTCTAAAATACCATCTTGTTTTTATTACATACGTTTTTCTGGCTCCTTTCTATGTTGAGTATTAATGCTTTTCCATTTGTGGCAGCATTTCCTTCTAAAATGAATGTATTTGGTTGTATAACAGCACAGGTGGTACAGAGGTTGGCAAAATTCAGGAACACCAGTACTCAAATGACTGACACTGAGAAATGGTCATGCAAATGAACCACTCCTAGAGAAACCAAGTGTTCACCACCTCGGCTCTTAAACTGTAGAGGAATGCTTTTCACCAACATTTTCTCAGGCTGGGAAAAGGGTCCAGAGGCCTTCAAGTTCTCCCTGGAGCCTGAGCTGCTGCACACAGAACAAGCAAGCAGGTGGGAAGATCCATCTGGAAACAGGGATTAAGGCCTCAGAGAGCGGGGAACAAGCTGGTCACGTGATCATGGAAGTGGCCCTGTAGGCAAGGTTGTTTTTAAAGACCACACACACACACTTCGCACATACAGACGATGGCAGGCTGTGCAGAACACACTCTGAATGACACGACACAACGAGGCGTCATCACACGGGATATCAGGGTTTCTAGAAGATGCTCACCGGTGTCAGCTTGCCCACAGCCTTGATCTGTGCCGGTGACTGGGCCTGGCCTTGGATCTGCGGGACCTGCACCTGAGAGGCCTGTTGCTGCTGCTGCTGCTGCTGCTGCTGCTGCTGTTGCTGCTGCTGCTGCTGCTGCCGAAGGAGCTGGAAGTGTGCGGGCGTGATGGTTTTCCCCGGGAGCTGGACCCCTGTGGCTGAAGAGGTTGTCTAGTGAGACCACAGCCCCCCGACACACACACACGCACCTGAGCCCTCAGGAGCTGTAAGAGCAGTGCAGGTCACGCAGGAAACCAACCCTGCCTTTACCTTGGGACACCTGAGTCACCAAAGACCGGGTCGGGGTCTGCACGGGGGTCAGGCTGGTAGTGACCACAGCCGAGGCCGTCACTGAGGTGACCGCTCGAACACCCTGAGTCGGTGCCAGGGACACCAGGTCAGATGTGGCCGTGGCTGGGGAACCAACTGCTCGAGGCTGGGTGTGGACCACCTGGGCAGGAGCAGAGCCTCCTGAGGTCTGGAAAAGGTGAAGGGAAGAGAACTGTCAGGCTGCTTCGCGATACTCAAGACTCTACAGTTATCGGGTGAAGAAAAAAGGCCACAAAACTCTAAAACCTAGAAAACGAAGCCTTCTGACAGAGTGCTGAGAAACCTGTGAGCACAAAACCTGTGCCCTGGGCTAGAGCAGGAGGCAACACGCAGAAAAGGAAGATCCCCTCCCCCGTCTACCACACTTGCCCTGTGTCTGTCCAGGTGTCCTCACTCGAAAGACCTTTGGTTTCCAAGAAACCATCTAGATGCCCGTGTTTATCCCCACAAAACACACAGGACCCTACTCCCCATCGTCATCCCCAGCCGGGCATGGAAGCTGCAGCCCTGAACCCACTTCCACCCACTCCAGGCCTCGTGGCATCCCAATTGAAGTAACTGCTCAAATCTTTTGTCCATTAAAAAAAAATTATTTTGTCCACTATTAAAAGTTGTTCATTTTCTTACTATTGATGCAAGAATCTTTATATATATATAATTTATTTTGGGCTAGTGTTGGGTTTTCACTGCTGCATGGGCTTTTCTCTAGATTCAGTGAGCGGGCTTCTCATTGAGGTGGCTTACTCTTTTTTTTTTTTTTTAACATTGAGGTGGCTTACTCTTGTGGAGAACCTGCTCTAGGGAGTACAAGCTTCAGTAGTTACGGCACATGGGCTCAGTAGTTGCAGCTCCTGGGCCCCAGAGCACAGGCTCAGTAATTGCTATGCAAGGGCTTGGCTGCTCTACATTGTGTGGGATCTTCCCAGACCAGGGATCAAACCTGTGTCTTCTGCATTGGCGGGAGGATTCCTTACCACTGACCCACCAGGGAAGCCTGGAAGAACCTTTATATAATCTAAACACCAGTTCTTTCTCAGGTATATTTTCCATGCCTTTAACTTTATTAATAATTTTTCCAAAGAGCAGAAATTCTTGATTTGATGATGCCTCATTTATTAGTTTTTTCATAATGAACAGGTTTTTGGTATCTTAGGAAATCCTCGCCTAAATCAAGGTAGCAAAGATGTTCTATTTTTTTCCTAGAAATTTTATAGTTTGGGGCCTATAACCCACTTTGAGTGACTTTCTATATATAGTACTAGTGAAACAGGTCAAAGTCCATTGCTTTGCACATGGCTCTGCAATTTCTCTAGCACCATTTGTTGAAAACACTGTCCTTTCTCCACTGAATGAACTCCAGCACTTTTAGCAAAAAGTAACCAACTATGTACATGTGGGTCTATTTCTGGGCTCTCTATCCTACTCCATGGATCTGTGTGTCCATCCTTTTGCCAACACCACTCATCTAGATCACTACCAGCAACACCTGCACAGCAAAGACATTTTTCAAAACTCAAGAGGGGCCTTCCCTGATGGTGGTGAAGGATCCACCCACCAATGCGGGGGGACATGGGCTCAATTCCCTGTTCCAGGAAGATTCCACAGGTCGACTAAGCCCATGCACCGCAACTGGAGAGCAGCCCCTGCTTACGCACAGCAACGAAGACTCAGCACAGCCAAATAAGTAAATTTCTAAAAAATACCCAAGAAGGACATCACTCTATTTGCCAAATGCACTGCTGACTCTGAAGCAGCTTCTTCTCATTTGGGGCACATGTTATCTTTAGGTCAGTGACTAAACTGGAACTCAGGACATAAATGTAAACTCATCAATTTCATTTGTTCACTTCTGCCTTTTATGGTAAAACACCACAGCCCAGAAGGTGTGTCTTCTGGTGAGTGCCCTGTCTTCTGGTTTCGTGCTCAGGGGTTTTGCCACTCTGCATCATTCCTTCTGCCCAGGTCTGGCCCCTTCTTGCTTCCTACTCATGGGCCTAAATATCCCAGAAACCCACCACCCTACCTCGTGCCCCATCTAGCACCGTCCACTCCTGTACTTGTGCAATGGCCACCATCCACTCACAGGCTAACCTGTCAGTACAGCACGTGGGGTCCCCCTTCCGTGGGGTCAGAGACACGCTCTCATTCCCTTCCTCCTCCTGGAGTCACAGTGGGGGATTTCAATACCCTCTCCCTCAGAAAGAACAATGTGGAAACCATTCTCTGCACACCTGAATGTTCTTGGTATTTTATGAAATTCAGACTACATCAGTAATCTCTATAACCAATGGAATTCTTTTTACAGCTTCGGCAGCATCCCAGGGCATGCACACCACCCAAAACACCCAGGAGCAGGGACAACTCACGGTTAAGGCTCCAGGAGCCACGGGCGAAGCCAGACGCTTGTTAATGGACTGGAAGGTGGCAGCGGGGACGCCAGCGATGGTGTTCACGATCACATTTCCACTCACAGTGCCTGCAGGGAGAGAGGGTGTGAGGCAGGAGGACGGGAGAGAACTCATCGCCAGCTGTGGCATCTCACCCGTGAAGCTTCTTACCCGTGGGCATGCTCGTCCCTGTGACGGACGTTTTGATGGCTCCTGCCTGCTGAAGGAACGAAACCATTTGAATTTCAGGTCAAGTTCTCCCCTGCACAGATGCTCCAAAGCCCTCCATTTCATCAGGATAAAATTCAAAGCCTTAATCGTGGTTACTTAGACCACATGGCCGACTTTAGCCCCATCTCTCCCCACGTCCTCCCCACACACCTACCCATTCTCCCACCTCCTCCCACGCTGCTGGGTCTGTGCCTCAGTCACCAAGCTCCAACCACAGTGATCCTTTTAATCCCATATCTGTCAAACTCAGGGCCTCTGTGCTTGCTATTTTCCATTCTTCTCTGACTAGTGTCACTTGACTACAGGCTAGGGGCCAGTCTGCAGAAAGTCCTCCTGACCACCTACCACTGGGCGACAGCAGCTCTCACACCAAGCAGGTGCTTAGTTTTCTGAACAAGGCAGGACAGAGCTGCTTAAGTGCCCATAAAAACACCACTGTGGCAAATGCAGTAAAGAACACGGGGCGGAAACGACTCTGTATAACAAAGCCATCCCACGCCAGGCAGCAGTGTCTTTGCATGGGGGATTCTTACATGTCACCATGCACATACAGAGAGGGCACATGGCAGGGCACGCTGCGTGAGACCGTCAGACTACCATTCTTTTTTAAACACCTTTTACTGCCTCCCTCTCACGAGTGCACAAGCTTTGGGGGTGGGTGGGGCAGGGTCAGGAAAGGGAGGTCTGCACTAACTGCTCTGCAAGTCCGCAGAGGTCGACCTCTTCACAGTTACACTTCACAAAGCCCTAATCCCAAACTTCCTGTCTACTCCACCAAGAAGAGCGGCCTCGCCTCCCACATCTCTACTGAGCTAAGCCAGCCAGGAGAGCAGAGCTGGGCCTGCGTGGGGTGACGCAGGTGAAATAGCCGCTTCCTCGAGGGGGGAGACTGGGCCTCTGAAGGGCTTTGGGCTGGAAGCTGTGGGATCCCTTGATAGGTGTGCTGGACCCGACCTCCCTGTTCCTTCTCACCAGCACTGCGGCACTGCCCACTGTCGTGATCGCAGGGGGCGCCTTTGGTGGGGGTGGCGCGGGCTGTGCAGGGGGCTGTGCCTGAGCCTGGGGCTGGACGGCAGGTGGCCCCGCGGGCTGCTGGCTGCCTGATGCTGAGGGCTGGGGCAGAGGTGGAGGCGGCTGCTGGGGCGGTGGGGGCTGCGGCTGAGGCGGGGGTGGTGGGGGCTGTGTCACAGGCGGCTGCTGTGCCTTCTGCTGGTCGGCCAGCGCCTACAGGGGCAGGAAGGAACAGCGTCATGGGAAGGAGCTGGCCCAGCAGACCACCCCAGCCCCTCTGGGCCCTGCCCGCCCACTGCACCACACCTTTTTCTCCTTGGCAATGCGCTCTGCCCGGAGGGACGCGACCTGAATAGGAGGCAGGGGTTTGTCGTAGTTGATGCCACTAAAGACAAAAAAATAGATACGTATTGCAAGTTCTAAAGCAGACAAACATTCTAGGAACCCAAATCCCCCATTTCCCATCCTGCCAGGTGCTGGGACACAACTCCTACAAAGCCCCGCAGGCCAGGGTGCCTGGTGGGTCGGCCCTAGGAAGGGGAAAGGATGTCCTTCCAACAGGAACTCCTGGAAGGTGGGCTTGGGCCTGACTCCCCTCTGCAGCGGTACTCGGCCAGGTGCCCAGGATATCAGGAGGCCCCGAGCATGTAGGGACAAGAAGGCCATTCAGCACTGTGCTCCTCAGAGCAGACTGCCTGCCCCTCCACCCAGCACAGCAAACTGCTCACCCCACCTGCCCTGAGCATCAGCCCTACTCCAAGGGAGAGGTCAGCTAGTCACCCGCCTAGTACCGTGAGCACCTGATGGTCCTGCCCAGCCTCTCACAGCACCCTTGCTTCCAAGGTTCCTGTGCCTCCTGGCCCCCATGACAGTCACAGGAAGGCTGGCTCTGCCCTGTGCACGCCCCCCCACCCCCCCCACCCCCCGTCTCAGGGTGGCTTACCAGCACGGCCCAGATGCTGTGGTGCACCTGTCTGGTATCTCTGGATGCCAGCCCTCCCAAGTCACGTGTCCCTAGCCCGCCAGCACTTTGTCTCCCATCCTCTGACTGCCCATGTCAGTCCACTCAGCCCCCCGAGGCTGCCCTGCAACCCATCCAGCTGCCCCCATATTCAAGTAAAGATGCAAAGACAATCTGTACCATGAAGAGACACAGAGAGGGGCTAGGGTGTGAGCTCCCACAAGAAAAAGGTGACACGTGACAGTGAGGCAAGGGGAGAGGCCAACATGCCGGGGGAGACCATCCCAGATAGAGCGACCCACAAGGCAGAGCCGTGAGGCAGGGACTGCCAGCCCACTCGAGGAGCAGCCCCAGAGGCCTGGGCCCTCGGTGCAGCTGGGAGGGCCGGGACTCTTAGCAAGGACAGGCCCGTGTCCAGCAGTATCTGCAAAACCTGCTTGGTTACAAGGAAAGCTTGAGCCCTAGTGGCAACTAGGTTCCATCTGAACACGTTCTTTCCTCCCCGAATTTTAAGAAGCCAAACACACAGAAAGTGGCAGGGATTTTACAGCCAACACCCAGATGCCAAGCAACTCAGACTGCACAGTTCTCTGTCACTGCTCTCTTGCACCAACCAGTCTCACTACCCATCTACCTAGTCATTTTTTTTTCCCTTTGCAAAATTTCAAAGCAAGAACACCAACCCCTAACAGCATATATTTTCAGGGCAGAGCCAACAAGACATCTGCCAGTGTAGAGACGCTGAAGGAGAAGCCACTCTCCCTCCTGCAGCCCATCAGGCCGTCAGACTGCAGGCAGGACACCCCCTCATCAGGTGAATGGAGACACCGGCCAGCCAGGCACTCCCCACCTCAACACCACCCCCAGCTGATGCCTGGATACACTGTCTGCACAATAACTCACTGAACCTGTAGAGTTTAAGAAAGCCCTAAAATGAGGTCATTTCAAATGGTTAAAACTGTATCACAAACACAGGAATACCTTTCCGCCAATACAGAAGCATGCTTGGGGTTTTTCTGAAAGGGATTCATGCCAAGCCTGCAACACAGAAAGAGAAAAAATTACTGAACAAAGAACAACGCAAAGGAAGGGAAGGCTGACAGCGAGAACAAGCCCCCACTGACTCCGCACGGCCAGCACTGGGGGACCTGGGAAGCGTACAGGGGCTTGATGGGGGGGCTCCTTTTCCCGGCGGTCATCTTCATCAGGTCAAAGTGACTCGTGTACAGCTGGGTGTGTGTGGCATTCTCATCCTGGGCGTACATCTGGCCTGTGCGCAGAGGACGGTTGTTCTTACTCTGAAACAGAACGGGGCAGCACAGCAGTCAGACACTTACCGGTGAACAGGGTCCCCAACTGGGAGTCTAATGTGAAACCTTTGGGTTAAAAACCGAGCCCCTTCTTCCTGACCTTCTCTCTGAGACCCAACACAGAACAGCAATGACACAGCGGCCGTCATCCACCAACCACACTCCCCAGCCTGTGCGAGGCCTCCTTGCCCATCCTTGGAGGAAGAAGGGGACTCCTCCAGCTGGGGAGACAGCGGTGAGGCCAAGTGGCTGGGTCACATGGCAAGCCACTGACAGCCAGGACACCTTGACTGTGATCCACCCCTGGGCACCAGCTTGCCCTCCCAGGGGCCTCTGGCCCCAGTGGACGTGAAGGCCCGGACTCTAGCATTATTTGCGCCTGGGACTCTCTCCTCCACGGGCCCTATGGTGAAACCAGGCACTTCCTTGCTCCTGTAGAACTTCAGGGTGGTCCCTTTCGGCCTGCAGGCCGCCCCACAGAGGCTGCGTGAGTCCCTCCTGTAGACGTAACACGTCTGACCACCCCTGCTTCAATGGGTGCAAGCAGGTCGTCGACGTAGGATGCCCTTATGGAGCAGCGCTCTAACGCAAAGTAGCAAATCCCCACAGGCAGAAGAGAGACACCTTGGACATTGAGTGCCTGCCAGTCACTGGAATATGGTTCATTTCTAACCCCGCTCTATACTCTGCTGCATGGGCACTTAACAAGCTTTCCAGTTTATTCAGAATACCACCTTCAAACCCTATAAACCTCCTTTGCCATTTTCTTTAGCTTCACACGTGAGCTGTAACAGAGCGTCAAGTTTCAGCTTGATGATTTACCATATCCAAGTTATGACAATTGTTAGAAATGCTTCCCAAACCTAATGGCCCTGACACTGGAAGCTCTGTTGATGAAAGCATCACAAAATGGTGTTCTGAGGAAAGACTGCTTTTCTGGTGATTATTTTCAAATGAGGAAACAAACATGTCTTATCCAGAGACAACTGTTTTTAGAAAATTGAAAACTTGAGATTTGTTAAAGGGTGCTCATAGAAAAAAGTTAAGTAACGTTCATGAGCAAACTTCATCAAAGCTCAGGATGTCTACTGCTGCTACATCTGGCCCGGCTGGTCCCAGGCAGAGACAAGGTCATCTCTCCTGTTCTGTGACTGGACGTGAGGACCATCACCCCAAAGGCCACCAGCCACAGGCCCAACACTGTGCACAGAGGCTTTCTACATGGAGGCTGTGGACCCACTCCCAAAGGCAGAAAGGTAAGGACAGAGCTACCTAGATAGCATATTGAAAAGCAGAGACATTACTTTGCCAACAAAGGTCTGTCTAGTCAAGGCTACGGTTTTTCCAGTGGTCATGTATGGATTTGAGAGTTGGACTGTGAAGAAAGCTGAGCGCCGAAGAATTGATGCTTTTGAACTGTGGTGTTGGAGAAGACTCTCGAGAGTCCCTTGGACTGCAAGGAGATCAGCCCTGGGATTTCTTCAGAAGGAATGATGCTAAAGCTGAAACTCCGGTACTTTGGCCACCTCATGCGAAGAGTTGACTCATTGGAAAAGACTCTGAAGCTGGAAGGGATTGGGGGCAGGAGGAGAAGGGGACAACAGAGGATGAGATGGCTGGATGGCATCCCCGACTTGATGGACATGAGTTTGAGTGAACTCCAGGAGATGGTGATGGACAGGGAGGCCTGGCATGCTGCGAATCATGGGGTCGCAAAGAGTCGGACACGACTGAGCAACTGAACTGAACTGAAGGACAGGGCAGATGGAGAAATAGCAAGAGACAAACGCAGTTCAAGGGGGATAAGAAAAGGTGCCACAGTGGAGACATCCTCAGCAGCCACGCTGACCGTGGGGCTGGGCCTCGTGACAACACACCATGTCTGCAGTCAGTGTCCACGAAACCTGCAGCTAGGACCAAGGTGTCCAACATCCATCAGCCCCCTGCAGCAAGGCACTGAGGCGGTCACACGGACAGACCCTTCTTCATGTCAGCTGACAGCAGAGCATGGGCCCTTCCACTCACCAACCCGGGAAGCAGGAAGAACTCGGATGGTGCTGAGGCCACCAGACAGCACACAGAACTTTCCAGAGGACACAACAGTGCGGCCACTCCCTATGAGGTGGGATCTCAGCACCCAGACCGCTGCCAGCAGTAACTGTGACCGCGCCGCCCCCTCTCAGGGCCTTGTCCAGCCCTGCACACCCTCACCCGCCTCTGCCTAGCCCCCCAGCCCCCATGAGCCGCACCTTGCCCTCCTCCCTGGGGATGAGCACATTCTCATAGCGGTTCCGGCACTGCTTGGAGGAACGGTAGATGCGGCTGCAGGAGTTGACAACGTCGCTGACCAGGTCCCAGTTGGGCGTGTGGGCCGGGGACACGATTGTGAGGTTCAAAGGCAGCTCAAGCAGCTGCTTCACGGCCTGGAGGATCAGGTTCAGGACCCGCAGGTCAAGGGCCTGCCCGTTGGACACCTCCCCCCGCCCCCACCCCCTTCCACTCCCGTCCCAAGGATCCCAATGACAGGGCTGGCCAAGGTCGGGGCCTCGGACTCACCTGCAGCAGAGCCCAGTCCTCGCTGATGAGCCACTCGGGGTTGTCAGGTCCGGACTCAGTGGTTGGTTTGGCAAAAGTCGGCAGAGGTTTGGCAAACTGTGTCTGCTGCTTCAGCAGAATGTTCTTCTTCTGCTCCTTGCCCTCCCGGCGGATCTTCAACATGCCGGGGGTCGTGCGGTCAAACAGTGACCGTGGGGGCACCACGGCCTCCCCGTGCCTCTGCTTCTTCTTCCTGCCTGCGGCTACACAGAAAGCAGCTTCAGTCAGCGGGTCAGCGGGCCAAGGTGGGGAGCGGAAAAGCCAGAGGGAAGGTCACTGAGGCCACCAGCAGCCACAAGCCCTCTCCCTGAGCATAAGCCCACCTGAGGGGTCCGTCTTGTGTCGGCGGCGCTCCTTTCTCACGTACACGGGCGGTAGCTTGGACTCGGGGATGGGTGTGGTTTCATACATGAGACACATGACCGAGTCGATGTAGATGTCGTTGTCGTCCTGGGGGGGTGTGGGTGGCGTCCAGAGCTGCGTGCAGGAGGGACAAGCCTGAGCTGGGTGGCCACAAAGGCAGCCGGCCTGGCACCGTGGGAGGCAGGGGTCTGGGGGCGTGGGGACACGGGCACTCACCGGCATGACCTCTGTCTGCCCGTCGGCACCCTCACACACAAACTCCTGCAGGAAAAGGGGACGCTTTTCAGGTCCATGCAGCCCTCGCTTTGAGCTGCGAGCAGTCAACCATCTACCTTCACATCAGTTAATAAGCCTTCGAAACAAGCAGGCAGCACTGCTATTGCCAAGACCTAAAGTGCGCTTCCGTCACAGCCGGCGTGACGGTGGGGAAAGCCAGCAGCGGGGAACGGAAACCCTCTAACCCGGCGCTGGACCACGACAGGCCCAGCCCGCCGGCCCAGGGCCCATGGACAGGAGGCCTGGGGGGCGCCCGTACCGCGCTGTAGGCGTCCTCCCGGGTGTAGGTGAGGAGCTGCTCCTGCTCCTGCTCCAGCCGCGCCCTGGCCTCCTGCTCCCGCAGGCTCTGCGCATTCCGGGCCTCCCACTCACGCACAGCGGTCATCACGGCACCCTGCGGGGAAACAGGCCATTCCCATCGCTGCCCCGCTCTTCCCCCTGGCCCCCCAGTCCTTGGGCCCCTTTTCCTCTTCCCAGTACATGACCCTCTAACCAAGCACTGAACTGCTTCAAAACCAAGGAAAACAGCCTGGTGTAGGGTTTCTGAGGCTTTGCCCATCTGATCAGTTTACATACGGGTGGGGTTTGGTTTTAATGCCTTGAATTCTGGGCGAGTCACGCTTACTTCCAACCCAGTTTAACACTGAAGAATTTGAGATTCTCACACGTGAAGATGATCAAAAGTCCAATCTCTTACCTCACTACTTCTCTCCTTTTCTTGATCAATGGAAGTATGGAATAATTCCAGGTAATTCAAAGCATATTTTTCAATTGGTGTGAGCTGTTTCAAAATGCATTTTTTGAACAGAATTAATAGCAAGTTAATAAGGATTTAGTTCCTCATATAACCCCCCACCAGCACCTGAATCAAAATAGCGACTGGTCTTGGTCCAGAATGAACAAGAAATGCCCCACAGAAAGGTCACGTGCTTAAAATATTTAGGTATAAAGAAAAACTGAAGTAGAAACCCAGAAGAGAAAATGCCCAAACCTGCCCCATGAAGTCCGCTAACTCCTCCAGCTGCGAGGGCTCCTCGTCCCACCTGGAACCACTGGAGTCAGGCGACCCGGGCACGGCCTCCTCAGCCGGCTTCTGGGCATCCTCCCCCTCCAGGTACTCGATGCTCTTGAGGGCCTGCAGGATGTGCACGCTGCGTGGGGTGACTTTAATATGCTTTGAACACTTTAAATAAGGGGTCTTGGAAAAGAGCCACGTACAGACCTGACTACACGCCCACACTGCACACCAAGCCCCCCGCCACAGCAATGAATGTGCTCCTCGGACCCTCACACACCCTGGGGAAGAGCCTCAGGACACAGGCCGAGACGCACAGCAAGGCCCCCAGACTCTGAGAACGGAGCAGAATGGGGTGTCTCGTTCCATCTCACACCCGACACCCACCTTCCAGCCCCAGTCCCACCACAAGCGCACTTCATGTGACACAGGCCCTGGTCCATGGCATAAACAGAAACCAAACCCCCAGGAAGATGGTCCTTGGCACCACCATTCACGAAACGCAAATTAGACTAGCAGATAACGCGTGCTCCTCTCTTGATAGCTGGAAGGTATACCTGTCAGGGGTTGGCAAACTCAAGACACACACGCTCACGTCGGGGGCGGTGGTAGGGGGGATCACGCAGCTTAGAGGATTCAGTTAAGAACTAGCACCTCTTTTCAGAGCAACTCGGCAAATCCTCAAAGTTTAAAAGGTAACCCAACCTCACACGATACCCAGAAATTATTTCCAGACAGACTGTCCATCTAAGCATGAGGGATAAAACACTGAAACATCTAGAAGAAAGTAAAGGAGAACCTCTCAGAACGCAAAAGCGTCAATCACTTGACAAAGACAGTGGCATTAGGACCAAGAATTTCTGCTCACAGAGACAGAGTATTAAAAAAGGCAAACCACAGATTGGGAGAATATATTTTACATGTATCCCACAAAGGCCTGGCACTCAGAATGTAGGAAAAAAGCCAACAAGCCATTAAGAAAAAGAAACAACCCAGTCTAACAAAAAAAAAACAAAAAACAGAAAAAGATGCGAACAAGCATCTCACAGAAAAGTACCCACTACCAATGAACACAAAGCTCACCAGCCAAGAGCAAGCTGCAGTTCAACCAGAGATGCGCCCACATGGCCCCCACACCTGCACCTCTGAACCGGTCCCCAGCCCAGTGTCCACACAGAGCCAGATGACGGCCCTGAGCCACATGTTCTTGGGCAGCCTGTCTCCATCGCCGCTGACCCCCGGCCATACCTGGCTCCCTGCTGACATACCTGCTGTCCCTCCACCCGTAACACTCCTAGACACTGCTCGTCACACCATCTCCATGAGGTGATGCTCTGGCATCTCTCCTGTCACTAGAACAGAAGCTCCGGGGAGGACGAGAGGTCTTTTTCTCAATACTATACCCCTACTGCTTAGAACAGTGTTCGACACACAGTGTAAGACAACCCACCAGAACATTTCAAAGAATCTGTATTGAAAGAACCCCAAGCCAACGTCTCTAAGTCACACTAAGAAGCAACAGCGAGGGTGTGTGACACACTCACATTCCTCAAACACTCATGCCTTTAGACCTCACATTTTTCTTCCACAATATCCAGTAAGATTTTTACCAATGGTTAATGATTACCTCCAGGAGAAGTAACCTACTGTTTCCCCACTATCATTTCTGTTACGAGGTTTATGTTAACAATGTTTTGGGTTTGTGGTGGGTGGGGGGGGTGGTTCTAAAGTTGAGAGTTGTTTTGTTTTTCATTTATTGTTTAAATTTTGGGTGCACTAGGTCTTCAGCGTGGAACTCGGGCTCCAGAGTGTGCAGGCTCAGTAGTTGTGTCACAAGGGCTTAGCTGTCCGAGGCTTACGAGATTTTAGTTCCCCGATCAGGGGCTGAACCCAGGCGCCCTGAATCAGAAAGTGAATTCCTAACCACTGGACGACCAGGGAAGTCCCCGTCATGCTGTTTGAGATTTTCTTAAAAGCCTAAGGCACCTATCACCTATTTTAAAAACAATGGGGTAAATCGATCTGTTCCTCCTGATACAGAAACAGCTGTAAGTATTTCTGTGCACCTGACATTACCCACAGACAACTCCTATAAGAAAATGTGAGAAATAGTGGACAGTGGTTGTCTCTGAGAGGGAAGTGAGGGCCTGATGCAGGAGACTTACTTTTCATCATAAATTTTTGAAGATTTTACCACATGCATTTATTACTACTCAATAATCAAACAATTAAGTTTCAAAAATAGAAGAGGAGGCATCCTGTAGCCAAAAGCTTCTCCAAGAGGCAGGACGGGAGCAGAGCCTCAGGGAGGAGAGCGAGGTGGCCCTGACAGGAGGGTGTGCAGGTGGGTGTGTGACGTGTCTGCACAACGGCTTGTGAGACAAGTGTGCAACCTGCAAGCGTCTGGGCCAAAAGCGTAGAAGGCAGGACTTCACTCACTCTCATAAACCTGAAGCACATCATCTCGGCACATAACCCACAAAGACGGCCGAGTGAAACAGCTGCTGTTCTCTGGGGTCCTGTCGTCAGGGTGGGACGTGGGGCTCACGCCAGGGCTGCCTTCAGCCCAGCAGCAGTGCGACAGGGGAGCACTAAGACGGCAGCCGGCAAGGGCCGAGGCGTTGGAGCAGAAGGTCACACACGACAGTGCGGGGTGGCCCGAGAAGCGTGGGTGCGAACGGTGACAGCGGGTGGCGGTGGCAGTGGGGGATACCGCTCTCTCCCGCTCCCTTCACCTCTTTTTACAGCTGAAATCCCCAACAATGAAAGCACGGATGGAGAACGCTGACAGATCAGGCCCAAGGCCTGGGGAGAGGGAACAGTGGTGCTGCAGCAGCAGACCCAAAGCTCCAGATCCAATGATGCCAAGCAGGCACCAGCCAGCCTTACCTCTATGAAAGGTCTTGCAATTTTGGGTGCGATGGTTTCTGTAACAGAAGGTTCCTGAGAAAGGACGACAAACTCCTCGGCCTTCACTGGGAAGCCAGTATCATCCATGGGTGGATAAACCTCAAACAGCTCCTGGATCGTCCGCTGAAACAAAAATGCATATCACTGAGCCCGTGACCTCTGTACCCAGAAATCCAGCAGCCACCAACCCCTCAACAGCACTAAACCCACCCATTCTGGTCACTGTGTGGCACCCCCTCCCCCGCCCCAGGCCTCCTCGAGGATGACAGTACCTGCGTGAGGAACGCCATGGAGTAGTCGTTTCCCTGAGCAGCCACTTCTCGGATCAGATCTTTGGTGCCATTTTTCAACAACTTCTCTTCAATGGAATTTCCACTCACGAGCCTGCAAACCAAACACGTACACACACACCACAGCTAAGTCCCTGGGAGCCCGAGGGCAGCCTGAGTGCTATGGCGCCCGGACTCCCAGCAGAACAGCACCCACGTGGAGTGGCATGTTGGCAGCGCTCTGAGCTTCTTCCTTCCTTTGTGTGGTAGCCAGAGGGGACTGGAGGCCTGCGGGGTCAATTGGCTGCTACCCCACATGGGGTTAGCCACACCACCACCTCCCATGTAGCAGGAGGGCTGGCCCCAGAGGTCCCCACCACCCATGCTGGCTGGCCATGTCCCCTCACTGGCCTCTACCTGGAAAGAGCCCCCAGGACGCCGGACCCCTTGAGCCCTGTCTCCCTCAGTGCTGACGACGGTGGGCAGGTGCCCCCAAGTCACTGTGCGCCTCCCAAAGGAACCCGAGTCTAGCGGCTGCAGCCCAAGGACCAGTGATCCCTCGCTGCTGCTTCATGCCACCTGAAAAGCTGCAGTAACCACTCCCTACTTCCATGATCAGGGCTTTCATTAAAATGATGTTAAACTTCACTATCACTTTGGGGAAACTTTACAGTTTTGTGAACCAGGTCTTCTTGTCCCAGAACAGAGCATGTCCTGAGTTCAGGACATCGCTCAGGTTACATCCTTTCCCAACTTTACCCTCCACTCCTGCACATCCTGCACCTTTACTGCCAAGGTCGTTCCTGAGTGTCTACAGACTGTGGCTACTGAGAATAAAATGTTTTCCCCATTACTAGCTAGTAACTGCTAAAGGGCCAACAGTAAGCAATTACACAATGAAACATTATTCAATCACATAAACAATATACCAAATTTATATATATTTGCATGGAAACAGGCTCTAAATATATTGTTAAGACAAAACAGCATTACATGGTAAGACTGCTGGCACGACCCATTTAAAAAAATCAGGGAGGGCTTCCCTGGTGGCTCTGTGGTAAAGAATCTGCCTACCAATGCAGAAGACATGAGTTCGATCCCTGATCCAGGAAGATCCCACATGCTACAGAGCAACTAAGCCTGTGCACCACCATTACTGAGCCTGTGCTCCGAGCTCCGAGAGCTGCAACTACTGCAAGCCGAGCACCTCAGGGCCCGTGCTCGGCAACAAGAGAAGCCGCCACAATGAGAAGGCTGTGCACTGCAACCAGAGGGTAGCCCTGCTCACCTCAACTAGAGAAAAGCCTGCACAGCAACAAGACCCAGTGCCGGCAAAAACCAGTAACATTATTAACAACAAATTTATATTAAAAAATTGGGGATATGTCTGGAAAGACACTAAAATGCTACTAATAGCCTACTGGGCAGGCTATCTGCCTTCTCCATGTGCTGTCGTTTTTATTTATTTCTTTTCAATGAGCAAGTAACACATTTACAACGAGAAAAAAATTAAGCTATTTAAACACAGTGTGTGGATGACTACCTCTTGAAAATGGTAAAGGTTATGCATGTGGGGGTGGGGTTGCAGCCCTGGGCCAGCCGCCAGGGACCACGCACTCTGCAACAACCCCTCCCAGAGGCAGCAGGAGCACAGAGGAAGGGGAGTGTCACGTGCCTGCACACTTGGGCACCAGATGGGCAGACTGAGGGCTGACACACAGGCAGAGCCTCCTCTGCTTTTCTCAGCTGTGTGTGGATGACCACTTATAAGATTTAAATTCTTTCAGTAGCTTGTTTACAAGTTGCCAAAGTTATAAAAATCATTTACATTTGACAATACCTGAAACAACCTAAAACCTGAGACACCCTCTTAAGGGTCAGAGACTCTAGAAGAAATATAATAGGTACATGTTAGAAGGACAGCATTTGTGTCTCAGTAGCAAACCCAGTCACCACTGCAAACAACTACATCCCAAGCAAGGCTGAGTGTAAAGAAAGCACAGACGGGATAGCGGGAACGTGAGCCCACATGAAGGAAAGGAAACGCAAAGCAGAAGCTTCTGCAGTGCGCTGCAGCCACCTCACCTGTATATGTGCACGTCCTTGCGCCGCCCTATCCGGTCACACCACTCCTGGGCCTTGGCGTCCATCACAGGGTTGAGGTCGTGATCGTAGAAGACCACCGCATCCGCCTCCACCAGGCTTACACCCGTGGCGCGGCTGTGTGTGGAGAGGAGGGCGCAGAAGATGCGCCGGTCTCGGTTGAAACTCCTCATCAGTTCCTGGGGTGAGATAAACTCCCAAGTTAGCACTCCTGACCATGACGGGAAACCTCCAACACGTTTGGATACTAATCAGTTAGAAACTGGTGTGTGTTTCCTTTGACGCATGGTTCATGTTCCAATTACATCAGAGTTTAGCATTTTATCCTGATTCTTTCAGGCATGTGCTCTATTCTTCGATTATTGATAGCTAACATCTCTACTGGTTTGAAAGTCGCCAGCCAGCCCCCCGCCCTGAACTGTCAGCTCCACGTGTAGGCCCCAGAGAACAGCAGAGTCTCCCTGGGGAGGGATGCGTGCTTGTTCATGTACCCTCTGGCAATGCCAGGAGCCTTACAGCAAAAGCCCCTGGAGTAAGGCCGAGGGAGCTGCAGCCAGCCAGGGGCAGGGCCCTCCACTCCCCTCAGGGCCGCCAGCTGAAATTGCTTCCTTCCCACGACTTCTCTCCTGCAATGATTTCAGCGCCCAAGCAGACCTTAGCAGACCAGCCCTCAGCAGACCAGTCCTCTTCCTTCAAGAAATTCTCTATCTACAGTAAGTCGCCTACATATGAACCTTCAAATTGCTAGCTTTCAAAGATGCAAAGGTGAGTTCGCATGTTCAACCATGTAAGTTAGTTCATATGTCTGGTGTACACTGTCAAGTGAGTGCATCCTCTGCAAGTGGCTGTGATTCTGTGCACCTCCCTGTACAGCACTGCACAGAGCACAGTGGTGCATCATCTTTATTTCAAGCCCAGAGTGTCCAAACCAGTGTAAAAGCAGCAGCAATGCAGCTGGTTGTGTTAGCTGGGGACCTAGGCTAACTTTGGTGGACTTACAAACAAACTGGACTTATGAATATGCTCTCAGAACAGAACTCATTTGTATGTAGGGGACTTACTGTACTGTGTTACATTACTCTTGAGGGAATTTACTGCTTAAGACTGTGGTGTATTTCCTTCCAGGCCTTCTCAGCGTAGGGAGGCCTGGGTGTACTGGATGATGTGAAGTGGGTAATGCGATGCAGAGCCCAGCAGCTTGTCTGCACTCGGGAACACTTCACCATGATACCGAGACCTGTTATGAAACACTGCTGAGTACGACTTCCTAGTTCACCCTGTGAGACACTTAGGACGGCGCCAAGCCCTGTGGCCCACAGGCCACTGTGGCCCACGCTTCTACTCCTGCACGTGGACTTTGCTCCCAACTGGGGGTTATTACAAACACTTTCACAGACAATTGAATAGATACATCTTTAAGAAGCGTGGTGCTGCTAAAGGAGTTCTAGATACAGAGTAAGGGCTTCCCTGACAGCTCAGTTGTTAAAGAATCTGCCTGCAATGCAGGAGACCCTGGTTAGATTCCCAAGTCGGGAAGATCCACTGGAGAAGGGATAGGCTACCCACTCCAGTATTCTTGGGCTTCCCTTGTGGCTCAGCTGGTAAAGAATCTGCCCACAACACGGGAGACCTGGGTTCAATCCCTGGGTTGGGAAGATCTCTTGGAGAAGGGAAGGGCTATCCACTCCAGTATTCTGGTCTGGAGAATTCCAAACAGTACATCCATGGGGTTGCAAAGAGTCGGACACGACTGAGTGACTTTCACTTCACTTCAGATACAGAATTACCAGGCCAAGCATATATTCATTTTTAAGGTTTACAACCCATCCTGTCAATTTGCTTTCTAGAAAGGTGTCCTAATTTGCACCTCCACGAGAAGCCTGATGGAATCAAGTTACCCTCAGCTAACCTGGCCAAGTAAAAACTGGCATGTTATTTGAACATGCATTTTTAAAGTGTAAGTCAGTCAGAAGGGCTTTGCTGTTTTCATGTGGCTACTTCCTGAAGGACAACCACCTCGTTCCTATAAGGACCACAAATCACCAATTTTGATTCTAAGACGTTTAGCCAACTGGATTTCCCAAGTTACAGGATTTATGAAAAAATGTCAAAGGGTGCAGCTAAAGTCCAGAGACATTAAGAGGTTCTTTCCTTTGTTGAGACAGCATGACAACACTGAGGCCGCATGGCTCCGAGAAACCAGCTTAGAAACTGGCAACCAAAGTTAACCCAACCAAATCATAAACGGGAACAAAAGAATCGATTTCCTTCCTACCTGCCGTTGTTCACTGTTGGCGTTTTCATCAATTCTTATGTAGGTGAGATAATGGAAATTCAAGAACATTTCTAAGATGTCCAACATGAGAACCATCTGTGATAAGATCAGCACTCGGCGTCCTTCAGACTTCAGCTTCTGAAGTAAGATGGCTAAGGCCTCCAGCTTTCCTGTCAAACGAGTGATACCGAGAGCATCTCATAATCCAAAGCGAGTAGGCCCGACACAGGGAGCGGAGTAGACGGGACGCCTCTGGTACCTGAGTCAAACTGGACCAGCCTCAGCTCGGGGAACCGCAGCGAGTGCAGAGCTGTCATCCGCTGCAGCTGCTGTGCGTAGGGCGCGGTGTGCTCCCGCAGGCAGTGCCGGAAGAGCCGCATCCTGTGGCTGTAGAGGGAGGGTGGCCGCGCCACCCACAAGTGCGGGGGCGCGGCCACCACCGGAGGGATCACGCACACCACCCTGAGAAGCAGAAAGCATGCATGTCACAGGTGACACCCACGGCACCTCCACCAGGCAGTCCCTCTGGCTCAGGCAGTGAAGGCTCGAGAAGGCAGAGGGCAGAACCATCTGGCAGTGGGGAGTCACGAGAGGAGTCAGGGTGCCTAACTCCAGTCCCCCTGGGGGGGAACGTGGCTGCTGGAACACACCATCACAGCAGCCACAGGAGTGGGTGCCGGCCAGTGAGGACTGCCCAGATCAAAATAAGCCGTGCAGAGTACTGCCCCCTACCCCGAGAGCACAGGGATGTGTGCGGAGGCGGGACATAAGCACTCTGTCTCCTGGATGGTCTGGGGAGGGTGTGAGCCCTGAAGCTGCTACAGCCACAGCGTCCCCAGCCAGGGTTGGGAGCCAGGCTTGGGAGGAGGAGGCCCTGCCAAGGGCAGCAAGACGACGACTCAGAGGACCCGGACTGTCGACTGGACACCCACCTCCCAACCTGCAGATACCACCTGCTCCAGGAACTCTAACCCTCTCCCTTGCTGCATGCAAACTGAAAACCATTTCTGATCAAAATTCTAATCAATGAAACCAAAGAAGCACTAAATAAATGGAGATATTCCATAACTATGGATAGGAAGATCCAGTATAGTCAAGACATCATCAGTTCTTCCCACTTGATCAAGACATTCAATTCAATCCCAGTCAGCTATTCTGTAGATAGTGATAAATTCAATCTGAAGTTTACATGGAGAAGCAACAGACCAGAACAGGCAACACAATACTAAACAAGAAAAAGTCAAATGACTGGCACTACCTGACTTCAAGATTTACTACAGTAATCAACAGCATGATACTGTCAAACAACAAAGATATCAATGGAACAGGAATGATCACCAGATTTTCTCCACAAATAAACTGCAAGGAAAAAAAGAGGGGGAAACAGAACCTATAGATTAAAAGATACATAAAAAGATATAAGTTGATTGTTGATGTATGTACCTCATTGTGACTCCGGCTTGAAATATTAAAAAAATCATGAAATAATCAGAAATGTGAATATGGAACAGACATTTGATGATATTATATCTGCTCTGTGAAAGACAAAGTCAGAAGAATGAAAAGACAAACAACAGACTTGAAGAAGATATTTGCAAAAGATACATCTGCTAAAGAACTGTTATCCAAACATATAAAGAACTCTTAAAATGCAACAATAAGAAAAATGGGGGAAGCGATAGCTACGGAGTTTGGGATCGACATGTACACACTGAGGTATTTAAAATGGATAGTCAACACAGTCCTACTGTAATAATAAAAATTTTAAAATCTTTTAAAAATGGACCAAAGACCTAAAAAGACACATTACCAAAAACATATAAATGTCAAATAAGCATACGAAAAGATGCTCAACATATTATGTCATGATGGAAATGCAAATTAAAACAAAATGCCACTACACGTCTATTAAAATGGCCGAAATCCAGATCACTGACAACACCAATTGCTGGCAAGGATGTGGCACAACAGGAACTCTCATTCATTGCTGGTGGGAATGCAAAATAGTACAGTCACTTTGGAAGACAGTTTGGCAATTTCTAACAAAACTAAACAGTCTCTTACCATAAGATCTAGTAATCACATCCCTTGGTATTTACCCAAAGGAATTAAAAACTATGTCTACACAAAAACATAGATGTTTGCAGCAACTTTATTCATAACTGCCAAAACTCCACAGCATCCATGCTGTCTTTCAGAAGGCAAATGTTTTTTATTTTTTTAAGTTGCACCAGGTGGCTTGCAGGATCTTTCTTCCCTAACCAGGGATTGAACCTGAGCCCCCAGCATTGGAAGTGCAGGCCACCAAGAAGTCCCAGTACGTGAATGTTTTTAAACAAACCGGTGATTCCAAGTCTTCTCAGGTGCCACGAGTGGTAAAGAACCCGCTTGCCAATGCAGAAGATGTAAGAGATGCGGGTTTGAGCCCTGGATTAGGAAGATCTCCTGGAGAAGGGCATGGCAACCCATTCCAGTATTCTTGCTTGGAGAATCCCATGAACAGAGGAGCCTGGCGGGCTACAGTCCACAGGGTCACAGAGAGTCGGACACGACTGAAGTGACTTAGCACACACGGAGGGGGTGCTTCCAGACAATGGAACATTATTCAGTGTTAAACAGAAATGAGTTATCAAGCCCTGATGAGATATGGAAGAACCTTAAGTGCACATTCCTAAATGAGAGAAGCCATCTGAAAAGGTTGCCTACTGTATGACTCCAACTATAAGACATTCCAGAAAAGCAAAACTATGGAGACAGTAAAAAGATCAGTGATTGCCACGTTTTGGTGGGGAGAGAGGGATAAATAGGAAGGAATCAACCCAAAGGAATCAACCCATAGGTTTCCTAGAGGGTGGAGAGACCATCTGATGCCAAAGCTGAAGACCCCAAAATCGATTCTGAACAGACTCCAAAGGACAACCTGGGGAGAGAAGTGAGATGAATGTCCACAAAACAACCACAAAAGTTGGTGGGGTGCAACACAGCGTTTATTTTTTGGGGCTCCAAAATCACTGTGGACAGTGACTGTAGCCATGAAATTAAAAGATGCTTACTCCGTGGAAGAAAAGCTATGACCGACCTAGACAGCATATTAAAAAGCAGAGACATCACTTTGCCAACAAAAGTCTGTCTAGTCAAAGCTATGGTTTTTCCAGTAGTCATGTATGGATATGAGAGTTGGACCATAAAGAAGGCTGGGTGCCAAAGAATTGATGTTTTTGAACTGTGGTGTTGGAAAAGACTCTTGAGAGTCCTTTGGATGGCAAGGAGGTCAAACCAGTCAATTCTAAAGGAAATCAACCCTGAATGTTCATTGGAAAGACTGATGCTGAAGCTAAATACTTTGGCCACCTGACGCAAAAAGCCAACTCAATGGAAAAGATTCTGATGCTGGGAGAGATTGAGGGCAGGAGGAGAAGGGGGCGACAGAGGATGAGAGGGTTGGATGACATCACTGACTCAATGGATATGAGTTTGAGCAAACTCTGGGAGATAGTGAAGGACAGAGGAGCCTGGCGTGCTGCAGTCCATGGGGTTCCAAAGAGCTGGACACGACTTAGCGAGTGAACACCACCACCAACAGTAGGTGAGTAAAGAATGCTTACAATACTCTACCTTACCTGTCGATGACATCCTGGAGGGATTCTTGACGTTGAGTCAGCGTCAAAATCAGGTCCCTGTGACTTTTCAAGGGCGATGTGTGCCTGCTTGCAGGCCCAGCCCCCTTCCCGTGACCACGGTCAGAAGCCCGGAACCAAGGCACCTGCTCTCTGCCAGGAAAGGAACAAACCCCCAACAAGTCTCTGCCGTAGATTGGGGAGCGGGAGCAGCGCCGTTCGTTGACGAAGTAAATCTGGTCCAGCCGCTCTTTCAGAAGTCTGCTCTTCTCCTCCTTCAACAAAAACAGGGATGAAAATGGCTGCTGAGAAATAACACGGCCGGTCTTACTGAGCCCTATGAGTCCCCCGTGTATGGCAACTGGCCATAGAACACGCGTAAGACTCATGGGGCCAGGCTACACGGAAAACAGTGACAGAAAAGCAAGCAGAGAAAACAGCGCCATTTTCATTGCCAACGTGAGTAGTATTTCTTCAGACACTGTGAGCATTTCTAATGTCTGAAAGACTAGTAGAAGCATACAAAAAAATGGGAAAGGTAATCTTTATAATCCTAAAGCCTAGTTGATGAGAAAAAGTGTTTTTAATTCTCTAATTCAAGGGCACACCATGTATTTGATGGCAAGTAAACAGATAAACGCCTCACAGAGGCGGGGATATATTAATATCACAACCCTCCCCCATGACAAGCAGCTTCTGAGAAGGACTCCCGTGCATGCAGGGATGCCACGATGCTGCGCTGGGATCTGTTGCACCATACCTGGGTGGGGCCAGCGACAGGAGAAGCTGGTTTGGAGGCCGCTCCGGTTTCTCCTGCGGCCAGGGGACTGACTGCCACTCGACCAGGCACACCCACTACAAATGCAAAAACGAAGGGCTGGCACACAAAACTACTGGCGTGCCCTCTAGAGGCCCTCCTTGACTGGCATGCTTCCTGGAGCATCCTTGGCTTTCACAAGCACATTTCTAGAATATGTCAACTCAAGTCTAAATCATTCAGAACCAACAGTGAGGCATTCCTGCTCTCTGGCCATGATCTGAAGTGAACGTCAGGGTCTGACTCTTTGCCAAGAGCCCTGTGTGCACCTCAAACCTCCCCACCATCCCGCTGAGCAGCAGCCACATGGGCCCTACGCACTGCTGTCCTTGACATCTCGGCTGCATCAACCCTGTTTGCCCTGGACAGAGGGATGCCAGGGCCCAGGGCAGTCTGCTCCCATCAGCCAAGCCATGTTGCCTGTCTTGACAGACACTTCTCCACAAGGACTGTGAAGGGGGTAGCTGAGGTCAGTCGTCAGTTCTCAGTGAAGGATCCGCTTGCAGGGAGCAAGGGAAAGGGTTGAGATGACTAGAGCCCAGTGGCTGGACTGGTGTCAGGTTGGGAGTCTGGGGCCTCACAGAACAGGACTGAGCACCCTCTAGGGAGAGAAAACCTCAAGTATGAAGCCAACCAAATACAAGTAGAATTGCACGTGGTCCAGCTGGACACAGAGCAGTGACCAGGACCCTCCAGTACCCACACCACCAACAGAAAGAGATGGAGTGTAGTGACCAGGGGTTCCAGTTAGGAGAGGTCCTTGCCACCTCCACACATCAACCTGAAGAAGTGCCCATGTGCAACAGGTGTGCTCCCCAGCAAGCACCACGGGAGGGTGGGTATGTCTGAAGCAAGGGACCCTGGTAGGAAGCAGGCAGTGGGGGTGCTGGAAGGAGCACCAGCCAGCTGGCAGGAACAACCCTATTCTGTTACTTGACCAAGGGAAATTCTAGCACGTTCCCTAAATGTATTTGTAACATGAACAAGCAAAATTTCTCATGATTCCAAGTCTCTTGTTAGAGCAAAATCAAAACAAAAAGTCTTAAGGTGAGTGACGGCCGGTTGTATTCAACCAGGACCTTTGGGAACAAAAGAGAAAAGAGACATAGCAGACACGGGCCGTCTGCGGAAATCAGGGGCAGCCAAAAACAGGACTGTCGGGTTCTGGGGCCTTACAGAACCCATCAACATCCTCCACCTGCCTCAGAAGCAAAAAGAGTTGGTAAGTGGTTTCAAAGCCAAGTATCCCCCCAGCTCACAGCACCACAGCACTCCACTCTACCTGGCGGGGTCACAGGCGTGGGGCTTGGGCCACTGGCTGGAGGCTTGCTTCCCAGGGCATTCAGGGCACCCGCCTGAGACACAGTCTGCATCACCACGGGGCCAGGAGGGCGCAGGTAGGACTGCCCAGGCGCTGACACAATCTGGAGCACACTGCCTGCAAGCAAAGGGCACGGGTCAGTCACGAGGTGCCTGTGCTTTCCGTCCCCAGCCACACCCACTTCCAAAGGTACAGAATGAGGTGAGAAACCAAAAATCCAGAATCAAATTTACTCCAGTGAGGCAACACAAAGTTCAGTTTGCTGGAGAAAGATGGAACTACTTCATTCTCAATGAATGAAAACTCTGAAGATCAAAGACACTTGGCTTAATGTCAAGAAAAACTTCTGCAACTCCTTGCAATGCCAGATTTCAGGCAGCGAGGCAGGTTCCCACTCACTGTCTGCTCCAAGCCTGAGCCATCATGCGGGGGTGGGGGGGGGTGGGTTCCTGCCCCCAAATTACACACTGGGTGCGTGCCAGCTGGTCAAGCTGGATGAAGAAATATCAAAAATCTCTGTGGCTCTATAACCACTGTTTAAAAAAACCTGCCATTTCCAGCCTCTGTGTGATTTAGTCCTGAAATCCTCTACTCTGGAATTATACTTTACAAAAACTAGAGTGCACCAGAAATTCTTAAGAGATGGCCTCACCTTTCTGGTCAAAAAACTGGAGAAATATGGAGTAAACCAAATGAAACCTTTTTTTTTTTTTTCCCTGCAGGCTTCCTGGGGGCCTCCACTCTGCTAACATGTGACCCTGGTGCCCACATGGAACACCCCAGACTGGGCTGACAACTGAACTGTCCACCCCGACAGGAGTCATAAACGCATGTCTGGGAGGCTGATTGGGGAGGTGGCCGGACCCCACCTCTGGGAGCTCTGGCCAAGTCACTGAGGATGAATTTTAACATCCCAGTCAAACTGTATCCCCTTGTTTCCTCCAAGAAGCAGTTACTGCAGGAACACACCGCTCTCAGCCAGAGGCAGTCTGGAAGTTTTAAAGTCTGTACATAAAAGAAAATAATTTCTCCTATGTAAATTGCTAGTCTTCTAGAGTTTTGAGGGCAATTTACCTCACACTAAAATCTGCAAGGAGCAATTATTTCTGTTTTGATTTTTAGAATAGGAAACTGTATTCAAAAATTTTTTAAATTACTATCCTGTATATAATATGGACCAAGGGCCAGGCCACTGGGTGATTTACGAGTCACCTCCCTCATTTAAAACACCTACAAGGTGAGACTCATTTAGGCCACTGCCAGGTGAAGCACCTGCGCTAAAGGGGCCAGAATCACAGCCACGGGGGGGTGCCCCAGTCAAGCCCCTGTTGGGTCACCACCCATCAGACAGCCTTACCTTGGAGCTGTAGGGGCTGGCCGGCCGTGAGCTGCCGGAGCTGGCTGTGTGACAAGGTGAACTTGTTGCCTTGGAACTGCAGTGTCACGGGGGTCTCTGGCTGGGCGACTCGGCTCGGTGGGCCTGCGAGGGAAGCCAGTTGGGCTATTTTGACCACTTCCCCACCTGCAGAGATGCAGACGAAACGGGAATGAACATTCTTTGGAAGGGCTGGCGACTGCTATGCTGACAATCACTGGTCACAGAGAATGACCGTCTGTAGCGAACTAAAGTGTCACAGGGACGTTCATTAGGTGTTGCTGTCTAACACTTTCAGAAGATATTTTAATAGAAAAGAAAAAACAATTAGAATTAACACCAGGTTTTAATGGTCAACTTACTTAATCCTAACTGGTAGAAATTTTAGAATATCAGATATTAATAATTAACCAAACCATTAAGGAACGTTTTACTTTTCTTTCCAAACAAGAAAAAGTAGCAAAGATCAAAAGTTAGCAGAAATATACTGGCCATACACTTTGAAACTCTCATATCAACCTCTTCATTTCAGAATACTTTTAAAATGTGAGAAAGTACATATCCAATTTAGCTCACAGAGACAAATGAGATTTTATCACTACAGATATAAAATACAGAACTAGCTTCAATTATACCCATAACCTTTTCAAAATTTGGCAATGTATTTAAGTACATAAATACATCACACTTTACGATACAATATTCACAGTAATTTGAACTAGATCGTAGAATTTGGTCTATAATTCTAACTGAAAAAATGCAAAATTTAACAGTGCTTAAATTCTTTCAAACAGAACTCAGATGAGATCATATGTACCTAACTCAAAAAGATACTACATTCAAGCTGGAATTGAGCAACAGCTTCAAAGGTTTCTTTAAACCCAATGGTTGATATTCGAGTCTAAATGTTCCTCCCATGAAATTCATGCCAGAATTATTAGTAATACTATAAAGAGAATAGTTAGCCAAAGACTAGAAAAACGCCGAAGGATATATTGCCCACAGAAACCGTAAACAAGGGAGGGGAAACGGAAAAGGAGACGCAGAGATTTGTGCACAGAAACATGACTCTTCCATGAGCTCCCCTCAGTCCAGAAGTGGAGGCGCCAGAGTGAAAGGTGGCCTGGCCCCTCACACTCCCCTAAGCACGGCTCCTGCAATACACCCCTCAGGACTACTACCTCAGGCCAAAAACACCCGCAAAACACATGTAAGGGCTCTCCTGCCCTGGGCAATGAACCAGGATAAGTGCTCTTCATCTGCTGGCATGAAAGAGGGGCGTGACACAAGAGAAAACTAAGGTAACTCAGGGTCTCCTCATGACCCTACTTCCCTCTCCTGTCTTTCCAGAGAAGCCTCAACATAACTTGTTGTGCTAACAAATAAAGTGCTCCAGGTGGTATCTGAGAAATGATGTAGCCCAGATGGTTCTGTCAGTACACTTCTGACTGCAGCATGGACAGAGGGAGTAGGCTAATCACACTGGCCACAATAAAAAGTTCTATTTAAAAATGTCAGTGATCTACTGCAAAACGTCTCACTTAAGTAATAACTCACTGCAGCTTCAAATCTGGGGATAAACCAAGAGACTAGCAGGAAGTGGGACTGCAGTTCACAGGCTTTCCTTCCCCTGCCCTTTGCTCTCCGAGGGGCCCTGGAGGCTGACAGGATGAGCCCAAGGCTTGCTAAGGAGAAGTGCCAGCCTCAGCCACCAAGGTGGAGCACAAGCCCAAGAGGGAAGCAGAGCTGATGGACGGGGCCACGAGAAAGGACAGAGAGAGGACAAGACCCTGGACCTTGGCCCGGAGTGGGGCCTCCCTCTGTAGGCCAAGGGCTAGAAAGGACAGTGTGGCGAAAGGCAGCACGGGACACAGGGTCAGGGAGACGAAGGGAGCGGACAGCAAGGCTCTTCACACGCCGCTCATCTGAATACAACGTCCTTGTGCAAAGAGGTGGCAGACCAGGGAGCGGCGAGGCCACTTACTCGGCAGGCGCGCCTGGGCCTGCGAGGTGAGCACCAGCCCCTGCGGCAGCGCGCTCTGCCCGGCCGGGTGCGAGGGGGCCTGGGGCTGGGGCTGGGGTGGGCCCGGGGCGGAGGCTGGGACAGTGGTCTGAGCCCGCAGTTTCGCAGGATGGGCTGGGCTAGGTGCTGTGCTGAAGGTCGAGGTAGGCTGGTGTCTCGGAGCACCGGTGGAGGCCTGAGAGGTCTGAAACGGGGCTGCTGCCGCTGCAATTGATAAGGTTGGTTTGTGCAAAGCTGTTAGAGGTTCTTCATACAATGCAGTATTAAATCCGAATTTTACAGAAATAAAACAAACAGTATTTCCTTCACACCACCTCTCCAATGAGAAGCCCTCCCTAAAAGGGGGGCGGGATGGCCTATGGGATGAGAAAATCTAATTTTTTATATGTTGTTAACTATTTTCACTTTACGTTCACCACCCTGCTACATGGTGTGTTTCTGGAGTAAACGGAGTGTCAAAAGTCGGCCCTTAGGTGCATCAGTGAGAGCCATGTCCTCACCACGTGAGAAGGTAGGCAGCACTGGCCCCCTGGCTTCCCAAAGAGCTCTTACAACAAGCTGCTCTGGCATTTATGAAGATCTCAGAAAAACATGGGACACGACCCCACAGCTAAGGGTTACAAGACTATTTATTACCTTTCCTGCTGTTTAACCCTATCCTTCTTCACAGTAAGCAGGTTACGTTGAAGTGGTGGCACTGAACACAAGAGCAGACTTCCTCAGAAGTTTCTTAAATGACTTTGAGGTGTATTTCCCGACATAAAAGAGAACGTTTGTTTCTGCTGAGGTACATTATCACCATCACATCAACAGTGACTCAACTAAGAATGTAATGTCTTATACAATTCAAAGACATGAAAAAAACTAAACTCATGTAAGAACTACACGTGGTCTCCTGGGAGAGCCAGAGCAGACAGTCCCCTTCTGCTCAGAGGAGTGGTCACACATCCCCATGGGGCCAGGGAAAGTGCGAGAGGAATTTCTTCCACAAAAACCCTTTGCAATGCCGAGCACAGCCCCCTGAGAGGCATACCTTTTGCATCCGGATTTGCAGAGAATGTGGCAATGGGTGGCCGTCCTCGAACGTGGCCCTGTGGCGTGGCCGTGGCTGTGGCAGGGGTGGCCGTCCGGGGTGGGTGTGTGTTGGGGAAAGCCACGGTGCGGCCCTCAGGCTTCTGGCCATACTGCACAGGCTGGAACAACCTGGATGCCCATATGCACGGGCAGGGAGATGTGGACACTGCTGAGACGCGAAGGCAGGGCCCCCTAGATGGGCGCTGGGGACCCAGGGCCACCTGAGGGCAGAGGGCTTCCCACCTCAGGGGCAGTTTAAATAGGGAGATTTCTAAATACAGTATTAAGAAGCAGCCGCTCACCAAGGACAGGGAGAGGGGTGCTTAATACACAAAAGTGGTACCTCTACCCCTGCAATGCTTAGGCAACATTCAGGAGTGAATGTGATGGCAATTTTTAGGTTTCCATGAATGTGGACTAGAAAAATTATATCTAACACACAGTCCATTAGACTACTTTTTTGATTAAGAGTCAAGCAGAGTGAAAAGTCAACGTGCACAATTAGGTAACAAGAAACAGCAGAAATGATAAAGGCACCTCATAGGTGCCAGTGGGGAAAACTTAAAGTGAGAGCCACAACACAGCTTCCCTGTCTGACTTTTTCACAAGGCTATATGCTCTTCACGTTTCTTTCACCTAGAAACCGTAATGGCAGGAATTTTGTATTTTCAAAACCCCCGTGCAATGCAACAGGTGGAGACAGCCAGCAGAAGCAACTAAATGAGGCTGCAACAGCCCAGAGAGGACTTTGGCTTCACCACCCCGGCTCTGTATTTAACTGAGGGCTGCAGGGCTCCTGCGAGTGCAGGCAAGGAAGCTGAGGGAAGGGTGGTCGGACCCAAGTCGTCAAGTAAGTCACATCAAGAAAAGGCAGTAAGAACAGGCTGCCAACCGCAGCGCTGGCCCGTTTCTCTCTAAATCACCAACCTGCTTTTTCCTTTGTTTCTGACTGGTGCCCAGAATTGTGCATAAATCCAATTCATGGATTTCGCCTACCTCGCCTACTTCAAGTCATTTGTGTTTTGAGTTCATCATCTAGGGTGCCTGCTCCGTCTAGTCTCATGGCACCTGCAAGATGTCCCTTTTTACCCCGGATGCTGTAGCCGGGGTGGAGCCTCTGCCAGACCTCAGGGCCCCACCCCCACCCCCACAGCACTCAGGGACCCCAATCCCGCCCCCACAGTACCCCCTCTGCCCTCCTACTCTGACGGCTGTCACTAGAGCCTGCACCAGGTTACAGGCAGTCTGAGTGCCCCGTCTCTGACCACCTCCCCACGGAGAGCCCTCCCAAAGCCCAGCGGTTCTCCAAAATGATGAAAAGGCTACTCTTCAGGCAGCCGAGTGGCCACACTGGCCTGTCCACACTTGCTGCTTATCCCAGAAACCAAGCACACCTGGGCATTTCGAGAAGCAGGTAACCAGATTAGACGATTAGCCTTTCTCTTCACAAACTGCAGCCCAAGTTCTCGTGTGGAACTCAAACCCAGTCATCCCAGTTCTCCCTGAGAGGCCAGGGTCTCTTTCAGCAGGAGGAAGAGGGGATGCCACCCAGACCCCACGACCCACAGCCAGCCAAGACCCAGTCAGAGGCAGCCAGTGAGCAGGAAGCACCGCTCCACATCATGCCACACACCTGCTGGGTTTCAGTCTGATGGCCGCCGGCCTGCTTGACGGCGGCGGCGCAGTGAACAGCTCCTCAAAGAGTTTCCGTGTCACCTTCTTCTTACCCAGCAGTTCTGCCTCATGGCGAGTCATTTTATTTTCCAAGCCAAGAAGATCAAAAATAGAAAGGTCCGTTTCCTAAGGAAAAAAAGAAAACAATTTTGCTACATGAGGCAGGAAAAAAAATGACTAGGAATCAAAGTGGATTCCAAACTCTGAAGGACAGGCCCTTACTGGCCATCTTCCCAAGAGATGCCCAGCGGGACTTGGTGTGCTCGGTTCCACTTCTTTTTTTTTTTTTTTGATGTGAACCATTTTTAGTCTTTAATGAATTTGTTACAATATTGCTTCTGTTTTATGTTCTGGATTTTTGGCCATGAAGCATGTGAGATCTTAGCTCCTGACCAAGGATTGAACTCACAGTCCCTACATTACAAGGTAAAGTCTCAACCACTGGACCACAGTCAAGTCCCAAGTTCCCCATCAGTAATATGGGAGTGATGGCACGTGGTCATCCCGAGAGGCAGTGGGAAAGAAGAGGGTGGCACTTAGAGACAGAATAGACTCAGCAGAGGAGAGGAATGAGCCTGGGAAACGCTGGTCTAAGCAGACGGAGATGCTCGGTCTTGTCAAGGTGGGGCTGAGAAGAGACCCCAGTGTGCTGGTGTGGGTGCCATGGGCATGTGGCATGTCTTTGTGTCCTGAGCCCGGGGGAAGCTTGCTCCATCTGTTCTTCTCTTAGGACTTTCTCACTCCCATCAGGATGGCGGGAATCAAAGAGGAGGGACAGCAGGTGTGGGCAAGGAAGTGGAGACATGAAAGCCCTCATCCCTTCACGCATGGATGGGGATGGGAAACTGAGCAACTACTGTGGAAAATAGTCTGGTAACTCATCTAAAGGTTAAACATGGACTCAACACATGACGACAGAATTTTTCACCTGTCACACATGTGCCTACGAGAAGAGAGCCCCACAAGAACAGAGCCCCACATGCATACAAAACTTGTACATGAATGTGCACTCAGTGGCTAAAGAAGTGTAAACCACCTAAGTGTCCATCAGCTCGTGGACAGATGAACATAATGTGGTCCATCCAGACAACAGAGGAAAGAGATTATGACACATGATGCAACATGGACGAACTCTGAAAACACTACGCTCAGTGAAGTAAGCCACTGCCGCGAACTATTTGGACCAGATGAATCCACATGGTCAGACACAGGTGGGTAGTGGGGAGGGGGAGGGAGAATGGGAGTGACAGTGTGTGTGGATTTTCTTTGAGGCAATGAAATGCTCTAGCATTAGTTGTGATGCTTGCACAATTCTATGAATATACTAAAACCAACAAACTGTACATTTCAGAACAGTGAGTTTTATGGCAGTGAGTTATCTCAACTAAGCTGTTTTGAAAATGAAAACACAACATAAAGACTTCCATTCATGAAACATTTCCCCACCCAAGCAGTATCTTCAGGTAACCTGCTTCTGATTCATCTTTATCCTCATGGCTCAGGTCTTCTCTAACTCAACAAAGGACACATCCCTACATTAAGAGTAGTGATCACAGTGGCAGCACGACATCCCTCACACTAACTCACCATAAACTGCTCACCACCCGGCCCCTTCTTCAGACCATCATGTACATTAACTGACTCCTCACAAGTGCCTGGTGTGGTGAGGAGACCGAGGCCAACTGAGCACGCAAGGCTGCACCCCTGACGAGGCAGAGCCGGGACCTCCACCCGTAACGGTCTGGTCCCAGGGTCGTATGCTAAACCTGCACAAGTCTATCCAGGCCACAGAGCTGTTCCCATTCCTCAGTGTACGTGAGACCTGATCCGTGGTCCTCGGGGTAGAGGCAGCAAAGGGGAACTCAGGCACCAGCCTGCCAGTGCCCTGGCTGGCTGGTCAGGGCAAGCTCTCAGTCTCCCGTGTGGAAACCAGCGTAGGAATGCTGCTGGCCCCCGAGGGTGCAGCCCCACCCCACTGAGACCCATGAGTTCAGCACACTTGTGTTGGGAATCACCTGACCTAACCCAATCTGTTCTGTTTTAAAATTTGGGGTTTTCAAAAACTTTCATTACCCCCAAATTCAAACACAGAAAGGTATACAACTATACCTTTTTTGGTTAAAAACAACCAAATTTTCCCACCTAGGGATAGTTGTGTGTGTATGGTTAGTTGCTAGCTGTATCCAACTCCTTCCAACCCCCAGGGGCTATAGTCTGCTGGGCTCCTCTGTCCATGGAATTCTCCAGGCAAGAAAACCTGAGTGGACTGTCATGTCCTCCTCCACGGGCTCTTCCCAACCCAGGGATCAACTCAACCAAACCCAGGCTGGACTGTTTATCACTGTGCCACCTGGGAAGCCCTAGGTATAGCTACTAATATTTTAATAAAAAGACCTAGGTCCCCACCCCCAAATTACACCTATGAAAACACCCCAAGGGTCCTGCAGTTCTAAGTCCCGCTCTCCTTCACACACTCTGCTGTTGCTCACGGGCCAACAGCCAGGGAGGAAAACCCTCAAAGCATCCTTCACATCGTGGGCTCGCCCCTCGGGTCCATTCCAAAGCAGGTTCTGGGTCCAGGGCAAGGCCCATCACAAACGCCCTTGATGTTGCCCAGCATCCAGCAATGCAGAACACAGGAAACAAGTTAGTGGACACTGATGTCCAGAAGCTCCTGGAACAGAGCTCAATGGAGACCCCTCTGGCACCCTCTCTGTACCTTCCAGAAGTCTCTGTCAAGCGCCTTCAGGACGAGCGAGGCGGAGCGGTACTGCAGCGGCCCTGCCGTGTAGGAGGACTCCGGGAGCCGGGGTGCCACCAGCCCAGGGTGGTTGCAGATCCGCTGTAGCCTCAGGAGGATGCTCAGCACGTCCACAAAGTGCCCGCTCTTCAGCGCTTCCTGGGTCCTGCGCACATGTGGGAAGAAACAGGAGCATTGCCAGGGGTGCGAGCATGTGCCAGCCGGGTTTCTCCCCGTCTGCTATCCCCACTCTATGAACGCACAGCTGGTGCATCCCCTTGACCTGGTGAGTAAATCTGCCACATGCCAACCCACCTCCATGAGGTTATGGTTCTGAGACTGGCTCACCACCCCATGAGAGAGGACGGGAGGCCAGAGAGCCAGGGTATGGGTTAGACGTCGGGGCACCCTCCATGGCATGCCCCCAAAGAGCAACAGGGCAGGCGTCCCAAAGAGCCCAGGGGTCTGTCTGGGTCGGGGAAGGAATGCCCTGACTCCACACGAGTCCTCTCACACTGGCGCAATGCTGTGCCCCTCCTGGGCCGGCTATGGGCAGAGCCTCTGACAGGACCAGGGAGGAGATAGGACTGTTGAGCCCGAGAGGAGCGTGGCCTCCAGCTCCAGGCACCCACCTCCCAAAAAGGAGCCTTCTGAGAGACCAGAGGAGGCCCTGCTCCGTGCGGGCAGAGAGGGTGGTGGGGCGCACACTCACCCAGGCTGCAGGATGACATCCTCGTACAAGGCCTTCTGTCGATTGGAGAGGCGGCACTTGAGGACATGCTCATATTTCTTCGTCAGCTGCTTCTCTACGTCTCTCTTAGTTCTCCGCAAAATGAAGGGCTGTGTCACCTGAAATGAGAGAGCTCTTCATTGTTTCCTTTCCAAAAACGATGTCACAGCCACGCTACATCAGGGGCCCGCGGGCGCGTACCCGGTGCAGCCGGATGACCACTTTGTGGTAGTAGTCCTGGTTCTCCTCGTTGGGGGCCTTCAGGGGGAAGTGCAGGTAGGGCCTGGAGATGCCGGGGATGAGGAAGTGCACCATGGTCCACAGCTCCAGGAAGGTGTTGTGCAGGGGCGCGTCGATGAGGAGCAGGCGCTGCTGGCTGAGTACAGGCGGAGAGACGACTCAGGGTGGGCACAGAATCGCTCTCTCTGACAATACTCAAGGAGAGGGACAGTGATCCTGTGAAGCCCGCACACACATGTGCGTGTGCACACACACACGTGTGCACACACACAAATTAATGAACTGAATTAGGCAAGAGCCTTGGGTCTCCTCAGCCCTCAAGTGCTGAGACAGAGGTGAGGGGGAATCCTTGCAGCTCAAAGGCCATTTGGGGGTCTGCAATTCCCTACAGTTCCTCCAAGGAACCTTTACATCAGCAACACAGAGCACAGGGCACGTGGCAGGGGCAGTCAGACCTCTGCAGGGTGAACACGGCCTCCCAGTGCCTCTCGGTCATGCCCTTCACGCGCTGCATCTCATCGATGACCAGGCACTTCCAGCGCACCCGCGTGAAGGACGCGAAGCCCTTGAAGAACTGCTTGTAGGATGTGATGCAGATGTTGAAGCTGTTGGGCTCCGTCCACTCCTGCAGCACACAAGCCAGGCCTCACCACCTCCTCGGGCGCAAGCCGTCAGGAGAGGACTGACCACCCACTTACCCTATCCCCATCAGCGTCACTCCACTCTTTTTTCTTAATAATTTGCTGCCACCACATAGAAAATGGCCGTTTGTATTTTTAGGATCTTTTTTCTCTAGGAGGCTAAGGCCCTCGTGTGGACAAATTAAGAAACTGCTTTGGGGGCATTAACAATTGCTTTTGGAAAATACAATAGCACGCAGTGTCCTGAAGTGGGGCTTGTCTTCATGGTATATAATCTTAGTGAGGGAAACATACATTCAGAAGCTGACAGGAAACACGAATAGCTATGTTGCAACTGACTACATTTAAGGTTTTAAAGAGCAGTAACCAGAGATCGTAAAAATAAAAAAGAAAAAGCCAAGAAGAGACACCTCAGAGAAAAACACTTTTTTAGTAACTACTACTCAACACAGTAGAGTTTAACCATAAGCCATATTTTTCTCTTCAATAAATAACTGTGATCTGGAACATTTATTTAGAATCTAGTACTAGAAACTGCTGGGCAGAAAATAGATACAAGTCCAAATCTGTTTCAGAAGCTCTTCTGTTTGTCACAAATACTCCTTATAAACACGTCCATGGGAATTATTTATGGATTTATAATTCAGAACCCAGGATGCATCACAATTTCTCATTTCTGCCTGTGATAACCAACAGATTTATGGTTTAAAAGGATGGTAGCCCCTCCAGAGACCACCTGAGCTCTGCGGGGGCCGGGGGAACCCTGCAGGGAACCCCTACAGGCCAGTTTACTAAGTATGGTCTGTTGCTTCCAGGGGCTCCAAGTCCAGACAACTACAAGGTCTGGGGTCTCGCAAATGAGTGATTTACAATAATTACACTAACAAGCATATGCTAACACTTTGAAGTTTGCTTCCTATAGAAATTAAGATACTTTTCTGTTTCATTCTTTTTCACGTTTAAAATAACATACCTGTCTCTTTGCCTTGAGTTCTCTATGGCTGCCAACATACAAGAGCGTTTTGAGCCCCGGACACCAACGCTTCAACTCAAGCTCCCACTTGAGTATGTTGCAGCTCCTCACAACGACAAGGTGAGGGCCCCAGTTGCCTACAAAGGAGACAGAAGTTTCCTGTGTAACAAAAGCCGTGTGTCCAGTCCAGGCGCCCAGCACTGTGCCTGGTGAGCAAGTGTGTGGGGGAGCCCAGGCACGACTGGAGCAGGCATCCCCGGGGACGGAGGGCTGTCCTCCGTCCTCCCTACAGAGCAGGACAACATGCTGTGTCTCCACTCCCAGCGCCGCCACAGGGCACACTCCACAGAGGTGCTGAAAACGTAAGTGCCCAGTAAAATGACAATTTATTCAAAACCACAGACCACTAATGTAAGGGGGGCGAAGAACCCTCATCTACACAAAACGATGCTCAGAAAGGAAGAAACCTCAGGCAGGAGCCCTGAACCCAGCACTCGGCAAGCCTCGCTACCCAGGATGGCCCTCCGTCACCCCCACACTATGGGCGCTGGTCCGACACTCATGCTTATGACGGTTGCCAACTGCTAATCAGAACACACCCAAACCACCCCAACCCATCCCAAACCACACAGTTTCAATCTCATTCTCCAGAAAAGTAAGGTTGTTTAAATTACTAGAGTAATACATACATAAATTTCAACTCCTGTGCTATAAAATAAACCTAAACCAAGTTAAAAATCAGGAACAGCAGACTTGGAAAAAATATCTGTAACGCACACATCTATAGGCATAACAGCTCATATGCAAAGCATTATACTGATCCTTAAAAAGAATTATCCAAATGGAAGAAAATATATGCACACAACGTGACTGACAAAGGGTTAACATCCAAAACATATAAACAGTTCATAGAACTCAATACCAAGAAAACAAACTCCTCAATCAAAAAATGTGCATAAGACCTAAACACACATTCCTCTGAAGAAGACATAAGCCAACAGTAACCTGAAAATACGCTCAGCGCTGCTCATTATTAGAGAAGTGCACATCAACACTACCACCTCGCCCTGGTCAGAAGGGCCATCATCAAAGAGGCTACAAGCGGGACTTCCCTGGCAGTCCACTGGTTAAGACTCCATGCTTCCAATGCAGCAGGCACAGGTTTGGTCCCTGGTCGGGGAACGAAGATCCCACATGCCACACGGCATAGCCAAAGAAAAAAGTCTACAAGCAATAAAAGTTGGACAGGGTGTAGAGAAAAGGGAACCCTCCTACATTGTTGGTGGGAATATAAATTGGTGCAACTGCTGTGGAAAACAGATGTTCCTTGGGGGTTCCTTAAAAAGACTAAAAACAGAGCTCTACCACAAGATCTTGCAATCCCACCCCTGGGTATATACCCAGAGAAATCTCTATTAGAAAAGAGTGAAGGAAGCTAGGAAGAGAAAAACAAATATAATATCGCATAGTGTAGAATCTAAAATACGGATACAGAAAAATTTATTTGCAAAGCAGAAATAAGACACAAACGCAGAGAATAAACATACGGACACCAAGGGGAGAAGGGGGGTGGGGAGGAATGAATTGTGAGGCTGGGTTTATACTATGTATAAAACAGAAATTAATGAAAACCTACTGCAGGAAAGGGAAATCTACTCAATATTCTGTGGTGATCTAAACGAGAAGAAAATCCAAAACAGGATATATGTGAGTGTGTGTGTGTGTGTGTGTGTATATATATATATATATATATATATATATATATATATATAAAACATTCACTTCACTGCACAGTAGAAAAGAACACAACATTGTATAAAGCAACTGTACTCCAATAAAAATAAAAAATATTAAATAAAAAAAGAAAGAACAGATACTGCATCCAATGTCCACAGAAGCACTATTTCAACAGTCAAGACAAGGAAGCAATGTGAATGTCCATCAACAAATGAATGACAAAGATGATGTGGTGTATGTGTGTGGACACACACATGGGGACACATACACACACACACAGTGGAATACTTCTCAGCCATAAAAAAGAATGAAATAATGCCATCTGCAGCAACATGGATGGACCTAGATATCATCAAACTGAGTGAAGTAAGTCAGAGAGAAACAAACATTATGTTATCAGTTATATTTGGAATCTAGAAAGTATATATAAAAATATATGTAACCTGAAAAAAATATTAATATACATATAACTCTGAATCACTTTGCTGTACACCTGAAACTAACACAATAATGTAAATCAAATATACTTCAATTAAATGAAGAAAAAAACCAGCCAAGAGGTAAATGAACAAGCAAGTGAACTGAAATTTCAGAAAGGACAGGAATTCCCTGGCAGTACAGTGGCTAAGACTCCGTCAGTGCTGAGGGCCCAGGTTCAATCCCCAGTCAGAAAACTAAGATCCCATAAGCTATGTGGCAGTCAAGAAAGAAAAAGAGAGAGAGAAATTTCACAAAGGAAAAAACACGAGCAGACAATAACTCTGAAAGGCAGGACTTCACAAGTATAGAAATGCAAACCAACCCCAGTGGCCCTTTCCTCCCAGTGAAAAACAAGCTTTTTTTTTTTCCTAGCATTTAGCATATTGTTCCACTTCTGGAGAGGAGCAGAGTGTCCACAAATGTGTTTATGAACATGTCTGCTGACACTTGGGCGAAGCAGGGCAGGACACGCCCCAGACTGCCCTGAGTGGTCACCACTGGGGGTGGAAGCAGGTACATGTGGACAGCTGCAGCCTGTTGTTTTACTTTAAAAAGAAAAGAAGGTGGTGAGTTTATGAGCAATTTTAATTGTGTGAACTTATCAGAACCCCCTCACTCAAACTCTCTTGGAGCTACCCCACTACTCTTGAGGAAGTGGCCAACAGTTTTATGGTTACTCAATGATGCGCCCAAGGACACTGGGCCCCCTGGGGTGAGGGCAGACAGGGGAGCCACATCCAAGGTGAGCCATCCTCGGTCTGTCCTGTGCAGAAGTGGGGCAGGCAGCAGAGGTTCGCCCACCCACCCTTCGGAGCCCGCTAAGACCTGCCAAGCACCTGCCTCTCCTCCAACCTGTCAAGCTTCCCAGTAGCAAGGTGCCCGAGTGACTCCTCCAACACTAGCAGTAGCACAAACCTGTGAGGAGGAAGACCAAGGCCCCACCCGGCCAGCAGACGGGCCTTCCTGGCTCTGTACCCTCCAGCCACCACACCAGCTTCAATACTGCGCCGTGGACACACCAGCAACTCTTTCAGCCTCTGCATCCACCACCCCACCTCCCCAAGCCCCCCGCTCAGGTGGCCACGGCATTCTCAGGCCTCTGCTCAAAGGCCTTGCGAGGCACACGGTACACAGTGCCAATACGCTGCATCCGCATTCACTGTGCCTGCCGCGGGCCTCCTGAGGGGGCGCTTCGTTCTGTTCACAGCCGCACCCCTGCGACTACGACAGTACCTGGAGTGGGGCAGGTATTAGGTAAGCACCTACAGAATGAATAACTGAGTCACTTGTTTATTCAAATAATGAAATAAAATCCCCTATTTTTGGAAGTGTATGTTGCTTCCAATTTCACGCTATTATAAATATAATAAGAAACATTTTTTTCAACTAAACAAGAGAGGAGACATGGTAGCTTTTCTATCTTGAGATAATTAAAACCAATTTTAAAGTACTACACTGAACACTTTGTGGTACTGGGTCAAAAACAAACATATTAACACAAGAAAAAAAGGTCCCAAAGTTGATTCACTTGTATTAAATGTAAGCTTTCAAAACTAAGGGCAAGGCAGAATTATTCACTGAGAACGCTAAGGTAACTGTGTCAGAATCCAGAGGGGCCACAGAGGAAGAAACTACTCCTGGGCTGAAGGAACCTCTATCCAGCAACTCAGGATATCAACTCTTCCAGCTCAAGCGGTCCCGCCCTGCCTCTAAAGCGCTGACACACAGAAGGGTCCCTGGGAGCTGACTAAGTGCTGGAACATGTATGCGCTTCTGCTGCCCTCCATCACTCCACCCCAGGTGCCAGCAGACCCTTCCTTTGGGAGAGGAAACTCACAAGCCCCCGTCCTGGTTAGAGACATGGGCACAGACTCATTTGTAGCCCCGCGGGCACGGAGGGGGGTGAACAGTGCCAAGCTGAACTTCCGTGTGAGTTCAAAGAGCCAAGGGCTGAGTAAGTGGACATTTAGGGTAAAGGGAAAAGCCTCCTGTGGGGGCAGCGGACACCCCGACCCTCTGTTGCTGTGCAGATGCTGAACCCTCACAGGGCTCCAGGCTACTTCCAGGCTACTTCCATGGAGCCCTCCTGGGAAAGAAGCCCTGTGGGTGGCAGGATCCAGCAGAGAGACAGGAGGGCAGTGCTAGTGATCTTAGCAGGAGGGCCTTTCCCCAACCAGCCCAGGGGCAGACTGCAGGGAGCGCCCAGGCGAAAGGATTCACAGCAATGAGAAGTAGCACAGAGGCCCTGCTGCCTGCTCTGCCATCCACACGGGTGGGCGGCAGAACCCTGGAAGTCACAAAGCCCCAGTCACAGCCAGCTGGATCCTATAGTACATTAGACTTAGAGAACTTGTGAGTTACTCGATGTAGTATCTATTGTGAACGAGAGTTTTGTTGGCTCCAGAGATGAGTGCTTCTAAGCCCTGTTCCCTCAAGTCCTGGATCAGAGTGTAGAGCAGAAAAAAGGAACTGAGGAAAAAGGCCTCCCCCACAACCCTCAAGCTAGATGTACCACTCACACTTCAGTCTCCGCAAATACAAACTATTTAAACAATGATAGGCTCTTACCTTCGTTACAGGCTAGGTGAGCAAAAAAGGCAATGATCTGCACTGTTTTCCCAAGCCCAGCTTCATCTGCCAATATGCCATTGAGATTCTTGCGGTAGAGTTTGGCCAGCCAGTCCAGGCCGATCTTCTGGTAATCCCTGAGGGCGCCATACAGCAGGGCCGGGGTGTTCAACTTCACCTGTGGGGCAGACGGGCCAACACACACATCTCAGGAGAACCATTACAATTCTTTCTCCAAAGTGAAGTCAGAGCAGTCACAGGATAAGCCTACTGGAAGGCCACAAAGGTGATTCATAGATAACAGAAAAGGAAAGATCAGTGATTGTTTTTCCCGACAACTTCTGCCGCTGGGATGAAGAGCTGGTTTAGAAGGAGGAACCTTCCCCTCACAGGGATACCATCCCTCACAAAGGGCGCAGCCTCACCGCAGTGCTGATCCGAGCGCTGCCCTTGGGCAGGATGGCTTCGGCCACAGCGGTCACTTCCGCGATGTCCCTGGTATGAGGTTTCCCGACAATCACTCTCTCTGCAGCTTTAAACTGGTCCATGATGAAGAGCGAGTCGATGAGAACCACATCCTTCCGGCTCTCCCGGTCCCCTGGGCAGTCTTCCATGTCTGTGATCAACAGGAAAATGGGATTTGTGGGGTCAGAGATGCTGTGATAGTATTATGAGCCCACTTAGCATGAAAAGAAAAAGAAATAAAAAAAAGAATGAAAAGAGAAGGAAAAGAAGAAAAAAGAGAAGAGAAAAAAGGAGTCGACAGAACCCAAATACTTCAAATACAGAGAACGAAGCAGCAAGTTTGTTTCTGATCCACTTTTATACAGCTAACAATGCTCTCCAGATAAACAGGTACAAACTCTTACAGAGTCTGCAGGAGCACTCTGGAAGGCCACTGGGTGAAGCTGGAAAATGTCTGCACAGTGTTAGAGCTAGTACCACTCACAGACTCACGGCCTCTAAGGGTTCGGTAACTGCCCCTCTGCCATCAAGAAAGAAGGATCAGAAGCATCTAAGTCTGGGCAAGGGGGCCAGCAGCCCCTCCTTAAGTCCAGCTTCAGCGAGGGGTCCAGAGGGCCCTTGTATCCCCAAAGAATTCTTCTTGGCTCCTCCCCTGTCCACCACCCCCCACAGGCAGCCAAGTCTACCAACCGGAACAGGTGGGGTGGAAACAAGAAGTAGACTCTATGGGGCATAGTCTGTGAACCTGCTTGGAACATTCAATAAAAGTCAGGTAAAGCCCTTAAAATGGGTGTGCTAAATTAAACAAGCATAGTGCAGCCTGGATAAACATGATAAAATCTAGGTGACATACAATCTAGAGAAGACTGTTTCTACACTGTTCACAACTTGATCAAACGTTCTGATAACTATCCCAAGTTGACCAATAAAAATAAAAAGCACAGAATTTAATAACACTATTAATGTAAACTTTATATTAAATATATTTCAACTTTTTCTTTCATCAGACTGAAGTAAAGGTAATTCTTAAACTCTATTTTAAGTGTCCTTCTTCTGTTTGGTATTTTGGCTTTTGTTTTCAAAGCTGAATTCTTCAAAGATGTCAAGACAGACCTTCTTCTTCACTTGTCTCCTCACTGTCAGGCTTAGGTTGGGGCCACTGGAAATTTGGCAGAAAGGCACCTTCATACAACTTCATCAAATCGATCAACGGTAATTCAGCTGGAAAGGATTGCAGCAAGAAAGATTATTTTACACAAACAGTGTCAGCTGGGAAGAAAGGCCCTTTGGGAGAAGGGCCCTTTCACACACAGTTGACCTTGAACACCTCAGGGGTTGGGGTGCTAACTCTGCAGAGGAAAATATGAGTATAACTTCCAGCCCTCCTTGTAAGAGGTTTCTTCACACCTGACCAACCACAGATCGCGGAGCATTATAGTCTTTACTATTTATATTAACTACTGGAAAAAAAAAATCCACGTGTAAGTGGATCCACGCAATTCATACCTGTGTTGTTCAAGGCTCAACTGTATACTCCTTTCCCTGGCTTTAAAATAATTCCTTGGGAAAAGTGTATATTTTCTAAAAGCACATTTATTTTAAAAAAGCTAATAATGATTGCCCATTACTGATACAAAGTATAAGACATTTTCTTTATAAAGTAAGGTAAGGATCTTTGAAATGAGAAACTCAACTTCTGTTCTTAAAAGAATACTCCTAAAATAACCCAAATACAACCTAATAAATGTACATAAAACTTATAGATTAATAAATGAAAACATAAAAATATTACTAATGGAAATAATTGGTGGAGATGACACATAAAAATACAAAACATCAAATAAAAGTCACGAGTAGAAAATGTTCAAAAAGGATGATTAAAGATTATTAGCCTTTTTGTATAAAGAGCTCACCCTAATTGATCAAATAACGCAGCAAACTAAAGCCCCAGCCACAGTGGGCAAGGGATATGGAGCTGTCACACACACAAAATAAAGGGCTCATGAAGTATTTAACTGAGCCTCTCCAGAAACCAGTGCCCGAATGGTCCTCCATCACACCAGCAACCATCTAAAAACTGTAATGCTGGACCAATATACGGAGTCAATTACTCTCAACACTGCAGGTGGTGGTATAAACAGGCTTATTTTTCTGGTAACCAGTATGAAAAGCTGAAGGGCTTTAAATGTCGTGCCCTCTAATGTCATTATTTCCCAATTCCATGGGTCTGTCTGGGGAAGTAACTGGAAACCAGGACTTCAGGTTCATGTTCAAACACAGTTCTACATGGTGTTACGATAAAACAAGGCAAAGAACACTGTGAGCTAGGTATCTGTGACACAGAAGCTTTTCTGAATATTTATTGTATGTCAATAAAATTGGTGGTCAAAATAAGAAATGCCACAGAGAAGTACCCCAAAAGAGTAGTAGGAAAGGCACTATCTGTTGAAGACTTAATATTCTAGTGACAGATTTGCTCACAATTTAAACTATTCATCACATGGGGCTGACAGGTAGATATGTGATAAAGCCAAGCAGAAGAAATTATGGAAGAGAGGTGGTAGGTACATGGGTGTTCATAATAAGGTTCTTTACTTCTCTGGTTTGTCTGAATGTTTTCATAACGAAATACAAGGAAATGTGCATATACATCATATAATGGCTATCAAAGTAGGAACAAAAAAGGAGAAACAACTGAAAAACTACTTCATCAATTAGATAATTTAGTAAGGTGTCTTGGAACAAACTTAATTCATGGAATCAACAGCTTTCACACATAAAAACTAGCCTGAAAATATAATGGAAGAAAAAAATCCTACTCAGAAAGTATTTCTATACTTCTTTAGATAGAAAGTATTTTAAATACTTAGAATTAAAGTTTTAAAAAATTCACATCTACATAAAGAAAGTGTTGAAAGTTTTGTGAAAGGCGTGAGAGGAGACTCAACCAGGAAGAGGCACCCTGTGGATGGATGGAGACGCGCCCCCAGTGACACCATTCATGGCGCTCACAGGCTGGTCAGCTTCCCCCAGTGGTCAGGGCTAACCAGGGTGACCACCAGACGGCTTGAAATAACAGTGAGTAGCTTATTAGGCTCCACTGTAGGAGATACAGATGCTCATGGACCACCTCCTCTGGGGAGACCAGCCTCCATGCCACCCTGTTCTGGGGACGCTAGAACAAACCCCCAGAGAAGTCCCAACGTGAGGGGACTGGGGCTCACCTGCCAACAGCCAGCCAGCTAGTTGTGGGTGGCTGGAGGGGCAGGGCACGGACCGGAAACTGGGCCTGCTGATGGCCGCATCCCCACAGGACCCAAGCCAGAAGCACCCAGCTGGGCTGCTCCCAATTCCTGCACTACAGGAAGTGGTGGAAGAGCTAAAACTCCAAGTTAACACAGACTCTACCAAGTCAGGGATGCACACGAGAATGAGAAAGAATGAGAAAGGTCTACAAGAACATAACATAAGGTGAAGCTCAAAGACTAAGGGGTGAAACAGAACACTGAATTTGAACCAGTCATGACCAACCACCACAAGTTACTGTCTTTCCAGGTGAAAATGCCCCTCTCAAGTCAAGAACAAGTCAAAGGCCAGGGAATTCCCTGGTGGCCCAGTGGTCAGGACTCCACGCTTTCATTGCTGAGGGCCAGGGTTCAACCTCCAGTCAGGAAACCAAGATCCTACAAGTTGTGCAGTACAGCCAAAAACAACAAAAACAAGCCAAAGGTGTCCACCATCAACACTTTTGTTGCTACACTTTTTTGCAAGAATGGTAATAAAAGGATCAAGATTATAAAGAAAGAACGTTCTTCTCTGGGGATGAAGAGGTTGTATACATACAAGCAACATGAGAATTCAGCAGTGTTGCTGGATTTAAGATCAACAAATAAAAATCAACTTCATTTCTATACACCAGCAAAAAAATTAAAATGTAACCTTAAAAATACACCATTTTTTACAGCTTTAAAAAATATATTGCATCTAGAACTAAATCTAACAAAAATATACAACCAGAAAACATTAGTGGAAGCTATTTAAAGAGATCTACGTAAATGGAGAGACTATTTTGATCACAGTTTTAAAAAGCTCTTCATAGAGACATGGTTCTCACCAAACACCCACTAACTCAACTACATTTACATCAAAATCCCCAATTGGTTCTCTGAAACTTGATAAGTTGATTCTGAATCATATCTGAAATAAGCCCCAAATAGTCAAGGCTCTCCTCAAAGAAGAATGAGGCAGAAGGCCTGACCTAGCTAGACCTCAAGAATTATTATAGGGCTTCCCTGGTGGCACAGTGAATAAAAATCTGCCTGCCAAGGCAGGGGGCATGGGCCAGCAAGATTCCACATGCTGCAGAGCAGCTAAGCCCCTGGGCCACAACTACTGAACCTGAGCACTAGAGCCCCTGCTCCGCAACAAGAGTGGCCACTGCAGTGAGAAGCCTGCACACCACAAAGGGCAGCCCCTGCTCGCTGCAACTTGAGAAAAGTCTGTGCGGTGATGAAGATGCAGTGCAAATAAAAATAATAAAAAAGTAATTTTAAAAAACAGTATTTATATAAAAAAAGAATTACTATAAAGCAAGAACAATCAACAGAGTGTAGTATTGGTATAAACCGATAAAACAATAAAGGTCCCAGAAAGAGCTGTGCATATCAGGAAACCTAACATCTGAGTTGACACCGGGCATCACTGGGGAAGGATGGCTGTTTCAGATGGCACTGGGACAATCTGTAATCCATTGGGGGGGCGGGGAGAGACACTGCACTCTTATTTCACACTAGAGACAAAATCAACTTGTGGTGAATGAAAAGACATCAGTATGAGGGCAAAAAAATTTTAGACAATACGGAAAGACATCCTTTTGATTTTGAGATTAAAAAAAGTTTTTTTAATCCACACTGACAAACTCAAATGCACTAAGATTAAGAACATTCATTTCTCAAAAGGCATCACAAAGAGAATGAAGACCCACCCCAAACCAACTGGAAAAAGGTCACTACAACAAACATCACTGACAAGGAAATGTGCCCAGAACATGTGAAGAACACCCACCGTGAGTACAGGAGAGAAAACGCAAAACCAAGCCAGTAAAGACAGCGGTAAGAAGACACTGCACTTCGTGGGTGATGCTCCCCCACCACAGGCTGACAAGAACAGGTGCTCCTGAGACGTGGGGCCTGAGACAACTGCTCTAACTCTGACGGGGCACCACCTCATGTGTGCATGCCTCACAAGCCGACTCCGCTACTCCAAGCAGACGCTCCCGCACGTGCACACAGGAAACACTCGAGTGATGCACACGGCACCGTCTATCAGGACAAATGCAGGGGAACCACCAACACCCCCACCAACAGTACAACCGACAACCCGCGACATGGGCGCACGCAACACTTCAGCAGTGAGAATTAATGAATTTATAGCAACACAGGACTACAGGGGACAAAAATCGGCAACAGAACTGAGAAAAGCAAGCGGATGAGCCTCCAGAGTGGTTCTGTTTATACAAAGTTTCAACATACAAGCAAAGCTGTAGGTAGTTTAGGATTTACGTGCCTGGAAGGGGTAAAATGGAGCCAAAGAAATGATAAAGGCAAGTTTCAGGCTGGCAGTCACCCCTGGGAAAAGGTTACCCCATACTCTATCCAACCCTGGGCAGTGTGGTTGGCTACAATGAACGCAATATATTTGGGCTTTTACACCTTACTCTTAAACGTTTATAATGGCTTAAATGCTCAATAGAGCACTTTCAGTAAGCTGCTCAGGCCTACCTTCTTTGGCTAGATTAGACAGCTCTGTTTGGTGATCCACGACCCCTTCATTCGCTTCTTCCTCTTCAATCGTCTCCTCCTCATCTTCCACTGAAATGTCATCACCAAATGTCAGAGAGAGAGACTCCACGTCAGCTTCTCTTCAGCTATTCATGAAACACTACAAGGCCCCAGAACTGTTTCACACAGCTATTACAGAAGTTAAAACTAAGTCCTAATTTCTCAGGCTGAATCTGGAAATGACGGTATATATTAAGTGAGCAAAAAACCAGGGATCATGCTTTCTACTTTCTCTTCCTTTTCAGGGTGTGAAATAAAGCCTGGTTTTTCATCACATGACAGAACTATTCAGGCCAAAATAGGAAGCGACGTGGAACTTCTTGTCCACCTGCAGAGCCCACTACAGAAAAATCCATGAGCGTTTTACATGGCGTCACTGCAAATTCACCATCGCCATTTTGGAGGCTCCAGCTGAAAATTCCTGGAGCTCAGCTCCTGTCCTGCACCCCTGCCCCCAAATCCTGGCAGAGAAAAGGCCACCAGCACCCACAGTGGAACTCCACCCACCCTCAGGCCACTGCTCCATCTGAACTGAGCCCTCATGACAGCAGGCCTTTCTTCCCGCTAACTCCTCAACACTAACCACCTCTCCTCCCTACAAACAAAAAGCATGCATGTGTGGGCATGCACGCACGCACGCACACACACACACACACCATCCGACACACTCCCTCCTTCACAATCCAGTTCTTCACTTCTTCACTGCAAAATCCCCACCATCCACCAAGGCATCTGGCCCCCAACAGCACAAGCCACTGAACCACTGACTCTTCCAGGCAGGGCCATACTCAACACCCTGGGGGCACTGAGGGAGCTCTCTAGCTGCACTGTCAGAGAGCCCTGCCGACAGCCAAGAGCACCAGGAGAGGGACAGACCTTCGTCATCGGTTAAAGATGTGCTCGCTTTTCTTTTTCTTCCAGATATTCCCGAATCCTGAAATGCAGAACAAAAATCATAAAGCGTGCGATCTGAAAACACAGAATGAGAAACCAAAGCAGAAATGTCTATTCAACATGCACTTAGAAGAGGTGGGACAGGCCATGACAGGCGTGTCCACATCAGACACGGGAAAGGTGCAGAGGAGGCAGAGGAGGAAGGAGACTAAAGCCACACCTGCTGTGTTGAGCTGTGTCTCCCCAAACCACCAAAGTAACACCCAGATGAGCCTAAAGCTATTAAGAACTCGCTTTATGCCCAGGGGAGACTGATTTCATAATGAAAGAGAACATTACTCATGTCTACGAGTTCCTCCAGACACAAGTAACTCTACTTTGTCAGGCACTGTATTTCACTCACATCACTTCCATCCTCTCACGCAGTGACATGACAGTCCTGAACTTACCAGAAAGTTTTCCGGTAGTACATCAAGTCCCTTAGGTCTCAACTCTTTTCCTAAAGAGACAGGTAACATGATCCGTTTTCACTAGGGCTGTGAAGGAGGTGACGTTTCTCACACAACCAAGGGCACCTCTGCTGCGCCCCCTCCACGAGAGGAGAGGGCAGCAAGGGCGAGGCCCGCCTCCCCTCCAGGAACACACAGCAGCACAGTGCCAGCCCCACCTCCACACACACTCTCGGCTTTCAGCACCGATGCTTCTGCAGAAACCCAGTCTCCCATCTGGCAAAGTTTCTATTTCATGATTTGTATGATCTTAGAGATCCATGCCTTTCAGCAGGGACCACCTCTTTACCTCAGTTTCCTCATCAATAAAAGAGAGAAACTACCCCCTCCCCCAGTGAAGGCTACCGCCTGGGTGGCCAGTAACCAGGCAGCTACTGTGAAGCAACATGGGAGCAGTGAGACAGCTAGAGATGGGGGCCCCAGGGGTCGAAGCCAGGGGAGTTCACCTCACTGTCCTCAGTTCTGAGAGCCTGCCGAAGCTGACCTCCCCGTGGGCATGGACTCACACTAGCAAATCTCAAAAGAACTGAAATGCCAGGACCAGGCTGCTGAAGGAAGATCTCCCTGGGCAGGCTCCACAGGGGGCCATGATGTCACAGGGAGACGATGAGCAGAGTCCAAGCAGACACAATCCGCAAAAGGGAAGACTTTTTAAAAAGTAATCATACCTTTCCGGGAAACTTTCTGTAAATTTAAAGCCTTTTTCCTTTTTTCTTCTAATTCTACTTGTAGTTTTATTTCCACGACCTAAACGCAAACAGTTAATAAGCATGCTATTAAGGATGTAAATTATAAAAGTTCCGTATATGAAAACATTAAAATTTGTAGACCAAAAGCCTAGCTGTCCAACCTCACTTCAGATTACAGCTGATGCTTGAACAACATGGGTTTGAGCTGTGCAGGTCACTGGTGCACACCGATGTTCTCCAGGGGTAAAGCCTACACAACCGCACACTCGGCGGCTGGCTGAACGCAACAACCGCACGCTCGGCGGCTGGCTGGACGCGACAACCGCACGCTCGGCGGCTGGCTGGACGCGACAACCGCACGCTCGGCGGCTGGCTGGACGCGACAACCGCACGCTCGGCGGCTGGCTGGACGCGACAACCGCACGCTCGGCGGCTGGCTGGACGCGACAACCGCACGCTCGGCGGCTGGCTGGACGCGACAACCGCACGCTCGGCGGCTGGCTGGACGCGACAACCGCACGCTCGGCGGCTGGCTGAACGAGTAGCCATGGACCCGCGGACACAGAGGGCAGATGATGAGTTGTATGCAGATTTTCAATTGCATGCGGAGTTGGTGGCCTCACCCCCATGCTGTTCAGAGAGAAATGTTCAATTTGGTACTCTTTAATTACAATGTATCAGCTGCATCCTGCCCAAATTCTGTCAGAGGGTAAGATGAGAACTGTTACAGAAAGAAAAACAGAGGAGCCATTCTGGAAGTATGAATCAGTCTTTAGTGACCTGCATGTGTGTGCTCAGTTGCTCAGTCATGTCTGACTCTTTGCAACCCCTGGACTGTAGTCCGCCAGGCTCCTCTGGCCATTGAAATTTCCAAGTAAGAATACTGGAGTGGGTTGCCATTTCCTACTCCAGATCTTCCCGACCACAGGTCAAACCCATGTCTCTTGCATCTCCTGCATTGGCAGGTGGAGTCTTTACCATTATGCCACCTGGGAAGCCCTTTAGTGACCTGCAACAGAGGTCTGTCTGAAGGGTCCCTCACGGAGGCTCACAGACATCACAGAACGTGCAGATCGTGGCCAATGGAGATTTTGATGCGCAAAGAGAAACAGAGAGGGAGAACCAGGCATCTTAATAAGCCAACAGTCCAGCGGCACCACAGCAGTGCAGGGACCTCGCCTTTCTAAATGGCACTTGGGGCTCTACCTGTGGGATCTCTCCAGCTCAGAGTCAGGCATGGTTCAGATGCCTGCTTTGTCAACTCTGACACAGTCTACGATTCCAGGACCCCATCAAAATTTCAGAATTTACCTGTTCAATATTTGACCAAAAGTACTCTATTTCTCTAGCAGTGGACGCAGCTATTCGCCTCAGTCGGTTCTGTTCTTCTTTCTTCCCCCTTTCCTCCCGAAGCTTCTTCTCTTCATGATGACGAGCTACAGTTCTGACAAGCTAGTAAACAGAAGTTCAAGAACTGTATGTTGTGCCCTGTGTCATGCCATTAGAAAAAAAGATGTGCTACATTTTCTTAAAATCTTCTCAGTGCATAACTGCATGTAATTCACAGAGAGACACATCCTCACCTGCACGCACAGCAGAGGAGAAAAGCTGACTCCAGCAAAAATGACTGCCAATGTGCTGCTTAACTGTCCTACAAGTGTTATTTTTACCAAGGACACATATTTTTCTCTAAAATGGAATATGATACTGTTATTTTCTGAAATACCAAAGAACCTGATTTAAGACCCTTTAGATTCACACCCTGCTGTTATCCTCATGGACTCAGCTTCTCTCTACCAAAACTATGTGGGGAAAGCAGGGGTAAAAATTCAGAGGAGGGATGTGGACAGTCTGGCACACAAGACCAATCTCAGTCCTGAAAGTATACGAAATATGAATCTAATCCAGAGGAAGAGACACACAGCAGTGGAGGGAGAAGCACCTGGCCTGGAGCTACACACAGGCACACAAGGACAGCTGCTCTGCGCTCTGGGACCTAAGAGCCCTAGAAATTTGCCACCTTCTGCATTGCGAGCATCAGCAGTAACACCTCCCAGAGGTTTCCCCCCAGGATGGGTGCCTGCTTTGAGAACAGAGAGAGGGAAATGAAGTCTGAGGCAGAAACGGAGATAAGCTGGACGGGCAGACTAGGCAGCACGGAGCAGGCAGCCTGCCAGCAGCCCTAAGGCCAGGCACAAGTGCCTGAGCTGCCCTCCAGCCAGCTGGCCTATTCCCCCTCCTACTCTCAAGCCTGGATCTGGGGCACTGAAGGTACCCTCATGCCAACTGTCAGGTGAAACTGGCCAGAAAAGAAACTAGATGCCAGGACAGAACTGCAGCAGAGGAGCCAGGTCTGTTCCCAGCAGTCCATGCTGGAGCCCTGAGGACAATCCTCAGAAAGGAATGGTAGAGCAGGTACTCTCTAAACAACAGGATATTCTTCATCCACATCATGAGTCAAGAAACCCTTTAGAGACTGGGGCTGGGAGACCTGCCATGTACAGCACGTTCTGTCCATAACACCTCCCAAGGCTGCCTGAGAACTGTGACTGCCTGTGTCCCAAACCTACCTTCTTAGCAGCGGCCACCTTCCACCTCCTCTCCTGGGCAAAGTCCGTGGCCATCCACTGCATCTCCTCCAGCAGGTAGTCCCAGTGCGATTTGGGCCGTGGGGCCTCCTGAAGTTTGGGCAGCCGGCGGAGGGACCACAGGCCTTCCTTCCTTAAATCCGCTATGCGCTGATGGATCTGGTTTTCCTTCAAGGAGCATCCAGCACACAGTTGAGGTGCGTACCACTACTTCACACTGAATCTACAATCCTGCCCCATCCCACACACATGGGGCAGAGTGCCCAGACCAACACTCACGGCAGAGCACTTACACGTAACTGCTTAGTCACCCAACAAACAGTAAGCACCAACTAAGTGCAGGCCGCAACCTGCACTGGCCTGGGCAGCCTCCAGCTGGCTCTGAGCACTCAGTCAGCACCCCACGTCTTGCCCACTCCCCACACCCAAACTGTTGACACTGGCACAGAAAAGACCTTCTCCACACCAGTCTACCTGCAGCAGGACAGGGCCCACCATGCAGTTGTTATCTTGCTTTCTCCTGATCACATACCTCCGTCAGTCCTCCTGACCATCAGGGGCTTCGTTTTAAACTACTACCCCCTTAGAAAGTAAAATCAAATGCATTCTACCAGCTGGGCTCCACACTACAATCTTCCCAGGCACTTACCAAGGCTATTTGTTCTGCCAGCTTATCCTGAGAACTGTCCTGGGGCGGGGCAGCATTCTGAGCTGGGCTCTGTGGTTTTGGGGGCACCGACACAGCTGCCCCTGGGGCGCGGGAAGTGACTGGAGACAGTGACTTGTTGGTTGCCAAGGAGGGTCTATTCACCGGGGAGGCGCGTGCAGGTGAAGGTCCCAGGCCTGAGCCACTGGCGGGGGCAACAGTCGAGGTAGTGGAGGTGGAGGGCGGGGGCCGCAAGCAGGACTGGGTGGGGTCCACGGGCGGTCTGGTCGGTGCCACCGTCTAGCAGGGGAAACAGGGCTCAGTACTGCACCCGGAACCCACAGGCCAGCAGAGAGGCACACACCAATGCACCCTCTCCCCTGCCACGCAAACCAATCACAAAGCCCATCCGCAGACCACAATAACAGGCGAAGTAAGCCATGTCCACAGAAAAGAAGTCCTGTTTGTCCACAAAACCACATTAAGGGCTCACTGTAAACTGTGCTTTCACATAATGTCTTATGTAAGTTTTTTTTTTAGCTTTTTCCAGCTTTTACTGCTTTTTTCAAATAATTTTTTAGAATTTTTAATTGTATATAGTTCTCCTTAATTGAAAAATGTCAAATTCTGAAGGGCAAATACAAATTCTTGTGGTAGGCAAACCGTAAGGTTAGGGGCCCTCCTCAGTCCTGGCTTGAGAGCCAAGCTTGTTAAGCTGAGAACTCACCTCCCTCCCTGGACTGAAGGTGAAGTTAAATTCACACAGGAACTCTGTCGGGAGCAAGCGGGGGTGCAGAGAACAGGGAAGGCAAGTTACTGCCCCCACTAAGAGGGCTGGGGACAGAGACGTGCAAACACAGCACGTTTATAACCTGCAGTGTGGAGAGGACACCACAGCCAAGGACAGGCCTCCCACAACCTGCAGCTTCTGTCTGCACATCTACGGAAATGTCCTCCACCAGCCACAGACTCGGAAAGTTCTACTGGCTGCGGCCACACATCTGTGGGCCCTGGGGCTGCTCTCACCTTCCAGGGCAGAGCTGAGTGGCCCAAGAGAAACCACACGGCCCACAAAGCCTGGAATACCGTTATGCTTCCTCTCTGTGGCCCTTCACAGAAGAAGTCTGTAGGTCCCTCCCAACCTGGAAGGAATGGAACTCCATGGCTTCTGTAAGAACTCCTCTAAAATCACACCCCACAGTACATGTGGTCAAGCAGGGCAGGAAACAAACCCAAGAAAGACATCAGTGCTGCATGAAGTTGGTACCGGGCTCAACAACCATGTCCAAAACAGAAAGACTCATCTCCACGAAAACCTCCAGCCTGCCTGGGGAGAGGCTCAGCCACCCTGGTGGGAGAAGGGGGGCTCCTTCTCAAGGCACACAGAAGGCTCTGTAGTCAATGCTGGGAGCCAGTCACAGCCCCTGCAGCGCTGGCTGGCCACCCTGGCCATGTAATCCAGCCTCTCTGGCCTCAATCTTCTCATGGCTAATGAGGACAATAATAAAGACTCTACCACAGCAGTTGCCAGGTGGAGGAAAGCAGGTGATGCCGGAGGCACCACCACCACGTGGGAGAGCAAGCATCTCCAATCACCAGAACTCGAGCTCCAAATCCAGCGGGGAAGTCTCCTCATTAACCAGTCGGGGGCGGGGTGGTTTTCCTGTGCAGCTGACCACACGCAGCTAAGATAAGCCTCTGAAAACACTCCCTCCTGCCCCTTCTGGGGCCCCAGGCCCACGCTTTTTGGCCTCACTGCTCGTCAGGGACCCCACACGGTTCACTGTACACATTTCACAAAGGCATCTGGGTGAAGAAATTAGTGGAGGAAACATGTATCAAGCCTGGAAATCTATGCCGTGCCCACCACTTATGGAACCAGCGTCCAAGGGGAGGCACCTGGGGACAGAGCCTGGTGGACAGTCAGGAGCTGCAGCGACATACTGTGACCCAGCATATCAGGTGGGACAAGGGCCATGGAGCCCTGTACTCACCTCTCGGTACAGAGAGCAGCAGGAAGAATTGAGTCATTTTCTGACATTTTAATAACAATGACTAGGACTGCAGAACCAAACAAAATTATGTTGCAACTAGTGAATTAACTGCTCCACAGTGGAGAGTGAGCTGCTAGGAGAGGGTGTTATCCGGCCACGCACCGTCCCATCCAACAAACCACCTGTCTTTTCTTCCCCCTCTAACCTGGGGAACAGCAAGGGCCCGCAGTACCTGTGGCTGGGCCGGGAGTGGAGGGGCCTGCATCTGCGCCTTCCCGGGCATCGGGATGTGGAGGGTGGGTGGCGTGGGCTGTGGGGGAGCTGTGGGGAGTGGGCCGGGCGGGGGCGCGGGGGCCGGAGCGTTGGGCGGCTGCGTCTTCACGGGGACTGGGAGCTGGGTCTGGGGCTCCGCCATCTGCGGCTGTGGGGGGAACTGCAGCGCGGGGGGCAGTGGTGCGGCGGGGAGGCCGGCCTGGGGCAGCCTGCTGGGCAGCTGCGGCGGAGGCGTGTGCAGGCTGGCGGCGTTCTGCACCGGGGGCCCAGTAGAGGGGTCGTACTGCTGCTGGCTCTGCTTCTGGCCGGCGAGCTGGGCGGCCTGCGGGGCAGGAGGCATTCCTCCTGCAAGAAAGGGCAGACCCAGCAGCCCTGACTCCGGGGCTCGATTCCACCTCCCAGCGTTGTCACAGACCCTGCGCTGACAGCACCACACACTCAAAGGGGAAATTTAACTGGCGGGAAACCTGTGTGTATTAGGTCTAACGTGATAAATGAGCACACAAACAAGAAAGAAAGGCGCTCGGCCTTTGCGAGTTAGCACCAAGCAGAGCAGGCACAGACTAACCGCAGGGTCCCTACCACAGCAGCAAGTCAGAAAATACACAGGAGGGAAAACCAGAGAGAAGCTGAGGACAGTGGGGCGTGTGGCTCTGCTAAGGTGACAAGAGCTAGTCTCCAGTGGTTTCTTCATGCTGTGTTAAGTGGGACTCAGAGGAACATCCCAGTGGCAGAAACCACCAGGATATGCTACCTGGACTGCACACGTTCAGCCTGGTGCTACTTCCCTAAGCCCTCTCTGCACTCCCTTTTTCTGAACTAAGAGAGCTAGTTCTGGTGCTGGGTCTTACCTTGAACTGTCGGCATTAACTGCTGGAGAGGAACTCCTGTATTCACCCCTGGGTGCTGGAAAACTACCCCTTGGTGACCCACTTCAAGTCGAGGTCTCTTAGACTGCTCTAGAATAATTTTCAGAAAAGGTGCAGTTTGATGTAAAAAAATAACCACAAAAGGAGTAGAAAAAACATGTGTAAGTGTTTTTATCATCTTTGAACAGAGAGGCCTTTCTATGCATGAACCAAAATGCAGAAGCCATAAAAGGTTGATAAATACACTTTCTTTCTGTTAAAAACTTGTAAATATAAAGAATAGCATCATAAAAAGGCAAAGGATAAGCGTCAACCTAAGAGACAATATCTGCAACATACACGATGGGCAACATTCAGAAAGCTCTTACAAATTAATATGAAAAGGCTCAACAACCAGACAGACGAAATGGGCAAAGAACACAAACAGCTAGCGGAGGGACACATTCACAAATGGTTAAAAATGTGAAGAGATACTACCACCTTACCGAAATGAAAGAAATCCACTTCAAAACAAACATTTCATTTTTCACCCGTAAGATTGACAAAGATTAAAAGATTGGTCATACTTAATAACATGGCCAAAATTTGAGAGAACCAGAAACTGCTAATGGGGCAAAACCTGGCCCTATCCTTTTGGAGGGCAACTTAGCACCACTAAACCCTTCACTATGCATACACTCTGATCAGCGGTCTCATTCTTGGACAGCTGCTTTTACAAACATGCACAGACATGTAGGAAAAAATGTGAAACTAAAGGTTTAATCCTATTTTTATTATAACAGAAAAAAGGTAACACTAACAAATGAATGCTAACATTATTCTTTAATGAATAAAGGAAACATCCATGCACCGGGTACAATACTTTGCAGCCATCAAAAAGAATGAGGTCCATGACTGGGAAATGTAACCTAGTCATTTAATATTAAAGGCGTAACAGTGCATATAGGATTGCATTTTAATTTTTTCAGAATGACACACCTGAAGCAATGCTTGTCTGGGAAAATGAACACATGCAGCCAGCTCTGTGGCTAGGGAATGGAGAAGGAATACCAAACCAGAGGTGAGCTCAAATTACACCCTGCTGAATTGTTTGAATCTTTTACACAAAATGTGTATTAAGTTTCTAAGTTGGAGAAAAAAATCCAGTTTGAAAAAATGAATGGCAATTTGAAAAGGCAGATGGCTTTACACTTGAGGACATGAGCCTATAAATGCACACAGAAAATGAAACTGGAATATACCTATTCAACTAACAAACTTCTAACTTCAGTACACATAAACATGCACAAGAATATTTTGTTGATTACTACCCAAAGAAAAATTAACTTTCGAAGTAGAAACGGACCAGAACTAAATTCTTTTAAGGGCCACGCTTCAGAAACAGGTGGCCACTACACTGGAACTCCCAAACTAAGAAGACAACTGGCTCTGTAGGCCCCTGAGCCTGTGCTCCATGACATACCTGCCGGGGGTCCCGCCTGCTGTCTCTTAAAGGGATCCGTTTCGATTGCACTTCCAGCTGCTGCCACCAGGGTCCCTGCAAGGGCTTGCTGCTGGGGATTAAAAAACAAACAAACAAACAACTGAGATTTTCATAATTTAAGTGCATCACAAGAATGAATGTAAACTAAAACTGTCATAATTACCCCAAACACTGACTTCATTCATTTTTGAGAAATGTTATCTACCCAATATATTGTAAAAAATAATTTAAGTTCTAACTTACCTCTGGAGAATAAAAAAGGACTTGCATTCTGGTTTTAAATGGAATTTCAGATCCATGTGAATCTAGAGTCTTTCAGAAACGAACTGGCTTTGTACACAGAACGACAGCAGAATCTAATGCAGGAAATCTTAGTTTTGTCTAGGACTACAGCTTAGCCTCCCTAATTATTACACTACCTGTTGTCACACAGCCCGCCAAAATCACAAAGCTGAATGATAAGAAGAAAGGTTGGAACTGTCTTCCTACTGGGAAATGGCACTAAAACTCCAATTAATAACAATCGAACTTCAAAATGGTACTGCAGTTAGCACCCTACTTGATATATAGCTGTGTGAAATATACACAGGTTATTTAAAATGTTCTAATGAAAAGCTACCATCAAAGACAGAAACTGGGCGCCCTACACCTTTGACATCTCTGCACCACCTTGCAGAGATACTGATTGCTAAAAATGAGGTTAACAGTTGCTAATTATTTTTAAATAATTCAACTATATCTACTCTACTTATCAAGGCATTTTAAATGCAAGTTATAGATGTCTGAACAAAGTACCTGCCTGTGAGAGCGGTTGTTGATCCTTGACATCTAGCAATGGGTACTACACCACCAGGACCAGCCATGCAGCAGGTTTTGCCTCACATGGTACAGGGACTCAGTAATGAAAAGGGAAGGTAAGCACTCCACCCCACCCCTGTTTACATGTAACAAAGATGGGGGGAGGAAGGGAGGGAGAAGGAGAGAAAAGAATGATATAAAAAAACAGACAATATGTCAACAGTGGTTATCTTTGGAGATAAGATTACAATCAATTTATAATTTGTGTGTGTGCACTTTTTCTAAATTTTCCAAATGTTTTACAATGAAAATGTATTACTTCTATAAGCAAAAAGAGGGTGTTTTGTTTTGTTTTCAATAAAAGAAACTGGTACAGGGTTCTGTGTTCAGTAATGGCCAAGAACTTCCCATTGGGCCAAACACATTCCAGATAAACATAAACTCTAAAAGAAATATAAAAAATGTGAAAAGGTGGGCAGATACAGGATGGAACTCGATACTTGCACGGAGGAACTGGAACTATCAATAGCAGAGGTTTCTGGGCTTATGGCATTTGGCACAAGGCAGGCCTCAGACCCAGAGACAGAGGGCCTCACTGGCTTGAAGACCACTAGGCTGGAGAACAGGAGACCACAGCAGAAGTGAGTGAGGGGGAATCACCACAAGGGGCAGCTGGAGCCTGATCTCTGGCTGCCTCCTAAACCACACTCGTGCCAAGGCTCCAAGCACAGGCCAGCATAACTACACTGAGATCTCAGGAGACAGGGTTCACTGTCTCAGTTCAATCACGTTAACTAAATGTGAAAGCAAAACCATCAATACTCTTCAGAAGAATATTGTATTAACAGAACTCAGAGTCTCTGCAACCTATTATTCACAACACCCATGATCCAATTCAAAATTACTTCAAAACACAAAGAGACAAAACATGAGTCATACTCAGAAAACAAATCGATGGACACCAACCCCTAGACAATTCACATGCTGGAATTAGCAGCAGGGATTTCATAGCAGCTTTTAATAAGTATGTCCAAGGACATAAAAGTATGTTTTTACGAAGGATGAGAGGCCATCTTCACAGAAAAAAAAAAAAAAATTAAAAAATAGAACCAATCTGAAAAAGAATATATATATCACTTTACACCAGAAACACTGTAAATAAATTAATTTCAGCAAAAAAATAAAAAGAGAACCAAACAGAGATTTTAGAACTGAAAAAGTGTCTGAAATTTAAAAAATTCATTCGATAGGCTGAACAGTAGAGTGGGGATGCAGAGGTCAGTGAACTGTAAACAGATTCTTGAGAGAAGAACTAGAAAAGGACTGGACTTCAGGACTCACCACAGGGTGTGGACACCAGAGCAGCAAAATGCTACTGAAGGATGGATGACAGGTAAAAACTGAGCAGAGAGCCCAGAGCGGGACTCAGACGCACACAACCCTGTCAGTTCCTGAAGACTCCAAAGCAACATAAACCGAATGAGAAGTCTTTACAACCAAATGAGCTAGAAGACTGGACATTCATATGAAGAAGCTGACAAATTACACTTCATTAAACATAAAAGACTACATCATCAAAGACACTTGTCTTGGCCTAATTCCTGATAGCCACTGTTTCTTGGTTTTCAGAATGATTTTTAATTTCCTCTTATACGTCTTCATGACTATTTTAATGGGAAAGACACTGCTGTCTTTAAAATACCAATTTGATTTTAAATAACAATCATATATTAGAACTCTTTTAAAAAATTTAAAAAAATACTTATGGGGGAGAATAAAAAAGAACAGTTGAAGGAACTGGGGATGTAGCTGTCAGAAAAGAAAAGCAGACTTATGTTATTCTGGAGGAAGAAATTAAGACCAACCAGCTGTATTAACAACCAGCTGGTTACCAATGGGTAAATTTCTATCCAATTTAAACAACACATGTAAGCTGAGTGGCACCATGGGGTCTATAGGGCTGGGTGAAAGAAAAGGACATGGTCAATGAGACGATGACCTTCCTAAGTGCCTGAAAAAGAAAAGAACTACTTGTAAGTAGACAGGACTTTGTCTCTCAATTCAAGATTCTAAAAAGAAGTCTCCCCAAGGTTATTCTTCAGTAAGGATAAAGGAGAGGAAAGCACAAACAAATCACTCATGCCTTCTTTCTCCAAGTATGTCTATTAAATCAAGTTAAGCTACCACTTTATAACTATAAACTTTTAACTATACACATAAAAACATGAACACACATATAAGAATTGAAAAATCAATCGTTGGGGGATAATTAGAAATTTAGGATTAAAATATACACACTACTCTATATAAAACAGATAACCAACCAGGACCTACTGTACAGCACAGGGAACTATATTTTTAATGTCTTGTAATAATTTATAATGGAAGAAAATGTAAAAAAAAAAACGAATATCCATATACATCTATATATACATGTGTATATAATTGAAATCAGTTTATCAACTATTTTTCAATAAAATTTTTCTAAATGGAAAAAAAAATCAATAGTTGGGATAAGGTTACAGAACTCTATTATTCATTTCCTTTAACATTATAATCACTGACAAATAATCTCCAATTAGAATTTCTTTAAGATCTAAATAACTGTAATAAAAACCATCTGGGGGAATTCTCTGGCAGTACAGTGGTTATGACTCGTCACTTTCACTGTCATGGGGCCAGGTTTTCACTGGTCAGGGAACTAAGATCTTGCAAGCTGCATGGTGAAGCCAAAAAGAAAAAATACTACCTCAAAATCTTTGAGAAGCAAACAGAAATTAATATATATGTAACATAAACAGTTCTGAACTGGGACTTCCCCAAAAGTTACCACAGAATTTAAATCGTGGGATATGAATGTTCACTGAACACTGTTTTTCTCTATTTGAAATTTTTCATAATAAAACGCTAAGAAGTAGAAAGACTTATAAGTTTACAAAGTAGTAACACCCATGTACTGATCCTGAGGCTTCATGCCCTGGAGACCTGGTACACTATGAAAGGATCCCCTGTCCCACCAGGTACTGGCCGCCTGATCCATGGGTGACCGTTTCCCCCTGGTGCCAAAACCCACAGGCCATGTTCCACTCTATGCTGCGTTTGGTTTTGCTTCCTTGTTGTTTAGTCACTAACTCGTGTCTGACTCTTTGCGACCCCATGAACAGCAGCAGGCCAGGCTTTCCGGTCCTTCACTACCTCCCAGAGTTTGCTCAAACTCATGTCCACTGAATCAGTGAAACTCTCTAACCATCTCATCACCTGCCGTCCCCTTCTCCTTCTGCCTTCAATCTTTCCCAGCATCAGGGTCTCTTCCAATGAGTCAGCTCTTGCATCAAGTGGCCAAAGTATTGGTGCTTCAGCTTCAGCATTAGGCTTTACAATGAATACTCAGAGTTGATATCCTTTAGGATTGATTGCTTTGATCTTGCAATCCAAAGGACTCTCAAGAATTTTCTCCAGCATCACAATTAAAAAGCAGCAATTGTTCAGTGTTCAACCTTCTTTATGGTCCAACTTTCATATCCATACCTGACTACTGGAAGAACCACAGACAGCTCTGACTATATAGACTTTTGTTGGCAAAGTGATGTGTCTATTTTTTAATACACTGTCTAGGTTTTTCATAGCTTTCCTTTCAAGAAGCAAGTGTCTTAATTTCATGGCTGCAGTCACCGTCCACAGTGATTCTGGAACCCAAGAAAATAAAATCTGTCACTGTTTCCACTTCTTCCCCTTCTATTTGATGGGACCAGATGCCATGATCTTAAGTTTCTGAATGTAGAGTTTTAAGCCAGCTTTTTCACTCTCTCTTTCACCCTCATCAAGAGGCTCTTTAGTTGCTCTTCACTTTCTGCCATTAGAGTGGTATCATCTGCATATCTGAGGTTGTTGATATTTCTCCCAGCAATCTTGACTCCAACTTGTGATTCATTCAGACTGGCCAGCATTTTGCATGATGTACTTGATGTACTGTGTATTTAAGTTAAATAAGCAAGGTGACAATATACAGCCTTGACATACTCCTTTCCCAATTTTGAACCAGTCTGTTGTTTCACGTCCAGTTCTAATTGTTGCTTTTTGACCTGCATACAGGTCAAGAAGGTTCCCTGGTGGCTCAGATGGTAAAGAATCCACCTGCAATGTAGGACACCTGGGTTTGATCCCTGGGTTGGGAATCTACCCTGAAGAAGGGAATGGCTACCCACTCCAGTATTCTCACCTTGAGAATTCCACCGACACAGGAGCCTGGCGGGCTACACAGTCCATGGGGTGACAAAGAGTGGGACATAACTGAGTGACTAACACTTTGCTTCCTAGTGAACTTTAACTGAAGAACGCTGCCCTCGGGCTCTCCTGTAGCCCCTTCTGCTCCACATGGTGCTGCTGAGGCCCACCCACACCCACTCACTCATTTTTACCACTGATTACTCATACAGAGCATATGAGTGTGCACGACCAACTGATCTGTTCTGCCGTAGTGGACATTTTGCTTCTTTTCAGTTTGGGGTTATCATAAACAATGCTGCTGGGAACATTATTAGATATGTTTTCCAGCTCACAAACACAAGAGTATTGTTAGAGTACGCTGTTTGGGTCAAAGGCCCTGCCCACGTTCACCTTCTCCAGATGATGTGAAATGTTTCCACACTACACTCCCATCAAAAGTGAATAAGAAGGGACTTTTCTGGTAGTGGTTAAGACTCCGTGCTCCCAATGCAGGGGACCTGGGTTCAATCCCTGGTCAGGGAACTAGATCCCACATGGTGCAACTAAGACCAGCTGTAGCCAAATAAATAAATATTAAAAAAAAAAAAAGGTGGATGAGAGGACTTCCCTGGTAGTCCAGTGGTTAAGAATCCACCTGCCAACACAGGGGACACAAGTTTGATCCCTGACCCAGGAAGATTCCACATGCCGTGTACCACAACAACCGAGGCCACACTCTACTGGAGCCCCCACACCTAGAGACTTGCCCTGCACCAAGAAAGCCAAGGCAACGAGGAGCCCTCACAACACAACCAGAGAGTAGCCCCAACCCCCACTTGCCACAACTAGAGAAAGCCTGTGCAGCAACAGAGATCCAGTGCAGCTAAAAATAAATACAAATAAGTAAATAAACAAATAATTTTGCTTAAGTGGAAGAGACTTCCACAAACCTAAATCAACAGATTCTGTCCAATTTTAATCTGGCAATCTGGTTAGTATGATAGTAAATCGGAGGGTTTAATTTATGTCATTGTGGAGATCATGCACCTAGGTTTACGGGCACTCTCTGCCTTTCACTGTCCCACTGTTCTTACAAAACTATTTATCAATGTGGTTTATAAATGCATTGATATATTACATTCTTCTAAACACTAATAGGAAAGACGTTTCACTGCTAAATTTTCTGACAATTTCCAATTTAGAAAATGTATCACATTCATTATACCACAAGCACTTAAATACTGGATTCAAATGATTATTCCCCCCTAAATGGAACCAGGTTCCTTACAGAAATGACTGATTCCTGGACTGAATCAAAGCATATGGAAGACAAACTTTCAATATTTTGTGCCAGAAGGTAAGGAAGTACTCAGAGAGTGACAGGGATGTGTCAAAAGTATATAAAGCCTGTCTGAAAGGGCTCTCATTGGTCAAATTACAGAGAAACTGAATATCAAAATAAACAGTAAGAGGGATTACCCTGGTGGTCCAGTGGTTAAGAATCCGCCTTGCAATACCAGGGGCATGCATGCATGCTACATTGCTTTAGTCATGTCCAGCTCTGCGCAACCTTATAGACTGCAGCCTGCTTGGCTCAGTTGTTGTGGCAAGCAGGGGTCAGGGCCACTCTCTAGTTGTGTTGCGAGGGCTCCTCATTGCATTGGCTTGTCTTATTGCAGGGCACAGGCTCTAGGTGCGGGGGCTCCAGTAGTTGCCACTGATGGGCTCTAGAGCATGGCCTCGCTTGCTGTGGTACAGGCAAGAATACTGGAGTGGATTGCCATGCCCTCCTTCAGGTGATCGTCCCGACCCAGGGATCGAATCCAAGTCTCTCATGTCTAATCTGCATTGGCAGGTGGGTTCTTTACCATTAGCACCACCAGGGTCGCAGGTTCAATCCCTGGTCGGGGAACTAAGATCCCACATGCCTCAGAGCAATTAAGCCTGTGTGCTCCAACTAGAGTGCATGCACAGCAACAAAAGATCCTATATGATGCAGCAAAGATCCCTCATGCTGCAGCTAACACCCAGTGCAGTCAAAATATACCTTAAAGATAAATCAACAGTAGTAGTAAAATAAACAGGAATAAAATGGGCTGGGAGCTGGGTAGCAGATGGCTGGCAGGGACATGAGAAGACTTGATGGAAGTGAACATCTCGATATATGCATGGGTTACACGGGCACTTGTCAAACTCAACAAACTGTAACTCTTGAGATCTGTGTAGTCCCTGCTTACAAATTATACCTTAATGTGATATAATTCATCATTTCTACACCAAAAAAGAAACATCACATGATTAGGTAACTAGATGCAGAAACAGTATTTGACACAATTCAACATCCATTCATGACAAACACTAGGAAAAAAGGAATTTCGTTAACTTGATAATGGATAGTTACAAACTCTATGGCTAACATCATACTTAGTGGTGAAAGACTAAATGCTTTCCTCCCAAGACCAGCATGGTAAGAATGTCTGTTCTTACCAATCCTAGTCAGCCGCACAGTGGAAGTCCATGCTCGTGCAACACAGCAAGAAAAAGGAAAAAAAAGCATATAAATAGGAAAACATAAATCTTGCTTTCTTTGCAAACATGATTTCTCTAGGTAGAAAATTCCATGGGATCTACAAAAAAGCTCCTAAAACTAATAAATGAGTTTTTTGCAAGGTTGTATAACTCACTGTATTCCCATATACTTGCAATAAACAACTAGAAAATAATTTTTCAAGTTAAGTATCATCTACAGAACCACAGAAAAACTAGACTTTATGGATAGAAATCTAAGAAAATGTGCCTAGAATGTACATGCTGAAAACTGTAAAATATTGATGAAAGAAATCAAAGAAGACAAAAATAAATGGAGAAATATATCATATTCCTGGTCTGGAAGACTGAATGTTGTGAAGATATTACTTCACCCCAAACAGATCAACCGAGTCAATGCAATAGATACTGACAAGCTGATTCTAAAATGTATATAAAGAGTGAAAGGAACCAAAATGACCAAAACAATTTTGAAAAAGAACAAAGCTGAAGAGAACAATATTGATTTCAGGGCTTACTATAAAGCTGCAGTAGTAAAGACAGTATGGCATTACCAACAAGACATATGATCAATGCAAGAGAAGAGAGCCTAGAAACAGACCCAACAGATGGGATTTTTAGCAAAGATGCAAAGTCAACTCAGCAGACACAAGATAGAATTTTTAAGAAATGGTGCTTAACTATCAATATGTGAAGAAAAAAACCTCTAGCTATGCTTGCATGTTACACAAAATTTTACTCAAGGACTTCCCTTCCCTGGTGGTCCAGGGGCTAAGAGTCTGCCTCCCAATGCAGGGGATATGGGTTAATCCCTTGTCTGGGAAGATTCCACATGCTGCAGGGCAACTAGGCCCACGTGCCAAAACTACTGAGCCCACGGACACTGGATCCTGTGCCCGGCAACAAGAAAAGCCAGTGTGGAGAGAGGCTTCCGCACGGCAACTAGAGCAGCTGCAACTAGAGGAAGTCTGTGCGCAGCAACAAAGACTCAGTACAACAACAACAACAACAACAACAACAACAAAAACTTTACTCAAAATGGATCACAGACCTAAATGTAAAACATAGAACTATACAACTTCTAGGGGGAAAAATACATCATGTATTTTTATAAAAATAAAAAATACATCAAGTACATCATGAGAAACGCTGGACTGGAAGAAACACAAGATGGAATCAAGATTGCCGGGAGAAATATCAATAACCTCAGATATGCAGATGACACCACCCTTATGGGAGAAAGTGAAGAGGAACTCAAAAGCCTCTTGATGAAAGTGAAAGTGGAGAGTGAAAAAGTTGGCTTAAAGCTCAACATTCAGAAAATGAAGATCATGGCATCCGGTCCCATCACTTCATGGGAAATAGATGGGGAAACAGTGGAAACAGTGTCAGACTTTATTTTTCTGGGTTCCAAAATCACTGCAGATGGTGACTGCAGCCATGAAATTAAGAGACGCTTACTCCTTGGAAGGAAAGTTATGACCAACCTACATAGCATATTCAAAAGCAGAGACATTAATTTGCAAACAAAGGTCCGTCTAGTCAAGGCTATGCTTTTTCCTGTGGTTATGTATGGATGTGAGAGTTGGACTGTGAAGAAGGCTGAGTGCCGAAGAATTGATGCTTTTGAACTGTGGTGTTGGAGAAGACTCTTGAAAGTCCCTTGGAGTGCAAGGAGATCCAACCAGTCCATTCTGAAGGAGATCAGCCCTGGGATTTCTTTGGAAGGAATGATGCTAAAGCTGAAACTCCAGTACTTTGGCCACCTCATGCGAAGAGTTGACTCATTGCAAAAGACTCTGATGCTGGGAGGGATTGGGGGCGGGAGGAGAAGGGGACGCCAGAGGATGAGATGGCTGGATGGCATCACTGACTCGATGGACGTGAGTCTCAGTGAACTCCGGGAGTTGGTGATGGACAGGGAGGCCTGGCATGCTGCGATTCATGGGGTTGCAAAGAGTCGGACACGACTGAGCAACTGATCTGATCTGATCTGAGGGGAAAAAACCAGAGGAAATTTTTGTGACCCTGGGTTGAGCAAAGAGTTCTTAGATAAATGTCAAAAGCACAATACATAAAAGAAAAAAATGGTAAAAGAGACTGCATCGAAACTCAAAATTTTTGCTCTATAAAAAAACAATATAAAAGAAGCTAAGGCAGAGAATAAAGAGAAAAATATTTCCAAATTTGTATCTGACAAAAAGCTTACATCCAAATTGTATAAAGAATTCTCAAATGCAACAATAAAGCAAATGACTCAATAGGGGAAAAAATGGTGAAAGAAATGAACAGATACTTCACCAAAGAAGATATACAAATGCCAAATGAACACAAGATAAGTTGTTTTCAACATCATTAGTCTTTAGATATAAAAATTAAAACCACTACTTACGTATTAGAATAACAACAAAAGAAAACTGACAAGAACAAACAGAGGGGAGGATGCAGAACAATAGGAACTCCCATTCATGGCTAGTGGGAATGCGAAATGGAACAGCCACTGTGGAAAAGTTTGTCAGTTTCATATAAAACTGAATGTATACTTATTAACAACCCAGCAATCTGTCTCCTAGATATGCAAACAACTGGAAACAACCCAAAGTCCTTCAAAGGGTGAACGGATAAACAAAGTAGGGAACATTCATACAACAGAATACTGCTCAGCAAAAAAAGAAACAATTGGTAAATTCAACAATATGAATTGAATTTCAAATGCATCATGCTACATGAAAGAAGCCAGACTGAAAATACAGCATAAACTATATGATTCTATTTACATTTTATTCCAGAAAAGGAAAAATCATAGAGACAGAGAATAAAGGTTAAGGGAGGGAGAGAATTTGATGACAAAGATGTAGCATGAGGAACACCTAGGGGATGAGAGAACTCTGTTTCTTGTGTGGTGGTGGTTATACAACTTGAGGCACTTGACAAAACTCACCAAACTATGCACCCAAAAAAATGAATTTTACTGAATTAAGCAAGTTTAAATAAGGGACTTCCAAGGTGGTCCAGGGGTTAAGAATACACCTGCCAATGCAAGGGACATGGGTTCGATCCCTGGTCTAGGAAGATCCCACATGCCTCAGAGCAACTAAGCCTGTGTACAAGGGAGCCCACGCACTGCAACTGCTGAAGCCCGTGCGTCTACAGCCCGTGCCCCACAACACAAGAGGCCACCACAACATGAGAAGTCTATGCAGTGCAATCAAGAGTAGCCTCCACTCACTGCAACTAGAGAAAGCCCATACACAGCAATGAAGACCCAGCACAGCCAAATACATAAATAAATCTAAAAAAATAAAAATAAGAATCCACATATGAATATAAGAATGGGAGAAAAAAGGAAGCTCATCATTGCAGCAGAATGCCAACTAGTGAATGTAGAAGGAATAATGGAGTTAGAAAATCCACTTTGCCATCTTTAACATGACAACTAATGCTGGCAAGGCTCATCAAGAGGTGGTAGATTAGTGGCCCACGTCAAAGGACATTCTATAAAATAGCTGACCAGTACTCCTCCCAAGAGTGAGGAGTCAGCCTAGATTAAAGAAGACCTAGATTAAAGACAGGCATGACAACTAAACACAATTGGTGATCCCAGACTGGGGAAAAACAACTATACAAAGGAAGTCCCTGGAGCAAGAGATAAAATTTGCACATGAGCTGTGGCTTAGTCATGGTAAAAGTCACTGTAGAATTTCCAGAACTATCATACCATGGTTAGACCAGATGACATTGGTGCCTGATACTACATGCTCGAGTACTCAGGGATACAAGTGCACGAATACGATGTCCACAACTTAGTCTCGAACAGTTTGGGGGGAAATGTGTCTGTGTGTACATATGAGAGAGAGAAAATGAAAATAATGCAAATGGGGTAAATGTTAACCACCGGTGAATCTGGGTACAGGATAAAAGGGGAGTTCTTTGTACTGTTATTGTAACTTTTATATGGATTTGAAATTATACCAAAATTAAAAATTAAGCATTTTAAGACATACCACCACAAAATTAAACTGCTTTCAGAACCTAGCATAATCTACTCCAAAATGACTCGACTCTGACCTGTACTTTTAGGTTCTTGGCATTTATTAATATAACACTGAATGACTTAATTTTCAAAAATTAATCAGTCTGCATTCAATTAACATCCATTTAGAAGCCTAAGGTCCTGATAGTTCAAAACTATGTTTTACTTTAGGGTTTCTTCCAGCTACAGAAATTAGCAAGTTATCTGTATGATCTTTCGTTCTGCTCTGTTTGCACTGTTCTCAAAAATACAGATAAAAGACACAAGAAAGAACCAACATTGAAAACACAGCACACAGGAATCCTGAGCACACATTCAACAGGACTATAGGTATTAGATGACATGCATGCTGAAGCTACTACTGAGTTACAGGTCAATACACACAAAAAAATAATGCATTAAGGTCTGTGTTGTCATTTACTCATGCAATTTAGTTGTATAATTTTATATGCAGGAAGACTTTTTTACTTTTTTAAAATAAGGAATGGGCTCTGGAAAAAAAAATGCTGAAGAGCAAATAGTAAATTGAAGGTTAAAATATCTGGATGAGGAAAAGTTTCGGATGAGACTACATTTTAGAACCATCGAAAAGTACCTGAAATGGTTGCTGCTGGGATGAAAAAGCAGCAGAAACATTTGGAGGAAGCTGGGTTGCTATAGCAACAGGAGTACCAGTCTGCCCATCCTTTCCTGTCACAACCTTTACCTGAGAGGAAATATTTTGAGAAAAAAAGGCAACATAATTTTTAAGACTGCTCAAAATTTTGTTAGAATTTTACTGCTGATAGCTCACCAATGTCTGGTGTTTAAAAATGGAATGTTTTTGCATCAAATCCTGTAAAAGGACACTGAACTAATTTATGACAGATTTATAACATAACACCCTAACTCAACTGCAAATCTTGCAGAAACTCCAATTTTAGTCATAAGTACAATATCCTTAGATTCTTTAACTTCAAACTTTAAAAGGGGAATGGCAGACAGTCTTCAAGTAGCAAAGCCCTGACAACTTCAGAGGCAGTTTCACCCTGGCCTACTGCGTGCAGGTCAGAATGGCAATGACAGATAAAGGGGACTGAGCCTACAGACAACATTGGTGTACAAACATAAAGAGAACTGAACTTCACTATTTCATGGCAACAGAGGGGAAACCCTCAAAAAAACCATATAAACCTTTTAGAAAATAAAAAATGGTTCATCCTGGAAAGGGTGTTAAAGAAAACACCAAATGGCAAAGCCACACATAATAAATACCAATGAGGAGATGAGCAAAGAGGCCAGCTTTTGTTCATCAAAAGCTGATTTCTTTGCAGAAGAGTTGACAGAAATTTACATTTTAGCTATATCAAAAAACAAAGTCCCACCAACATAGTGTACAGTACACAACACAAAGGCACAAAAACAGTGCATCACAGTGCACCTCACTGTCACCCTATCTCATCAGCTTCATTCTTAGGAAGTATAAATAAAAGCATCTTGAATCACTTAAGGGGTTGAAAAATCCCAACGGGGAGGATTGATTAAGCACCCATTCCAGGCACCCAAAAGTTTCACCACCTAAAAAAGAGTCTCATCTTAAATATCATTCTGTAGGTATCTGCAAAAGTGTGAGTTAAATACATGATCTTAAATCTAAGACATCTACAAATTGAAAAAATTCTGTTTTGCTGTAATAACCATATTTTATAAAGATACCTTAAAAATATATCTAGTGATTTAAATTTCATTTGATATACTGTAACAAGCTGGTGATTCAAATTCTTTCTTTAAAAATGATATCCATGCTGTTTTTAGTGGGTGGACCTACAGAAGTAAAATGTGAAATCTGGGGAATCAGCAGGAAGGTGGCCCCGCCCCTGGCTTCTGCAGGCTCTTCAGGGCCGAGCAATGCCCAGACACCCTGAAGAGCATAGGGTAAAGCTTGGTCACGACAGGTTAGTTCTCCAAACCAGGGAGGTGTAGCTGTTGTAAATGAGCCAGCATTACTCACAGCACCACTCTGCACCGTCTTCCCAACTAGACCAGCCCTTTCTTTCCATGAAGGAAAAAGCAAATCCATTCTTCAATTTTACTCCTGGATGAAATCCTCATGAGACTGCATTTTATACACACCCCAGGCTCACAGACTACTTTTCATTTGAAGTTGCGCAGACTCAACTCCACATAGCATGACCCGCTGCTTCTCACCTCATCATTGATAACCTCAGACTTCTCTTCTTCCTCCTCCTCCTCCTCCTCCTCCTCTTCTTCAAGGTCCAAATCATTCTGCCTAAGATAAGCTTGTAAAGGGGCATAATGTTTCTTCTTAAACGCTAAGAAATCCATCATGTTCCCTTGAAGGTGTTGCAGGAAGAACAGTTCGATCAAGTACTCCTTGAAGGCCTCCTTCAGCGCCTCCATCTCCCTGTAGTGATAGTCCAGGCACTGCTTCCTCATCTGAGCCAGCTCCTGGGAGGCCGGGGGGATCTCCTCCAACTTTCTGGGAGCCTTCCTCACACCTGTGCTCCCCGCAGACGAGAGGGGAAGGCTGGAGAGGCCCGGGGGCACTGCGGTCCTGGAAGGGCTGGTGGGGGGCGGTGGGGACGTCATCCCAAACGCCGAAGTCCCCCCGACCCCAACCCCGGGGAGCAGAGGTCTGGTCAGTGGTGGGCCCTGCAGCACCTGCTGCTGCTGGATCAGCTGCCCCTGGATGATGCTGCTGATCTGGGGCGGCAAGCTCGTCGTGGTGATGTGGCCGGGGCTGGACAAAGGCTGCAGGCCCGCCCCACCCGCGGCCGCGGGGCTCTGAGGCCCCAGGTGGTGGACGGTACCCCCAGACTGCGCGTGGGGCTGCGAGAGTCTCCGTTCTCTGCTGACGGTGATGGGCGCCCCCGCGTGCTGCAGCTGAACCTGAGTGCCCGGGGCCATCTGCGCCAGGCCCGAGCCCTCCTGGAACACGAAGTGGCCGCCGCTGGACGGGCTCAGGCTGATCTGCCTCACCAGCACGCTGGCATCCACGAAGCCCCCGGTGGGACTGCTGCTGCAGAGGCCCAGGCCGGGGCCGGGGGCACCTGCCCGCACGCTCTGCAGGCCCGGCCCTGGCCCGGGGCTGGGCTGGGTGGGGCTCTGAGTCTGCACCTGCTGCGACAGCGGCGAGGTGACCTGTATGTACGACGGAGACCCGTGCTCAAACCGCCTCTGCTGCGTGCTGAACTGGAATCCTGGAGAAGTGGGGCTGGGCAGAGGCAGGGGGGCCAGCGTGATCTGGGGGTTTCCGCCCACCACTGGCCCCACATTCTGAAGGGCGATATTCACGTTCTGCCCGGCCACAGGACTCCGATTCATCAGCTGTGAAACTTGGTAACCGGGGGACTGGGGTGCAGACGGGCTCACTGCCGGGGCAAAGGGTGTGGCGGGGGACTGGGGGGGGTTGGGGTGGGCCTGCTGCTCTTCTTCACTGCCGGCGAAGGCCCTTGACCTCTGCAGCTGGTGCTGGACATTCTGAGGGCCGCTGCCATGGTGCATGATCGCCCTCCTCTTTTATCCAACTTAATGTTCTCCTGAAAAATCAAAGTTAAAATCAAGTTACTTAAGGGCAAATAAAACTATCTGATCACTACTTGTTCCCAGTACCACTCAACAGCCCAGGACAGGGGTTCTTTTTTTTTTTTTTTTTTTTTTTAATTTTATTTTATTTTTAAACTTTACATAACTGTATTAGTTTTGCCAAATATCAAAATGAATCTGCCACAGGTATACATGTGTTCCCCATCCTGAACCCTCCTCCCTCCTCCCTCCCCATTCCATCCCTCTGGGTCGTCCCAGTGCACCAGCCCCAAGCATCCAGTATCGTGCTTCGAACCAGGACAGGGGTTCTGAAGGAATATTTCCACCAGCATCTGACACAAACCACTGTCTTCCTGAGGAGATGGCGCTGGAGACCACCTCCTTCAGCAGGGGAGGGGCAGGGCCTTCTGGGTCTCGCTGTGCCCGGGGCCAGGACAGCCTGGCAGGAGCAGATGGGTCCCAACCAGCTCCTGAGGAAGGTAACTAGCCATTACTTGCTCAAGGCCAGCAGGATCTGAACTCAGAGCTGGCGCTCGTGGCTGGCACACTTCTTCCAGGGAGGCGAGCAGCCCTGCTCCATGCCAGGCTGGGGTGATCTGCCTGTCTCTCCCAGAAGAGGGACGGCACCCAGGAGGTAGTCAGTGACGCCCACCGCATGCCACCACTGTGTGTCACCAGAACAGAGCCCCTACCCTTCACTCGCCGGCAGTTTTCATAAACGTCTGTGCTATGGCCCAGGCAGATACCCCTGGGTTCAGTTTAGTTCTGTTCAGACGCTCAGTCGTGTCCGACTCTTTGCGACCCCATGAATTGCAGCACGCCAGGCCTCCCTGTCCATCACCAACTCCCAGAGTTCACCTAGATTCACGTCCATCGAGTCGGTGATGCCATCCAGCCATCTCATCCTGTCGCCCCCTTTTCCTCCTGCCCCCAATCCCTCCCAGCATCAGAGTCTTTTGCAATGAGTCAACTCTTCGCATGAGGTGGCCAAAGTACTGGAGTTTCAGCTTTAGCATCAGTCCTTCCAAAGAACACCCAGGACTGATCTCCTTTAGAATGGACTGGTTGGATCTCCTTGCAGTCCAAGGGACTCTCAAGAGTCTTCTCCAACACCAGACACCACAGTTCAAAAGCATCAATTCTTCAGCGTTACCTGAGTGCAAACACACACAGCCCCCATCCCAGGTCAGACACTGTGTTCCTGGGGAGAAGGCCCTGGTTTGGGTGTCAGTCTTGCACCTCAGCCTTCTTTACAAGCTCATCCAGAGTGGGGATTTCAGGAAGAAAACCTCAGGGGAGAGGGGAACAGCCAGGACTCAGATCCACATTCCAAGAGAGTCCCCATTCCAGGAGAGTCCTGGTCAGGGGTTCACCTACTCTCTGGGAGCTGGGACACGGCTTTAAAGGGGCTTACGCCCCCACACTGCTGAGTGCAGTGGACTAGAAGGGGAGGTGGGAGAGGGAATGACAGGAGAAAGGACAAGAAAAAGCAGAGGATGGAGAGAGAGGAGGCCAATTCTGAGATGGAGCAGGGAGACTGCTCACAAGTCACATCCGGCCAGAGCCCCGAGGCCTGCAAGGGGACGAACCCTGCTGGGAAGAGAACGACAGCCTCAGCCTGTCTGCACCCCACTGTGGCTGGGTCACAGACACAGAAATACCCTCCCACCATTTAAAATTCTCAGTTTCACTGACACGCCTAGCTCCCCATCTCTGGTGTTCCTTCCACCACTCTCCCACCCCCCTGGGAAGAGCAGGAAAGTGATGCCTTTCATCTTGAGGGCATCACTATTATCTCACTGAGAAGACAGTAAGGGGTGAAAAACATTATATGCCAAAAGTTACAAGCTTACAAAGTGGAAACACACATTTGTATGAAAGCTCCCAGACCTGGGCGCCTGGCTAAAACACACATATACATGAAATCAAAAGCTACAGAACTCATGGGATGTACAAGTACAGGCTGAGAAAACATAAAAACCAGTGCCTATTCAAACTAGAAGGCACTTTCTGCTCTGATGACTATCTCTGAAGCTCAGAAAGCACAGCTGAACGGGAAACCAGGAGCACAGTAAAGAACAGCCTTAATTATCAAGCCAGGAGCCCACTCCCCTCTCAGCCCCAGCAGAGTGCGCCCAGCAAAGTAGGTGGGAACTCTGAGTTGGGGGACACAGCTTGGGAGGGGGACGTCTCCCATGCTGACTGCTTTCAAAATGAGCTTTTGTTCCTGATCTTTTTAAACAAGCGTTATGAGGAAGATTCATGTAGAACAGACACAAAAATAGGATAAGGAGAATACACTGTGATCGCTAACATGCTGAAAAAATGTGGAGGGGTAATGGAAAAGAATATTTAAAAACAGAATGTCTATATGTGTATAACTGAGTCACTTTGCTACACAGCAAAGTCTGACACAACACTGTCAATCAACACTTTGTTGTTGTTGTTGTTGTTGTTACTATTGTTTAGTCGCTCAGTCATGTCTGACTCTTTGCAACCCCATGGACTGTAGCCCGCCAGGCTCCTCTGTCCATGGCATTTTCCAGGCAAGAATACAGGAGTGGGTAGCCATTTCTTTCTCCAGGGGATCTTCCCGACCCAGAGAATAAACCCACGTCTCCTGCACTGGCAGGCAGATTCTTTACCAATGAGCCACCAGGGAAGCCCAAATCAACACTACTTCAATTAAAACAAATGTGGAGGGGGACAGAGAGATGTCAGAGGGCTCAGGGCTCAAAGTACGCTTAGCAGGGTGAGACAACGGTGGGAAAGCAGACCTCATTACCTCTGATCCAGTAATCTGACCTCTGTAAATCTCTAAGGAAACTCACCTACCAATTTTTTAAAATTATGCTTAAAAATATTTATAACAGAACAATGCCGTGAAAGTAGAAAGAGCAACCAGAAATATTCAATACTCAAGTTCTAGATAGAGAACATGAAAGTGTTTAAGTGTCAGTCACTCAGTCGTGTCCAGCTCTTTGCAACCCCATGGACTGTAGCCCGCCAGGCTCCTCTGTCCATGGAATCCTCCAGGCAAGACTACTAGGGTGAGTTGCCATTCTCAGTTTTTCAAATATACTATTGAGTGAAAAAAGCAGGATATCAATTGCACAACTTAACCCTCCACTGTTAAAAAATAAAAATTTTAAAATGTCTACTAAGATATATGGAAACATAAATACTGACCTTCACCTGCCGAAGAGGTAAGACACCTGAAGAGCCACACAATGGAGCCGCCTCAGCCGCATAAAGGCTGAGCTACAGACACACCCACACCACGAGGACGCCAAGGAGCACGGCCAGACACAAGGACCACTGACTGCTGGCCACTGAATTGACAAGACATTCTGGAACAGGCAAAACCACAGGGACAGATTAGACAGAATCTGAGAGGTGGAGAAGGAACTGCAAAAGCAGGCGGGAACTTGGCAGCATGGACCTACTTGTACATTCGATTTGCGATGATGGTTACAAGAATGTGTGTGTCTGTCCAAATTCATAGAACTGTAAACTGCACCTCAACTTTTTTAAAAGGTTCCGGACTTCAGTGAGCTTACAAGTCAAGTTAGAGGAACAAACCCAATCAACTATAATGTAAAGAAACCACTTATCTAAAACAGCATCCCCCAAAAATATGGTAGAGATACCCTGGCAGAAAGCAAAGCCACCACCAAAGGCAAGACAACTTTGAACTGGTGCTGGCGATGCTCCTAATTGTAAGGTCTGTCAGAAGCAGCTAGAGTGAGCTGTTTGGCCCACAATTCGGAGGACACTGCCCGGAGCAGGCCAAGGTCGATGAAATGGGTCAGGGCACCACCACAACCTGTGAGGAGCAGGGACAAGTCCTCCGACCACTGCGGGCAGTGCCCACCAGTGTCGCACGGCGGGGATGGGGGGCAGGCATCTGTGTGGCTGCTGCTCTCGCAGGACAATGCTGACATCCCAAAGCGGCGCATTTGGTGCCGGGAAACCACCCTAAGAAATACACACCTGGGCCCTGTCCTTAGTGCAGGTCAGGGGTCCCAGGTGAGAACTGGAAAGAGTGAGGGGGGAAAAGGCTTCAGAAGACGGGGTCCTGATAGCAGCTGCTCCCACCCCACCCCCACTAGGCTGAGGCCCAGCCCCCCAGCCCCTCCTGCCCCAGTTACTCTTCTGGGCATTGCCAGAGTCCAGGCAGCCAGGCATCGGGAATCCTCCCTTCAACAGGCAGGGCGCTCAGGTCAGGAGCCATCTCCCCCTCGGCCCCCACACCTCCCAAGACAGATCCGGCCCTCCCGCCAGTCAGTCTCCTGCTGTGGGTAGTTCTGCTCTGTAGTAAACAGCCCCCAGGATGGGAGGAGAGCAAGGAGAAGGGACAGGGAGGAGGGTGAACAGGCCTTGGACACACAGTTCTAGATAGAGAAAGTGTTAGTTGCAGGCCTTGGAGCATGGATTCGGGGCAGAAGAGACAGACAAAACATGATATGAGTGAAGAGAGGACAGAAGACACAGTGTCCGGAAATACTTTCAAGTGGAAACTCCAGAAAGCAATTTGGCAGCAGGTATAAGAGTCTTACAGCACATTCACATCTTCTGACGCAGTCATCTGACTTTTAGACCAGCCTAAGAAAAAACATCAGCGTTGTGTTCAATATGGGCTTCCCTGGTGGCTCAGATGGTAAAGAATCCACCTGCAATGCAGGAGACCCAGGTTCGATCCCTGGGTCGAGAAGATTCCCCTGGCAAAGGGAATGGCTACCAATTCCAGTATGGATATTCACTATATTATTTATAGCAGAAAGCTGGCATGCGCAACAATAAACATCACTAAACTTCGACACATCTATGCAAAACAGCATCAATACTGAATATGTGACAGTGCACACACTACTTTTCTCCTGCTGCCTTTCGCTGCTTCCAAGCTTGTCCTTAACTGGCACGTGCCATGGTCACTAGTGCCTTCACCAAATACTCTGACCCTCCTGGAGTATTTGGTGAGCATCTCCCAGCCCTGAATCAAGTGGTCATGTGACATGCTGTGGCAAAAACAGGGGCATGCTGTCTGCCATGCTGACTTTCTTCTGCTTGATGGTTCACAGGGGCACAGAGATGAAGCCTCAGGGGGCATGACAAGCAAGCTAACTTCAGGAAACGTGTGGTGGGCACTCCACCCTGCCTGGGAAGTCACGGGCATCTGGGGAGCACCTGTTAACTGCGAGAACTGGGTATATCTTGGCTGATCCAGCACATAAAACAATAAATGCAAAGAGACTGATAGATACAGAGACCAAACAGTGGTTGCCAGAGGGAAGAGATGGGAGGGGGCAAATGGGTGGTTTTGCCCATTTGCAAAGGGAAGGGAAGTAAGTGGTACAAACCTCCAGATGTACATAAGTCATGGGGCACCAGGTGAAGCGTTAGGAATGCCGGCAGTGACACTGTAACACCTTTGTATGCGGCCAGATGGCTACTAGACTCATTACAATGATCATTTCATAACGTGTGCACACGTCAAATCATCACACACCTGAAACTAACATAATATTGTACCCCAACGATCTTTCAACTAAAACTAAAAACAAGAAAACCCTTCCTCATAGAAGTGACTCCTCACCCTCCACTGCAGCCCATCACGCAAATCCCAGCAGTTCTCGGCCGTAAGACACAAGGCCCCATTGACGTATCTCTCCCTGCCTCTGCGACTTCTGGCTGTGGTTCACCCAGGGAGCCTCTCAGGGTTCCATGGGATCCACAAATGGGTGCCTCCCAAGAGCTGTAGACCAAAGAGAAAAACGCCTCCTACAGACAGATGCCATTTTAAAGACTCTCTGACTGCTGCTGAGATTTTTTAAATAAAATGGTTTTTTTTAAGCATTACTAAATTCGTAACAGCTTTCTGTGAGGCTAGAGAACTAAAATCCAGAGTTTCTTAGATCAATCCATTTTAAAAAATAAAAGTCAGGGACTTCCCTAGCAGTTCAGTGATTAAGACTGCCTTTCACGGGAGGCACAGGTTCAATCTCTGGTCAGGGAACTAAGATGCCACATGCCACACAGTGTGGCCAAAGAGTAAAGGGAAAAAAAGGGAAAGAAAAGTCAGATCTACTCCTGAGGTCCACCTACCCCAACACCTCACATCATTCACAAAAGAATTAGTCAAAGCGGGGGAATCAAACCATAAAAATATTTTAAAACAGATGACAATATCTTTATAATCCTGCAGTAAAGAAGAGTTCCTAAACATGGTGTGAAACCTAGAAACAATATTTATTTTAAAAAAGCATTAACAACTGACTTTACTAAAGAAAAATATTACAATACAAAAGAAATATGGATAAAAAAAATATTTGAAGCCTATATGACAAAAGGTTATCCATCCTTAAGAATTCCCACAGAAAGAGCCAACAACCCAAGAAATATAAGCCAGAAATTCTACAAGAAATTCAAATGACACAAAAATGCTTAACCTCATTAATAACAAAATACAAAATAAAGTGAGACACCTATTTGTTGTTTAACAGGTGAGTGAAAATCAAAACACCGATAATATTCAGGTTCAGTAAGGCTGCTGGAAAATGGGGAACCCGCCACACACACAAGGGAAGGAAAGCAGAGAGCTTACTGGAGGGTAACGTGGCATCATCTGACACAGTGCTAACGCACACTGATCAGGGAACTCAACTTCCAAGGATCTAGTCACAGGAATATACAATTGTCCAACGACATTCACTGTAATATTTATAAGGTCAAAATTGCAGTGTAAAGGCTCACCTATAGGGAACTTTTAACAAAATTTAGTATAACCACTCCTTAGAAGCAGCCACTAAAAGAATGACAAAATACTTGTATATCCAGAAATTACTGTTGTTGTTCAGTCACTAAGTCGTGTCCGACTCTGCGACCCCACAGACTGTAGCACACCAGGTTCCCCTGTCCATCACTATCTCCTTGAGTTTGCTCAAACTCATGTCCATTGAGTCAGTGATGCCATCCAACCATCTCATCCTCCGTCACCCCCTTCTCCTGCCCTCAATCTTTCCCAGCATCAGGGTCTTTTCCCATGAGTCAGCTCTTCACATCAGGTGGCCAAAGTACTGCAGCTTCAGCATCAGTCCTTCCAATGAATACTCAGGGTCAAGTTGAGTAAAACTGAACATCTGTGTAGCATATGTTAATATATGTGTATGTATACACATGTTTTTAAAACTTCAGTGTGACAATATATATGGGTGTATACATATTTCTAGCTGTCTCTATATACACATTAAAAGAAACATCTCTGGCCAATCACTGTTGCATGTAGAGTAAAGGAGAGCTGTTGGAATGGGCTCACTGATGAACCACCAGCACTGAGAACAGTGCCTGTACATCACAGATAGCCAATAACTGCCTGGAGTAAGCAGAAGAAAAGCAGAGACGGGAAAACTGCTGGAACATTAGCGTGCTGAAGACCAACACCAAAGAGACACACAGAGCCAGGGCTCAACGTGTTGTTCCATCCCCTGGGGAGTTCTCACATCGCTCAGAAGGAGATGCTGGCAATCACGGGCACCCTGGCCATCTCATGCTCGTCTGCATGTCCTCACGGCCTGCGAGGGGCTCTTTGAACCAGATGCTGTGCACTGGGCATGGGTGCTTCCTCCCTTTCAGAAATGGCCCTCTTGATAGTACAGTACAGAAATATTTTTCCAAAATACCTTCTAAAAATACTTTGTTTAGTCTGTATGATGTTATCTGCTGTTTGGATTTATTTCACGTATTTTTTTAGGAGAAGGCAATGGCACCCCACTCCAGTACTCTTGCCTGGAAAATCCCATGGGTGGAGGAGCCTGGTAGGCTGCAGTCCATGGGGTCACTAAGAGTCAGACACAACTGAGCGACTTCGCTTTCACTTTTCACTTTCATGCATTGGAGAAGGAAATGGCAACCCACTCCAGTGTTCTTGCCTGGAGAATCCCAGGGACGGGGGAGCCTGGTGGGCTGCCGTCTATGGGGTCGCACAGAGTCGGACACGACTGAAGTGACTTAGCAGCAGCAGCAGCAAGTATTTTTAAATCAGGAGATTTCCCATAAAAATGCAAGTTGTCAGCTTCGTTCATTAGAAAAATCCAAATACTCGCCACACTGGGTCGCATCCCCCCTAGCAATAAGAAGCAGGAGCTGAGCAGAAGCTCCAGGCCACCGGCTCACTGCGGTCACCACTACACCCCACACCCACGCCCAGTGCCAGGCACTGTTCATCGCCCAGGGAGCACACTATTAGCCTGGAGAAATATTTCTACTACACTATCAAGAGGGCCATTTCTGAAAGGGAGGAAGCCTCCATGTCCAATGCACAGCATCTGGTTCAAAGAACCCCTCACAGGCTGCGAAGACGTGCAGACAGAAACCTGAGATGGTCTGGCCTGCCACAAAAAAGGCCAGGTCCACTTCCTAACACAGTGGCCAGGATCAACCAGAACCCAGACCTGGGCTTCTTAACCAACACCAGAACACTGTTTCAGTATGTCTCTACAAGGCTGCTCACCAGCAACGAACCAGATGCTTGATTCAATTCAATCAACCAAATGCTTGATTAGCTCCTCGCCTATATTTATAAAACAGGCTTTTCCATTGCAAACTTCAGTAAAACAAAGTGAAATTCCAAGATAAGACTTAAAGTTGAATTTCTCAAGCACATTCACTTGTAAGCCCATCACTCATAATAAAAGAAAAGTGAATTAAAACTAAGCTGAAACATCATTTCTCATCTATCAGCCTGACAAAATTCAAAGGCCAGACAACGGATGTGGCTCTGGGGAATCAGGCCCTCCCATCTCTGTCCAACCCAACCCAGGGGTCTGGCACCACTGAACAAAACTGCACATGCTCTTACCCTGGGCCCAGCAGTTCCACTACAAATTCACCAGGAATATCCACCTCCAAAATGAAAACACATGAGCACAAAGTTTATTCACTATGACATTATTGCTATATATAAAATACCAGAAATAAACTACACATTCATAATATTTCAGAGACTGGTTGACTATATTATGGCACATTCACTTTAAAAACTTTGTATAAGAAAGGGAAAAAGAAAGAAAGATGAACTAATGGAAGGATAGAAATATACCTTTCCTGCATTCTTTTTGTACAAATTCTAACAGACATTCAAAGATTTACTGCCTATCCTTCTCAAACTCTTCTAAAAAAAAAAATGAAGAGAAGGGACTTCCCTGATGGTCCAGTGGTTAAGACTCCACGTTGTCAATCCAGAGAGCGTGGGTTTGATCCCTGATAGGGGAACTAAGATCCCACACATAGTGCAGTATCTCCCCTCAAAAAAAAAAAAAAAAAATGAAGAGGCAGCACTCCCAAAATCATTTTACAAAGCCAGCATTACTGATAGTGTAAAGCTAAACACCACCACAAAGAAAATTACAGGTTACCACCTTCAATGAACAGAGGTGAAAATCCTCCACAAAATATTAGCAAACTGAATTCAACAATACATTAAAAGGATAATACACTATGATCAACAAGGACTTATTCCAGGGATACAAGGATGGTTCAACATCAGCAAGTCAATGTGATACACCACATTAACAAAATGAAGGATAAAAATCATATGATCACCTCAATAAATGCAGAAAAAGCATCTGACAAAAATTCAACATCCATTTAGAATACAAACTCTTTTAACAAAGTGAGTATAGAGGGAACATATGTCAACATAACAAAGGCTTCATATGACAAGCTCACAGCTATACCATACTCAACAGAGAAAAGCTGAAAGCATTTCCTCTCATATCAGGAACAAGACAAGGATGCCCACTTTTGCCACTTGGATTCAACATACTTTTGGAAGCCCCAGCCAGAGCAATCAGACAGGGAAAGGGAATAAAAGACATCCAAATCAAAAAGGAAGTGGGACTTCACTGGTGGTACAGTGGATAAGAATCTGCCTGCCAAGGTAGGGACACAGGTTCAATCCCTGGTCCAGGAAGATTCCACATGCCGCAGAGCAACTAAGCCTGTGTGCCACAGCTTCTGAGCCTGCGTTCTAGGGCTGGTAAGCCACAACTGCTGAAGCCTGTGCACCCAGAGCCTGTGTTCTGCAACAAGAAAACCACAGCAATGAGAAGCCTGTGCAACGAAGAGTAGCCCCCGCTCACTGCAACCAGAGAAAGCCCGAGCAAGGCAACAAAGACCCAGCACAGCCAAAATGAAATAAAATTTATTCTTTAAAAAAGGGAAGCAGTACAACTGTCACTATCTTCAGACGACACCATATGATATATAGAAAATCCTCAAGACTCCACCAAAAAAACTGTTAGAATTAAATGAATTCAGTAAAGTTGCAAGATACAAAATCAATATGCAAAAATCTTTGATTTTTTTCATACACTAAGAATTATCAGAGAAATTAAAGGGGAAAAATCCCATTTACAATTGCATCAAAAAGAATAAAGATACTTAGGAATTTTCTGACCAAGCAGGTCAAAGTCTTGTACACTAAGGACTATACGACACCAATGAAAGAATCTGAAGATGACACAAATAAATGGAAAGCTAATCTGTGCTCACAGATTAGAAGGATTAATATTGTTAAAATGTCCATACTACCTAAAGCAACCTAAAGATTAACTGCAATCCCTATCAAAATCCCAAAGGCATTTTTGGGATAAAAATAAAAATTCCATAAAAATTTGTATGGAACCATACAAATGATGGATAGCCAAAGTATCCATCACGAATAGCCAAAGTAATCTTGAAAAAGAAGAACAACGCTAGAGGCATCAAGCTCCCTCATTCCAAACTATATTACAAAGTTTCAGTAATCACAATATGGTATTGGCATAAAAACCAACCCACAGATCAACGGAACAGAAGAAACAGTCTAGAAATAAACCCACACTTATATGATCAATTAATTTATGACAAAGGAGGCAAGAATAAACAATGGGAAAAAGTCTTGAAAATAAATGGTGTTGGGAAAAACAGACAGCCATATGCAATAGAATAAAATGGACCACTATCTTACACCACATGCAAAGATTAACTCAACTTAATGACTTGAAAGTTTGAACAAAGATCATAAAATTCCTGGAAGAAAATACTGGTAGTTAAGCTTCTTGATTCTCTCTTGGAGACTTTTTTTTTTTTTTGGATCTGACTCCAAAGGCAATGGCAACAAAAGCAAAAATAAACAAATGGGAGATATCAAACTTAAAAGCTCTGCACAGCAAAGAAAACCATAAAAAAAATAAAAATAAAAAGCAATCTACTAGATGGGAGAAGATACTTACAAATCAAATATTTAATAAGGGGTTAACACCCAAATATATGAAGAACTCCTACAGCTCAATAACGAACAATCGAAGTGAAAATGGACACACGATCTAAAGAGACATTTTTCCAAAGAAGAAACAGATGGCCAAGAGATACATGAATGGATGCTCAACATCGCTAATCATTAGGGAAATACAAATCAAAACCACAAGGTATCACCTCACGCCTGTTAGAATGGCTATTATCAAAAAAGACAAATGACAAGTTTTACTAAAGATCTGGAGAAAAGGGAACCCTCCACGCACTGCTGGTGGAATGAAGCAGTGCAGCCACTGTGGAAAAGCATATGGAGGTTCCTCAGAGACATAAAAAGCAGAACCACCATATGACATGGAGAAGGCAATGGCAACCCACTCCAGTATTCTTGCCTGGAGAATCCCACGGACAGGCAGGCTATAGTCCGTGGGGTCGCAAGAGTCAGATACGACTTAGCAACTAGATCTTCATTGTATGACAATTTCACTACCAGTGATTCCACTTTATCTGAAGGAAAAAAAAGCATTAATGTGAAAAGATATGAAAAGATTTGAATTTGAAAAGATATGAACACTCCTATGTTCATATGCAGCATTATTTACCACAGCCAAGATATGGAAGCAACCTAAGTGTCCATTAACAGATCAATGGATAAAGAAATGTGAGGTGGAGAGAGATGGATGTGATGGAATATTACTCAGCCATAAAAAAGAATAAAGTCCTGCCATTTCCAATGACATGGATGGAACTTGAGGGTATTATGCCAAGTGAAATAAGTCAGACAAAGAAAGATAAATACTGTATGATTTCACTTGCATGTGAAAGCTAAGCAAAACTCATAGGTGCAGAGAACAGATTGGCGGCTGCAGTGAGGGTTGGCTGGCAGGTGAAATGGGTTAAGGGGATCAAAAGGCACATATTCCCAGTATAAATAGTCATGGGATAACAGAGTGTGATAACTACAGTCAATAACATTGCATTGCATATTTGAAAGTTGCTAAGACAGTAAATCTTGAAAGTTCTCATTATAAGAAAAAAATTTGTAACTTTATATGATGACAGACAGTAACTAGACTTACTGTAGTGATCACTGTGTAATGTATACAAATGTCAAACCATTATGTTGGACACCTGAAACTAATATAATGTTGTATGTCAATTACACTCCAATAAAAATAAGCTGATACACACACATTTCCAGGTGGCACTAGGGGCAAAGAACCCTCCTGACAATGCATGAGACTTAAGAGATGTGGGTTCAGGACTTCTTGGGCAGTCCAGGGGCTAAGACTTCACCTTAATGCAGGGGTGCAGGCTTGATTCTGGTCAGGGAGCTAAGATCCCATATGTCTTAAGGGAAAAACCAAAAAAAATTAAAAAAACAAAAAAACAAAAACAGAAGCAATATTTTAACAAATTCAATAAAGACTAGAAAAAAATTTTTTTTTTAAGAGAAAGAGATGTAGGTTTGATTCCTGGGTCGGGAAAATCCTCTGGAGGAGGGCATGGCAATCCACTCCCAGTATTCTTGCCTGCAGAATCCCATGGACAGAGAGCCTGGTACGCTTCAGTCCACAGGGTCGCAAAGAGTCAGAAAAACTAAAGCAACTTAGCAAGCACATTCAGTTCAGTCGCTCAGTCGTGTCCAACTCTTTGCGACCCCATGAATTGCAGCACGCCAGGCCTCCCTGTCCATCACCAGCTCCCGGAGTTCAGTCAAACTCACGTCCATCAAGTCAGTGATGCCAACCAGCCATCTCATCCTCTGTCGTCCCCTTCTCCTCCTGACCCCAATCCCTCCCAGCATCGGAGTCTTTTCCAATGAGTCAACTCTTCGAATGAGGTGGCCAAAGTACTGGAGTTTTAGCTTCAGCATCAGTCCTTCTAATGAACACCCAGGACTGATCTCCTTTAGAATGGACTGGTTGGATCTCCTTGCAGTCCAAGGGACTCTCAAGAGTCTTCTCCAACACCACAGTTCAAAAGCATCAATTCTTCGGTGCTCAGCTTTCTTCACAGTCCAACTTTCACATCCATACATGACCCCTGGAAAAACCATAGCCTTGACTAGACGGACCTTTGTTGGCAAAGTAATGTCTCTGCTTTTTAATATGTTATCTAGGTTGGTCATAACTTTCCTTCCAAGGAGTAAGCATCTTTTAATTTCATGGTTGCAATCACCATCTGCAGTGATTTTGGAGCCCCCCCCCCTCAAAATAAAGTCTGACACTGTTTCCACTGTTTCCCCATCTACTTCCCATGAAGTGATGGGACCAGATGCCTTGATCTTAGTTTTCTGAATGTTGAGCTTTAAACCAACCTTTTCATTCTCCTCTTTCACTTTTATCAACAGGCTCTTCAGCTCTTCACTTTCTGCCATAAGTACGTACGTATACATATTTTTTTCTTAAAAAATATATTTCCTAGGTATGTCCACTAAGAGTCCCGAAAGCAATGATGCCCTGTAACTACCTGCTTACTTTTGCAAAACAAAAAAAAGGAAGTAATTTAGGAAGAATAAGCCAGAAATGAAGAGGGGTGAGTGCAAGCCGACTCACAGGACAGTGAAGGAAGGGGCGCTTCTGAGTACACCATCTGTATCATTTTGACTTTTACAATCAGGTTTAAAGTGCTACATGTTCAAAAAGTAAAATTAAATCAAAAAGAATGAAGAGCTCCCTAAAACTGAATATAAACAGAAATTCTGAGAAGGACAACATAATCACCAACCGAGGCTCCCTTGATGGTTCAGTGGTAAAGAATCCTCCTGCCAAAGCAGGAGACTCAGGTTCAATCCCTGCGTTGGCGAGATCCCCTGGAGTAGGAAATGGCAACCCACTCCAGTATTCTTGCCTGGGAAATCCCATGGAAAGAGAAGCCTGGCAGGCTACAGTCTACTGGGTTGCAAAAGAGCTGGACACGACTCAGCACAGCACAGCAATCACCAAGGGAACCGGGAAGGAACACCAATCAACTCCACGGCACTGGATAAGAATTAGGAGTCAGCATCAACTCATGGGTCTTTCCTTAAAACACATTTCCTAATTCTGTCTCCTCAAATGGCCTAAAAGCAATAACATCCTGGCAGAATGGAGGGAAACTGGAAGCAGATAGCTCTGCGGGACAAGCAGCAGTGTACACAGCCTCTCCTGGGGTGGTGATGGAAGATGGAGAGAAAGGTTAGGAAATTTTAGGACAGTGGTTCTCATCTTTGAAAAAATAGAGTCATGCCCTCATTTAACACTATTTGTATTTCAAAGTCATGTCAGTGGTGGGACTACAAACAAACCCAAGAAGACTAAGTAAAGCTTATCCTTTCTACCTGGGGCTCTCCTCAAACAGAGCTACTGATGCACACACACTCACAGTCCTGAAAACCAAGAAGAGTTCAGATTGGCAGGTGTGGTGATGGGCATAGGTGGGTTAAGAAAGGCCAAGGTGAAGTTCACAGCTCAGCACCGTGGGAGCCATGTCCCCACACAGAACGGGTCTCTGCACAGCAGAAATGTGCACAGCATTGGCCAGGGAACCTGAGGCCCGAGCGACCAGCACCAACCACATCTCACTTCTGTGAGAAAGCAGTCTAAGGGGCACCCAGGCAGGGACAGAGACTGACCCTGATCAGCAGAACTGTGGCAGCTACACAAGAACCTTCCTCTCACATCTAGCCACATGAAATCTCCCTCTTTTCCTGGGAAAGCACTGCCACTTTCCAGAACTTTGCTCCACAGAGAATGTTCTCTGCCCTCTACTCCCTGGTAACCAGTACTCAAGGGCTTTTTATAAGCTGTCTTTGTGCTGGCCTAAGTGACTTGATAGACACCCCCAAAATGGACCAATTACGTCTGCCAGATGTTTAACCCCAAAAAAGGGCTTAAACATGTTAAAAACAATGCTTTCACTCACCTTGAATTGCTCCCCCAAATTTTTAAAAGATGACGGGTGGATGGATGTGTGATAAAGCAGGTCAGTAAAATGTTAATAATAGAAAATCGAGTGGTGGGTATACAGGCATTTACTATAAAATTCTTTCAATCCTAGTATATCTTTGAAATTTTTCATAGTAGAATGTTAGCATCTATTAAGGTGGCAATGTCACATGTCACTTAATAAATAAAGGGCTGTAACAAAAGTCCTATTTGCTAACAAAACTTCATTCTTCCACCTTAGAGCAGGTTATGAAGGTTCCATACTAGACCTTAAAATACTCAAGTTCCAAAAGATAAAATGGACTAATTTTTAAAACTGTCTAGGATGACTAAATGCTGAGATGTGGATGCATATCGAAGTAAAAGCAATTCATTGTGTTCTAAAAAAACAAAACAAAACTGTCTAGGATGCATTACATGTGCTACTACAGAGAACTGACCTCTCGAGGGGCTGCAGTGGGAACAGGGAAGCCTGGCCCATCAACAGACTTGATGCCACCAACATCCCTTCTGATCAAAATCATGGCAGTGGTGGCAGGTCCTTAACCTGATGGGCCAGAGCCCCCTGGACTGCAGTAAGTGGGCTCTATCTCAGTTTGAGAGGAACATTCAAGACAAACCGAAGAAGTGCTTCCTCAAACTCCAGGCAATAAAGCCACAAAAGCCCAATTTATTATTCTGCTGCTCTTTCTCAGTCTTTTTTCCCCCTGCTGCTGCTGTTGCTGCTAAGTCGCTTCAGTTACTTCCGACTCTGTGCGACCCCACAGACAGCAGCCCACCAGGCTCCACCGTCCCTGGGATTCTCCAGGCAAGAACACTGGAGTGGGTTGCCATTTCCTCCTCCAATGCATGAAAGTGAAAAGTGAAAGTGAAGTCACTCAGTCGTGTCCGACTCGTCTCGACCCCATGGACTGCAGCCCACCAGGCTCCTCCGTCCATGGATTTTCCAGGCAAGAGTACTGGAGTGGGGTGCCACTGCCTTCTCCGTTTTTCCCCCTTCTGTCCCCCTAAGAAGTGTATTTAGGCCTCTCTCCCAATCACCGCCTGTGAAGTTTTAAACCACAGCCATACTGTATCTCTGTGAACTATGACCCTTCAGGAGGCCACAAAACACTGTCACATTTAATTTTTTTTTCACCTTCCTCCCAAGAACCATTCTGACCCCCTTGTGGGAAATACCACCTTCACAGAGAACACAGATTCTAATGCATAGAAAGAAACATATTTTTGTGACTTTTCTGTACATCTAAAGTTACTCCAAAGCATTTAAAAATTAAATAGACCAATTAAATAGACCCACTCCAGTACTCTTGCCTGGAGAATCCCATGGAGGGAGGAGCCTGGTAGGCTACAGTCCATGGGGTCGCAAAGAGTCGGACACGACTGAGCGACTTCACTTTCACTTTCATTACCCAAGTGCTGGATATCTGTCAGAAGTTTCCAGCCAACTCAAAAAAGAAATTATTTAATTCACAGTTTATCTATAGAAAAACTATGAATTTAGCCAAAAAAGAAAAGCAGTTAAATTCCAAACATTTCCCATATAACTCAAAACTACACTGACAATCATAATGTGTAAAAAGGCAATAACAGGTGAGGAAAATCAGCATGTCAGAATGAAAAAGGATTAGACTCACTCTTGTATTATGATTCCAAAGAAGATGGTATAGGAACTGTATGGATAAATGTATGTTTCTGTCAGTTAATTTCTAATAAGTATTTTCAAAATAAATTTAATGTTTCTTCTTTCTTTAAAGTATAGTAAAAAAAATTAAATAGACCAAATATCCAATTAAAATCCTACAGTCTCAATTTGGATTAAGAAAATAAGATTCGACTATATGCTGCTTGAGCTTCCCAGGTGGCTCAGTGGGTAAAGAACCTGCCTGCAAAGCAGGAGAGGCAGGAGACTTGGTTGGGTTCTATCCCTAGGTTGGGAAGATCTCCTGGAGGAAGGGTATGACAATTCACTCAAGTATTCTTGCCTGGAGAATCCCATGGACAGAGAAGCCTCAAGGGCTACAGTCCATGGGGTCTCAGAGAGTCAGACACAACTGAAGCAACAGCATATACAAATGCATGGTATTCCTACTGAGTGACATACCTCAATTTATTTTTAAAAATGGCTTCCCTGAAAGCTCAGCTGGTAAAGAATTTGCCTGGAATGCAGGAGACCCAGGTTCAATTCCTGGGTCAGGAAGATCCTCTGGAGAAAGGATAGGCCACCCACTCCAGGATTCTTGGGCTTTCCTGGTGACTCAGATGGTAAAGAATCTGCCTGCAATATGGGAGAGGTGGGTTCAATCCCTGGGTTAAGAAGATCCCCTGGAGAAGGGAACAGCTACCCACTCCAGTTTTCTTTCCTGGAGAATTCCATTGACAGAGGAGTCTGGCAGGCTACAATCCATGGGATCTCAAAGAGTAGGACACAACTGAGCGACTTTTCACTTTTCCTATGCTGTTTACAATAATACACTTTTAAAAGAAATGGAGAGGCTTCTCTGTGGTTCAGTGGTTATGAATCCACTTGCCAGTACAGGGGACACAGGTTCCATCCCTGGTCTGGGAAGATCCCACATGCCGGGCAACTAAGCCCAAACACCACACGAGAAGCCACTACAATGAGAAGCCTGCCCACAGCAACTGGAGAGTAGCCTCCGTTGGTCACAACTAGCAAAAGCCAGCAGCAGTGAAGGGCCAGCACAGTCAAAAATAAATAAACCTTTAAAAAATAAAATAAATGGACAGTGAGGAATTCCCTGGTGACCCACTGTTCAGGATTAGGTGCTTTCACTGCAGAAGGCCAAGGTTCAATTCCTGGTCTGGGAACTAAGATCCTGCAAGCTGCCAATGTTTTAAAAAATTTTTTTTAATTTAAAAATAAACCCAAACTGGGCTTCCCTGCTGGCTCAGTGGTAAATAATCTGCCTGCCAATGCAGGAGACATGGGTTCAATCCCTGATCCAGGAAGATCCCACATGCCAAGGAAGCATGAAGACAGCGCACCACAACTATTGAGCCTGGGAGCCACGACTACTGAAGCCCACACACCCTAGAGCCCGAGCTCCACAGCAGTGTGGACGTTCCACAGTGAGAAGCCCAAGCGCCACAACTAGAGAGTGGACCCCACTCACCACAGCTGGAGAAAAGCCTGCACAGCAACGAAGACCCAGCACAGCCAAAAATAAGTAAATTTTTTTAAAAATTAAAAAACAAAAGAAGTGGATACCAAATCAGTTAGTTTGGGAAAGTCAAGAATGAGAAGAAAGAGCAAAGAGGAACTTCAGCACGCTCGGGGTACTTCTGTACTGTCTGACTATAACACAGTGTGACTTGTTCATTCATTACTTGTATTAAAAGTCTGGCAACAACCCAAAGCCCTTCAACGAGTGAATGGATAAACTGTAGTCCATCCACACTGCAGACCACACCTCCACAAAAAGAGACACATTCTTGGTATATGCAGCAACCTGGATGAATCTCAAACGCATTATGCTCAGTGGAAGAAGCCAGACTCAAAAGGCCCCACACCGTGTAAGCTGCTTTAACTGACATCCTGGAAAAAAACACAAACACACACTTAGGGGTCAGAGGCTACTGAGCACTTAGGGAGGAGCTGACTACAGAGTGGCAGCACAAGGGAATTTTTGGGAGGGAAGGAACTTCTTTGTACTCTAACTATTGTGGAAATTAGACATCTGTCAAAATTCTCTGAATTCTATACCAAAAAAGTGAATACTATTACATATACATTAAAAAAAAAAAAGACAGCTAAGTAAAATAACAAAGTGAGGATGTCCAAAGACCTTCCCTTTCACTCAGAACATAAATGACTTTTAAAATTTATTTCTATAATATGATAATGCACCAAAACAAGATAAAAATTTCTGTTGATTAGAAATAAAGCAGAAATCACAGAGAGGGTGGGCCTGAGATGACAAGCCCAAAGGATGCTCTACCCAGAAGAAAACTCTTAAGGGTCAGGGTCTTGACTTCTAAAGGCAACAGGTACTTGGTCCCTCTACAAGGGGCTGAGGAGCAGAGCCAGGCTCCAGAGGAAGATGTGCAGGTCACAGCTACCATCAGCTGCTTGCCCAGGCACGGAGCTGGGTGTCGCTGGAGCCAGGTGACAACCAGTGGAGTGTCAGGACATGAAGTCACAAGGGCAGCAGGAACCTAGCCACAAGGGGCTTCATAAACTGCCTTAGGGAGTCTGGCTTTTTTTTCTGAGGGAGATGAGAAACCACGGAGGGCTCTGAGCTAAGCGGTGCATCACCCAGATCTGTATTAACAGTCAACTGCAGAGCAGCTCAGCTCAGGTGAGTAGAGAGCAGGGAGGTCACTGGAATAACCCAGGCAAGATGATGTAGGGGGCTTAAATGACAGCTGCACCCAAAAAGGCAGTGAGAAGCGTCAGGTTTGAGTGCCGACCAATCAAATTTGGTACCTGGAAGAAATGCAGACACCACACAAGGAGCTCTGTGCTGAGCAACAGGAGAAGGGAGTTACCTTTGACTAAGATGCAACAAGGTATCAGTAGATTGCACACAAGTAAAAGTGGTTGCTTGGAACGGGAAGATCCAGCTAGGAGCTACACATTCTGGGAGTATTGACAAGTGGCCTAGCCATGACCCTGGATGAGATCACCCCAGGATACAGACCAGAGAGGAGATGGGAGGACCACTCCGAGGCAGTACAGTTTGTAGCGGTTAAGGAGATGAGAAGGAACCAGCAAGGAGGCTAGGGACAGCAGCCTTCAAGATAAAAGGACAACCAACTGAGTTGTGTCCCAAGGGAGACACCAAGGGAGAGTGATTCAAGAAAGCCATGGGAGGCCAAACCAAAGGCTACTAACAGGGGGACTCAGCAATATAGTGGTCCCTAACCAAGGCAATGGCACCCCACTCCAGTACTCTAGCCTGGAAAATCCCATTGATGGAGGAGCCTGGTAGGCTGCAGTCCATGGGATCGCTGAGGGTTGGACACGACTGAGCGACTTCACTTTCACTTTTCACTTTCATGCATTGGAGAAGGAAATGGCAACCCACTCCAATATTCTTGCCTGGAGAATCCCAGGGACGGGAGAGCCTGGTGGGCTGCCGTCTCTGGGGTGGCACAGAGTCAGACACGACTGAAGTGACTTAGCAGCAGCAGCAGCAGCAACCCCAAGAGGAGCTGTTTCAGAGGAGAGGTGGGACCAAAAGCTTAGCCTGAACCATGTTCAAGAGAAATGAGAGAAGAGGAAATAGGAGTTCAGGATTCTTCCTAATTCTGGTATAAAAGGAAGTGAAGACCAAGAAAGGGTTTCCCTGGTAGCTCAGTGGTAAAGATATGCCTGCCAATGCAAGAGATGAGGGTTCAATTCCTGTGTTGAGAAGATCCCCTAGAGAAGGAAATTACAACCCACTCCAGTATTCTTGCCTGGGAAATCCCACAGAGGAGCCTGGTGGGCTACAGTCCAGGGGATTGCAAACGAGTCAGACAAGACTTGGCAAGTAAACAAGAAGATCTGAAGATCTAGAAAAGGTAACGGTAGCTGGGGGGTTTGCATACTGATGGAAATACTCTGGAGAGAAGAACTGAAGGCAAAACAAAATATTAGAGCCACGGGCTGGAAAAGGCAAGAAGGGGTGGATCCAACAGGAGAGATTAAATGGCCAATGGCTTACAGATATTGCCCTACTAACAGCAACTGTTGTAGAAGATTTAATGGCACCTGTTCGTGCTAACTACATGTTTTTAAAAGCACATAAAATTATATTGTACAATAAAAAAATTAAATGAAAAGGACAAGAGGCCACAAAGAAACTGTTAATTATGCTTATCTTTGGGTGGCTGAATGATTTAGTTTTAAGATGTATTTTTACTTTTTCCCCAATCATTCAGAAAGCATATTTCTATTTCATTGGTTTCACTAAAAAAGTCACAGAAACTATTTCATGGTACTTATCACGTAAAAAAGAAAAATGCAATCTATCAGAAAACACAAATAAACGAAGAGAAAAAACGTATCTATAACCCCCAGGTTAAACACTACTAGCATCCCGCTCTATTATTTTTCTCTGATAAGCTGACGTCTGAGCAGAGAGGCGGGTTGCAGACCTCTGCAGGAAGGTGAGTTCCGGGCAGGGGCGGGCGCGCAACGCAAAGGCCCGGGAGCGAAAAGGCTTCGCCACTTAAGGGATGCTAGTGGGCGGCGGAGAGGAGCTGGAGGGAGCGGCGCAGGGGTTCCTGGACGACGTCTGACAAGTCACTTTCCCTCTGCACCTTTGCTTACCCCTGCGCGGTGCACCTCGCGCGAAGAAGCAAAGTGGTGCGATCCCCATCCTGTGGAAGGAAGGAGTCGAGCATCGAACCCGGAAAACCCAAGTGAAAAGAAAGCACCGGACCTAACTTTAACCCCGCGCAGAAAAAACAACGCGAGGCGCCCCGCTCACAGGGAGGAACGAGCCGGCAGGCAGGGAACCCGCAGCGCCCCCGGCCGCCGGCGGCCCCCGTCACGACCCGCGGTCCCCGCACAGATTCAGTGCCGTCCCACAGCCAGCGCCGCTCCGGGCCTCCCTCCTCGGCGCCCCGGGCCTCCGCCCGGGGGCTCCAGGGCGAACCGAGGCCGGTGCGCGGGCCATCTAACCCGCAAGTCGGTCGTCCGCGCCACGCCCACACCTACCCCGGGTGTGGGCCGCGTTCCTCAGCTCTGGGGCTGGGTCTGGGGTCCGGGCCCAGACAGCGCCGTTCGGCTCAACACATCCGGGGCCCGGCCGGAAGAAGCGGCGGCGCGGCTGCTACGGCGAGCCGGAAGGGACGCGCGCTGCGCGCTGGCAGCTGCGCGTTGATGTGACGTCGGCGGAGCGGGAGGCGCCGAGGGGGCTGGGAGAGCTAGACCTGCGGCAAGGCGAGAGCGAGGGCCGATGGGCTGGCGGCGGAGAGGTCCCCGGTTTGTGAAGAGTGGAGGTTGCCATGAGGGCGCTGCGTAGACGACGGTGCGGGCATGCGTTCACTCCGGCCAGCCGGATCGAGCGTTAAGCGCCGGCTCTAGGTTTGGGGAGGAGACCTCGAATGCCTGTGGAGCCGCCTCTTCTAGAAGTGGGGTTGGCTGGGGCTGCCGCGGGTGGGGCGAGGGGCTGACAGCTGGGCGGACCAAGCAGGTGAAAAGGCCAGTCCAGGGTTGACTGAGGAGGAGGTGCAGAAACGGGGCGGGGCAGAGGAAGTCATGCCTCAGAAGCAAACAAAAGGACACGGGAAGACCGGGTGTTCACCTGTAAGTGTTACTCAACTCAGCTTATTGATTGCTCAAAGCCAATAAAGAGAGGCAGGAGTCAGGAGAAAGGGAAGGTGCTTTAATCAGAAAAACTGGCAATCGGAACTGCCAGTGGTTAAGAATCCCCCTTGCAGTGCAGAGGACAGAGGTTTGATTCCTCCTCAGGCAACTAAGTCCGTGTACCCCAACTATAGAATCTGTGCAGGGCAACAAGAGAGGACAGAGATCCTGTGTGCTATAACTAAGACCTGACACAACCAAAATAATTACTTTTGGAAAAGAAAAAGAAATCTGGTGTTCTAGGCAGGAGGTGTTCTTATGTCCTGAGGCCAACTCTGAAGACTCTGCTCAGCCTTGACAGTTTTTAAAGGGAAAATGCAGAGAGAACCTCAGGGAATCGTCAATCTGGAGGGTGGGCTCTGCATCCTTTTCCTCCGTGTGCAGACTGGCTGACTCTTCAGATATTGCACAAGTGATCTGCCCTCTGGATTGCTGAGGGAACCGCTGTGGGGAGAGAACTAGTCATTCTTTAACTTCTTTCTTCTGACTTCTTTCAACGTAGGAGAAGAATCAATACATTAGGCACAGGCATAGTGGGCAATAAGGAGAGCACAAGTCAGGAGTTGGGTTAAATTTCCCAGTGATCTCATTCCTGTAATTAGGTTCTTAGATGGGGAAACAGTGGAAACAGTGTCAGACTTTATCTTTTGGGGCTCCAAAATCACTGCAGATGGTGACTGCAGCCATGAAATTAAAAGACGCTTACTCCTTGGAAGGAAAGTTATGACCAACCTAGATAGCATGTTAAAAAGCAGAGACATTACCTTGCCAACAAAGGTCTGTCTAGTCAAAGCTATGGTTTTTCCAGGGGTCATGTATGGATGTGAGAGTTGGACTGTGAAGAAGGCTGAGCGCCGAAGAATTGATGCTTTTGAACTGTGGTGTTGGAGAAGACTCTTGAGAGTCCCTTGGACTGCAAGGAGATCCAACCAGTCCATTCTAAAGGAGATCAGTCCTGGGTGTTCTTTGGAAGGAATGATGCTAAAGCTGAAACTCCAGTACTTTGGTCACCTCATGCGAAGAGTTGACTCATTGGAAAAGACTCTGATGCTGGGAGGGATTGGGGGCAGGAGGAGGGGACAACAGAGGATGAGATGGCTGGATGGCATCACTGACTCAATGGACGCGAGTCTGAGTGAACTCCGGGAGTTGGTGATGGACAGGGAGGCCTGGCGTGCTGCGATTCATGGGGTCGCAAAGAGTCGGACACGACTGAGCGACTGAACTGAACTGAAGGTCAGAGGGGGACAGAAATGGGCCAACAAAGGGACAAAAGAGCTGCTTTCATAAAGAATGGAGTTGGATCCCAACCTTATGCTTTATGCAAAACTGAAGTCAAAATGGATCAAAGACCTAAATGTAAGTGCTAAAGTTACAAAACTTTCAAAGAGTAACATATATACAAATCTTCAGTATCATAAATCAGGCACTGATTTTTTATGACATCAAAAACGAAAGTAACAACAACAACAACAAAAATAGGTTGGACATCATCAAAATAAAAAAAAACTTGTGCTTCAGATGACACCATTAAGAAAAGACAACCCACAGAATGAGAGAAAATATTTGCAAATTATATATCAAATAAGGGACTTGTACCCAGAATACAGAACTTGCAACTAAATAATTAAAAGACAATTAATTCTAAAACGGGCAAAGGAATGGATAACAAGATCCTGCTGTATACCACAGGGAATTATGTTCAATATCCTGTGACAAACCATCATGGAAAAGAATATGAAAAAGATTATATATATATATCTACATATACAGACACACATGTGTATGTATGTGTATGCTCGGTCATGTCCAACTTTTTGGGACCCCATGGACAGCCAGCTCCTCTGTCCAAAAAAGTTTTCGAGGCAAGAATACTGCAGTGGGTTGCCATTTTCTACTCCAGGGTATCTTCCCGATCCAGGGTTCGTGCCCAGTTCTCCTGCATCTCTTGCATTGGTAACAGGCGGACTCTTTACCACCGTGCCCCCTGGGAAGCCCATACTTGGAATAACTTGAAACAGTATAGATTTTGTAATACTTAATTTGAGCAGACGACTTGAAACAGTATAGATCTTGTACACTTACCTGACCAACTTTTTTTTAATTACATTATAAAAAATGCATGTTACCTTAGAAAAGTTAATCTATTTGCTGTTTTACTCTTTTGCAAAAACATTTGCTCTAATGAAGGAATTTGTTTTTTCCAAAATGTACATTTCCGAAATGTACAAAATGCATTTTATAATATTTACTGCTTTATTCCTAATTCTGCTTTAAAGTATTGAACTGGGCATAAAACATTAAAATATTAATCCAGAACCTGTCTAAACTGGATGTTGCTTAAAATCTGTATTATTACCATGTTGGAAATCCAGACTGCTTTTGTGATGTTTCAAATTAAAAAAAAGTAATCCTCTTCCTTACCTATCTATCTATATATATATATATATATAGTTATATATATATATATATATAAAGCTGAGTCACTTTGCTGTACAAAAGAAATTAACACAACATTGTAAATCAACTATACTTCAATTAAAAAAACATTTTTAATGGGCAAAGGACTTGAATACATGCCTCAAAAGAAGATGTACAAATAAGCACATGAAAAGATGTTCAGCAACATTAGGGATCAGGGAAATATAAACCAAAACCACTAGGATGGCTTAAACCAAAGAGTCAGGTAAGAAGTGTTCACAAGCCCATTGGAAAAATCAGAAATCTTACCTGCTGCTAGTCAGAATTTAAAATGAAGTCAGGGACTTCCCCGGTGGTCCAGTGACTAAGCCACAGTCTGAATGCAGGGGGCTTGGGTTCAATCCCTGCTTAGGGAACTAGATCCCACATGCCACAACCAAGAGTTTACATGCCACAACAAAAATCCCTCTTGCCACAACTGAGAACTGACACGGCCTAAATAAATACTTTTTTAAAGTAAAAAATAAATGATTCAGCCACTTGAAAAAAAATGGTTTGGCAGTTCCACAAAAGAGTTATTAGGACTTAACATATGACCTAGGAATACCACTACTAAGTATATATCCAAGAGAATTAAAAACACATCCACATGAAAGCGCATATGAAAATATTCTTAGCAGCATTACTCATAATCCCCAGGAAATGGAAACAACCGAAATATCCATCAACTGATGAATAAATAAACTATGTCACACTGGGTGTGGGCACTTGAACTCCCTTTTGCCAAGGACAGCTGAGACCAGTCCGGGAAGCCTCCAGCCTGGAGCCAGTCAGCCAGGAACAGAGCGCACACGCCTGCCTCCCACCAGCTGGGCCCTCTTCACAGGGCAGGGAGGGAGGACCCCTGGGCACTCTCTCAGGGCCTGATTTAGTACTGTAGTTTGTACTGGACCATCCATGCACCTCACTGGTCCCAAAGCCTCCATCTGCCAAGAGCTGGCTGCTGTGGCCACTGGAGCTAATAAATCTGTTTAACTTGAGAATATATGTATATAATGGAAATATTATATATTATATAAAATTACATTAAATATATACAATGGAATATTAATCAGCAAAAAAAAAAAAGGATGGAATTTGACATAGACTACAACATAGATGAACCTTGAAAATACTATAGTAAGTTAAGGAAGTCAGATACAAAAGGCCACATATCATGAGTTCATTTATGTCAAATGTACAGGGATTTCCCTGGTGGTCCAGTGGTTAAGAATCTGCCTTCCAATGCAGGAGACGCAGGTTCAATCCCTGGTCCGTGAACATGCCTCAGGGCATGCCACAGGGCAACTAAGCCTGTGCAACACGACTAAAGAGCCTGTGCTTGGACATCAGTGAACCCACATACTCTGGAGCCCATGTTCTGCAGCAAGAGAAGCCCACTCACCACAACTAGAGAAAGCCCGTGCGCCCCAGCAAAAACCCAGCATAGCCAATGTCTATGTGTATGTATATATAAATATGGATTTAGGTAGTGCTGACAATTGCACCACTTTGTGTATCTACTAAATACCACTGAATTGTGCACTTTGAAAGGATGAGCTTTGTGGTGCATGAATTATACCTCAATTACAACTCCATTTTTAAAAAGATGCAAGCTAAAGTGATCCAACTCCTCAGCAAAATGCAGATGCAAATACCACCTCTGATATTAAACACACAGAAAGGGGAAAAAAAAGAACAAACTTGACTATAAAAGGGATACCATAAAGGAGCATAAAAGGGGATAATTAGTTGGATAAAAGAGCAGAGCAGAATGATTGCATGTTTCTTTTACTTTTTAAAACATTTTTGTTATTTTATTTTTGGCTGTGCTGGTCTTCATCGCTGTGCACTCAGGCTTTAAAAGTGAAAGTTGCTCAGTCCTGTCCAACTCTTTTGAGAGCCCATGGACAATACAGTCCATGGAATTCTCCAGGCCAGAATACTGGAGTGGGTAGCCTTTCCCTTCTGCAGGGGATCTTCCCAACCCAGGGATCGAACCCAGGTCTCCCACATTGCAGGCAGGTTCTTTACCAACTGAGCCACAAGGAGTGTGAAATTCTCTCTAATTGTGGAGATGGAGATGGGTGGGCGCTGATCTCTTGCTACAGAGCTCAAGCTGCAGGCTTCTATAGTTCCAGTGCTCAGCTTAGTTGCTCCTTGGCATGCGGGATCTTTCCAGACTAGGAAGATTCCCAAACACAGGGATCAAACCTGTGTCCCCTGCATTGGCAGGCAGATTCTTAACCACTGAACCACCAGGAAAGTTCAATTTTGTGTTTCTGAGCACTGATAGGGAGGCCCTTTCAATCTTCACTCCACCTCCCACTTAGTGAATTTGGGAAGTTAAAAAACTACACCCCTCAGACTCCTTGGAGGTCAGAGTCCCAGCTCCTCCCACTGGCTGCATCTCTGCAGGAGTGGAGGCACCGGGAGGTGACTTCCTTGATGCTCCTGGCTGCACTTGCTGCAGGAGTTGACAAATTTGAGTCTCTGCTATAAGGGAGGTCCAGTTGTGAGTGACTTCTTGACTTGAACCCCTGGCCCTGGACTCAGCTCTGGGCCAGGGATCACGCATCTCCAGTCATGGGGCCATTGGTGCAAACAAATGGGAAAAGGGGAGCAAAGGGAAAACAGACAGAAATGGCCAACCAAGAGACTAAAGACTTACCTGCAGGAGAAGGGATGGTTAGGGACTTTGAGATGATCAAACCTATACCTCCTGCAGTGGAAGCAGAATCCTAGCCCCTGGAATGCCAGGGAAGTCCCCTCCAAACACATATTATTTTAAAATATCACATACCTATGGATCCTCCAAGACGACTGAAATGATTACCCACTAATTGCCTGGAGTCACACTTGGGAATTGTCTACAATTTGACCCTGAAACCAAGACCATGTAACTTTTCATGGGGAGAACCCCATGATTGCAGCAGTTTTTAGGTTACTTTCTGCCCTGGTGACTTAAAAAGTGACTTACAAAACCCTATCACAGGTAAAATTAACATGCTTAAAGACAACCCCCAATATTTCTCCTTCAACCCCATCCTGTTCTCAATCACCCCACCTGTTAATGGCCCAGCTCATCAATTCATCAAACACAAAGCCTAAGCAGCATTAAACCCTCCCTCCTGTCCCAGTAGTCCAGGGAACACCTGCAGTGACCCAAAGGCACACCTCACTCGGCCTCTCCCCAACCACAGTGCCTCCCCCACGTCACTGCCAGTCTTCCTGATTCTACTGCCCAACTCCATCTATTCTCCCAAATGGAACAGCCCCTCAAAAATATCTGCCCCATTGTGCACACGGGTGTGCAACACATACATGTATCACACGCACACACAGGTATCTGTGCACACACATCACCTATACTTATATATGACATAAATACACATGTATAGACCACTTGCACAACACATGTGCATACACATGTGTCAGGAGCCGCATTAGGCATTGCTGACAAAATCGAGGCACAGCCCCAACCCCCTCTCCTTGTCCCGCAGGCAGGGTCCCGGGATGAAGGAGTTAGGTCTTGTGATTCTGACTTGTTTATTTCCTTTCTTCGGTTGAGTTGGCTGGAAAGAATGTTAAGGTGCTTATTGTTCTTGAGAGGAGCATGAGAAGGCACAAAGCCTTCTGCAGTTGTGCCTAGAGAATAATCCATAAAGTTAACCATTGACATTTGTTCAAGGATCTTTACAAAGAATGTTCCAGGATGAGCACGTAGGCCGCAGCTTGAGGCCATGGGAAGGATTGTTATCTGAGACCTGTTTGTGAGAGAAATGTTTATGGCAAAGGAAGTTTGCTGAGTTTAGGGTTTAGGAATATTTAAGAATAGTTAGAAGCTAAAAGTTTAAGGAATGTTGTAGTGTTAGCATATTTTACTGTATCTTGTAGGGATTAGGAATTTTAGAGATATTAATAGCTAGAAGCCTTTTTAGGAGATAGTGAGCTTAGGATACTAGGGGCAAGCAGGATTTAGAAAGATAAGAAATAAACTGAGGAATGTGGTATGCAGCCCATACATAAGCATGAGTTACAGTGTAATCACAAGTAAACAGGATTCTGAGAGAATTGCTGAAGCAGGAATTCTGTTTGAAGGGCAACAATGACACAATAAATCTGGGTGAGGGGGAACTGAAAATGTCAAACCTCTGACCTAATGCTTTTGTCAAAGTATAAAAGAGAACCTGAAGCTTAAAATAAACATGCAGTCCCGCACCTTGAGTCAGAGGCTGCATCATTCTCTGCCAACACGGCTCATCTCTTCAAGCTGATTCCCTGGCTGCTGGAGCTGGACTCTGGCACACATGGGTAAACACATACCACACAGCACATGAATGTTTGCATCCCAGGTGACACATGTACCCACACAGGCCCAACACACACATACATACCACTTCTCCATTTGAAAGCTCCTGGGTCTCCACTGGCAAAGTAATCCTCAAAATTCTCCAAGCCAGGCTTCAACAGTACGTGAACTGTGAACTTCCAGATGTTCAAGTTGGACTTAGAAAAGGCAGAGGAATCAGAGATCAAATTGGCAACATCCGTTGGATCATCGAAAAAGCAAGAGAGTTCCGAAAAAACATCTACTTCTGCTTTATTGACTATGCCAAAGCCTTTGACTGTGTGGATCACAACAAACTGTGGAAAATTCTTCAAGAGATGGGAATACCGGACCACCTGACCTGCCTCCTGAGAAATCTGTATGCAGGTCAAGAAGCAACAGTTAGAACTGGACATGGAACAACAGACTGGTTCCAGATCAGGAAAGAAGTATGTCAAGGCTGTATATTGTCACCCTGCTTATTTAACTTACATGCAGAGTACGTCATAAGAAATGCCGGTGTAGATGAAGCACAAGCTGGAATCAAGATTGCCGGGAGAAATATCAATAACCTCATATAGGCAGATGACACCACCCTTATGTGAGAAAACAGAGAACTAAAGAGCCTCTCGATAAAAGTGCAAGAGAAGAGTGAAAAAGTTGGCTTAAAACTCAACATTCAGAAAACTAAGATCATGGCGTCTAGTCCCATCACTTCATGGCAAATAGATTGGGAAACAATAGAAACAGTAACAGACTTTATTTTTGGAGGCTCTCAAATCACTGCAGATAGTGACTACAGCCATGAAATTAAAAGATGCTTGCTCCTTGGTAGAAAAGTTATGACCAACCTAGACAGCATATTAAAAAGCAGAGACATTACTTTGCCAACAAAGGTCCATCGAGTCAAAGCTGTTGTTTTTCCAGTAGTCATGTATGGATGTGAGAGTTGGACTATAAAGAAAGCTGAGCACCGAAGAACTGATGCTTTTGAACTGTGGTGTTGGAGAAGTCTCTTGAGAGTCCCTTGGACTGCAAGAAGATCCAACCAGTCCATTCTAAAGGAATCAGTCCTGAATATTCATTGGAAGGACTGAGGCTGAAGCTGAAACTCCAATACTTTGGCCACCTGATGAGAAGAACTGACTCATTGGAAAAGACCTTAATTCTGGGAAAGACTGAAGGCAGGAGGAGAAGAGGATGACAGAGGATGAGATGGTTGGATAGCATCACCAACTCAATGGACATGAGTTTGCATAAGATCCGGGAGTTGGTGTTGGACAGGGAAGCCTGGTGTGCTGCAGTCCATAGGGTCACAAAGAGTCAGACACAACTGAGTGACTGAACTGAAATGAACTTCTGCTGCTACTCAGCGACTGCCACCTCCTGACCCCTTCTTCCTCCATGACAGAATATCACTGTTCTTCTGCAGGGCACCACTTAAAAAGCATTCCCTGCCTCCCTTGCAGCTACAGAAGACCACATGACACACTTCTAGCCAATGAGGGGATGAAGTTGCTGGCAGGAAAGCTCGCTAAGGGAGAGGTTCAACAATGTGCCCCTTCTTCCCACCCGGGTCTCATGCTCCTTCCCTGAGTGTGGAACATGCCAGGGATGGATGGATCCAGAGGAAAGCTATGTGCTGCAGGGGGCCAGGTGGATACACAGAAGGAACCCATGTTCTCTGGCGCCTGGGACTGCTATGCATGGCCCAACAGTCACCCTGTTCTCTTCTTGTCCGTGCGGCTCTCTTGGCCACCGAGCCCCATCCTGCCAAGAGCGTCCCGCCCACTCCAGCCTCCACCCACTAGCCGGCCCCTGCATGTGCACTGACCAACCCGCGGTTCTCACAGCTCGGGGTGGAAGCAGAGCCAGGCCTGTTGCTAACACAGCACATAACCGTCTCTCTCCATGAAAGACCCACAGAAAAGACTGAGGAAAAAAGTCAAAGAAGTATCTTAAGTGGGAATTCCCTGGTGTTCTGTGCTTAGGCCTCTGCAGGGGCCCGGGTTCAATCCCTGGTTGGGGAACTAAGAATCCCACATGCCCAGCGCCGCAGCTCAAAAATGAATAGAAGTGACTAAGCCAAGTTTGTACTTATTTAATAAGAAAATCGCTTCTTTAAAAAAATAAGTCTTTACATGCTCAGGTGTGTGTAGTCAACGTGTTGAGCTGAAAAAAGATTTGCAGCAGGTTCTCCCTGTGAGGAAAACTCAGAATGACGCAGGTCTCAAGACCCTGAGGTGAAGAGGGCATGCGGGGGCTCTCCCATCTGGCGAAGGCACACAGCCAACAGCAGGGTGGCAGGTCCCGGCACGTGTCGTGGGCCACTTCCAAGACGCTCCCAGGGCCTCAGTCACTGTCCCCGACCCCGTCACTGCCTTCCAGGGAGCTGGGGGCCTGCAGAGCAACAGCACACGAGAGACAGCAGTGAAGAACCATGTCGTCCAGGGGCAGGCACTTCCTCCCGGTGTGGAGGTTGGGCTGCCCTGACCTGCCTGAGGTGGGGCTCACCCTGACTCTGTGTCTCTTAACTGGTTCAAGAACCTGTGTTAAGACTGGGAAAGCCAGGGGCTGGGAACAAGAAGGGAGGTCTTCACTGGGCTCCTTCAAACACCCAGAGGCCACCACTGCAGAACCCTGGGAACATAAAACTGGGCCACTGCTAAGCTGGACAAGTACAAGCCCCTCAGCAGTATGTACAGATGGCAAATGGCCGGAGGCCTCTATTCACAGAATCAAGCAGAGGGCAAGCCTGGCCCCAGGTCATATCCGTACATGTGCTTGACTTGGCCTCATGGTGCTTGGGAAAACTGATAATCAACCATCAAAGGACAGAAGCGCAACCCAAAGTATATAAATAAAAGGTAGAATATTTCACATAAAATCCCGGAATGCCAGTTTCTCTGGGAAAAAAACATAAGCTCTGACACCACTTGACACAATGAGTTGACTCACTAGAAAAAACCCTGATGCTGGGAGGGATTGGGGGCAGGAGGAGAAGGGGACAACAGAGGATGAGATGGCTGGATGGCATCACCAACTCGATGGACAGGAGTTTGAGTGAACTCCGGGAGTTGGTGATGGACAGGGAAGCCTGGCGTGCTGCGATTCATGGGGTTGCAAAGAGTCCGACATGAGTGAGCGACTGAACTGAACTGAACTGACACCACTTGGCTCCACCTCCACTGGCTGAACTGACCGCACCTGCCCCTTCGGGTGGAGCAAGAGCTCTCCTGTTGGCCACAGTCTCCACCAAGCCCTACTGCCTCCTGACACTGGATGCTACTTACCATCCGACCTGCACACCTGCTTTCTTTACACCTGGCCCACCTTGCTTACCTCCCTTCCCTGGATGCACCTGAGTTTACAAGCCCAGCTGAGGAGGAAGGACAGTGTCTTTCTGGATATCTAGAACATGGGAAGAAATCGCCCAGAGCTCCAGGTGGGAATCTCACCCTCTGACTGCCTGCTGGACCACCAGAAGAGAACATGGGCTTTGGGGACCTCCCTCACTGCAGGGTAAAGAATTGAGAACTAAAGTTAAAATGTTAACTCTTAGCTCCAGCACCTTGAATCATGGATATTCTCCTTCTAACATAAGGTTGGTAGTTACGTAACAGATGAGTCACACTTTGAGCCAGGGCCCTGGGAGGTACTTGACAGCAAGCCTGGCTCCCTTGCTCGCTGAGCAGAGCGGCCTGATTGGGTGATGGGCCAAAATGCAGGGTCTGCATCAGCCTGCATTCCCCCACAGATGGAAGGCAGCACCTTGGGCCTGGATAGGAACACCACCCTGGGTGAGGAGAATGCCTCCGGGCTGCTCAGTGTCCTGGGTCCAAGCGATCCCACATTCTGGAGTCAGACACATGCATACCAACCAAGTGCATGAGCCAGAGAAGGACGTCCTACTGACACCTCCATCTCACACTTGGGAAGACGGGCCACTGAATGTGCCCCTCAGCCGGGGTAACCAAGCGCAGAGCAGGTGAGCCAGCCACCAGAACCTCTGCCCTGGCCTTTGCTCCTGCCACTGCTGTTACCCTGGAGGAGTGACGCAGCTCTTGGCAACTACGCTTGCTCCTCTATAGAATGGGCACAGTCAATGACAGGTGTGGACAAGCGCCTGGCTGAGCTCCTGGGAAGGCCGGCACCAGCCCCCATGGTCCCCGTGGTCCCCAGCCCCCAGCCCCACCTTGGTGCCTAGGCCAGCGGCAGCGTGGGCAGTGGCGCTGAAGTCATGCATAGGCAGGGTGCTCAGCCACTGGGCCATGGACCTCTCCTGGCGCTCAGTGCTAATGATCGTGGGGTAGATGTGCTGCTCCTTGAAGGCTGTGACCTCTGCCTCCTCCCGTGCCCAGTCCAGCGGCTCGTGTAGCCCGTCGTGGCCAAAGCGCTGGTTGTACTTCTCAAAGTGCACTCGCTCCAGGACCAGGCCCAGCCCTGGAGCCTTGGGCACGTCCACCTTGGCCTCCCCCCAGCAGCGCTCCAGCACACTCTCAGGCGCGTAGCCCTTGACGATGGCCACCACCAGCCCCACCATCTTCCTGATCTGGTGCGTCATGAAGCTCTGGCCCTTGACCTTGATCACAGCGAACTCCATGCCCTCACGCACGAAGGGCTCCTCACAGAACATGTCGAGGATGTAGCGCCGGGCGCTGGGCTCATGGGGCCCCTTCTGGGAGGTGAAGTTGTGGAAGTTGTGGGTGCCTTTGTAGCAGGCCAGGAGCCGGTTCACACGCCCCAGTGTCTCTGCGCTCAGTCGGAACGTCTCGTCCTGCGAGTCGTGGTCCTTGTGGGCGAAGGCAAACGTGGGCAGCATGTAGAAGTAGGTCCTGGCGTCGCACTTGTTCTTGGAGTTGAAGCCGCCCGTGACCCTCTTCAGTCCTGGGGGCAGAGGAAGCGACGAGAACAGACTGATGACACCACGAGCAGCTCTGAGCGCTGGCACCTCGCCTCCCAAACCCAGATGAGCCTGAGGGGGACCTGGCTCCCCGTGCTAAACCCTCAGTCCACCAGACACTCCGTCTCAGAACCAAACCAACCAGTACAGCCAACTCTCAGGCATCTGTCAGAACCCAGGGTCGGCCAAAGTACTGGGCATCCTGCTCTCGCCTCTAGGATCCCAGGGGGACCTGGCACAGGTGCCATGGAGACCAAAGCGCCAGCTGGTGACCCTGACTCGGAACCCATGGGTCAGAAGCCATTCTGCAGGTGAGGCCAGGGGCAGCAATGTGATCAACAGCAAAAGAAGCTTAAAAAGCCCAGCAATAGGAAAGCCATCAGTGGCTCCTGGACATCTGCAGGATGAAATGAGAGGCAGGCCCGCAGGGCAGGTGGCACGTCACCCGGACCGGGGGCCTCATGGCTGAGGGCTCACTGTACTGGCAGAAGCTCCAAAAATATTTAACTGTTAAGTGGAAAAAAAAAAAAAAAGTAAAATGGGGCTTCCCTGGTGGTACAATGGATAAAAATCCGTCTGGCAGTGCAGGGGACATGGGTTCGATCCCTGGTCTGGAAAGATCCCACATGTTTCGGGACAACTAAGCTCGTGCACCACAACTACTGAGTCTGCGCACCTAGAGCCTGTGCTCTCAACGAAAGAATCCACCGCAATGAGAAGCCCGTGCACTGCAGTTAAGAGCATAGTCCCCACCTGCCACAACTAGCGAGAGCCCTCGCAGCAATGAAGACCCAGAGCGACAACAACAACAACAAAAGAAGTTCTAAAGAAAGAAAAGCAAAATGGAGAACTACAGGAAGGGGAATTCTTTCTGTGACAGGAATACACACATAGAGATTATGTCTATATTTGTACAGAAAATTTCTACAAGGATGGCGAGAACTGCTGGTGGGGATGGCTTCTGAGAGCTGGGGACCAGAAGTCCCCCGTGGCCTGGGTGCTCCCTGCTGCATAGCTGTCCTCACGCTGAAGGCACAACCAAGTTGCAAGGAGTCAGCCTCACAAGGAGCCTGGCTTAAAGTCCAACTTTGGCTTCATATTTCAAGGGGTGATTCGATGCCTCCCCACCCCGACAGCCCTCCACAGCAGCCAGCGCCTGCAGGCTGCCCCTGCCTCTCCGCCCGCCACTGCCAGTTCAAGGCTGCACCTTCCCTGTGCTCGCCACCATCTGTTTCTGCTGTTATGTTTGACTTGGGGTAATCTTATTTTTGTTTTTTGTCGTGCTTTAAGAATTCATCTTGGTCGACACTGAGCATCACAAATATGCTTTAGCACGTAATTTCTGTGGTGTGGAACATAATCTCCAAGAGGCTGGGGGAGGCTGGTAGTCGACCATACAGCTGGGCTGTTAATGGTCGTGTTGTGTCACGTAATAGAAGCAGTGTAAACAGCTGCGATTGTGCATAGGGTTTGGTATTGTTTTAGCAAAACTGGGGAACAACCCATGGCAAATATTAGAATATTCCCTGGGGAAATGACTGTTAAGAAGCATCAAGTGAGACTTTAAGAGGACTGGCTCTAGGAGGAGGTTTTCAAGAGGGATTACCCTACCAGGGAGAGAAAGACCACAGTGTAATAAAAACAAAACTATATTATACTAAAAGTAAATTCAGGCTTCCCTGGAAACTCAACAGTAAAGAATCCGCCTGCCAATGTAGGAGACACAGGTTTGATCCCTGGATCAGGAAGATCCCCTGGAGAAGGAAATGGTAACCCACTCCAGTATTCTTACCCAGGAAATACCATGGACAGATCAGCCTGGTGGGCTACAATCCATGTGGTTCCAAGAGTCAAGACACGACTTCTGTGGCCCTCTGGCCCTCTGCAGAAAAAGTTTGCCAACTCTTGCTTTAAATTTAAACCCCAAAGCAATCACTTAAAAAAAAAAAAAACTATAGCAAGTCATAGCGTTAACCAATCAAACTGCTCCTTTCTCCAGGGGATATTCCAAATCCAGGTATCAAACTCAGGTCTCCCACATTGCAGGCAGATTCTTAAACTGAGCCACCAGGGAAGCCCAAAGTGATAATTAAAAGCAATTATAAGAAACATCAATTAATCCAAAAGGAGGGAGAAACAGAGGAGGGGAACAAAGTACAGAGGAGGGGAACAAAGTAACATATGGGACAGAGAGAAACAGGAGGCAAGAAGATCTTCACCCAGCCATCCCAGTACACATTATAATAATTATTAACACCAATGGCACATATACGCCACCTAAAAGGCAGAGAGTCAGACTTGATTACAAAAAAAGAAAAGGACCTAGAAATCCCATTATCAGGCCTATTATAAAAGGGAATAATTGCCCCTGTTTTAATTGATCAAATCCAGATTTTCATACCCAAGCATTTGGTTAAAACAAGGCACATGTAGTGCCAAAGTGCTGCACCGATGGCCTGAGTCTGTCTGTCTGGCTGTGTCCCTCCCTGAAGGAGACGCGAGTCCTGAATCCTTTTCTATAACTGACGTACAGCCACTGCAACCAACCGCTAAGGACCTGCTCTGTTGTCTTATCTCCACAATAGAGAAACTCAGCGAGAGAAGGAATTGCATGTCCCTTCTCTCTTGGGACCGGCCACCACCTGGTGCACAGCCCCAGTGACACATGGCTTACCCAGAATCCGAATGTGAGACGGAAGGTGGCTGTTGATCTTTTCTAAAATGTCATCAATCAGCCACACCTTCAGGGACACAACCTGGCCGGCCGCAGACACGCCCTGCAAAGGAAGCAGACGTGGGAGGGCCAGCTGGGCCTTGCACTTGGAGCACGACGCTCGGCACGCTGGTCTCTTCAGCAGAAGGACCACGCACACGCTGCGTCTTTCCACGGAGGAATTCTGCTTCTAGAAATGCATCTGAAGGGAATAATCAGAGACGAGAACAGTGCTCTGTATACCAAGGGAGTGAATGCTGTGCCACTCATAAAACATTACAAGTCAACTTTGAAGCTTAACAAAACATAAAGCTAGGGAACAAATCTATGACATCCTGCAGATAGGAGATAAAGTCCCACCTTGGATGTGATTCTCCAGGACTTAGGAAAAAGAGAAAATGCAAGTTAGATGATAGAACTCCAGGGCAGAGCAAGGAAGAGGTCACTATCTGAGTTGCAACAGCAGGAATCCTTTGGGGATGGGGCGCTGGTTACACAACTGATTGAGCTCTGTGCTCAGGATGAATGCAGTAACCATTTGTATATTATACCTCTGTGGCCACATGGTCCTGCTTGTATCTGAGCCTGAGATGGTTGGCTCTAAGGCAGATGTCGTGGCCACTGCGCCACCCACAGGAGCAGCCAAAGAGAAAGCACAGGCAGAGAGGACATCAGGGCCTGTGGCCCCAAGCACCTAGGTCCAACCACACCTGGGCCGGAAATGCCCCGGCTTCTTGGTCACACGAGGCAACAAATTTCTTTCCACTTAGACTCGCTTGATCTGTGCATCTGTCATTTGTGACCAACAGAATCTTGAGAGATAGAGACACTAAGAGGGAAAGTGGGACAAGGACAAACAGAAACCACAGACAGGCGGCTTCGGTGCTGCACGCACCTGCCGGGGACGTGGGGACAGCACCTACCTTGTCTGTCCGGGCACAGCGCTGGAAAGACATCTTCCGCATGTCCTCCCCGTGATTCTCAGGAATACAGCCCGAGCGGACCAGGGCCGACACCAGGTCATCTTCGATGGTCTTGAATTTCGAGGACCCAACATTCCTCTGAGGAAAAGAGAAGAAAAATTGTTTTTCACTCAGTCACGACCCACAAAAAGGGGCCCCGGGCTGGGGCTGGTCCAGGGAGGGACATGTTTGGTATGCCCGCACCTGGCAAGTGGGGACCACACCTGTGGACATGGAGAGACCCTGCAGCTCGTCCCCCGACCTATGAGAAGTAGGAAAGCCACCTGTGGGTCCCCACAGTCCTAGAAATTTCCAACCCTGGGCAGCCAACATTGGCCTCACCTGAGACAACATTTCCCCTTACCTAGTCAGATATTAATAGACGCTTGCTCCTTGGAAGAAAAGCTATGATAAATCTAGACAGCGTATTAAAAAGCAGAGGTATCACTTTGCCAACAAAGGTCCAAAAGCTATGGCTTTTCCAGTAGTCAGGTACGGATATGAGAGCTAGACCATAAAGAAGGCTAAGCTCCAAAGAACTGATGCTTTTGAACTGTGATGCTGGAGAAGACTGTTTTTTTAACTTTATAATTTCCTATGGGTTTAGTTTGTGAATAAAAAAGAAAAAAAAATGAACAAAGTGTTCACAGTAATTATCAAGGCAAAGTCAACCCTAACACAGTTTCTCTGTAACGCCGTGAGCGTGTCAGCAACACCGCCAGGCCAGCACGCAGTTGATGACATCACCCCTGCAGCTGCTACTGTCGCCAGAAGTCCTCAAGTTGCAGGGTCAGTGCCTGGGGCCCCAGCTCCTCACCAGCCGCAGCTCTCTCTTCTGGAGCTGAGCAGGGTGGGGCAAGTGGTAGGACCCCAGGAGACCCCAGTCTGCACTCCACACACCCGCTGGGCTCGTGGGTCCAGGGCTGCCCCCTGGGGTCAAGGGCATGCGCAATACTGCCGTGGTGGGGAGGGGGCAACCCCACCAGGGCTGGGTGGAGAAGACTCTTGAGAGCCCCTTGGACAGCAAGAAGATCAAACCAGTCAACCTAAAGGAAATCAGTCCTGAATATTCTTTGGAAACTGAAGCTCCAACACTTTGGCTACCTGATGCAAAGAGCCAGCTCATTGGAAAAGACCCTGATGCTGGGAAAGATTGAGGGCAGGAGGAGAAGGGGATGACAGAGGATGAGATGGTTGGATAGCATACCCCCAACTCAGTGGATGTGAGCAAATTCCAGGAGATAGTGAAGGACAGGGGAGCCTGGCATGCTGCAGTCCATGGGTCACAAAGAGTCAGACACGACTGAATAACAAGTCAGAGACCAGCACCCTCCTGCTGAAGACCCATTTGTCTGCAGCACCTGGCCAAAGAGGGACTCCTCTCCCTCATCACCCTGGGAATCCCCTCCCCCAGCACCCCAGGGTCCCCCCGCCCCTCAGGTCCTGAGCATGCCCTCCTGCATCACTACAGGGAGGCAGGCCCCTGGCTAAAGAAGGAAGCCCCCCCAGCGTACTACCAGCATCTAGTGGGTGCGGATGGGAATGTGCTGTTGGTGAGGGATGCGGTGTAACCCCAGCCCAGTCCTGCAGGATCCCGTGACATTGGTGAGATCACCACCCTGACATTCTCCGAGAAAACCTTTGACAAGGAAGGGACACAGTCCTACACGCACTTCGCCAAGGCTCATCACAGTGGGAAGGTTCTTCCCAAAGTTCACCTTACAGTCTCCATGGCACCATAAGCCAGTCACTCAGCAAGAAGCTGTAAATGCTCCTCCAGCGATGGGCATGCGTATTAGGAAACAGGGGTAACAACCCTTCCACACATCCCGACATGCCCTATCACATGTGAGCTACCGTCACTCCCCACCCTTCATTCATTCCCCTGATGAGGAAACTGAGGCCAACTGGGTATGATGAGACATGGGCAAAATTCTCAAGTTGGTGATAAGGCAACAACACATGTGATCAAAGTCACCCTCAAAAAAGCATTTAAATAACCACAAAGAGCAGCAGAGGTGGTTAGCCTGTTCCACTAAGTGGGACCGAAGCACTGTTTTCACCCACTGTCACAGTCTACCAGTGGTCATCAAACTGGGTTCATGGGTGCAACCTTATAAAAAAAATAATGAAATAGGAAATAAAGTAGCTCATTACTACTGTTATTCACAGTGAAGGCTACCACAGCCCTTGGTAAGGTTGGGCATCGTTTTCTTAAACTTCTGCTTCAGTTAGATAATTTACACAGCAGTGAATTACTCCCTGGGAGCCAAGCTTAAAGAAGTTTACAGAACAAGAAACCAAAGTGTAAGAGCCACAGAGCTGACCACAAGGAACAAGAAGAAAACCCACATGCATCTATCGGGGCACCCAGACCCTTCTGCCTTCCAGGAAAGGACTGCCTGGTGGGGCCGGGCAGGGAATTCTCATGTGCCCATGCACTTGCAAACTGTCACCTTCACGACTCTGACAAAGAGAAACAGCAGCCTCTTCTGAGCATCCCTGGTGCTGTCCCAATCCTAGCGAGCAGCATCAGTCAGCCTAATAATGACTCTTCATGCCAGGACTGTGATCTTAAAGAAGAGGAAGCGAGAGAGCTCCAGTCACTTGCCCGAGGCCACAGTGCTTGGTCATCAGCAGGACTAGGACCTTAATCACCTTAGGAGGCTCGTGAACACCCCCCACAAGCATCCAAGCAATGTACAGATGACACAGGTCTCAAAGGTGCTTCCATTTGAATCTTACTTGATGGGAACCACCCAATAGAATAGGTGAAGAATGAGACCTCCCTTTCTGCCATCTCCTGAGATGGCTCACAGGGCAACTGTCACTCTGAGGTCCCCGCCCTAAGCACACGGTGGCTTTGAGAGGTCAGAGCTGCCCAGGCCCCTCGGGGCGCCCGCACCTGCATGCCGTGGTAGCCCTTCCCAGAGTAAGCCATGAGCAGCACGATCTTCCGCTTGGGCAGCTTCCTCTGCTGCTCCCCATCCTCGCTGCTCTTGAGCTTCTTGGCCTGCTGCTCGGTTTCCTCCCAGACCCTGGTGGGGCCCTGCCAGCCACTCCTGGCCTTCTTGTCCTGCTCCTGTTTGGCTCCCACGGGCATGGGGGCCTCCCCGTTCCCGGCCATTGGGTGCAAACTGAAAAGACACGGTGCGGGGTAGGGTGCGGGGCGGTGAACAACACAGAAGGAAACAGTGAAAAAGTGCCGGTGGCAGCATGGGCCGGTAAACACCCTGGACTGACCACCGCGGCGTCCAAACCCCAGCTGGGCGCTAACTGGAGATCTTGCCCAACCACTAACTTGGCCTCGTTTCACTGTCCGAGAAACGGAGCAGTGACAGCGCTTAACGCGACCAGGGCTTGGCGCTCGCCGGGCATGCAGTCGGGCTCAGTGGGGGTCAGCGTGCTACCCCAGGGTCACAGACGAGTGCACCGTCATTACCAGAGGAGGCGCAGTCCCAGGTGCGGGGTCCACGGTCCACAGGCTCTCCTCAGGGCCCAGGCCGCCGCCCGCAGGCCGGGGAGCCCCATGCAGTGCCGGGAGTGGCGGGGGTGAGGGGGCACGCGCCCGACCCCTGACCTCACCCGGGACGCACCCTCCCAGGCCCTTTAGATCCCTGACCTCCCCGGGGCCCCTACACACCAGCCCGCCCCTCCCGAACTCCCCTCGCCCCCCAACAACCCGCCACGTTCCAGCCCCGCCCCTTCTGAACTCTAACCTTTCAGGGACCCTCTCCCGCTCCAGCCCCGCCCGCGGATAACCTCAGACGTCCCTGACCCCCAGGCTGACCTCTGACCTCCCTAGTCCCGCCTGCTCCCCCTTCGTCCTCTCGCCCCACCCAGCCGGCTCTCCCTCGGGAGTCGGGGAGACCCCGGCCACCCACGCCGGGACCAGTGGGGCGCACCCTGACCCGGCCCCACTCACGGAGCCGCGGACTGAGCGCGAACCTGACCACGTGGGCGAAGGCGGAAGTAGAGAGCACTGCCGGACGGCGGCCGGACGTGGACAAAAGTCCTTCAGGGCGAGGCGGGCCGAGGTGGCTTGGGGCGGACCTTGGTGTCGGGGGCGGGACTGGGCGGTATTGGGCGTGGTTTAGGGGCGGGACCTGGTGCCGGGAGCCAGGTTCCCGGCCGCCGCCGCCGCCGCCGCCGCCGCCGACTCCCGGCCGGTTCGCGGCACTGTGAATGCACCATTTTAGAGAGAACGAATCATCCTCGCAGCTAACGCTCCCAGGCGCTGCTCCGTGTTACATGTGTCAGTTCATTCAGTCCTTTCGCCCACCCTAGGGAGCAAGCACCATAGGATCTCCTCGTTACTGAAGAGGAACCCGAGGGACAAAGAGGCTGAGCCCCTTGCCTGAAGTTTCACAGCAGCAAGCCCTGGCATGTGGAATGAGAGCCTGTCTTTCAACAGCGTGCGGACCAGCGCCTTCCCACAAGCCTGTCCTAAAAATGCACTTGCCATGTGCCACGCGCTGTACTAGTGGCTCGGATGCATGTTAGCTTATTCAATCCTCATGAAACATTGAGGTAAGTTTTCTTGTCCCCATTTTACACCGAGAGGCCCCGAAATGCCAGGGAGAGAGTGAGTCATGCTGAGGCTCCAGGGAGTGATGACCTCCCGGGAACTGGTGGAAGACAGTTGGGAAACTCATCCATGTGTGGGGTTTGGAAGACTATGGGTGGGTGGAATGAGCAACAGAACCCACAGAAGGTGGAAGGAAGTGCTGCTGAAGGCAGGGGACTCGTATCTCCCTGAGTGGGTCATTTGGTCAGCAGCTGTGTACTGAGCACCTGCTAGGTTCCCGGTGCCTCCAGAGGCTGGGGATAGATGAGGAGCAGAACCCCTGTCCACAGAAAGCTTCCATTCCTGGGGGGACAGGTCATAACAAACCAACAGTCAGAGAGTGTGTGATCAAGTAGTAAATGCCGAGTGATGAATGACTCAGAAGTACTGACGCATGCTACAGTCGGGGGTACCTGAGAATACGGTCAGCGGGAGAAGCCACTCCGGGCCTTCTTATCCTGCTCCTGCTTGGTCCCCATGGACATGGGGGCCTCCACATGCAAAAGGCCGCATCATGCGTGGCTCCACGTGCGGTTGATCCTTTAACAATGCAGGGTTGAGTATGCAGCTCCACTTATATAGGGTTTGTGTCACTAAATCTGAACTGCAGTATGACTCAGTCTGCCAGTGGTTGAATCCACGGATGTGTAACCATGGATACAGAGAGCCAACTGTCCAGTTATATGTGGATTTCCAAACTGCTTGAGGGGTCTGTGACCCTAACCACCACGTTGTTCATGGGTCAACTCTACATGAAATGTCCAGAACAAACAAATCCACAAAGAAAGAAAGTAGATCCGTGACTGCTGCCAAGGATTCTTTGGTGCATCAAACTCTACTCAGCCTCCTCCTCTGCACACAAGTCAGACCTGGTTGGACAAGAGCTCAGGCAGATGGGAGGGGACAGCTGACCTGTGCTAAACAACCCCCCACCCCACGGCCCCAGGACAGTCCATCCCTCTGGGGGAAGGGAAGGAAGAGCGGCACCAGGTCTCCAGGCATGAGTAAAGGTCAAGGTTACGTGTGGTCTTAGGAACTCAAGTGGCTAAGCGGCCTTGAGAAGCAGCAGGGCGCTTTCACACAGAGCCCCCCCTCACCCCTTACCATAGACAGAGACCCATTATCAGGGGCCGGTTCTTTCCCGCTCTCAGCCTCTGCAGCTCCGGAGGCATGGGCCCCGCTCTGGCACTTGCAGATGGACACGAGGGCCCAGGCTGAGTTGCTCTTGTGAGGGCATGACCTGGGCAACTGTAATGGCAAAGGAACTAGAGCTGCTGAGGAGAGCTGTTGAAACTCAATGATGGGGACTTTGGGTTGTGTCCTGGAGATCAGTCAGCCTCTCCCTGCCCGAGTGAACCAAGAAGCCCACTGTGTTGCAACGGAAACCCCGGGGCGGGGTGAGGGCAGTCTCAGGGGCAGGTCCAAGACCCTGAGTTGTGCCTGGGGGCCTGAGTCAACAGGCGGGGACCATAGAAGCCTGGGGCCCTGCTCTCAGGTCCTGCATCAGGTGAGAGAATGAAAGGAAAAGGCCACAGAGGTGGCTTTCTGCAAACCGGCCATGGCAGTGCCAAGCATGCCTGCTCTCTCATCAACGCCAGCAGCTCTGATCTCGCCATCTCTGACCTATGGAGTACACATTGAAGCCTGTGAGGTTGGGATGGGTGCCCAGGGGGCAGTTTGAAGTGGGACAGGCCCCTGAGTTGGGCCTCTTGGCTGAGGGTCCCTGTGAGCATGCCAGGAACATGCAATGCAAGGTCTACAGAAAGCAAGCCAGTCCCTCCTGTGTGCTTGCCGTACCCCCAGGCCTAGCCAGTTCTCCTGGGCCCTCTTTACTGTCAGGCTCCTGCACAGGGATATTTATAGCAGCTTCACCTATAAATACTGACACTGAGAAGCCAGAGGGCATCTTTTGGTAGGTGAACAGATAAATAAACTTGGTACCTCTAGACGGTATCATTCAGCACTGAAAAGAAATGAGCCATCAAGCCATGAAAAGACATGAAGAAACCACTCTGCAAACTACACACTGTATGATTCCAGCATTCTGGAAGAGGCAAAATTATGGAGACAGTAAAGGGACAGGGATTGACGTTGGTGGAATCAACAAGGGCAGTGAAATGATGCTGAAATGGTACATCACTTTACACGTGTCCAAACCCACAGCATGTGCACCAAGAGCGAATCACAACATAAACTGTGGACTCTGGGTGATGACGTGTTGGTGCGGGTTCAACAGTGGTTAACAGATGAATCCCACTGATGCAAGTTATTAATGGGGCAGTGAAGGGCGCAGAGTGGGAGAGGGAGTAGTATGTGCGAGTTCTCTGTACTTCCTGCACAATGTTTCTGTGAACCTGAAACTGCTGAAATGAAGTTTATTAACGTGACAACAAAACGCCATGGTTGTCTTAATGCTCTTTTGGCGTTTCTAACATACGGGAGAGCCCCACAGAATGGAAAGGGCTGCCTCGCTGCCAGCACGACCCTTCCTGTCTACAGAGAAGGGAGCACGCACTCCAGGAAGCCAGACTGGAGCAGCCCTGCTGGGACCCGGCCTTTTGGGGCCCCACCTTCCACTTCCTCTTAATGCTACCTTTCCAGGAACTTTCGTCTCACATTGTGGTTAGCCTCTTTGGTAACTTAATGAATTATTTTTAACCTATTGAAACAATATGTAGTCTAAAAATGCAGACCTTACCAGTCAACAATAGAGAAACCATCCAATTCAAGGATGGATAAGGAACTTAAAATAGAAAAGATCTAGAAATTGCTGACAAACCTGTGAGAAGACACTTGGGGTCACTAACCATGAGGATAGTGCAAATCAAAACCACAGCCTCTCACACCCACACCGATGTGGAGCGGGGACCCTCCTGGGATGGAAATGCTGTGGCTGCTCTTATGGTTTGGTGGCTGGTGAACCCCCAGAAGACTGAGCTCCTCAGCCTTGCCTTGAGCCTGATCCCCAATCGTCAGGTGATGCTGCAGGACATGGGGATAGGGGGACCAAGAAAGGAGGTGACAGAACAAGACAGTGACAAACCATCAGTAACAGCAGCTCAACAAATCCAGACGTTTATTTCCTTAAATTGATATTACACAATTTAACATAAAGGTGTGTGTGGGGGTGGGGGTCACACGAAACGTCTTTTAAGGTAGATTGAGAGGAGAGCTGTGTCATGGAGAACAGGACGGGCTGGCAGCACACACCCTGTGCCCTGGGAGGCTGACAGCGAACAGAGCTGCGAGTGGCTACTCCCATGGCGCTGGCCTCCCAGTGGCCCTGATTCCAGCTGATCATAAAGCAATAAATACGAACACATTCTGCATTGGAGGAGAAACTCAAGTCACTGGTGATGAGACAGAAAGGGGTCCCAGGGCTGCTTGCTGCTTTTAGGTCCAAGCACAGAGGCAAGATTTCAAGTATCACTGAGAGAGAAAATGAGGGTCTTCACCTGGGCCTGGGGTGAGACCTCAAAGCTGTGGGTGATGGACTGGGGCCCCCTCTGCATCCTTGTGAACAGGTTTGAGAGGAGTTGGTCAGGGCTGGCAGATCAGGGAAGGGCACCCTAGGGCCTAGAGGAGGGCTTTTCCGCCAATCCCACGAATATGGCCAGGACCTGGGTGTGTGTGGGGTGACTTAATGTTAAAACCTACTGTGATAGCTGGACTGGGAGGTTTTTGCACAAATACGGTCATCACCTGCTCACCATCTTCAGGCAGGAAGCGAGGGCGAGGGTAGGGCAGACAGCTAAGCGCAGACCGCACGCGCCCAGCACCATAGCCCCCCAGGTCTCGGCATTGCTGCCGAGGCTGTCCCTGCCCTGCTCCCACCCTTTCAAAACAAAACATCAACTCGTATGAGTTTTCTTAAAAAAAAAAAAAAAAAAAAGAAGAGTTACAGAACATAAGACACGTTTTAGGAGAAAAATGTGAAAGACTGCAACGTCTGTGCTGGGTTTTGGAAGCTCGGTGCTTCGTACTGTCCGTCCCTAAAAGAACATTTAAATAAGACGGCTGTTTCCCGAAGAGGGTCCCGGGTGGCGGGCACAGCACATGTGCTCGTGGGGCTGTTTATACACGTACACGAGAATACGGGTGTGCACACACGCCTCATAGTGCAGCAGCCGGGACCAAGTGGCAGCCCCGGGTCCAGTCCGCCTGCATAAAGTGCTGGGTGATTCACAAAGCTGGGTGGTGGTCTCGGGGAAGGGCAGAGGAGGGAGCCAGGAGGATACACCTTTTCCTGGGTGGATCCACTGGGCAGGCCTGGCGGCTTTGGCTTGAGTGGGCATCATGGTCTCAGGGCCTCTGTCTTCAGCATGATGGCCCTGGGGTCTGGGTGGGGTTGGGGGATGCCCATGCATCCCCACCTGCCATCGAGGCAGCCGAGAGAGAAGTTCAGATCGCTGGCTGGGCTAGGAGTTCTGCCCGTCAGCCAGGCCAGGGGACTGGCCTGTGCTGAGGTTCTGGGTGGGGCCCTCCACTGCCCTGAAGTCCATGGCCGAGGAGCCCAGGAGATGGAGACGTGGCTTGAGGCCTGGCTCTGGCCGCTGGGTGGGGAGCCGAGGTCCTTTCCCCAGCACCAGCGAGCAGTGTCAAGGCCACAGGCTTGTCTCTTTCAGCCCGGCCAGCACACTGCTCCCCGCCCCATGGATCTGCAGAGAAGGTCCAGTCCTTTCGGCACAACAGGCCGGGCCTCCAAGAGGTCAGGCACAGATGCCAGTCAGCAGGGCTGAGAGTCTCCGCTCAATGCACAGCTTACCTGCAGCGAGGGAGGGAGAGAGGGTACCCAGTGAGCGGGTGCCCGGCTGCCCCCTCCCGCTCCCCCAGGCCCAGTGGCACTGACACTTGGCAATGTTCTCCACGTCCGCCTGGTCCGTGAGAATCTGCTGCAGCCCCTCCATGAGCAGCAGGGCCTTGTGGTAGCGCTGGACACAGTCCTCCCGGCGGTGGAACATCTCGTCCAGGGCGGCCGACTGCACCTGCCGGGCGAGGGTGGAGGCTGGGTCTGGCTGGCCCCCAACAGGGTAGGAGGACCTGGAGCTGACTGCCTGCAGGCTGGAGGGCATGAGTGACGGGGCAGGGTAGTGTGGGCACCATCCAAGTCACATGAGGCCTAAACAGATGCCCGCTTACCTCAGGCAGTCAGGGTTGCAGGTCAGACCCCGAGGGTGGCTAGCTCTGCCCCCAAGTCAGCACTGCCACTGGGGAGAGGGCTCCCTCAGACCTGGTCCCAGTCACTATCAGTGCGGGCCAGCAATGGCATAGCTTAGCAATGGTCACCCCAGGAGTTTGGGGATGAGAAGGCAGACTTTTCCCAAATGTTTATTTAAATGTTGCTTTTACTACAAGTGACTTCTTTCAAAAAACAGAGATTGCCTTAGAAGCCACTCGTTTTGGAGAGCAACAGAGGCAGAACACTGAGCAGGGCCCCTCTACGCCCCCAGCTGTCTTCATGCTGTGTCTTCCGAGCTGGCCTGCCTGCACAGCTTTCTTCTACTGCAGAAGAAACCAACTCGCCTGTAAAGAGACTTGAAAACGAGGTCCCCAGTTTTCCTGGTAAGGAAACTGAGTTTAGAGAGGGGTGTGACCAGAGATACACTTGGACAATGGAGTCACACTGTGGGGCTTAAGCTCAGGTGAGCTCTGGGCTCCCTGCTGGGGCTGGAGCGGGGCCTGTGTATCACTGGTTGGCAGAGTAGACAGCATGGTGGAGCAACGCCCTCTGCAGTCTGGCAGAGCTGTGGCCATCAACCAGCCCTGCCCACTCCTTGGCCCACTCTCCCAGCTCCTCCCCACGTGGGGTCCCGCAGGTCCTACCGTCTGCACCGCGTGGCTAAAGATGAGCTTCTCGGCAGTGACGCTCTGGATGCGGTCCAGGAGCCGCTGCTTGTCCAGGAAGAAGCGCTGCAGCCGCAGGCTCAGGCTTTGGCAGGACACCACGCTGGTCTTGTACAGTTCGTTCAGTTTCCGCACCACTGCAGGAGGGGACCTTGCAGCTCAGGCTGACTGCAGGAGTGGGGACCAACAGGCAAAAAGCCCCTCACTCCACCCCCGGGGCAGCTTTCTGACCCCACCTCCTATGCATTCTGCCCCAGCAATGTGCACTGTGCCTTCCCACCCCCAGACACACAGGGCCCTGCTTCGGGGCCTTTGCACCTGGCCTTCTACCATGCCCCTGGCCATTATCCCACCTGGGTGGGGCCTGCACCAGGTAACCTTAGAAAGGCCTCCCGCATCACCTCACCCTCCCTGTCTTCCCCACGAGCTCACAGCCTCCTGCCCCGACCCTGCTGGGAGCCTGAGCCATCTGCACTCACCTTGCTTCACGGTGGACGACAGGCAGAGCTTGCCGGCCCGGATCTGGTCGATGGCGGTCTGCAGGCCCGAGGACAGGAGCTCGGCCACCTTCAGGTAAAGCACCAGCTGCTCTGCAAAACTGGAGGGTGGCACGGATGTGTCAGGCGCCTGGGGGTCCCATGCCCCAGGCGGCCTCCCCGCTGGGCACCCACTGGACACACCCACCCCCACTCGCGGCTCAGCAGGCTGATCTGGTCGGCCACCACACTCTCCTGCAGCTGGTCCTCAGGCCCCCCGGCCGCCTCACTGGCGCTGCCCTTCAGAGCCGCGATCTCCAGGACGTGCTGGACAAAGACGAGCGTGAAGCGCAGGCTGTGCAGGATCTCCGTGTGCTCTTGCTGGGGAGACGGGGCGGCTGAGCGACGGACCTTGACAGCCCTGTGACCAGCCCTGCCCAGAGATCATGCCAGGCCTCACCCCAGCCCCAGCTCTCACCTCCATCAGGGTCTCCTCAGGGAGGTCGGGGGCCTCGAAGGTCACGGCCCCCTCCAGGTTGGCGGTGACAGGGTCGGCAAAGCTGCAGCAGTGGCCGGGGGCGGGGACCTCAAGGGTGGCCTCGCTGTAGGCCCCGGGCGCCAGGTGGCGGGCGGAGGAGGAGCCGGCCGAGCTGAGGGAGCTGGAGGAGCCCACTGTGGAGAGAGGGCTGGTGAGCAGGGGCCCCCGCCACGGCTGCCCCTTCCCCACCAATCTTCTGCCACTCTGAGACACAAGTCTGGTCCCCACCACCCGGCTGCTCTCCCTCCAGGGAGTAGAGCCCACAGCGGAAGCCTCACCACTCCCAGGCCTCCGTCCACTGTCCACTGTAGGTGGGACCCTCGAGTTCAGAGGCTGGGGTTGCAGAGGCCTGTCTGTATGACCTGTGCCCGCCCAGAGGCAGCTCTGAGCCCTAGAGCTCTGACCCTACCGGGAGGACCCTCCCAGGGCCTCAGCGTCGGGGTGGTGCCCCGGTGCCCAGGGTATCACCCCTGCTGCACTGGTGCCATCAGCCACCGCCCTCCCACTTCCTGAAGGATGGCGTGCGCCACTGACTCACTGCAGCTTCGAGGCCACCAGACAGTCCTCACCTGAGAACATGGTCGTGCGGGGGCCCTGGGGTGGCGTGGTCCCGCTGGGGGGCGAGCCCACTGTGAACACTACGGGGGAAGGGCTGCTGGCGCCCCCAGCGCGAGCTCCTGGGTGCAGGTTCCCTCCGAAGCCAGCAGAGGGCGCTGGGGGAGTGAGAAGAGGCGCTCAGGTTCCTCCCGCCACGGCTCCCCCACTTCCCAGAGAGCTCCCTACCAGTCCCCTCCGGCGTACCAATCTCCATGGGCTTCTCCTGCAGGCTGTCTGTGCTGCCTGAGTCGGGAGCCTGCGTCCCAAACGCAGCCTTAAGGAGCAGATCTGTGAGGCGGCCGGTGCTGAGGGACCTGCAGGGTGAAGGGTGGTATGAGGTGCCATGAGCCACCCCGGGGGTACAGTCTACCCACTTCCCAGGGCTGGCCCCTTACACCCCACAGGCAGGGCCTGGGGAACCTCACAGCCTGGTCAGAGTGCCCAGCCCTGCCCATTCCAGGCAGTTACTGTCACCCATTGAACAGATGTGCAAACTGAGGCTCAGAAGCGGTGATGGAGGGAGTGCGGCGCAGGCAAACAGCAGGTAGGCCGCGCCTCAATTCCCCAGGCAGTGTTGGGGGAATCCTCAACACTCACCTTCCGAAGGGGCCCTTGGTGTCCTCGGTGGGCCGCAGGCTGGGGCCCAGTTGCTGCCCCTGGAAGGGCCCTGCCTCGGAGAGGTCGGGGAGCGTCCGGTTCCGTGGCGGCGTCATGACCACGCCTTGCCGGGCCAGGAGGGTCAGCAGGTTCTGGGAGCTGGGGGTCTTGGTGAACTCGAACGCGGGCACAGTCTAGGAGGGGCAGGGAAGGTGCTGAGAATGACCCACATGGTAACGCTAACATCCTGACAGGGTCAGCAGTGCTGGCCTGAATCTGCAAGGCCCCACGCCTCCGCAAAGGCCCAACCCTCACTGACCCAAGTCTTCACAGCAAAGAAGTGAGACTTGTGTGTGGCTGACTCTGTCCTGTGCTGGAGCAAAAGCACACATGCAGACATGTACCACGCTGGGCACACACGTGTGCACCTATGCCCTCACACAGACACCATCAGGTGGCTGCAGGTACTAGCCCCATTTCACAGACAGAAAAACTGAAGCAAGGGCTGAACTAAATCATCTGCCCATGGCGGCAGCTTAGGTTCTCTGGTGCTCTAGACCCTGGACCAGGGTCAGGATACTTCCCATCAAGGGCCAAGAGATGTTTTGCCTTTGGGGCCAGTCTTCATCGCGGCACTCCGCGTGTAAATGGGGAGATTTACGGAGTCAGCTACCAGCTGGTGCAGAAGATCTGGGCGCAGAGGGCAGGCCCGGCTGTGCTGGAGCATGCAGGCCCCACCTCCGGCTTCTGGGGACCCTCATGTCCTGCGGGAATCCCACCAGGGAGAAAGCCCAGTGGCCCAGGCACGTGGGATAAGTACAGCGTCACTCCCATCCACCCCCTGGAGGTCTGGGGCCCTGTTACCTTGGTGGGGGAGCCCAGGATAGGGGGCAGGGGGTTCCGCTGCAGGAAGTCAGGCAGCTTGGGCGAGCCGCGCAGGGGCCGGCAGGATTGAAGTCCGTGGGAGGGCTGGGGGGGGCTGGCCTGCGGGTGGCCAAACGCCACCCCCAGTGGGTCCGTGGGGGGCTTGGGCAGCTTGGGACGGACGACATGCAGGTCAGACAGGTTGGGGGCGCTGTGCAGGCGGTAGCCCAGCCCGCTGGTGTGGGGAGAGTGCTCAGGTGCAGAGGAGCCTGGGAGGGGACAGGATGAGCCCAGTCACAGTCGTCCATGGACGCCTGGACCAGCCCACACTACCAACCAATAGTATGTGGAGGCCCCCAGTCTGCTCAGGATTCCCTTTACCCTCACAGTCACCCAAGCCACACTGCACCCACGCTTTACTGCGTACCTGGAAACAGGCACAGAGACACTGAGACACCTGCCCAAGGTCACACAGCATGACAGGAGTGAGGGCTGAATTTGAACCCCCTGGTCAGCCTCCATAACCTGAAGGCTGGAGTTTGTTTAACAGTCTTATGGAATTTTCTTTCTCTCTTCAACTCATAAGAAATGATGATTATGGGGGCTTCCCTGGTGGCTCAATGGTAAAGAATCTACCTGCCAAAGCAGGAGATCTGGGTTTGATCCCTGATCCAGGAAGATCCCACATGCCGCGGAGCAACTAAGCCTGTGCACCACAATTAATCAGCCTGTGCTCTGGAGCCTAGGAATTGGCAATTATGGAGCCTGTGTGCTGCGACTAATAAAGAGCCTGTGTTCTGCAACAAAAGCCACCACGATGAGAAGCCTGCACAACTGCTCGCCACAACCAGAGAAAAGCCTGCACAGCCCCGAAGAGCCAGCACAGCCAAAAATAAAGAAAGAAAATTATACTTAAATAAACCTTAAAAAAAAAATGATGGTTGTGGACAGGAAGACAACCACTGTTCTAAGCAGTGACAGGCCAGCCCAGGGAGGTCAGCCCAGCTCCTGTGCCCCTCCCCAGCTCCACCCTCAAACCCATCAATCAGGCTGGGGCTGCACCCACCTGGACGAGGGGACCTGCCACCCCGCATCTCAGATGCTTGAGGGGAGGGTGCTCCACTCCAGCCTGGCCGCTCAGGGATGGTTCCGACTTGGGGGAAAGAGAAATTGCCAGGGTCAACATGGGATGGAGAGCAAGACCCTCCCCTACCTGCCCCAGGGTGAAGACACCCAGTCCCAGCTCAGAGGCTGGTCTCCCAGCAGTATATAGGCTCACCCTGGGGAGACGGTGTGTAGGGCCGGCCCCCACCCAGGGACAGCTTCCTGGCCAGGGCGGCTCCATGCTCAGCGTGGGACGGGGGTGATGGGCTGGTCCGTGCAAAGCCCAAAGGACTGGTGCTGCCTGACCTGCGGATGGCAGAGGACCTGGGGACAAGCAGGCACAAGGTGTGAGGTCCCCAGCCACTCTCGGCAAGGGCCACGAGCATGCCACGTGTCTGTCCCCCTCCATTCAAATAATGGGCTTCGCCAGGAGCTAAAACCAGCTGGGCGTCCCCAGTCCCTGCCAGGGTGACTGCCAACTCAGAGGGGCTTCCGGGAATTAATTTAAAAAGTACCCCTTCCCACTCTCTTTTGGAACTTAACACAAATCACCATCAGTTTTATACCCACACGCAGTCACCATACAGCTAGAGTGCCAGAACGTCCACGAGCAAGTGGTGGCACCGATGGTTAAGCAGTGCGCAGCCTGCACAACCGCACGTGGGACGGCCCTGCACCACCCAAGCGGGGTTCTCACCACAGACGAGCCTGGCCGGGGGGGTCCCGCACTCACCGCGCTGTCTGGTACTGGGTGGGTGACTGCAGGTTCTGCTCAATGCGCTGGTAGTTCTGCACCTGCGTGGGGACTGGGATGGGGACAGAGGCCCCACATCTGCTGCTGGAGAACGTGCCAGTCCGGCTGTGGTGGGCAAAGAGAGGTCAGGGTCACTGCAGGCGGGGCACTGGGCTGAACCCCAGGCCCAATATCCCGGGGCAGAGGCCACTCCAGCCACCTGCTTCCCTGTCTCCGCACACGGCCACTACTGCTTCCAGGGGGTACCAGGGACTGTCTGTGGGCACTCCCTCCCCGTTACTCTGCACTCAGGTGGCTTCTGGTTGGGACCAGCCAGTAGGAAGGGGACAGAGGACAATGAGTGGGCTGCTCCTGTGGGCTCTGGGCATCCCTGCCCCCTTGGCCCTATAAGCTCGGGGAGCGGGGCTGATGACACTGGTCTCTGGCAGTTCCCCCAGCCCCCACCTTGCATCCTTCCCACCACAAACCCTCCCTTCCGCTGGACCACCCATGAGGGGCCTGGCAGCCTGCCCAGCCTCTGGACATGACTGCTTCCTGCATGGCCCGGCTTGGTGCCGGCGTGCTGTGACGCCAAGGGAAGCCTAGGTGGCCCCTGCCCCACGTACCCTGAGGGGCTAAGGGAGCTACCGCAGGGCGGGGAAGGAGACGGGGTCCGGCCATGGCTGTCCAGGCCCGTGGAGGCCGCCAGCGAGCTCCTGCAGACAGAGCAACAGGCAGTCCCCACTCAGGACAAACGTGCACACGGACTCTGGCATCACCCTGGGGACCCCATCCTGCACTGGGCACAGCAGACCTGGCCCTGCCCAAACTCTGACCCGGAGAGCCGAAAGATAACCTGAGAGCAGGCACTGCCCTCCCCCCAGAACAGGGGCAAGGGGCACGGGGCTAGGGGATGCTTACCCACTGCACATCAGGCTGTCTGGGGGCGGCTTGGCACCTGCTGCCTCAGCCACCAGGTCACCTGTGGACAGGAGATGAGTCAGGCCGGACCCAGACACCTCCTCCTGGGGTGGTGGGGGCCATGCAGGGCCCAGCACTCTCCTGTCCCTGTTCTGGCACTCACACTGCCACCTCCCTTTGCCTGTCTGGACTCAGGGCTCTAAAGGAGACCCTGGTACCTCCCCTGCCCAGCAGCCTTCAGCCAACCTCAGGCCGGGCGTCCACACCTCCCAATCTGGGTCTGCCCCTCCTCCTGGATCTTCAGGTTCCCACCTTCCCTCCTGCTGTCCTCCTTGCAATGCCTTCGGCTGGGTACCAGGCCCCTCCTCTGCATCAGAGCCAAGCTGACAGGCTCAGGGTGCCCCACTGGACACCAGGCCTGGCTCCCACCCAGCCCCATCTCAGCAGTCTTGGTGGCCAGGGCCAGCGAGTGACACACCAGCATCTAGGGTCAGGAGAGGAACTGAGGACCCCAGGACAGGGCTTTGGAAGGGTTTCAGGGCATAGGCTACAACTCAGATACAGATGGGCAGGTGCTCTGGACGCTCTGGACACTCGGGGGCACAAGGCCTGTGTGTGGCCAAAGGCAGGACTCAGCTCTGACTCAATGACCAAGCACATCTGGGGTGGGAGCTTCCAAGTCCCTTCTTAGGGGTGTATCTGGCACGTCTGCAATGAGCCCCCTGCCCACCCTGTGGGGGGCCCCTTACCTGGAAACTGGGCTGGGACCATGACAAAGTCGTCGGTGTCGCAGGATGAGTCCTTGCTGCTCCCGCCTGAGTCCCGGGAGCCATGCAGGAAGCCAGCCGCCTCGGCCGGGGAGGTCAGGGTCTTCTGGAGCTCCTGCTGCATCTCCCCCAGGGACTGGGGGTCAGAGGGGAGCTCGCTGAGACTCAGGCCCAGGGCCTGGGGGAAGCAGGGCTGCTGGGGACGAGGCCAGGGCTCTGCATGATCTTCTCCCCACCGGGTCACGCTCGCCTGTGACTTCCCCACAAGGACAGTCATCTCACAGAGCCACCTGCCCCCCAGGGTGAGGAGGCGCTTCACTCCCACAAGCTCCAGGGAGACCCCCTTCCAGGTGACCCTCCACTTCTCCCTCCGTCCTGTGAAGGGTTGTACAGCCTGGCACGCTGGGGACGTGTACAGGGGGGCAAGGCTGCCTGTGCACAAGCCCTGTGCCACGCTCAGCAGACGGGGCATCAGAGAGCTGTTCTCTCCACCACCAGTCCAGCCCTGGTCCCTGCCTAGCAGGACGGACGGATGGACAGGTGGAGGCTCAAGTCCCAACACCCCCAACCCCACGCACAACCTTGGCAGACCTCACCCCACCCCTGTGCTGGGAACATGGGCTGCAAGGATCGGATCCCAGGACACAGGGACCCCTGCACACAATCCTCCCTGGGGCCCCTGTCTGTGTCCACCCATGCACAAGAAGGTTCGGAGCTGATGCAGCCCTGAACCCGCTGACGGCCATCAGGTCAGCCTCCGGGACACGACCGGGGAGGGGCCCTGAAAGGGGACTTCACCCACTTCTACCGCTCTACGATCACAAGCAGAATGTGTAAGTCTGGTGTAATCTGATCAGACAACACTGCAGAAGTAAACGTGGGGGCCTGGGTAGGACAGAAGCCCCAACAGGGTTCCTGCAGCTGTCTACATGCCCCAAAGCCGAGGGGAGAGGAGCCCGTAGCCCGGACCCTGCGTGTGACTCACCGGTGGGGAGGCCAGGTGTGAGGTGGAGCTGCTGCTGGAGCTGCTGCCAGACCCCGAGCTCGGGTACGAGGGCACGGGCACAGGAGGGGCTGGGGGAGGGTGTGGGTCAGCACATGTCAGCACGGGATGTTGCCGGGCCCTGCACACTCCCACCCCGCCCATGACAACCCCACACCCTCCAGGAAGCCAGGGAGAAGACCTGTGCGAGGCCCCTGCCCCCACCTCCCCAATCCCACTGCACCAAGTCAGCTGAGCTCAAGCGCACTCCACGGCCTGGGGGTCCCTGGGGACTACAGGCTGAAGCAGGACTGGGGAGCTGGAAGTGGGGGTGGGGCTGGAAGCCCATGGGGAGAAAGGAGGCACAGGAGTCCTAGAACCCTCAGGGGACTCACACTTCTTCACAGTGGCACTGGCATCCAGAAAGGGGTGATGGAAAAACTCATCTGCAAGAGAAAAGTTGGGGCAGGGCTCAGGAGGGTCTGACAACAGAACTCCTAGGGTGAAGGCTGGGCCCCCACCATCCCTTCCTGTGGGCCTGAGCTTCAGCAGGCTCTGGCCCCTGTCCTGGCTGCCTCACGCCAGGCGCGGGGGGAGACAGAGCCCCAGCTGGCAGCTCTTGAACACATCTGGCACCCCCCAGTGTGGTCCAGGCCGGGCTCCACCCACCCTTCCGACAGTTCCCAGCAATGCTGCCTGTTGCACAAGTGGGGGTTTTTCTATCTGTGCAGCTGGGAAAGGAGCTGTGGGAATGGGGAAACCCGCTCACTGTGGCCACAGGGGCCCTGGAAGCTGGGGGTGCAGGGCTGAGAGCTAGAAGGGCTCCTGTCCCCCAGGCCTGTCAGAAGGAGTAGGGGGCCGGGCGGCCGGCACTTACCAAAGTCCATGCGGTCTTTGTGGTTGCGCTGAAGCAGAGCCAGGAGCAGCTGTCTCAGCGGGGCTGAGGTCTCCCGGGGGATGCTGGGGGCACAGAGCACAGCGTTGACAGGGCAGCCTGGTCAGGGCAGTGAGGAAGCAGGCAGGGGTCTGCCGCCAGGGGAGGGGCACTCACGTGGGGACCAGCGTCTTGTTCTTCTCATAGAAGAGGCGGAGGTCCTGGGGACTGCTGGCCTGGAAGGCAGGGACGGGGGTGAGGAGTGAGCGCCCGCTCCACTTGGCTACTGCCCACTCTGCACCTGACCCCGAGAGATCCATGGTCCAGCACTGCCAGCCTGTCTGTCTGAACACTGAGGGCCCTCACATGCATCCAAAGAAGGAGTGCCCCCTCTCCCCACTCAGGCTGTGGAATCGCGGGGACCACACAAAGGCGGAGGCCGGGGGTGCCCAGAGGAGGTTGCTGGGCCTTCCACCCACCTGCTGTGGATGACTTCTGGGTAACTGCTGCAACTGGTTGTTTGCTTCTTGAAATTGAAAAGTAGCCAATATGCCAGCTCCAGAAGAGGGCCCTAGAGTAAGTTTGCTCCACAAATGGGCCCTGCCTCCCTTGATAACACATGGCTGGCACATGCGTGTTCATTAATCATTCACTGAGCCCTGCTATGTGCCAGGCACTGTTCCAGGCACGAGGGTACAACGTTCCCAAGACCAACATGCCAGCCAGGGACAGCCCTGTGCTTGCCCACATGGGGAAAACAGTAGGCAGGGAGGGGTGGAGGGAGCAGGGGGTGGAGGCTGGCCTAGGTCACTGGGCAGGCACAGAGGCTCTGGGGCAAGCTGGTGGCAAAGGAGAGCTGCCAGGTCAGGCCATGGGGTCACTGCAGGACGCGTGTGTTTGTGGGGTGGGCTCAGACGCACGGGCCCTCTAGGGTCCAGCGCAGGACAGGCCACTGCCTTCCAAATGTAGGGTACACCCCAGAGTTTGGGGTCCTGGTATCAATGTCCTGGCTCACTCCGGCACTGGAATGGGTAGGAGGGAGGCCATGACACTTGGTTCGGACATACACATGGACACACACAGGAGTGCTCCAGAACCAGTGGAGACTCCGGCCTTGGCTCTAAGCAGGATAGAGCCCTGAAGTGACTGCACAGTGGGAAGCTGGGTGACCATGTCATGCAAGTGGGGGGAGGCTGCAGGACTTTAACAACCCACAACTATGGCAGGCTGCAGAGACGAGCACGCACACACCTGCAGCAGAGCCCTCTGCCCTGGGCCCTCACCTGGAACGGCGCCTTCCCTGTCAGGCACTGGTACACGATGGTGCCGATGCTCCACAGGTCTGCCTTCCCGTCATAGTGCTGGGACATGATGACCTCTGGGGCCTGCGGGGCGTACAAGTTTGTGTGGCGAGCATGGACACTGAACTGTGCTGACCAAGGCCTGCCTCCAGCCAGGCATCAGCCAATCAGGACAGACACCAGCCAGGGGCCACCCAGTCACACAGACACTAGCCAGGTGTCAAACGCCATAGACATGGCGGGGAACAAATGGTATATCCATGTCGGCTGCCACCCAAGGTGAGACCACAGGATGGGGCTCAGCTCTGGACACGGGAGGGGACCCTGCTCCCGTGTGGATGGAGGCCCCCTTTGACAGGGAAAGGTAGCAGGGCCTGGGGTAGCCACCTACCATGTACATGGGGGAGCCACAAAGCGTGGCTGCCATCATGTTGCTCTGCAGGTACCGGGCGAAGCCGAAGTCGGCTGCAGGCAAGGAGAGATGTGTGAGGGGGGCGGCTGAGGCCCCTGGGCCCCCCGGGCCACAGCCACCCCGCCTCACCAATCTTGACCCGGATGTTGTTGGGGTTGGCGCGGCGCCCGCCGGGGTTGGACAGCAGGATGTTCTGGGGCTTCAGGTCCCGGTGGATGATGCCCTTACTGTGCAGGAGCCGCATGGCGCCCGCGATCTGCTGCAGGAAGAGCCGGATGGTGTCCTCGCTTAGTGTGCGCATGGCTGCAGGGAGACGGGGTTCAGGTGGGCGCAGCTCACCCGGGCACCCAGAGTGAGGGGCCTCCTACTGCTCCCTGCGGCCTCTGAACCCACCCTTCGCACCACCTGACCCTGAGCTGCTCCAGTGTGCCCTCCAGCTCCAGGGTGTCGCCCAGCACACCCTGCCCCTTCTCAGGTTAGGACCACTTCTCAGCAGCTTCCTCCACCTATTGCTCAGGGTAAACACCATGGCCAGTGGCTGCTTGACAAGCCCCAGGTCCAGCTTCAACCAGCAAAGGGCTCATCCAACAGGTGAGAGAGTAGTTCCCCACTTTTGCCAGGACCCTGGGGACGCCCGCCCCCTGTGGATAGCCAGGGATCTCTGGAGTCCAGAGCGCTCAGGACAGGCCTGTCTCCTGCAGAGCCACCAATCAATGGCCATAGGGACACCCCGCAGGGCACCACATCCCAACAGACTGAATGGAGCCCAGCTTAAGAGTGACCCTTCCAGACCAAGTCTGCCCTGCAAGGCCATCCTTCGTGGTTTTGACATAGCATGTAACCCTAACAGGGCTTCAGTCACCCTTCCATCCTTCCCAGCAGGCGACACCACCTTTAGGCCTAAGAAAGCTCGTTCACACCAGGCCACCTCTCACACTGGGTCAAGGTGAGCCTGAGCACACAGCCCATTCAGCCATGGGTGTCCACTCACTGTGCAGGTAGTCGGCCAGATCCCCGCCGTTACAGTACTGCAAAAGACCAGCCACATGTCTTGGTCAGCTGCCGGGGAGACCCTGCAGCCCAGCCCAGGTCTCCCCATCACCCAACCCCAGGACACCTGCTCCCCTGGCACTTGGGGTAGACATGCCTTGCAACTCTCAAGGAGGTCAACAGGGATGCTCACCACCCCTTCAGCCCCTGCTGTGGCCGCTGGGCTGCTGGCTCGATAAGCCCACAGACATGAGAACAACTTCTAACCCCCAGATGACAAGGGGCCTGATAAACAGGAGGGCCCAGCCTCCTGGTCCTTACAGCTGGCCGCCAGGACTCACCTCCATAACCAGGTAGACGGAATTGGCCATTTCCTGCAGGACACAGAAGAGGCAGTGAGAGGTGATGGAGAGCATGCCCTGTCCCCCAGTCTGGCAACTGTCTGGGAAGCCCAGCTTAGCCCCAGTGTGACCTGGGTGCCCGGCCTCTGCAGCTGCCCTCAACATACTGCCTGGGCTCAGGCAGCAGCTCTGGGGGTCACGCCAGGGCTCAGCCAGTTGGTTAGTGACCAGGACATAAGGACATCTGAGGGCCAAGTGAGTTTGAGTGACAGGACGAGGAGCCAATCATATCACTCTGTTTGTCAAGGCTGGGAAAGGAGCTGAGGTCCCAGGAGAGATGTCAGGGCTGGAGTGACGACCTCACCTTCCAGGGAGGGCCCCCGGTAACCCCAGAACTCCAACAGGATCAGGGTCATCTCCAGCCCTGAGGTCCTGATGGGACTTCCTGTCCTATTGAGTGGCGAGTTGTGGCCGAGTAGACCCAGCTGGTGGGGGATCCAGGCCCGCAAAAATGACACAACTGGGGTATGAGGGCCTTGTCTCTCGGGCCAAGGCAACCACTCCTGCCTTCAGACTCAAAGATGCCAAGAGGATTACAGGTCAGTGCTGCCAGCCCACTGCTAGCCAGGAGCACCAGGCCAGCTTCCGGCTCAGCCCTTGGCCACCTGTGGCCTCAAGGAGACACTGGCATCCTTGGCTCGGTCCACACCCGCAAGTCTGAGGGGCGCGTTGCCTGGACTGGTGTGGAACCCCACCAGTGTCCCTACGGGAGGTGCCCTTGAGATCCCAGGTCACCGATGAGGAAACAGGCCGGAGGAGCCAAGTCCACCAGGCAGGTGTGGACCCCCTCCGCTCTCCTGCAGACCACTCCCTCCAGTCTTCCTCAGGTGGGGCTTTCCCTAACTGCGGGGGGCTCTGCCAGCCAGGACAAGGTCCCCAAGCCCCTTCAGCACCAGTATGTTGCAGGGTCTTGGAAACCAGGAAGAGCTCCTCCCGCCGCCCCTCCCCCCACCCCGCAAAATCACCAAGTCCTCATTCCTCACCAGCACGCTACTCCCAGGAACTCCAACTTCTAACCCACCCCTTACCCCCTTGCAAGGGGGCAAGTGTGTGAGCTGGCCCTGTAGCTCTCAAGGCAAGGGGGGAGCCCCAAGGGGGAGGTGGCTGCAGGAGGGACATGTCTCAGTGGCCTCTGGGGGAGGGCACCCGAGGCCCAGATAGACTTGACCCCTCAGCAGCAGGCCACCGCCTTCCACTCCTACTCAGGTCCCAGACGTCCCCATTCCCACCCAGCAGGACAGAGGACCCTGACTCAGTCACCCTGCCCCCAGGAGGTTGGTTCCAGGCTCAGACCCACATCAACGGCGACACAAAGCCACTAGTGACACCCTCTGTGTAAACGTCAGTGCCTAGTAACAAGAAAACCCCTCCACCCCGCCTCCAGGGCTCTACCAACAGAAGGCCTGTGGGTCTGGGATGGAAATACCCGAAGGGGCAGGGATGAGGTCAACATGGAAACCTCTTAGAGCTGGCTGGGGCCCGGATCAAGCCCATTTCCACATGTCCCCACCCCGCCTCCCCAGGCTGGTTACTCTCTGTGTCCCAGCAGGCATGCAAGAAGCCTCCAAAGTGCCCAGCTGGGGCTCCTCCGGGAGGAGGGCAGGCTCTGTCCACAGAAGTCCACAGGGGCCCTGCCCCTCCCCTCAGGAGTGAGAGCGTGGGAGCTGCCTGCAGGCCCCGCCCTCCCAGGCCAGCTGTGGGCAGAGATAACTCAGGGTAGGGGAGGGAGGGAGTCCCAGGAGGTCACACGGGGACTGGTTAGGGGGGCCCAGGCCAGCGGGGAAGGCACACCGGGAGACAGGGGGACAGAAAGAGGGAGATCACGACAGAGGAAGACACGTGGAGGCTCAGGAGCAGAGTCGGAGGCTCCCAGCAGAGGACCCAGCAGAGGGCGGAGGGAGGTGCCAGAGATAAGGACCCAGAAATAACCCCGGATATCAGAACACCCACTCCCCGTGACACCCAGGCCACCTGCTCCCTCACCTGCTGTCACCCGGACCATGGCCACCTCTGCGGACGGACGTGCTAAGCAGGCTCCCAAACTCACTCACCAGGGAATACCCTTGTCTCGAGTGGCCCAGAGGCTCTGCCCCTCACCTGGGCCATGCAGCCAAATGGGCAGCAGAGCGGGGACTCAGGGCCCCTGCTTCCCAGAAAAGCCCCCAACTCACCCACCGAGCCAGGGACCGAGTGACAAGGACAGGAGACGGATGCAGCATCCATGCCCACAGGGTGTCTGTCCCCAGAGTCACCCAGGCCTGGCAGGAACGCTGCCACCACCATGCCCGCTTGGGGATGAGGGGCCTGCCAGCTGGGAGATGCACCTGTCGTCCCCCAAATCTGGGAGCATCCACACCTCACGATCACCTCCTCACCAGGATGTCCCTGTGGCTTCAATGACAACATGCTGTGTTTCGCACCCAGGAATCCACGGGACCCCCATACCCACCATACCTACTCCATCCAGGGAGCTTCCAAATGCCAGGCCAGACGCACTCTCTCCCTTGTGCTAGCCCACAGGGCTCACTGCCCTGGGGCTCGCCCCAAACCCCGCAGGTCCTACTGGGCATAGAGGGTCAAGGGTGGGGGGGCGGGGGGAGTCACACCCACCAAATCTCACCACGTGGGATTCAAGCCTAGCATCAGAGGGCCCCTTAGGCCAGGGCCTGTCTCCCGGCCAGTGGCATCAGCTTGTAAGGCACTAAACCAGCCAGCTGGCACAAGCCTCGGCCATTCCCTGAGAAGGTCAGGAAACATGCCCAAGGCCCCGCCAACCCTTATGCCAGGTCCAATGACAAGAGCCCCAACGAGAGGGCCTGCAGGGCCCCCAGTGGAACACTTTTCCAAGGAGGCTGTGTGCCCAGGCCCTCCTGCCACCTGAGGCCTCGCTGGGCATCCCCCACCACCCACCTTTCCCTGAAGAAGACAATTCTCTGGGCCCCCTGGGGGAAGAGAAGTCAGTGCGGCCTCAAGGGCACAGCTGGTCAGCCCCTGGCAGCCTGCTGCCCACCCAGAGCCTGAAAAGGTTCTGCCTCGGCCTGTTTCCTCATGAGCTAAACTTGGTCTTCACAAACTCCCCCAGGAAGTGGGGACCAAGTGGGCTCCAGAGGGCAGGTCTCCTCCTTAGGGGTCAGTCCAGACACCTGACTGCTTCCTGGGGCTGCAGTGATCGCGGAGCGAGGAGGTAGGCAGATGAGCACTACCAGCTGTATCTTGTCCTCAGGGGTCCGTTACATCATTAACAAGAATACACACACTGCTGAGGCGCTGGGCCCCCAGGCCCCCGGGGCCTGCAGGGAGCACACCAGGGCCACCACCTCCATCACTCCAGTCACCCCCAGTGCAACCTGAGGACTGCGCAGGTCCCAGTGATGTCCTCCTATTTGAGGGCAGAGAGGTCCTGCAATCCTGCTTCTCACACAACTGGTGAGGGAGGGGAAGTGCTGGGTACCGGAGTCCTGACTACCCCACCGCGCAGCCCCCAAGGCAGGGGGCAGTGAGCCCCAACCTGTGCACCTGAGGTGAATGGGCAAGGCCTTCAAGGCGGGATGACATGAACCCTCTCTCTCTCTCTGTGGTGTGCCCACAGGCCCTGGGGACGGGGTTGGCCTGGGTGTCAGGGCCAGGTGTCCTGAGCAGCCTGGCACGGGCGCCCAGGCACGTAGGAGGCTGCCCCGCCACAGGGTGCTAAGGTGCTTTGCTTAATAGGATCCGAGCTCCAGGGCTGGGCCGAGCCCACTCTGTCTGGTGATCCTGGGCTGGGCCTGGTGGGCAGGTGGGCGGGCGGGCACTGACCTAGTTACCTCCTGGGGAGTGGGCTGTCTTGGCTCCCAACAAGGTGGCAAAAGCCACAGCCAGCACCAGAGCATGGCCGCCCACGGGAGCAAGGCTGCTCCCTGCCCCCAGGCTGGGCTCTCCTGGACAGCGCCCAGACAGGAAGGGATGCCCGGCCCCACCCTGAGGAGGAAGGCCCACCCTCCGTCCTCACGGAGCCTCCTTCAGCTTCTATTGTGTGCCTGCGGCTCCCGGGAGGGGGGAAGGGGAGGCCGGCTGCTCTCTCCAGCCCCCTTCTTCCCGCATGCCGGGCCTGCCCCTGGTTCGGGAAAAGCAAGGACACTTCCAGAATGGAAAACAGAATCGACATGGTCCTCCCTGGGACGGCCAAGTCCACTTACTACTGAGCCGGGGCTCTGAAAAAAGCAAGGCCAAGGGCTACCACTGTCCTCAAAGTTCCCACAGAGAGGCAGACCAACCCCCCGCCACCCCCAACAAGGTGTCCACCAGCCCAAAGTCACAAGAGGCTGGCTCTGTCGGCCAGGCTGGCGAGAGTGAGTCATCCAGCTGTGGGAACCAGCCAGATGGCATGCAGGCCTCAGGAAGGCCCTCCTCCTGGGGCACGCTGGGCAGGGCTGGTCCCCAGATTCCTAGGATGGCCGCTCTCCCCAGAAAGAGCACATCTGGACACCATACAGCAGGCTAGTGTTAAGACCGAGGGCCCAACCCTCTACCCCTCAAGGAAAGGCCAGGGCTCCAGGTGCCTCCCCACAAGTCTGCAGGCCTCAGGACAGAGCACCACCCCCATCCCCCACCCCACCCCCCACCTCCGCCGGGTGCCTACCTACCACCCACCCACATCAGCCTGGCCTGACAACAGCCACTATTCCATATGGCCCCAAAACAAAACCACCTCAACAGACAAGAGGCAACCTGAGGGAGAAAATTTGTAAACTATCACAGAAGGGCTTTCCTTAATATATAAACAGTTCCAATATATAAAGAGTTCCTACAAATCAACGATATTTATATAGCTCTTATTAAGTAGCAAGTACAGGTCTAACCAGGCTTCCCAGGTGGTACTGGTGGTAAAGAACCCGCCTGCCAGTATAGGAGACATGAGAGACTTGGGCTCGATCCCTGGGTTGGTAAGATCCCAGGGAGGAGGGCATGACAACCCACTTCAGTATTCTTCCCTGGAGAATCCCAAGACAGAGGAGCCTGGCAGCCTACAGTCCATAGGGTTGCAAAGAGCTGGACATGACTGGAAGCAACTTAGCATGCACAGGTCTAAGCGCTTGATATATATAGACTCAAGTTGTCACCACACCACCCTACGACACAGGTGTACTGTTAAAATCTCCAATTTTCTGGGTAACAGAGAGGCACCAGGAGGCTGAGTAGTTTGCCCAAGGTCACACAGGTAAGTAAATGGGGGAGCTGGGCCCAGAAAGGCAGTATGGCACAGGGCCCATGCCATTCACCACCATGCTGTCCAGCCTTGGGAATCACAAGACCTACAGGAATACATCCCTGGGCAGGAGGCATTCCTAGTGTTCCTGTGCACAAGGAGAGATGCTGAGCCTCACTCAAAAGTGAAAAACAAAACCATACGAGATACCATTTTCCACCACTCAGAGTGGCCAAGATGAAACTCTGATAACAGATCTCCTGGCAACGATGTGGGGAGACAGGCCCTCTCGTGGGCAGCACTGCTGTGTCCACGGTCCATCCTCAATGGACCACAATCTGGCAACTGTTCCCAACTAAAATACGCATCCTCTTACTTCTAGGAATCCACCCTGCAGACACATACACATGGCAAAGGTGAATCAAGGAGAGTCACCACGACACTGCTGACATGCCAGAATCCCAGAATAACCCCATGTTCCATCAGCGGCGGATTGGTGAGGTCAACTGTGGAACATGGGGCCGTGAACGCCCACAGCTGCAAATAATACCCACAGCCACCATCATTAACAACACTAAGACACACAGTTTCAACCAAACAACTCCAGACTCTGTTTTACAGAGAAAGAGATGGAGGCACAGAGAAATTAAGATACTTGTCCAAGGACACACAGCTAGTTTAAGTGGCAGAACCTGGACTGGAACTAGGTCACCTAGCTTCAGAGCCTGGGCTCTGAATCTTGCAGAAGGAATGGGGGATAATTTTCCTGGAAGGAGAGGGGGTGTCATTTCTCACCTCGGGACTGAGACAGTTCATGTGGAGTGAAACAGACTTTCTCCAAAACACACACTTAAGCAAAAAATACCATAGTAGAACAGTGGATGGTGTGGCAGCAAAAAGGTGCGTGAGGCTGTATCCTGATCCCAGAGAGACCCTCTGGGGGAGATGGGGCTCACTGGGACAGGGGTGGTAGAGTCACCTTTTTCCACACCCCTTTTGTACTGCTTCTTCATTTTTAAGTCAAATCATTAATTGTTTTTTAAAGCCATGATTTCCTGGGTCCCATGGGTGTCTCAGTGGAGAAGGTAATGGCAACCCACTCCAGTATTCTTGCCTGGGAAATACCATGGACATGGAACCTGGCAGGCTACAGTCCATATGATCACAAGAGTCGGATACGACTTAGCAACTAAACAAAGCGTGTCTCAGACTGGTGTCTAAGGACTTGGGGAACCACCTTACACTCCAAGGGCTGAAAGCACAGAGCCCCAGGTGAGGAACCTGGAAAGGAGAGGCTGGCTGGCCCTTAAGCACTTCCTCCGCACAGGGGAAGCCATAGCATTGCCAGCCCTGGAAGAAGTGGCACTGCCCACAACCAGGTGTGTGGCCCAGCCAGGATGGGAAGAAGGGAGAGAAGTGTGTATTTATGTGTGTGTCTGGAGCGGGGGCGGGTAGGGAAGAGTGGGAGAGGAGGAAGAAGAGGAGGAGACAGGGGGCCGCTCTCTTAGCCCCAGGATACAGCTTCCAGGCACTCGCACTCGCTGTCACATTGGACGTGGGCCCTCCCCAAGTCACCTCATGTCATGCCACAGCACCCAAGGCCACAGCCCAGCTCTGAAGGGGGAGGGAGAGGACAGGGCAGGAGGGAGGAGGCCACCAAAACACAGTCGGGCTGGGAACTTCCCCTCAGCCAGGGGCTGGTCCCGTGGCCTCAGTAAACAGGTTTCAAAACCATTAGTCAGCACTTTGGCCCTCAGATTTGCTGCCTCAGGTTCCTCGGTCCCAAACTGGGTCTCCAGGGTCTCAGACCCGGGCCAAGGCTGGGCCCCACCGCCAGGCCCACAGGCCAGGGGCATTGGGGGAAGCCGGCCTCAGCTTTCTGGGCCAGCTAGGCCTGGGGTGGCCTCATCAGCTGGGTGCCCACCTCCCTCCTGCCTCCTGCCTCCTGCCTGGGTGGCTGGCCCCAACTGCCAGCAAGAAGGAATCTCCCTTGGCTCCTCCCCTCCCCCAGTCTGACGCAGGGAGACACTGGCCAATGCCAGGCCACTGGAGTAATGTCAACAAACAATCGGGCGGCCCAGACAGGTGGTCCAGGCTGGCAGGATAACCCTGGGCCTGGGCTGGGGACAGGACTCACCTTCGGGACCACTGGGTCCGACACCTCTGGAGGGCCACACAGCAGCCAGACCTCCCTCGGTGGAAAAGTGCTGGTGCCCGTGGCAATTGGGGGGCCGGGGAAGGTGGGAGCTCTCCTAACATGTCCAGAGGAAGTCCAGACACAAGAACTGGACTGAGGGTGGGGTCTCCAAGGTCCCATCAGGCCTCCAATACCCATTCAACACATAGGGGTGCCCAGCTCCTTCCCCCAACACGAGATGCTGGCCTAGAACAATCTACTCCCGACAGGGTCTCCAGCAGTTAGCTGGCCTGGGAACGGGAGCCACCAGGGCCTGAGGCTAAGCTGGGGCCAGCCTGGGGGGAGCACACCCCCTCCCCACCACAACCACAGCCCCAAGCCTTACCTGAAAGTCGTACAAAGCCACGATGTTTTCATGTTTCAATTCCTAGGACAGAAAGCCAAGTTTCCGGTGAGTGAGGTGGACTCACCCACCACCCTCGCCCCTCTGGCTTCTGGTGTCGGCTCACCTTGAGGATTTTTATTTCTTTCCCTAGGAGAGTCTGAGACTTGGCGAGATTCTTCTTATTAATGCACTTGACGGCGACCTCCAGGTCGTGTTTCTGAAAACGAAGCGTGGGTGTCCCTCAAGTGCCGAGAACCTGGCAACCCCTTGAAGGCCTTGCCCAAGCCAGGTAAGCACCTGGCAGGTCCCTGGAGATGACCGGTCAGGAGTGTATGAGGGATATGGTCCCGGGGCTGTGGGGTGGAGATGAGGGGACGCCTGGCTATGTACATGTGGGGCCCCCGGCGGGATGAAGAGGTCTCCGGGATGTGGAGGTGGGGACGGGGGGTGCCCAGCGGTAAGGATAAGGGGGTCCCTGGAGCGGAATGTGGGGGGCCCCCGGGGAGGGGGGCCGCCCTCGCCAGGGCTCTGTCCGGGCTCGCCTGCCCCTCACCTCGCGGTGGCGCCCCTTGAAGACCACGGCGAAAGCGCCGTGCCCAATCAGGTCCTTGCGCGAGAACTCGAACTTGCCCACGGCCTCCAGGCCGCCGCGGCCGGGCTCCATGGCGCGGACGGGGCCAGGCAGGCCGGGGCTCAGATGACGGCACAGACCGGAGGCGGTAGGCAGGGGGCGCACCCCATCGGGCAGCCCGGGATGCGGACGCGATTCGACTCCAACCCGATCTTGACCCGGGCTCGGACCCTAGCTTCGGATCCGACTCGGGCTCCGGCGGGGAAACAAAAGAGCCGCTGCCGCCGGGGCCCGGAGCCTGAGACGCCCGCGCAAGCGCATTGAGCGCCGGCTGGGGCGGAGCCTGGGGGCGGGTCTGCCCAGGAAGGGGCGGGGACTGGTGCGTGCCTGGCCTGGGAGGGGCGGGGCCTGGCCAGCGGCCGCGCTTAGTAGGTGGTGGCGCCGGTTGTAGGGCGGGGCCATAGTGGGCGGGTCCTGTTAGGGGCGGGACCTATCGGATGGTTAGGCGGGGACAATAACGGGCCCTCCCCCTTGGTAATGGCATGGGAGCTACAAGCCTGGGCATAGGCCAATGTTGGTCCTCCAGCCAGTTCTCCTCCAGCAGCCTTGCACTACGTCCTTTGTCTGTGCACCCTAGCGGTGCACATTTGCCATAGTCGCCATTAATACCTGGCGACCGCGTACCCTAGGGCTGGGGATTGGATAGAATAAATTCTTCGAAAAACAACTACTGCATTGCAGGTTAAGCATTTAAAATTGTGCTCAATAGTTAAAAACTTTTCCCCAAAACTGCACCAAACCGAAGAAATAGCCCAGAAGTCCTAAAGGTTAGGTCAATTCTGATGCATCTTTTCTATGGAATAATACACAGCAGATTCTTAAAGGCAGAAGTGGTCAGATAAAAAGTGCTCCAGGACTTCCCTGGTGGTTCAGTGGTTAAGACTCTACCCTTCCGCTACAGGGGTTTAATCCCTTCTTGGGGAAGATTCCACATACTATGGATCTTGGCAAAAAAAAAAAGTGCTCCAAAGTATGTAATTCAATGAAAGCAAGATTTCGAACAATGAACTGGTCACTGTCATTTTAGAAAGTCACTGGAGACAGAGATGTGTATACAATACCTACAAATGTATACATATATTTGTATACATATATAGAGGGCTTTCTAGGTGGGACAGTGGTAAAGAATCCACCTGCCAATGCAGAAGACGAAAGAGATGCAAGTTCCATCCTTTGGTTGGGAGATCCCCTGGAATAGGAAATGGCTACCTGCTCCAATATTCTTGCCTGGAAAACTCCTTGGCCAGAGGAGCCTGACTGGCTATACTCCACGGGGTCACACAGAGTCAGACATGAAAGCGACTGAGCACCTACAGGTATAGGGTACTTAGAACTATAGGTATGTATATACAGTACATTGTATAATTTATAACAGCTAACTATTGGTTACCATATGCCAGGCTATTGTCTTTTTATATATTAATACATTTATTCTTCACAGCGATTCCAGGAGGTGCTTACTATTAAATCCCTATTTTACAGATGAGAACATTTAAGGCCCAGAGAAGTTAGGTAGTAGGCTCAAAAGTCACACAGCCGACAAGAGTCTGGATTCTCACAGGAGAAACTGTTAACAGCATTTGCTTTGGGAAGAGTAAGTCCTTTTCACCTTACGCCTTGAGTACAGTGTGAATTTCTCTTATCACCTTCAAGTATTGCTTTTGGAAATGCAGAATCTTCAACAATTTCTGCTGCCACTCCCAATCTTCAGTAATAGCCCTGGATGGTTGCATCAGCCTGTGGGAATGCAGTTCTGAGGGGCAGGCTCCCAGGCCACTCAGGGAGAAACCCCACTCCAAGCCTCAGGACATGTGGGCTCTCTACCCTGGACTCGGGCCAGAGGCTATCAGAGCTGGACAATGGGTCATCTTTGTTTTCCAAGGACCAGGTATTGCAGTGCTACGAGTCAGCCATAGCCTGCCCTTATCTCCTCATCCATCCCCCCACTTCATTCAATGACTATTTAATGCCAGGAGTCACCACAGGACAAAAAGAGAGAATCCCCTCCTTCAAGGCCTTCCTTTTTAAAAATATATAATTTTATTTATTTATTTTATTTTTGGCTGTGCTGGGTCTTCGTTGCTTCATGTAGGCTTTTCTCTAGTCGTGGTGAGCGGGGCCTATTCTGTAGTTGCGGTGGGTGTGACAGCTTCGCATTGCAGTGGCTTCTCCTGTTGCTGAGCATGGGCTCTAGGTGCTCAGGCTTCAGTGGCTGCAGTGCATAGGTTCAGTAGTTGTGGATCCTGGGCTCTAAAGTACAGGGTCAGTAGTTGTGGCTGTGGCGTATAGGTTTAGTTGCTCCGAGGCATGTGGGATCGTTCCAGACCAAGGATGGAACCCATGTCTCCTGCATTGGCAGGTGGATTCTTTACCACTGAGCCACCAGGGAAGCCCAAGACTTTGCTGTTCAGTGGGTGGGATTGGGAAACAAGATGAGCAATGACTGCAGAAAGAGTTGTAAAATTTCAACCCAGGAAAGTGAAAAGAATGAGCAGGGCAGACAGGAGGGGCTAAGATTGCTAGAGGGAGTCCACCCACCCTGGGAAGGAGATCTTTACCCTTAACTTGTGAATTGATGGGGTAGAAGTTAGGAGGGGGCAGATGAGATGAAATATGCATCTGGAAAAGTTTTCTAAGCCCTTGAGGGAGGAAAAGCGGGGAGGCTATGTATGCTTGATCCCCATGGCCTTGGGCCCTGCTCAGTGGCTCAGGCTGCCACCCTCCTCTGTGAGACATGACCACCATGGTCTGTGCCAAGTCAGTCCTCATTATTCGGATTCCATATTTGCAGATTTGCCTATTCATTAACTTTTTTTTTATAACTTTCAAATCCATACTTATATGCTTTTACGGATAAAACGTTTGAGTCTCCTGAGGCCCTCATGAGAGTGAGGGAGGTGACTGCCTTGTGTTGGCAGCTCTCACATTGCAAACACGTGTCCTGTGAGCTACTTAGGGCCACACTCCTTGAATCTTTGTGCTTTTTCTTGGTGATTTCGCTGTTCAAAATGAAATGATATTAATGAATCAACTGCCTGTATCAAATAAGAACAAAAACTCACATAAAGACACCATGATGGATTGAACAGTTGGCAAAAATGTGATTGGAGGGTGGCAGGAGCCTAACTCTGTATTTTTCCTGAAGCAGATTCCGAATCTGTTAATTCGGTACTGGTGGCACCGTCATAGAGCATAGGTACTGTCGACTGAAAAAAATGCACAACCTAAAATTTGAGAGTTATGCTTTATTTGAAGAACAAAACTGAGGACTTAAGCCTAGGACACGGCATCTCAGATAACTCTGAGAGTGGACCGCTCCAAAGAGGCAAAGGGGGAGCCAGGATACATAGGAGACTTGCAACAAAGACCAGGTAGTTGGAACATCAAAAGATTACTGTTCATTAAGGAAAACCAGATATGTCGACTTAAGGAATTTAGCACTTTTCTGTGTATAGGAAGATGCAAAGACTGAGCTCATTGAAATCATTCCTTTCATGTGCACCCCAGCAATCTGGGGCCTGTATCCTGTGCATTTCAGCCGAAGTTGCCTCAGAGTGCCCCATCTGGGCAGCTGTAATGTGATGGCTTGATGGCTGCAACACCCTTTGTTTACTGAAGGATGTGGCAGGTGACAGTTTTCATTCCCAGCACCTTGAACCGTGAGAATCGGCTATCCTTGCATTATGCAGGCAATACTCTTTACAGGAAGTAATTCATGCCCACGTCAACCTTTTGGAGGTAGACTCCTATGGTCTAAGGAATTGGTGCCTCTCCACCGCAAGCCCTTGCTCCTCATCCTTCTAGGTCTCCAAACCTCCAAAAGTGAAACTTGCTCAGTTGTGTCCAACTCTTTGTGACCCCATGGACTGTAGCCCATCAGACTCCTCTGTTCATGGAATTCTCCAGGCAAGAATATTGGAGTGGGTAGCCATTCTTTCTCCAGGGGAATCTTCCTGACCCAGGGATTGAACCTGGGTCTCCTGCTTTGCAGGCAGATTCTTTACCATCTAAGCCACCAGGGAAGCCCCCCAAACCTCCAAAGGCAAGGATTAAATCCTGTTCATCTTTGACCTCCAGTGCTCAGCTCAATGCCCAGCAATCAGTAAAGAAACTTGCTGAAAGAATGAAGACCACCTCCTACTTGCTTACCCAACACACAAAACACACCACCTTCCATAGAGGTGCCACCTGCCTACCCAGACAGGGCCCCAGTACAGGTGCCACCTTCTGTGAAAGGAATAGTGAACAGGTGTTATTTCAAAGGGACTGATGGCAGCTCCCCACAGCCTTAAGCTTCAGAGTTCTTAAGAGTTCTGTGATTGATTAGTAGTGTCTGTCCCAGGAGAGGGGAGAGGGGACCGTGTGCCTTAAAACAGATGGAGGGCTCGTGTCATCGTGACTTCACCAGTGTAATTTTCAAGAAGTTAAAAACTCTTACATGAATGTGACACAAAAAGTGGGCTAGACGTTTAGTTAATTCAATGATGAGGGAAGCAACCAGATAGGAAAGATGGTTCCTGGGGGAAATTTGAGGAATTGGTTATTTACAGGGATTTGAAAAGAATGTTGGAATAAGATGAATCAGTCACATTCAGAACTGGTTATTGTTTCCCAGGGTAAAACCTTAACCTTTGATTATCTTTTCTATTTCAGAGAAATCATTTATCTTCTGTTTGACAGAAACCTGCAAGTTAACTTGGAGATTATGTCACAGACCCTTAGCTTTCAATCTATAGTCAACAGATAGGTAAACACAGGTGCAGAACCCCTGCAACAAGGATCGCAAACTTATGGTCTAAGGGGCCAAATCCAGCCCTCCTCTTGTGTTTTTCTTTCTTATTATTTTTTAATAGTTTAGAAATATACATAACTTAAAATTTGCCATCTTAAATTAACCATCTTTAAGTGTACAATTCATATCATTGCGCAGCCTTCACCACCATCATCTCCAGAACTTTTTCATCTTCCCAAAATGAAATTCTATTCCCATTAAACACTAATGTGCCACCCCGCAAAAACCCACTAACACCTCTGGCACCCACCCTCCCACTTTCTGTCACTGTGGATTTGACAGTTCTAGGTACTTCATCAAACTGGAATCCGACAGTCTTTTAACATCTGCCTTATTTCCCTTAGCATAATGCCTTGAGAATCCCAGGGATGGGGAAGCCTGGTTGGGCTGCTCTCTCTGGGGTCGCACAGAGTCGGACACAACTGAAGCGACTTAGCAGCAGCAGCAGCAGCAATGTCCTAAAGTTTCATCCGAGTTGTAGCGTGTATTCGAATTCCCTTCTTTTTAAAGGCTGAATAATACCCCATTGTATGCATATGCTACATTTTGTTTATCCACTCATCCATTGATGGACACTTGGGTTGCTTCCACATTTTAGCCATAGTGGATACTGTGGCTACGAATATGATGAGTATGTATGTGTCTCTTCTAGATCCTGTTTTCAATTCTTTTAGCTATATACCCAGAAGTGGGATTACTAGTAATTCTATTTTTAGTATTTTGAGGAGCCACCATGCTGGTTTTCACTGAAGCTGCACCATTGTACATTCCCATCAGCAATCACAATCTCTCCACATCCTCACCAACACTTATTGTTTTCTGCTTTTTTAAAAATAGCTGTCCTAGTGATTGTGGTTTGTCACTGTGGTTTTTATTTGCATTTCCTTAATGATTAGTGATGTTGAGCATCTTATGTGCTTATTGGCCGTTTGTTTATCTTCTTTGGAGAAATGCCTACTCAAGTCCTTTGACCAGTTTCTAACTGGATTGTTTGAGTTGTAGTTTTTTTTATACTTTCTGGAGATTAATTGCCTACCTTAGTAAATAAAGTTTATTGAAACACAGCCACACCCACTTGCTTATTTATTGTCTCTGGCTGCTTCCAAGCTGTACCTGGAAAGCTAAGTAGCTGCAAAGATGACTGCGTGACCCGCAAAGCCATATTTGCCATCTGGCCCTTTACAAAATGAGTTTGGTGACCCTGGCCTTGAATTATTAAGTAATCCTTCATTGATGCTCCAACAGGACCACAGAAGAGCATGGTGAAGTCATTACGGAAGCTTTGGGTCATTTTTCCAAAGAGTGGTAGAGGATACAAGCAAAACCTAGGAGTTTCTGTCTGTATCACCCCAGTCTGTGATGCCCACAAATGAATGTGCTCCTCAAATTCCACTGAAACACTACTTGCTGATGGTGTGTGGGAGGCCCTCCTCCTCCTCTAGCCCTGATCCCTCCCCCCACCATGGGTTGGACAACTGAACTGATGACATTGCCTGGGTGGGTCCCCTCCAGGCACAGGGTGGAGACTGGGGTAGCCACCTAGGTCCTCTGAGCCTGGGTTATCTCACCCAGGATAATAAAGAGGATTAATTGGAACAGTGTAGCCAGCTTCCTCAAGAGGAGTTCCCTAGAATGCCACCATCCAAGCTAATTCCAGCCAAGAGAGCACACTGCTGAAGGGAGAGTGAACCTATCCAGGAAAGATCTTTGTCCTCCCCTAGGGGATATTAAGCAAAGCTTCCCAGGGCTTAGGTTCATCTCAGGGGCTTCAGACTTTGTTTAAACATCAGCAGGGCGGAACAGCTTTTGCCCTGGTGCCAGTATTGGTTCTAAGCTTAGTGTTGGGCAGGATGGGAATTTGAAGGGGGCCCTGGGACATAGAACAGCAGACTGGTTCCAAATAGGCAAAGGAGTACGTCAAGGCTGTGTACTGTCACGCTGCTCATTTAACTTACGTGCAGAGTACATCATGAGAAACTCTGGGCTGGATAAAGCACAAGCTGGAATCAAGATTGCCAGGAGAAATATCAATAACCTCAGATATACAGGTGACACCACAAAGAAGAACTTAAGAGCCTCTTGATGAAAGTGAAAGAGGAGAGTGAAAACGTTGGCTTAAAGCTCAACATTCAGAAAACTAAGATCATGGCATCCAGTTCCATCACTTCATGGGAAACAGATGGGGAAACAGTGGAAACAGTAGCTGACTTTTTCTGGGCTCCAAAATCACTGCAGATGGTGATTGCAGTCATGAAATTAAAAGATGCTTACTCCTTGGAAGAAAAGTTGTGAACAACCTAGACAGCATATTAAAAAGCAGAGACATTACTTTGCCAACAAAGGTTTGTCTAGTCAAAGCTGTGGTTTTTCCAATAGTTGTGTATGGTTGTGAGAGTTGGACTGTGAAGAAAGCTGAGCACCGAGGAATTGATGCTTTTGAACTGTGGTGTTGGAGAAGACTCTTGAGAGTCCCTTGGAGTGCAAGGAGATCCAACCAGTCCATCCTAAAGGAAATTCGTCCTGAATAGTTATTGGAACGACTGATGTTGAAGCTGAAACTCCAATTCTTTGGCCACCTGATGCGAAGAACTGACTCATTTGAAAAGACCCTGATGCTGGGAAAGATTGAAGGCAGGAGGAGAAGGGAACGGAGACGACAGAGGATGAGATGGTTGGATGGCATCACGGACTCAATGGACATGAGTTTGAGTAAACTTGGGGAGTTGGTGATAGATAGGGAAGTCTGGCGTGCTGCAGTCCAAGGGGTCAGCAAAGAGTCAGACTGAGCGACTGAACTGAAATGAGCTGGGTGAACCACAAGGCCACACCCACCATAGCTTCTCAGCCAATCCCTTCCAGCTCCAAGCCCAGAGGGAAGGGCTACACCTGTGACCCTCAGGCAGGTCGCGCTAAACATAAACTTACCTTGCTGTTTTAGTTGCTCAGTCCTGTCTGACTCTGCAACCCCATGGACTGTAGCCCACCAGGCTCCTTGTCCATGGGGTTTCCCAGGCAAGAATACTGAAGGGTGCCATTCCCTTCTCCAGGGGATCTTCCTGACCCACGGATCGAACACGCATCTCCTACACTGGCAGCTGGATTCTTTACCGTGGAGCCACTGGGGAAGTCGTCAACTTACCATCAGTTCAGTTCAGTTCAGTCACTCAGTCGTGTCCAACTCCTTGCGACCCCATGAATCACAGCACGACAGGCCTCCCTGTCCATCACCAACTCCTGGAGTTCACCCAAACTCTTGTGCATTGAGTCGGTGATGCCATCCAGCCATCTCATCCTCTGTTGTCCCCTTCTCGTCCTGTCCCCAATACCTCCCAGCATCAGGGTCTTTTCCAATAAGTCAACTCTTCACATGAGGTGGCCAAAGTATTGGAGTTTCAGCCTCAGCATCAATCCTTCCAATGAGCACCCAGGACTGGTCTCCTTTAGGATGACTGATTGGCTCTCCTTGCAGTCCAAGGGACTCTCAAGAGTCTTCTTCAACACCACAGTTCAAAAGCATGAATTCTTCTGTGCTCAGCTTTCTTTACAGTCCAACTCTCACATCCATACATGACCCCTGGAAAAACCATAGCCTTGACTAGACAGACTTTTGTTGGCAAAGTAATGTCTCTGCTTTTGAATATGCTATCTAGGTTGGTCATAACTTTCCTTCCAAGGAGTAACCGTCTTTTAATTTCATAGCTGCAATCACCATCTGCAGTGATTTTGGAGCCCCCAAAAATAAAGTCTGACACTGTTTCTACTGTTTCCCCATCTATTTCCTATGAAGTGATAGGACCAGATGCCATGATCTTCGTTTTCTGAATGTTGAGCTTTAAGCCAACTTTTTCAGTCTCCACTTTCATCAAGAGGCTTTTGAGTTCCTCTTCACTTTCTGCCATAAGGGTGGTGTCATCTGCATATCTGAGGTTATTGATATTTCTTCCGGCAATCTTGATTCCAGCTTGTGCTTCCTCCAGCCCAGCATTTCTCATGATGTACTCTGCATAGAAGTTAAATAAGCAGGGTGACAATATGCAGCCTTGACGTACTCCTTCTCCTATTTGGAACCAGTCTGTTGTTCCATGTCCAGTTCTAACTGTTGCTTCCTGACTTGCATACAGGTTTCTCAAGAAGCAGGTCAGGTCGTCTGGTATTCCCATCTCTTTCAGAAATTTCCACAATTTATTGTGATCCACACAGTCAAAGGCGTTGGCATAGTCAATAAAGCAGAAATAGATGTTTTTCTGGAACTCTATTGCTTTTTTGATGATCCAGCGCATGTTGGCAATTTGATCTCTGGTTCCTCTGCCTTTTCTAAAACCAGCTTGAACATCTGGAAGTTCACGGTTCACGTATTGCTGAAGCCTGGCTTGGAGAATTTTGAGCATTACTTTACTAGCGTGTACCTTACTACCCAGCAATCCACTCCTAGATGTTTACACAGAGTCCCTGAATGTAAATGTTAATTACAGCTTTATTCAGAGTAGCCCAGAGGTGGAAACAAATGTCCCTCAACAGGTGAAGGCAGACATAGAGGAGTATATCCACACTCTGGAGTGGAGACAAAAACCATCTGGTCCATGCAACTGCGTGGGTGAACCTCGACACCCTGGATGCATAGCAGGAGGAGCCAGACACAGAAGACTTCTCTTGCAGGGACTCATCCTGTGTGGAATTCATCTGTCAGAAACTGGATCACTTGTTGGTTGTCTGGGTTGGGAGGATTGACTGAGAAAGGACAGGTGGAACCTTGCAGGTGACAAATGTTTTATAGTGATTGGGGTGGTGGTAGATATAGGGCTTTATACAGTTCTCCCAAGCCTTGAAATGTCAGTATTTCTTAAAGATTTTTTGATGTTGACCATTTTTAAAGTCTTTATTGAATTTGTTACAATATTGCTTCTGTTTCTTACGTTTTTGTTTTTTTTGACCAGGAGTCACATGGAATTTCAGTTGAATCAGGGATCAAACCCGTAACTCCTGCATTGGAAGGCAGATTCTTAACCACTGGACTGACACAGGAGAGAAGAGGGCAGAACACAAAGAATGACATAGAAAGAATGACATAGCCCGAGGACACAACATAAACTGATTAGAATCAAATGGGATCAGTATGGCAGTCAACTTTGACTACACCTAGATCCTTTACATGCTCATTCTAACACATCAGCAAGTTAAATGATACATCCAGAGGTGCCATGACAGTTGCAAGGCCAAAAAGACCATCAAAGACCAAAAACTCAGTGGTGGCCCAATTCCTGGAAATCTCCCCCCTTCCCCAAGTGATTGGAATAATCCTCCCACTCATTAGCCTATGAAATTACCTAGCTCATAAAAGCTAACCACACCACATTCCGAGGCCACACTCACCTTCTGAGATGTCTGTGGAATGTGTTTCTCTCTAAATAAATCCACGTCTTATCTATCACTTTGTCTCTCACTGAATTCTTTCTGCAATGAAACATCAAGAACCAGAGCTTCATTAGGTCCTGAAACCAGGTCTGTGATCTCAGTTGGAAGACTGAGTTGGGTTTTGGCTGGGTTTGAGCCCTAGCCACACGGGTTAGAGTCCCAAGCTGGGTTTTGGCCAGGTTCGAGTCCCAACGCATAGGTTCAAGTCCCAGTCTGTGGTAAACAGTCTCAGGACCACCAGGGAGGTCCCAAAATACAAGTATTTAATTGTGTGTGAATTATAGCTCAATTTTAAAAGTTAATTTTAAAAGGAAGCACTGCGGGCTCTTCCCTGGTGATCCAGTGGGTAAGACTCCACACTCCCAATGCAGGAGGCCTGGGTTTGATCCCTGGGTGCGGAACTAGGTTCCACATGCCACAACTGAGAGTTTATAAGCTGTAACTAAGACTCTTGCAGGCCGCACACGGAAGCACTGACACACTACAGTCGATGAACCCAGAAAACATCCTGGGAAGTGAAAGAAGCCAGACGCAAAAGGCCACATCTTGTATGCATTTATGTGAAATGTTCAGACAGGCAAATCCATGGAGACAGAAAGAGGATTGGTGGCTGGCAGGGGCTATGGGGATGGGGAGGGGCAGTGACTGCTGATGTGTGTGGGGGCTTCCCACTGTGCCCACTGATGCTGCCCTGGGGGGCTGGTGGTGTGGCCCTAGGATACACATCAGGAGTCAGTGTCAGCGAAGGCTGGAGGGAGAAGAAGTGGGTGACTGCTACGTCCAGTGACCCGAGCTTTACACTGCATCTTCCCAGCCCTGGAAGTCAGCAGCTCCTGAGTGAGACCCAGGCTGGCTCAGGGCCGTCGGCTGGCCAGACTGGTTCCTGCAGAAGTCAAAGTCGAATGCCCCAAGGCCTTCATATACTGCCAGGTGGGTGACTCAGCCTGACATGGACACTAGCCACCCTGCTGATGGATGACAGACAGTCAGGAGCCTTGTGGGATGTCTTAAAGTCATGCCCAAGCCTCTGCCAGGCCTGGGGCAGGGACCAGGGCTTGGGGCTTTCTCTAAGCCTCTGGGCCCCAACTCCGGAATCCTGTGAGCTCTTGCTCTCCCAGCCTGGCAAACCTGTTCTCCCTCTAGTCATCCCTGTTTTAAGTAGCACCTCGGTGTGTCTTATGATGATGCCCAGGCTCCTCCTACCTCCCAACCACAACCTGCTGTCCTCTCCCTCCTTTAGTTCCATGCACTGGCCACACCCTTGTCCAAACCCCTGTCTGGAGCCTGGGCCACCCCAGGATCCCTTAGTCCTGCTCCTCCTTTTCAGCCACACTCCTCAGAGAAATGCTGTCTTCTTCCCTCTTCACCGCCCTCATCCAGCCCCACTCCACCTGTCCCAGCCACAGGGCCTTTTCACTGACCCAGTCTTGGGCCAAATGCTAGTTTCAGCTCTAAAGTCACCTCCTCCAGAGGCTTTCCCTGATTGCCATTCCATCTAAAGAAGCCCCATTCTCTCCAGGCACTCTAACAATAGTGGGCTGTTGTTAGAACACAATCAAGGGTCTATGAAGTGGGAATGTGTCCTCAGTTGTGTCTCTTTTGTGACCCCATGGACTGTAGTCCACTGGGTTCCTCTGTCCATGGGATTCTCTAAGCAAGAATACTGGAGTGGGTTGCCATTTCCTTCTCCAGGGGATCTGCCTGACCCAGGGATCTAACCTGCATCTCCTGCATTGCAAGCCACTTTATTACCACTTGAGCCACCTGGGAAGCTGAGGGAAGTGGGTTGAGAGACCCTTAAATCCTTGTTTCACTTACTTCCAATAGAAAGCTAATGTTCACCCTCTCCAAAGTGCTTAAGATTTAAAAAAGTAAGAATCTTTCATCCCCACATCATTTTCTTCCTAGGAGACTTTGTCTTTTTTTAATTTACCTTGGCTGCTCTGGGTCTTTGTTGTTGGACAAGGGCTTTCTTTAGTTGTGGTGTGCAGCAGGCTTCTCACTGCAGTGACTTCTCTTGTGATGCGTGGGCTTAGCAGTTGTGACTCGCAGGCTCTAGAGCTTGGGCTCAATAGTTGTGGCTCACAGGCTTAACTCTCTCCACTAGTGTCGAAGCTCTAACACAGGAAACTTGAATCTGTCATTAACTTAAAAAGAACTTAGGAGAACTTCAATTAATTATTGTTGATCAATGAATGAATGAGCAAATGAATGGGAGAGGACAGGGCCTGGGCGTGTCCAGGCGCTCACCTGTCCATCCATCCCCAGAGACCCTCCTCTACTCTCTGCTGACAGAGCATGGTTCTCTCTTCCTGTGGAACCTCGTCCAGGCCCATGCCCTGGCCTCACTCACACTCACGAAGGGGAACTTATGACATTTACCGAAGTAGTCTTTTTTTGAAAAAAATTTTATTTGGCTTTACAAGGTCTGAGTTGTGGTTCATGGGACTTTTTTCTTTAGTGGTGGCATGGAGGATCTTTAGTTGCAGCATGCAAGGTCAAGCATGAGGGGGTCTCATTCCCTGACCAGGGATTGAACCTGGGCCCCCTGTGTTGGGAGCATTGAGTCTTAGCCACTGGACCACTAGGGAAGTCCCAGCAGTAGTCTTTATAAAAGGAAAAAAACAACTAGAACCCGCCCCCAACTTTGTTATACTATGTTTAACATGTTATTCAGTGGAATATTACCCAGTGGTGAAAAAAGAAACAGATGCCAACTTCCTGCAACAACTAAGATGCTTTCTACTTTCATAATATGTGTTGGGGAAAAATGAGTCCTAGAAGATGACCTAGAACATGACACCCTGTCTACAAAGCTGAAGACAATTAAAACAACATGACATTGTGATGTATGTATGACGAACATGTGGGTGATTGTCTGTCTATACTAAAACTGCCATCCAACACAAAATCAGTGCTTCCTGGGACGGATGAGACAGTGTGGGGCACAGAGGCGGGTGAAAGAAGTTACTGTTGATACCCTAGTTCTTGGCAGGGGTTGGCAAATTCATGCATTTTTATACTATAAATAAAATAAGTCCAGTTTGCTGGTGACACTGCATTATGAACTAAGATTCAACCAAATAGTGCATCTGAGGTTTAACGTGTTTTTTTTTTGAAAAGGACAATTTATATAACCATGTGGGGACATATTTTTATTTTCTTATCTCCTGGCAGCCTCAAATGAGGGTAAGTCTAAGGTCCCACATGGGTGGTCCATTTATATGAAACACCTGGAAGAGGTGAACCCGCAGAGACAGGTTGCCGGAGCCTGAAGGAGGAGGGGGGCGGGGAGGGGCTGCTAATGGGGATGGGATTTATTTCAGGGTGATGTAATGTTCTGGAACCAGACAGAGGTGGTGGCTGCACAGCACTGTGGACGTGCTAAATGTCCTTGACTTGTTCATTTTAAAATGACTGATTTTGTGTTAAGTGAATCGCACCTCAGAAAAGACACCTTGAGGGGCTCTGGCTTGGGGAGAGTTGCTCCGAGGGATCTGTGAGGAGATGGATAGCACAGCGCCCTGTTCAGGCCTGCCTGGCTCTAGGTGCTCCTCAGAAACCAACCCACATCCTTTACACTTCCACCCCCAGGTGGGTACCATTACCCTCCCCATTCTTTTTTTTTTTCTCTTTGCACTGTTCGGCTTATGGGATCTCAGTGCCCAGACTGGGCATTGAACCCGTGCCCCTAGCTGTGGCAGCTTGAAGTCCTAACCACTGGACCATTCTACAGGTGAGAAAGCAGCCCCATTCCACAGGTGAGAAAGCTGAGGCCTAGCCCAGAGCCACACCCTGGCGTCCTGGAGCTCAGCTGTGGACCAGCATCCACACTCGCCAGTATGTCTTGAGGGCAGTGCACAGGGGCGTGGCACCCCTGACGCTGTGCATCCTCCAACCCAGGTTGCTTTTCCAACTGCTGGCACCCAGAGACAGGCGGGTCAGGCAGTACTCTATTTTTTATAATTAAAAATGTTTTTTTATGCTATAATTCATATACTGTAATATTCAGGCTTTTAAAGTGGACACTTGGTGGTTTTTCGCGTCTGTAGTTCTGTGACCATCATCATTATCTAATTCCACAACATTTTCTTTTCTTTTTTTTTTTAATTTTATTTTATTTTTAAACTTTACAAAATTGTATTAGTTTTGCCAAATATCAAAATGAATCCGCCACAAGTATACATGTGTTCCCCATCCTGAACCCTCCTCCCTCCTCCCTCCCCATACCATCCCTCTGGGTCGTCCCAGTGCACCAGCCCCAAGCATCCAGTATCGTGCATCGTCCACAACATTTTCAACACACCAAAAAGAAACCCAACATCCACTGACAGGCACCACCCCCTCCCCGCCCCAGCCCCTGGCGACCACTAGTCTTTCTGTCTCTCTGGATTTAGCCCTTCTGAACATCTTGTATGAATGGAATTGTAAAATGCGTGGCCTTTTATGTCTGACATTTCTGTTCTTTTTTTCCTTCTATTCCATTTATTTATTGTTTTGTTTGTGTGCAGCTTCTTTCACTCAGTATATTCTTTCCAAGGTACATCTATGCTGTGACATATATTGGTGCCTTATTCCTTTCTCTTGCTGAATGATACTCCACATTTTTTAATTGAACAGTTAAGTGTGTTTGCAAGTTGCTAAGTTGTATCTGACTCTTTGTGATCCCCTGGGTTGTAATCTGTTAGGCTCCTCTGTCCATGGGATTCTCCAGGCAAGAATACTGAAGTGGGTTGCATTCCCTTCTCCAGGGGATCTTCCTGACCCAAGGATTGAACCCAGGTCTTCTGGTAAAGAATTGCAGGCAGATTCTTTACCGTCTGAGCCTGACTTTTTTTTTTTTAACCTACCTTTGGCTACTACACAGAATGCTGCTATGAGCCCTTATCTCAATTTCCAGGTGAGGAAACCCCAAGTCTGTGGTGAGAGGAGACCTGTTGAGGACGGGGTCAAAGTGCCTGTGTGGACAGGAGCTGGTGGCAAAGTGAGTTGGGCAGACAGACTGGCCAGTGCAAAGGCCCTGGGGCCCCTGTCAGAAAGGAGGAGAAGGCCCAGAGGCATCCTGAGAGGAGTCGTAGCTCTTTCTCCGTCCATCAAAACTTCCCTTCAGCTCCAGGCCCTGCTGTCTGAGGTTAGGGTGGCCCTAGCCTGTCAGGGGACTTCAGAGGACCGTGCATTCAGCTCACTGAGGGTCTTTGATCAGAGCAATCCTGCTGGGGCCACAGTGGGCTGCAGGGAGAGGCAGGGACCTCTGCTGAGGCAGCTCCAGCCCAGGAGCATCTTGGCTGTTTCCCTGCTGGTCTCGGGACAGGGTGGGCAGACTAGCAACTCCAGGTCACATTTACTGGAGGCATCCCAGTAACTAACGGATGCCAGCTCCATCCTTTGTGCTGTACAGGCCAGAACCCTGCAGTGTCCTTGACCCACACTTTCTCCCACATCTGGAAACCCTGCTGGCTCTATATTCAAGACACATCTAGAATCCTGCCACATCCCACCACCGGGATTCGTTTCCGGGGGCTGTTGTAACAAATGACCACCCACACAGCCTTGGAGGCCAGAAATTCAGAATCAAGGTGTGGGCAGGGCTGTGCTCCCTCTGGAGGCCCTGGGGTGGGGACGCGCCTGCCTTTGCCAGCTGTGGGGGCTCCAGACAGCCCTTGCTTGCGGCTGCATCTCTCCATCCCTGCCTGCTTCTTTACATGGCCTCCTCTCCTGTGTCTGTGTGTCCTCTCCTCTCATGAGAATATGAGTCGTTGGATTTATTTAAAAAAAAAACACAGTAATTTTACTTATCTGTTTATATGTGGCTGCGCTGGGTCTCTGTTGCCGTGCTGGCTTTTCTCTAGTTTCGGAGAACAGGGGCTACTCTCTGGTTGTGTTGCACAGGCTTCTCATTGCGGTGGCTTCTTTTGCAGCAGAGCATGGGCTCTAGGGTGCACAGGCTTCCATCGTTGCAGCTCCATAGCTCTAGAGTGCAGGCTCAGTAGTTGTGGTGCAAGGGCTTAGTTGCTCCAAGGCATGTGGGATCTTCCTGGATTAAGGATCAAACCTGTGTCTCCTGCATTGGCAGGAGTGTTCTCTACCACTGAGCCTCCAGGGAAGCCATGAGTTGTTGGATTTAGAACCCACCCTAATTGAACATGACCTCAACTCAACTAAGTATATCTGCAAAAGCCTTCTCTCTAAATAAGCTCACATTCTGAGGTTCCGGGTGGACATGAATTTCTGAGGACTGTATGCTACCCGGTACAGCACCTGCTCCAGGTGGGAGGCGCTGGTTTCTGCCACCAGCATCTCCCTCCAGGGTCACATACCCAGCCTCTAGCTGGTTCCCATTGCAATCTCTTCTCACTTCTGTAGGCTCACAGTTCTGGAAAATCCCAAGTCGGAAAGTGCACCTCCTCTCCAAGGACTCCCAGGTAACTCCAAACAGGAGCCCAGGTCCTCACGCTCCAGGGTGGACACCTTTGCCTCCCCATCTGGCCTCCATGCTCCTCCTGAACACATAGGACATCGCTTCTGCCCCAGGGCCTTTGCACTTGCTGATTACTCTGCTGGGAGGGACCTGTCTTCCCCAGATCTCCCCCAGCACCCCTTCCCTCAGTTCCTGACCTCCCAATTAGACTTGTGACCCTTCCCACACACTCAACCCCCCTTCACTGTTCTATTTTCCTCCAGGAAACCTAGCATCATCTAACGGACCTTGTTTAATGGCGTCTATTGTCTGTTGCCCTCACTGGAACGTGAGTTCCATGATGGAAGAGGTTTTCCGGAACCTCAGTTGGTACCTGGTCCTCAGGAAGCACTCCGTAGAAATTGTTGTGTGAGCAGTCATGTGCGAGGTCCTTGCCTCACCTCCAGACCTCCCTGATGAAGTGACCATTATCCTTACCAACCTCCGTCAGTGTCCTGGTGGGAAACAGAATTCCACTCTGGAGAGCTTCACTGGATGTTAATGAAGCCCAGTTCCAGAGCTGTGAGGAGCTGGGACTTCATAGGCTTCAGGGGCTACTGGAGCTGAGTGGGTGGATGGGGAGATGGTCCCAGAGCTCACAGCTGTGAAGGGGGCGGGACTGAGGGCCTCTGCTTGACGAAACCTGGAAGAGATCAGAAGCCTAGGTGCTGCAGCGTCCAGGGTCCAGAGCCTGGTGTGGATGCGGGGCACAGAGAGTGTGCAGGACACTCCTCTCAGGGGAGAAAACGCAGGTGGGGGAGGTCTGGGTAGAGAAGGTGGGCGGCTCCTGGTCCCAGGCCCACCACCAGCCGCGTGGCCCCCTGGGAACTTGGGGAGTCTTCAGGCTAGGAAGCAAGTCAGGAATCTGTCTGGAGGCAGATTCCAGTCTTCTGAGGCAGACGGGCAGCATGCTTGTGCCCCATGTCAGAGGTGGTAAGAGCAGCCACACCCACCACACCCAGGACATCCTCCTGCTGTGGCCTCTGCCATCAGAGCCAAAGTCCAGGTCAACTCTCCCTGCCTTTCCCATGACCAGGAGTGAGGCCTTGGGAAATGCAGCATTATCTTTTTTAAACTAGCTTTCTCATCTGTACAATGGGGCCACAATGCTATGAGGATGTTTCCAGCTTCCCCGCTCCTGGGGACAAACTTTCTGCCCTTCTCATGGTTACAGCTATCCTATGGGTTCTGGCCCATGAGTTATCAGTAGAAGCTTCCAGAAGGGAGCTCCTAATGGCCCCTCCTGAGCTCGCCCCTGGTATGTCGATGTCAGACAGTCAAACGTTTGTTCTGGAGCCCCCAGCCAACCCTGCGATGGAGGACCACGTAGCAGGAACAAGAAATAAACCTGTATGCTTCAAGTCTCAGAGCTTTGTGGGGCTGTCTGTCACTGCTGCAGAGCCTAGCAAGTCCTGACACTCAGGAATTCACTGGGCTGTCGTGAGGATGGGCCTGTGTCGTGCCCAGCACGCAGCTCATGCCCAGCAGATGATTCATAGCTATGGGAGGTCATCCGACCGGAATGTCTGCGCCAGCCTTATCCACTGGCTAGTTCAGCTCCTCATGATCCGTCTCCCCAGCTCCTCTGACTGCACTTTTAGCGCTTCCTCCTGTCCACTGGCCCTCCCACTCGGGCCTCCACGTTCCTCCTCAAGCATGCTGAGCCTGTGCCTCACCCTTGCGGGGCACACCCTCCCCCTAGAAATTTGTGTGGCTGGCTCTTGGGTCAGCCCAGGTGTCTCCTCCTCTAAGTGCATCCCTGGCCACTTAAAACAAAGCCACGCTCCCTCACCCCAACTCCATCACTTCTTTCTGGTCTACTTTGTCTAAAGTACCTGTCTCGGGGGACTTCTGTGGTGGTCCAGGGGCTAAGATGCCATGCTCCCAATGCAAGGGCTTGGGTTCAATCCCCAGTCAGGGAATTAGGTCCCATGCGCTGTAACTAAGAGACCGCATCCCACAACTAAAGATCCTGGATGCCGCAACTAAGACCCAGGGCTGCCTAATAAATAAATATTTAAGTTAAAAAAAAATAAAGTTCTTGTCTTGGACAAATATCCTATGACATCACATATGTGGAATCTAAAAAATGACACAAATGAACTTATTTATAAAAGAGAAACAGATTCACAGACTTCAAAAAAACCTTTATGGTTACCAAAGGGGAAAAGTGGGGGGTGGGGATAAGTTAGGAGTTTGCGATTAACATATACACAGTACAATATATAAAATAGATAACCAACAAGGACCTACTGTACCGCACAGGGAACTCTACTCAGTATTCTGTAGTAACCATATAGGTTACACCTGAAATTAACACAACATTGTAAATCAACTATACTCCAATACTAAATAAAATTAAACTCAAAAAAAGAAATAAACTTCTTGTCTGGGGACAATCAATCCTAGCTGCTCATCAAGTTAAGTCACATGTGAAATGACATTAGGGCTTTATTGTCAGTTTCGGAAACTATGATGGTGCTGTTGCTGTCGTATAGGAAAATGACCTTTTTAATTGACGTGTAATTACATATAAAAGTGTCTTTATTCTGAAAGAGACGTATACAAAGCAGTTAGGATAATGTGTCATGACGTTACTTTATTTTTAAAAATTGGGGGATACCTGCATAAATATTTTAATTCACTTTCCAAATTGTGAAAGCAAGGATCAAGTCTCATGCAATTGGATTTCTTTCACAGCACCTAATACACAGTCAGTTGCTTTTACCAGGTACTCAGGAAATAGTTATTGAACAAATGTCAAAAACTTAGCTCCTTCACTACTTCTGGTCTTGCCTGAAATCACTGCACTTGAAACTTTTTTGCATTAAGACAATGAAGTCTCCTGATGAAGCAAATTATGTTTCCAAGTAATGTAATTCACTTACCACCTTAATTGGTCCAAAAAAACACAAGTCTACATTTTTGTAAAATGCAGTAGAAATGAAACAAGGTCTATTTTATGTAAAATTACTTCAGCAAGGACAAAAATAAGTGAAGCAATATGGCAAAACGCTAACAATGATTAAATTTAGGTGCTGTGTGACTGCTTAATGAACTATTTTCTAAGCTTGACATTTTTCACAACAAACAGAAAATAAATTCTGCATAAGAGATATAAAAAAGGACTTATTGGACATTCATTCCTATCTATTTTGAAAATGTTTATTGACATTCAATTACATACAAAATCCCATCCATGGAACAGTCTTGTCCTGGAGAAGGGGCTTGTGTAGCTCAATGAAGCTATGAGCCATGCCATGCAAGACCATCCAAGATGGATGGGTCATAGCAAAGAGTTCTGACAAAATGTGGTCCACTAGAGGAGGAAATGGGAACCCACTCCAGTATTCTTGTCTAGAGAACCCATGGACAGTATAAAAAAGCAAAAAGGTATGGTGCCAGAAGATGAGCCCCTCCCCACCCCCCATCCCGATCAGAAGGTGTCCAATATTCTACTAGGGAAGAGCAGAGGGCAATCACTAATAGCTTCAGAAAGAAGAAGTGGCTGGGGGAAAGCAAAAATGATGCTCAGTTGTGAATGTGTCTGGTGGTGAACAATGCAAAGAAATAGAGGAAAACAACAGAATGGGAAAAGACTAGAGATCTCCTCAAGAAAATTTGAGATATCAAGGGAACATTTCATGCAATGATGGGCATGTTAAAGGACAGAAATGGTAAGGACTTAACTGAAGCAGAAAAGATTAAGAAGAGGTGGCAAGAATACACAGAAGAACTATACCAGAGAGGTCTTAATGACCCAGATAACCACGATGCTGTGGTCACTCACTTAGAGCTGACATCCTGGAGTGTGGAGTCAAGTCAGCCTTAGAAAGCATTACTACAAACAAAACTAGTGGATGTGATGGAATTCCAGCTGAGCTATTTCAAATCCTAAAAGATGATGCTGTTAAAGCTCTGCACTCATATGCCAGCAAAGTTGGAAAACTCAGCAGTGGCCACAGAACTGAAAAAGGTCAGTTTTCATTCCAATCCCAAAGAAGGGCAATGCCAAAGAATGTTCAAACTACCATACTATTGAGCTCATATCACATGCTAGCAAGGTTATGCTCAAAATCCTACAAGCTAGGCTTTAGCAGTATGTGAACCAAGAACTTCCAGATGTATAAGCTGGGTTTCGAAGAGGCAGAGGAACCAGAGATCAAATTGTTAACACTCATTGGACCATGGAGAAAGTAGGGGAGTTCCAGAAACACGTCCACGACAAACTGTGGAAAATTCTTTAAGAGATGGGAATACCGGATCACCTTACCTGTTCCCTGAGATTGTTGTATGCCGGTCAAGAAGCAACAGTTAGAGCTGGACATACAATAATGTACTGGTTCAAAATTGTTCAAAAGAGTACAACAAGGCTGTATATTGTCACCCTGCTTTTTTAACTTATATGCAGAATACATCATGCAAAATACTGGGCTGGATGAATCACATGGTGGAATCGAGGTTGTTGGGAAAATATCAACAGCCTCAGATATGCAGATGATACCACTCTAATGGCAGAGGGTGAAGAGGAACTAAAGAGTCTCTTGAGGAGGGTGAAAGAGGAGAGAGAAAAAGCTGGCTTGAAACAATATAAAAAAAAAACAACTAAGATCATGGCATCTGGTCCCATCACTTCATTGCAAATAGGGGAAAAGTGGGAGCAGTGACAAATTTTATTTTCTTGGGCCCCCAAAATCACTACAGATGGTGACTACAGCCATGAAATTAAAAGACACTTAACTCCTTGGAAGGAAAGCTATGACAAACCTAGGCAGCATATTAAAAAGCAGAGATACCATTTTGCCAGCTAAGGTCCATATAGTCAAACCTATGGTTTTTCCAGTAGTTATGTATGCATAAAGAAGGCTGAGGGCTGAAGAACTGATACTTTCAAATTGTGGTGCTGGAGAAGACTCTTGAGAGTCCCTTGGACTGCAAGGAGATCAAACCAGTCAACCCTAAAGGAAATCAATCCTGAATATTCATTAGAAGGACTGATGCAGCAAGGAGATCAAACCAATCCTCAAGGAAATAAACCTTGAATATTAATTGAAAGAACTACTGCCGAACTGAGGCTCCAGTATTTTGACCACCTGATGCGAAGAGCCAATTCAATGGAAAAGACGCTGATGCTGGGAAAGATTGATGGCAAAAGGAGAAGGGGGCAGCAGAAGGTGAGATGGTTACACAGCATCACTGACTCAACATGGATTTGAGCAAACCCCAGGAGATAGTGGAGGACAGAGGAACCTGTCATGATACAGTCCACGGGTTTGCAAAGAGTGAAACAAGACTTAGCAACTGAAAAACAGCAACATACAAAATAACATGTGTAGCACACATGGAAGACATAATCAGACAACAAACAGCCTTGAAACCCCCACTAAGCTAAAGCAGGGTGACATTCCCAATAATTTCCATTTCTGTCTGTGTTCCTTCCCATCCTGTCTGTTCGACCCCTCAGCCAGAAGTTATCAGTACCTGGGTTTATTATTCCTTTGCTTAAAATTTTAAAAATAATTTTATTTTTCTTTAGTTTTGGCTGTGCTGGGTCTTTGTTGCTGTGCACAGGTTTCTCTAGTTGCGGTGAGCGGGGGCTAGTCTTTGTTGTGTTGCACAGGCTTCTCATTGCCGTGGCTTCTTGTGTTGCGGAGCACAGGCTCTAGGAGATCGGGCTTCAGTAGTTGCCATGCATGGGCTTAATTGTTGCAGCTTGATGACCCTAGAGTGTGGGCTCAGAAGTTGTGGTGCATGGGCTTCTGCTCCTTGGCCTGTAGAATCTTCCCAGACCAGGTATTGAATCCATGTCATTTGCACTGGCAGTCAGATTCTTATCCACTGCGACAGTAGGGAGGTCCTCTTTTTGCTTTAATTTTAATTGAGACGTAACTTACAATGGCTTCCCTGTGGCTCAATCAGTAAAGAATCTGCCTGCAATGCAGGATACTCGGGTTTGATCAACACGTTAGTGCATTAATCTGAAGGATATGGTGATTAATTTTTACAACTGTCTGCACCTGTATGACCATTGCCCAGCTCAAGATGTGGTGCTTTCCCAGCCCCAGAAAACTCTCAGGTGCCCTCCATCACCCCTGACATTGAACGACTGTCCCGGCCTCTTTCACCACAGAGCGATGCTGCCTGTTCTTGAACTTGATAAAAATGGGTCATACAGAGCTCAGTCTTTGTGTCTGGCTTCTTTCAGGAAGAGTTATGTCCATAAGATTCACCCATGAAATTTCATCCTTCCCTCGCTTTTACAAAACAATCTTAATACATATTATATATGTGTGTGTTATATATATAATATGCATATGTGTGCACCTGTGTATATATATATATTCATATATCTGTATGTGCTTCCCAGCACTAGTGGTAAAGAACCCGCCTGCCAATGCAGGGGATGTAAGGGACACAGGTTCCATCCCTGGGTCGGAAAGATCCCCTGGAGGAGGGCACGGCAACCCACTTCAGTATTCTTCTTAGCATGTACTGCGTAAGTCACCTCGGTTGTATCTGACTCTTTGCGACCCCATGGACTATCGCCTGCCAGGCTCCTCTGTCCATGGGATTCTCCAGGCAAGAATCCTGGAGTGGGTTGCCATGCCCTCCTCCAGGAGATCTTTCCAACCGGGGGATTGAACCCACGTTTCTGTTGTCTCCTACATTGGTTGGCGGTTCTTTTTTTTTCAGCTTTGTTTGTTCTCAAGTTTTATAAAAGTGACTGTGTTTATAAAAACACAACACAATGCCATAAGAAAAGTGTGAAACTTGTTGGTGAAGGTAAATATATAGACAAATGTAGCATATCACTGCAATGGTGGTGGTAAATCCCTTTTAATTCTAGTATAAAAGTTTTAAGACAAAAGTATTAAACAGTAACTATAATTAATAAACATGTTAAAATACACAATATGAATAGATATAAATTGTGACAAGAGTACCATAAAATGTGTGTGTGGGAATGTAAACTGGTGCAGTCACTAACAAAAACGTTACAGTGGTTCCTTAAAAACTAAAACCAAAAATACCATATAGTCCAGCAGTTTTACTCCTGGGTGTATAGCCAAAGAAAGCATTAATACAAAATTGAAAAGATACATTCACCCCAATGTTCATAGCATCATTATTTACAATAGCCAAGATATAGAAGAAACCTAAATGCTAATCAATAGATAAGTGGATAAAGAAGATGTAGTGTACATATACACAATGCAATATTACTCAGCCATAAAAAAGAATGAAACCTTGCTATTTGTAACACATGAATCGACCTGGAGGGTATTATGCTTAGTGAAATAAAGACAGATACTCTATGTTGTAATTTATATCTGGAATCTAAAAAGTAAAACACACCTATGGACATAACAAAACAGATACAGACTCGCAGATACAGACAACAAACTAGTGGTTACCAGAGAGGAGAGGGGTGAGGATGGGCAAGATTGGGATAGGCGATTAAGAGGTTCAAACTACTATCAATAAAATGAAGATGCTACAGGGATCTATTATAAAGCACAGGAAAATAGTGCTTTATAATAACTTTAAATAGAGTACAGTCTATAAAAACATTGAATTGCTGTTGTACACCTGAATCTAATACAATCTAATACAATAGACTATACTTCAATTAAAAAAAAAAATGTGTGTGTAGGGTGGGAAGGTAACTTAGGGCTTTTGTATGCAGCTGAACATAAGTTATCAGCTTAAAGTTGGGTTTTATAACTAAGATAGTTTATGTATATACCAAAGTAACCACACACCAAAAAATTACCTATGCTGCTGCTAAGTCGCTTCAGTCATGTCCGACTCTGTGAGACCCCATAGACGGCAGCCCACCAGGCTCCACCGCCCCTGGGATTCTCCAGGCAAGAACACTGGAGTGGGTTGCCATTTCCTTCTCCAATGCATGAAAGTGAAAAGTGAAAGTGAAGTCGCTCAGTCGTGTCCGACTCTTTGCAACCCCATGGACTGCAGCCTACCAGGCTCCTCCGTCCATGGATTTTCCAGGCAAGAGTACTGGAGTGGGTTGCCATTGCCAAAAAATTACCTATGGAGTTATACAAAAGAGGAGAAGGCAATCAAAGCGTATCAATATTAAAAAAAAAAATCAGCAAACCCAAGGAAGTGGGCAAAAGGAAAAGAGAGTATAAGATGGGGCTTCCCTGGTAGTCTGGTGGTTAAGAATCTGCCTTAGGATGGAGGAGACACTAGTCCCATCCCTGGTCCTCTTAGGGAAGCACTGACTGAAACCGCCCACCCTGGCCAGGCACTGTAGTAACCATTGGCATGAGCTGTTTTACGACAGGAGGTCCTGGCAAGGACCATGGAACTAACAAGCGACCACCAACCAGAAGGGATTGGGAAAAGTCAAAAGGAAACGACACATGTCCGACCACCTCCCAGAATCCTTCTCACTGGCATCCATCATGAGTAATGTGTGAGCCACCAGGAAGGAGCCTGAGCCACAGTGATCAGCCAAAGACAACCCAGAAACTAATCCCATCACCATAAAACCCGAAACTGAGAGCCATGTAGCAGAGCGGTCCTCCTGGGTTCCCTTACCTTGCTGCCCTCCACCTGGGTGCCCCTTGCCAATAAACTCTCTTGCTTTGTCAGCTCGGGTGTCTCTTCAGATAATTCATTTCAGAGTGTTAGATAAAAGCTCATTCTTGGGCCCTGGAAGAGGTTTCCCTTTCCTGCAACAGTCCGGGAAGATCCCACATGCTGGGGAGCAACTAAGCCCCTGTACCGCAAATACTGAGCCTGTGCGCTGGAGCTCGGGAGCCACAGCTACTCAGGCCCACGCCCTAGAGCCTGTGCTCCGTAGCAAAAGAAGCCATCGTAATGAGAAGCCTGTGCCTCGCAACTAGAGAGTAGCCCCCCCTTGCTGCAACTAGAGAAAACCTACAAGCAGCAGGGAAGACACCCCACAGCCAAAGAATAAATAAATTAAAAAAAAAAGAAAGATGAAGGGAAATGGCAAGAGCATGAACAAAATGGCAAGAGCAAATCCTTCCCTATTAGTAATTACTTGGTGTAATTGGATTCAGTTCAGTTCAGTTTAGTCAGTCGTATCCGACTCTTTGCAACCCCATGAACTGCAGCACGCCAGGCCTCCCTGTCCATCACCAACTCCCAGAGTTCACCCAAACCCATGTCCATTGAGTTGGTGATGCCATCCAACTATCTTATCCTCTGTCGTCCCCTTCTCCTCCTGCCCTCAATCTTTCCCAGCATCAGGGTCTTTTCAAATGGGTCAGCTAATCGCATCAGGTGTCCAAAGGATTGGAGTTTCAGCTTCAACATCAATACTTCCAATGAACACCCAGGACTGATCTCCTTTAGGATGGACTGGTTGGATCTCCTTGCAGTCCAAGGGACTCTCAAGAGTCTTCTCCAACACCACAGTTCAAAAGCATCAATTCTTCGGCGCTCAGCTTTCTTCAGAGTCCAACTCTCACATCCATACATGACCATTGGAAAAACCATAGCCTTGACTAGATGGACCTTTGTTGACAGAGTAATGTCTCTTCTCCTTAATATGCTGTCTAGGTTGGTCATAACTTTCCTTCCAAGGAGTAACTGTCTTTTAATTTCATGGCTGCAGTCACCATCTGCAGTGATTTTGGAGTCCAGATAAATAAAGTCAGCCACTGTTTCCCCATCTATTTGATGTGAAATGATGGGACCAGATGCCATGATCTTAGTTTTCTGAATGTTGAGTTTAAGCCAACTTTTTCACTCTTCTCTTTCACTTTCATCAAGAGGCTCTTCAGTTCCTCTTCACTTTCTGCCATAAGGGTGGTGTCATCTGCACATGTGAGGTTATTGATACCTTCTCCTGGCAATCTTGATTCCAGCCTGTGCTTCTTCCAGCCCAGCGGTTCTCATGATGTACTCTGCATATAAGTTAAATAAACAGGGTGAGAATATACAGCCATGATGTACTCCTTCTCCTATTTGGAACCAGTCTGTTGTTTCATGTCCAGTTCTAACTGGTGCTTCCTGACCTGCATACAGGTTTCTCAAGAGGTAGGTCAGGTAGTCTGGTATTCCCATCTCTTTCAGAATTTTCCACAGTTTATTGTGATCCACACAGTCAAAGGCGTTGGCATAGTCAATAAGGCAGAAATAGATGTTTTTCTGGAACTCTCTTGCTTTTTTGATAATCCAGCGCATGTTGGCAATTTGATCTCTGGTTCCTCTGCCTTTTCTAAAACCAGCTTGAACATCTGGAAGTTCAGAGTTCACGTATTGCTGAAGCCTGGCTTGGAGAATTTTGAGCATTACTTTACTAGCCTGTGAGATGAGTGCAATTGTGTGGTAGTCTGAGCATTCTTTGGCATTGCCTTTCTTTGGGATTGGCGTGAAAACTGACCTTTTCCAGTCCTGTGGCCACTGCTGAATTTTTCAAATTTATTGGCATATTGAGTGCAGCACTTTCACAGCATCATCTTTCAGGATTTGAACTAGCTCAACTGGAATTCCATCACCTCCACTAGCTTTGTTCGTAGTGATGCTTTCTAAGGCCCACTTGACTTCACATTCCAGGATGTCTGGAATGTGGCTCTAGGTGAGTGATCACACCATCATGATTATCTTGGTCATGAAGATCTTTTTTGTACAGTTCTTCTGTGTATTCTTGCCACCTCTTCTTAATATCTTCTGCTTCTGTTAGGTCCATACCATTTCTGTCCTTTATCGAGCCCATCTTTGCATGAAATGTTCCCTTGGTATCTCTAATTTTCTTGAAGAGATCTCTAGTCTTTCCCATTCTGTTGTTTTCCTCTATTTCTTTGTATTGATCACTGAGGAAGGCTTTCTTATCTCTCCTTCGTTCGTGACACTGTACAGGAGACAGGAATCAACACTATCCCCAAGAAAAAGAAATGCAAAAAAGCAAAATGGATGTCTGAGGAGGCCTTACAAATAGCTGTGAAAAGAAGGGAAGAGAAAAGCAAAGGATAAAAGGAAAGACATACCCATTCGAATGCATAGTAATTGGATTACAATTACATAAATGTAAATGTAAATTCATAAATGCAAATAGATTAAACTTCCTCAAAGGAAAATCATTGGATGGCGGAATGGATTAAAAAACCCAGACTCAGCTATGTGCTGCCTTCCATAAGCTGCTCTGTTTAGATTTAAGGACAAATGCAGGCTGAAAGTGTAGGAATGGAAAAATATTCCAAGGATCAGGGACATACAGTGCTGCTTCAGGGCTCCCATTCGTTTCTGAGCTGTTTTACACTTTGCAAGTTGTCAGTAACGGAGAGACATGCAAATTCTTTCATATCCACAGACCTTATCTTCCTTCTACCCCAGGGGAAAACACAGATTTTCCTCCTTTTCTGTATGCATTTTCAATATTCCTTATCTATAAAGGTATGTTTTTCTCCTTTTTTTTGACCTTACAGCCAGGCATGCAGGCTTTTAGTTCCCTAATCAGGGATTGAACCTGCGACCCTGTAGCGGAAGCAGACTCCTAATTACTGGACCACCAGGGAAGTCTCTCTTTTAATATTCTTTTGAAATTTCTAATGTCTGCCTGGGGCCCTCCTTAAGCAAACTCTTTAACACCTCTTCACTTTTATAGCTCTGAATCCTAATTTTTCCTTTCTTGATCATCTTTAACAGTAGCACCTGCAGTCTTTTGCATCTGCTCTTCTCATTGTGTTGCTGAGATCCATTCCAAACTATCCTACAGCATCTCATGGTCCTCAGCTGCTGCCCAACACCGCCCTGTAAGATTTACCCCAGAACCACGATTCTTCCTGATGATGGACGTGTGAGCTGTTTCCAGATTTTTGCTATTTGGAACCGGCTGCCACAAACATTCTCCTTCACGTCCACTGCCGGAGTTTCTCTGGGGGCCATATCGAGGGGTGGAATTGCAGAGTAACTAAGTATGCTAAGGTTCCACTTTACAAAGTCATGCCAATTTTTGTTTCGAAAGGGTTGCAGAGAAGGAAAGGATTTGGAGAAGGAAATGGCAATCCACTCCAGTATTCTCGCCTGGAAAATCCCCTGAACAGAAGCGCCTGGTAGGCTACAGTTCATGGGATCGCGATTGCAAGAGTTGGAAATGACTTAGCGACTAAACCACCACCACACACCCACCGGAGCCCCCTGACCGCGCGTCCTCCGTCCCTCAACACTGGCCCACGACAGCACTTGGTACTGGACAGTGTCAATTTCAAAGAGCATTTCTTGGACTTCCCTGGTGACACAGTGGATAAGAATCCACTCGCCAGTGCAGGGTACATAGGTTTGATTCCTGGTCCAGGAATATCCCACATGCCACGGAGCTCCCCGTGCACCACAACTACGGAGCCAGGGCAGAGCCCGGGAGCCACAACCACTGAGTCTGCATGCCCTAGAGCCTGTGCTCTGCAACAAGAGAAGCTACGGCAACAAGTCCATGCACAGCAAGAAAGAGTAGCCCCCACTCACTGCAACTAGGGAAAGCCCTCGCAAAGCAACCAAACCCAGCGCAGCCAAAAATAAATAAAATAAAAAGGTAATCAAAGAATAGCTCTTTGCTGCCTCAAATTGCAGCTCCTTCCAGCCTCTTTTGTGAAGTGACTGTTCATGCTCCAGCAGGCTGGGCCAGGGTGGAGGAGGGTCCGCCCTTGGGGCTCAGGTTGTCTGCCATCCCTTGTGCCTGGAACAGCTCATGGAAGGGAGGAGGTGCTCCACAAATAGCTCTGCAGTGAATGAAGTCGGGGATGAGTGTCAGCTGAACACAGGCACGCAGCCAACGTTTTCTGAGACTGAGGCAGGAGATGGATGGGCCCCAAGCTAGGCATTTACAACTGGTCTCCTATTTACATTCCTTCAGGCAGTAGATAGATGGGCTCCTGGTTAGACATTTACAACCAGCCTCCTGTTTGCTCTCTGAAATGGAAGTAGACAGAAACGGTAAATAGCCAGGCTTTGTCTCATGTGGACTCCTTAAGATAATAGTCAGGGCAGGAACGGATAAGGGCTAAACCTTGTGTGAGTAAAACATCAAGAGGTCGTATACTTCCCATTCTGGGGCAAGGGAGATGCTGTACAGGGACATAAAGGCTCCTTGGGGTCAAAAGTCAGAGGACAAAGCCAGGTTATAATGAGCCTTGCTTTTTCCAGACGCATTTACATCGAGATCTGTCTTGGCTTCGTTTGTGGTGCACATGCTTCTCACTCTGGAGGCTTCTCTTGCGTTGCACAGGCTCTAGCGCATGCAGGCTTTAGGAGTTGCAGGACACAGGCCTTAGTGTGCAGGCTCAGTAGCTACGGCACACAGGCTTAGTTGCTCTGAGACATGTGGAATCTTGCTGGACCAGGGATCGAACCCCTGTCCTCTGCATTGGCAGGAGGATTCTTATCAGTTACTCCACCAGCAAAGTCCTCAAATTAACGATCTTAGTGCCTTTCTTTGTATGGTAAGATACAAGTGCTAGTGCTAAGTCGCTTCAGTCGTGTCTGACTCTGTGCGACCCCATAGGCGGCAGCCCACCAGGCTCCCCCGTCCCCGGGATTCTCCAGGCAAGAACACTGGAGTGGGTTGCCATTTCCTTCTCCAATGCATGAAAGTGAAAATGAACGCTCAGTCGTGTCCGACCCTCAGCGACCCCATGGACTGCAGCCTACCAGGCTCCTCTGCCCATGGGATTTTCCAGGCAAGAGTACTGGAGTGGGGTGCCATTGCCTTCTCCAAAGATATAAGAGTCCCGGCTGATTGAAATCATTCCTGTGATATGTCTTTTTTTTTTCCCTGCTCTTTCTCTCATTCTTGAATATACATCTTAACTACTTAGGGCCAGTGTCCTGTTTTTCTGCATCTTGATTCCCCTCAGGGTGTACCGCAGGGTCAGCTGCAGTGGCTCGTGGCTTTATGGCCACAATATCCTTTGTTTACTGAAAAGGCAAGTAACATTCTTTGTCTACAAATCGATGGGGGCAAAATATTTTAGGATCACCTGAAACAAAACAGACATCTGTTCTCCTTTTTCCCACATACCTAAACCACATTCTCCAAAACCTTTGGGAAGGGCACTCTCTTATCTCCTGCTACTTCCCATGCTGATAACTGATAAACTCTGGTGGTTGTTGTTCAGTCACTAAGTCATGTCTGACTCTCTGTGACCCCATGAACTGCAGCACCCCAGGCTTCCCTGTCCTTCACTATCTCCCTGAGTTTGGCAAACTCATGTCCATTGAGCTGGTGATGCTATCCAACCATCTTATCCTTTGTCACCTCCTTCTCCTCTTGCCCTCAATCTTTCCCAGCATCAGGATCTTTTCCAGTGAAAAAGATGCTCTTTGCATCAGGTGGCCAAACTTTGGTACTAGCTCCAGATCAATTTGCCTAATACATGACTTTTGTGGGGTTATTACCTCACTGTCCCTGCAGGGGTCCCCTCTGTTCTGTGCTCCAACACCCCTCACACCCTAGCCACAGTAGGTGACCACCCCCACCCCCCACCCCTGCAAGGAGATAGTGATGCCCAGCAGGGCCTTGTGGGGGTCCTGGGCATGGAGGCCTTTTAATTCCCCATTCCTTGTAGGTAAGACTCCATCCTCCATGACTTCCTCTCAGTTCCAAAGGGCAGGATAGAGGCTAATCAAAGGGAGAAGCAGCAATGAAATCACCTGAGGCCAGATCTAAGGGACCAGAGAGGCTCATCAAGATTAGGATAGAGACCAGCTAAGACACCACACTCCTCGCTGAGCCCCACCCCCCAGCCAACACACACACACACCCTAATCATGTCAGCAACCCCACCCTTTTGAGCTTCCTAGATGGCTTAGTAGATAAACAATCAACCTGCAACGCAGGAAATGAGGGTTGGGAAGATCCCCTGGAGAAGGAAATGGCAGCCCATTCCAATATTCTTGCCTGGAGAGTCCCATGGACAGAGGAGCCTGGTGGGCTCCATGGGGTTGTAAATAGTTGGACGCGACTGAAGCAGCTGAGCACACAGCACACCCCCGTTTTGAAACTTTGCAGAAGAAGGAACTAAGACTGTTACTGCCTTGATCCTTATCACATACCCCTGCCTGACTATATAGCCTCTCCCTACTCAGCATGGAGACGGGCATGGTTCCAGAAGCGCTAGCCTACTGTGTTCCCCCTTTGCCTGGCAAAGGAAGGTGCACAGAGAGCCAAGGTTTTAGCAGCAGTAGGTCCAGCTTAGCCCACACCTGGGCATCCCTGCAGAGCCTACACCTGGGCATCCCTGGTCTCACCTGTAATAGGACTTACCTGGTGGGCCTTTTCAGGAGACCCTACCCCTCCCTGGACCAAGGCAGGTTCCTAGGTCTCAAACCCAGATGCCCTCAGGGGTGCAGCAGAGCCTCTGCAGGACATGGAGGGTGCCCAATATTGCACAAACCCGAGCAAAGGTGTTACAAGCACTTATGCTTGTGAAACCATTTGCGCGGCATTTCCGGGGGGGGGAAATGCTCCAGTACTGCAACCCTGTATATCTCAGCACAGAGAGAATTCAGTGAGAGATGAAGTGATTTACTAAAATAGGATGGGGCTTCCCTGGTAGCTCAGCTGGTAAAAAAATCCACTTGCAATGCAGGAGACCCTGGTTCGATTCCTGGGTTGGGAAGATCCCCTGGAGGAGGGCATGGCAACCCACTCCAGTACTCTTGCCTGGAGAATCCCCATGGACAGAGGAGCCTGGTGGGCAACAGTCCATGGGGTTGCAAAGAGTCGGACATGACTGAGTGCCTAAGGACACAGGCACTAGAATAGGATGCTTGTGGGGCTCACAAGTGGGTGGGTGAGAATTTACTGGGCTATAATCAAAGGAAAAGTGGGGAGGGGGAGAAGACCGCCTTTGTGTTTCTTGAGAAGACATCATGCCTTCATCATCAGTTTCTCCTCCAGGTTGGGCAGGGGAGTTTTCTTGTCCCTACATTTCAAGCTGGGCCCACAAATTGTTTCTCATGTGTGCAGATAACATGTCCTAGGGATCATTAACCTACTGAGCTCACTGGGCAGGATGTGGGGCTCACGGCACCATTGTTTTACTGTTTGGGGACACGTGCTTCTGTTGCAAGGCTTTGTTGCTACGCAAGCCTGCTTGGTTTTATATTTAAGCAAATCTGCTCTCTTGAGTAATCATTAACGTACAGGGGTCTCCCATATTTTTCTACTTACAATCCCCTGGTGGGATTAACTATTTAATCATCTACTTTGTCCCTATCAGTTTTGAGCTGCAGACTGTCCAGTGGGCCGGTGGGTGGGAATTCCTCGGCTCCAGCCAAGAGGCTAGGCCCAGTCAGCACCCGCTCCCTGGGCACAGCTGGTGGGTCACGGCTGGGTGGAGGGGTGTGTGGGAGGCTGAGGAGCTTTGCTGTTCCAGGCCTGGATGGGACTGGGTGAGTCAACATAGCCACCACATGCACCTCTGCCATGCTCACAGGAGCCCACTCGGGTTCCCCGGTAAAGCCGGTGCTTCTACTCCTGTGTCTATCCCCTGGAAAACTAAAGAGCTCAGCAGAAATATACACCCACGCTCACAGCAGAGCAACCCACAGTCTCCAACCCCGGTGTCCACAGAGGAATGAGTAAACCAGTGTGGCCCAGCCGTACAAGAGAATATGATTCAACTGTAAAAATGAATGAAGCTCTGATTCACGCTGCAATATGAATGAACCTTGAAAACACGTTATGTTAAAGAAGCCAGACTCGAGACGTCCCCGGTGGCCCAGCGGCTAAGACTCTGCACTCCGCATGCAGGTGGCTGAGGTTTGAACCCTGGACAGGGAACTAGATTCCACATGCCACAACTAAAGATCCCACAGGCCAGACACATAGATTAAAAAAAAAAATTTTTTTTAAGAAAATAGTAACTATTGTATGATTTCCTCCCAGAAGAGTTTCCCTGAATAAGCAAATGTACAGAGACTTAAGGTAGATTTGTGTTCACTGTGGGTTGGCACAGGGCTGGTGGGGTGACTGATCGTGGGCACAAGGCTTCCCTCTAGATGAAAAAAATATCTGGGAACTGGGTGGGGGGTTTGCTGCACAGCTCTGGGAGTGTACTCCATGACACCAGTGGTCAATTTTATGTCGTGTGTATTTTATCATACAATTGTTGAAAAAGGTATGAGCTGAAATAAAGCATGAATACGTGAAAAGGGAAGTCAAATCTACATGTCGGTTTCCGTGGGGAGGGATCAGTAACCCCAGGTGTGAGCTGGGGTGTGGCTGCTGCCTCAGCATCTCATCCTGAGGGGAGGGGCTTGGGCTCGGAAAGAAGGACCCCCGGGTTCCCCCCAGCACTGCTCCCAATGCCCAGCTGCCTATTTCCAACTGGAGGGCCGCCTGGCCTGGGGACACTTCTGGTCTACACAGTACCTCCTGTGGTGACGGTAAGGGGTGCAGTGGATCAAATGTAAGTTACACCTCTGCTGGCCACCCTCTGACCCCTCCCAGTCGCCTGCCACCCGGCCTCCCAAATGCCCAGAGCTGCCCTCTCTCCTCCTCTTTGTCCTGCCACCGATAAGGTGGTGAGGGCAGCCTCTGTTTCCCCTACCTCTCAAGGTGGCTCCAGCCTGAGACCTGGGGCAGTTTGCTTTGCTGGGAACGCTCCCCCATACCATGCCCTCCTGTCATGCAGGTCTCATTCAAATGTCGCCTCCTCTGAGAGGCCCTCAGGGACCACCTGGTCTAAAAGTGCCCCATCCCCACCTTGACCCCAGTCACTGTGATCATCACTGCTCATGACCCTCCTTTTATTGCTGGCTGCACTGACCTGTGCACCCCTCTCTTCTGCCTCTGGATTGAGAGATTGCGACTGTCTGTGGGCATCTTGGGAGTCTCTGAGACTCCTGGAAAGGGATCAAGGGTCTAGGGGCTGTGGTGGCCAGGGTGCAGCCCAGGACCTTCTCTGGGGACCCTGAGCCCAGGCATTGTTAACGCCACTCCTGGTTCACAGAGCCCTTCCCCAACTTCCCCTCTGTGGATTTTGTCACACCCTGCACAGCTGTGCTTAGTAACACTTCTGTGTTCCATCACATCTAAATGTCATTGGTGGAAAAGACCCTGGTTCATTTACAAGCTGCTAGAAAGAGCAGCCGTTACTCTTTCTATTGAAGCTCCAATACTTTGGCCACCTGATGCAAAAAGCCGACTCATTGGAAAAGACCCTGATGCTGGGAAAGATTGAGGGCAGGAGGAGAAAGGGGAGACAGAGGGCGAGATGGATGGTATCATCGACTCAATGGACATGAGTCTGAGCAGACTTGGGGAGATGGTGAAGGACAGGGAAGCCTGGCGTGCTGCAGTCTGTGGGGTTGCAAAGAGTTGGACAGGACAGAGTGACTGAACAACAAGAAAAAGTAAAATGCAGTGGGCTGTACTTTGACCCCTCATCAATTTTAAGACACATCCTTAATTTCATGTGAAAAACTGTTCATTGAGTCCTCAGTGGAATTCGGTCATCACACTAGCAGACCCTGGTACTGCACCTGTGCCCTGGCTGGCTCCTCTCCTCCAGGAGAGGTACCAGCCCACCGGGCAGGGACATTTATCCCCAATTTACAGATGGAGCAGTTGAGTAACTAGTTGGGGTCCCACCATCAAGGAGAAGAAGAGCAGATGTATACAGGGGCCTGGCTAGGGAACACACGTCCCCAGCAGCCCCCAGCTCCTCAAACCTCAGCGCCACTCAGGAGGTGGGAAAGGGAGGTTCAGAGACCAGAAGTGATTTGCTTGGTGCCACAGGGCCATAACCTCAAGGGCTTCTAGATGGAGACTGGAAGAAGAAGGCAGCTGGAGGCCGCAGTGGGGGCTGGGCCCTGCGAAGGGCAGAGTCCAGGCTGGCAGGACAGCCAGGCTGCACAATGGCAGAGGATTGTATCAGGGCCCATGCCGCTGTGGCACGGGGCTCCCGGGGCACCGCTGGGGTGATGCAACCCTGACCGGTGGCCACCTCCCCTGGCCATGATTGTGACCAGGGTGGGCTCCTGGAGCTCACATTCCATGACCCCCTGGACAGTCCCCAGACAGCTCTCAGCCCTGGCTGCTCCGCAGAGACCCCTGGAGGATTCGTTCTTTCTGGAACTCCCACCCCTGGTTCGCCGCACTCAGTCGCCACCCCTTTTCCTTCTATTTACTCACTTTTCTCCTGGACTGCTGCCCCATGCAGAGCACACGTCTTATATAACCCTAACCTGTTGACTCCTGGACCCGATTGTGAAATAGGTCTGAGAGTAAAGGCCACGGTGCCATCCTCTCAGGGGCCACCCGTGCCCTCTGTGGGCTCAGTCAATACTTCTAGCTCAGTGCCCCTGCGTCTCTGTGACAAGCCGTATTGTTCAGGAATTGCTTGTTTGTGTCTCATGGGTCATCACTAAACAAACGGCCAGGAGATCTTGAGGCCTCCAGGCGGCTCTGTCTGCTGAGCCTGCCCTGTCTCACTCTGTCTCCCGCGGTGCTCATTCGAGGTCCGTGCATCGCTCTCCGCAGTCAGCTCGGCAGTCTCTGCTGCGCCACCTCTGGGTCTCCCAACAGTTGACTGTAAGATGCTTACCTCTCCCCTGTGAAACCAACACTGGATGGGGAGAGATTCAAACACCACGGACTGGGAATTCCCTGGCACTCCAGGGGTTGGGACTCCAAGCTTTCACTGCCGGGGGCCACAGGTTTGATCCCTGGTCCGGGAACTAGAATGCCACAAGCCTTGCAGCAAGGCCAAAAAAACAGACAAAAAGAAAAAAAAAAAGAGACCAACACCATGGACCCCAGGATGAAGGCCTGATTGAGGGAGACCCGGGCATGGAGCTTGTTTAAGTCCCAGAGAGTTCAGGCACTGCACCCCTGGTCTGGCCTAGATCTAGGGGCCAGGTCTGTACAGGACAGTCCTGGTTTTCATCCAAACTGAGCAGCTGCTCTCCCAAAGACCGCTTCCTGGGCCGGGAGGAAGAGGCGACTCCAGAGTCCCCTCTAGACGAGACTCCACAGGGAAAAGAAGGCCCAGACCAGACACCAGCGAGGGGCTCAAGTCCACCTGTGGCATTTCCCCCAAGTGTTTATTCGCTCAACAAACATTTAGTAACCCTGGACCAGGGCATAGAACAAAATAGGCCAAATCTTTATACTCTAGTGGAGAGGAAAGACAGTCAACAAAATTCATGCTGAGTATATAAATTGACTAAATAATAGGTCAGGTGGTAGTAAGGAGAAAATAAAGGTGGGAAAGGGTCTGGGTGTGTTTGTGGGGAATGAGGGATGTTTGCGATTTCAGGGAGGTGGTCAGAGAGGCACCGCTTTGAAGGTGACACTGGGGATGGGCCTGGGGACCCACGTCTGCCCTGGGGCAGGAGCTATGGTCTGGGAGGCGCTGGGTCAGCGTGGCTGGAGTGAAGGGGACAGGAGATGGGGACAGAGCACAGAGAAGGAGGGGGCAGGGTTGGGGTGCAGTTCTATCCCACAGTAAGGACTGAGATTTTACTCCACCCACAAGGCCAGGGGCTCACGTGAGGGCTTTGAGACCAGAGGGACCTGGTCTGATAAAGTTTTTCATGGGTCATGTGGCTGTCAGGTGGGGAAAAGAGAGAGCAGTCAGGAGGCATGGGGGATGGTGACTTGCAAGGGGGTCAGAAGAGCTGGCAAGCTGGGTGGGAGGTGAGAGCGGGATCTCTTCCTGAGAAGTGGGAGTGGCCTGTTGTCCATCCACAGAGGAGCAGGTTTGGGGTGCTCCAACCTCTGGTTTTCCCAAGTGGAGTAGGGAGGCTAGTTGGGTTTTCTAAGATGGGCAAAACAAGTCCTTGAACCTCATAGTTCCTCGGACTGTGGACCGACTCTTGTTACCCACTGAGAGGAAGGGTCTGCATCCTTCCCTTGTGGCCAGCAGACTTGAGACGGAAGTGACCTGTGACTTCTGCCCATTTGGGGACTCTTATCCTTGGCACCAACCACAAAGCAAGGAAATCCAGGCCACACAGGTTCTCCAGCAACCGCCAACCGGCCTCACGGGGGAGGAGGACGCAGCCCTGGCCGCTACCTGGCTGCAGGTCCAGGTGAGAACCCAGAGACGGGAGAGGGCAGGTGGCTGTGGCTGCTGCAGCTCCCTGGGGAGGCAGCTGTGCTGGGCTCATCTGCTTCGGGGTCCTCTCGTTTCTTTGGACTCCCCGCCCCCGGGGTCCTGTCACCCTTTGCTGACTCAGAGAGGGCTGGGCCTGCAGAACCAGCAGGGGCCCAATATCTGGCTTGGGTGGCAGGCCCGGGGGACGCCTGGGAGCTGAGAGGACTCTGGGCCGGGTGCTGGTTAGTCCCCAGAGCCCTGGAGGAAAAGTCACTCACAGGATTCCAACAAGGAGCATCCACGCTGCCATCCCATAATCACACCCCGTCCCCACACAAGGAGAGCCACACCTTGGGAGCAGGACCCCCAGAGCGAGACCATCTACCCACTAAGTGGCTGAGCTTCAGCAAGTCACTGCTCCTCTCTGAGCCTCAGTTTCCTCATCTGGAAAATGGACCTAAGTACATTCCCTCCCCTGTGTTTGTGAAGTGCAGAACAGTACCGGTAACTGTATCATCATGATTATTCTTTGGGGGGAGTCATCCAGAGCCCCCTCAGTTCAGTTCAGTCGCTCAGTCGTGTCTGACTCTTTGTGACCCCATGAATTGTAGCACGCCAGGCCTCCCTGTCCATCACCAACTCCCGGGGTTCACTCAGACTCATGTCCATCGAGTCAGTGATGCCATCCAGCCATCTCATCCTCTGTCGTCCCCTTCTTCTCCCACCCCAAATCCTTCCCAGCATCAGAGTCTTTTCCAATGAGTCAGCTCTTCACATGAGGTGGCCAAAGTACTGGAGTTTCAGCTTCAGCATCATTCCCTCCAAAGAAATCCCAGGGCCGATCTCCTTCAGAATGGACTGGTTGGATCTCCTTGCAGTCCAAGAGACTCTCAAGAGTCTTCTCCAACACCACAGTTCAAAAGCATCAATTCTTCGGTGCTCAGCCTTCTTCACAGTCCAACTCTCACATCCATACATGACCACTGGAAAAACGATAGCCTTGACTAGACGGAACTTTGTTGGCAAAGTAATGTCTCTGCTTTTGAATATGCTATCTAGGTTGGTCATAACTTTCCTTCCAAGGAGTAAGCGTCTTTTAATTTCATGGCTGCAATCACCATCTGCAGTGATTTTGGAGCCCCCCCAAAATAAAGTCTGACACTGTTTCCACTGTTTCCCCATCTATTTCCCATGAAGTGATGGGACCGGATGCCATGATCTTAGTTTTCTGAATGTTGAGCTTTAAGCCAACTTTTTCAGTCTCCACTTTCATCAAGAGGCTTTTGAGTTCCTCTTCACTTTCTGCCATAAGGGTGGTGTCATCTGCATATCTGAGGTTATTGATATTTCTCCCTCCACAATTTGCTCCTATGAGGATGAGGTGTGGCTAGAATCTGGGTCTGGCCTCGGTCCCATCTGGGGGGCAGCTGCAGGGCTGTGGCTTCCTCTCCCTGTGGGTTATGGGCTAAGTGTTGGTGTCCCCTCAAAGATTGCATGTGGAAGCTCTAACCCCTGACATGACGGTACTTGGAGACGAGAATTATGGTAGGTGATAAGTTGAGATGAGGTCATGAGGTTGGTGCCCTCAGGATGGAATTAGTCTCTCCATAAGAAGATGAAAAGGGACTTCCTTGGTGGTCCAGTGGTTAAGACTCTGTCTCCCAATGCAGGGGACGTGGGTTTGATCCCTGGTCTGGGAAGATCCCTCATGCTGCAGAGCAACTAAATCCATGTACCACAACTACTGAGCCTGTGCCTTAGAGCCTGTTCTCCACAACAAAGGACGCTGCCGCAGTGAGAAGCCCGCGCGCACCACAGCAGAGTAGCGCCCGCTCACTGCAACGGGAGAAAGCCTGAGTGTGACGATGAAGACCTAGCGCGGCCAAAAAATAAATAGAAATAAATTTTAAAAGAAGAAGAGACCAGACTCGCTCTCTGCCGTGTGACCACACAGTCAGAAGGCGCCACCTGCAAGCCGGGAAGCAGGCTCTGACCGGGAACCAAGTTGGCCATCACCTTGATCTCGGACCTCCATTCTCCAGGACTGTGAGAAATCAGTAGCTGCTGTTTGAGCCCACACTGTGGCTTTTGTTATGACAGCCCGAGCCGAGACCAGAGCTTAGTTTCCCCACTTGTGAAGTGGGAGCTAGAGTATAGATGTTCTGGCCCCCAGGGTGACCTGTGTAGATGTGTTTTGTAAACTTGACACTCACGCACACGGGGATATGAGTGTTTGCTCGCAAGACCCAGTCATGCTGAGGTCAGCCAGCACCTGGGACTCCACGGCCGAGCTCTCCTAAGGTCAATGCCCTCATTGACTTCCTTCTGAGGGATTTCTTTGGGTCTGTCACCATGGCAGCAGACCCCCCCCCCAGGGGGGTCCACAGCTCCTTCAAGTAAAGCCAGCACAGCGTGGGGTCAAAATCGAGACTTTGACTGAAAATTCATAATTTTACATGAAAGCCCCAGGTGTTTAAATAGGGACTCACCTAAAACTAAACATTTTGTGTGAGCATAATATCATTCGGGGCTTCTTAGGTGGCACTGGTGGTAAAAGAACTGACCTCAATGCAGGAGATGTAAGAAACATGGGTTCGATCCCTGGGTTGGGAAGATCCTCTGGAGAAGGAAATGGCAGCTCACTCCAGTATTCTTGCCTGGAGAAGCCCATGGACAGAGGAGCCTGGCGGGCTACAGTCCATGGGGTCACCAAGAGTTGGACACGACTGAAGCAACTCAGCATGTATAATAGCATTCTGTGACATTCCCACCAGAGATGCAGAGTTGAGATTGAACCATGGGGACACTTGAGGCTGCTGGCACTGGGGGCAGTCTACAGGACATCCAACCTGTGACCTTCACAGGGGCCAAGGTCGTGGAGTTCAAAGGAAAACCAAGGCTCAAAGAGAATAAAACCTCAGGACAGCTGAGTGTGATGCTGGGTTGTGTCCTGCTAGTAAAAGATGTTGTGGAAACCAATGCAGAGACTGAGCGGGGTCAGATGTGTCCTGTTATTTCCTGATTTTACAGAGACTTGAAAGTCCTGGTTGGCAGGAAATACACAGAAAAGTGTCCGAGGTTGTTGGTGTGCTCCCCAATAATTTAAGTAAAAAAAAAAAAAGTCTGGTTACTCTACCTGCATCTTTTTTGTAAACATGAGACAATTTGAAAATTTTAAAAATATGGATGTTTATAAAAAGATAGGATCAAGCCAAGTATTTCCATGGGTTTGTTTGATGCCCAGGCTCCTGGTTTTCAGCTACTGGTGGAAGCAGCTGCTGCTGCTACTACTTCTCCTATGAATTTGTCCCTTAGGACTGAACACAGAGATGCACCACTTACGTGTCTGCTATATACTTCATGTGAGACAGAGTTACAGGGAAAGTTTTATAAAATGATCTTTGGCTTTAACACAAGTGTAAAACCATCACCCACCAAGAGAGAATCTGGCTTCTTGCAGACCTGGTCCACGGCTGGCTCTCGCCCATGGGCTGTGTGCCCAGGGGACCCTATCTGGGCCGTTTCCCCAACTGCGCAAGGGCCTGGGACTGGCTCCCCTTACAGGCTGCTGGAGAATGCAAAGGAGTGGGACCATGTCGGGAGAGGTGCCCTTGCTGAGCAAAGGCAGCCTGTTCCACCCACGAGGGATCTTTAGTCCATCTGGTCTGGTCTGACGGGCAAAGAGCCCTTCCGGGTCCAGAGACCAGATGGCGGACAGATGGATGTGGGATGTGGCCTGGCTTGGCTCAGGGAACACAGGGCCAGGCCTGGAGACTGCCTGCCTGCCTGTGGCATCATGCCTGCCCATGTGTCCTGGGATGGCCCTGAGCTGACCTCTGCTACCTGGGCGGCAGGTAGGGGAGGAGCCGAGTAGCTGCAGGAGCCTGCAATGTCTTCTGAAAATGGGAACATTTCTGCCTCTCCCTAGAGCTGGGGCTGGCAACTTCCCATGACATTGGGAGTGGATCCCAACACCTTACAGCAGCCTGCAAGCCCCCGACAAAGACTGCCCCTGCCCTCCTGAGCTCCCACTCTCCTCTGGAAAATCTCTGGCCAAAGGATGGCATGTCTTCTGTTGGAGCATGCCCATCTCACCCCCAGATGTGTGCACCTACCCTTCCCCCACACCCCAGCCGGACTCTGGACTCTTCTCTCTCATCTCAGCACAACCAACTCCTCCTCCCTTGGTTTCTGCTCATCCCCCTGCTCTGGGAGGCCTTTCTGGAGCCCCCTGGAAAGCAGCGGTTCACAAACTTGCCTGTGCTTCACACTTAGAGAATGGGGGTAGGGTAACACATGGCCAGCCCTGCCCCCTAGCCTTCTGATCAGCAGGTAAAGGCAGGCCGGAGAATCTGTATTTCTGCTGGTTCTAGGTGATGCTAATGCTTCCAGCTGGACGCCCGGCCTGGAGATACCTGCTCTAAAGCAGTCACTGCAGGGTCTCTTCAGGCCATCTTACGGCCTGATGCTCACGCCCACCTTCTTATCCTCTTCCCGACCAACCCCGTTTTTGCCAGAGGTGTTTGCCTCTCCCTAGTCCCAGGGAAGAGATGTTAGTGATTCGTCTAGACCAGAGGTTCTCAGGCCAAGTGCTCTACCCTGGGGCATCTATGGCTGCTGCAGGGATGGGCAAAGAACATCCTGCTCCCACAGCTATGCACCCCCAGGAAAAGTCACTCCCTGCCAGTGAGAGCAGGTAGGCAGCCAGGGCTTCAGGGAAAGGTCACCTGCAGGGCGAAGGGTACAGCTCGCACTTTCTGCCTCTCTGGGTGGGACTCACGGCTGCCATCCTGGATAAGGAGCTATGGGGCAGAGGAGCAACGGGATGGAGCAGAGTCCCTGGATTGGCCAGCAAAGCCACCAACCCACACTTCCTGTTGGGCCACGCCCCGGGGTACACAGGGTGGCATATGGCATCCCAGGTGCCTCACCCAAGAACCTGTCTCGTTCTGCACGTCCCGTACTGACAGCAGTACTTGCACGTGCAAGTAGGCACTAAATCCATCAGGGAGGGCCGGGCCAACGTGCCAGAACCTCAGGTTCTGAGACCTGACCCAGCCTGCTGGCAGGAGGTGCGTGTCCCTGAACCGGGCCTCAACTTTTCCATCTGTGAAATGGGTGTAACAACCTGGAATGGTCATGGAGGAGTCAAGGAGGTGCTGGGCAGTAAGGTGTTGGTGACCACTACACAGACATTCCTGGAGGCCTCCCCCCCCCAACTCCAGAGTGCTGGTGGTCTGGGGTCAGGGCTACAAGAGTCCTTCCAGACCCAGAGGTTGCCCACTCTCCACCCGCCTGGGCGCATCAGGGAGCCGAGTCTGAGCCGTTACCAAGCAGGAAGAGGTCGTGTTTGTTTGAAATGCGTCACAAGACCACCACGGCCCCAGCTTGGGGACGCACCTGTGTGTGGGGAGGCTGCCTTCATCAAGGCAACCAGCAGGCCCACAGGGACCAAGAGAGGAAGCCCCAAGGGTGGGCGGAAGCACCAGGGGCGGCAGTGCGGTCCGGTGATGGGGAGGGGGTGCCCGTGGGATTCCTGGGCTGCCCTTTCCAGGGCCTGCAGAGCCGAGGGCCCCTAGGCCTAATGTAACACCCCCACCCCTGCCCATTCCTGTCAATCTCCGTGAGATATTAATCTTCTGTTAATTTCAGTGAGATGCCGTCACTCACAGGCTGAAAAGACAGCTCCGGCCTCCATTAGGGCCGTGGCGAAGTCTTCCCAGATCACAGCCCATAGTCAAGGCCAGGCGGGCACTACCCCCGCATCCACAGCCCGGGGAGCAGCGCCCTCTGCTGGTCTCTGCCAGAGCTAGGGAGGCTGCAGCCGGTGACCTCGGCCCGGGAATAGGGGGCGCCCGTCCCCACCCGCGAGGCGGGGTCCGCTCTGCTGCCACGCTTGCCTAGGGTGCTGGAGGGGCGGGCACCAGTCCTTGCACTTCGTAGCTCCAGGCCCTGGCCAGAAGGCCAACACCGAATGTCACAGCGTCAGGGCCTTTGCCGATGTCCACAGGAAGCTTAGCAGCACGGCCAGCAGTGGGCCCGCGACCCGCGGGGCAGGGGCGGCGAGGGAGGTGCAGGAGCAGACTTCGTAGGCGTCCTCCGAGCGGCTATGGTCGCGCTGTCCTGGCCGCGCGTGGGCCCCGGCCTCTCCATCCATGCCCTCGGGGTCGGCGGGTAGGTCTCTGCAGACCAGCCAGTCCCGGGCGGTGGACTGCGGGTACCCGGGCGCCACCTCCAGCTCGCCGTCCAGCACCTTCCAGTACTCCTTGCCGCGGAAGAAGTAGGCGGCACCTAGGGGAGAAGAGAGCGGGCACCTGAGCTCCAGCTGCTGCAGCACGCGGGATTCAGGCTAGACAGCAGGAGGACCGGGAGCGGAGAGCTGCGGGGCCAGTAGAGAGGATGCAAAATGTCTTAGCTGAGAGTTAGAGTCTTGCTCTCTGCCCCCGGCTAGCTCATCGGTGGGCATTCAGAACCTTAAGGGGTCTGGGAAAGCTCACGGAGCCGCCTGGAGGCAAGGGCATGAATGAAGTAACCCTGTTTTGTTTTGTTTTGTTTTTCCTTCTTCCCCTACTGGATATTTACTGAGAGCCTAGTATGTGACAGACTCTTCTAGATGCTGGGGACATTGCTTTGAAGATAGAACACAAGCTGCCCTTGTAGGACTGATGCTGAAGCTGAAACTCCAATACTTTGGCCACCTGATGTTAAGATCTAATCCATTAGAAAAGACCCTGATTCTGGGAAAAGATTGAAGGCAGGAGGAAAAGGGTACGACAGAGGATGATATGGTTGGATGGCATCACCGGCTCAATGGACATGAGTTTGAGTAAACTCCGGGAGTTGACGATGGGCGGGGAGGTCTGGCGTGCGGCAGTCCATGGGGTTGCAGAGTCGGACACAACTAAGCGACTGAACTAACTGCCCTTGTAGGAAGGTGGTGTACTTCTCACTGCAGGCAGGGGGCGCTGCAAGGACGTTTGAGAGAAGGACTGAGGTGGGTGGGGGAGGAGCCGCGTAGGTATGAGGGGAAAAAGTGTTCCAGGAGGAAGCACCGCAGGTGCAAAGGCCTTGGGGTGTGTGCCTGCGTCCTTGTGTGTCTGTGTGGCAGCAAGAGGTGAGGATGCTACGGCTGGAAGAGTGACGGGGGCAAGGAAGGGATGAGGGGAGAGGTGAACAAGCGCCAGAGGAGTAGGCCAGGGGGGTTCTGGGGAGGTCTGTGGGCAAGGAGGCGGGGCAGGCGCACCCCTGTGCCCCTGGATCCCCACTCCCCAAGTGGGGAGGCTGAGGCTGCCAGGGATTCGCCCTTGCCCGGCTCACCGTCGGACCAGCGCATGGCGTCGTCGAGCGTGCTGGGGATGCCCCTCCACGGGGGGCTCTGGGCCGGGTGGCCGGGGTCCATGCGGCGTGTGTGCTCATCGTAGCGCCAGTACAGCTGGTCCTTAAAGAAATAAGTCTTGTCATTGTGGGCCCAGGAGAAGGCGGCATCGACGCCGCCCGACGGGAGGCCGAAGTCCGAGACAGGCCGCGGGTATCCTTCCTCTACGTTATTGTCCTTAAACACCCAGTATCTGTCTCCTGGGGGGGCGAGAGAAAGAGCCGTGGGCCGGGGCTCGCCCAGCCCGCCAGGCGGGGGCCCCAGCCCTTGCTCCTCCCGCGGGCGGACACCCCAATGTGCGCGCGGCCCTGAGATTCACCGAGCACCTGCTGTGAGCCGGGCTGGGGTCCCACACCTGCAGCAGCCAGAGGATGTGGGATCTGATAAGGCAGCCACATCACAGATGGGGGTCCCCACTCCCACCCGGAGAAACCATTTTGGTCTGCGGGGTCGGTCTCGTTCAGTCAGTTCTGCAGTGAGGTGGGTGAGTATGTTCATGGGCAGGAGGGCACTGGGTCAAGGCCTTGTCTGACTACACAGAAGCAGAGAAATCACCAAGAACTTCAAATCTGTTTGTACAACTTTCCAAAAATGGTGTGATTAAGATGCTTGTTGGGTATATCCTGGGCTTTGAGCTCTAGAAATATCCTTAGCTATTCTGCCACAGAAGGGTGGGAATGTGAGAAATAAGTTTGAGTAGGTGTTGTCATGTCCCCCTACCCCCACTCAGGTTTAGCAAAAATTAGCCCAGTTATTTAGAAAACAGTGGGAAAAAAAAAAAAAAAAAAGGCAAAACATAAAAACATCCTTGGCCGGATAAAGGCCTGGAATAAACAGTTCTCTAAAGAAGATAATCAGATGGTCAGTAAGCAGCACAGAAGAAGATGTGCCTCTGACATCACAATTCACCAGGGACATGCACATCAAAACATGAGATACCGCCTCATACTCACTAGCGTGGCCATTATCAACCTCCCCCCCTCCACACCTAGAAAATAACAAGTGTAGCTGAGGATGTGGGGAAACTGGGCACTGCTGGTGGGAATGTAAAATGGTGCAGCTGCTGTGGAAAAGTCTGGCAGTTCCTCAAAGAATTAAACATGGAATTAGTACCAGATCCAGTAACCCCACCCCTGGGAAAACACACAAAGGAACTGAAAGCAGGTTCTCCAAGAGCTGTCTGTACACTCATGGTTATTCACAATAGCTAAGAGGTGAGAGCAACGCAAGTGTCCATCAACAGGTGATAAACAAGACGTGGTCCATCCATACAACGGAACATTCACTGTGTTGTGTACACGCTTGGGCCTGTCCGACTCTGCGACCCCATGGACTGGAGCCCACCAGGCTCCTCTGTCCATGGGATTTCCCAGGCAAGAATACTGGAGTGGGTTGCCATTTCCTCCTTCAGGACAATGTAATTTTACTCAGCCTTAAAAAAAAAGAAGGGTGTTTCTGACACATGCTACAACATGGATGAACCTTGGAGAAATCACCAAGAACTTTAAATCTGTTTGTACAACTTTCCAAAAATGGTGTGATTTTTGGAAACCTTGGAGGACCTTATGCTCAGTGAAGTGAGCCGATCACAGAAGGGCAAATCCCGTATGGTTCCACTGTGTGAAGTCCCTAGAGTGATCAAATCCATGGAGACAGAAAGTCAGGTAGGTGGTGGGTGCCAGGGGCTGGGAGAGGGGGATGGGGAGATAGTGTTTACGGGGGACAGAGTTTCAGCTAGCTTTGCAAGATGAAGAAGCTGTAGAGATGGATGGTGGTAACAGTTGGACATAGGGTGAATGTATTTAATGCTCCTGAACTGTACATTTAAAAGTGGTTAAGATAGTAAATTTTACATTATGTGTTTTTTTTAACCACAATTAAAAATAATTTCTAAAAAATCCTCTGTCAGAGACTGAAAACCACTGAAGGAAAGGATGGCCCAGTTGCAGAAAGGGCCCCATACAAACAACGAAAAGGGCTGTGAGTTTTTCCTCCAAGTGGGCGCCTGGCGTGGGTGACCTGGACAGGGCAGCCTGACCTGCTGCAGCTGACTCTGCCAGGCAAATGCACAGGCCCCAAGCGCCCACACTGTCTTACGTTTCAGGACAGAGCTATGGTTTCTCACGGGGACCTCCCGAGTTTTAAATGCTGAGAAATAATCCAAATTATTTAGAAGATGCCAGGCAGGTCCCACCACCATGACTGTAGCTTGCCTTAGGCATCCAGGTTGGGAGACAGTGATTCCACTGTTGGGGGTGGTGGTGGCGCCAGGGTGGGTGTGAAGCAGGTGAACTCGGGCCCCATTCAAGGGAGGCCAGGCTAAAGAGGCTTGATCAGGGCAGCAGGATGCCTTCACTCTGGGGAGCTACAGATCCCCAAAACACACCTGTATGTGTGCACAGCCATGCATATGAGATGGAGGAAGGCTCAGAGCCCTGAAGTGCCCATAGAATCGGCAGGGTTTGGTCTCCTGCTGCAGGCAGGCACCCTGCCTTCGCCCCCCAAAGACAGCATGCTCCCCAGGAATAGAAACTGTGCCTCCCCAGCCCAGTCCAGGAGAGGGGGTGTTAGAGGGTGAAGTGACGCCCCTCCTCCAGTGGACCTGTCACCCTAAACTGAGACTGGGGAGCTGGGCCTGGGCCAGGGAGGTCCTCAGTTTCCTCTCTGCACTTAGAATAAATCCAGCCTGACACCCACGGCTCCTTGGGTGTCACCCTGACCTGCATCGCCTCCCCTGAATCTTCATCTTTCACTCTGCTCCAGCCTCACCACTCTCTTCTAAGGTCTTTGAATCAGCAAGACTGTTTCTGCCTCAGGGCTTTTGCACTGGCAGTTCCCTCTGCCTGGAATGCTGTTCCCTCAGGTCTTCTGAAATTAACTTCCTTATTACTTGTGGGCACTTACTGTGTCCCCCCACTCCCCAGAATGAGGGCAGGGATATATCTGTGTTTTGCTCACTGCATGCCTGCAGTGCCTACCTCAGTGCGGGGCACACAGCAGGTGCTCAATAAATACAAATTGGCTGAGTGCACAGAATAATGAGCTGCTCTCTGCCCTGAGCTCTAGATCCACAGGACCAGTGCTCCTGGGCAGATGCAAGCTTGGAGGTCCTAGAGAGTGAGGGCTGCGGTCCCTCGGTCAGCGATGCCTGGCAGGCACCCGGGTAGGGGCCCGCCCACCTTTGAAGAAGACGATCTTGTGGTCACTGGTGCGCTCGTACACGGCGTCCACGCTGTCCAGGTGCAGCGGCAGGCCCCGCCAGAAACGGTGCACCTGTGCCGGCTGCAGCGACACCAGGTGGCGGTCTCGGGTCAGCCGCCAGAAGTACTTGCCTGGGGGACACAGGGGTGGGGCTGCAGGTGGCCGGTCTGGGGCCCAGGGTGGACCCGGTCTTCCGTCCACCGGCCGCTGGACCCCGTGGGGGTTACCTTTGAAGAAGAAGGCCTCGCCGCGGATCTGGGCCACCGCGTCAAAGTGGGCGCTGCATCTGTGGGGCATGTCCTTCCTGGGCCTGGGGGCAGAGAGAGAGGGCAGGGCAGGGAGGCAGCCCCACTTTGAGCTGAGCTGCCCTGGGGAGCTGGGCTGCACAAGGCCACCAGGACGAGCCTCCTCCAAGGACCCCCTCATCCCGCATCACCGCCTGCAGGCTCACCGACCGCAGTAGTTTAGTCAAGAGAGAAAAGTGGGTGTAAACAAGTCTTATTCTGGCCCTTCAGGTGGCGAAGATGGATCACTGGGTGAGCGAGCATCAGGGAGCACAGCAGGCACCTTCAATGCTGCCAGAGAAGCATCGGGAAGCCAGCCGGGCGCTTTCTATGGAAACGCTGAGCATACTTGCTGGGTCCTCCAATTCTGAGTCTGCAGCTCGGCCCACTGACAGCACTCACAGCAACATCATTTGTGAGGACAAAAGTTCAGGAACTTAAATGCCCACCGATCCAGAACTTAAAAAACAGGGCAGGGCAGGGGACTTGCCTGGCAGTCCAGTGGTTAGGAATCCGTGCTTCCTAACTGCAAGGGCTCCGGGTTCAATCTGTGGCTGGGGAACTAAGAGCCCACATGCTGTGCAGTGTGGCCAAGAAAATAAAAAAATAAAAAATAAAACAGGCACATGCGCACCATCGTGCAGCTCAAGCTCAGAGAATCAGGTGTCTTCACAGACACAGAGGCCTCCACGGGCCCTGGGGCCAGAGGCGTGGTGCAGACCAGCACTCGAGCATCCCACTGGGTTCACATGTGTATGTCTACATGCTTAACTTTCTTAGACGCGTGTAGAATCTCTCTGGAAGGACACGCACATCCACAATTACATGCCCTGGGGAGTGGGCTTGTCCATCAGCGGTGAGGACTAACTTTTCACCGCAGGTACTTTTTGTGCCTCTGGAGCCGTGTACACTGACAAGTGTTACTTATTCAATAAGTAAGTGCAATGAAGAACAATAACAACACAAGATAAAGCAACAGCTGTTGATCTCAGTGGAAATTCACCACGGACAGCTGAGTGAGAAAAGCATAAAAACATTCTACTCTTAGAAAACCAAGACGAACCACGGAAGCCTAAATACATAGATTTCTGTTTGTGTGTTTCATGTGAGCATGAAGTGGGCAGGGAGGCTGTGAGGGTGGAGGTGGGGGGTGGATGAGGATGGCCCCTGCAGATTCGGTGGCACTTGTTCCATCGGGGTGGGGTTGGGGTGGGGGTGAGCATAGGTGGGCTCTGGCTGCTGCTTTTACTACTGAGTGAGACGAATCCGAGGCTGGGCCTTAAAAGACAGGCAGCTGTCGCCTGGCCTCTGGCACTGCCAACCCTCCAGGCGCTCCCTTGGGACACCCACTCTAGGAGTCCAGCCTCCAGCACAGGCCACAGAGGAGTGCCCAGCTGAGTCAGCCCAGCCCAGGCACCAGACCACAGTCAAGATGCCCCCAGAGGATTCTAGTCCCCAGTAGATGCTCCCAACACTGTGGAGCTAACCAGCCCCCTGCTGCTGCTGCTGCTGCTAAGTCGCGTCAGTCGTGTCCAACTCTGTGCGACCCCATAGACGGCAGCCCACCAGGCTCCCCCGTCCCTGGGATTCTCCAGGCAAGAACACTGGAGTGGGTTGCCATTTCCTTCTCCAAAACCAGCCCCCTGTGCCCTGTCCAAATTCCTGACCCACAGAATCCATGAGCCTACTGACATGGTGGTGGTTTGGTGCCACAAGGCAGGGCTATTTGTTACACAGCCATAGGTGACTGTGACAAAGGGGGAGAGGGAATCGTGGGTTTGGAAGCGATGCCTCTGCACAGTTGTGGGCTGGGCGGCTGGTTGCCCCTTCTGTTGGGGAGGCACCCTGACTGAGACCGCCCACCCTGGCCAGGCACCACAGTGACCACTTGTGTGAGTCAGTTTATGACAGGAGGTCCCGTAAGGAACACGGGACTAATGAGCCACCAACTGGAAGCGCTCGGAAAAGGTCAAAAGGTGACACCATGTGTCCTACCACCTCCCAAGACCCTTCTCACTGGCATCCATTATGGCTGAGCAATGCATGCGCCACCAGGAAGGCCTCTGAATCAGAATGATTGCCCAAAGACAACCTGGAAACTAACCCCGTGACCATAAAACCTGAGACTGGGAGCCATACGGCAGAGGAGTTCTCCTGGGTTCCCTGGCCCTTCTGTTCTCTGCCCAGGCTCCCCTTCCCAATAAAGTCTCTTGCTTTGCCAGCATGTGTGTCTCCTCAGACAGTTCATTTCCAGGTGTTAGACACGAGCCCACTTTTGGGCTCTGGAAGGGGTCCCCCTTCCTATAACACTTCCAGTTCTGTCCATAAGAAAAGAAACCATTTCTCAGGGTTCAGCAGGCCCAGATGACCCTGGAGCTCAGGACTCTAAGCCACTGCTGGGAGTGGTGCTGGCTGCAGAGCGGAGACAGGGGCCCACGGCTTACGGGGTGCTGGATCGATTGTCAGGGGGCTCTGGCAGGAGGGGTGGCTCCTCAGACTCTGGGGTGTCCGGCTGAGCCGTGGGGGACACCGACTCCCGCACGCCTGTGGAGACAAGGAGGTTGCATTGAACCTGGCATGCCTGCCTCCCTGTAGACCCCACCACCCTTTCTGGAGCTGCCAGGATGGAATCGAGGCCACCGGGTGGGCAGGCACTGCGCCTGCACTGAGTCAGGAGCTGGAGTGTGGTGGTGAGCAGGACAGGGGAGATGCCCACCCTCCCACCCAAGCCTGAGCATCAAGATGCATGAGCAGAAGGCATGGGTGCCTTGATGACTTAAAACAAGTGTTTCAGAAAACAAGTATTTAAACAAAATGCACATGAATGTGCATAGCAACATTATTCATCATGGCCAAAAGGTGGAAACAACCCCAATGTCCATCAGCGGAAGAATGGATAAATAAAATTATTCAGCCGTAAAAAGGAGGGAATTACTGATGCATGCTATGATGGGGATGACCCTTGAAAACAAACACTGAGTGAAAGCAGCCAGACACAAAAGGCCACTCATTGCAGGATTCCATTTATGTGAACTGTCCAGAGAGGCAAATCCATGGAGACAGAAAGGAGCGGAGTATTTGCCAGGGGCTGGGTAGAGACTGCTAATGGGGGAGGCGGGAGCAGGAGGGGGGTGGGGGGATGAAAAAGTTCTAGAGGTGGATAGAAATGATGCTTGAACAACACTGTTAATGTGCCAAATGTCACTGAATAGTTTGCTCTAAAGTGGTAAAAATGGTAAATTTTACTACAGTTAGGGAGGGAGGTTCAAGAGGGAGGGGACAGAGGTGCACCTATGGCTAATTCATGTTGACGTATGGCAGAAATGAAACCAGTATCGCAAAGCAATTATCCTGCAATTAAAAAATAAATAAATTCAAGGAAAAAATGTCCACAGACGTCAAAGGCAGCAGTGAAGCAGAGCAGGGGCCTGGGTGGAGGGGAGGGGCTGCAACGGGGCATAAAGCGAGGCTGAACCCCCCCACCCAGGTGAGAGGCTCTGTCCCAGGCTTTAAGGGAACTGCTTTGGCCGCTGTGGGTGGGGGTGAGGGGGCCCGGTGTGAAGATGGGGAGGTGGGGGGAGGGTCCATCACTGCCCCACCCCCAGGCTCCTGTCAGCTCCCAGGACGGGCTTCCTTCTGCCACATTACCTGAGGTGACCCCTGGCTCTGGGCCAGTCCTGGCTTAGCTCTCCCATCTCTAAGTAGGGGTGCAGTATGGACTCCACAGCTTGTAAAGACTGGATGACTTAGTACATGTAAGTGCTTTGCGGGGACCCTGGGTCACCATCAATGTCAGCTGTCACAACCTGAAACCCCCTGGGGGTTGAACATGGGATCTTGCCCGGGGGGTCTGAGACAAGCTCTGTGAAAAGCCCCTGGTGACAGAATCACCTGTTTATTCATTCCACACATACTGAGGGGCAGCCAGCGTGTGCAGGTCCTGGATGCTGGGCACACAGTGAAGATAGAACCAGCCCTCCTCCGTGGGGTTCTGGGCTCTGGGGGTCCCCAGCATTGCTGTCCCCATCCCCCGGTGACCCATGCTGGCTCTCAGGGGGAGGGCTCACCGTACAGCTGCCAGACGCGCACCCTGTCCTCATAGGGGAGCCCGTAGCGCAGCGGGTCACCCACCGGGCCCTGGTAGTACGGCTGCATGATGGAGCGTGTGGCTGCCACGTGGCTCAGCCCGATGGCGTGGCCAAACTCGTGGACAGCCACCGCAAACAGGTCCATGCCGTGGGCATCTGGGGACACAGGAGCCGGTGAGTCAGGGGAGGGGCTTCCAGCTCCTGCTGGGCCACTGGGACGGGACCTGTGGGGTGGGATGTGATGGGCCCGCCAGGATGGTTGTGGAGAAGGCCCCAGTCCTGGACAGAGGGGTTCTGTGGAGTCATTCAGGTTCTTAGGAGGCTCGATGGGATCTTCAGGGGTGTCTCAGGCCCTGAGGTCTCTTGGTCTCTCCACCCCACGTGTGCCACTCATAGCTTCCATGGGGTCCCTGCTGTTTCCTCCAGCTGGGATGGGTTCCTCAGCCTGACATAGAGACCACTCTCTCAAGGGTCCCTGCCTCCCGTCTGTAGTCATGCCCTGTGCCACTTGGCTCTGATCCTCCTCCCACCTTGAACCTGGGGGCCTGCAACTTCTTTGGCCAGTGGGACTTAGCAGAAGTGGTGATGTGCCCAGGCCTGCCAAGGCCTTGCAAGTTCCCACTCCATCTTGGAAGTGGAGACCAGGATGAGGACAAGCTGGGCTCACAGAGTCACATCCCAGCCAGGGTTGGCCAGGCAGGCTGCCCGTGCCAGAGACGGCTGGTGAGATCAGCCTGGACGAGGACCACAGCGCTGTCCTCCTGAGTTGGACAGGTGCCCATGGCTTTAGGCTGGGGGCGGGGCCTGGCTCGGGGGAGGCCTTGGTGGTTTCCAGTGCTGGGGCACTGGTGTGACTCCCTACACCATCACGGGTCAACTGGGGGTTGGGGGGTGATGCAGGGTCTCCGGGGCTGCCCTGGACATACCTGAGGAGCGGAATGTCCAAGCCTCATCGTCGTCGAAGTGGGTGTCCCCTGCGGTGTGGTGGTCGCCCGGGAAGAAGGCGTGGGCCACCGTGCCGCCCGGGCCGTCGAAGGGGTAGCGGTCGTTGTGGTCGGCCGTGGAGAAGTCGATCTGGATGTCAGCGGCGCTGCCGGCCACCTCGTGGAAGTTCAGGGGTGTGATGTCGCTCCAGACTTTGAGTGCGTAGTGCATGAGCGCCCGCACTGTGTCGCGGCCCAGGGGCGAATCCCGCGGGAACGTGCGGACCCTGGGGTGGGCGGGGTCAGAGCCCGGGGTCAGGCCGCAGGGACAGGCCCAGCGCCCCCGCCCAGGCTGCAGTGCACTCCCGGGAACATTCTGCCTCAAGTGGGGCACCGGGGACCTGATTTGGAAATGGGATTTGCAGATGTCATCGGGGCAAGGATGGAGATGAGGTCATCCAGGATTAGGGCGGCCCGGTGGCTCAGACGGTAAAGAATCTGCCTGCAATATGGGAGACCTGGCTTCAATCCCTGGATTAGGAAGAACTCCTGGAGAAGGGCATGGCAACCCACTCCAGTATTCTTGCCTGGAGAATCCCATGGACAGAGGAGCCTGGTGAGCTACAGTCCATGGGGTTGCAAAGAGTCGGAAACAACTGAGTGACTAACACCTTCACTTTCTGTATCCAGTGAGTGTCCTTATAAGGGACAAAAGGGGACACAGACATCAAAGGAGGCCATGTGGAGACGGAAGCAGGGATTGGAGCCATGGACCCAGAGCTGCCTGCAGCATCTGGATAGAGGCCAGGCCGGACTCTCCCTCACAGCCTCCAAGGGACCACCCTGCCACCCCTGGATCTCGGGCTTCTGATCTCCAGAAGCAAGAGGACAAAATCCTGTCTCTTCAGCCTTGGTTTGCAAGTGTTCATTTTGGCTGCCCTCATGACACCCAGACCCCAGGAAAGCCCTGCCCACCTCCATGACAGGTTCCTCTTGTTCCACTTGGTCAGGGCTGGAGCCTGGCGTCTCCTTCGAGCCAGGGCCATGGCTGGGAGGTCAGGGAGGGAACATCGAGGGGTTTTCATCAGCGCCAGGGTGGCCTCATCTGCAGGGTGGGTGGGCAGGCAGAGGTCAGGAGTCTGGCCCCATGCACACTCATCCCCAACCGGGCATTCCCAGCAGCTCCCTGAGAACGGGCTCCAAGCCCCAGTCCGGTCCCCTTGGCTCCCCGCCCAAGGTGTGGGGGGACGAGGCCTGGGTCTCCAGCTGCATCAGGCCCCACTGCCAGGGGTGTGTCCACAGACAGGGTGGGGGCTGCCCAAGCATTTACTAATGTATGGCAGGGGCCCCAAGCAATCAGAGGGGGCACAACCCCAATTGGGACCATTGCCAACACTTCCTGCCTCTCACAGGACACACAGCCCAATGGCTCTGTGTGTGACACACATGTCTGGGGACAGACATGTTTCGATCAGCCAGCCCTACTGAGAGTCTTTACAAAATTGGAATTTGTTGTCAAAATGTAAAAAGTGGAGCATTGCATACACACCCCAGATTTATGGTTTCCCTTGGAAAGTGGGGAGTTTTGACAGCACAGGGCTGCCCCCCATCCCTGATGGGGCAAGGCTTAATTGTGCCTGGGTAGCCAAAACTGACTCCCACACCTGGTCTGCCTGGCCCATGGCATGGAGTTTGAGATCCGCTGTAAGTGTGGAAATGGGGTCTGGGCGCAGCTGGCACGCTCACCCACTGCCATGCGCACACTGGGGATGATGATGGGGAGGGAAGGGGGATGATGGAGGACCCCCAGGCAGCGAGAATCCTCCCCCCGTCCCAGGACAGCAAGGTAGGCTGCAGGGGTACATGGGAGAAGCCAGGTTGGCACCCATCTCCCACTGAACCCCGAGGACTGACCTAGGACGCCAGTAGCCTCCAGGCCTCCGAACTGCTGCATGGCCATGATGGCCTTGGACAGCTCCTCTGGTGTCTGCAGCTGTCCCGTTTCGGGGTCTGCTGGGGGCAGGTAGCCAAACCTGCTCAGCCACTCCTGCGGGCAGAGAGCAGAGTGAGGGGTGGGAGATGGGGATTCAACCACCAGAAGAGTCATGGCCCGGGGCCCCATTGCTGTAAGGGGCAGGCCTTTCCCAGCTCAGCTCAGTACTCTAGCCCCTGCCCACTAGCCCACAGGGTGTCTCTTGCTCCTTCCTTAAATTTCTTTACAGGAGGCTGCAGAAGTGTCTTGATAAACTTGATGCCCCTTAAATGGGATGGGCTTCAGCAGTGCCCAACCTGTACAACTGTTCATGGCAGCCTGCCCCACCTCCCTCCTCCTGAGACAGCAAAATGCCCAAGGGACACTTACAAAATTGAAATTTTTAAAAGGTTATTTAACATCATGAGTGCCAAATTCAGGCCTCGAGCTGGCAGTGAGGCAGCAGTTCAGGACCCAAGCTCTGAAACCCACACTGAGAAGGGCAATAGGCTCAGAAGCCGGTTTTAAGAATCTGGTCATGTGCTGTGGATGCACAGAAGTTAAGGGCCAGGCTGCCTGGGTTCAAATCCTACCTAGCCCCCTCCTCACTGTGCAACTGAGGCAAGTCAGTGCTCTCTCTAGGCCGTTTCCTTACCTGTGGAAGTGAGGATGAGTTAGAACGTGGAAACCCTTAGGTCAGCACCTGACACAGGCACCCTCCACATAAAGGACGTGTGGTGCTGGTTGTCAGGGGACAGGTCTCTGCAAAGTGCCCCGGGGGGAACCCCTGAGCCAAGCAGGAAGCAGGAACAAGGGCAACCCTTATGCCACGGACACACATAGAACCCCCTTCCCTGGCCCAGTCACCTTTACCATCTGGGGGGACAGGGAGGCACTGATGCCATCCATGGGGACCCCCTGGGGGGCTGCTGTTTCTTCAAAGGCAAATGGTGCAGGCGCCCACTTCCTAAGCTGGGTGACAACCCCGTGAAAAGCACTCAGCCACGTGGACGCAGTGCCAGGGGGCAGGCTCACCAGCCAGTCTGGGGAAGACCCATGTGTGGCTGGAAGGCAGGGTTCTGGTGATTCTCTGAGCTCCACTCCCTTCCAGACCAGGCTTCAAGAGAGGTACTGACTCGCAGGTCTCCTTTTTCTTTTTCTGCTCTATTCATTTACACCACCTACAGGGCCTCCAGGAAGCTGGTGAGTACATAGCTCCTGCCTATTGACTCCTTGCCTCGGGGATTTATGCCCCCCACCTCCAGGGGCCTGGCAGGTGCTTAGTGGGAGGGGGTCCATACTCTGGGAATACCTAGGAGCCTCAACTGACCAGGAGTGTCCCCAATTATTTGCATATAATTTGCATACACCTGCAGGGAACCAGCCGGATTCCCCCCTCACTCCCCACCCCTGCTTTCTAGGAAACACTGAGTCCTTGCTGGGGTTCTCTCTGTTCCTTGACTCCCTCCCTAACTTCTGGGGGCCTCCAAGAATGTGCCCAACTGGGGGACACAGGAGGCCTCTCTCAGGTCTGGGAGCCCCTATTAGGTTGTCGGGCAGGACAGTGAACAGCAACCACAGGGTGCTCCCAGTGGACACACCCGAGTGACATCCTGTGCTCAGACGAGTAGGTGGAAAGGCTCAATCTCCACTCTGGGCTTTGCCCTCTGTGGTGCTGGTGCCTCCGCACCCCTGAGGACCTGTCTTTTGGGAGGATCTCCCTTCACATCACTTCAAACACATTAAAATGCAACCCAGGGGCTTTCCTGCCAACACAGCAAACTCGGGTTTTATCCCTGATCTGGGAGGATCCCACATGCTGTGGAGGAATGAAGCCTGTGTGCCACAACTACTGAGCCCACACGGCACAAGTACCGAAGCCCATGCACCCCAGAGCCCCAGCTCTGCAGCAAGAGATGGCACCGCGATGAGAAGCCCATGCACCCCAGAGCCCCAGCTCTGCAGCAAGAGATGGCACCGCGATGAGAAGCCCATGCACGGCAACTAGAGAGAAGCCCCCGCTCAACGCTCCTAGAGGAAAGCTCGCACAGCAACGAAGACCCAGCACAGCCAAAAATAAATAAATAAATAATAAAATTATTTAAAAAATGTATCCCATCATTTATCAACAAGATTTACTGAGCAAGTCTCATGGCTAATCACTGGGCCCTGGAAACGCCCAAGAGAGCATTTCATGTTTCAGATGTGTATTTTTATTCACATACCTATACAACAGAAAATAACACAACACTGTAAACCAACTATGGGCATATGTGCATGCTAAGTTGCTTCAGTTGTGTCCAACTCTGTGCGACCCTATGGACTGTAGCCTCGCCACGCTCCTCCATCTATGGGATTCTCTAGGCAAGAATACTGGAGTGGGTTGCCATGCCCTCCTCGAGGAGATCTTCCCAACCCAGTGATCGAACCTGCCTCTCTTACATCTCCTGTATTGGCAGCCAGGTTCTTTACCACTAGTACCATCTGGGAAGCTCAAATCAACTTTACTCCAATAAAAATAACAAAAAAAGACAGATGTGTATTTGTGGCTACACATTTTTGGGGACAATTTTTTAAAGATATTTAAAAATCTTGATTCTGCCATTTTCCTTCTCAAAGTCAGAAAACACACACACACATTTTGCAGCTCTTTGTTAACACTGCAGGCCTGAGCTAAAGAGCTGGGGGCCATTCAGCACCGCGAGGCTGCCTCCTCCAGGAAGTCCTCCAGAGTTTCCTTAGATAGGTCATGATGCTAGGTGAGGATGCTGGCCCCTTTTCCCCTACCAGGTAATGATTTATTCAGGTGAGAGCCTTTCCCCACCCAGGCCAGTTGCTTTGGGCAGGCTGGGGCTGAGACACCCTGGGAGGACCACCCACCTCCCAACTGTTACACTATAGGTTGGGATAACAGCTGGGTGTCTGACCCAAGCAGCCCCCTGCTCCCAGCCCTCCCAGGGCTCCATGACGGTTACAAAGGAGTGGCTTCCTTTGGTCTTGCGAGCCTTGCTGGGAGGCCATGCACATTTTTGGACTTCAGGCCTCAAGAGTACTTCAGGTGGTTTGGAAATATTTGAGAATGTTGCAAAGCAGGAGGTTTTAGCTGGGGGTCTGAGTGGCCAGGCTCTGTGCCCACTTGCAGACCAAGGGCAGGACTGGGGCACGTGCTGCCCTTGGACAGGCACTGCTCTGGCCGTGATCAGCAGCTGCTGGTACCTGCCCAGACTCCGGAGCACTGCCGTTTGTGGCCCCTGCTGGCTGCAAGAGCATGAGAGCATGCTGATGGGATCTGGGGGGCTGGTGGGAGGGAGGGGTCCCCACCATTCCCCTCCCCCTCCCCACAGGCTTGGGCTCAGCTGGCCCACCTGCCCCCAGTGCAGCCACTCCCCCATCACAAAGGCTATCCCCTCTCTTCACACCCTCACCTCACCTCACCTCCTCCCCTTGGCCCCCACAGAGCTGGTGGGCTTCTGCATTAATTCCTGGACTAGCTGGAATAGGCGGAGAAGGCAATGGCACCCCACTCTAGTACTCTTGCCTGGAAAATCCCATGGGCAGAGGAGCCTGGTAGGCTGCAGTCCATGGGGTCGCGAAGAGTCAGACACGATTGAGCGACTTCACTTTCACTTTTCACTTTCATGCACTGGAGAAGGAAATGGCAACCCACTCCAGTGTTCTTGCCTGGAGAATCCCAGGGACGGGGGAGCCTGGTGGGCTGCCGTCTATGGGGTTGCACAGAGTCGGACACGACTGAAGTAACTTAGCAGCAGCGGCAGCTGGAATGGGGGCTGGGAACAACCCTCAGCTCAAGGGGGTTGGTGGGTGGTGGGGGCCATTGGAGGGGGTGGGGGGCATTGGGGGTGAAATCCTCAGGAGATGTGTGACAACAGGGCAAACCTCTGGTGGGTTTAGGGGGAGGCTGCTGGTCCTGAAGAGCCCACGGGGACCTCAGCTCAGCCCTAAGCCTTCCTGTTCTCCCCTGTTCAGTGGAGACACGTGTCCACACAAGAAGCCCCCATCGCTGCTGGAAAGGAACAGCTCTGGAGCCCAGGGAGGGAGGGGATGTCTAAAAACTCCTTTCTCTGTCTCTCTTCCTCTCAACTTGCCAGCTCATCCCGATCTTCAGGGGAGACAAAAATTCCCGAATGGCTGGGGTTTAATTTTTTTTTCCTGGTAGTTAGTACAGGCTGGAATATCAGAGGGGAAACAGGCTGAGAACTTAACCTCAGAGCTGAGGTCCCTGCACAGGGCAGAGGCTGCCCAACACCCTGCCTAGGCCTCCCCTGGAGCCACTGCAGCCCCTCCTCCTGCCCCCTTCCACGGCAGTGCCCGTGGAACATCAGCCCCTGGGGTGGGGGCCCAGGCCTCCTGTCCACCCAGCTGTCTCCAGTCCCGCCCCTTGCCCCCTAATACCTACAGAGCCTGTGGGTCGCCTGGGCCAGCCCCTTCCTGTGCTCACCCACTGGTCCTCCCTCTGTCACCACGGCGACCGTGTCTCCAGGGCAACCAGGCTGTGTGGGCAGAGGGTGAACTTTCCAGAAGGCCAAGAGGAGGGGGGAGGGGTGGGAGGGGGAGCCCCAAACTTGCAGGGGCCACTTCATCATGGGTAATCCCTAACAGCCAAGGACGTGCTCTCTTCCTCCTCCCTGCCAGGACCCCCGTGAGCTGAGCCATTACTGCAGATGGGGAAACTGAGGCCCAGAGATGTTGGTGCTCTACTCAAGGCACTGGCAGGGGGTGGGGTGTTGGCCCCTCCTACAAACTAGACGAAGTCACCTACCATGCTTCCTATGGCTTTCCCAACCCCCCAGCCCCTGCCTGCTTGGTTTTATTTTTCTCTGTATTGTTTATCACTAATGATGTTTTAACGCACACACCACAAAACTCCCTCCTGACCTCATCAGAGTCACAAGCAAGTGGGCCATCGCCCCCACAAAGAGGCCTCGTGTTTATGTCCTGAGCAGTCCCTCCGCCCAGCGGGTCAGCCTTCAACCCATGGCCCTAGCACCAGCTCCCAGGGGACTCGGTAAACCAACCTGCCATGGATGGCTGGACTGGAGGGTGAGGGAAGGCCTTGCTGTAATGTGTGTGGACGGTGCCAGTAAACAAGAGGCGCTTACGGTGTGCAGTGCCTCCTTAGGTCCTCCCCCAGCCCTGGCCTGGCCACTGTTGCCCCATTTTCAGGTGGGGAAATGGAGGTGCAGAAGGGTTTGCCCTGTGTGACGGCAGTGGAACCAGGATGGGAGTGAAGCGAGCTGACCCCAGGACACCTGTCCGACGGGCTGTGAGGGGCCTGGGGCCAGTGGGGACCGTGGGGCCAGACGGCTGAACTGTCTGGCACCCACTTCATGCTCTGTCACTGACTGGAGTCTGCCAGCCTCATGGGGGTATGCAGAGTGGGTGTCATTGGTCTCAGGGCGCCGACGAGGAAACGGAGGCCAGGGCAGTGCAGACACCGCCACAGCATCAGGGACAATGGAGGTGGGCAGGCAGTGGCTTTAGAGCACCCACCCCCAGACCCAAATAATAACAGACCCTCAGCACCCACTGAGTGCTGCCACCTCTGACCTTCACCCACTTATCTGCCACCTACACACCGCCCGCCTAGGTGCAGCTGCAGAAATGGCCCGCGGTCACATGGTGTGGCTCTGGCTCGAGTCTGTGTGTGACCCCCTTGGATGTCCAGCCGATAAAGACCCAGAGAGAAAGGACCTGGGGGCCCCCCAGCAGGGTGGGAATTCCTCCGGGGGCTGCTTATGGTTGGGATGATCCCTCATCCCAGCATCTTCCCCAGAGGGATGCTCCCAGGCCCCCATCGGACAGTCCATCCATTCATTGGACACCCTCATTGAGGGCTCCCTGTGCCAGATGTTGGGGGGATGGCGAAGACCTGGGGAGATCCCACCCTGCTGTCCACCCAGGAGGGACAGTCTCGTAGGAAAGACCAACACTAAACATGTGAAAAATAGGTGTCATGGTGATAACTATGATAAGTGATCCTAATGAGCAATGATTATTGAGTTATGTTCACAGCAGCTGTAGGGGGAAACTGTGAGGACAGGGGTGTGCGGTCCGTGGGGGTCAATTCACGTTTGGCACACAGCAGGTGCTCAATAAATAAAGAACTGCTGCAACGATCTTATCAGATCAGATCAGTCGCTCAGTCATGTCCGACTCTTTGCGACCCCATGAATCGCAGCACGCCAGGCCTCCCTGTCCATCACTAACTCCTGGAGTTCAGTCAGACTCACGTCCATCGAGTCAGTGATGCCATCCAGCCATCTCATCCTCTGTCTTCCCCTTCTCCTCCCGCCCCCAATCCCTCCCAGCATCAGTCTTTTCCAATGAGTCAACTCTTCGCATGAGGTGGCCAAAGTACTGGAGTTTCAGCTTCAGCATCATTCCTTCCAAAGAAATCCCAGGGCTGATCTCCTTCAGAATGGACTGGTTGGATCTCCTTGCAGTCCAAGGGACTCTCAAGAGTCTTCTCCAGCACCACAGTTCAAAAGCATCAATTCTTCGGCGCTCAGCCTTCTTCACAGTCCAACTCTCACATCCATACATGACCACAGGAAAAACCATAGCCTTGACTAGACGAACCTTTGTTGGCAAAGTAATATCTCTGCTTTTGAATATGCTATCTAGGTTGGTCATAACTTTCCTTCCAAGGAGTAAGCGTCTTTTAATTTCATGGCTGCAGTCACCATCTGTAGTGATTTTGGAGCCCAGAAAAATAAAGTCTGACACTGTTTCCACTGTTTCCCCATCTATTTCCCATGAAGTGGTGGGACCGGATGCCATGATCTTCGTTTTCTGAATGTTGAGCTTTAAGCCAACTTTTTCACTCTCCACTTTCACTTTCATCAAGAGGCTTTTGAGTTCCTCTTCACTTTCTGCCATAAGGGTGGTGTCCTCTGCATATCTGAGGTTATTGATATTTCTCCTGGCAATCTTGATTCCAGTTTGTGTTTCTTCCAGTCCAGCGTTTCTCATGATGTACTCTGCATATAAGTTAAATAAACAGGGTGACAATATACAGCCTTGACGAACTCCTTTTCCTATTTGGAACCAGTCTGTTGTTCCATGTCCAGTTCTAACTGTTGCTTCCTGACCTGCATACAAATTTCTCAAGAGGCAGGTCAGGTGGTCACGTATTCCCATCTCTTTCAGAATTTTCCACAGTTTATTGTGATTCACACCGTCAAAGGCTTTGGCATAGTCAATAAGGCAGAAATAGATGTTTTTCTGGAACTCTCTTGCTTTTTCTATGATCCAGCGGATGTTGGCAATTTGATCTCTGGTTCCTCTGCCTTTTCTAAAACCAGCTTGAACATCAGGAAGTTCATGGTTCACATATTGCTGAAGCCTGGCTTGGAGAATTTTGAGCATTACTTTACTAGCGTGTGAGATGAATGCAATTGTGCAGTAGTTTGAGCATTCTTTGGCATTGCCTTTCTTTGGGATTGGAATAGGGGCTATGCCCATTTTACAGATGAGGAAACTGAGGAGCAGAGAGGTCAGGACACTTGCTCACAGTCACACAGCATAGGACAGAGCTAGGAAGGGAACCCAGGCTCTTGGGCTTCAGGGCCTATTTCCAGGAACCCTGTGCTAATAGAAGTAAGACAGCGTGGAGGGGCTCCTTAAACGGGTGATTGGTGGGGTGGCGTTGGGCAGAGCCCTGAAAGGTGAGGAGCTGGCTAGGTGATGAGCCGAGATAAAAATTCAGGGCAGTGGGAATAGCCAGTGCAAAGCCCCGTGGTTGGAACCAGTGTGGGAAGTTCAGGAAACAGAAAGGAGCTGGTGGGACTGGGGTATAGAGAGAAGAGAGGGTGGAGAAGTGGACGAGTGGGCCAGGTAAGGAGGGGAAGTGGGGTTGGCATCCTGCCCAGACCACAGTCCTTCCCTCAGGAGAGCAGTATGGTGTCTGGAAGGGACCCAGAGGGCTGTGAGCTAGTGTGTGACAGATGTGTCTGTCACCCTTCACGTGCACAGCACAGACTCTGCACCCGGAGTGTCTCACTGGAAGCTCTGAGCCACCGTTAACCAAGAGGCAAAAACCACGTGGTGCACTCAGAGCACCCTCGGAAACCCTCAGGAAGGCACTGTGTCGGCGAGCACCCCGGTGAGCCCCTAACTGCTCCCCAGCCTTCCCCCCATTTCCACACTCCCCCTCAATGTGTGAAGGCAGTTTGCTTCCCACAAGATGCTGTTGTGAGCGATTCAGGGGCATCAGTCAGGTAATATCCCAACTGTTCTGTTCTCCTGGCCCCATTTTACAGATAAGGAGACTGAGGCCCAGCACAGATTTCCCCCCAGACTGGTAGGCAGCAGCCTGGGACCCTCGCCCAGAGGCTAGTTCCAGAGCTCTTGAAAGAGCAATGACATTTCCTCAGCGGCCAGGCTGGTCACCAGCCTGTTTAGTCAGAGTCCACACTCCCAGGGCTCAGACCACAGGCATCCAGCGTGGTTGTGCCCACACCACATGGGCCCCTATGAAAGTGCCACAAAGACTTCTCAGTCATTCAGATGCCCAGGGCAATGAGTGTCCGGGAAATGAACTCACTTGTTGACAACATGCCTGCAGGGTGGGAATGGTGAGGGGGGGTCGGGGAGGGGACCAGCTGGGTCCTAAGACCTTCACATTTAAATTCAAGCTCTGGAGGGGTGGGCGGGAGACCTGGGAGCTGAGGCTCTCCCCCTGCAGCTCAGGGAGACTGCCCTTGTCCCCTTGGGTTGGGTTCCCTGACTGCACCGAGAGGAATATTCCTGGCTCCAAACCAGGTCTGACGCGGATTCTGAGCAAGTGCCCACAGGCTTGCCTGGGTGCTGGTACTGAGAAGCAGGGACCCAGAGGCCACTGGCTGAGGCCAGGGTGATGGCTACCCCTGTCACCCCCTCCCCACCCCTGCAGGGGGACAGGTGCTCGCAGGTGTTCCAGCCCCTGCCCAGCCTCTGGGCCACTGAGGGAGGGCCCTGCTGATTCTTGGCCACCCTTACACGTTCTCAGACACAAACCATAGTCAGAACCAAAAGAACTGCTGACACGTGTGGTGTGAGGCACAAGAGCTCATAGACTTTGTTGCTGAGATAGAAACCCGAGAACAAACTTTAGAGGTGTGTGCTCAGTTGCTAAGTCATGTCTGACTCTGCAACCCCATCGACTGTAGCCTGCCAGGCTCCTCCTCTGTCCATGAGATTTTCCACGCAATGATACTGGAGTGGGTTGTCATTTCCTTCTTCAGAGGATCTTCCCAACCCAGGAATCAAAACTGCATCTCCTGCATTGGCAGCCAGATTCTTTACCACTGAGCCACCAGGGAAGCCCAAACTTTAGAGGACTGGTCGGCAAATCTGTCAACTTGTGACATGTTCCGTGCATGCCTGTTGTCAGGCTCCCGCAGGGCTGAGCCCCTCACATACGCTGCAGTAACTGGGCGTTCTGGCCGCTCCTGACTATGGTGAAATATTAGGAACAGCCGGCACGTCCAGGCCGGGGTCTGGCTAACGGATGTCAGTCACATCCATGCAGTGAAATGCGATGGGTGGACAGAAAGAACCAGGCAGATAAAGGTGTTCCAATACTGACCGTTACCCAAGACAGACTGGGAAGTGAAAACAGCAGAGCACAAAGCAGTGGACAGCAGGTTGTCATCCATAGAAATAAGGGGCTGAGGCCCCATGCCCTTCTATGTGCCCAGACAACCTCTGGAAGAATGCTTAGGAAATGAGGGAGACGATCGCCCCTGTGGACCCTTCTATATGGCCTGAATATTTTGCCGTGGATATTACTTACTCAGAAATAAAATAATGAAAACGGGCCCAGAAGGACTTGTGGCTCAGCCGACAACCCCAGGAGGGCATGGGGCTCTTTTGTCCCGCTCCACTGCGGCCTGAAAGCCTGCTGTTGGGCCCGCGCAGCGGGCCTCAATCCGGTGCTTTGTTTTCCTCTGATGCTCCGGCGGCGGCTGGGCCAGGGAGCCCCTCCCGGGGGCAGCCAGCGCTTGAGAGACCCGCTGGGCACGGCTCTGTCTGGCAGAAGCTGGGTCACACTTACAAAGGGGCCCTTCTCCTCACTGGCAGCCCTAGACCTGAATATCCAGAGTCAGTGGGCCCCCAGGGGCGGTCTGCAGAGGGTGGGTAGAAAGGAGTTCCCCCCTCCTCCTTGCAAATCCCTGCTGGTCCTCCTGCACCTCTGGGTCTGATGCACTGAGGTGTCATTCCCCGGAAGACCACCAGAGACCGCCCTCTGCTCGCAAATTGGGGGCAGGATGCAGGAAGGTTTCTCCCACACCAGCCTGGAAGAGACCTGGCCTTCCCCTGGTGAGGGTCTCTCCCGGTAGGGGCAGCAACCTCTGCTCTTTATCAGATGGGTCGGATGCCAAGGCCCTGCAGTCTCTGGGGCTCCAGACTGAAGGGCCACATCCCCTGCCTAGTGCCTCCCACAGGGTGTGGGGCCGGGGGAGCCCCTGGTCCTGGGGAAGCCAGAGGAGCAGACAGAGGAGGAGGCATGGAGGTGCAAACCCGGAGGAATGTACCTGACCCGCTCCCTCTGGGTGGGCATCGAGAAACTTCACAACAGCACTGGGTCTGATAAATGAACTCGACTGGGCCAGGAGCTCCATGTCCTGATAGTGGGGGCCTGATCCCCAGTAACCCTCAAAGCTGGAAGGTGAGAGCCTGGTTCTACTGCCACCCAGCCCAGACCTAGAGGTTTGATGCCCTCAGAGCCTGCACCCCAAGAGGGGATTCAGGACACCCCAAGCCCCAGAGCAAAGGGGTAAAGGCACCTGAATTTCAGAGCAGTTTGGCTGGGAGTAAGAGGCTCTGGGGGTCCCTCGAGTGCAGACAGCACGGACTGTGGCTGTGCCCTCCCAGATGGCTGCAGGGGGGCTGGGGCAGCTGGGTGGGGGTGGCCAGAGACTGTTCCTCACCCAGAACCTGTGGCCAAGTCCTGCCAACTGGGGCTGTGGATGCCCCCCAAATGCTTGCACTGGCTTGAAATCCACCTAGAGCTCGAGAATGCTAATAGCCTGGGAGAGGAGCCCTGCCAGCACCCTTCTAAGAGACTGCCGAGGGCCAGGTGCGGAGGCAGGGAGCCCAAGTGAGGGCAACTGCAGGGCGGAAGCCTCAGAAGGAATCTGCTTAATCCATCGGCCCCCATGTGCCCACGCCCGGCCTCCCCGGGCTTGGGGGTGGAGACCCATAAAGTGTGATCTAAATCTTCCAAGTCCCAAGGAGGAGGCTCCAAGCCTGGCGGACTGAACGGGGGAGGGGATGTGGGAAGAGGCCACTGCGCAGCCCCTCGGTATGGTTTCCAAGCCAGTGGGACACAGCTGATACTGGGCGGGGGGAAGCGCAGGATAAGGTGGTGGGGCTACATCCGAGCCTGCGAATTGGAGGGGGGGCACCTCATCAGGTCTAGGACGGTGACAAGGGTGGCAAGGCAAGGCTGGCCGTCCTGGGGGTAGAAGGGAACAGGAAATAGGGCCAAGATCCATGTCTAGTGGAGGGTTGGGGGGTCGGTTCCCTTGTTCCTCAACATCCTCAACGGAGCAAACTCAAAACCACCAGCTTTGCGGGGCGCCCACACTCCGCAGCTCCGTCCTTTCCTCTGTTGTGGGTGCGCACCTCCCACCCCCGCCACTCCCACTGGGAACGCACGCGGGACGCCCAGCTCTGGGCGGCTGCGACTGCTGTCCCATCCGCCTCAGGGGCCTCTTTGGGGCTGCACGTAGTCTGGAACAGGGCTCCGGCCAGGTAAGCCGCCAACCTCCGCGGGTTCCTGCGACTGCGGCGGGCTCCCAGCGCACGCAGCCTAGGAGGGATCCAGCGCGCCTCTCCCAGATCCGTGTTAGACACTCAGCCTACGCCCCAGCCTCAGCTTTCCCGCCCAGGAAATGGGTCCAGGGCGTCCTGGTTCCCGTAGGCGCCAAGGCGCCCTGATGGGGTCTCCCCGGGCCGCGGGAGCCCGCCTCCCGGCCGCACACTCACCACTCCTAGGCTGAGGTCCTCCGTGTGGGGCGCGGGCGCGGCGCAGCCCCCACCGGCGGCCAGCGCGAGCAGCAGCAGCGGCAGCGGCGGGACCCCGGCCCGGGGGAACGGCGGGCCGGGTCCCCGGGCGGCGCGGCGCCGCATCGCGCTCAAAGGGCGGGCGGCGCAGCGGTGGCAGTCCACCCGCGCCCGTGCGCCCAGCGCCCGCGCCCGCGCCCGGCTCCCGGCTCCCGGCCCGACTGAGCCCAGCACCGCCTCCCAGCGGCGGGGCGGGACATGCTAATATATGCTAATGACCGCCGCCGGCGCTCGCCCCGCCCCTCCTTAAAGGGTCCGCGTCCCGCTCCAGCCAGAGTCCCGCGCCCCCCAGAGGATGCTGCTCAGATTTCACACACGCCCCGGCCCGGCGAATCCACACGGGGACCTTGGCTGCGGCCGCCCGAAGGAAGGCACTTCTCAAGTGTCCTCGGACGGCCCAGAGAGAGGCGGAGGCCTGCGGGCGGGAGCACAGAGTCAGAAGCTAGGGGCCGCCTCCCGAAGGACGGACCCTTCCTCTGCCTTCAGACCGCGCCAACGCGGACCTCGAGCTGAGCACGGATTCGCGGTCACTGGTGGGGACCCGGAGTGGCAGCCGCAGCGCGCCCGGCTGACGCTTGGGGGAGCCTTTGCACCGTGGTAGAAAGATGGTGGGGGCTGGGTGGGCGTGAGCGGTGGGGGTCTGGTGAGGGGCGAGGTGCGAGAGTGGGAGGGGTCGACGTAGAGGTGGGCACCAGGAGGGGGTCGGGGGGTGGAGCCGGGCTGCGCTGAGGCCGGGGGCCGGGGGATCTTGGAAGGGGCTGGGATGAGAGAATAAGACGCTGGGGCGGTGGGACCGACTCTGGTGGGGTCTGGGCGCTACTGGGGGTCAGCGAAGACCAGGCGTCTGCGCTTATTGTGGATGTGGGGAGGGCAATGTTAATAGCTGACGTCTGTTGGGAGGTTAGTGTGTTTGGTGCACTAGTTAAGCGCCTACCGTATATACCCGTTTACTTCTCACATCTTTCGAGATAGAAACTATTATTCCATTTATCAAATGAGGAAACTGAGGCCTCAGAGGAATAAACTAACTTGTGGGAGGTCACAGAGCCAAAGGATCAAAGGATCCCCAGGGCATGTGGGGGCCGAGGTTCCAATGCAAATATTCCTACACCTCAGTTACAATTCCTACAACCGCTCGCCTCCCACACCCCACCCCCACTGTCAGCTCCTGCTGTCGATTGTGGTCCAGTTCTAGAGGCCCAGGCACTTCTGAACCCACGTCCCCGACTCTGAGGGGAGCGGTGGCCCCTACTTTGAAGTGTGGTTTGGGTTTCAGGGCAGAGCTCCCTCCCTACTGGCTCCCCTCTGGGGAGGTCTTGCTTATCCTACTCCCCCCCAACCCCCACCCTTACTCTCAGAGCCTCAGTGGCCTGTTCTGGAGCATGGAGATTCTACACCTGCTCAGAAGACCGTTATATTGATCTGCTGAGATCAGGTTTAGCAAGGACCCTTCTCTGACCATTCACAGGCATACCGCCCAACTTTGCTCAAGTGCTAGTGACAGAAACCTAGCTCACACTGGCTCTGGTCGGGGAAAGGAAATCTATAGGCTCAGTAAACGGGGGCATTTCGGAGCACACTGACGTCAGGCAGGGCTGGATCAAGTTGCACAAAGACGTGATCAGAATACGGTTTCTTTCTCCATCTCTGTGTTGGCTTCATCCTCAGGCAGCATTTCTCTAAACAGCAGCAAAGGCAGTTTAGCAAACCCAGCAGACTGACTCTCAAGCCACAGTCCCGGGGCCATCTCTTATTGGATGCTGTGGACCACGTGCCCATCTCTGAACCAACCGTGTGGTCAGGGGATGGAAGTGAGCAGAACCACCTGCCCTGGTGGTGGGGAGGAGGGGAAATTGCCACCTAAATAAAGGAAACTTGAGATGCTGACATCAGAGTAGAGGAGGGTGGGTAGCAGGAAGGGCTGTATCCAGGGATGCCGAAGAGATGCTAGAGCAATCAACCCCATGATGTAACAGAGTTCTTCCTGCATTTGAGAGCTTTGAGAGGGACACGGACTGAAGGGCTCTAGGAGGCACTGAGAATGGTGCAGAGTGAGGGCTTGTGGCAGTGGCTTAGGGTCACAAGCATAAGCAGAGCCTGCAGGCAGACATGGTTCTCCCCAGATAGGTCCAGATGGTGGCTGGGGAATGGTGCAGGACACGTCGGGGGGGGGGGGTGTCACTTCATGGTGGGGCTGTGTGGCTCACCACGGCTGCTGCTTTCTCTTCAAGCCTGCCAGTGAATTTTGGCATTTGAATGTGGCCTGAATCCAAGCAGTGATGAGAGGCCACTTTCACCCATCAGATGGGCAACGTTGAGAAAGTCATCTATCATCATGTGCCAAGGAGGGAAGGGGGGACTTCGGTGCTCCTGGAAGGGGTGCCAGTTGGTGCAGTCTCGCTGGGAGGCCATCAGGGAGCAGCTATTAAAATTTAAAAAGTACATTTTCTATGGCCCAGCATTCTTGGTTTCTGCCCTAGAAAAACACTCCCGTCTTTGCACAAGAAGGCTGATGCAGGATGTAATATTAAAAAAAAAAATCAGAAATCACTTAAATGTGTGTGGTGATGCTGGCTGGCTGTGGTCAAGGATGAAGGGGAGGGCAGGAGTGGGGCTATGTCTCACTGCAGAAAGGAGCGCCTTTTGTAAGACCCACAGGTGCTGTGTGAGGTGGTGGCTGCCCCGGGCTGACCACACTGGAACATACCCCAGAGATGGAGCACTGCACTGAGTGAGAAAGAATGGACTAGATCCAGGGGTACCAACTTGATACGTTGTTGAGTGAAAAAAACCAAATTATGATAATAGTTTTTCCAGTAGTCATGTATGGATGTGAGAGTGGGACCATAAAGAAGGCTGAGCACTGAAGAATTGATGCTTTTGAACTGTGGTGTTGGAGAAGACTTGTGTGAGTCCCTTGGACTGCAAGGAGATCAACCAATCAATCCTAAAGGAAATCAACCCTGAATATTCATTGGAAGGACTGCTGCTGAAGCTGAAGCTCCAATACTTTGGCCACCTGATGCAAAGAGCTGACTCATTGTAAAACACCCTGATGGTTGGGAAAGATTGAGGACAGGAGGAGAAGGGGACGACAGAGGATGAGATGTTGGATGGCATCACTGACTCAGTGGACATGAGTTTGAGCAAACTCCTGGAGATAGTGAAGGACAGGAAAGCCTGGTGTGCTGCAATCCACAGGTCACAAATTGTCGTACCTGACTTAGCTACTGAATAACAACAGCAATGATTTAAAAGGAAAAACAGCAGGGAGTGGTAAACCTTCCCAAAACAACTGTATATTTACATTTACCTGTTGTCCCATATGCAAACACACATTATCTCTTCCGAGCTCCTTGATCCAGCCTTGCCTGCCGACCATTCTTCTTTTCTCTGACTAAGCACCTCCCTTAGAAAAATCCCCCTCTGAATCTGTCAGGCCAGGGGGTTTAGTGATGGTGACCCCACCCCAGCCCAGGTTGGGTCAGTTGCTGACTTCCATTCCCCTGGCCATCTGCTTGTTTCAGGGATGGACACAGGACCCACATCCTCCACTGAGAGACAGCACTGGGGCTGTGGTTTTAGCTAGTAGTTTCTCTGCAGGCCGGGCTGGCTAAGCTGGAAGGATGCGGGCTACAGCTTTCCTGGCCCTATGTGTACACATGTGTAAAAGCAGAGATAAAAATCTGGAGGAAGTGTGTGAAAGCAAAGGGTGATGACCTCAGGCGAGGGGATGACCCAAGCTCCACCTGCATCCCTGGGAGCCCAGACAACGTCCAGGTGTGATGCTCCCTCCTGCCGCCTGCACTGCGGCTCTTGGTCCTAAGGGCCTCAGGCTTCAGGATGTCCATCCCCGGTAACTCTGAGCTCGTGACTAACTGTGGGGAGATGCTTCTGGCCCTTGGACAAGACCTACACTGTCCACAGACACTGATCTTCATGCCTCCTGCCCTTCCTAATCCCTCTGCCCGGCCAGGTTCTTGGGGGGATCTTCCTCCAAGTTACTGGGTCTGCTCAGGGGACGGGGCATGGACCAACGGGTACCAGGACACAGAGGGGACCAAGGCCTTCAGCGTCTTGGCACAGTTTTACATTCTTACCAGGAACAGCTGTTCCTAGTTTGCTTGTGTAACTGAAGGTCAGTGGGAAGAGCTGGGTAAATGTGTGTGTTGGATATGAAGTGTCGACTTGCTCAAGGACATCCCTTCTCCAAGCTGGGCCCCAAGGGGAGGTGGGGGCCCTTAGACCAGGCCTGAGACCTTCACTCTAGCAGAGCGATGGGGCCTGGGCCATATGCCTGACCCCCTGCCTTGTGGAGATGACACTCAAGGGGCCGTGGCGAGGGGAGGCGATGTGGATGAATCAGGGGTGCAGAGTGGAACAGTGGTTCCCAGAGACACCCAGGCCCCATCCCTGGAACCCATGGATGTTCCCTTAAAAGGGGGCCTTGTAGATGTGATTAGATTACAGATCTTGAGATGGGGGTGCTAACAGTGGGTCCTTATTAGAGGGAGGCTGGGGAGTGGTGGTCCAGTGGCTAAGATTCTCTGGTCTCCCAGTGCAGGAGGCCTTGGTTCCATCCCTAGTCAGGGAACTAGATCCTGTGCGCTGCGTCTAAAATCCAGTGCGGCCAAATAAATAAATATTCAAAAAGAAAAAGAGGGAGGTAGAAGGCTCAGAGTCAGGGGGCAAGTCCACGTGGTGATGAAAGCAGTGGTTGGAATGATGCAGCTTGGAGCCAAGGGGACGCAGGTGCCTTTAGAGGCTGGACATGGTGAGGGCAGAGCCTCCCCGGGAGACCTCGAAGGAGCCAGCCCTGCTCACACCTTGCTTTCACCCCCACAAAACTGTCTCCAGACCCTCCAGCCTCCAGACTGTGAGTAAATGTTTCTTGCTTTGCACCTCTAGGTTTGTGGCCACAGATACTGCAGCCACAGGAAACCTCTGTGCATCTTATATCAGGTGGTGGGATGGGTGGAGCTGGGGGAGTCAGGAGGGAAGGCAACATTAAATGGGGTGTCAGTTTCTCAAGAGGCCTGAGAAAAGAGCAGTCTGGTGGGGGGGCCAGCCTATGCAAAGGTCCTGGGGCAGCCGCTGTGCATCAGAGGTCCAGGCAAGGGGCTGAAGTGCCGAGAGAGGAGGGGTAGTTTAAAACTTGTCCTTGTACTCTGAGCTGTGTTCCCAAGGGGACCACACCCCTCCCCCTCGAACCTGGGTAAGCCTCATGTCCTCCTCCATCAACAGGTGAGCCTGAAGGATTCACGTGGTGACTTCCAAGGCTGCCTTAGAAAAGGCCATGGGCTTCCTTGGACCCCCATGCACTCACTGCAAGACACGATCTCAGTGGGGTGGAGAGAGGGAGAGAGAGAAGGTGAGAAGGAGAGAGAGATACCTGGGAAGTCCCAGATGTTACAGCTGGGTCTCTGTGTCTTCCTAGCTCAGGGGCCAGCTTGTGGGTGGAGAAGCCTTTTCGTGGTCCAGGGTGGCTATGGGAAGACTCCGAGGTGCACCCCTGGGAGACAGGATGGGGGGGAGGTGTGTAGTGCTGCCACATTTGGGATGTTTTGCTGGCATGTAGATGCTGTATTGCTTCGTTAGAGACGCTGTAACAAGCATCACAGACATTTATTTTCTCACGGAGGCTGGAAGTCCAAGATCGAGATGCTGCAGGGCTGGTTCTCTCTGAGGCTTCGCCCCTTGGTGTGTACCTGGCCGTGTCCCCACATGGTCCTCCCTGTGTGTGTCTGAGTCCTCATCTCTTCCTATAAGGATACCAGTCCTATGGGATGAGCCCCAGTCAATGGCCTCACTTTTCCTTAATTACCTCTAAGATCCTGACTCTCAATATAATCACATATTGAGGTGCTGCGGTTAGGACCGCAGTGTTTGCATTTTGGAGGAACACAATTCTGCCTGCAGCTGGCCCCATATGGAGGGTGAGGGGACAATAGTCAAAGGTGAGAGGTCTTCGGGGTGGGGACCGAGCGTGCAGGGTGTTGGGCAGGCAGAGTGGCTGTGGGGGTCAGGCTGCAGGGCTGCTGGGGTCTCTGGGCCCCACCTTGATCGACCTCCCAAGGGCAACTCTTGGACCTAGAGCTGGACCCTCTGCCCAGCCTGTCCAGGCTGTGTGCCCAGGAGCAACCCAGCCCCTCCCTCGCCTGAGAGGAGGTAACGTCCCTGAATCACAGTCTCCAGAGAAGGAATTACAAGAGAGATCAGTTCTGGTTCAGAAGACTTGTGTTCACCTCTTGGTATTTGAAGAGAAGACATTCTGGCTGCTGGGATTGTCTGTCGGACGTGCATGGAGGCACTCAGGCTGAGCCTTGTCTCCCCCTCTTCTTCCATCAGAGCAAGTTTAGCCCCTCGGCCCCGTTGGTCTGTGTGAGAGAGGAACAGTTTCAGGCTCCTCAGAGAAGCCTAGCTGAAGCCCAGGGAAAATTAGAGAGCTGGTTTCAGGCATGGCTGGTTCCAGTGGCTCTGGACACAGACTCTCACAAGGCTGACCTCTCATGCTTCCCCACCCTTGCCCAGAAGAGGAGGCCTTTCCTAAGGTTTCAGGGAAGGTTCTGGATTGTCTCACTTGGGTCTTGTCGTCTCCTCTGGGAGACAGGCCAAGCAGAGGTGAGTGCTGATTGGCTGGCCTGGGTCTGGGGCGGAGGGTCAACCTGTCAGCCCCACCCCCACCACGTGGGCCCGGTGGAGTGCAGGTGCTAGAAGCAAGTGTTGGCAGAGGATGCAAGTTCCTGCACCCCTTCCAGGCTTGCCATCCAATCACTGTGCTCCCGGCGCTAATTTAAGGGCATACAGACCCAACTCAGTGAATTCTTCTGGCCTCCCTACTCAGGGGTGCCATAGCTACTCCCAATGTAAAAAGAACCTAAGCTGAAAACCAGTGTCCACACAAAAACTTGCACATGACTGTCCATTCCAGCATTATTTATAATGGCCCAAAAGTGGAAGCTGCCTAAATATCCATCAAATGATGATGGACGGATAAACAAATGTGGTGGTTCCACACAGTGGAATATTATTCACCCCTCCCCCAAAATCTATGAAGTTGTGATGCATGCTGCAGCGTGGAGGAGCCTGGAAAACACTATGTAAGCAGGAAAAACAGAAAGAAAAGCCACGGAGTATATGATTATAGGAAATGTCCAGAACCATGAAATCTAGAGAGGCAGGAACCAGAGACAGCCAGGGCTGGGGGAAGGGAAGGGGGCGGTTGGTAATGAGTAGGTGGTTTATTTTGGGGTGATGGGGATGTTCTGGAATCGGATGGTGGTTGATGGTTGCATAGCATTATGGATGTACTTAAAAGTCACTCAGCTTTAAAGGGGTATATGGTGTGGTTTGAGTCACCACTTAAGAGAAGGAAATACGGGAATGAAGGGTTAAGGGCTCTGCTCCAGGTCCCCCAAGTGAAGGGCTGGCGGCTTTGACCCGCCCTCCCCATCTGTGCTGTGTGGCCGCCACTCTTCTTGCCCCTGGCCCCACACAGTGAATAGCTGATCAAAGCAGCCGGCACTTTGTAAAGCTGACAAAAAGCCAAGTTACTGTGCTCTCACTGAATCTGAGTTGTGCCATGATTTCAGAGAGCGCTCAGAAGGGAAACTGCCGCCAAGCACACGACGACGGACTGCTTTGTCACGTGCAGTAGATTTCCGACTTATTGGATGAGCTTTCTAGACTTAGCAAAACACAGCTCTTCACCATGTATCTCTATTAAACATGCATTAAAGGAATAAGGTAGGGACCTCCCTGGTGGTCCTGTGGTTAAGCCTCTGCCCTTCCACTGTAGGGGGGGCGGGTTTGATCCCTGGATGGGAAACTAAGATCCTGCATGGCACAGCCAGAAAAAAAAATTTTTTTTTTTTAAAAGGAACAACATAAGTAAAGCAGGCTGGTGAGGCGTTGGAGGCACTGTCAGGTCTGTGCTCTGTCTGGTGGGCTTTGTTCTTTTTGGACGAGGGGAAGGGGGAGGAAGCATGCGCCTTCTGAAATAGTCCATGGAGGAGCCTAGCCCTCTTGGAATGCAGCTGAGAGGGGGAGGTCTGATGCTTGCACTGCTCTTGACTCAGCCCTGCGTTCCTCAGAGCTAAAGCCTGCTCTTCCACAGCGTTTGGGGTTTCCTTCCAAGGCTGTGCGTCGGGGTGAGTGGTGTCCCCCCAGATCCATATCCACCCAGAGCCTGAGAATGTGAGCTTATTTGAAAAGTGGGTGTTATAGATGGAATCAAAGTTAAGGCTCTGGAGATGACCATCTTGGATTATCCAGCATGCAGCGTGCATGCGCGCTCAGTCATGTCTGACTTTGTGACCCTGTGGACTGTAGCCCTCCAGACTCCTCTGTCCATGGGATTCTCCAGGCAAGAATACTGGAGTGGATTGCCATTCCCTTCTCCAGAGGATTTTCCTGACCCAAAGATCGAATTCATGTCTCCTGTGTTGGCAGGCAGATTCTTTACTACTGAGCTACCTGCTGCCCAAATCCAGCGATGGGAATCCTCAGAGGAGGTGAGAAGGGGGGAAACGCACGGAGGGGAGGAGGCAGAGATGGGAGTGATGATGCAGCCACAAGCCAAGGACTCGAGGATGCCGGCAGCACCTGGAGCACGAGGAACCCCTGGAGGAACCAGCCCCGAAACACCCGGGACTCAGACTTCTGGCCTCCAGAGCCAAGAAGCAGCCCCTTGTTAGTGGTGGCTCAGTGGTAAAGAATCCACCGGCCAAGGAGGAGGTGTGTGTTCAGTCCCTGGGTTGGGAAGATCCCCTGAAGAAGGGAATGGCAACCCACTGCAGTAATCTTGCCTGAAGAATCCCATGGACAGAGGAGTCTGGTGGGCTACAGTCCATGGGCTCTCAGAGAGTCAGACACGACTGAGTGACTAAACAACACCAACAACAGCAAAATGGTGGTTTGGGCGGCCGCCCAGGACCCTAACACAGCTGCTAACTGTCCTTTGTGCCTACCCTGCCTTCCTGCTGTTCCCTAAACTTCTCTGCTTGGGAAGGGTTGGTGCTGCCTGTCTTACCATCAGGGGCTTCCTTGTCCTCACCCTGGCCTGCCGGTCCTGTCCACTCTGCCCTGCCCAGACCCCCTTCCCCTCACACGCTCCTAATTCAGCTGGACCCATCTCCTGTCCCTCCAGGCACATTTCTGCCACAGGACCTTTGCACCTGCTCTTCGCAGCACCCCCAGCCCCCATGTCCCTCCTGAACCTCAGTCTCTGTCCTGTGTCACCTCCTTAGAGGTGCCTCCGTGCGGCAGCCTCTGCGAAGCAGCCCTTGCCCCTGCTCCCTGTTTGGTTTTTCCTCCATGCAGTTTTTACCACCTGCCCTCTGGTCCATTCTCATCTGTTTACTCTGGGCTCCCCCCAAGGCCAGGCACTGCCGTCCTGCCCTCACGGTCTCCCAGCAGCACCACGATGGTCTCAGAAAGGGTCCTCCGCTTGGAGGGGATGCTGCCCCAGCCCACCGTCAGGAGGCTGAGGGGACCAACCACTTTCTGGGTTACAGATGTCCAGCGTCTCCTGGTCCCTCAGTGTGGGGTCCTCAGTGACTGATCCTGGGTCCCTCTCTCCTGTTCAGCTGACCCTGGAGACTTCTGTGACCAGCCACGCCCTGTGGGCACAAGGGTATGGCCTGTTTGACTCCTGTGGCTCCTGTTTGACAGCCTCCTTCTTGGACATTCCTGTGGGTGAGCTACGGCAGGCACCCCCACACGTCCCCAAACTCGGTGCCTCACCTTCCCCGACCCTGCACCCCTGACTCTGTGGAGGGTGCAGCCATGAACCTGGGCATGGTTGTTATTTCTGTAGAATAGCTTACTGTCTTTTTATTTATTTATTCACTTTGGCTGCACTGGGTCTTTGTTGCTGCTCAGGCTTTCTCTAGTTGCAGTGAGCAGGGGTTCTCTGTCAAGGATCATGGGCTCTAGGTGTTTGGGCTTCAGGAATTGCAGCTCACTGGCTCAGTAGTTGCAACACGAAGGCTCAGTATTTGTGGCTTGTGGGCTTCGTTGCTCTGTGGCATGTGGAATCTTTCCAGACCAGGGATCAAACCCATGTCCTCTGTATTGGCAGTTGGATTCTTTTCCACTGTACCACCAGGGAAGTCCTTACTGTGTCTTTAACCAAAAGTGCCCATTCTGAGGGCTTCCCCAGTGGCTCAGCAGTAAAGAATCTGTTTGCAATGCAGGAGCTATAGGAGACATGGGTTTGATCCCTGGGTCGGGAAGATCCCCTGGAGGAGGGCATGGCAACCCACTCCAGTATTCTAGCCTGGAGAATCCCAGGGACAGAGGAGCCTGGTGGGCTACAGTCCATAGGGTTGCAGAGTCAGACACGACTGAATTGACTTGGCACACACACGCATGCTCCTTCTGAACAAGCCTGTGACAGATAATGAGAACAGGCAATGTGTCGCTAAGCCTTGACTTTATTGAAGTCAACAGATATTCCTTTGTTAGTGTTCAGTCCCCTGGTTCCAGTGCTCTGTGGTGGAGGGAATAATCTCCTATTGGTTTACTCGACGTTGTGGAAGATTAGCTCTGGAGCCCAGTTGTGGGGCACCTGTGTTTGGTGGCAGCCTCAGCAGTGGGAGACGGTGACCCCCAGGCATTCTGCAGGAGGTGCTGCCCATGACTGAGGCCACTCCTCCTGAGTGATGCCCTGTCTTCTCCCTGCTGGACTTTAGGCCCAGGGTTCCCAGTGAGCCCGTCAGTAGGTTCAACAGCTCATGTGCACTCATCCTTCAAGCTGCCACGCTTGCAAAACACAGGCATTCCTAGTCTCAGCTTTAGAAGGCAGAGTTTTTGTGTTTGAGTTTCTCTTTTCTTCTTGTCTTTTAAATAAACCTTGGGAATTCCCTGGTGGTCCAGTGGTTAGGATTCTGTGCTTCATTGCAGGGGGCATGGGTTCGATCCCTGGTTGGGGAACTAAGATGTTTCATGCTCAAAACAAACAAACAGACAAAACACCCAAACAAATAAAACTTTAAAATTTGGAACAGTTTACATGTATAGAAAAACTGTGAAGACCACACAGAAGTGCAGATGACCCTCGTACCTACTTTCCTCTGTTAACACCGCATGTGCTGTGGTGCCTTGTCACCATCAGTGAACCGATACAGACAGACAGCGCTAAGTTGTGTCCGACTCTGCGCCCCCATGGACTGAGGAGCCCACCAGGCTCCTCTGTCCATGGGATTCTCCAGGCAAGAATATTGGAGTGGGTAGCCATTTCCTTCTCCAGGGGATCTTCCCGACCCAGGGATCCAACCTGGGTCTCCTGCATTGCAGGCGGATTCTTTATAGCTGAGCCACCAGGGAAGCCCAAGGAGACCAGAATTTCCTATTTCCCTGTAGTTGTAAAGAGCAACTTGGAAGGAGGCACCAGGATCATTCACATTTAACCATACGAATGATCACTTAATTCAACACAAATGAAACCGCAAACTCTGCTGAAAACCAGCTGCTGGATTGAGATGTTTGGCCGTGGGGTTGAGTTTCCACGTCTTCTCGGCAGCAGTCCGGCCTCCCTGCCCCACCCCCTCCACGCTTCCCCTTGGCCCCTCCCACCCGCCCACCACCGCCTCCATGCTCTCTGCCATTGCAGTCTTGTCCTGGATGAAGCGCCTTCCCCAGCAGCCTTGTTTCTTTCTGGGAATGTGGCGGGAGTGGCTGGGCCCTGAGCTCTCACTGGGTCAGGGGAGCGGAATGGTCTGGCTGGGGGTGGGGGGTGGAGGGCAGGGCTTTCGGACCTGAGCCACACCCACCTCTGGGCTGTAGGGGTGTTGAGACAAAGCATTACTAACAACAGGTGGGAGTGTGTTTTGAGCAATGTTACTGCATGTTAAGAGTCTTAGAGATGATCGGGATCCATACTGCACATGCATAATGAGGAGAGAAAGGTTTTTTTGGCTTGATATCCTGACATTTTCAGTTGTAGGATGCGAGAGAGTGCTGTTCATCGAGGGTATGGGGCCGGGGGCTGCCGCGGCTGCCTGGTCTTCCGCCCTGGGGCAGCTGAGCCGGTGAGGGAGACCACAGCGGGGGTTCCCGCCCAGACCCGCGCTGGACCGGGAGCCTCTCCTCCCGTTCTCGCTGCGGTAATGGTGGTTGCCAGTCTCGTGGACCCCAGACACAGAGTCCACGACAGGTGTCGTCTGGGGGACATCTGTGTAAAGACCGTATTTCCTCACCATACCACGATGCTCCCCTAACAGCTCGATGTCACCTGCCATGTTCCCGGAGCCTCTAGACGAGGCTGTGTGCCATTACCCGGAGCATTTGGTTGCAAACAGAAATGTCCAACGTGTTAGACGGGGCCTGACAGACGCCTGGACGAAGGCCCCAGCCCCAGCCCCGACATCGTCTGCCAGCGCTTTCCTGCAGCTGCCCTCATGGATGACTCTGGACATCAGAGGAGGATGCGGGCCCACGACGGACACCCCACCCCATAGTGCTCAGTCAGTGGGTGTCCTGCTGGCATTGGTCCAAGTCATCCTTTTCTTGCCAAGAATCTTTGTCTGGCTCATGCTCCCAGTTCCTTCACAGTGGAACAGCTAAACAGTGGCCCTGAACCAAGCAACAGAGGCGTACAAATAGCAGAGAGAATGGAAGTCACTGGTCGGTGCCCACAGGTCTAAGGACACAGAACCCAGATGTTGTGAAGAAAATGAAGGACCATGTAAAAACAAAACAATTTTTGCAGGTTCAAAAAAACCTATAAAGTTAAAAGAGAGGTGACAAATTGGGAGAAAATTACTTACAAAGTAAATAATACAGAAAGGGGTGCTTATTGTGCAATAAGCAACTCGATAGCAATAAAGAAAGAGCCGAAGCACAGGGCTGGTTTGCAGAGGAGAAATACAAAGGGATTTATAAATACAGGAGAAGTTGCTCAATCTTGCTCATAATTAAAGAAACGAAATGAAAATGTGAGAACTTTTCATCTCTCTGATTCAGCCAAGGTGACGTGTGAGTCACACTGCTTTGATGCGGATGCTGAAAAGACACTCGTGCTTGACTGCAAAGAGCCCTTTCTGGAGGACAATTATTCGCATCAAAATCAAAAGGGTATGTACCCTGAGACTTCCACTGCAGACTCCGTGTTACCTGTGTGCTTAGGTGATGTCTGTTTCAGGATGTCCAGTGTGGCTGTCATGCGGGGGCTGTTCAGACAGCAGGAAAACAAGAGGACGCCCTGACGTGCAAGCCCCGGGTCTGTGCACCAGGCTTGTGTCTGCTGGATGGTGGTGGCCAAGGTGGGGCCTTAACTGCTGACAGGGCACCGTCGCAAGGCAAGCTTGCGGGACAAAGTACAGAACTCCACAAAGCACAGCATGCCACCGCCGTGCGCAGGGACAGGTGTGTGAGACACGGGCGTGCATGCGTGTCCAACGGGCAGCAGGACCACAGCCGCAGCGGGAAGTGGCTCCGCGCCCTCAGCTCTGCGTGCACCCGGGCTCGGCGCCCTGGCCCCGTCCTCCTCCAGCCCGGCCTTGGACAGTCGGTTCCCAGGGGTGTGTCATTTTCTTCCTGACCATCCTCAGCAAAAGCCCTGGGAAGGCGTCTGCTTTCTGAGAAGGAACATCTCAAGGATCCATTTTCTGGTTCTGGAAAGTTGGCAGAACCAGGATGAATTCCTACTTTGGCACAGGGGGGTGTGTGAGTGAACAATGAGGAACCTTCTTACTGGGAGGATGAAGGTCAAACCATGGACAAGGGACAGCAGGCCCTCGCTGCTGGCACTTTAAATAAGGCACAGGCGTCTGCGCACGCCCGGGGCCGCGGGTACTCTGCAGAGAAAGGCCCACGTGACACAAGCAAGGTGGCCTCTCATGGCTGTGGCCGAAGCCTACAGTGGGGTGAAAATGGGTGAAAATACGAGGTATGGGGGCCAAGCGAGCAGGGCTCAGTGAAAGGACAGCTGTGTTCATCACCATCCATCTGAGCGAACGTGGAGGACATAGGTGCTAAAGATAGGAACCCACCCATACAGTGATGCCCTGCCTGGCGGAGGCAGGCTGCTTGCCTCTCCTGCTCTGCGGGGAGCGGAGATGGCAGTGGCCCTGCACCCTGGTGCAGGGAGTGCTGAGCTCTGACCACAGCTGGGGGTGCAGGAGCCAGGGGTCGGGGGTAGTGGTGGTTGTATGCCTGGTAGGGGTGTTGTCAGACTGGCAAAACCAACAGCCATCCCCACGTCCCCTGATGCCCACATAACAAGTGTTAGAGGCCAATGATAGACGACAAACAGTAAAAAAAACTCACAAGCCAGACAAGGAAGAAACTGCCCACAGTTACTAGCTAAAAAAGGTGTTTTCCTCCCATTTTATTTGATAATACATTTTCACAGAAACATGATATTATTTACAAATATACAGGTAAGAGACTGCTGGTCAAAAATCTTAAACTGAAAATGTCATCAAAAAGTAATTTACAAAACCCGCCAACTGTCCAGGAGCCCCGGGGGGGGATGGTCTGTGCAGGTCGGGGCTCTCTGCTCTGCCGGCTTTGGGAGCCCAGTCACCCAGTTGCCCGAGGCCTGTGTCTCAGGAGGCGCTGGTCTGCATGTTTTTGGAAGCTGCTAGCATCGCTCTTACTTTGGCCATGAGGTCCTGTGTGAGAAGAGACAAGGTGAGGTGAAGACAGAGGAGACAGGGGGCAACGTGCTGGGGGCCATGGGTGTGCTCAGGGCAGGGTTCCGTCCCAGCCCCGCTGCTGGGACCCGAGGTGGGATCACAGGCTCAGGGCTTAGGAATCGACCACACAGGTCACCCGGGAAGGAGGATGCAGGGCTGCCCGGAGAGGGAAGCTCAGGGCTCAGCCAGCCCGGGACCTCCAGGCAAGCAGCCCAGGACCCCCATCAGCACCCACGAGAGGAGAAGGAAGTGAAGGCTAGCCCCTTCATAAAAAGAAGGGAGGGAAGAGAGACCCGTTCCCACCTTACCTGAGTGATTTTGCTCTGCACTGAAGAAACGATGGCTGAGGAGATCTGACCGTCCTTTTCCTGAGAAACTCCCCTAATGCAAAGAGAAAGAGAAATCGGGGGCTTAAAAATACTTCAAGCCATTTTGTTTCCAGTATCTTTAAAAAATAAAGCAACCTTATAAATGTATGTATTTTACTTGTCTATTTTATGTAACAAATTTGAAATATTTCATAAAATGTAATCTAATTCAAAAGATATTTTCATATAAACATGTAAGACACATTTACAAAACGATGAAGAAAAGGAGGGCAGCAGAGAGAGCTGGCGTGCATTCAGAACCTGACCATAACCTGAGTGGGCACCTCCGGCCCATTTTTTGGACTTTAGGGGGCATGGATGTGACACACAAGTGATGATGGAGCCTGTACTCAGTTTCACCTTTGAAGAAGCCACAGCTTAGTTTTTGATTCACCCCAAGTGAGCTATGGAGAAGGCAATGGCACCCCACTCCAGTACTCTTGCCTGGAAAATCCCATGGACGGAGGAGCCTGCTAGGCTGCAGACCAGGGGGTCGCGAAGAGTCGGACACGACTGAGCGACTTCACTTTCACTTTTCCCTTTCATGCACTGGAGAAGGAAATGGCAACCCACTCCAGTGTTCTTGCCTGGAGAATCCCAGGGGCGGGGGAGCCTGGTGGGCTGCCGTCTATGGGGTCGCACAGAGTCGGACACGACTGAAGCGACTCAGCAGCAGCAGCAGCAAGTGAGCTATTGTCTCTGCCACTCACCCGCCAGTTTTGGGGGAGATGGGCCAAAATTCACATTCATGAAAACAGTGGGTCTACAAGCAGGAGGGGACATGATCCCAGCACCCCTCTGGGTGGATGGGTAGGGGTGGCTTTATGAAGTGGTACTGTCTGGCAGATACCTCCCAACAGCCAGGGCAGCCAGTCCTTGGGGAGCCACCTCGTGGGCATGGGGAGACTGTGATGGTCAGTGTGGACTCCCACGGCCCTGAAGCCCGTGTGCTCGGGAAGTTTCACCCGTCTGCTCCGGCTTAAGAGTGAGCAGTGGGTTGGCAGGGGTTCTTGGGGCTCAGTCACCGTGCACTCCTGTGCCTGCTCCCTTCCCGTGGTCACAGGGGCTCCGCAGAGGGGGCGACTCCCACCTCACACGGCCCGTGTGAGGACAGAGGCGCCATCATCAGGGAACGGTTGCTGCCACATTACATCTGACGCAGGTGCTTCCCCAGGACTCGCACCCAGGTCTGGGAGGGGAGGCCCCCCACCTGCTCACGGGGGGTGGGGGGTAGGGGCAGCCCAGGGTGCGGGGTGCAGGAGGCAGCCTAGGTTCTCTGACCTCTGTGTCCACCTTAGGCTCATTTTGAGCCTGAGTGACACAGAGAGGAGGGTGTGGGAGCAGGGGTCTGGGGCTTTGCCAGCGCCTGCCCCGTCTCAGCTGCCCTGCGCGGCCCAGAGGTCGGGGCGGGTCACGGCAAGGCTACCTGGAACGCTCCTGGCTGGAGCCCCGGCTCTCCACAGGAGAGATGCTGGCCGAGTGGCGGCGCGCAGGCTGCTTGCTCGGGGAGGCTGGCTGAGATCCGGCCTTGGACTTGGTCCGTGACCGTGAGCGTCTCTTCTTCTTCTTCTCGTGGGGGCTCCTGGAAGGAAAGCAGTGTTAGACAAAGGCACTGCGCTGGCTCTGAAGGAGTGCTGGGTGTGTTCCTGGAGAATTCGGCAACTTCCCCCTTCTATACACATTAACTCTTTTTAAGAACTATGTACATTTAACTTGAAACCTGGATGGGTGTAACAATATATAAGCCATGCAAGAAGTGAAATGAAGACCACCTTTGAGACAGAAGTCCTGAAGTCAGATGCCTGTGGGTTTATAACACGCTCAGCGCTTTATCTGCATTTAAACACCATAAGCAACTGAGTGCTGTTTATGCTTCCTGTTCATTTATGCTGACTTAATGGGAATTTCCAGCCAGAAATGGAAAATGATTAAAACCAAGCACTGCGAACACAAAAGCTCAGTGTGTCCTGGCCTGAAGTGGACAGTGCTCCGGGGCTGCCTGCGCTCCCGCTGGTCCCCACGGCCACGTCTCGCTAACTGTAGCCCACACGCTCCGAGTCACCAAGGCCTGCAATCCCACGTCAGAAATGTGCCCCCAGCTCCGTCTCCCCTTTCCAGACCCTCCCCCGCCCAGAGAAGACATCCCTGAGCTTCCTGAAGGTCTCGTGCTACATCACGTGCCCTGTGACCCTCCTTCCTGTGCCCCTAAAACGCCTGAAGAAAGAGGGAACGTGTGTAGATGGTGAAAGTGTGGAAGTGCACACGGGCGCTGAGCCCCTCCTCTGGGCTTCTTCTGAAAGACCACCTGTTGCCAGTCCTTGAGAAGCCCACCCCGGCACACAGCACAGGGGCCTCCGCAGCCTGCCCTCTTGCTGTGACTGAGCATTTCTGGGAGACTCTTTGCAGACACAGGTCACCGTGAATTTCATGAGCCTGATGCCCAAACTGCAGGGTGCCAGCTGGAGGGTGGATGACAGGCTCCCAGTGCTATAGTGACCCCTAAAAATATTTATTGCTCTAAACACGGACACCCCAGGTCACCGCCTGCACAGCTCAGACTCCTCCCGGCTCCTCAGGACTCAGGTAGCTTGCAGGCCCTCCCCAACCTGCAGACACCCCAGGGTCTGTCCTCACATCCTCTCACCATTTCACCTGCCACCCAACCTGTCACTCACCAGGGTATTTCCCTGATGCCCCTATTCGCCTTGGTAGCACAGTGTGGGGTACAGGCAGGGCCACCCCAGGCACCTGCGGGGGCTCGTGCTTGAGTCCAGGCCCCGATTCAGCTCCCATGGGCCCCTGGCGTAGCAGACTGCTGAGCCAGAGAAGCAAGCTGATCCTCCTGTCTGGTAGGGCACAGCTTTCTGGCTCTGCCTCAACCACAGCACCAGGGCCTGGCCCTGGGTGGTGACAGCCTTATGACTTCAGCTGCGGGAAGTGTCCCCCAGTGAGCTGGGCTGTGGGTAGGTGGCCTCTGTGCAGGCCTGGATGAAGAGAAGTGGTCGAGAAAGAGGCTGTTCCTGGGGCTGGACACACAGAGGTGGAAAGTGCATAATACCACAGGCCTACTTCCTATACTGCAGAGGTTTTGTGAATTTTTGTCTATAGACAAATGCCTAGGATTTCAAAGGAAGCAGGGTTAAAAAAAAAAAAAAAAAGTGACCTCAACCCCAAATCTAGTTAAGCTCCTGTGGCTGCCGATATGAAATAAAGGTAAGTTAGCAATCCTGACCTGTAAATCACTACAACTTGATCTGCATAACAAAACTTTCCAAGTGTTTGCTTAAGGAATTAAGTAATCTAATTATTAATAGTATTATTTTAAATTGAGGTGTGCTTTACATCCAGCAAAATGCAAAGGTCTGAAGTGCTATTTGTTGATTCTGGCCAAGTTGCAGACATGGTGAAACCCAGAAACCTCTCACGATCAGGGACATTCCACCATCCAGAAGGTTCTTCCACTGATGCTCTACCATCTGCACCCCCTTCCCCTCCCTCACAGGACCCACTGCTCTGATTTCTAGCATGTATTAGGTTGGTGCAAAAGTTAACTGCAGTTTTGCACTGCTGAACTTTGCTGTTTGACACTGGAATACATTCTTAAAAAAATGCAGTTTTGTTATATACATCATTTTAACACACATTTCTTGCTTTATGTTTTTTTTTGCTAATGACATTACTTGCTGTTTATATTTATTTTAGAAATGATGTGAGATAAAGAGCAAATTTGAGCGATTTTCTTATTAGAGTTAAAAATGGGTCATAAAGCATCAGAGACAACTCACAACATCAGCAATGCATTTAGCCCAGGAACTGCTAACCAAAGCACAGTGCAGTGGTAATTCAAAAAGTTTTGCAAAGGAGAGGAGAGCCTTGAAGATGAGGAGTGCAGTGGGCGGCCGTTGGAAGCTGGCAACAACCAACTGAGAGGATCACTGAAGCTGATCCTCTTACAACTACCCGAGAAGCTGCCAAAGAACTCAGTGTCGACCATTCTACAGTCTTCTGGCATTTGAAGCAAATTGGAAAGGTGATAAAGCTTGTTAAACAGGTGTCTCATGAGCTGACAGCAAGTCAAAAAAAACTGTCCTTTTGAAGTGCCATCTTCCCTTATTGTACACAACAACAATGAACCGTTTCTTAATTGGACTGTGACATGCCACAAAAAGTGGATTTTATACAACAAGTGGCGACAACCAGCTCAGTGGCTGGACCAAGAAGAAGCTCCAAAGCACTTCTCAAAGCCAAACCTGCACCAAAAAAAAGTCATAGTCACTGTTTGGTGGTCTGCTGCTAGTCTGATCCACTACAGCTTTTTGAATCCTGGTGAAAACCATGACATCTGAGAAGTATGCTCAGCAAATGGACGGGATGCACTGAAAACTGCAACACCTGCAGCCGGCACTGGTCAACAGAACGGGCCCGGTTCACCTGCACTACACCCGGCCGCACGCTGCGAGCCAGCGCTTCAAAAGTTGAACAAATTGGGCTACGAAGTTCTGCCTCATCCACCATATTCACCTGACCTCTTGCCAAGTGATTACCACTTCTTCAAGCATCTCAACAACTTTTTGCAGGGAACATGCTTCTGCAACCAGCAGGACGCAGAAAATGCTTTCCAAGAGCTGGTCGAATCCCGAAGCACAGATTTTTATGCTATAGGAAGAGACAAACTTATTTCTCATTGGCAAAAGAATGTGTTGATTGTAATGGTTCCTACTTTGATTATATGCTGTATGAATCTGCCTTCATACAGTTTAGGCTTTCTCCTGTTAACCGATACCTGAGTTGTTGCCAATTTTGGCAATTACGAATCTCAAGTGGGCATTTGCGGGCAAATGTTTATGGGGAGTGGACACCTGGGACTAGCAGAGTTGGGCCATGGAGCAGTATATGTGGAACCCTGTAAGAAACCGCCAAACTGTTTCCCAAGTGCTGTACCACCCTGCCCCCGCCCTGCAGCTACGTCTCAGGATTACGGCTGCTCACACGCTTGTCGACATTTGCTACGTTAATACCGGGCTTGCTTATTTCCGGCTATTCCTGTCAGTGTAAAGAGCATTGCATTGTGGTTTTAATCTGCATTTCACTAACAGATGACTAATGAAGCTAAGCATCTTTTTATACCCTATCTTCACTGGCTATTTAAATATATTATTTTTCTCATGCACAGTATTTATTAGTTGTTTATTTATCAAGAGAAACTATTCCGTAGCCCAGATATTCATGGTTCATACTTTAGGAACACAGATTAAGTGACTAACTACCACAGAACTCAACCCAAAGAAATCCTTTACATTCCCAAATCACTCTGCACTCTGAAAGACACCAGCCTTCCTCATCTCCTCCAGATCTTTTATGGAATCACAATTTGTGTAGGAAACCGCATATGCCTTCTTTCCTGATTCACCCACAGCAAACTTAAGAGAAAAACTCAACTCCCAGGCACACAGTAAATGCTCCAGCAATATCAAGTCGCAGATGCTTGACCAGAAGGCTGTGCATCCAAGCGCCCATCAGAGAACTGGAAGCCATGGTAGTTTTTCTCCCTGACAGCTCAACAACAACGTCCTTCCAGACTGATGGAGATGAGGACCTTAAATATATTCTGTCATGAAACATCTTTTCAGGCAGTCTGCCCCTTTTCTATGGGGTTGTCTTTTTGGTATTGACACAGGCCTTTGTCAAAGATACACACTGCAAATATTTCTCCCCATCTGGGGCCTGTCAATGCAGTTTCTTAACTGTGCCTTTTGAATGAAATTTTTAATTTCAATGAAGTCAAATTTATAATCTTTTCTTCTTATGGTGGAATTTTCTATATCCTCAAGATTCTCTGTCACTTCATTAAATGTATTCTCCTTATTTTCTTAAAAAAAAAAAAAAAAAACCAAACAACAACACACAGAATGGTTTCAGTTTTCACATTTAGGTCTGTGATACATCTTAAGTTAAACTTGGTATATGGGGTACAGGTCACTGTTCTTCCATTTTGATATCCAGTTATTCAAGCAAATTTTGTTGAAAAGACTTTCCTCACTGCACTGTTTTGGCTCTTTACCTCTTAAAGGTGTACAGTACATACTGTCTGATTGATGAAGCTTTCTAGTAAGTCTTGAATTCGTAGTAAAAGTCCTCCAATTTAGCTTTCAAAGTTTTTTTTCTTTTCTTTTCTAATTTTCCTTTTGTTTGTGGCTGCGCCGGGTCTTTGTTGCCACATGCGGGCTTTTCTCTACTTGGGCGAGCAGGGGCTACTCTCTCGTGGAGGAGCAGGCTTGTGGCTTCTCTTGTTGTGGAGCATGGGCTCTAGAGCGTGAGCTTCAGCAGCTGTGGCTCGTGGAGTTAGTGGCCCTGTGGCATGTGGGATCTTCCTGGACCAGGGGTTGAACCCGTGACTCTGGCAATGGCAGTAGGACTCTCAACCACTGGACTACCAGGGAAGTCCTCAAGGTTGTTCTGACTGCTAGTCAGTTTGCCAATACCTACAAGAAGCCCATGAGAGCTTTGATTGGGACTGTATTGGATCTACAGGTCAATTTGTGAAGAGCATCTGACTAATACCGACCCTTCCAATCCATGAATACGGAGTTTCTCTCCATTTCTTTAAGTTTCCTAAACATTTTCTCTGAAATGTTTTATGGTTTTTCATTGTAGAAAGATCTTACATGTTTCCTTCCACTAATCCATATGTAGTTTGCTTTTCTGATACTGTTATGGATGGTATTGCTTTTAACTTCATTTTTTAATTGTTTTATGCTGCTGCTGCTAAGTTGCTTCAGTCGCGTCCGACCCTGTGCGACCCCATTGGTGGCATCCCAGGGATGGCAGCCCACCAGGCTCCCCCGTCCCCGGGATTCTCCAGGCAAGAACACTGGAGTGGGTTGCCATTTCCTTCTCCGATGCATGAAAGTTCAGTGAAAGTGAAGTCGGTCAGTTGTGTCCGACTCTTAGCGACCCCATGGATTGCAGGCCACCGGGCTCCTCCGTTCATGGGATTTTCCAGACAAGAGTACTGAAGTGGGGTGCCATTGCCTTCTCCGTGTTTTATGCTAGTATACAGAAATAAGAGGTTCCTTAAGATTTTACATAATTATGTAAGAAGATAGTTTTACATTTTCCTTTGCAATCTTTATGCCTTCTATTTCTTTTTCTTGCCTTACTGTCATGGCTATGAATTCTATTACACAGCAGACACCCTGGCCTTGTCTCTAATCTCAGAGGAAGGCACTAGGAAGTGTGATGTTAGTTGCAGATTTTTCAAAGATGCCCTTCATGAATTCCCTGGTGGTCCAGTGGTTAGGACACCACCTTTTCACTGTCGAGGGCCAGGGTTCAATCCCTGGTTAGGGAACTAAGTTCCCGAAAGCTGCTGGGTGCAGCAAAAAATAAAATCGGATGGAAAAGATTTCCTTCTATTCCTGCTTTTGCCAAAAATACCGCCCCCCCACCTCCATTTTTCTTTTTAATGAATGGGTGATCAACTGTGTCAAATACTTTTTTCTGCATCCATTGAGATGTTGTATGATTCTCTTCATTTATTTTGTCAACACTGTGAATTACAACGACTGGTTTTTGAATGTTAAAGAACTCGGCAGTTCTGAGACAAATCCCATTTGGTCCCGATGTATTAGTTATTATCCTTTTAGTAAACTGCTACACTCAAATCAGCTAACATTTTGTTAAGAATGTTTGCACTTATTTTCCTGAGAATATTAGTTCATGACTACATCTACACCCCCTGACAAAATACACTCCACACCACACAGATGTGCACACACCTGGCCATCTGCTTCAGGGTGGGCTCATGAAGTGTTCTCTCTTCTGTTTCCTTTGAAGTGTCTATAAAACTGGCGTTCTTCTTTTTCTTGAATGTTTGTTAGACTCTACTGATAGAAGTCATCTGGGCCTGAGTTTTTCGGAAGTTTTAAATTATAAATGAAATCCCTTTAGCAGGTATGGAACTATTTAGACTTTCCATTTCTTCTGTTGTCCATTTGTTGTTTGTTTCTTTCAAGGAAATTTGTCCATTTCACCTAAATTGTTAAGTTTATTGGCATGGTATTTATTTCCTTATTATTCTTTTAATATCTACTGAGTCTTTCATTCTTGATCAATCTAAAAACAGACTAATCAATTAAAAAAATCATTTTCAAAGAACCATCATTTGGTTTTACTATTTTCGTCTGTGAGTCTGTTTTCTGTTTTGTTGATTTCTGATCTTACTTTTATTACTTCCTTGCTTCTACTTACTTTTGGTTTAGTTTGTTCTTCTTTTTTCTAGCTTAAGACAGAAGATTAGATCACATTTTTTAGACTTTGCTCTTTTTTAAATATAAACATTTTAAGCTAGTAACTTCTTTCTGAGCACAATTGCACCCCACAGACTTGAGTGTCACATTTTCATTATTATTCATTTCAAACTATTTTCTACTTTCTCTTGTAATTTCTTCTTTGACCTATGGGTAATTTTCAAATATGTTAATTTTCAAATATTTGGGATCTTTCCAGATATCCTTTTACAGATTTTTATACTTAAAGTCGGCCTTCCTAGGTGGTGCTAGTAGTAAAGAACCCGCCTGCCAATGCAGGGACATAAGAGACGCAGGTTCAATCCCTGGGTTGGGAAGATCCCCTGAAAGAGAACATGGAAACCCAATCCAGTATTCTTGGCTGGAGAATCCCATGGACAGAGGAGCCTGGAGGGCTGCAGTCCATGGGGTTGCACAGAGTCGGACACGACTGAGCAACTTAGCACGCACACACACTTAGTCATGTGGTCGGAAGACACACTCTGTGTTATCTGAACCTCTTGTTATCTGAACGTACTGGCACTAATTCAGTGGTACAGAGAATGGTCTAGCTTGGTGACTGACCCGAGCACGTCATGAGAGTGTACACGCTTCACCGCAGAGCGTAGTGTTTAGGTGGTTAATGCTGCTGTTCACATTTGTTGCATCTGTACTGTTATACTTCCTGCCTTTTTTCCCTTTAATTCTTTCAGTTTCTGTTTCAAGTATTTTAAAGATTTTATTCAACGCTCACATTTAAAACATTATGTGCTCATGAAGAACTGATCCCTTCATCATTATGAAAAGGCCTTCTTAATTTCTAGCACCACTGCTTCAAGTCTATGTGGTCTCCTATTAAAACAGCCATATCGCCTTTCTTATTAGCCCTGTATGGTGTATCTTTTTTCAGTCTTTTAGATCTCAAAGTCTTTGTGTATTTCAAGTGTCCCTTAAGCAGCTTAGTATTAGGTTTCGCACTTTAATGTAGTCTAAATTTCTGCCTTTTAACTAGAGCTTTTAGTCTACTTACATTTAATGTAATTATTTGTACAGATGGTGTTAACAATCCCTTTTGCCTTCCAGTTGTCTATTTGTTCTTTTCCCTTCCCCTCCCCACTTTTCTGCTTTCTTTTGCATTAATAAAGCATTTTAATGTTCTCTTTAACAGTCTCTATTAGAGTTTTAGCCTTTCTTAATTGGTTGCTCTACGGAATTATGATATACAACCTTTAACAGTCATAGTCTACAATGAATTAATAACATCTCATGTATGATGTAACCCATTCCAGTGTTCTTGCCTGGAGAATCCCAGGGATGGCGGGGCCTGGTGGGCTGCTGTCTATGGGGTCGCACAGAGTCAGACACGACTGAAGCAACTTAGCAGCAGCAGCATGTATGATTTAAGAACTGTAGAACAGCAGTATATTCCCACTCACTCGATAAACATTTACTGATGTGCTCAGAGCAGTGCTGAGCTGGAGGAATTCAGTGCTAACCACCCCCTCCCCAATCAATCACTAACTATTTACTGTTATAAAGTAACGGGGACTTCCTGTTGGAGTATATGGTAATATGATTTGGCTAAACATTTTCATGAATTTTACTTTAAAAAATACTCACTCTGCCCAAATTTAGATTTCTAAACACTCACTAAAAGGAACCATGATTCCTAGGAGAAATGACTGACCCCAGGTCCGAGGTAGGGGAAGCACCAGCTAAACCTAGACTATCTTGGGTCAAAAGTGACAAAGTGCTCAAGGAACAATGGGGTCAAATGTGAGACAATGTCACCATCAAATGGAATATAATGGCAATGGATTATTATGCAACCAATATAAAACAAATTCCCCAAACCCCAATCCACAATGATACTAAACAAAGGGTGGGGTGTCTTTAGAGAAAAAATGAGGAGAAAGCCGATGGCAGCAGACATTCACACTGTGCAGCGCCGCCCACAGACTACCTGCCAGTTCAACGAGGAAAAGGCAAAAGCAAGTGCAACCTTAACCAAGCCATCAAACTCAGAGTCACCAGTAACGGGGCAAAGGGACACGTGTGCATCTGTGTGACACCGTGGGGGCCACACAGCATCATTTATACAGTATACAGTACTCTTGCCCCAGATACTTAACAGCAACACAGCCAAGAGGACAAAGAAAGACAAACCCAGAGTGTGGGGTCTTCAATGACCTGGACTGGCCTGGACTCGTGTAAGTCATGAAATACACACATAGAAAGGTGGGAGGGAGGGAGAGGAAGAGAGAGGAAAGCAAATGTCGGAAAAACATTAACAGTGAATTGAGCTACAAGCTTCACGCAGATGGCTGTTCACTGTACTATTTCTAAATAAATTAAAAACTTTCTAGTAAGTTAAAATTAAAAAAAAAAAAAAAAAGTCAGCGAAAGAAGCATTGCATTCAATGATCAGCTTGTAGGAATAATCCTTCAAATCTGGGAGGAGGCACTTTCCCCTCAGTTGGGGGACCTGATGGGATTAGTCACCCTGACTTGGTGCATAATTAGATACCTGCTACTGTGCTGAAGCAGAGACCCCCTTCTCCACCCCAGCAGCTACTCTGAGTAGAAGGACAGAGGGAACAGCCTGACTGTTGGGTTTATATAACTTGCCCGCTAAAAAAACATATTCTGGACCTAGAGACAACTCTAGGTTTGTCATAGCTTTTCTTCTAAGGAGCAAGCGTCTTTTAATTTCATGGCTGCAGTCACTTATCTGCAGTGATTCTGGAGCCCAGGAAAAGAAAGTCTGTCACTGTTTCCATTGTTTCCCCATCTATTTGCCATGAGGTGATGACAAACCTAGATAGATTAAAAAGCAGAGACATTACTTTGCTGACAAAGGTCTGTCTAGTCACAGCTATGGTTTTCCCAGTAGTCACGTATGGATGTGAGAGTTGGACGATAAAGAAAGCTGAGTGCCAAAGAATTGATGCTTTTGAACTGTGGTGTTGGAGAAGACTCTTGAGAGTCCCTTGGACTGCAAGGAGATCAAACCAGTCCATCCTAAAGCAAATCAGTCCTGAATATTCATTGGAAGGACTGATGCTGAAGCTTCAATACTTTGGCCACCTGATGCGAAGAACTGACTCAATAGAAAAGACCCTGATGCTGGGAAAGATTGAAGGCAGGAGGAGAAGGGGACGACAGAGAATGAGATGGTTGGATAGCATCACTGACTCAATGGATCTGAGTTTTAGCAAGGTCCAGGAGTTGGTGATGGACAGGGAAGCCTGGTGTGCTACAGTTCATGGGGTGGCAAAGAGTCAGACGTGACCGAGTGACTGAACTGAACTGGGAGACAACTCAGTTTATAATCACCACCATGAAATCGACCAGTAATCATGCACATGTTCAACTCTTCTGGGTTCCCCCTGAATCCACCACTGCCCACAGACCCTCAGAGTCAGGTCACAGGATTAATCCCATCCACCAGGGCAGGGCAGCTGGGCCCTGTAGTGGGATGAATCTTGACTTCTTTTGTCTGACTTAAAGTTCCGATGATAACACAAGCTCTGATGAATCCTAATATAATTACCATAGTCTGAAGTGATAGCTCTTTTAATGCAAGGGCTAATTTTGAGGGTAAAGCAAGAACTCTTGTTAGGAGAGATTTTCGGCTACAAGGAATTAATTTTAGACCATGCCCTTTACATATACCAAGGGTGATAATAAATTTCAAATGTCAATTACTTGCATAAGGAATAAAATTTAAAATGGACTTCACTTTTCAACATGTTATCCTGGAACAGTCACGTACGCTTAGTGAGGGATTTCTAAGGCACAAAATGAAATTTATAAACAGACGGAATGAGCCTGTACATGAAGCCTTTGCTGAAATATATTAGCTTCACAGCTCCTTTCTGATTTTTCTGTTTTTTCTGTTTTAAGAAAATGAGATGACATTTTATCATTTAATGAACGATCACATAACTAGCCAGACTGCAGGAACATTATTTGGCTAGCAATGCCTTTTAGAACTCTTCCTGTTAAGGGCAGGGCTGATGGAGGCGGGTCTCTGAGGCAGGTTTGCGTGATGGTTGGGTTCATTTGCCCAAGAATGGCCGACACCTGAAATTCAGATCTGTCCTCTGGAAGGCTCCAGAAGGTTCTGGAACTCTGGATGTCCTGACACACACACAAACACTAAGCAGCATAGCCTCATGCAATCTGAGACTACGATGGGCAACAATGGCATCCTGCCTGTTTCTGGACGCCTCAGTCGCTGGGACAGCAATACTCCTGTCCACCTACAACAGCTGGGGCCTGCTTAATTCCAGAGCCAGGGCACAAAAAACAACAAGCCTCATTTCTGGGGCAAATGGAAATACAGAAGCCAAGTGACTTAAAGTATTCCAGTGGCATAACCCACACTGGACGGGATGGTCTCCAGATGGCAATGCTTAGCTGAGAGGGAAACGCCCACTGGTCCACCAGCCACCAGCCCTGCTCCTGACTTGGATTCTCTGTCTTCTCAAGTCAGTGGTGGTACTGGGGTCTCTGGTGGCAGAGGTCAGCCCTAGAGCTCTCTCCCTGGGAGCGAGAGCGGGGGCCCTGGCTTGCTGAGTGTCAGAGGCCCAGACCAGGGGCGGCGGTGATGTGGGAACCTGGCTCCCTCACCCTCCTCAACAGACAGGTCTCTTCCAGTGGTCAAGGGGTCAGAGGACGGACCCTGTCCCTGCTCTCAGGCCCACTCCTGGGAGCCGAAGCTGGGGCCTGGTCCTGAGCAGCAGGGACCTACTTGAGACTTGAACTTCTGATTTTCCTTGTCACTCATCCCTACTGTCCTTTCCCTTCTTGACAGGTAGAGGATAAGGTGCTGTGTGTGGGGGGTCCAGAGGAGCACCTAGACTTGGGGAAAATGGAGGTCCCACGACCCACTGCAAAGACAGATGGTCCCTGGCTCTAGCATGGCAAGTTCCCCTCTGCCTGTGAGTTCCAGAGCAGTGGAAACGCTGCCAGGATGACTCAGGAGCAAAGTAACTGCTTCCCTGGTTCCCGACAGCTCTGTGCTGTGGATGTGGAAGCCCCACCTTCCCAGTACAGGTCCCACGTCTGCGAAAGCTTGGTTGCCTACCTGGACCGGGTCCGCTTCCTGCTGACTCCAGGGCTGTTACTCATCCGGTAGGCGGTGGGGACGCTCCTGTCCTCCCGTCGTCTCTCGGGGGAGTGCGCTCGTCTTCGAGGGGACCGGGACCGGGACCTGGGCAGAGGAAGGTGGGAGTTTCAGTCCTCTGGGTGTGGGGGCAGGGGAGCACCTCCACCACTGAGGTGGCGGCCAGCCCTGGCCTGTCCTCTGAGGCCCGCCCCCAGCCTCCCTACTCTGCCGACCCAGAACGGGATCCAGGCTCAGGGGCAGAGTGCTTGTCACGCCAGTGCTCAACTTCTAACCGGGGCACAACTCATGCTGAGGCTGGAGCCATGTGCTCTTGGCCAGCAGCGGCCAGCTCCCCGACTGGGCGTCTCCCTGCGGGTCTTGGTGGACGCAGGCCTGCTGCTGCTCTTCCTCCCTCTTGCCTTTGCCCTAAAAAGTTCAGCTCACTGATATTTCTATCAAAATTAGGGACGGAAAGGCATTGAGACTCTAGTGAGTTTTTCTACTTGTTCTGAATACTGGCAAGAGGAAGAAACTAAACAGAATAAAGTTAGAAGGTGACTTGCAATTTCTCCTGTGTGCACTCATCTTATGGGCTCTTAACATGAAGAACAGGCTGCAGGCCCACTGGCAGGAAGCCTAAACCTTCAATCCAATTCAGACCATGCCATTCCCGTGAAAATTTCGGCTAAATCATTTGTTTCTGAGATTTCTAATGTTTTACTCTCCCCTTTCCTGTGCCTGGAAAAGGACTATTCTATTCATGCAGTGTCCCACAGACACCAGCACATAGAGCTCCAACTCCAGACCCTCACCTGTGGGGTCAGGTCCTTAAGAAGAGACCTTTAATAATGGGGTTAGGACTCTTATTTAAGTTTTTTGTCCATTCAGTGAAAATACTATTTTGGGGAAATCTGAAATAAGCAGATATCTGAGCAAAAAAAAAAAAAACAAAAACCCAAAACCAAAACAATTTATTTCTGTTCTGTTTCTATGACAACACACTCAAAACCAATGTAAAGAAGAGATGTTTTGATTTTGTCATCTAAAAATATTCTACACTGAATCATTCCAGTTACAACCAAACCTCCCAAACAACACACATGGTTGTTGCAAAGATCAGCCTGTAATCACATTCCACCCTCTGTGTCATGGAGAAAACCCTGAGTCATTCCTGAAAAAACACCACAACCACAGAATGAACCTGCTCCGGGATCAACTCCCCTTGACTCTGGGGCTCCTCCCACACAACTGCTTCTCAGCTTATACAGCGGTTTTGATTTTCCAGACCTTTCCTAAGATTTAAGTAACAGATTACAAAGGTGAGGTCAGTCAGACACCTTGACATTTTACCAGGTTTCCCCTCAAAAGAGCTCCAGGAGGCAAATCTGCTCGTGGTCGAAGCTGCCTGATAACTGTCCCGCTCTGCTGCTGCTGCCACTGCCGAGCTGCTCTGACAAGGCTCCGTGCTCAGTGTCCCTGGGGAGGCTGTGGGTCTGTGATATGGAGGTACACACTTCACATTCAGAATAAAATGTGCTGAGCTGGGCAGCACTAGAACCCTGAAAAAGGGCTCTGCTTAATCAAAACTATCACACCTATGGAACGCTCAGACGCAGAATTCTACAATAAACTCAACAATCAGGAAAATGGATTAGTTTTTAATGTTTGCAAATTCGTAACTTTGAAATACAATACCATTTAGCGGTGGCTATGAGTATTAGATTTCTTTAAAGTGAAGAGGCTGTTACCAGTAGATTTCAAGTTATCTGGGAAAAAAGCCCATCTCAGAATTATGGGCCGTGAGCTATGCCAGATAACACTTGGGTTTTATTTTGATTAAAGAAGCTCTAATGTTTTTATTCTATTAAGTAGGCTGTTAATATTGCTACCACGACACAGTTCAAGAAACAGGAATTCCATTCTTTCCTTAAATCATCTGTATAACGTGACCAGAGGCCTTCTTATAGAGATGCAATAGTCTGAATTCAAAAAACTTCAAGCATAATGCAACTTGGATATTTTTTTCTTAATAATAATAACAGTTTTTGTCAAATAAAAGCATAAGGAAACCTTTTGTCTGAATGATGAGATATTTATAAATAGCTGCTTCTACCAGCGTTTAACCACGTCTGCGACCCACTTCTTCACTCCTGTTACTTCACTGCTCACAGGTCCTCATGGAACCCAACGAGTGTCACTGGTGCCCTGGCAGCAAGGATCTGGCACCAACTGGCTTGAATAACCAAGAGGATCCCAGGTTTTACTTCTTTTAGCTTTTGAACTGTGGACCCAACTTCACTCACAAATCCTTCCTCCTCTCCCGAGGGGCTAGTGTCTCCACAGCTTTTCTCCCCAACACTATTATCAATGGCTGTGGCCCGTCTGGGGTTACGACTCACTTCCTGGAAACCAGCATGTGAACTGTCTCCTCGTGGGAACATCAGTGGCCCCACGTTCCTTCCAAGATCAGGATCAGGAGATAAACCACTCACTCAGTGACTAGATATGCAGTTTATCAGGGGAAGAAGTGAGGAATTACAAATTTCAAACTAAAATATGACCCCAATTTGGCCCACCTGAGTTCTTTTTGAACATTAAATGTAACTGTTATAAAAGCCACGTTAACCTCCAGCCTCTCCTTGAGTGAAAGCCCTGAGGGAACTTTACTTCAGGAAGTGACACAAGGGCCCATTATCCTCCACAGAGAACACCCCAAAATGTGGGGGTGCGGAGTTCTACCTAGAAACCTCCCCTTAGACACAAACTAACCAATGAAATGACACCACAGGTGATCTTATTAAAAGCTTTACAAATAAATTGAATTTCAAGCTTTAGTCTCATTGAGTTTAGTTTTAAAATACCTAAACTGTTAAAACTGGATTTTAATTTTAGGCAGTAAATTGCATGAGTACATCTTTATCCCATTAAGATATAAAACCTAATGTGATATAAAAGCAGAAAACAACAGAGAAAGAAGTCTTATACTTTAATCAATGTTGATTTAAAAGACACTAAATACTGCCTTGCGGTAATCACTGTGCTTTCTGAGAAGCAACAGACTGATTTCCAAAACTAAAGATTTTTCTATGACTAATTCACCTTTGGAGAGCCCGAGTCATCAATAATTTAGACATATTTGATAAATGGGACTTCAACCACACAAGCGTTAATATATTAACATAAAAATTACTTATGATAGTAAAGCTTTTTAATCTTAACTTTCTACATTTTACATAGGACTTTAGTAATTTAATATACAAAAGAAAATATATTTCAACTGTAGCATCCTACCCCAAGCAGAAATATTAACAAAAGTCATTTTACTTGAAGCTGGCAGTAGTCTTTTTAAAACAATCGATTAAATTGTGTCAGGCCCAAGAAACAGTCTGATATATCCTATGTAGACATTATGTCTGTAATGGGTTATTCTATCTGAAAAGACAGTTAAAGAAATAATTATGATAGTTATCATTAGCAACCTCAATATTTTGGTTAAAACTTAATTTTTTTCTTTTACATTTCAAACAATTCATATTACCAAGAACACCAACCTCCCTCATTTCATAACTGCTGCATTCGAAATTCAGTTGGGTCCCTAGAAATTATTAATGTGAGCTTGGATTAAGAAAGCAGGTCTATAACCAGCTTAGAAAAATATATAGTTTTATCAGATAAAACTCACTCTTCTCAGAAATAAGAGCTGAGGCAGGATCCTACTTGGTGAAGGTAACTTATGTCCCTGGGACCCAGAGACCAACCACAGGACAGCTGGGCTCCTCCATACATCCAATCAGACCTGAAACCCACTTCAGCGCCCTGAGCTCAGAGGTGGTCTGATTTCAAGCAGCATCACTGTCACATACAAGCTTTCAAGGCAAAACTTCCTGGACAAATACTTTGAAGGTTTTGTTTTCTAATATTATTTTTAAAAAACAATTTATAATAAGTTGCACTTTGCCTTGATACTTTATTTAAGCTGTAAAATCAATCACCAAAGATCTGCTGATTTAACTTAAGTCAGCTGATTTAACTAAAATTAACTGAAAGTATCATATAGAGATTACTGTGTGTGTGTGTGTCTTAGTTGCTTAGTTATGTCCGACTCTTTGGGACCCCATGGACTGTAGCCTGCCAGGCTCTTTTGTCAATGGAATTCTCCAGGCAAGAATACTGGAGTGGGTCGCCATTTCCTTCTTCATAGATACTACTGAGATTTTTTTATAAGTTTGAGAATTATGAGAATACTCAGCTCTCTTTACACATAAAATACTTTGTTGGTAAAATTAAGGTAAAATTGTCGGCCTGCCATCACAGAACTCATGTTAACCATTTTTTAATCTTTTTCTTTAACTGAAAATTGTACACTAAGGATTAGGATTTTGCTTCTTGCACTTGTCAGCACTGAATGCATGAAAACAATATAAAATACACTTGCATATAAAATATGTAAGTCTAAACAATATAAAATACACTTGCATATAAAATATGTAAGCCTATTCTAAAATAAAAGCTATTTTAAAAATACTAACATAATATACACAATGACTTACTCTACTATAGTCAATAAAAACCATGGAAATCCTAGAGAGCTGAAATTCCAAGTATTTCATGAACACTTCTAGTTCTGAACAGACCAACCTGGGGAAAAGTCTGTGGCCATTAGGTCTGACCAGATGGGTTCACCTAAGAACCAGACACCCACACCTACTGTTTGTGCTCAGCATGCACCACGAAAACCAACTCATTTCTTACATAAGAAGCGATCTAAGGAGCCCTGAGCATTATCAGGCCCCTAAAAGGGATTTAGGAGTAGATTATAATTTCTTCTCTTTGAGCCCTGAAATAAATGAAATCTATGAAGGATTTTACTGAGTATGGTTATTATTCATAGGGCTTATACAGGTCTATTTACTTCCACTATATTATAAGAAATTTTTTCAAATAAGAAACCCTAGTTTTGATATATACATACAAGTTCCTGAGGACTTTCAAAAATTGGAAATATGTCAGCAAAGTTGTTCATTTAATTAAACAACAAGGTGTGTGTGTGTGAGAGAGAGAGAGAGAGGGAGGGAGAAGGAGAGAGAGGGAGAGCAAGGGATAGAACATCTAAAGAACTAGCAAAAATGCAGAGCCAAAGATCAAATTTATTTATCGTGGAGGTAAACCTAATTTCATTGTAGACAAGGGTAAATACTTGTCAAGCCTTGAAGGTCTGGTCTAGGTAAAAACTGGGAAGCATGTTGTTTTAGGGTATGTTCAAGAAAGGCTAATGTGTATACAGTACAGTTTTTTTAAACATAAAAAGTATAGGGCCATCTGCATTTTTCACATGGAAAGGAAAGAAAAGAACATCAATTGTAGAAGAAGTAGATTAGTACAAGTGCTGTGCTAGAGAAACTAAGTCCAACTGACATTCAGTAAGAAATCAGAAGGCGTGAGGTAAGTTTTAAAACTAGAAACTAGCTTTTCTGAACCTCCTGCAAGTCAGATGCTTTAAAAATCAGAAAAGTACCTGCTTCACTAAGCACTAAATTCTGTGATCCTTACAGGTTTCCGTGTTTATTATTTCTGTTGCATAAAACCTTAAGCTGCTTCCTCAAAAGCTTGCTTTTGGTTGAACAGTGACTGTTAGTGGGAGGCTGGAGAAGCAGATTGATTGAGAAAACAGATCTGTGCCCGTGTTTCCTCCTTTACGGGCACTTGCAGGTGTTGTGCCAGTGAAGCTGAACACAGCCACAGTGCACGTGTCTCTCGTGTTGGCAGATACACATTCAAAAGGAATTAGCCTGGGAAAGTCGACTCATTCACCAAACAAAACGCCCCCAACCCTGTGAATTTTCCACACATTTTCAGCAAATACGCTAGGCTTGCTCCCAAGACCTGTTAAAAATTTAAATACCTCTCTTTTAAGAAAAACCTGGCAGTAGTTGATGAATTTTGGGAAGTCAGGTTAAAAAATATTTTGAAAAGAGATTGCAGGACGCATCTCTGCGTAAAGACACGCAGGTGTGTGGGTCTGTGCTTGCGGCAAGCCGGGGGAGGGGAGCCCCGCGCCCCCTGCTGGCGAGCAGGAGCAGCGGGATCCGCCCCGCACCCGACGCCCGGCCGCGGGGGCGCCCTGCACACTCACCTTGAGCGCCGCGCTGTCCGATAGGCACTGGGAAGACAATGCTTTGCTTTTGAGTGAGACCTAGACCTGGACTTGGACGACGAATGATACTTGGGAGACCGCGATCTTGTTCGAGACCGTTTTTTGTGCTTTTTCTTTTTCCTCTCTCTTTCTTCTTCTCTCGGCGGGTCTTTGCTTCGGCTCGAGCGCCCTTCTGGAGGCTTCACGTCTAAAGTTGGCAGAGGTCTGCCTCCAGCCAGTAGAGGACAGGGCACGGTACCAGCCTCCTGGAAACATAAGCACATGTCCGGATCTCAGCAAGGAAGATACACTGTTTCAAAATGTGTTTATAAGATTCCGACTTTGGCGCTCTCTCATCTGTTAGAGCAGCCCATGCCTCCGTCTGTGGCTCTAAATATACCCCCGGCTTCTCTGGGAGAATGATGGCTCCTCAGAGGCCAAGAGCACGAATGCCTACCTCTCACGGCCGAGCCTTCCCGTGCAGGGTCCCGTCCCCAGCCTGCCAGGCTCTGGAGGCTGGATCTGAGAAAAGAAACGCGGCACATGGAGGGCTGTGTTAGGAAAGGAGCCCCGCCTGCTCTTTCCTAAATAATTGTGACTTTCCACTAAAAAGGAGATTCTTCAAATTGCTAGCACTAGGTTTTTATGGATCTCTGCTCTGCCTGAACCAAAAGAGGTTCCTCTTTGATTAAAAAAAAAAAAATTATTTGTCACTAGAACACTCCTTTCTTTCTTTCTATGAGGTAGTGGATATTAAACTGTGTCGATTACTGCGTATTTTATGTAAGTCAGATCACGCCATGCACCTTGAACACAGTGCTACATGTCACCTGCTAACTGGAAAATGGTCCCTCACCATCTGGTGCTACAAGGATGAAGTCACTGGTCACTGGAGTTGCTGACCTTTGACACACCCTGAAAGAAGTTCAGGGCAGAGATCAGGAAAGAGGCCCTCTGTGCTCTGGGAAAAACTGGCAGAACGTGCCTTCAGATAGTTAGACCTTTACAGGAGAAGATTCTAAGAGCGATTCTTGTACCTCCTCATGCCTGGAAAAGCACTAACATTACTAAGAGACATCTGCTCCTCATGATATGCAGCCATCTTCCGCCAAAACGTGTTTCACTTTACTGCACATCCCGCTTCACCAAACTCACGTATACACGGACCCTGCCCCCTACCTCTCAGGAGCAGTTCCTCAGAGGTCTGAGAGGCTGTCTCCCCAGGCTATCATCCTCATTTTTGTCCCAAATAAAACTTGATGTGTACCTTTTCTCAGGTGACACAATTATACCTCAGTAAAACTGAAAGTAAAAAAATAAAGCCACTAATGGGAACCACAGACAAGACAATCCCATCAACGCAAGCCAGCCTTACTCCACATGTATCAACACAGCAAGGAATTTCACTTAATGGGTTATCAGTCTTCAGACCTCTGTATCCAAGTATGACAGACACACAGAGAGTGCACAGATCTTAGGGCTGCTGCCTACTGAACTTTCATGTCAAGACACCAGCGCATACATCAAGGAGCCACCACTCTCAGCAGTGTGCATCCAGAGCAGTCCCATTTCCAGGACTTGTTCACTACGGTCCAACCAGGAAGGGAATTACTACTCAACTTTAAAAATGATGTGGTAGTCCTATTTTATTGACATTTACATTGTCCATGTCACAATGTAAGATTAAAAAAAATGAATTTACAAAAAACAAAAACAAAAAAGCCACACATAAGAAAACCACAAAAAACACCCCCCAAACCACATTTTATATTTGCAATTGCAGCCACCCACCTTCAGCCCCTTTCCCTCATCCTGAGCAAGGTCATTTCCTTGATTCAGTTTACGTGAATTTTAACTACAGCCAGTAAACACCATACACAGAGATATACTGAAAAATCTGGAATTTATCATTTTGTGCCTCAGAACTTTCAAGCTGTTAAGGTTCATGAAAAAAAAAAAAAAAAATCCCAGGCAGGGGCTGCAGCCCCGAGTGGGTGCTGGCTGTTGGCGGGTGGTGGGCTCTAGCAGGCCTGGCTTCCCTTCTCCTTGGGTCCATTTGGATAAGGCCAACTGGATGAGGCAAAGCAACACTTTGTGCAAATGATTCTTCTGAAGCTATGCTTCTTCCCCTGACTTGAGAGGAACCGTGATGGTGGTCTTGTGGGGCAGCCACCAAAGATGTTGCCCCTCCGATAGGGGCATGCCCAGAGAACAGGGCTGCCTTCCTGCCAGCCTCCTGTCGTTTACACTCACAACACACTGTCTTCACATCTTTCATTCACTGTGAGCTGAGAATCGCTCAAGAACAATATGCCCTGCTCCCAAAGCAGTTTATTCCCACCGAAATACTCTTAGTAACCAGGCCCCCTGTGGAAGGGCACACGGCCGCCTGGTGCTCCTGTCGGGCCTTCACTCTTCTCCATCGTGGCAATGCTGCCCAGGGCATTTTTAAGGTTTTGCTTAAACTGTCTCCAGGGAAACCATTTCATCATGAGACAGTTCTTCTTATCAAAAATGTCTTTCTTACTTCAAATTATTTTAGTGCAGTAATCTTTTTCTTCCTTTTTTTTTTTTTTGGTGTCACTTGGCATGGCTTGAAGGATCTTAGTTCCTCAACTGGGGATCGAACCTGTGCCCCCTGCAGTGGAATCGAGGATTCTTAACCACTGGACCGCCAGGTAAGTCCTGCAATAATATTTTTTCAGGTTAAATTTTAAAGTAATTGGTTGTTGTTAAACAATTCTAACATGTAGATACAAAACTTTATATCTGAGAACACCTAATTCCCACTCTGGCACTCTCTAAACACATACAAAATGATACAATAAATTAAGACTAATAAAATGTAGTGAGTTTTCTAACTTTAGAGGTTGGAGGAAGGGAAATGCTGCCCCCTTCACCCCCGCATCCATTGGCTTGTAGAGAACTCTGCTGTTGCCAGGCTGGAAAACCAGCTTTTAGTGCATTAAAAAACCCCAATAACCATGGACTCTAAATTAGGAATATATGTAGGTCTTCTCAGGTGGCACTAGTGATAAAGAATTCACCTGCCAATGCAGCAGACGCAAGAGATGTAGGTTGGATCCCTGGGTTGGGAAGATACCGTGGAGGAAATGGCAACCTACTCCAGTATTCTTGCCTGGAGAATCCCATGGGCAGAGGAGCCTGGTGGGCTACAGTCGATGGGACCGCAGAGTCAGACACGACTGAACACACACACACACACCGCCCCCGCATGAAAAAGTGAGACGGAATTGGGGGTAAAAGTCACCACTAAGAATTTCCAGGCCAGCACACGCGAGGCCTCTAGGAACGCTGAAGGTCAGGGCCCAGGGACCACAGGGCAGTTGGGGCTGCTGTGGGGAATTTCCCTGGAAACCAGAGAGCCCGTTTTAGGAGAACTGAGACTCCATCTTTTATCTAAGTGGATGGTTGAATGAAGAGAAACACAGGATGGCTCTCTCCTTCTCCTGCACAGGGGACAGACAGAAGAATGGCACTGATGAGTGATAATGAGCGCTGCACTAAGAGGGGGAGAAGGGGAAAATATGTCCCCCCAAGGACGTCTGCAAAGGACAGGAACCAGGGGGACGAGGCGCTGCAGGCAGCCACACCAGGCCAGGAGGGGGAGAGGCAGCTCATTAGATGAATCCCTATTTATACGTTACTGCCAGCCTGATGATTTGTATCTCTGAGCTTCATTACTGCTTCTGCTGCCTTTGTCCTAATGCCCATCGTTAGTAACACTTATTTTACCACTGTGGTTATCGTTTATTTCATTTTGAGGCGAGGGAATAAGTAAATCAATATATCAAAAATATAACTTGCAATTAAGTCATAGATCCATTTAGTCTAATAAAATGATCTATTACCCTTCACCATTAAAGTAAAAATCAGCAACTTGGGGGTGGGGGTGGGGGCGGCGCTTGGCTGGGCATTCTGATGACCTCACTGTTTTTTCAGCTTAAAAATACAAAGAGGACATTAAAAACCAAGCAGTTAGACTTGAGAATAACAACAGAATGGGATAACCAATCCTACATGCCCAGTGGTAGCCCCTACAGTGGTGGCTCCAGGGGCAGGCTGTGTGCGCCAGCATGTCTCAGCAGTCTGGAGATGTACGTTCTCTGCAACATGCCAGTGCTTCTGAAACCCAGAAACTTCAAGATGCATCCTACAGCCCAGGGCAGCGGCTCTTGTGACCGCACCTGAAGAAACAGACTCAGGTCATGCCTCTCATGCAGGGTCACCAGCAGTCAAGGGAGGAGCCCAGTGTAGCCCACAGGGGTACCTATGCCCAGAATGTAAGTAAAAATGCAGAGTTTAAGAGACTTGCAGAGATGCAGGTGCTCTACCCAAACATAAGCAGGAGGACCTGGTCTCCCAGGGCCCCCATGACTGCTCGGGAGGTGGGCTTCTTGGCCTCCAGTGTCGGGGAGCATTCCAGCACGGGGCACATGACAGGGCAGGGGTGCGTCCTGGCCTCTCCAACTACACCAAAGGTGTTCCTGTGTGCACAGCTGGTGGTGGGGTACACACTCCAGCAACACAGAGGAAGCAGTTCATGGATATTTATGACACAAGCCATGGAACTACTGGGTTGACCAAAAAGCTCCTTCAGTTTTTAAGTAAAAACAAAAGATACATTTTTCATTTTCCCCAAGAACTGCATTGAACAACATACTCATCATTCTGTTCTATTACCTTCTACTGTTTTCCAGGCAGTTTTGTAATCCCAGGGATTCCCTGGTGGCTCAGAGGGTAGAGTCTGCCTGCAATGTGGGAGGCCTGAGTTCGATCCCTGGGTCAGGACAATGCCCTGGAGAAAAAAATGGCAACCCACTCCAGTATTCTTGCCTGGAAAATCCTATGGATGGAGGGGGAGCCTGGTGGGCTACAGTCCATACTGCTGCAAAGAGTCAGACATGACTAAGTGACTTCTCTCACTTTTGTAATTCCATCTTTCTAACACTTTTTATCTTTTTGAGCCAGGTGCCTTTTATAGTCTTTCAGGAAACTGAAATTTTTTCCACTAAGAGAACTTTGTCAAGACCGAAATACATGGACATCTGAAGGTGCAATGTCTGGTGAATACAGCAGATGGATCAGAACTTCCCAGCCAAGGAAACAGCTGCCTCCTCAGCCAGGTGGTTTTTACCTGATCATTAAGAAATGCGCGATCTTGTGTTACCCCAATGGAAGATTATTTGTTTTCTGTCAACTATTTCCAGACGCTTTTTGTTGAGTGCTGCTTTGTCTATTTGAAGCAGTACTTGTTGCAATTAATCCGTCTGGTTTTCCGGAAGGAGCTCATAATAGAGGATTCACCTCCAATACTACTATATACACAATATCACTTTCTTTGAATGAAGACTGGCCTTTGGTGCATTTGGCCTGCCTCATGATCTCTTCTGTTCCACATTATTGCATCTACTTTCATCACCTGTCACAATTTGTTTTAAAAATGGACTGTTTCATTACATTTCAGTAAAGAATTGCATGGGGAAGTATGGTCAAGAAGGTTTTCTTGCTTAACTTACATGGAGTCCAGACATCAAAGTGATTAACCCAACCAAGCTGGTGCAAATGATCCTCACTGCCTGATTTGAATATTTTGAGTATGTCAGCTATCTCCCAGGTGGTATAACATTGATTGTTCTTAATTAATGTCTCAATTTGAAAGCTATCAACTGGTCTACCCAACTATGGAGCCTCGTCTAGTGAGAAATCTCCAGCGCTAAACTTCAAAAACCACTTCTAACACATCTGATCTGCTGCAGCACCTTCTCTATACACTGCACACATTTTTTTTTGGCATTTCAGTTGTATTTTTTATCTTTCTTGAAATAATAAAGAATAATATGCTGAAAATGTTTTTCTTCCATCTTCAGTATTAAAATGGCTACACAGAAATTGATCAATTTTTATTTATTTTTTAATGCACTGATTTTATGACAGCTGTCACAATACAGAGCTGGAGAGCGTGGCCAGCCAGGGGAGGCTGCGCCTGCGGATGCATCCTTGAGATGCCTTGTGACGTCCTGTGAGCTAGGCTACCCTCACAACTCAGAAAGCAAACCCGACTAGTTAGTGGTTTTGCTTAAGTCGTTTGGGGGCAGTAGGGTAGGTTTCTAGCATGTATAATATAGAGCCCTGACTGACACAGCAATATGGATTTTTAAACTACTGGCAAAAAAGAATGAAAACCCAGCTAGCTCTGTAATGTAGACTGTGCTGTGGTGGTGGAAATGTTCTGTTTCTGCACCACCTGCTGCATTTAGCTACCAGCCACGTGTGGCTATGGAGCACCTGAAATATGGCTAGTGTGGTCAAGGACCTGAAGCCCAAATTTTAATTAAGTTTAACTGAAATTGCCAGGGAGTCCCCTGGTGGTCCAGTGGTTAAGACTCTGCCTTCCAATGCAGGGGGTGCAGGCTTGATCCCTGGTCTCTCCCACATGCCTCCTGGCCAAAAAAATCAAATCATTAAACAGAAGCAATACTGTAACAAATTCAATAAAGACTTTAAAAATGGCCTACATTAAAAAAAAAAAAAACTTTAACAGAAACAAAACAAGATTGCCACATGTGGTTAGCAGCTACCATACTGTATAGTGTATATCCTGAAGAAGGCAAATGACCCGTTAATTTATACTATAAATGATATGAATAACCTGAGAGACTAAGCCACTGCTGAGTCAAGATCTTCCTTGCAAAAAAAAAAAAAAAGACCTTCCTTGCAGCCCCACATGTCCTGTGTCTGGTTTCTGAAGGTGTCTGGCTAAGGCCCTGCACACAGTGACCTGTGAGAAGCTGCCTGTGATGCCCACAGGAGACACAGCAACAGAACCACATGGCAACCAGTGCCAAACAAGCAAAGCGGCCTCTCAGGGACGGAGTGTTAATATTACAGCAAGGATGACTAAGGCACAAATCATCATGGGTGGGGGGGAGAGCATAGGCTGGTTTGAGTCGTGAGCGGGCAAAATCAAAAGGAACTTTAGAAAGATCAGTTACTCATACGCGTATTTAAAAACTGACATTCCTTTTGTTGGTAACACTGAAAAATATTAATCTGTCTTTGATCACAACCAAGTATTTGTCAACAAGTTAGCACACAAACTAGCAACTACTATTTCCTGCTGTGGGAAAACAAATTGCTCAAAAGCAGACTAACACACCTTTTAAAATGAAATCTTATTTCTGAATTAACACTACATTAACTAGGAAATGGGATAATCATGCAAAAGACTCAAGATAACGTTTGAAATCAGACTTTGAAATGCATCCTCTAGAACTGTATTTGCAAATTTCTACCCGTGCTGGGCATGCCCCTGCAACCCTCCCAGCAGGGCAATGGCCCAGGTCTGACTGCTGAGGCCTCTGTCCAGATGACCCTGCGTTTTCCACTCTGTTGGCACCCTCTCCTCCCCTCCCATCAGCTGTGTTTGCTCGGGCGTGCTGCTGCCAGCCTTGCCAGTGCTGCTACATACATATCCTTCCCGTGGAAACACTGCTTTAGCTCGTCAGTGTCCCACTTGTACTGCAGCCAGTGGTCCAGCCTCTCCCAGACCTGCCTGTGTCACTGACTTGTTCTGCGCCTCCTCCACAGACCCTTCGATGCAGGGTTGCAGGCATTATCACTGCCTGCACAGGCTTCACCGGCCTCCCCCACAGGTGAGCCTCTGGGCCTCCTCGCTACTGTCACCTCTCCAAGTGATCCAGGTTCCTCACAGTCCCGGTGCCCCCTCTGCTGTCCTGGGGGCCCGGGGCCCTCACCCACACACTCAGAGCTGCTCTGCACCTTACAGGGCCGGCGTGGTAGAAATGTTCACGTGTAGATGCCAACCCCTCAAAAGTGACTGGTCATGAGAAACAGGTTTCTAATTGATACCCCAAAGCTCCTGGAATTATCACAGAGGCTCAGCAAACATGCGTTATTTTTGTTCCCTTTTTCTTTTCAAACTCTTGCTGGACCTTAAACCTGGCAGGATCATTAACCTGAAAAAAGTTACTGCATCTAAACAAAGTACTGAAGTCTGTTGTTACCACGGAAATGATGCCATGATTCAACAGAGACTTGATTCAAAACTTCTGATTTCTCTTCATTTTGAATTAACAGTGCATGTGTGCACGGACACACATACACAAAATGGGATGGTATATACACAGATTTCTAAGTACTACTTATGAATAGGTTTTTATATATTTTATACACCGCTTAAACGTTTAACGTAACTAGTATCTGTCCACATCAATAAATACACTTCAAGACATCCTTAAAAGTTATACCTAAACATAAAATCACCTCTCCTAACAAACAGACCAATGGAACTAACAGACAAGAATGTAAAAATAGAGCAAATACAAGCGGGAAAAGGGAGCCCTTTACACTAGTGGGAAAAGATGTGATTTAGTGGTTTGTGTTGTGCCTAGCTATATGCTCCTCAAAGTGAAGTAAATTCCCAGTGGGGCAGATTAAAAGACAAAAAAGAAACTGTTGGTAATGCTGATGACACAGAGCTAACACAAAAACAGCAGAGCCAGTCAGCCAGCCAGGAGAAAAGCAAAGGCCATAGAGGGTGTTCTCAGCAGGAGAGCAGAAAGGCCGTGAAACCTGCGAAAAGTTACTCAATGTCCCCTATAATTAGAATTTGTAGTTAAACCAAAGAGATAACATATTTTACCACCTGTCAGACTGAGAATTAAGGTGGATGATAACCCATGCTGGCAGGGAGGCAACAAAGTTATATTCATACACAAGGGAGACAAACAAAACAAAAACATCCCCACCCCACCCCAGAACTGCAATAGTCACTGTAGGGCCTAATTTAACGGTAAATTAAATTTAAAAATCGGAAATGTAATAATTCCACGGTCAGGGATTTACTCTGTGGGTACACTCACCTCAGTGAGTGCACAAGTCACAGGAGCCGTTATACAGTAAAACCCCGAGTAGGGCCCGTGCTTCTGAGAGCAGGGAGGAGTGAACAGCACACAGCACATGCAGATTAGCTTGATATAAGGGCTGATGTGTGAAAGGACTGATGGTCATGCATCCAGTGAACAGTTACCAAGTGTTCATTACATACCAAGCATCACTCCAGATGTTCAAGCTGGTTTTAGAAAAGGCAGAGGAACCAGAGATCAAATTGCCAACATCCACTGGATCATGGAAAAAGGAAGAGAGTTCCAGAAAAACATCTATTTCTGCTTTATTGACTATGCCAAAGCCTTTGACTGTGTGGATCACAATAAACTGTGGAAAATTCTGAAAGAGATGGGAATACCAGACCACCTCACCTGCCTCTTGAGAAATCTGTATGCAGGCCAGGAAGCAACAGTTAGGACTGGACATGGAACAACAGACTGGTTCCAAATAGGAAAAGGAGTCCGTCAAGACCATATATTGTCACCCTGCTTATTTAACTTATATGCAGAGTACATCACGAGAAACGCTGGGCTGGAAGAAGCACAAGCTGGAACCAAAATTGACGCCACTGAACTCCAAGTCCCCTGGACACTGAAATAATACACCCGAGCAGTGGGGCCGGCCACACCAGCCTGAGTCAAGTGCACAGGGAATGGCCAACAGAGTCAGGGTCACCTGTCTCCAGAAGCTGCTTTAGACTGAAAATATTTTCAAGTGTGAACCTCATTTATGATAGCTGCCAATTTAATTCAGGTATTTTGTTTCAAAGTCATTAAAGATATCTATCACCACCTGCAAGTACTGTTAACGTTTTTGTTGAAATAGTTTAGTAGCTATAATCTTTCCCACTAGATGTCCAGGAAGATCAACCCAATGATTTAAACATGAAGCATAAGCACTCATTTCTAAGGTATTACAGATTTAAAATATATGCTTGAAGAGAACACAGTGGGAGATGCCACAAAAAAGACAAATAGGGTAAGAACCTAAGTCTCAGGCTATCTTGTGTTTATAGAGAAGCGATTCTGGTACCTGTGACAATACTGGCAGTACAGCAGACAGAAAAACTGGGTTAAGGATGAATGACTCTGGCTGTAATTGAGTTTGCATTTAGACACAATTTTATTAGAAAATATAGATGCACCCATGTAGAATAATTGGTTAAAGTATCTATGTATGTGGATAACTTTTAATTAAGTCCTTTATTCACTGCCCAAGTGACATCCAAACAATAAGGATAATGAAAATAGCCACTCACACCCCTCCCGTGGAGGCAGTTCCCTGTCTTCCTAAGTTCCCTGCCCTGGTGCTATATGCATAATTTTTATAGCTGCAACCATAAAAGTGGAGCTGCTCCGTATCCTGCCTCTTCTTCCTTTTACATCTAACGCAGTCTTAATGGCTGCCAGTTTCACCCCTGCACTGGTCCAGAGGTCCTCCCAAAGCTGGGCGATGACCGACGGTGCCTTCCTGTTTTTAGCCCGGCTGGTGGCAGCGAGGCCCTCCCCAAGGGGGGACGGACGCGTCTGAAGGCGCCATGTAAGCCAGTGCTCGCTGCTCCCCAGTCTGATCCAGCTATTATTTTTGAGGCCTCCTGCCAGATTTGAATTTCAGACTGACTCCTGAGGTGAGAAAGCTGATTTGACCTTGAACACAATGCTGAAAAAGGCTGCTTTCCATGGAGAAACAAATAAACCTGTGGCTACATGCAGCAAAAATCAGTTGTGAATAATGGCTCTAAATTCTTAGAAATGTCAACGTAATTAAAGTAAAAGACGCACAAGTCCCGTTCTACATTACAGGGGAAAGAGCTGCAAAAGACATTTCAGGGACACCTGGTGAAGTGGCGTGAGCCCTGCTCTGAGCGGTCCAAGCCCCCCTCCACAGCCTTCTGAAGGGAGGAAATGGGCCAGGGGGCTAAGTTCTGGTCCTACAGCTTACGAAAGAGTTTGTGAGGCTCTGACCTCACAACTTGTCTTAAGAGAAGATGACACTGACCGTAACTTATCTAACTTTTCTTTTAATTGAAGTGCTGATAGTAACCTAGATCCCTGAGTAAGACTATAAGCCTAAGTGTGAGCTCAAGGGCTGCTGTGATGGCAGGAACATGAGTGCTCTGGCGGGTCTGTCCAGGCCTGCGGTGGGTGTGAGGTGAAGTTCCGTTGCTCCTGTGAGGTCACCACAAAGCACAGGCTCCCAACCTGGGCCCAGAGGCCTGGACTCTGACCCTGCACCCAGAATGTGGTGTGCGTATGTGCATTCTGGGAATCTTCATCAGACTCTTGCTGACACCAGCTATACAGTACAGGCAGACCTCATTTTCACAGATACTATGGTTTGTTTTTTCCCAAATTGTTGCAATTCACAGATACTGTGTTTTTTTTCTTTTTTCTTTTTACAAATTGCAGGTTTGTGGCACCTCTGTGCCAAGCAAGTCTATTAAGGCCATCCTCCCAACGGCATATGCTTACTTCACATCTGTCTCACAGTCTGGTAATTCTTGCATTATTTCAAACCTTTTTCATTATTTGATCTGTGATCAGCGAAGTTACTACTGCAAAAAGGTTACGACTTGCTAAAGGCTCAGATGATGGCTGGCATTTTTGGGCATCAAAGGATTTTTAAATTAAAGTATAGATTTATCTTTCAGGCATATGTGCTTGCACACTTCAGAGACTACGGTATAGTGTAATAACTGTTACACACACGGGGAAACCAAGAAATGTGCGTGCCTCACTCTGCTGCCAGGTCTGGAACTGAACTCCATGGTCCCTCCACGGTCTGCCTGAACAGGCACTCCATCCCACGGGGGAGAGGAGCAGGGGCTGCCCACAGCCTTCACGCAGCTCGAGAGCTGAGAGGCTGCAGGATTCACACGCAGGTATTCTACCAATGGTGCTTAGTTCAGAGCACTGATGTGGACCCTTTTAAAACTCACCTCTACGCTGAAAGGACTCTCTTCAACTTTCCCGACTTCTGCTTCTGGCAGAGGATTTTTTAAGGTCTGTAAAAATAAAGCGGCTTTTCTTTTACGTTCTGCTTGGAGCTGTTTCTCCTTTGATTCCTTAGACGCTTGGGCCAGCTTTTCCCTGGCAGCAGCTGCCAGTCGATCCTCCAACTTTTGCTTTGCTTAAGGAATAAACAAAGAAAAAAGATGTTTAGAGCAAGCTGTATTTTATAAATACCTTGCTGTCTTAATTTTCACGGGCAGTAGCATGGCCATGAGATACAATGCAGTTACTTTAAAACATGAACATGATACTGATTTCAGGAAAGGTCAACAAAACAGGCAAACAGATTTCTCAGAGAATTAGTTTATAATGCTTATTATTAGTACTTTTCATAAATTTACTTTCAAACTCAAAGTCAGAAAGCTGATGGGGTTCCATAGCAGTGAAACCTGGAATGATGAGACTCTTGGAATGGTTCTTATATACAAGTGCCCAAACAGTCATACCAGGCAATGAACACTCTGTGAAAAGTGTTTTATGCCAAATGAACCGACACACAGTTGAGTTCACACGCAGTAAATGCAGATTTAGCAACACAGGCATGAACACATGTGTGCTGGGGAGAGGAACTACAGCATATCGCAAGTTCCAGGACCTCCTGTGGTTAAAGAGTTATCATTTATCAATGCTGTGTGATCTGTCTGTGTATACATAGAAAAAGCAATTCACAAAACCAGAAGAAGAGTGCTTATTTTGAAAGAAGGGTAGAACACTGCTGGTCACGCATCAGAGATGAGCGGCGGCCACACTGTGACCCATGAAGACGAGCCGCAGTCTGAAAACCAGCAGGGGCCCCGGCCCCTTCAAGGGTCCGATGGTTCTGTAGGGAGAGGCCTCACAGAAGGGCACCTGCTGGCCCAGAACATTAACCCGAGCTGGGAACATGGGCTGAGCATTTGCCCCAGGGCTGCTATTAAAGCACTCTTGGCCACTCTCAGCTCCTCCTCGGAAAACAAATCGCCGAGGGCACTGCATCTGAGCTTAATGAACAGCAGTGCTCCTCATTTGACTGAGAGCTTCTCAGCTGAACAAAAACATCACACAGCTCCCCAGTGGTCTGCTTCCAAAGGCTGGAGACTCTAGTCGGCAGTCCCGTACTTCTGGCTTAGTAGGTTAATCTTGTATGTACATACTTTTCTTTTAAGAAGTTTAAAACATTTGACAAACCTTGCTTTGCTTCTAGCTCCTCCTGGGTAAGTTGAGGCCGCTTCTCCTCAACAACTACACAGGGTGGGGCAACTGCCGGGTTAGTGTTTGTAGCACTACTAGAACTTTCTTGGCCTTCTTTGCTTTCTTCATCATCATCACTGTCATCATCTAGCTTAACACGATTTTTTTCCAGGGGAAGTAGATCATTTTCTTTGGCCTTGATTGCAAAGCTTATTGGAGCAAATGAAGCTATTGAGAAAAGGTGAAAATGGTAATACATTTTAAAGTAACTGGAAGCACAGAGCAAAAATCTCGGCCCCACCATTCACATGAGCATCAGTTGGTGGGAGCAACGTCTGGAGTGGAGCCACATCTTACGCAGAGGGAGGGTCTAGGGGCCGTAGGCAGTGCCCATGATGTCAGAGAGCCTTTAGAAGGATGTCACACACCCCAGGCCAGAGGCCAGATGCAGGGCACTGCAAGCACCGGCTCCAACTCGGGCCACGTCAGGACGCACACACCGAGTGCCAGCTGGGGTCACTTCAGGGCCAAATGGTCAATTTTTGTTGATATTTTCCTTCTTTTTCTGGGCTCAGCACATAGCTGAGTTTCCGTAAGTAAGCATATGATGCGACTCCACTATTAAAAGTTACTTCTAAAAAAAAAAAATCCCAACTATATAAAATAAACTTTTTTTTTTTTTTTTTTTTAAACAAAAGCAAGATAATCTCTTCCTTTATTCAGCAAACATTTGACTGGGTGCCTACTTTGTGCCAGGCATTATGTCAAACTATTCTCTGAACCTGTAAGACAATTTTAAACCTAAGATAACAAAAATTTAGGTGGTTCAAATTTTTTCTCTCCTAGAATATTTGGAATTTTTAATTTAAGAGAAATACAAAGGCCCAAAAGGAAACAATCTTCTTCCCCTTCCCCCCATCCACTCAACACTCACTCACTGGGTCCCTTCTTCCTCAGACACTATGGTAAATGGCTCCTAAGGACACCTAATTGGTTGTAATAAGATACTTTGTTTTAAAAACCATGTGTTATTACTGATGAAAGCTATTCAAGTAAACCTCAATGAAGGGTGATTTTAAGTGCAGCACAAATGCGCTGACTCTGAGAAGGAAGTGGATCTGGGTTAATGAAGGCAGGTTCTGAAGTGGCTGGGGTTGTGAGGGTGAGCTCACTCAGCTGACCCCCGAGGCATCCCCACTTTCAGCATTTTATGGTTCCAAATCCATGTGTGACTTGAAGCTGGCAAATAACCCGATCACCGACATATCATCATCTCTCGTCAATAATCACCTCAAGCTACAAAGCACACCCTAAGATGTTCAATGTTGGTAAACAAGATGTTCATTGTTGGGCTTCCCTGATGGCTGCGATGGTAAAGAATGTGCCTGCAATGCAGGACACCCGGGTTTGATCCCTGGGTCAGGAAGATCCCGTGGAGAAGGGAATGGCTACCCATTCCAGTATTCTTGCCTGGAGAATTCCATGGACAGAGGAGTCTGGCGGGCTACAGTCCATGGGGTAGCTAAGAGACACGACTGAGCAACCTAAGGCACATACAAAGCGCTTTTTTATAGTCAGAATCAAAGGGGCAAAATCAGTCTCTGTGTGGAGTATGCAATGCTATGCACTTGGACTGTGCAGGGTGGTGCACGTTCCTAATAAACCCCAGACAAAGAACACAGGAGGAAAAATACACTTTGTTGGGAGAGTCAATATTAATCATTTTACTGTGGTTAAGAACAGCCCTTATCTTTTGGAGATACATGCACTCACACTGATGGATAAAACGCCAAGATGTTGGGATCTGCTTCAGAATATCCTAGGGGTGGGCTGGACTGAGTGTATAGATAAAATTAGTCAGTGCTGGCCACGGGAGCTGGACGCTCAGTGCTGCACGTGTGTGTGGTGACTATTCCGCCAGGCTGTGTTTTTGTACCTGTTTGAAATTTTTCATAAGAAAAAAGTATCATAACATTAACCCTGTATTGCCTCTAGGTCTCTTTAATAAATCAAAGTCAAAGAAACATGTCACTATAAAAGAAAACTTCAGTTAACTGTTAATCAAAATTACTCAAGTGAACTTGGGGCTAAAGTACTATATCATAAAACAATTTTAAAACAATTACTCCCCATCTTCAGGCCTCCAAACTAAAATAAATTCAACCAACAAATACATTAAAAGGAAAACATCTGGAACACAGCTTAATGCACGCCAACACCATGCATATACTTTAAAGTGACTTAAAATAAGAGAACTGACTAATACGCAGTCGACACGCCTCACCTCACTTCACATTTGTGACCCCAGGAAGAGACAGAAATGAGCAAGCCTCCCCATTTACAGATAAGGAAGCAGGTTAAAAAGGTGAAGTAACTTTCTCAATATAGCTCAGCCAGAAAGCAGGCGATTAGGAATTACTTCCTTTGTAGAATTATTCAATTTACAACTATTGCTTCTACATGGAAGCTTATTTGCAAGTCACATCACAACATGTGAAGAGCACTTCTTACAGCCTTCAGTGTCCTGTTGTGTTAGGAGGCAGCCCAGGCTCCTGGCCACCTCTCCCACTGTGTTCCAGGCCAGCCCTGTCCTCCGACTGGAGCTGTCGCCCGCTTTTCCTCGCCTGGCTTTCTTCCTCGGCTCTCCTCAAATGAAGCCTCTCCTCGGCAGGGCCTGCTGGCCTCTCCTCCTTCAGGCCACTCTTCACAGTTTGTACTGCGTGTGTGGTCTGCTCACCTGGAGCCTGGAACAGGCAAGGACTGCAGCACTAATGTGGCCCAGGTCTGCACCGACTCTCAGGAAACACTTGTGCATGAACCCCGTGTCTGGCCCTCCGCCTTCCACATCAGACATGCTTCCTTTCTTAAGGTCATTAATAACTTTTAACTTCTATGGTAAAATATGTTCTCGGTGGGAAATTGTGAAAACATAGGTGAACAAAATGAAAGACCAACTGCAATCTGGATATGGGAAAAAAACGATCTGAATATCAGTGGATGGTTCCGAGGCACAAACATGTGCATGTGTGCTAATACAGGACAATGGGACCATGCTTTACAGGTTTTAGCCCGCTTATTATTTCCACTTAACAAGCGTAGACAGCTTTCCATGTCAAATACATCATTTTAATAAATGGCAGTCATATTCTTAGTGTGGACATGCCAGTTTATTTCAATCTCCCACAGCTGTTCCCACTTTTTTATTTTTGAATGCTCATGAGCCTTGTGATGAACACCTGGCCGAGACAGCCTGGGGAACCAGCCATTTCCAGGAGCGGGAGGGCGTCTGTGTTTAAGGTGGGTCTCCACCGTCAGGCTTCCTCCTCCAGAGAGGCCTTACCAACAACACTCCACGGACGGTGTGTGAGGGCCCAGACGCCCACACCCTCTCTTTTACTTTAACTTACCAAAGTGGAGGCAAAGAACAGTATCTTGTCAGTGAAGATATATTTTAAAAATCTGTTCACATACCACCTATTTTTCTTTTGTGAACTATCTTTTCGTGGCCTTTGTTTTTCTACTGCAGTGACTTTTCTTATTGATTCACAAGAGCTCTTCCTATAGCAAGGATTTTGACCTTTTATCTTCTGTTATTATTAGCAATCACTGCTGTCCTGACATTTGTCTTTCAACTCTATATGGGCCCAGCTCCCATCAGACCTATTAATCTTTATCATTTATGGCTTAAATTCTTAGGCAGTCCTTTCCAACTCTAAAGACTAGGAAAGAACTATCTAATTTTCTTCTCCTTTCATGGTTTTAGTTTCTGCATTTAAACACTTTGTCTGGAATCATTATTTATTGTCAAGTGGGGTGTAATAGTCTAATTTTTTTCAAATGGAGAGCCTGTTTTTTCAACATCAATTATTGTCATACTAGGGAAGCTGTCTCATAAGCATCTTGGGAACTGTGGGTGCTGTTCCGGCACCTGTCTGGTGCTAAGACTGGCTGTACTGGGAGATTTTGTGGTACGGTACCCCACTGGGACTTCTGCAAGGAACCCCACCTGCCCACACTTGCTCTTACTGCCCTTCCGAACCTGCTTCCATCTGAGAAGCTAACACCTGGGCTTCACAGGGCTCCTGGCCTGCACATTGCTAGGCTTTGTGAGGCTAAGGTACTGGGGCTCAAGAACTTTTAAACTTTCGATCTTTGGGCTCTGGAGGAGCTTAAATCACAAATTACCTTGACCTTGACTTTGTCCTGGCCTGCCTGATTTTAGAGGTATTTCATTGACCAATGTTTTCTAAATTCTTTTAGGCCTATAGATCTATTTTACTGCCTCTCTGGAGATCATTTTAGCAATTCATACTTTCTTAGACAATTTTATCATTTAGTTTCAAAATTTTCAAATTTAGTTATATATATTGTTTCTGTGTACTTAAAAATAAGTTTTTTTCTTCCTTTTTTTTCCATTATGTGTGCATTTGCTTTCTTTTCTACACTGTATTAAACTTGCACAATGATGAAAAGTTTTACTGGTCTTTTAGTATTTCCTCACTGATTTCTGCTTTTTTTAGTGATTTTCCTTTTCTGCTTTCCTTACATGCATTAGGTTCTTGAGTTGAATGCTTGGTTTGTTTTCATTTTTTCTTTACCAACACAAGCATAAGAAGTTATACGTTTTTTTTTTTAAGTTTTCACTACATTTGATAATTTTTTGATAATAGTCGTTTTCACTTTCTTTGACTATTTTAGGGCATGCCACATCTGTAAACTCTGCTCCAGCGTTTAGAATACTTTGCATTCAGAATCTGATATACCTTAATTCCCTGGCATTTAATGCCATAGATACATGTCTAATGTGCCAGCCTGCTCTTTTCCCCCTGTGGAGGACAACCTATTTTTCTTTCTAGATGGCTTTTCTTCCATCTTTATTCTTTTCCTTGGAAATCTGAGGTAAATTCTGAACTTGTTTTCTCATCCAATCTGATTTTGAGTGCTTTATTGTATTTTAAAAATTGGCAATCTTTTTGTAAATCTTTTCCAGATGTTGGATTATCAGTTACACTACTTTTACAGTACCTTTTAATTCTGTGAGAATAGAAATCAGAGAGTAAAAGAATTTTCCTATAACTTAGTAACTGCTTCCAAGGGCTCAGATGCATGTCCTTCTGAACTCTTGCTTCTTTGCAGGTGCAGTGACCTGTCTCAGGCAGGGTGGGTTCTGTTAGACACCTGCAGCTCTCAGGCGTCTCAGGCTCAGAGAGTGCAAGGAGGCGAGCACGGTTTCATCTGCTGAATTACCGGGCACTCACAGGGGAGTGGAGGGTGCCCCATGGAGGGCAGTAACCTTGGCTGAGGGGCTGACCCACTGCATTGGATCACACTGACAGGGCCCAGCTGCCCTCAGATGCTCCTGGCTGTTCTGGTCTTTGGCCTGCTCCCTTCTTTGGTTGACAGTGGGTTCTCCTGGGGGTCACTGTCACTGACTCCCCAAATGTCCGGCTTGTTCCTATGAACTCAAGTCCAGATGGGCCGGCTTGTCTTTCCTAAGCATGTTCCCCCAGCTTTTGGAGCAGTAACCAACCCTACCCTTCTTTTATAATTTTTAATTGAAGAATAATTGCTTTACTAGTAATGGTTTTTACTCTCTACTTACTACATTCTTTTGGTTATTCCAAGGAGAGTCTGAGGACAGCTGGGAGGGGTGAGAGATGAAACACGCATGCTCAGGGAACCTCCTATACTGAGAGGCTTACAGATGCTTTCCTACTCTCCTAAATCACTGGTTCCCTAGTTATTCGTTTGGGTCATTCTGGTCACTCTTGAGAACCTTGTCTTTGGTTGGTGGGAAAGGCCCTCCTGTGGTCCTGGCCCATCCTGCACCGCCTGCCTCTCCTCTCGCCCCAGCACTAGCTCCAGCGCCCCTCCTCCACCTGAGGCCACCAGTTTCACTGCAAACCTCCCACGTGGTTTCTGCTTCACACACTCCCCACACAGGGCAAAGAGACTCCTCTGATCTAAGCTGTAAGGTGTTTTGCCCCTGTCGGGAGCCTCAGGACCCACCGGGAGGGGAGAGCCCCACAAGCTGGCTGAGGCTACCTTGGTGGGTATGCCCCACTTGACACCTGAGTCGCTCGGACTGCTTCCCATCTCTGAACCAGCCACGCATTTCAGATGGCACCGCCCATGCCTGGGTGTGAGCCTGTTTCTGGGAGTCCCTTTCCCTCTGCATGCCCTTTCTTGTTCCCACTTGGTGGAATTCACTGCTTCTTCGCATGTTCTACCACACAGGGTTCTCTGCTAATGTGCCTGTGTCAGCTTTTTTCTTTCTATATGTCTGTCCTGGTAGACAAAAAACTCCTCCCAAGAACATAAAGGGAAACTGGAATGGAGTGAATGGAATACCGCCTGGTGAAAGTGAAGTCGCTCAGTCGTGTCGGACTCTTTGCGACCCGGTGGACTATAGCCTACCAGGCTCCTCTGTCCATGGGATTCTCCAGGCAAGAATACTGGAGTGGGTTGCCATTTCCTTCTCCAGGGGGTCTTCCCGACCCAGGAATCGAACCCAGGTCTCCCGCATTGGGAATACCTGAATGGAATACCGCCTGGTAGAGACCCTCAAGGGAACTGCTTTAACAAATAAAGAAAACTAATTCCATCGGCACAATAGTCTGAATGTAGTTTCAGAAGTCCAAGGGGGTACAAAACATTATTTGAAAAATTCTAAACGCTTCCATTAGCCCTAACACAAGAATAAACTGTTAAAAACAAATGTATACCTAAGATGAGTTTGTATCCAAATGACCCCAAATTCAAAATCAATAAAGTATTGGGTTGGCCAAAAAGCTTGTTCAGGTTTTTCCATAAGACAGTACAGAAAAACTTGAACAAACTTGTTGGCTAACCCATATGCTATGAAGTAAGCAAGTTTCATTACAGCAACTTAAAAGGGGCAGCCATTCCCTCCTGTCCTATGGTTGAAGGTAGCTGACCGTAAGTGGTCTAGCACTCTTCGTTGCTAATTTAAAGTGACACCTACGAGGTACAAGATCAAGAATGGAACTCTCGGTAGTGAGGACAGCGTACCTTTCACAAGCTTCCCGTCTGGGACAGCTCTGCTGGACGACGCCTCCTTCTTCCCTGAGGAGACACCTCTTCCCCCTGTGTCGGCTGCGTCTTCAGACACACTATCTTCCCCAGCGTCACTCGGCTTTTCAGGAGCAGGCTCTGCAGGAGTCTCTTCTGGAGCTGACACAGCCTGCAGAGGTTACAACATGACTCTGAACTGCTCACCGGAAATGATGCAGGATTTGTCAGGAAACAGACACAGAGTATGTATATTTCATGGGACAACAGCACTGCTATGTTACTGCCTAAGTAACACTAAGGAGCATACTTTCTAACTCAGATTTACTATTTTCTGATAGAACAGACTGAAAAGAGGAGTATAAGGAGGTATTTCCCCTCTAACACCATTTTGGGAACAAATGCCCACAACTTCTGTGGAAATGGATCACTGAGAACACATTTAGAACACCAAATTATGCCTGGAACCTGCAGATAAGTCGGTTTTCTTCAGTTTGAGGAGTCAGAGATAAAAACCTGAGGAAATCCACTGATATGTTTTCTACCAAAACAGGTTTTGAAAAACATCAGGGTGTCCGTGTAAATAAGGAGAGGAGAGGAGAGACAGAAGAAAGGATTATAAGGACAGGAAGAAATGCTTCCAACAGGTACCTAAGAATCAAACGTGGGGCCGTTTGCAGGGAGGGAAGTTGTGAAGGGAGCTGCTAGCAGGCGGCCCTCAAGGACAATGGTGGGCAGCACCCTTGACTGGACAAATGATCATCAATGAACTGTGAATGTGGTCAAAGGTTTTAACAGGTATAAAAGAGAGAGGGGGAGAAAGGTAAGTCAGTAAAAGCAAGACATCCATTACACCTAAAAGCAAGTGTAAAATGTATAAGCCCTATTAGTACACATCTTGAGAATAAGACCAGTCTTCCCACACATACCTGTGCATTCTCACCCCCTTCTTTCTGGAGGAAGAACTGCTTCTTAAACTCATAATAGGCATTATACTGGTGCCAAGGCTGCAGGAACTCAAACCTAGCAACAGAGAAGGGTTGAGCCATTCAACAAGACGCGCTCACTGCAACACCTCAGATCCGACCAACCACACCTGCTCCGACTTCACAGTGACCGACTCCTAGGATCTCAACAACCCCTCGTGGCAGCCACAACACCCCCCACACACTTTACAGACCCAGGAGACTGGGGCAGAGAGCTCATCCACAGTACAAAGATCACGCTGCAACCACAGCCTCCTGTTTTTACATTAACAATCTGAGCATGGAACATTATTTGATTAAAAACACAAGGTGAAGTTGGTTCTAAACTTCAACAGCAGATTCTTGAAAAGCATGAATTACCGACTTTTATTTTAGGCAGGTCCAATATTTTTAAAAAATGAAGCAAAACAAAATGAATGAATAAAAAATTGTAACAATAAAGAAGACCACCACCCCAACTCAAAGTAATTGAACAAGATGTATTTATCTAAACATAGGATTAAATATATATGTATATATATAAAGAATTATGTAGCTAGGTTAAAAAAAGAAGCTAAACTAAACCTCAAATACCATCTACCTATCCCATATAAACTCTTTCACTCACCGTTGATCATTCTTGGCCCGCACGCTGGTCTCAAACTTAAGGCCGTTCCTGGCCACGTACTCTGCCAACTTGTCAATCACAGGCTGGATGTCGGGGGGTGGGGGGATGATGGTGGCCACGGGAGCAAGTGCACTGCAAAGATGAACAGAGTCACACCCACAGCACTAGGCCCTCCCCCAGATCACTGGTCGGGGCAGCCGGCACAGCGGCTGGAGGAGGACTCGCACTGTCTCAGTTCCCACCAATAGGTAAGTTACACAGAGACAGGGATGCGCTTATCTGAGATGACTGGGACTCCGGGAACTAATCAAAGCCAACCCACTTGAAACAGGGACTGAAATATCATTGCTGATTGTGAAAATAGGGGTTTTACTCAAAGTGACACTTAAGGTCATGAAAATAGGATCATCTCCTCCCGTTTCCCTCCAATTGCTAATTCTCAGAAGTAACCAAGAATAAACCAAGTGTGGATTTTTTTATCTTAAAAATGCTGGCTAGCATAATTCATCACCCATAGTTTCATCTTTGACTTTCTAGCACGTTCAGAAAGTGGGTCATTTCTACAAAAATACCCAAGTGTTCTGTCAAGTTTCCTGAGCATATTTTCAGCACGTTCCAGTGCCTGGTCAACTAAGACACTCAGAGTCCCCTCCACACCACCCCTGACAAGGGTTGGGGGTTTAGTCCCTGCCGTGCTAGCTCTGTAAGTCAATGGTTTGCTGGGCTGACGGCCAGGTTACCATTTCCCACTTACATCAACTTTACGAAATCCGGGTTTTTGGCAAATAACTGGACTCCATACTGACTATGCCCTATACTGTCTACCTGAGATGGTGACACAAAGAACAGATGCTGGGGCTCCAGGGAGGGGTGTGGGATGCTAACAGTGAGGGAATTTTCTCAGTTGGTTAAATCTCACTGCTCTACATGCCTATGTCATGATCAACCCTGTAACGTGGGGACTTAGATAATAAATACTCAGATAACAGAGACCCTCTGTGTGACCCACATTACAAAGAAGCCCAATCCAAGAACACACATGCTCCAGGTGGTCAGCAGGAGAGCATACCTTGTGGTGATGGTGGTGGAGGTCACCCCACTGCTCGTCTCCGCCGTGGTTGGTGGGGGAGGTGGCGTGGTCCCTGGAGGGGGTGGGGCAGTGGCAGTCACTCCAGTGGAGCTGGACACGGCCACCCCGGCAGGCAGGGTGCTGTAGTAAGTGGCAACGTCAACCCCTGGAGGGGGAGGTGCCAGGCAGTAGGTGCCGTCTGGCAGCATGTAGTAGCTGTAGTACATGGCTGCCACCGTTGCTGTGAAGAGACACATTTTGAGGGCATGAGAGTGGCAAATGATGGGCCAGCTGACTAGAATACACAATGCAGGGAGAAAGGGACACTTGCTCAAATGCAGTGTCCCTTCTGTCCAATGTCAATCATGTATTGTCTTTATTTTTCTGATATAAGAAAGGATGCCCAGGGGGCAAAACAATTTGGAAGAACTGGACAATGTCCGGACACACACCCAGGAACAATGGAATCTGAACATGCACGGGGACATTCAGAGAAGCTCACTGCCTACACAGACTGCAGAATGGCAGATTAGGACAAACTCCCCCATCCAGTACACCAGCTCCCCTCCTTGTGTGTCTTGTGAGATGACCGTCTGAGGACTAAACCCCTCCACTGGCTTCCCTGTTTGACAACAACTCTCCACTCTTTACACTTGTTACTTTCCTCTTTTAAAAATTTGTCTTGGCATAAATCCTTTTCTTAGGTCTCCCAAGGTAACAGACACAAAAGCAAAAACAAACAAATGCAACCCAATAAAACTTAATAAGCTTTTACACAACAAAGGAAACTATAAATGAAATGAAAAGACAACTCACAGAACGGGAGAAAGTATGATGATGTGACCAACATGGGCTTAATTTCCTATATACAAACAGTTCATATATCTCAATAACAAGAAAACAAACAACCCAATCAAAAAATGGGTAGAATACCCAAATATATTTCTCCAAGGAAAACACACAATGGCCAATAAGCATACAAAAAAGATGGTCAACACTGTTAATTATTAGGGCAATGCATTAAAAATACAAGGTATCACCTCTCACTAGTCAGAAGGGCCATCATGAAAAAGTCTAAATAATAAATGATGAAGAGGGTATGAGAACAGGGAATCCTCCTACACTGTTGGTGGGAATGTAAATTGATGCTGCCACTATGGAGAATAGTATGGAGATTCCTTATTCCTTAAAAAACTAGAGCCACCCTATGATCCAGCAATTTCGCTCCTGGGCCTACATCCAGAGAAAACCCTAATTCTAAAAGACATGCACCCCAATGTTCAAAGCAGCACTATTTACAATAGCCAAGATATGGAAGCAGCCTAAATGTCCATCAATAGATGAATGGATAAAAAAGATGTGCTATATATGTACAATGGAATACTATTGTTGTTAAGTCGTGCCTGACTTTTTGTGACCCCATGGACTGTAGCCTGCCAAGACTCCTCTGTCCATGAGATTTCCTAGGCAAGAATACTGGAGCGGTTGCCATTTCCTGTTCCAGGGGATCTTTCTGACTCAGGGATCAAACCTGTGTCTCCTGCATTGTGGGTGGATTCTTAAAACTCAAGAGAATATTACTCATCCACAAAAAAGAATGAAATAATGCCATCTGTAGCAACATGAACGGACCTGAGATTATTACTTAGTGAACTAAGTCAGAAAGAGAGACAAATATATTTGATATCATTTACATGCAGAATGTAAATGGGCTTCCCTCATAGCTCAGTTGGTAAAGAATCTGCCTGCAATGCAGGAGACCCCGGTTTGATTCCTGGGTCAGGACGATCCGCTGGAGAAGGGATAGGCTATCCACTCCAGTATTCCTGGGCTTCCCTTGTGGCTCAGCTGGTAAAGAATCCGCCTGCAATGAGGGAGACCTGGGTTCGATCCCTGGGTTGAGATCCCCTGGAGAAGGGAAAGGCTACCCACTCCAGTATTCTGGCCTGAAGAATTCCATGGATACAGTCCATGGGGTCGCAAAGTGTCGGACATGACTGAGCGACTTCAACACAGAGAATCCAAAATATGATACAAATGAACTTATTTACAATAGAGAAAGTCTCATAGTCATAGAAAAGAATATCAAAGAGGGAAGGAGGAGACATAAATTAGGTATTTGGGATTATCAGATACATACTGCTATATATAAAATAGATAAAACAACAAGGTCCTACTGTATAGCACAGAGAGCTATCCAGTATCTTTTAATAAACTATAATAGAACTGAATCTGAAAAAGAACATATATTATATATAATGGATATAATAAACAAATCTGATACATATCTCATATACATACATGTATATACACGTATGTGTGTGTTTAGTCGTTCAGTTGTGTACGACTCTGCAATCCCATAGACTGTAGCCCACAGGCTCCTCTGTCCATGGGGATTCTCCAGGTAAGAATACTGGAGTGGGTTGCCATGCCCTCCTGCAGATCTTCCCAACCCAGGGATCAAACCTAAGTCTCCCACACTACAGGCAGATTCTTTACTATCTGAGCCACCAGGGAAGCCCATATACATCTGTATGTGTGTCTGTGTGTGTGTGTGTAGATATAAAAAACTGAATCACTTTGATGTACAGCAGAAACTAACACAACACTGTAAATTAACTACACTTCAAAAATAAACAAACATACATTCGTCTTGGAAGTAAGTCATCTCGTCTACAAAGCTGCGCTGCTCTGTAGCCACTGCATGTCCCCACCTCAGCACAGAGATGCACTGCAATTTACTTAGGAAGTCCTGATGGACACTGAGATCACTTTGGGGCTTTATTATTATAAACAGTGGCGTACAATAACTTCTTACATATTTTGCCCACACATGCTAGTATGTGTAAGACAAAGCCTATTTAAAGACAAACAGCAAAAAAAAAAATAAAAATAAAAATTCCTGTATGTTTATTCTTTTTCTTTTGGTGAGGGAAAAAAATTCAAAACCAGCAAAACCACAGAAGACCCAATGATCTAATTAAGCATTTAAATTTCTAATCCTGTTGTAGATAAGCAACTGGTTCTGACTACAGAGATTTAATTTCCTGTTCATTAGAGGATGGTGAAAGATTTTTCTAAGTAAGGAATTATATTTTGATTTTCAATTAACTTACTTTAAGACAAAAACACAAATAGCAAGAGCTATTCACTGCCAGTGGTGTCCAGCACTGGAGGCCATGCAGGGAAGATGCGGGAGGTGCAGCAGCTCCCTACATCCCCTAACAGCTGGATCAGAGCCCTGCCACCCTCGGCGGGAACGACTGCATAGTTCACATGCGCCGCGGGTGTATCCGCAGATGCTAATGACTTACTCTCTGTTAATTACACACGTCTCAATTCCTAGGTTGTGACTCTCTGGCTTGATGCTGTGCACCAACCACCGTTCACGTTGACAACAATATTCCACATTTTCAGAGCAGTGTGTGTGGCCTCAACATTATCTCTACGTGATCTTCAGCATGGAGACATTCAGACCACACCTCTGAAGGCAGGCGCGGGCAGAGATGAGACCACAAAGGGCTGGGCATTGAGGGAGGAAAGGGAGGTTAGCTCTCTAAGCCCAGCACTCAGCACACAGAGTTTGATGGGTGGACAAACTGATAGGACGTTCACATACAAGCTTTTCCTAACCAAAGGAGGTACCTGAATATGAAGAGAAGCCTCTGTGAGATAAACCATAACCTTGAAAAAATGGAATTACGTTTCCCTTCATCCCCTTCAGATAATCAAGCTACCAGGGTCTTTCTTCTCACCCCTTGGGCACAGCCACCATCAGAGGAGGAATGAGGCAGCATCAGCAAGATTAGAGTGTGCCCTGCCCCCCACCCCTCGACAGAGCACACCCCTGTGTATACTGGGGAGAGGGGACAGACAGCAAGTGCTGTCCAAAATGTCACACCTCAAGGAAAGGACACTCCACATCCTGTTCCAGACAGTTAGCCTCTTGCCTGAAAACAAGTCAAAATACATTTAAAAAATGTAGCCATAACCAATGAAACAAATATGAAATAAAAAAAGTCTGTAATTAAGTTTTGATTATATATTATGCAATTATAATTTAATGCATCCTTTATGTAATAGAAGTGAATAAATTATTTCAAAAACTGAGTAACATCCCTTTGAAAGTTTTGATATGAATATGCAGATTAACCATCAGTCTATACCTGAGCTACCCATCATATTAAATTAAAACAAAGACTAAAAATAGGCCTGCCAGAGAAATGGCAGATGAACTTAAGAACTCATCCATTACAAACGTCTAAAAACGTGTGCTAAAATAAAGGAGAAATTTAAAATGCATAGCTGAGCTCAGAAAGAAGAAAAGAATCCATCTCCAGGTGTGAAAATCAAACAAAGCTTCCAAACCCGAAGGCATCTCTTAAGCCTTGGGTTTACTCAGGATGTGGGGATTCCCAGCTGGAAACGGGGCTCAGGCTGCAAACCCTAGGGCCACCCCAGGATCCACTCTGGGGAGTCCTGCAGAGGACAGACTGGAATCAGAAACCCAGGGACAACATGTTCGGGATGCCCTCTCACTTCTTACACAAGAACTCTGTGAGTCCCTTCCAATAAATTCTAATTATACCTTGCAAAGGTGAACAGGAATTTGAAAATCCCTGTACATCCAAAAATAACCCTGATGGCAATGAAACATCGGAGGCGTGGTGAGCTGAGAATGCAGACTTGCTTGCTGCAAGGTGCCTGCTGGGGCAATGCCACAGCTGAGGACTCAACACTGTGGCCAATTATGAGGCTGTTTCTCCAAGATTCTCTGTGCATGGAATGTCACAGATGAAAAGATTTTAGGGAGAAAGTTGTTTCTCTTCTTTTCACCACAGACACTGAGGTCTGGGTGGATGTGACAGGGACAATCTCAGCAAAGACCCATGCCTGTCCTGTCTTGCCCCCTAGTTTATGGTGAACAGCACTGCCCCTCGTTTCTGACCCTGGCACCTCTAAACCGTGTCTTCTGCCTGCTATGAAGACCTTCCTAGTTTTTTTTTTTACATTCAACAAATAATAAACCCTGATGAGGATGTATAGAAAAGGGACCCCTTATACACTGTTGGTAGGAATGTAAATTAGTGTAGCCACTGTAGCAAACAGCATGGAGGTTTCTCAAAAAACTAAAAATCAAATAAACATATATTGGAAAAAAAGAAAATACTAACCTGAAAAGATACATACACCCTAATTTTCACAGCATTGTTTACAATAGCCAAGATATGGAAGGAACCTAAGTGTCCATCAGCAGATGAATGATAAAGAAAATGTAGTATATATACACAGTGGACTACAATTCAGTCATAAAAAAGAATGAAATCCTGCCACCCGCAGTAACATGGGTGGAACTGGAGGGCATTATGTTATAAGTGAAATAAGTCAGACAGAGAAAGACAAATACTATATGACATCACTTACATGTGGAATTTTAAAAACTACAACAGATTAGTGAATATAAAAAAGAAGTAGACTCACAGAAAGAACAGACTAGTGGTTACCAGTGGGGAGAGGGAAGAGGGGAGGGACAAGACAAGGATAGGAGATTAGTAAGAGGTACAAACTATAATGTGTAAAACAAATAAGTGTGACTTCCCTGGTGGTCCTGTGGTTAAGAATCCACCTGCCAATGCTGGGGATGTGGGTTCGATCCCTGGTCTGGGAAGATCCCACAAACCGTGGGGCAACTAAGCCCACGTGCCAGAGAGCCTGCGCTCTCTAACAAGAGAAGCCACTACAATGAGAAGCCTGAGCACCACAACTAGAGAGTAGTCTCTGCTCACTGCAACTTGAGAAAGTCCACATGCAGCAACAAAGACCCAGTGCAGCCAAAAATAAACAAATAAAAATTTAAAAACTTATTTAAAAAATTTACTAAAAAAATAAGCTACAAGGACATATTGCAAAGCACAGGGAACTCAGCTAATATTTTATAATAACTATTAATGGAATATAACCTTTAAAAATTGTGAATCACTATGTTGAACACCTGCAACTTACCACCTCTGCCCCAGGAGGCTCTGCTCTGCCTTCCTGAACACACATTGCTGGGGCTGTTCTCTGCAATCTGGGCTGTTGGCACAGAGGGCCGTGCCAGACCACCTGCACAGCTCCCAGGACAGAGCAAGCACCAGAGACATGTTTAGAGTGAAGCCTGCTGACTGAAGGGCGCATGCGCCTCCTAAAGACCCTTGGGCTGAGACATTCTGCAAGAGCGAGAAGCTGGGCACGCGACACCACCCCACAACACTCGCTGAAGACGTGCACTTGCCCTGTGGGGCCTCACAGCTCTTTAAGTCCTTGAAACCCTTTAAAATGACCACCAACTAAAGCACATGTGTTTTTGTGTATAGCTCCCAAGTCAGAAATTCTTCTAAGTTTTGACAATGCCTGGACCAGATGGCGCAAAGAACAGACAGAAGTCTGGTTCCTGGGAACTTACCACCGTGTCCCAGACTGAACTGGGGCGGGGGGCAGGGGCAGAGGGAAGGTGCAGGGTTCCAAAGGTCCCCTGCGGTTCCGTTTCCCCCTGAGCTTCCATGACAGACTGCTCCTTACTAGGTCTGCTGTTGATCTCAGGATTTTCTGTGAATTTTCCAAGAGGGGATTGGATTTCACCCCAAGTTAAATGTTGATGTGATTTTAATAAAAATCACTGAGTACCACAAACACCTACTCCAAATAAACCCAAGACAGATATTTCAGTGAGGGTCTACACTTTCCAAAGGCAGGTATAGTTATATGGAAAAAATTAAGTGGCTTAAAAGCACCAGGCACATCCTTAAGCACTTCCTCCTCGATACTGTGCGTGCTTAGACAGCTGTAGAACCCAGGGTCACAGAGACCTGCCTAATTACTTCAAAGCCCTTCTATTCAGTTAGCTTCTTGCAAAAATCAGAGCTAATTTACTGATATCTGTATGCAACCTTAAATCTCATATAAATAAATCTAACTCTCAGAAGAGAACGTCAGCACTGGAAGGGTTCTTGGAGATTAGAGACCTGGTGAGCAATACTTGCTGTCAATTCTGGAAGATAAACATGTGTTTGTATTAAAAATGAAAATAGCTTTCCTGAGTTCTGTGGAGAAATGAGTAAATTCTTAAAAAATCGATCCACTCTATTCACATGAGAATGTGAAGCAGCAGCACTGTGTTACCAGCTGAGCGGGCCTGGGCAGCAGCAGCTGCGCCCCCTCAAGGTCAGCGCCTGGCCCCCTAGCCTGCATCCCAGGACTTTTCTAATAAGTTCAATGACTTTAAATCCTGTTTATACTTGCTGATTCCAGAACTGCCATCTCCAGCCCTGAGCTGAACTAGTACATTAAGTGCCTACTCAACACCTGCACTGGGACATCTCCTAAACCTCACAGATGGACTGTGTCCAGAACAGGGTTGTCCCCACACATGGACATCTCCTGCTTCCTGCAGCTGCATCAAGCCTCCTCCCACCGGGTCATCCTGGCTTCCGTGGTCTCTCAGACCCATATTTGACTCCCCAGAATCAGATCTCTTTTGACCGCTGTCCCGGAAGCTCCAGGGTCCCCTTCCTCAACTAGACAGAGCCCTTCCCGCCCACCCAGCCAGATTACTCCTCTGCTGGGAACCCTCCCCAACAGGTCCCCAGCCACGCTCCCCTTCTGTGAGGCACCTGCCTTCAGGCCTCGGGGCCCTGAAAGCCTTGGTTCAAGGGCTTCCCTGGCTCCATCCGCCAGCACTGTGCACTCACTCCCCCAGGGCTCTTGTTGATTCTGTGATGCTCCGCAATGGAGGAAACACTGTTACGGCTATCCCCAGCATCGGATGCCCACGATGCCAGCTTGTTCAATGACCGTATAAATCACAAGAGGAAGAGCAGGAACTGGAATGACACGGAGCAAAGACTTCTAGGAGAGAGAAGTCTGGAACCTTCTGAACTCTGAGGGGCAATATTCAACCCACAATTCTGGGTCCATCCAAATGACCTATCATGTTTGAGAGCAGTATCCAGACATTTTCAGACATTCAAGGATTAAAAAAATAAAAAAAATCGGTCTTCTTGTGTACCCTTTCTTTCTTGGCAAACTACTGGAGGATGTACTCTAGTAAAATACAGGAGTAAACAAACCAACCAGGAGAAAACAGCCCTAACACAGGAAAGCAATGCCTGGAAGTCACCGGAACATCCTGGGCTGCAGGCTGGGAACAGGGCCTGTCTAGACTGGTACCCAAGGCATACAGCTCAGAAACACAGTTGTCAGTCACCACAATGTGGACCGTGAATGCAACCACTAATATCACAGAGAAGTTGCCGCAGAAGCAAACACGAAGCATGAAGCATCAAGACTCGCTTAAAAAGATGGCACTGTTAGCAAGCACCCACATCACTCACTGTCTCTGCAAACTGGAGGCGAGGAAGTCAAAGCAGTGACCTGGCTGACTGTCCTGGCACCTGATAGCTGGGGCTCCTCTGACAGAGATCAGGACAGAGAGACAGGTCCAAAACTTTGCAGAGGAATCGAATTGGTGCACAGGATTCGTGAATAAACTATTTCTGAATTGTTCCCTTTTGAATTTTGATTAGGAAACAGAGGTTTAAATATATTAAAGTTACAAAGTAGCCAAAACCAAAACTAAACGAGTGATATGAGCAAAATTTAGGGTATTAGAGCAGACTTCACAGGGGCACAAGTGAGCCGAATCATCATTTGTCATAGCAAGAGAGATGTCAGAGAAAATCTAGAGCTGATAAATCCAGAAACGGTGCTATAAATGCATTATTCAGAGATATGGAGGAATCCTCAAAAACTTGCAACAGTTAAAGCATTTATTATTTGACTTGAAAATATATGTTTTACTTTGGAACACTTTTAAAAATTATTTTAATCAAAGAGATAAGTAATTTATCCTATTTACCATAGTCTGAGCTCAGGCCAAAGAGTTCAGAGTTCAACATTATTCATTCTCGTCTTCAATGTATTACTTCATGGTTAGTCTTTCCTTTCCTCGGTCCATCCAGCCAATATTTGCGTCAGAGAGGCACCTGAAGCTGGGGATCCAGCAGTACCCACGACAGACAAACCCCACCCTCTGGGATCTTCTGTATGGCAAGTCAGAGTATGAAAGTAAACCAGGGGATAAACAAAGTAAGCTCCAGTTCTGACAAGGGTTATGGAAACATAGAACAGGGTATGTGAGAAGAGGATGAACTAGAGGAAAGGACACTGTGCAAGGCCAGGGAGACCTGACCTGAGCAGCGACAGCTCTGAGCAGCAGCATCGCAGGCCGACGAGGAGCCAGTGCAGGAGCCCTGTGGTCAGCACCCACCGCACAGGAAGCACAGTGTGACGGTGCAGGGCAAGGCGCAGAGGGGAGGCAAGTTTCCGGAATTTAAACGGCATGGGAAATCAAGAGAACGGTTTGCGTAGGGAGGTGCCAGGGCAGCTTCCACTGACCGCCACAGGAAGCATAGGCTACGGGAAGGCTCCCCAAGACTGATAGGGGCTGCAACAGATGACAAGGCCAGAGAGACAGTAGTGTTATGTGGTGAGGAGTGTCAGATTCGAGAGAGGCCCTGAACGTGATCCCCAAGGATGCGCAGCAAGATGTGGGAATCGGGAGGAGAAAACTGAGGTGACGCCTGATGCTCTAGCCTGAATGACAAAGTGAAGGTTGGTGCTGTGCCCTCAAACAGGGGCATGGGGGGGCCAATACAAGAGTCCTGCTCTGCATGCACTCAAGTTAGGGGGTGATGGTGAGAAGGCAGGTGCGGCGGGGGCTGGAAACACACAGACACTTCCTACCACAACAATACACTGTAAATGCTGGAGTCTTAACGAAACAGGTCTTTGCTATAATGTTAAAGTTTGTAGGGCTATCATACTCATAAAAAAGGAGTAAATAAAATAAGAATACTCATATTCAGGTAAAGTCTCTTAAGTAATTTTGGGATAGACCAAGGGTTGGTAAATTTTCACTACAGAAACTCAGGTAGTAATTATGTTAGGGTCATGGATCAAGCAGCAACACCGAGGATATTATACAGGCACTTAATAGTGAGTAAAAACAAAATTCCCACATATTTTTAAATTGCTGAAATTCAAAATACAGTAAAAATAATTGAGTGCAAGTTTTTTTGGGGGGGAGGAGCAGAGGTCCATTAGTGGGAAGAATACAAATCCTTTTACACAGTAAAACTTCCACTGAATTGGGGTTCATAGTGTCCCCATCACCAAGACAACTGTAAAGCCGTCTTAGCTCATGGTCACACACACAGGTGGTGGGCTGGATTCTGTCTGCAGGTTGTGGTATGTCACCTGGGAGAGTGTCACACACCTAGCATTTTCTATTTACTCTGAAGCTAAAACGCTTTCCCCTCCACAAGTGGAATTTTTGTTTTAAAAAAGTTAACTGCAGATCTTACTTCCCTGACCAGGGATGGAACCCTCAGCCCCTGCAGTGGAAGCATGGAGTCTTAACCACTGGACTGCCAGCAAACTTCCCAGCCCAGTGTTCAAGGGAAAAAAAAAATCCCAAACAAAAGGAGACCTGTTCTGCTGTCATCAAACTGGAAGAGGAAAATCTGAAGACTTCTGTAGTGACGCTGAGAATATCTCACTTGTAAAGCTGAGAAACCACTCAAGGGGATCAGTTTTAGACATGTGAACATGTGACTCTGGAACTTTAAGGCCAGTGTTAAAAAGTAATCGCTCTATTTTTTGCAAATACAAGTTATTTCTCAGGATGCCCTGTCTCCAACCATTACTTAAAGTCTCCATCAGTGACCCTCAAGCAAAATGATCTGAATATTTTATACTGTGTTTCGGTTCTGGAGACAAGTTACATAAGAACGGATTCTGGAGAGTCTGGGTGGAGAAGGCAGGAGGCTCAAGTGTGTGACCAGGAGCCCAGGGTGAGGCGAGGCTGCGGGGGTGTGGGGGGCGACTTGGGGAAGGACATCTGCTCCAGGGCATTGTTAGGATCCCAGGAGAGAGGAGAATGGAGTCTCCAGAGGAGCTGCACTTGGAAGGGCAGACAAAGCATCTCAGAGCAGGTGTGAATGGTGTAGAGGAGGGGTGCCCGGTTCTGGGACTAGAGGTCTGGACAGAGCTGCCAAAGTAAGCAGGGTGAGGGGTGAAGGGGAAGGTGAAAAGGAAGAGGCCCCGCAAAAGGAATCCAGCAAGGAACATGCCACGTAGACAGCAAGGAACTGAGTCTGGAAGGAAACAGAACCCAAGCAACCTTTTGAGTTTTTGGGCCACAGATGAATCTGGAGAGACAGGAATTCAATCGAGCACAAAGAAAGGAAGTAAAGCAAGCAATGAGATGGAAGGGATCATGCTGAGCAGGGTCAGGAACCAGGCCTGTGTGTCTGCTTCAGCACAGCCTGGGAGAGCTCAGGATGGCTTCGCAGTTTCAAATGGTTCAAAAACAACCCAATAAAACAACATTTCACGATGCAAATATTCTACGAAATTCAAATTTCGGTGCCCATAAATCAAGCTCTATCAGGCGCCGTTACACGCCTCTGTTCCCAACAGTCAGCGCAGCTTTCACACTCCACCAGCAGCGGTCACAGAGCGCACTCAGTCACCACACTAGAAACACTTACGTCTGGACCTTTACAGGAAAGGTTTGCGAACCTTGCTGAAGAGCTTAGAAAACAAACTGAGGACCCAAACACCACTGCTATCAAGCTGGTACATTTTAAACTATAAGGAACAGAACAGTCACAGCTGAAAAAAATCAAAGTAAGGAGAAGATGGGACAGGAGGTGGACGTGATCATGCTGAATGCCAAAGGGAAACCGAGATTAAAACAAAAAGAGAAAATTACAGACATGGAAGAAAAAGATGATCCAAAATAAGGAAGGTGGCATCTTTTAAAAGACATTCAGAGGTACAAAATAATTTCCCTGAAATGAGAACAGAATCTTCGACTGAAAAGGGTATGCAATAAATTCCAGGAAAACTGAGGACTTCATTGAAAGTTATTAAAATTTAAGAACAAAGAAAGAATTCTTAAGGTATTCAGTCAGAAAAAGCAGTCTCTTAAGGGGGGAGATGGAGCTGGCGACTCTTTCCCTTTTCACAGCAACACTCAGCAATTCTCCCAAGTTCCAAGCAAGTGTGAGTAAGTGAACTATTCTCAGCCAAGTTGCTATTTATGTCAAAGGGCAACACAGACAACACGAACATGCGATCTCAGAGAACAGCAACCAGGAGCAACTAATGAAAACCAAAAGACTTACCTACACAACTAGTCAGTGGCAAAAGTCAGCCAACCTAGGTTTCTCTGAGAGGAAGGACCATGTGAAATTCCAGTTCACAAAGATCTCGGAGAAAGAATACGCAACCCAAGAATTTTATACCCAGACAATTTTTCCTTTCTACACCAGGGTCAAAGGCAGGTACTTTTAAAGTATGTATGAAATAGAAACCTTGCAAAAAAACTACTTATGAAATTCTAATGACCAAGAAATGAATGAGATAAAGAACTCAAACAGAGATGCTCTGACAAAAAATCTAACCCAAAGAACTCAGAATAATCAACCAGGGAATTATGGTTACAGAACTGAACATAAACACTATTTTTAACTCTCACAATCTAAGCATATTTCTTTAAAAAGACAAAAACAAAAAACTAGTTCGTGAAGGGGTAAAGGGAAGGTATTTTAATGAGGACTTAATTTTCTCTAGTTACTTAGTTGATTAATAACGTCTAAGATAAAAAATAAAAAGCTTAAGAAAAAAAACACACACCCTACAATTCCAACCTCTCCAATGTTCTCTTAAGCTTTAGAACTGAATTCTTGGAAGAAACTTTTATCTGACATTCAGGAATTACTTCACTTTGATTTTGATTATAGGTTCTTCAGCCAAATTCAAGTAAAATTATAAAGCTTATTTCCACTGTAACACAAATATTTCTATTTACACTTAAGTTTTTAAAAACATCTTTTCATAAAAATTATCTTTGTATCCTAAAGATGTGAGCTTTCTTTTTTCCCCCTTTGTCCCCACGATTACCTCAGTCTTTTCCCCTGTCAATGATGTTTACCTAGTGTTAAAAATGGCTATTTCTGGATGGTGGCATCTTTTACTTTTCCCCTTTCCCCCTTCTACTTCTCTTGAATTATAATAAAGCCATTTCTAAAGGAGAGTTTGGAAGGTAAGTAAAGCATTTCAAGGTCATGACTTTGCAGGGAAAAAAATGCTAAAAGCAACAGCAAAATCACATTTTAAAAACTGGGAAGAAGCAAGAAAATTTCTACTGCAGCCACGTGATGTGGTTTAATTTCACTTAAGCTATTTATAGAACTAAAAAAACTGAGTTGGCATTTTAGTTTAAAAAACACACATGCTATAACAGTGGGTAGTATTTCAGCATTACTGCTTCCTGCATAATTAATTTTATTTATTATGCTCTTTGGTAAGGATTTATAGCTAAACAGTATAGGACAGCCAAATAAGAACAGCTAACAGCATGAATGACAGACAGCTCTCTGTCAGACTAATAAGTGAAAGAGATTGAGTTTCATATATCTATATTTAAGGAACTTCGAGGAAAAATTCTTTTAAAATAAAAACAGATGCTTTTCTTCCTAGACTGCCAAATCTAGGGAAATCTCTGATCAGCACAAAGTAAATAACAAAGGACAACTGAGTACATTCTAAGGTTATTAAACACCAAGTCATATAAAAGACAGAAAAACTTAGAGACTCCAGCTACCTAGACGGGCCCCAGCAGGTGGGCACCACAGCATTTGTTTTCTGGGATAAAAGCTGCCACAGGGACTGCTTCAGCCTCAACAGAATACAGGGAGAGCTGACAAAACAGTCCTGTCATTAAATCACAGAACTGCAAAGAATTAACTCAGGCTACCAGTGTTTCAAAATAAGCCTCACCCAAATCTGTATTTTTTCTGAGAAGGTTTAAAGGAGTACAAACGGCCAAGGAAGGAGTCACTCTCCTTGCCCTGCACTTTATTTTTCCAGGTCCTCTTCTGAGGGCACCGTGAGTACCAGTTTCTAACCTCTCTTTCCACTTCTGAACTGAATGCTGATGGTCTCACACCAAAACCTATTCCTGGGCCTTCTGCCCTCACCCACACCAAGCGCTCCAGGCAGGGCCTCCATCTCCTCTCTAACTCCAGCAGCCCACCACACACATGCATGCCCTGATGCTTATTCCATTAGTCTTCCTTGAAGGACACAGAGGGCAGCTCAGCCTTGTGCTACTAATAAAAATCTTTTTTACAATGAACATTCTTTTTTTTTTTTTCTTTTTAACTATGTATTTGGTTGCTCTGTGTCTTAGCTGCAGCATGTGGGCTCTAGCTCCCTGACCAGGGATCAAACCCAGGCCCCCTGCTTTGGGAGCACACAGTCCTAGCCACTGGACCACCAGGTGGTGGTGACGGTTTAGCCACTCAGCCGTGTCCGACTCTTGTGACCCCATGGACTGCAGCTTGCCAGGCGCCTCTGTTCATGGGATGCTCCAGGCAAGAGCACTGGAGTGGGTTGCCATTTCCTTCTCCAGGGGATCTTCCTGACCCAGGAATCAAACCCAGATCTCCTGAATTGCAGGCAGACTCTTAACCAACTGAGCTATAAGCGAAGTCCCACAGTGAACATTCTTGTAGCTCAATCTTTACACATATATTTGTAGAAATATAGGAGAAATAAAGGAGAAATTCTGGGTCAAAGGCAGGTGCATTTTAGTTCTGGTCTACACTGTCCACTTGCCCCCCACTCTGCTGGATACAAGCCTACACTCTCACCAGCAACAAGTGAGTGCTGTCAGCCTTGTCCTTTGCTTATGTGACAGCTGAAAAACGGCATGTCACTGCAGGGTCATTTGCATCTCTTTTATTTAATCTGTGATTACTAAGAAATTAAAAAAGGTATACTCAAAAGAACATTTTCCATAGCCCAGAAACTTCTATTTTATCTTGAGAGATATAATTTCAAAGTATTCTCATGTGCTTGAGAATGGATATTTTTTTATCATAATGAAGTCTCAGATTCTTCATATATTTGCTGTAGCCTGATTTAAAAGAAATGTTGGATTTTATTTTCTGTGGAGGTTAGTTAGGTTCTAAAGTCAGCAGATACGATGCCATTTGAGTGAGCAGCAAGGGTAAACCTTTAAAAAATAAAATTGTATGGTCATTTTTACCTTTGTGAATTATTCATACTACAGTTCATTTTTTCTACTGGATTGTTTTTTTCCCTACTTGACTGTAAAAGCTGTTTGTGTATTATTAGTTTTTTCTGCTTTCTTGATGGTTTTATTTTTTTCCTTTAGTTAAATATCATGTCTGTTGGTTTAAATAGATGATTCTTTATCTGTTAAAGTATACTTACTTTCCTGAGACTCTCACATCTGGCACTTAAACCTGGAAGCGATTCTGCTGTTACATAAAAGGCGAGGTTTTAAAGGGATCTTTTCTGAATAGCTTTTTCCTGACACCATGCTTTTCATAAGCCAGCCCTTCCTCATTTGAACCTGTCTCTGGGGGGCTCATTCATCCTCTCCCTCTGAAGAGTCTCCTAGGATTTGTGCTGGCGAGGCCCCAGGAGGCACTAACACACCAGGCCAGGGCATTCCTCCTTAGAAGGCTGAGCCTTTCTGCTTTTACCAGCAGAGTTTTTATCTTTTAAACATTTTCCAGTTAAATGTACTGGAATGTAGGTATTTAATTAAAATGTATGCAAACAGATGAAATCTGGGTGGGAAAAGAGAATGGCTGTTTCTGTGAAAATGAAACTGAATCCTTTAAAAGATGGGTTAAAACACCAATTGCTTAAAATACAACAACAAAAAACTGCTGTGGAACCCAAGGAGGGAGAAAGAACTGTCAAAGTGCAGAAGGAAGATACCGCAAGCCTGGGGTTCTGCTCTTGACGTGCACCTCACCTCACCTCAACTCACAGAACCCAGGCTGGCCATGGTGAGTACGCCCGTCAGAGGCAAGGGTGTGGCCCATGCCAAAAGTTAGTCAACAGGGGCACACGTTCAGGTACGCATGGACGGAGCATTTTCAGACCTGTTTTAATCACAGGCTTTCCTTAAATCACCAATTAATTCAGACTTCTATTATAACATGTCACTTGATTTATGGGCCACATCAGATGTGGCCCTTCGTTGTGCCTCTACTTTTTCATATTCTTGCTTGCTAATTTTCAAGAATCTAACCACAAATAAAAACAAACTTCTTTGAGAACCCAAGTACAGCTATCTGTATTTACTTCTTCTAAGCATTTTTCTGATCCAGAGCCAAATTCCAGCCCAGGGCTCTTCCTGGGAATACCCAGGCCACCTCTCCCACCCTAAGACTCTTGGATGCTAGATGGGCTGTTGTCATGGCAAACCAAGGGTCTGATCCTGGAGGGAGGGCTCTCAGGGAACGTTTCCTTCACTACGTGCTGTTCCCGCATGGCAAGTTCCAGGAAGGGGCCAAGGGGTCGTGCACACCACCCATTCACTTCCTACCGGGAAGCAATCTGGTTTTTGTCCTCCTCATTTCAATAAAACTGGTCTCGCTCCTCGAACAATGCATTTAAATCTGTGTGAAATCTGAAGGATGTTCAGAGCCTGCTCCCCAGCCTCTATGCAGAGCTGACTACTGCTGAGCAGTCTCCACAGAGGAGCTCTGTGACCTCCCTCTGACCCACAGCTTATGATCCCTCCTGCACCCACAGCAGAGGTTTGATGCAGGCACCTGTGAGTAGCATCTGGCTTGCTGCATGTTTTGCTGGCCTGCCTTATATTTTTACAAGATATGAATTCACTGCCAACATCTGTGAGTTGAGATGTTTCACCCAAACATGCTAGATTCCTTGCTTCTCTGGAATACCTAGAAGTTGGTCCCTGCCCTTGCCATGTCTAATCACCCACACGTTCTGTCAGCACCAACTCCTTCATCTCTGCGGGCCTGGGCAGATGTGAGGCTGCCCTTGATGCAGGGTGTGCCCAGGCAAGACCCCCCAAAGGCCCTCTGCTACTCATGTCTGTCACTCTTGCACATGTGTAGGAGATGAAGTGAAGTGAAAGTCGCTTAGTCGTGTCTGACTCTTTGCAACCCAATGGACTATACAGTCCGTAGCCTCTCCCTTCTCCAGGGGATCTTCCCAACCCAGGGGTTGAACCCAGGTCTCCTGCACTGCAGGTGGATTCTTTACCAGCTGGGCCACCAGAGAATGATGACCATCAAAACAACTATTTTGTTGAGGGGAAGAGCCAGTTACTAATGGTGCCCCCTGACTGGAGTATCTCCATCTGGGTTCATGGGTCAGGCAGGGAACCAAGACTTCTCACCTATGAACTGGTTCACAGAAGTTGCAGAGAGCAAGGGTGAAATTATACTGGGGGAAGAGGCTGCCATGAGTCACCCTGGCCTCTGGGGCCCCTGGTGGGTGGCAGAAGGGACTGAAGTCATGGGCTCCCTGGGACCTGCCCACACCTTTCACCTGCCATTACTTGGCCCAGACCACGGGACCTTGCAGTGAAATCCTGAGTCACTGAGCAGCTTCTCTCGCTCGGCTACTCCCCTGCCCAGTCCTACAGGGTCTCTAGACACACTGAGCCATTACCGATATCACAGTTAACTGCATGTACACTAGTGATAAGCAGCGAGAATAACCAGGTAACCGCCACTCAATCCCGAATTTCTATTCCTTCCCAATTTAAAGAAGTCTGATAGTTCTAGGAATCTAGTGGAGGTGCAGGGACAGCGCACTGAACTTAAGGGAATTCAAGGACGGGTCTGAAAAGAGACGGCAAGGAAGAAGGAAACTGGAGACGTCCGCTCAGCGGGCTTGCACCTTGGGCTGAGGCAGCAGCAGATTCGCCTGTGCGGGCTGTCTACACAGAAAGCCCCTGGGGAGTGATTTACAAAGTGCTGCGGGCATTTCTGCTTATTAGGACAGGTCCACCACACCCCAAGCCCAAACCCTAACCAGCAGGTGAGATGAAACGGGGCCAGATCTCTTTGATTTGAACATTTAAAAGAAATTTCATTTGACTTGATTTAAGCATTAAAGATGTTACCTGAGTTCTCTAAGAGTTTTTTTTTTAATAAGGACATATGCATTAAGTTCACTAAAGCAACTGATTTCTGAAGTCTAAAAATGTTAATTTAGCACATCAAAATTACACATTATTGCATGCCAGTGCCAGACAGGAAGTGCATAAGGACACAGTTATCATTTTTAACAAAAGCTTCATTCCCCCCAAACAAGCACTTTATACATTACAAAATGGAATTAACCTCAGGCTGACCCTCTAATCGCTGAGAGTGACAAGCTTTATAGATGGAGTCATTGTATCAGATACCAGATGTAGGCTGAACAGAATTCCCGTGGCTTTGCTAAAGGTTCTTCTCTCATTCAATATTTAACCTCTGAATAAAATAATTTTAAAAAGACCTGGTAGTAAGACCAAGGTTAAATACTTTCAAATAATTTCCTGAATAAAACTTCAAGATTTGCATTCTATTAGTAATCTTAAGATTAAGAAGAGTAGCAACCAGAGAGAATAAGTAGGAACCGAATACAATTCCAAGGTGCACATCAGACACTGTTTTAAGCCCTTTTTCAGCAAAGTGACCATGGCAGACAATACTACACGTCCACCAATGTCTGTTCTCCCTGCTCTTCTTAACAAACTGATTTTATTTAGGGCAGCAATGTGTCCAAATGAAAGTCCATTCCCCAGCCTACGCTGTAGGATGAGAAGATCATATGACACTGCTTTCTGCTCTTGCCTTCCTCTTCATCTGTCCTGGAATGCAGGGCTGATGCTGGGGATAGGACAGCCATCTTGCCAAAATGAAGCAACCAGCAAGAGGATAAGGCCACATGCTAAGGATGCTCAACATAAAGGTTCCTCATGGCACCTCTACCAGACCTGCCCGCCAGCTTTCAGATTTTTTTGATACCCTGCTGGGAGCGCACAACAAAATACTCACAGTCAGTGGTGTACTCCACCTGGGAGGGCTGCACAGCTGCACCATCCGCCGTGGGTGGGGTGGGGGCCGGGCTGTCGGCCTGGGCTTTACGGACCAGTGCTGCAAGGGGGTGATCAGGGTCTACCACCTTCAAAGGCTGCAAAGAGAGAAGATGCCAGGTCACACCATTTCCTGCATTCGGAGTCACGCAGAACCCTTCTGTGGCAAGGTTCATCTCAACTTTAGAACAGCATCTACGCTTCAGAAAAAACTCAGCACATGCATGTAAACATGCGTGCACACAAGGAGGTCCTGACTAATTGTGGCTGAGAGCTCTAGCCGGTCGTGAGATCCAGAGGAACTGAATAAATGAATCACTTCACTCTTCCTAATGACATGAGGGAAAGTAAGGACGGGAGATAGGACTAGACTGCTGCTGAGAAAAGTGTCAGCCTCCAAATTCACTCAAAATCTCAAACTGTGTCCCTCCTCAAAGTAATTTCTCATTTTTAATCACCAACAGCTTTTAAGGTCCAACTGATCAGCCGCACTGTGTGACTGCTGAGAAGATAAGCTTAGGTCTGAGGGACCCGTTTTCTCACATCACAAATGGCAGCATGAGGGCTGTGGATTAACTCCTAATGATAAGGATGAAAAAATAAATTTAGGTTTTTAGGTAACATATTATGTTTCCTGTGACAGATGGTTTCAAGCAGCACATACTCTGTGCACCTATAAAATCCTCTCATAATAAAATCTGTATGAAAAACCCATTTTCTAAGTCTTAACCAACATTTTACTCATTCTAAATATCCCAAATAGTAAAAATAATCCAAAATATAATAAAATGAAAATAATCTGCTTGTGATTATATAAAACAGGACATGTAAGAAATAAAGGGACCAAATCCTTTGCTGCCAAGTCAAACAAAACGGTGAAATATACCTCAATGATCATAAAACGAAATAGAGCTATTACACAAAAACATGCTTAACAACTTCCCAAGGTTAAATTAGCAGTTTTGTTCTGTAAGGAGACCAGCACCTTCATGAGCTCCTCCAGGCGGTTGCACTTCTTTGAGGCGAAGAGGGACGGGTGCAGGTAACTGCCGTCCTCCTCATCGTCATCATCTTCATTGTCAGAGCTGACGCCCGACTCTGAAAGCAAAGCACATTTCAAGACTTTAAGGCACAAGTATGTTGTGTGGGAATGTAGGAACAGACAGAGGCAGAACTATGTGCTGCCATTCCTCGGTTATCTGTCTAAATAATCCCTCTGGGAAATACTCCCCATCTCACTGCCCCACAAGTCACGCAACAGCAAGGCAGGTGGTGAGAAAGGCGTGGCCCAGTGGCAACTCCCCTCTGGCATTTACCGGTCGGGGGCCACTGAATATTCACATTTTTTACAAAAGAGGCAAAAATCTTACTGATTTATGAAGGTAAAATAACAGCAACAGGTATTTTAGAAACCTGCAGGAGACCAACATGGAGAGGGTAAGGTCTGTAGTAAGACTGACACAACTGATTTTGAAAATCATGTTTCAGCTGAAAGAAAAATTCAATGGCAGACAGATATACTGCTGTCTCAGGATGTTATTCGAAATACTTAATTAGCCTTTGCAGTAAGAACTCCACCTTTAGACACTCAACCCTACGCCCTAACCGGGCGTGTACCCTAGAACCATCCACGAAGCATGAGCCTGCTGCTTTCTCTGTGACACGTTCAACAGCCCAAAGGAAGGAATTATTTCCAACCTACATGGATATGCTCTGATGGCATCAATATTTAATTCTACATCACCAATCTATAAAAATATTAATTAAGAATCTAACATATTTTCAGACTTATCAGGAAGAGTGTCACACTAGACTACGGAGCACCAGCAGGTTTAATCCTCGGGCCTTGGCAGCAGGACTTCATAAACGTTCTGGAGGTTCTGCAGTGTAGACTTCAAGCTTGTATCTGTGAGGATGACTCTCCCTACACTTCTCCAGGGTCCCCCCTTACCCCTGCCCCACTCCACCCCAACCAACGCAGGACAGAAACAGTCTCACATACTCTTCTTCTCTTCACTTTTGTTTTCTGCCAGTACCGTATACCGTCCTTCTTTCATCGCTTTCTGGATGAATTTGTAGTAGGGGTTGAGGTAGTGATCGAAGCGTAGAAAGTCAAATTGAGAGTTTCGGGCCTGCTTGGCTTTCAGCATTATCTCGAACTGTGCACCTTGTTTGCACACGAAGTTGGCCGTGCGCTCAATGATGGCGTGCATTTTGGCTGTTGGTGGCTATGAGAAAACACACACATTCATGTCACCGGTTTGTTCTCTTGTTCACTGACTACGTGACTCAAAACATAGAAATGACCCTGGTTTTTATTGACAGCTATAAGAAATTACAGACATTTCAATAGGAAGAGCCCAGTTTGAACAGAGCGACACTGGCCCCTGTCACAAGACACCCAGTTTCTGAATTTTGTGAGGAGAAAACTCCCATGCTGAGGCAGGACATTCTAGCTTTGTACTGAACTGACAGGGGGAAGATTTCTGTAAAAAAATCAACAGGTTTCCGTATATTGGGCACCCTTAACCACGGTTCCAAGACAGGCTTCAGAGGGTTATGAATCTTCTGGGAAGTTGTACGTAAACTCGGCACATACGCATGCATATTCCTAGGAGAGGGTGAATGTTTCAACAAGCTTTTCAAGGATCTAAGAATCACTTCTCTTTGGGCTCTAGAATCACTGCAGATGGTGTCTGCAGCCATGAAATTATAAGACACCTGCTCCTTGGAAGAAAAGCTATGACAAACCTAGACAGCGTATTAAAAAGCAGAGACATCACTTAGCCAACAAAGGTTCATATGGTCAAAATCAGTTTTTTCCAGCAGTCATGTACAGATGTGAGAGCTCGACCATCAAGAAGGCTGAGCACCGAAGAAGTGATGCCTTCGAACTGTGGTACTAGAGAAGATTCCTGAGAGTCCCTTGGACAGCAAGGAGATCTAACTAATCAACCCTAAAGGAAATCAACCCTGAATATTCACTGGAAGGACTAATGCTGAAGCTGAAGCTCTAATACTTTGGTCACGTAACAGAAAGAGTCAACTCACTGGAAAAGACCCTGATGCTGGGAAAGATTGAAGGCAGGAGAAGAGGGTGACAGAGGATGAGATGGTTGGATGGTATCACTGACTCAATGGACATGGGTTTGAGCAAACTCAGGGAGATAGTGAAGGACATGGAAGCCTGGCATGCTGCAGTTCATGGGGTTGCAAAGAACTGGACATGACTTAGCAGCTGAACAGCAAGGTATGGTCTGGCCAGAACAGGGAGGGTTTCACCCACATTTACTGGGTGAATCATCTTGTTGCTTCAGAGTGAGTTTACTACTAGGAATCAGACCCCACCTCTCTCCTGCACCTGCTGCTAAGTTACCTCTACCACATACTGAGCTGAGCAATTCCTACCCACACATAGAGCCCCTCAGACCAGAAGCTGGAAGCCACACATCTGAAATACTTTTATTAATATCAATGAAAAGATTAATACTAGAAAATTACATGCAAATAAAGTGGGAAATGACCTCTCATTAATGACACAGTCAAGATGCTTATTGTCACTTGAGGCCTGAATCCTTCACAAAGTACCAATGCCTTAATTCTCAAACGTGACTCCTGAACTAATGACGTCCTTCACTCTTGAACAGCATAAATGTCTACAATTAAAGCTATTTACTGATCCTAAAATAAACCAGAGGCCATGTTAAAGGCCCACTGGGCACTTAAGTCTGGATGCTGATGCATGTTTTCAGTGGCTTTGCCTCAACAGGAAGATTAATTTTTGAGTCAGTGCATATATAATCATTTATGATTACTTCAGAATAATGACCCTTATAGGAAAATATACCCCCAACTGCCCCCACATGTAGAGATATTCTCTCATGACCCACCCACGTGTTGGGCAGTATTATGGCTACAGTGGTTACAGAGAAACAGGTACTTTCACAAAGCGATGATGAGTATAGAGAAACAAAGTACTTTATGAACGTCCTTTCAAGATCTGCTACTGAAGCAAGTGTATATAAGACAAATGCTTGGTCTGGAGAAAGACATTCTTTGCTCTGTCATGTAAGTTTTAGAAAAATCCTTTCCTATTTAAGAATATAATCATTGCCACCAAAAGATGAGATTTTAAGGATATGCTCAATGTTTAATACGCATGTTACAAAGACTGATACGGGGGAAAATGATTTTCTAATTTAAGAAAGTGACTGAGCCCAAGAAGGGGGGCTAACACCTCCCAGATCCCCCAAAATTAATGTGGCTCTAAGAACTCCAGAGTAGGAATTGAAAATGGGACAACAGTATGTGAGTTCAGAAAACCTGCACCAGTATGAGATTTCTGAAAAGCTCTGAAAAGACTGGAGCTCAGATCCAGGAGCTGGGGGAGAATGAGGGGCCAGACTGGGTGGCACATGGGGTGAATAAGTGAGGAACCTCAGGAGCAGCTGGGCTGGCCCTTTCCTCCTCTGTGATCATGAAAGTGAAAGTCACTCAATTGTGTCCAACTGTTTGCGACCCTGTGGACTATACAGTCCATCAAATTCTCCAGGCAGGAATACTGGAGTAGGTAGCCATTTCCTTCTCCAGGGGATCTTCCCAACCCAGGGATCGAACCCAGGTCTCCCACGTTGTAGGAGAATTCTTTACCAGCTGAGCCAAAAGGGAAGCCCAAGAATACTGGAGTGGGTAGCCTATCCCTTCTTCAGAAGATCTTCCTGACCCAGGAATCGAACTGGGGTCTCCTGCATTTGCAGGTGGAGTCTTTACCAACTGAACTATTAGGCAAGCCCTCTGTGATCACAGCCCCAAATAAATATCAGATTGAGTCATGAACTGCATTATAAAAACAAAACTGGATGTAACAGCAGGGAATATAGTGCTGTCAGGGGTGGAAAGGTCTACTGAAACCAGATTCAAAATCCTGAAGCCAGAAAGGAACATGGTGACATATGTGTTTTTGCAAATATATTTAAGTTCTGCATGGAAAGAGGGACAAACAGTTAAGAGACAAAGCACAGAAGAACAAACATGCACAACACGTGCTGGACCAGGGGTTAGTCAGCGCTCATCATATACGGACAGTCCTCACAATCTCCTGAGAAAACACACGGACTCCACAGGGACATGGGTAAATGAAATTTTTCCCCACCCCCATCCCATGGCAACACACCAGCTGAACACATGGTGAGAATTAACACTCTAATCAGAACAACCTTCAAAGAAGCGTAACCGTGTGGCCCCAAGTTCTGCAATGGCTCTGGGCTGCAAGTGCAGGCCTGACCCACAGGATGACCTGGGGTGGCTGCTCTTGACAGCTCTAGCCTGTGTCCCCGTCACAGATATACTGGTGTCAGGGAGACTGAGCAGCCGAGCAGCACAGTGCCTGGCTCACAGCACCTCCTTAATAAACACTCCTTAGCTGCTGTTGCTATTAACCTACTGGACGGAAACCCAGCCCATGATGGGAACTGTGCACTGAATCCTTCCCCCTTTCCCTTCTGTCCATAAAGTAAGTTAAACAAGCACATTTCATTGGAAGGACTGATACTGAAGCTGAAGCTCCAATATTTTGGCCACCTGATGCAAAGAGCTGACTCATTGGAAAAGACCCTGATGCTGGGAAAGATTGAAGGCAAGAGGAGAAGGGGATGACAGAAGATGAGATGGTTGGATGGCATCACGATTCAATGGACATGAGTCTGAGCAAACTCTGGGAGATTGTGAAGGACAAGGAAGCCTGGCATGCTGCAGTCCACGGGGTCGCAAAGAGTCAGACATGACTGAGCGACTGAACAACAAAGCTCATTTCCTATGTAAATACACTCAAATGGGTGTGCTGAGCAGCAGCACTTCTGGTCCCCATGGCTTGAAGGAAACGTAAGGAGGTACAGAACAGACAGGCCCAGAAGGTCCATGGCATCTCAGGTGGGTGAGAGACCAGGTTGAGACACGCCCTCTACCTTCCCTGCAGTGCAAGACAACACAACCACAAACGGGCCTGGGCGTGTGCAGAACTCGGGAGGTGACAAAGCCTGGGAAAGGAACAGGTAACTGAAAACACCATTAAGACAAGCATTGGGCTACACATTCTGGCAAAAACTAGGTCCTTAATTCCCAAGAAACATACAAGTAGCCCCACAGAGGCAGTATAAAAAGCTAAAATAGAGCTGTGAGGCCACCTGAGGGCTTGAGTCTAGTCTAGGGGCTGGACCTGAAGCAAGTGGCCAGCCTCGAGCCTGCAGCAGCACGCGCCCCCAGGGTGCCGTGACCTCTTAACTGCTCCCAGCCCGTCACACGAAACCCCAGAGCCCCTGAGCCACTGGGTTCTAAACCAAAAGCTTAATTTAGAAACCAAGAACCCCTAAAGCACCTGCTCTCTTTACCATCCCCAGCCCCGCATGGCCAGGAGCTAGAGAAGCCCCTGCCCACCCAGGCAGCATGCGTCCATATAAACACATGCCAGCAGTTTCAACATTTAGTAACCGAGATGGAATATATGACACAGACATCTGTCTACTAGAGCTTCTCCACTAATGTGGACATGACAGTGTATAATGCACACAGCAGATCACTGCTCCAATTCACAGTGATTATGAAAAATCCACTACTGACATCACCATAAAGGAAAAGCAAGCTGTCCACTGGAGACCCAGGGAGCACTCACAACTGGTTTCTACACAGAGCAATTTCCTGCTCAAGAGACCATTATATAATAACATCAGAAGAGAGCAGACTTCCAGTTCAAGACAGTGGAGCAGAAGGACATGTGTTCATCTCCTGCGAGAGCACCAAGATCACAACTAGCTGTTAAACAACCATTGACAGGACACTGGAACCCCCCCAAAAAGATACCCCACATCTAAAGACAAAGAAGAAGCTGCAGCAAGACTGCAGGAGAGGCACAATCACGATAAAATCAAATTCTATACCCACTGAGTGGGTGACCCACAAACTGGAGAATAATAATACCAAAGAAATTCTCCCACTGTTGTGAAGGTTCTGAACCCCACGTCAGGCTTCCCAGGCTGGGGATCCGACAAAAGAACTGGGCATCCCCAGGGAATCTGACCTTGAAGGCCAGTGGGATTTGATTATAGGACTTCCACAGGACTAGGGGAAACAGAGACTTTGGTCTTGGAGGGCACAAAATCTTGTGAACACCAAGACCCAGAGGAAAGGAGCAGTGACCCCACAGGAGACTGAACCAAAACTACCTGCTAGTGTTGGGGGGCCTCCTGTGGAGGCAGTTGGCAGGGGCTCACTGCGGGGCCCGGGGCACTGGCAGCATCAGGTTGGGAGGGTACCCGTTGGAGTAAGCCCTCTTGGAAGTCACCATTAACTCTACCATAGAGCTAGCAGATCCCAGAGCTGAGTTGCCTCAGGCCAAACAACTAGCAGGGAGGGAGTGCAACCCCACCCATCAGCAGATAATTGGATTAAAGCTTTACTAAGCAAGGCCCTTTCACTTTTCACTTTCATGCATTGGAGAAGGAACTGGCAACCCACTGCGGTTTTCTTGCCTGGAGAATCCCAGGGATGAGGGAGCCTGGTGGGCTGCCGTCTATGGGGTCACAGAGTCGGACCCGACTGACGTGACTCAGCAGCAGCAAGCAAGGCCAAGGCCACCAGACCAAGACTCAGTTTTTCCCATGCCAGTCCCTCCCATTAGGAAGCTTACACAAGCCTCTTAGCCTCCTCCATCAGAGGGCAGACAGAATAAGCAAGAGGCACAGTCCCAAAGCAGCTAAAACAAAAACCATATTACAGAAAGTTAATCAAAATGAAAAAGCAGAGTTATATCCCAGATGAAGGGACATCATAAAACCTTAGAAAACTGACTAAATGAAGTGGAGAAGGAACCTGCCAGAAAAAGAATTCAGAATAACGATAGTGAAGATGATCCAGGATCTTGGGAAAACAATGGAGAAGATGCAAGAAATGTTTACCGAAGACCTACGAGAACAAACTAACAGATGAATAATACACTAGAAGGAATCAATAGCAGAATAACTGAGGTAATTGAGGCAGAAGAACAGATAAATGACCTGGAGGACAGAATGGTGGAAATCACTGCCTCAGAACAGAATACACAAAAAAGAATGGAAAAAAAAAAAGAAGACAGCCTAAGAGATCTCTGGGACAATATTAAACGTACCAACATTCACATTATAGGGGTCCCAGAAGGAGAAGAGAGAGAAAAAACCTGAGAAAATATTTGAAGAGAAAATAGCTGAAAACTTCCCTAACAAGGGAAAAGAAACAATCAACCAAGTCCAGGAAGCAGAGAGTCCCAGACAGGATATACCCAAGGAGGAACACACTGAGACACACAGTAATCAAACTGACAAAAATTAAAGAGAAAGATAAAATATTAAAAGCAGCAAGGGAAAAACAACAAATAACATACAAGGAAACTCCCATCAGGTTTATCAGCTGATTTCTCAACAGAAACTCCACAAGCCAGAAGGGAGTGGCAAGATATATTTAAAGCAATGAAAGGGAAGAACCTACAACCAAGATTTCCCTACCCAGCAAGACTCTCATACAGATTTGATGCAAAAATCAAAAGCTTTCCAGGCAAGCAAAAGTTAAAAGAATTCAGCACCACCAAACCAGCTTTACAACAAATACTAAAGGAACTTGTTTAGGCAGGAAACACAAGAGAAGCAAAAGACCTACAGAAGATAAACCCAAAATAATTAAGACTATGGTAATCGGATCATATGTATCTATAACTACCCTAAACGTAAATGGATTAAATGCACCAACCAAAAGACAGAGACTGACTGGGCAGCTGAAAACATGCGCATGTATGCACTTCCACTGACCACATCACTCTGCTTGACACCCCCAAACTGTATGTAATTTTTTTATACTGTGAAGTTAATCATGTTCCCATTATGGCTTGCGACTGTAATCATCTTTTACTTTTTGTCTGGTCATTGATTGATAAACATCTTTCTCTATTGTGATTATGTAACTATTACTCACTTAATACCATTGTACCATGACTGGTCAACAGAAAAACTCTGTATTACCAAAACTGAAGAGGAAGAATCATCAAACCCATGCTGCACTAAATATGGGAGGTGTCATGCACACGTGAGGAGAATGCGAAAAACTAGAATTTTCAGTGTCCACTGTTGATTCAGTGATGCTACAGCGGGACACACAGAAGTTCCTGGTATACCCACATCCATGGCAGGAAGATGCCAAAGAAAAAACTTTACAGTGAGCACAAATAGCCCTTTTCTGGGTATGTACATGCAACAAAAATGTTTTAAACATTCCTAATAAACATGTAGGGATGCTACAAAGCATAGCAATTTATGATGGCCCAACAGTTAAAAGACTGTGAGTCAGAGTTCCTGCCTGCTGTGTGTGACCCAACTTCTTCACTTCTCTTCATCTGTGAAAGAGAGACAGTAACAGGAAGCTACTTCATAGGACCACCAGCATTAAATGAGGTAATAGGTGGAAAACCCTTGATGAGGCCTGTCACAATGTAACCTTAACCAAATGTAGCTGAAATAGCCAGGTGAGCGGAGATTAATCCAACTCTGCCAGTAACCAGCTGCAGGGCACTAAGGTGGAGAGGATGCCACCCAGGTGTTCCTCCTGAGTGCAGGGGCTGCCTGGAGATACCACAGGGTCTTGACATACTAGAGAGGAAAACCAGGTGGAAGTGTGCCAAGGGAATGTCAAGGTGAAGACACTTATCTTGCTACTGCTGCCGTTCAGTCGTGTTGGACTCTGTGCGACCCCATAGACGGCAGCCCACCAGGCTCCGCCGTCCCTGGGATTCTCCAGGCAAGAGCACTGGAGTGGGGTGCCATCGCCTTCTCTGGACACTTGTCTTAAGTGCCCACAAAAACTATAGTAGAGAAAGATAGGGCAAAGCAACTTTACTGAAGCCAAGCTGCTTTGAGTAAGAGGGTTTTTACACCTAAACGTGGCTAAGTCTCCTCACCAGGAATTCTGACTAGGTTTTTCTGCACTGGTAAAACCTGGGGATTCAACCACATGGTCTCTGAGAGTGAGCCAGCTCCCCCAGCCCCCGATGCTCTGGTCTAGTGATTCTACTGTAATGTTTCTCTTTTTCTTTAGAGAAAAGTAGGTGGTGTGTGATGATTTTTCCTCCATTAACTCAAAAATAAGTGTAAAGCATCACACAAACTGTACGGCGGCTGTGACTGTGGTGAGGCTCTCACATGAGTACTTCCCGGTAAGTGCTAACAGCGGTGAATAGCATCGTGAAGGACAAAGACACCTACCAGCTCCACATCAGGCGGCACGTTCAGTCCTAATGGGGCAATGAAAGGCTCCTCGTTTTCCTCCAAATTTTCAGCCTCATTTTTTTCTGTATAAAAAGAAAACGTAAAACGTCAGAACCACAATCTGAAAAGAGGGCGCCACCATCAGTAAGCAACGGTGGAGGGGAGAGCGGCAGGAGCATCACCTGGCCCCTCGTGGTCTTGTTGTACATCAGCTCCCAGAAACACTTCTAATCTCTATTCTGTGTTCACTGTACCACCTGTGGGCAAAAGCACCTCACCAGATCCCAGAGGGGCTGGGGTGGCGCAGCATGGGGCCATGCCTCCCTTGTTCTTGTTTGTTTCCTCCTAGTACAGACACAGTGGCAGCATGGACTCCAGGGCCATGGCGCAGGTGCAGGGAGACAACGCATGAGACTGTTTCCACCCCAAGGCTCTGCACGCAGCAGGCGTGTGACACACTTTTAGCTCTCCTCCTTCCCAGCCCCTCTGATCTGCTAAGCCCACCCCCCAAACTATCTCGGTGGGTTCCCCAGAGGGCCAGGCACAGCACAGGGTGCTCTATTGCAAGACGACCGTTTTCATCACTGAACCATAAAATCCCTGCATGTAACTGCCAAGACCTCTCCACCCAAGCAAGCCACCTCTCTCTTCACAAATAATCAGATGTGTGTCTATTTTCATTTCTTGTTTAACGGTTCACTTAACAAACATCTGTCTACTGGAAGTCAGACAAGACACTACACACTGCAACTTTCTGAATTCTAAGGTACCTATATACATCTCAATTTAATGAACAATTTAAGAGGATATAGTGAAATGTATGAAAACATACTAGAAAACCAAGCTAACATTTTTAAGAATTTCACATGTACTTATTTCTTCAAATAAGATAATGTGAAATAAACATTAAGTCTTCATCAAAACAAATATCTCCATTGTACATAATGGATTCTATTGAAGAGACAACAATTTCAAACTTAATTCTCTGCGAAGCCAAGAAGGAATTTTATATAGGCTTCACAGCACACAAAGACCTGCTGACTGCAGTCTGATGAGACAGAGTGATTTGCAGTATTCATCACTGACCCACAAGCTCACATACCCTTCCTCTCTCCCAAGAACTGAAGACTTACTATGGCCTGAAAGCTCCCTGTAATCAGCAACCCATCTGTTCAGCTCCAATAACCAAATGACACAGCAGAACTGGTAAGTATTAGAAACACTGGTTTGCAACATGCCAAGTAACAGCTTAAAACCCCCAAATTTCTTTGGGAATGAGGCCAAAGGTGTGAATATATAAAAGTATAACTTTACCATATCTCCCTAAAATGACAAAGTGGTATAAACTTTGTTCAAATAGCCTTTCCTTAAGTGCTAAGCTGTTCTCAAAAATAAAGGAGCTTGGAGCAAAAGAGCTATTTGGAACAGGTAGGTTACAGATTTGCTCTGTTCTTACACATACTTTTCTTCACAGAAAAATGGTTTTAGTAGCACAAAATAAAAACCAATTTTTGTAATGCTAATTCAGATTCAAATACATTTAAATCTTTTCTTGTTAAAAAAAGGGATAGATGATGATGAAAACCTGTGAAAATAAAGGATGGAACTGGGTTGGCAACAGTAAGCTGCAGAAAGGGAAGAGAAAGTTACACAGAACTAAAGGCACCGTCAAAGGCTTCTGGTTAATATCACAAGGGTTTACAGCAGTTGAACACCAGGACAGTGCAGTCGCCCCTCAGTGTCTGCAGGGGCACCAAAATCCAGGGATGCTCAAGTCCCAGAGCTGGTCCTCTGTATCTGTGGCTCCACTTCTGTGGATTTGACCAACAGCACAGTACTGCTTTTTATTGAAAGAAGAAAAAAATCTGAAAATAAGCAGACCTCTCCAGTTCACACCTGTGTTGCTCAATGGTCAACTGTATGGCATTTCTGGAAATCAAGGAATATTGAGACATGTTGGTGACTCAGAAAAACAAACCAAAATTAAAATTTTAGACTGTAAGATAATGCAGCAGTAAAGTACAATCTGGTTGGTAGTGGTACTGGGTACCAAACTATTCTATTTAAAAAGTGTGTGTATGCATAGGTACACATGCAAGTATGTATGTATGTGTGCGTGTGCATGCGTACATGTTATTTGTATATGTGGCATTTTACTTATACTAGTGTAAATTAAAAGTTGAGCTGTAAGTTTTACAGGGCCCCAACTTCCATTAAAAAAATTAATCAGCACACAAAGCAAAGTTCTGAGAATGTGGTTACAGAAACAAGATTTAAATATGGAGAATTTACATTAAAGAGAAAACACAGTAAAACTCGGAAGAGAAACTAAGCCACATTGAAGTTCTTAAAATTCAATGTTGTTATTTAGTTGTTAAGCTGTGTCCAAAGCTTTTGCAACCCCATGGACTGTAGCCCACCAGGCTCCTCTGCCCATGGGATTTCCCAGGCAAGAATACTGAAGTGTTTTCAATAATCTAACCATATTTGACATCAGGTAGCCCAACAATTACACTGAGACAGGTGCCCAACACCTAGAACAGGCGTTTGCGACATCTTTCTGCAAAAAGCCAGACAGTAAATATTCCTGGCTCTTTGGCCAGGTGGCGTCTGTCTCAACTACTTCACTTAGTCAATGAAGTGCAAAAGCCACACAGACAAAACAGGGACAAATGAGCATGGCTCTTCCAATATAACTTCACAGAAATGCGCCAACTGGGTCTTCAGTCATAGTTTGCTGATCCCCAATCTAAACTGTTAAAATATTACTGTAGATTTTCCCTAAATAGTCGATTGACCTTGCAAAAGACATCTGGGTTCTACGAATCTCAGTTCTTTCATTGTGAAATGGGGATAGTGTACATTCCTTCCTTCTGATTGAACACTGCATATTTAAAGCACACGGAATGTACAAGGCTCAGAGACAACAAAATTGGAACTGTCCGGAATCCTAAGATGGACGACTTAGTCTAGATTAAGGAATGAGTGTATACTTCTCAAACCTGCAAGAACACGTCCACCGCACCCTAACTTCTGAGGTCTGCTCAGATTCAAAAGTCAATGCTAGAAGGTGTTTAATACCTTAACTAGGCTTTAACTCAATATAATTAAAATTACATCTGGGAAAACTCTTGAGAAGCTTGCAGAACAGAGCTGTGTAACAGTGATTCTTATGTCCATAAAGTAATGAGCAGAATGAAAGCAAGGGCCATGAGGCAAGTGTCTGCATGAGCTGGCCCCCACATCTTGCTGTCATGCCCCGCGGTGAAGAAGCTGGGAGAACCCTAGAGAGGCTGCAGGGCAGACGGCATTTTAATATTAACTGCCACAGTCACTTCATACTTGCCGGAAGATTTGTTACTTGAGGAGAAAACAATTAAGTAAGTCCATATCACAGGTTCAGCTAGCTCCAGAATTCCATCTCTCTATGATGTGATTCCAGTTCATTACTCCGAACATTTGAATAGGTTTCTGAAGTTCTTCTTCTCTTTAAACAGAATATCCTGAATAAAGTGATCCACTCAATGTTTCGAGTGTGTTATCATTATTGATGATTCATGACTGATCATGAATGCAGGGCTGTAATAAAGGTGTTCTCAGGGCTTACCAAAGTGAATATGGACTTTATTTTTGAATTGCACAGCTCCAGTTTTTTTTAGTAGCACTATCGTTTATTTAAAAAAATATTCAGAGTTAATCCAAAAAGGCATAAATTTAGAATCTTTATTTCTAGGTAAATATTACTTACTTCAAAATACTGTGGTAAGTCTACATCCTAGGGCCTATCGAGCCTAACCAAGACACCCTGTGCTATCTTCTGCTTGATAATAACTGACTCCACAGGTGTCCTTCCACTGGACACCTGTCATTATTTCACTCATGGAGTGGCTATGAAGAAGCAGGTTAGCAGGAGGGTGGTTAATGCCTGTCCCTTCACTGCCCTGTGAATGAGTTACTGTGGATTTCAACACATACATTGTCCATCTGGAAACACAGAATCCAGAGTAACTTCCTGCTCCATATATCCAAAAGAAAGAAAGGAAAAGGCAACCAGATCCTTGGAAGATAACTGAACTCTGAATTCATTCCCCACTTCCAACAACAATTCCTTTCCTACTTCTTAGCTTTGTTTTACCCTAACATCAATCATGTTTCCTCTCTGTCCCACGGTGACACTGCGGCTGTTTAGTGCCCGTAATCGTGCTCTGAAGACTCTATGCTTACACGCAGTGCCTGCCCAACATCATCACCCGGGCAGACCCCTCACCTCACCTCTCTGTTTGGAAGGTTCCTCTTCCTCCGTGGGTTCGGATGGGTCATAGTAATCACTGCCGTACGTGAATCCCACTGCATTATAGCTCCCGTCCTCCGCCAGTGCTTCACTCAACCGCTTGTATTCTTCCTCTTGAACAAAAATGAGAATTATGTTAACAGAAGCAGAAATTTACTGAGAAACATTTTATATATTTCTAAAGTTGTGGCTATCAGTAAAGCATACAACACACTTTTTCCAACCTCTTTTCGAGGCAATAATGTTTTTTAAAATTTCACACTTCACATCTATCAATATGTACTTTTGCCAGTACATGTTTACCACAGACAGCGGATTACACGTCTTTTGTGGAAAATTTCTTCCTGCTGAGAAACTTGGGGAGTAAGAACTGTATTAAAGATTGTTATGGCAAAGACAAGAACATCAATTTTAATTTATACGATACTGTTAAAGAAGAACAGTTAAAGAGTTTGGTTTTTGTTTTTTCAAATCCCAGTCTGCCCTCAAAAGCTGGGAAAATTCTCTGTGGCTCTATATATAAACTATCCTGAGGTCCTCTCAGAACGCAAAGACTGCTGTTTTTCCAATCCACTGGGTACTGTCAAGATAATATCAGAAAGAGTGAGTATAAAAAAATGAATGGGAGTAAACTTTTAAATACTTAAAATTTTTTTAAAAAGTTTGTTGCTTAAGTAAGTTTTTCTTGAGCAGTACCTTGCCTTGCCTCCTCCTCAAGCAAGTCCGTATGCAAGGCTAAATACCTCTCTTCATCACACAGGGTCTCTATTCGTGCCTCCTCTTCGGAGAGCTGGTAATCTCTGTTCCATGTGGAATACTCAGCATCGTACTCAGAAAGGTCATGCAGGTGACCGCGCCCATCATATCTGTAATATGAACATACTGGTCAATGGGAAGAAATTAACGTTTGGGTTGGTTCGTGTGTGACGTTTTCTATGTATACTTACCAATTAAAATAAAGAAATAAAAATATTAAAGCAAACATAAAAATGCTTCTCATTATATTTAATTTGGCTAGTCATATCTCACCTACTTTTAAACTCAAGTTATCTTAACAAAGTCTAAATTCCTTTCTAACATTGATAAAACTTATAATTAAAGGTAAACAATCCTTTAATAGCTTAAATGGTATCCACGTCAGTGGCAGTTCTTACCCTTTATGGTTTGGTTAACCATTCAATGCCATTTGTAAGAAAAAAAAAAAAGAAAAAAAACTTTTTTTTCTGAAAAGTCAAATATCATAGCTTACATTCACACAAACCGAATACATAAATACCTATCCGTAAGAACCAAACGGTCGAAATTTCCTCGCTTCTTTCTGCTAGTCCCGAACTCTCAGGAGAGATCTTCACCAAAGAAACTTGCGTCCATTGGAGGTAAAATCTTGGCTAGGCTCGCCCCCTAGCCACTTGGCTGAGGAAATAAGTGCTGGGTTATGTGATAGAGAGACACACATACATAGGAACAGTGACATATACGTGCAGTTTAAGGAGGTTCACTAGAAACAGAGCAAAACTATTAGAAGACGCAGCATAAAATATGTGCTTCTAAACTTTACGCCCCCAGGATATAACATACATGAACACACATCCATGTGCACTTGCGCGGACCCATAGGTATGTTAGCCAGATGAAGACTAAGGAAGCACTTTCTGCTATGCTTAAAATACAAAAAGTTCAATGAAGATGCTGTCAAAGTGCAACTCTCAGATAATGAGTGAATTAGGGAATTTTACTTAAAACACTCAGATTTAGGGTTGCAGAAACATGTAGAGAGACAAAAGTCTGCTTAATTTTTTAGTGCTGACTTTTGTAATGAGGACTAGAAAATACAGGGGGGAAAAAGACATTTACAGGAAAAAAGGCCAAATATTTCAGGGTAGCCAAGTTATTGCATATTATTAAATTTAAAAATTATTTTTACTATGCTGTAAACCTCCTTAACTTACAAATGTAGATCATTATCTTAAAATATTACACATCTACATGTGTAGCGTTTGCTCCCCACTGGTTTTGGAAGACCTAACTCACATCATGTACAGAATGATATGGAAAACTGTAAAAAAAAGCTCAGACTTCCTCGCTTATCAAACTTTAACAATACCACAAGTAACACTTTTCAAAAGGAAGCCACCTGACAACTCAGGCAGCATCATTCAATAGAAACCATGGTTTGAAGGTACAGCATGCTTGAGCAGAGTGCCGGGGCCCTCAGCTCCAGACCTGAGCTGGCGACCCTCCCTCCACGAGTTCTTCTTGTCTAGATCTAACTCCAAGTGGAAACGTTGGGGATGGAAAAGGCGTTTGGTCATTAATGTGTCCATTCTGGCAAGCTCAGAGGTCATCCCTATAGTCAGGTTCCAGGGCTTTGTAGAATCCAGTTTTAATTGTCTCAAACGATGGGCTTCCTTCACTCGGAGAGACTATTCCACAGTTTAATGGTTGGTCACGGTTACTTTTCAGTCTGGGCCCCAGAAGCAGAGTTGCCGAATTGGCAAAAACCAAACCCACAAACAAAAATCCCAAGGAGAAAGAGGGACTGAAAACATGGGAGGGGAGGGGAGCAAACAACCTACATCATGTAAGGTCACCCTTTTCAAATCAAACATCTTTAGAAACTCCAGTCCCAGGACCCCTCTGTCCAAAGTGGCCAAACACCCTCCAGAGTGACTACCTAAAAGCATGTTTGATTTGAAAAGAACATACTTCTGTCTCAGCTCCACCCTTCAGTTTTAAGAGACAGTGAAACCAGCCCTAAGAACAGTACCTCTAAGAGCAAGGCCAGTGTCTGCAAAAAGTCAACTGGCCTTCAATGATTGGCAACTTCAGCCTCAATCTGTGAAACTCATCAGATTAACACAGGAAGGGGGAGGAATGGGTGGGTGGGTGGGGGGGGGGACATCAAATATCATGACGGCGCTCCACAGAGAGCCTTGGGGATAGAGAGGTTCAAAGCCAACTCTTGGGGTCCAAGAGGTCTCTAATCGCGACATCAGCTTGCGGCGTTTCGGGTTGCCCTCCCACCACACGGAGCTGTGGGCGCGCGGAGGGCCCCAGAGCGCCGGTCAGGAGAGGCCCAGGGCCCGGGCAGCTTCCACTGCCCGGAGTGGCAACTGCAACCCAGCGACAAGAGTGAGGGGTCGTGAGGGGCTGCGGGAGCAGAGACGATCCCTCCGGCGACAGACGCGGCACGCAGCTCCAGCCAGTGCCTTAGGGCAGGTTTCACCATCCCCTCCCCCCCCAAAACCAGGGGGATGTGGGGACAGGGGAGGGGGTGTCCCCCAGATCCCCGATGACTCCAGAAAACCCCTTTCAGTCCTGGCCATCAAGTCAACATCAGACGAAATCAAGCGGGCGAGGGAAGGGGAGGACCGGCGGGTGGGGGGAGGAACCGACCTGTCGATGAGGATCTTGTGGTCCCCCATCCAGGGGATGAGGTGTTGTCCCTGTTCCTGGGCCAGGGCCCTCTCATCGTCTCGGAACAGCTTGCAGGCATAGCCGAAGACCAGCAGCTCCACTCGGTTCCCCCCACCGCCGGCACCGCCGGGCCCGGTCTCCTCCTTCGCGCCGCTTTTCCTCTCGGTTTTGGTGCGGCCTCCGCTCGCGCCGTACATGACAGCGTCCTCGGCGTCCAGGCTGGTTTTCTTCTGCGCCGCGGCCGATGTCCCTGAAGCCTCCGCTTGGCCTACCCGCTCAGTCAAGAGCGGCGCATCCCTGCCCCAAACTAGACACTGCCGCCATTGCGGGCAATAAAATGGAGGAGCGCAACTTCCGGCGAGGTGCAGCCCTACTTCCGGCGAGCAGATTCCACTGATTAGTTAATCCACTCGCGTCGTTTGAGCCTCAAGAAAATATTTGGCTCTAGCTTTTCGCATTCGGAGGTGCTGCCACCTTAGGAACTTCCGTTATCAGAGGAAAGCGCGTTTTTGGTGTGGATTTTCTGCAGCGGCAGTCCAGAGCTGTGGCGAAAGCGCGGCTTCGGATCGTGCGTTACCTACACCCGGGCGCGTCCCGACCCTGCGGAAGGAGGGCGGGTGCTTCGTGGGCTGCGTACGCGGCTTGGTGGGGCGGGTGCTCTTGGTTCCTGAGAGAGGCTTTTCTGTCAGCCGGGCCCTGGACCATGCACTCTGGGGCCAGGGACCGTCGGGTCGGGTGCTTGGGGGCCGTGGGGCCATGAGGTCGTGGGGTTGAGTGTTCTGGGGTCGGAAGCTCTGGGACCGAAGCACCGTGGAGTCGGTTACTCGGGGGCGTGGGTTGTGGAGTCGGCTGTTTGGGGTCGGGTGCTCTGGGCTCGGGGACCGTGGAGTCGAGTGCTTGGGGGTCTTGGGGTCGTGAGGCAGGGGGGCCGTGGGTCGTTGCGTCGAGTGCTTTGGGCCCGGGAGGTTGACAAGGGTGTGCCTTGGGAGCAGGTCACATGGCTTTTCTGAAGCGCTTGGTCCTGGGGGTCATGACCCTGGTCTCGCCTACCTCAGAAGGTTTCCTCAGCGATTGTCAGAGATCTTAGTAAGACGCGAAGCCTCTTGCCTTGACGGATTTTTTGGTCCTGGGGACCCGTGTGGGAGGAAAGTGGTGGGAATTCCGTTTGTGGAGACCTGTCAATTGAATGCGGGGTGATTTTGCTTTGGTTTGTTTCGTCTCTTACTCTTATTTGTTTAGTTTACTGGTACAACTACTTTTGGAGACTGTCACTCCGATGAAGTTCAACGTATTTATCTGTACCCTGCAGTTCCATTTGTCCGTGGATACCCTGATGGGTACCCTCCATGTGATGCCCGGAATGCTGTAGGAGACGTGGACGCAAGTGTTTATAGCATCCTTCTTGAATGGCCCCAGACTGGAAGCAGCCCAAGTGTCCATCGACAACAGAATGCTCAAATAAATTGTAGTGTAGTTATATACACGGTGGAATATACAATGAAACTGAATGAGCTGCGGTTACAAGCAAGAGACTGGATGAATCGAAAACAATTTTGAGCAAAGGAAGCAAGACCGAAACGTGCAAAGAGTACCTTTGTGATTCCAATTCTAAAATTCAGTCAGAGTTAGGCTAAAATGGAGCACGCTGGTGGTTCAGTGGTTAAGAATCCGGGTTCAGTTAAGAAAACAAAGGTGGTTCTGCAGAGGGAAATTAATACCCTGAGCTAGTATAAAGGTCTGCTGCTGTTGCTGCTAAGTCGCTTCAGTCGTGTCGGACTTTGTGCGACCCCATAGACGGCAGCCCACCAGGCTCCTCTGTCCACAGGATTCTCTAGGCAAGAGTACTGGAGTGGATTGCCTTTTCCTTCTCCAATAAAGGTCTAGGAAGAGCTGAAAACAGGTAGGTGGGGTAACCCTGAGCCCAACGAGCCAGCACCCCCACTACCGTGGAGGCTGGAGTTGGTTGCTTCCTCAGAGCTGGGGTGGGGTACCTGCTTTGCTTGTGAAGGAAGGGCTGTGCGGAGACCTAGAATCAGGAAGAAAATACAGATAAAACAGGAGATGCCATTCAAAACAGAGAAGCAGACAAATACACCGGCCTCTGCCCTCCAGCACCCAAACAGCATTTGTTGTCCAGAGGTGAAGCCAGTGGGCTAGGAAGCCTGTATGCTCAGCCTGCAGGCCAAGCCTCTTGTGACACTGGATGGAAGGGCATCAGTGGTCATGAGGGCAGATAGGTGCCTTCCCGAGCACATGTAGGACCCATTTGGTCCTCATGAAGCCCGGTGAGAAACAAGACAACAGTCCCCAAATGGGGTTGATGATGCTAAGCCTCACGTCATCAAACTAAGACCTGATTTAATTATGGTTTTGGCTCTCCTAGAAATGGAATCTTAAATCAGCAAATCAGGATTCACCTGATAAACATTAGCTAGCACTAGTTAGGTCGCTTGCTTTTTAGACCCCTGCCACCTCCTCCAGGAGAGTAATCTTGCAATAACCAACCTGTTTGGGGGCTAGTATGACTTCTTGTTCTTGCTGCCTTCTACCTATGAAAGGTTTTATATATATTTGGCTGTTCTGGGTCTTAAGTTGTGGCATGCAGGGATCTAGTTCCCTGACAAGGGATTGAACCCGGATCCCCTGCATTGGGAGCATGGAGTCTTAACCACTGGACCACCAAGGAAGTCCCCCTATAAAAGTTTTGTACAGCTTCTTGGTGCTTCTTTCTGTATGTTAATTTGGATGCTACCTGATTTATGAATCATTGAATAAACCAGTAAGATCTTTAAGGTTTGCTCAGTTGAATTCTATTCTTTGATCGAAGCTGTCCTGTGATCTCAGTCTTACCTGGAGATGTTTGTTAACTTGTCCAAGGTCACACATCTCTGGCTGCATGCCCCCAGGGCCTATGCTCCTACCCATCAAGGCAACTGTCTTGCCAGGCCGAATGTGCTCAGCGCTGGAAATAAGAGAGTTGATGTTCCCTGTCTTTGAAAGGCTCATGATCAAGGTGGGGAGACAGACATGTGAAAGGTTGTTGTCGAATCACGCAAATACACCGGGATTCTTGGCCCCCGGAGGAGAAGAATTCAATCCGGGGCCAGAGACGAGGCTTGATCGCTCAGAGCTTTTGTGTAATAAAGTTTTATTAAAGTATAAAGGAGATAGAGAAAGCTTCTGACATAGGCATCAGAAGGGGGCAGAAAGAGTACCCCCCTGCTAGTCTTCAACTGGATGTTATATAGTCACTAGCAGTCTGTTAATGAAAGAAAGGAATGTCTTAAAATTTAGAATGGCACCAAATGGTTTATCCTGGGCCATAAAATAATTAACTTGAATCTTAAAGAAGGGCAGACCACCATACAAATAGTTTCATTTACATAGATTAGGGGAACAATATCTGAGTATAACATACTGGTTTGTCAAGTAGGTTCTGGGCCAAGAGGCGGAACCGACTTGGAGACAAGAGTTTGGGGTAAAGGCGTAGTACATTAGCATAGCTTAAGACAAACATTTCTATAAGAAAAAGGCATTGGTTATCTCCAGGCTCAAGAATAGCTAACTTCAGGAGAAACCAGGTGTCATTATGGCAACACAGTATTTTAAGAGAAACCTCCCTTTAAATTTGTATAGAGAAGGAAAAAAATACTGCTAGTTTGTTTCCTCCTGCTGCTTAAGAGAGATAAAAATGTCTGACACTTGCAGGCTATTTCCTCCATTTGGAGACCCCTCTCTCCTTGGGGACCCCTAGATTTCTTATCAACCTGTCTAGGAAATGACTCTCTCACATGTAAAGATAAATCTGTTCTGTTGGAATATTTTGTAAGTGGATATTTCTTATGGGGATGCTTTCTCATGCTATACACTGAATGTTAGAATGCCCTTCCGGTCCACCTCTGCTATTATGTTCTCAACATGAAGGCATCTTGTCTACAGTGTGACCCGGGCTTGTCTCCTTCAACTGGATATTTTATAACCTAGTTTGAAGATGGAAAAAAATAGAGTGTTGTGGCAGTACAGTAGTGTGTGTGTTGGTGACGGAATCTTGTTTTTATTTAAAGACTAAAGATACCATATATTTAACTGTTCACAAGTGAATTTCTTCCCCATCCCTTCCATTTTGTTATTTTCAGAAGCTTTGGAACCTCAGGAAGAGAAGCATTTCTTAGCAAAAAATAACAACAAAAACTTGGACTACAAACAAACATCTCTTATTTTTTTAATCTCTCTTCACCAGTACTATTAAAAAAATTTTTTTTAATGTAAAGAGTTCTCTTTATTTTTTAGTTAGGCAAAAATTCAGAAGTTTTCTAGACATATATGTTATACATACTACTTATATATATGTATTCAAAAGCTTTTCTACTACAATTGATAAAAACTTGAGAAAGAACATAGAAGAGATAGAGAAATTGGAAAACAAACTAAATGAAGTGGGAGCACTGAATATGAAGTAGAAAAAGTGAAACAAACTAGGTAAAAGTACAAGATCCTCATATAGTCCAGTTGTTTTTAAACATGGCTGCTCATCAGAAACATATCTGAAGCTTTGGAGGAAAAAACCAATACTTGGGCATTTGTATTTTTCACAAAACTCCAAGATAATTCTGATTATCTGATAATTCCGATTATGCATCTGGATTTTAAAAAGTGATTACAGATTAAACTATGATAGTTTGGTGGTATAGAATTCTATTATTTTTCTGTTGACCAATCATGATATAACATGATTAGGTAATAGTTAACATTATCACAGTAGCAAAAGATGGTTATCAAATTTCACAATCAGTAGCCAGACAAAAAATAAATATGATTACAGTTGCAAGCCATAGTGGGAACATGATTAACCTATAACAATATAAAATAATTACATACAATTTGGGGGCTTAAGCAGAGTGATGCAGTAAGTGGAAGTTTGTACATGCTATTGATTCCTTCTAGTGTATTTACTTCAGTTTGTTCTTTAGTTCTTGTAGGTCTTTGGTAAACATTTCTTACATCTTCTCCATTGTTTTCCCAAGATCCTGGATCATCACTATCATTATTCTGAATTCTTTTTCTGAAAGATTGCTTCTCTCCATTTAGGTTTTTTTTTTTTTTTCCCCTGGGGATTTATCTTGTCCCTTTATCTGGGACATAACTTTCTACTTTTTCCTTGTGATTAACTTTCTGTAATGTTTAGCCACTGTGGGATTATGATCCTCTTGCTTCTGTCTGCTCTCTGATGGAGGAGGCTAAGATGCTGGTGATGGGAAAAACTGGATTTTGCTCACTAAGCTTTAATCCAGTTATCTGCTGATTGGTGGTGGTGGTGGTGTGCTCCCTCCCTGGTAGTTGTTTGGCCTGAGGTGACCCAGCCCTGGGTTTAAGGGCTCTATGATAGGGTTAATGGTGACCTCCAAGAGGGCTTAGGCCAATGGGGACTTTCCAGGACAGCTGCTGCCAGTGCCCCCATCCCTGTGGTGAGTCCCGGCTGACCCACGCCTCCACAGGAGCCCTCCAACACCAGCAGGTAGTTTTGGTTCAGTCTCCTGTCAAGTGGCTGCTCCTTTCCTCGGTCTTGGTGTGCACAAGATTTTGTTTGTGCCCTCCAAGGCTGGAATCTCTGTTTCCCCCAGTCCTATGGAAGTCTTGTAATCAAATCCCACTGGCCTTCAAGGTCAGATCCCCAGCCTGGGAGGCCTGACATAGGGTTCACAACCTTCACAACAGTGGAAGAACTTCTTTGGTATTATTATTCTCCAGTTTGTGGGCCACCCACCCAGCAGGTATGGGATTTGATTTTATCATCATCGTTCCCCTCCTACTGTCTCGCTGCATCTTCTTACTTGTCTTTAGACGTGTGGTATCTTTTTTTTTTGGTGGTCCCAGTGTCCTCCTGTTGATGGTTGTTTAACAGCTAGTTGTGATTTCGTGCTCTCGCAGGAGATGAGCTCACGTGCTTCTACTCCATCATCTTGAACTGGAACTCCCTAGTATATTTCTTGATTTAGCCTTTCTCCTAAATTTCTTTGAAATCTAATTTTCAGAGTGAAAGCCTCTATGCAGTTACAGTGAAGCACTTTTGTAAACAGCTTCATATTTCTTTCCTACTTGGGCCGCTGCTTGGCTCAGATGTGTAAGGGGAGATCTCTATTCCTGCTGTCAACACGCTGGACGGATAGGTCTTTGTTCCTTGCTGTGTGACTTGGTCATGTCACACCTGAGGCTGTGGTCACCTTCATTTATGAACGGCACAGATCCACCACTTACTGGAAATGGAATTGTTAAACCTCTTGTCTGAACAGTATACTCTGTTCTTTTTCATTGGGTTGAGGGAGGTGGGAGGGAAGATTGCAAAAGATGTGTACTAGAACATTTCAGTTTAACATTTATGTTAAATGTATTTCGTTTAACTTTGATGTATATATACTGGAGAAATGGTCCCAATTTTATAATATCTAGTTTCTAGATATTAAAGAGATTGCCAGTGAATGACAAAAATAGGGTTAGTAAACTAACGCATTTTGTACACTTTGTGTTAAAATTCATTGAAAGGCTGTCTTCTGAAAAGGACCTTTGGAAGTGAAATTGTAAATCACATCTAAGTGACATATGTGCCTGTTCTTACCGCCCACTGTTGGCTGGATGGTGAAAAGGAGGAATTGGGAGAAATGAAAGATTCTAGACTAGAATATTCCTTTGTAGAGGACACTTTTGAATATAGCCATTGTTACCTGTGTCTAGTTTATTCAACGCTACTGTGTGTATAGTGGATAAACTTAAGTTTGAAACATCTAGTCTTATTTGAAACATCTTATTTGAAACATCTAGTCTTTCTAGATGTTTAGAAGTGCACAAAGTATGTTAAAAATAGAGGTCATGAAATAATATATTTTGTGGATATATCCTTTTTAAAAAATTAATATGAATTACTGTCTTTTAAGAAATGGAATGATTTAACCACCTCTCTGAGCAGTACACATTATTTTATTTGTACTGGTTCAGGAAAAAAGAAAGTACCGGGGCATTTATGCCAGTATGTTTATAGTGAAGCAAGATTAACCATTGTCCCTTATGTGTCTCTGCATTTTGTTTTACACTGTGTATATAGTATACATGAGCGCCGAAGAATTGATGCTTTTCAACTGTGGTCTTGGAGAAGACTCTTGAGAGTCCTTTGGACTGCAAGGAGATCCAACCAGGCCATTCTGAAGGAGATCAGCCCTGGGTGTTCTTTGGAAGGAATGATGCTAAAGCTGAAACTCCAGTACTTTGGCCACCTCATGCGAAGAGTTGACTCATTGGAAAATACCCTGATGCTGGGCAGGATTGGGGGCAGGAGGAGAAGGGGACGACAGAGGATGAGATGGCTGGATGGCATCACTGACTCGATGGACGTGAGTCTGAGCGAACTCCGGGAGTTGGTGATGGACAGGGAGGCCTGGCGTGCTGCGATTCATGGGGTTGCAAAGAGTCGGAGACAACTGAACTGAACTGAACTGAAGGATTGTTGCTCAGTCGTGTCCAACTCTTTGCAACCCCATGGACTGCAGCACACCAGGCTTCCCTGTCCTTCACCATCTCCTGGAGCTTGCTCAAACTCATGTCCATTGAGTCGGTGCCGTCCAACTGTCTCATCCTCTGTTGTCTCCTCCTGCCTTCAGTCTTTCCCAACATCAGGGTCTTTTCCAATGAGTCAGCTTTTCGCATCAGGTAGCCAAAGTATTGGAGCTTCAGCTTCATCATCAGTCCTTCCAAGGGTTGATTTCCTTTAGGATTGACTAGTTTGATCTCATTGCTGTACATAAGGCATAAATGTCCAAGTTTACAACATCTATAAAGAGGTTGCCAGTGTGTGACAAAAAATAGCAAATAAATACATTGGGTACATTTTATATTAAAATTCATAGGAAAGATTCCGAAAACAACTGGTGGAAGTGAAGTTGTTAAAATCCCCTCTAAGCATTACAGATGCTTATTAGATTTGTCCACTGGGTTGCTAGAGATGAGAAGGGGTGTGGTTCTTGGCTTGAGTGGTTCTATTTAGATGACACTTTGGACTAGATAGCCTTTGTGTGCAGTGTACTCATTGCTGCTACGTGTATGTATACTGGACAAACTTAAGTCCTTATTTGAAACATCTAGCCTTTCTAGATGTGTAAAAGTACACAGCCTATTTTGAAAGTAGAGAGTTAAAGTAGCATCTTTTAAGTATGTGTTTTGTTAATTCACAGGAATGGTTATGTTTGGGGAGTGGACTTGTTAAGCGAGTCTTGGAGAGTAAGCTGGCTGTTGACTGGGGGTGAGGGTGGGAGTGGGGGACAGGGAAGGAAGTGCAGAGAGAAGCTCTCAGGGCCCATTAGCCTTTAGACAAGTTCAGATTGTCCAGCCATTGTTCTGTTTGTGCATTTTAGTTGATATTGCTGTGTATTAAAGAATAAGCAAGTCCTAATTCCCAAAGTTGAACATTAAGGAAATGTATTTTAATCATAACTCTTGCCAATATCTTTATCTAGAGGCCTGTTGCTGATTCGTTGCAACCCCATGGGCTGTAGCCTGCTGTTTCCTCTGTCAATGGAATTCTCCAGGCAAGAACACTAGAGTGGGTTCCATTCTCTTCTCCAGGGGATCTTCCCAACCTAGGGTTCAAACGTTGGTCTGCTGTATTGCAGGCAGATTCTTTACCATCTGAGGCACCAGAGAAGCCCTTTCCCACTTTTCTTTTCAAAGCCCAAAGTGCATTAAAAGCAGAGATAGTAAAACAACCCCTTTAGAGACGTCGTTTTGTTGCTAGGAAGGGCTGTGTCTCCTGGGAGTGTCTTGGAGCTGGATGTAGTCTGGTACATCACTGAAATACTGGAGGAGGGGTAAGAGGAACACTGAGGGAAAGGGCTCTTGGCTAATATGTCCATATCTAGAAGACAGTTTTAGGTCTTACGTGCATTTTTGTAAAGTGCCTAGTTTATTGTGGACAAGGTTCATTCTTTATTTTGCAACATCTTGGCTTTTTAGAAGTCCTGAGGTGACAATGTATGATAAGTTGAACTAGTAAATTAACCAATTTGTAAATGTATTTGTTGTGAATGTGTGCTACATTGCCTCAGGCGTGTCCAACCATTTGTGACCCTGTGGACTATAACCCACCAGGCTCCTCTGACCATGGGATTCTCCAGGCAAGAATACTAGAGTGGGTTGCCATGCCCTCTTCCAGGGGATTTTCCCAGCCCAGGGATTGAACTTGCATCTCATGTCTCTTATGGCAGGTAGGTTCTTTACCACTAAAGCCACCTGGAAGCCCAACTGTCTTTGTTGTAATTGATTAAAAAGAAAAAACAAACAACATCTTGGACATGGAATTCTTAAACTGTCTCTGAGAAATGTATGTCAGGACTTGTTTATTAGGTTAGCGGCAGAGGGCAGAAGGAAGTATAAGGGAGGGGTGTGTGTGGATGTGTTCATGTTTATATTTTGATGATGACCAAATGGCAACCCACTCCAGTACTCTTGCCTGGAAAATCCCATGGATGGAGGAACCTGGTAGGTTACAGTCCATGGGGTCGCAAAGAGTCGGACATGACTGAGCGACTTCACTTTATGGATGTGTGTACATCTCTTGGCTGTGCTACGAGTTCATTGTTCAGTAATTCAATGGAAACGTACCTTTTTGCTAACATTTTAACAGTTTAGATCAGATAATGAATCCTTTTGGAGGCATTATTCTTTTTGTACTCTGTTGCTTTATGTCTCATTTTTAATTGAACGTTAAGGGGATGTAATATTTTAGTCATAACTCTGCTAGTATCTTTAGAGGCCTGTTGCCATTTTTGTGTTTTCTGAAACTTTTGTCACCAAGAAAGGCAGGATTGCTTTTTTTTTTTTTTCCTTCCAGATTGAGTTGACATAGCATATTCTTGGTTATCAGAATATTCATAGCTTTGGGACTTTGAAATGGTAAATATTCATGATGTGTGGTACAGCGTGATACATAACTGTGTGATCTTAGTTGCATAAAAATGGATTCTTAGTTTCAAAAATACACAAATGACACCTAGAAGGATACATCAGACAGTCAACTGCCTGTGATATGAATGCCTTTGTTTTTTGGTTTCCTGTTATGCACATATTAGCTTTTAAGAAAAAAATGTTACTTTAAAAACCTTAAAGAAAATCAGGATATCCATTTTACCCTCGACCAAATTGTTACCTGTCATCATTTTATCCATTGAAGTTGTATTCCAGTTTCACTGTTTGGTATCATTCATGGACTGTTTCATCTGATTCGAGCCATTGTGATAAATTTGGGGTCAGAGCCTGAGGTACTCTCTGAGAGTCGGGAAGAAGGGAAGTTGTTTCCCGTGTGAAATCCGTCGGCAGTTGACCCTGAGCTTATGCCTCCCAGCCGTTATCTGGAACACCCATTTCACCTTTCCTGTTAGATGTGTCTCAGCGTCAGTACCCACACATTCACTGTGAATGTGGCCTAGTATGGCCAGAGAGGCTTTGCAGATGGGATTAAGTTAAGGATCTTGAGGTAGATTATCCCGGATCATCCGCTTGGGCTCAGTGTGGTCACAAGGGTCCACATAAGAGGGAGTTGGGAGTCAGGGGGGCCAGCCTTGAACATGGAAGCAGATTGGATGCCGACGCCTCTAGAAGAGAAGAAGGCAAGAAACAGAGTCTCCCCTGGAGACTTCAGGTGGAACCAGCCCTGCGGGCACCTGGGCTTCAGCCTCTAAGACTCCTGACCTCCAGAGGTGTAAGACAATACATTTGTGTTGTTTCAAGCCACTGAATTTGTGGTCATTTGTTACAGCAGCAGTGGGAAATGAAGACATGTGTAACTCTGTATTTAACTTTTGGGGAGCTGCCAAACTGTTTTCCAAATAGCTGCATCATTTTCCATAGTCCATCGTTTTGATTTCACAGCCATTCTAGGGGGTGTGTACCTCATTATGGCTTTAGTTTGCTTTTCCCTAATGATGAATAATATTGAGTGTCTTTTCATGTACTTAGCCATTCAGATATATTCTTTGGTGAAGTGCCTATTAAAATCTTTTGCTCATATAAAAATCATGGTCTTTTCCATATATTGTGATATACTGACATAGTTCCTTTTTTTAAAAAAATTTTTTTTATTTATGTATTTATTTTTGACTGTGCTGGATCTCCCTGACTGTGCAGGCTTCTCTCTGGTTGCAGAGATTGGGGGCTACTCTCTAGTTGTGGTGCTCAGGCTTCTCATTGTGGAAGCTTGTTTTGTTGTGGAGCATGGGCTCTAGAGCACAGGCTCAGTAGTTGTAGCCCTTGGGCTTAGTTGCTCCATGGCACTCTGAGCCCAGGACCACTGCAGGCAGCATTCAGCCCCTCACGTTGGTGGAGGTGGTGGGGTTAATTTTGGGGCATGCATAATGTACAAGCCGGCTTCCCCTGTGGCTCACTACTTAAGTATCCGCCTACAATGTGGGAGCTGCAGGAGATGGGGTTTGACCCCTGGGTCGGGAAGATCCCCTGGAGGAGGGCATGGCAATTCACTCCAGTATTCTTGCCTGGAGAATCTCATGGACAGAGGAGCCTGGTAGGCTACAGTCCATAGGGTCGCAAAGAGTCAGGACATGAAGCGACTTAGCACAGCAGAGCATGGCGTGACATAATGTATAAAGTGTTTGCAGGCTCACTGGTGATTTGTGAAACAGGCATGAGAACATTTAGTATGCTGTTGTCAAGTAACATTCTTTGCCATCTGTCAAATGAGCCCCGAAAGAATGAAAATGGTGGCACTAAACTGCCCTCACGCAGGGTCATTCTTGAATGACCCTGTCTTTCACTCAAGACTCTGCTCCAAATCAGTGGCAGAAGCAAAGTGGGAAAAATGTTTTTTTTTCCCCTGAGACACTGAGACCAATTCTTAGTGGATTTCCTTCCACAAGGAGCAGGTGGTCTTGGCAAATCAGCTATCCACTCACTGATCTATCCCATATTAAATCTTTTCTAAGCCTCAAAACCTTAAAACCCCCCAAATAACCTGGTTCTTTAAGAGTCCACCAAGTGTCCACTGACAGATGAAGTGATAAAGAAGATCAGGTACATATATACAACAGAATATTACTCAGCCCTAACAAGGAACAAAATTGGGTCATTTGTAATGATGTGGATAGACCTACAGTCTATGATTCAGAGCGATGTAAGTCAGAAACAGAAAGACAAATAATCATATATTAACACATATATGTGAAATCTAGGAAAAAGGTACAGATGAGCCTATTTGCAAAACAGAAATAGAGACGCAGACATGGAGAATGGACACGTGGACATGGGAAGAATGGGAGGATGGGACGAGTTGGAGGTTAGGATTGACATATACACTACCATGTGTGAGAGACAGCTAGGGGGAAGCTGCTGAAGAGCACAGGGAGCTCAGCTCAGTGCTCTGTGATGACCTAGACGGGTGGGATGGCAGGGTGGGAGGGACGTCCAAGAGGGAGGGGATATATGTATACATAGAGCTTATTCACACTGTTATACAGCAGAAACGTTGGAAAGCAATTATACTCCAATACAAATTTTATTTAAAAAAGCAATCTCCAAATAGTCTTGGAGTCTCTGCATCTGGAATATGAAACATGTCAGGCATATGACGCCAATGAGGATGCCACAGTGCTGAAGAGGACCTCAGCCCAGGGCTGCTGGCGAGCAGGTGAAAAGTCTGGGGTGTTATGTGAACTTCTTTTGCTGCTTTTTAAAGTCGGAAGAAGCTGGCCAAACAAAAGATCTCTCCTTCAGGTCACCACTTTGCAATCTCTGATTTACATGCTTTTAAATGTGATTTGAGCCAGCCAAATCATGCTTTTTTTTTTTTTAATTTTATTTTATTTTTAAACTTTACATAACTGTATTAGTTTTGCCAAATATCAAAATGAATCCGCCACAGGTATACATGTGTTCCCCATCCTGAACCCTCCTCCCTCCTCCCTCCCCATTCCATCCCTCTGGGTCGTCCCAGTGCACCAGCCCCAAGCATCCAGTATCGTGCATCGAACCTGGACTGGCAACTCATTTCATACATGATATTTTACATGTTTCAATGCCATTCTCCCAAATCTTCCCGCCCTCTCCCTCTCCAACAGAGTCCATAAGACTGTTCTATACATCAGTGTCTCTTTTGCTGTCTCGTACACAGGGTTATTGTTACCATCTTTCTAAATTCCATATATATGCGTTAGTATACTGTATTGGTGTTTTTCTTTCTGGCTTACTTCACTCTGTATAATAGGCTCCAGTTTCATCCACCTCATTAGAACTGATTCAAATGTATTCTTTTTAATGGCTGAATAATACTCCATTGTGTATATGTACCATAGCTTTCTTATCCATTCATCTGCTGATGGACATCTAGGTTGCTTCCATGTCCTGAGCCAGCCAAATCATGCTTTAATGAAGGGGCTCTGGCAGGGGGACCCTGAGGGGGTCAGTGCTTCTCAGACCCCTGGAATAGCCCGAGCGTCTGCCCCTAACTGTCCCCTTGGATTGCCCTGTAGGGATGTGCTTCCTCAGGGAGTGGGACTGTTTCACGCCCACCATAGCTGCCTCCTCTGGGGGCTCCAGGAAGAGAAATGTCCTCCCATGTGGGCCTCCTTGCTGGATGATGCATCTGACCTCAGAGAGACAGCAGTGGACGTGATTTGAAGTGAGATCTTAGTTCCCTGCCTAGGATTCAAACCTGCGTCTCCTGCATTGGCAGGTGGATTTGTTGCCACCGCACTACCAGGGCTGTGTAGTTTTACCATTAGGAGGATCTGTTAGGGAGGTATTCACCCAGTAAAGGCCAGTGAGGCCAGCACGTGCATGGACAGTCTCCGTAATCTGAGCCCAATCCACAGAGAGCTGGCCTCTGCCTTCTGATTCCCAGGGCCTGGGGTCAGGGGGGGTCAGTGGGAACCATCTCTACCTCCTGCCTAAGAGGCTGGCAGCCGGGGCACCCAATCTGGCAGACTCTGAGGTGGTAACGAGCAGTGGGGTGTGGGCTAAACCCGGAAGTTCTGATTTAAGAACCCCAGAGGCGTGACTTCAGTGCTGGGACCAGACACAGAAGTGGAGGCAAGTAATACCTGGTGTCCAACAGGCTGGAGAGGCTGATTAGCATATAAATGATGGTTGGTGAGTGAATAGCATAGAAATGATGGGGACAAACAGTGTTCCCTGTATCTGGGGCACTGTTGTGTTCCCAGAGTTAAATCTCAGGGATCATATTCACTCTGTCAAGGTGCTGAGTAAACCTGTCTGGGCTTTTCACAGCCCTGCCCATGGCCCTGGGAGCCCAATCAGGGTCTTCTGAATGAGTGGGGGAGGGGATTGTCAAAGGGAGAAAACCCACCTGAGCACCCCCTAGGCAATGTCCCCAAATGCCCTGGCTCCACTGGGCTTCCAAGTCTGAATCCCCATGTAAATGAAAATTGGTGGGTTTAGGGGACCTGAAGCTCTGCAGAATTTAGGGGGTGTAGACGGCTCAACCCCTTGTCTGGAAAATCCCATGGACGGAGGAGCCTGATAGGCTGCAGTCCATGGGGTCATTAAGAGTCAGACTTGACTGAGTGACTTCACTTTCACTTTTCCCTTTCATGCATTGGAGAAGGAAATGGCAACCCACTCCAGTGTTCTTGCCTGGAGAATCCCAGGGACGGTGGAGCCTGGTGGGCTGCCGTCTATGGGGTCATGCAGAGTTGGACACAACTGAAGTGACTTAGCAGCAGCAGCAGCAGCAGCAGCAGACAGCTCAACATTCAGAAAACTAAGATCATGGCATCTGGTACCATCACTTCATGGCATATAATTGGGGAAACAGTGGAAACAGTGGCTGACTTTATTTTTCTGGGCTCCAAAATCACTGCAGATGGTGATTGCAGCCATGAAATTAAAAGACTCTTACTCCTTGGAAGGAAAGTTATGACCAACCTAGATAACATATTCAAAAGCAGAGACATTACTTTGCCAACAAAGGTCCGTCTAGTCAAGGCTATGGTTTTTCCTGTGGTCATGTATGGATGTGGGAGTTGGACTATAAAGAAAGCTGAGCACAGATGCTTTTAAACTGTGGTGTTGGAGAAGACTCTTGAGAGTCCCTTGGACTGCAAGGAGATCCAACCAGTCCATCCTAAAGGAGATCAGTCCTGGGTGTTCATTGGAAGGACTAATGTTGAAGTGGAAACTCCAATACTTTGGCCACCTGATGCGAAGAGCTAACTCATTGGAAAAGACCCTGATGCTGGGAAAGATTGAGGACAGGAGAAGGGGATGACAGAGGATGAGATGGTTGGATGGCATCACCAACTCAATGGACATGGGTTTGGGTGGACTTCGGGAGTTGGTGATGGCCAGGGAGGCCTGGTGTGCTGCGGTTCATGGGGTCGCAAAGAGTTGGACACGACTGAGCGACTGAACTGAACTGAAGACATAGGTGGGTTTTGGACCAAAAAGCTCTCCCTGCTGCCTATGGTCTGCATTCAGTCTGGAATGGGTGAAGTTTGATCCACGGAGGGTTTTTTTTTTTTAAATCTGGGGACTTCCTGATGGTCCAGTGCTTATAACTCTGCCTTCCACTGCTGGGGGCCGGCGGGTGGGGTGGGCGTGGGTTTCACCCTGGTCGGGGAGCTAAGATTCTGCATGCCTTATAGTTTGGCCAAAAAAAAAAAAAAAAAAGTACATAAAAGTCTGAAGCAATATTTACATATTTGGAAACTACTCTCGAAGAACTGGAATGTTTGGCCACATTCTGGTGATTCTGGTGTGGAAACACTGTTCCGGGGCTAGGGAGTAGCTTTCCCTGGGGACTCAGTGTGTCCTTCCCCCATCCCTCCCTGACTCAGTCTCACCAGGCATTAACCCCTTAGTCACCGGGTCCTGAGGGATCTATGTGGGAGCCTGGCAGAAGGCTGGGCACTTAGGGAACTTGGGGCAGTACCTGTTCACCACATTTAGAGACTCATTCATGTTATTTCAACACTAACAATTGTCAGGGGCCAGGTGAGCGCAAAGCCACAGGGCGGGGAGGGTTGGGAGGTGGTGGCAGCTGACTGTGTCATGAGCACCACCCTTCCAGCTGCCTGGCTGCCCTGCTCTCTCCCTGATCGGGTCTGACACCATCAGGGGTACCCGTGGATGTACCCACTGGGATCAGTGCTTCCCGACCCCGGAGCAGACATAAGATGCTTCTCTTCCTCTCTCTGCCCCCATCCTCTGGCTCTGGTTCCTCCTCTCTTTGCAAAGGAAGGAAAAAGGAGAATGCCAGATTTTCCCCCTGCCCAGACCCCACCTCACAGGACTAGAGACTAGGGTCCTGGCAGGGCCTCCCTGCACCTCCCAGAAGACAGTCCTGATGCCATTTCTTCTCTCTCCCTCTCTCTGTCCCTGTCTCTGTTTCTCTCTCTCTCGTAGATTTAGTCACAGAGCTGACAAGGTCAAGGGTGATCATTAAAAGCCCATCGTCTCAGAAGAGCCGCTTTTGCACCAAGCAGGGGTTTGAAATCGAACAAGGTCAGTGCATTAACTGCAATCAAAGGCTGCTGGAAGCTCCCGAACTCTCGCTGCTGCCTCTGCGGTGAAGATGGTCCTGACTCTCCCATCACAGGGTCGCCTGGAGGGGCTGCTTCCATTCAGACCCTGCAAACCTGTCTGGAACATTGTCATAGAAGAGGTTACTTTAAGTGTATTTTCATCCACTTAGATCCACTCGATTGCTCCTAGGTGACTGCTGTTATTTGCTGTGGATGGAGCCTGCCTCTCTGCCAGGATTTTACCAGAAAGTATAATCATGACAACCTTGGGAGAGTTCAGCTGAGTCACCCACCCTCATGGCAGAGGTGCTGGGTGACCCCCGGAAGGCCCCTGGAGACAGAGGTGGCTCCCCAGCCCGGGGACTGGGTTTTCACAAGACAGTGTCTGTCTGCATCTCCCTACTACCCTGATTTCCCTTCTATAGCTTGCTGTCCACACCCTGACACCTCACCCCGTGCTGGGCATGATCAGGGGCCCCACAGCTCAGTGGCACCCCCAGCCCCATCCATCCAATCCCCTTGTCAGGGGCAGGGACTTCCCCACTGCCCCCAGCACCATCCTTCTGCTGCCCAGGCCCTGCCCTTCATTCTGGGGTCCACAGGCTCTCAGGACCACAGGACATGGACAGTCCACGTGGGGTGATTTATGGGGATGGGGCAAACCCTCAGCACCTAGAGAAGCATCACTCAGCTGGGGACCAGTGGGGGACTCTGTGCCTGCTGCTGGTAACAGGCCCAGGGCTGTTGATAGAAGGGAGATCGTACTGCCCCTCAACCCAGGTGATGCGCAGGGCCACCTGAATGAGACCAGTTGCTGGCACTGACCCCACTCCCTGGGGCTCTGGTGGCCAGGCAGGTGGTTCCAATCAGAAGGCTCCTCTGACCTCAAACTCTGCCTCTGACAGTTCAGCTAGAGCCCTGCTAGCATCTGCAGTGGCTTTGTGCAGATGAGAAAAAGCTCTCTGCTCCAGGGGACACCTGGATACCTGAGGAGTGGACCAGGGGCTCCTTCCTGCTCCTTCTGAGACCTCCTAGCAGTGTGCAGCCTGCACCACCAGACAAAGCAGGCCTGACTCAGCTCTTGTGAAAAGAACTTGAAGCAGCTTTAAGGCTAAAACCTGTTTACTCAGCACCTCCTTCTAGAAATTCATCCCAGGGAAATATTCCGGGGTGAGTATGAAGATTTATGATCATAGCAATGCTATTTATAATGGTGGAAAAATTGGAGGCAATCTAAATGTTTAAAAACAGGGATCCATTATATAAATGATCATGCAATATTCTCGCAGCTCTCTGAGCAGGCATTAAAAATAGTGCTGTGATGCGCACAAGGACGTCAGTGCCAGGATGTTCACTGCAGGCTTGTCTGTTGTAACAAAAGACAGAGATAAATGTCTGCAGAGAGGAAACCACTTCAGTGAATCGTGGGCGTCTGAACCATGGATGCCCTGCAGGCTTGGACCATAGTGATGGCCAGGTGGTTCTAATGCAGAAGAATCTTTTAGATTTTTGTTCATTGAGGAAAGGTTGTATAGTATACAAATATATATGTGTGGTACCATTTGTGGACAAACTGTATGTATAGATACACATGTATGTGTGTTAGTTGCTCAAATCATGTCTGAATCTTTGCGACCCCGTGGACTGTAGCCCACCAGGCTTTTCTGTCCTTGGGATCCTCCTAGCAAGGATACTGGAGTGAGTGGCCATTCTCTTCTCCAGGGGATCTTCACGGCTCAGGGATTGAACCTGGGTCTCCTGCATTGCAGGTGGATTCTTTACCATCTGAGCCAGCAGGAAAGCCCTATAGATATACATCCATATGTATGTATAAACTTGTTTACATCCTGACTCTCTCCAGTGAGGCCATCAGGAGGCTTTGTGGCCAAAGTAACAAAGAAGAAAGTCCCCCTACTGAATCCTTTTTTATACTCCATGATTTCAAGCACCACATACTTCATTTGGGGTGGAAGTAAACGAAGCATAACCACACATACAAGTATAAAGCGCTGAGAGCTCTTTGGTTGCCTTGGGGAGATGAGCAGATCTTTCAGGACTGGGGTTCTCATGGCAACATCCAACTTCATGCTGGAAATGAACTTCAAGGGTCGTGGATCTTCACCCTTTTTTCCACAACCCCAGCACCCACTGTATGTATTCATATAATTTTAATACACTTTACATTTTAGAACACTTTTGGATTTACAGAATTATTGCAAAGATGGTACAGATGGTTTCCATCTACTGCAAGCCAGCTTCTGCAATGACTGACATTGTACATTTGTCACTATCAATGAATGAACATTGATGCATTTTTTGGTGCAACTGATATTGTTATTAATTTCTAAAATAGTTTTTTATTGGAGTATAGTTGACTTCACATGGATACATTTTTAGCTGAATTCCACACTTCATCAGATTTCCTCACTTGCCCCGAATGTCCCTTTTCTGTTCCCAGATCCTTCCAGGGACAACACTACATTTAAATATGTGTCTCCTAGGTTTATTTTGGCTCAGAGTTTCTCCCTTTCCTTGTTTTGATTACCTGGACAGTTTTGATGACCTGGATAGTTTCGAGGAGCACTGGTCAGGTGCTTTGTGGGACATCTCACGCTGGGATTTGTCTGGTGTTTTTCTCATGATTACCCTGGGGTGATGGGTGTACAGAGATGAAGTGCCCTCCCATCCCATCAGCCAGAACACCTCCCATCAGCATGACTCATCACTTGATGTTGACCTTGATTGCCTGGCCAGGCAGTGTCTGAGGGTTTCTCCTGTACAGTTACCATTCCCTCCTTTCCACACTGTCCTCCTTGGAAGGAAGTCACTGACTCAGCCCACACTTAAAAGTCCACCTGCTTGAGGAGGGAGATCTACTTACTTTATTGGGGATTTTTCTGCACTGGAGATTTGAATATCCTTCACCATTTATTTACTCAATATCAGTATAAATTCATGGTGTTTATTTCAAACTTTGAGTTACAAGGCAATATGAGTTTATGTTCCTTGTTCAAATTCTGCCAGTTTGGCCATGGGAGCTCTTTCCAGTGGACCGTTTGTGCTGTCCTGTGATTATGTACATGGGCCTATGTGTGTGTGCACGTGTGCTCGCACTTCCTTCATCTCTGACACCACCAGGGGCTGCCCGCTCACCTGTGTGTTTCCTGCTCCAGCCCCAGAGTTAGCTATTTCCCCAGGAGCCCTGGACCCTTGTCCTCATAGAACAATGGACCCACTATGTCCAGTCCCTGCTTCCCCACCTGGGGAGAGAAGTAGTGCATCAGTGACTTTAGGGTCAGAGAGACTGAAACCATGCCTGCTCCATCCCCTGTGAGCTGTGGGCTTCGGTTTGTGGCATGTGAGGTCACATGATGCAGGAGGGGAAACAGGATACAGAGGACGCTGGACCAGTGAGTGTCCCTTGCTGCTTGGAGCTAAGAGAGAAATTTAATCAGTTGATAGAAAATGTGCATTAGATCTCACCCTCACCCCCTGAGCTTGGGGTGGGGAGCTCACCCTCCCAGGAGTTCCCTCTACGACTCCACTCCCTTGTCTCTGCTACCAGTCACCTCCTGGGGTCTAGGCTCACCACCTCCTCCCTCTCCTGTCCTCTTGTAATAGGGAAGAACGCTTTGTATTCTATTACAGGATAATCACTGAGGGGATGTTGCCAATAAGCTTAAATTTTACATAATGGCTCATCTCTGGGCACCCCAGCTCCTACGCAATGAGCATTAAGCTAAAGTACTTATGTTTGGCTCACAAGAAATAGCCTGACCAGGTCCACCTGTGAATGACTGCAGGAAGGACGTAATTAACACAGCCCACCCAGAGGCTGATGGGAACCGTGAAGTGTTTGACCTTATTTCCTCCACTTTTAGTATAAAAGGAACCTGAATTCTAACTCAGGCAAGATGGTTCTTTGGGGCATGAGCCTACCATCTTCTCCCTCCGTTAGCTGGCTTTCCCAATAAAGTCACTATTCCTTGTCCCAATAACTCCTCTCTCAATTATGGGCCTGTTGTGTGGCAAGGAATATGAGCTTAGACTTGGTAACCCTCTCTAGCCATGTCAATCCACAGCAGCTGGCCCTGGGGTCTTGGGAGATCTTCACATAATCTTGGTCCTGCCTCCATCCCTACTGGAGGCATCTCAGGTCTCATTCACCTTTACATCTCTTCTGACTATGGTACTGATAGGGACAGAGTAAAGTGACAAAGTAGGTGATTAAATAGTTAACCCCCCTAGGGGATTGTAAGTAGAAAAAATGTGGGAGACCCCTGTTAAGGTAATAATTACTCAAGAAAGCAGGCTTGATTAGCAACAAAATCATACAGTAGAAGCATGCTGCTGCTGCTGCTAAGTTGCTTCAGTCGTGTCTGACTCTGCGCGACCCCATAGATGGCAGCCCACCAGCTCCCCCGTCCCTGGGATTCTCCAGGCAAGAATATGAAGTGGGTTGCCATTTCCTTCTCCAATGCATGAAAGTGAAAGTGAAGTCTCTCAGTCGTGTCCGACTCTTAGCGACCTCATGGACTGTAGCCTACCAGACTCCTCTGTCCATGGGATTTTCCAGGCAAGACTACTGGAGTGGGGGTGCCATCGCCTTCTCCAGTAGAAGCATGAGATATCCCAAAACAATAAAACAGTGGTGGTATGAAACCCACATCCTGCCCAGTAAGCTCAGTAAGTGATGATCCCATCCCTAAGACATGCTCTCTGCACACATGAAAAACAGTTGTTTGTGGACCTAACATGACCATGTAGGGACAAGAAAACTCCCATGCCCAAACTCCCATGCCAGCTTCCTCCTGGAAGAGGAGCTGATGATGGAAGCATGACATCTCAAAAGAGACAAAGAAAAATTTTCCCCCTTCTCACTTCTCCTTTGATTCTAAAACTGTATGTAACCCAGTAAGTTCTTGGGCATGCCTTCTCTCTCCCACCCACTTGTAAGCCTCACAATCATCCTATTCCAATAAATCACTTCTTATCTATCATTTTGCCTCTTGCTGAATTCTTTCCTATGCTGAGACATAAAGGACAGTGGTACCGGAACTCTTTGGAGGCCCCAGAAATGACACCAATCAGTTTCAGGACCGACAAGAGCTGCCCCATGTCCTTTAGACACAGAGAGGATGTGCTGGCCAGCTTACTACCAGAAGTGGACAATTACATGGGCATAGAGTAGGTGTTTGGTGTCACGAGCAAGCGCAGTGGGAAGCTATGGTTCCGTGATGCCTGACATGTCTTGGAGAGGATGTAGAGTTTTTTTGTGTGCAGACTCCATTACCGGGCACAGGCAGAGGGGAAAGCTTCTTCCTTGAGAAGTAACAGGGTGTGGAGCAGCCTCTGTGCCCATCCCCATCATCGCCCCTTGCCCTCACCTGTGGGGCACCTGAGAGGACACCTGCCCAGCCTGTGTTCGGTCCTAAGGGTCACTGCACACCTTCTTGGCATTCAGGGGAATGGGAGGGGGGCATTTCAGGAGGGACCTGTGGCCACGTCTCCCACTACCCTTTCTCTCTTTGGTGGCTCAGCAGGTATTCCACACAGAGGAAGGAAGCACATCCTGAGGACACGGCTCCAGAGGCAGGGAAGGGAAAGGTGCAGGATGAAGTCTCTGCAATGGCCTCATCATGCAGGGCCTGCACTCCTATCTGGATTCCTTCCAAGAACAGGGCTATTTCCTGCAGTTGAACCTTTTTTTCTGTCACATTTCCTTGATCATGTGTAAATATTTCCTCAATTGGGCACATTTCAAGCTCTATTTAAAGCATAATATAGGTGAATATAACTTCCATGTTCACAGGGCAGAAATGAGCACAAGGATGCACCCACTGGGAGTGAACTCCATGCTCCCCTATCTGGGGAGGGGAGGAGACCCCCGTCTGAATGACCCTTAGATGATGTGACTTATGGTGTTGTTTAAGCCAGAATGATAGGGACAAAATAAAGGGATAAAGTAGATGATTAAATAGTTACTCTCATTAGGGGATTGTAAGTAGAAAAAATATGGGAGACCCTTGTAAGGTAATGATTACTCCAAAAGCATGTTTGCTTAAACACAAAACCAAGCAAGCAGGCTTGCTTAGCAACCAAACTGCACAACAGAAGCATGAGATGTGCACCCCAAACAGTAAAACAATGGCGGCAGGAGACCCACATCCTGCTCAGTAAGTTAATGATCCCTAGGACATGTTGTTTGCACACAGACCTAGCATGACCATGCAGGGAAAAGAAAACTCTGCTCAACCTGGAGGAGGAGCTGATGTTGGAAGCATGATGTCTACACAAGAAAGACAATGAAGTTCTTCTCCTCCCCACTTTTCCCATGATCAGAAAACTGTAGCCCAGTAAGTTCTTGGGTCAAGGCACCTCCTCACCTGCCCACTTGTAAGCCTTACAAGTGTCCTCTTCTAGTAAATCACTTCCTATCTATCACTTTGCCTCTGGCTGAAATCTTTTCTGTGCTGAGACATAAAGGACTGTGGTACCGGAGCTCTTCAGAGCCCCCCAAACACCACCCAAAGGCTTCAAGAGGACGTAACAATTGCTGTTCCTGCAGTTTCATGCGCTCACCCAACGACCCTCCTGCTTTCCACTCAAGAAGCCTCTGTAGGCACCATGGGGCTCATTTCCCATGTGATTAAACTCAGGTGTGCTGGTTTAGACACTTTGGTGGGAAGCACCACAAATGGGTGTGGGCTACTGCAGCCATGAAATTAAAAGATGCTTTTCTCCTTGGAAGAAAAGCTATGATTAACCTAGACAGCATATTAAAAAGCAGAGACATTACTTTGCTGACAAGGGTCCATATAGTCAAATCTATGGTTTTTCCAGTAGTCATGTACAGATATGAGAGTTGGACCATAAAGAAAGCTGAGAGTCGAAGAATTGATGCTTTTGAACTGTGGTGTTCTTGAGAGTCCCTTAACTGCAAGGAGATCAAACCAGTCCATCCTAAAGGAAATCAGTCCTGAATATTCATTGGAAGGACTGATGCTGAAGCTGAAGCTCCAATACTTTGGCCACTTGATGCAAAGAACTGACTCATTGGAAAAGACCCTGATGCTGGGAAAGATTGAAGTGGGGAGGAGATGGGGACGACAGAGGATGAGATGGTTGGATGGCATTACTGACTCTATGGACATGAGTTTGAGCAAGCTCTGGGAGTTGGCAATGGCCTGGGAAGCCTGCTGCAGTCCATGGGGTCACAGAGAGTCAAACACGACTGAGTGACTGAACTGAACTGAACAACCCCATCAATCAGCAGATAATTGGATTTAAGTTTTACTGAGCAAGGCCCTGCCCACCAGAAAGAAAGCCAGTGTTTCCCATTGCCAGGCACTCCCATCAGGAAGCTTACACAAGGCTCTTAACATCTAAGAAGGAGGCTAAATTGATCATGATGAAAGTTAATCAGGATGAAAAAGTAGAAAGTTATGTCCCAGATAAAGGAACAAGAGAAAACCCCAGAAAAACAAATAAATGAAGTGGAGACAGGCAACCTTCCAGAAAAAGAAATCAGAATAATGATAGTGAAGATGATCCAGGATCTCAGGAAAACAATGGAGAAGATGCAAGAAATGTTTACCAAAGACCAGCAAGAACTAAAGAACAAACAAAGATGAAAATACACTAGAAGGAATCAACAGCAGAATAACTGAGGCATAAGAATGGATCAATGACCTGGAGGACAGAATAGTAGAAATCACTGCTTCAGAAAAGAATATAGAAAAGAATGAAAAAAAAAAAAAGACAGCCTAAGAGACCTCTGGGACAATATGAAACACACCATTGGTATTATAGGCATTATAGGGGTCCCAGAAGGAGAAGAGAGAGAGAAAGAACCTGAGAAAATATTTGAAGACATAATAGTTGAAATTTTTCCTAACATGGGAAAGGAAATAGTCAACAAAGTCCAGAAAGCACAGAGAGTCCCAGGCAGGATAAACCCAAATAGGAACACACTGAGACACAGTAATCAAGCCAGGGTTCTCCCGCAGGGAAGCAGGGGACAAGGATGGTTGAAGCAGGAGGACACAACTCACAGCAGCGTCAGACTCTACTAGTAGAACTGGTTCTGTTCATTTTTAAAAATTGTTTATTTATTTATATGGCTGCGCTAGGTCTTTATTGCTTTGCTTAGGCTTTCTCTAGTTTCAGTGAGAGGGGACTACTCCTTGTTGTGGTGCACAGGCTTCTCATTGCAGTGGCTTCTCATTGCAGAGCACAGGTTCTAGGGCACACAGACCTTAGTAGTTGCAGCTCAAGGGCTCATTAGTTGTGGCTCTTGGGGCCCTGGAACGCTGATTCAGTAGCTGTGGTGCATGGGCTTAGTTGCCTCTCGGCATGTGCAATCTTCCCGGACTAGTGATTGAACCCATGTCTCCTGCATTGGCAGGTGGATTTTAACCACCGGACCACTAGGCAAGTCCCATGTTCAATTGTTCTTATCCCACCTCTAAAACACACCACTGTGTCACTATCTTTTTTGTGCAGTCTTAAAAGCAACTTTTTATATATAGCAAGGCATCAAGATTGGGATTTTTTTTAGTTTTTAATGAATAAAAGGATTTACTAGAGTAACTGACTTTTGGTCACTTGGCTCTCAGTAGCCGCACACTCATCTGCAGTCTTGTGGGGGTGGGGGAAGGTTAAGGTTCCAGCCAGTGTGACATCTGCTCACCACCCTGAGGTTAGTTGTCCACGGCTGTGGAGAGGGCACTTTCTGTGGAAGGCACCAGAAACCCTGACTCTAGTCAGTACCTAGAGGGCTCATGTAATAGAGGAATCTATGTATTTTACCTGGACTTAGGTGTGACTGCATTGGTGTCTCTGAAGATACCATCTGGAAGTCATCTGTCTGTCCTCTGAGCTCTGCCCTCTGTGTGGGTCTCAACCTCAGGTCCCCCAGTGTCCCCTGATGGCCCCTAGACCCCCTCTGGCTGTAGCCTCATCAATGCTGCAGGTCCTCCAACCTCATCTGCTCTCCAGAGAAAGCAACTGACTTCCCCAAATAGCTCCTGCAACAGCCCTGATAAGACTCTGATTGGTCCAGGTTGGGTCACATGCCCAAACCCCAAATAATGCTGTGAGAAGGGATGCTGTTAATTTATTACCTGGACTCAAGTCATACGATTCACAGGTAGGAAAACATAAAGGGTCTCCCTAGACCACAAGCACTGACATACGGGTCAGTATGGCAGAAAGTAAAGAGGAACTAAAAAGCCTCTTGATGAAAGTGAAAGTGGAGAGTGAAAAAGTTGGCTTAAAACTCAACATTCAGAAAACGAAGATCATGGCATCCGGTCCCATCATTTCATGGGAAACAGATGGGGAAACACTGGAAACAGTGGCAGACTTTATTTTTTGGGGCTCCAAAATCACTGCAGATGGTGACTGCAGCCATGAAATTAAAAGACACTTACTCCTTGGAAGGAAAGTTACGACCAACCTAGACAGCATATTCAAAAGCAGAGACATTACTTTGCCAACAAAGGTCCGTCTAGTCAAGGCTATGGTTTTTCCTGTGGTCATGTATGGATGTTAGAGTTGGACTGTGAAGAAGGCTGAGCGCCGAAGAATTGATGCTTTTGAACTGTGGTGTTGGAGAAGACTCTTGAGAGTCCCTTGGACTGCAAGGAGATCCAACCAGTCCATTCTGAAGGAGATCAGCCCTGGGATTTCTTTGGAAGGAATGATGATAAAGCTGAAATTCCAGTACTTTGGCCACCTGATGCGAAGAGTTGACTCACTGGAAAAGACTCTGATGCTGGGCAGGATTGGGGGCAGGATGAGAAGGGGATGCCAGAGGATGAGATGGCTGGATGGCATCACTGACTCGATGGACGTGAGTCTGAGTGAACTCCAGGAGTTGGTGATGGACAGGGAGGCCTGGCGTGCTGTGATTCATGGGGTCGCAAAGAGTCCGACACGACTGAGCGACTGAACTGAACTGAACTGATGGGGGGTATATGGGGGTCAACACCTAAAGGAAAGCCATTCACAAAAGAGGTGGAGGGGTGGTGGAAGGAAAAGCTCAGAGCCAATGGTGGAGAGTAACCTTTTTTTTTCTTCTAGATTTTAATTTAAGAGTTGCTTATAGGCTCTTGTATGGGCTTTCCCAGTCGCTCAGTGGTAAAGAATTTGCCTACAATGCAGGAGATGCAAGAGACACAGGTTCGATCCCTCAGTTGGGAAGATCCCCTGGAGGAGGGCATGGCAACCTACTCCAGTATTCTTGCCTGGAGAATCCCATGGACAGAGGAGCCTGGTGGGCTACAGTCTATGGGGTTGCACAGAGTCAGACACGACTGAAGTGACTGAGCACAGCACACATGGGATCTTGTGTTTGGCGCATACACGCACAAACACAGACCAACTTCAAAACCAGCAGTGGTACTATGAGTTCCCCAAACTAAGGAAAATAATATTTTCAAATTTGTAGGCCTTTTAAAAGTAACTATTTGACTTTTGAAAGCAATACATGGATAATTGGAGGGCAAAAAGTTTAACTCTGTGATAATGTTTGACTTTTAGAATTTCGATTCAATTAAGCAAACATTAAATGTGGTTTGTAGGTTTTATTATTTTTTTTTTTTTGGAGTATAATTGCTTTACAATGCTGTTAGTTTCTATGAGAATGACTTTCATTGAAGGTCATCATGTGGGGTTCAAGAACTGCTGTGTCCACTCACCCTCTGTACAAGCTCTCTGGGCTTGTCAGACTTTAGTTAAGCCCCGGGGAAAGTGATGTGCGTTCAAACATTATCCATCATGCCCACACCACGGAAAAAAGGCTGAAAGCCCTGCCTATTTCACACCTGAGTGACAAATTAAGTCTTCAGCCCATGAGAACTGGATTGTGGACTGATGACTTGGGATGCTGGGCTCCTGATAAAGCTTCATCTGCTCTGTCACTCAGGTTCACATCCCTGGAGCTGTAGCTGTGCCCTTACTTCCTGGTAGTGAGCTTACTGCAGTTTACTGCCCCAGGATTCCCACCAAAGCTGATCTGCTGGTGATGTAGAGTCTGCGGAGACTGAGTCAGAAAGGTCCTGACCAGGTGCCATCCAAGGTGGCTTTCCCCCGACATTATGAATTGCTGCCCCCAGGTCTGCATCTGTGCTGGTGGGAGAGGGGGAGGAAAGAAAAGCCAGAACCTCAGCTGTAGTGGGTGGGGAAGAACCTGGGATTCAGGATAGGAGGCCCCATGGTCTCCATATGCCAAGGACTCCAGGAGGTGCCGGCAGAACACCCACCTCTGGGGCAGAAGGACATGAAGAGCACAGGCGGAGAGGTGGCCCAAACCTGAGCCAGAATCTACCTCACAGCCTTGAGACATGAGACAATGACGGCACTGCCCAGACTCTCAGTTTGCCCATCTGTGAAATGGGGACCGCCATTATGGTGGCATCACTGAGTTGTGGTGAGTAGACAGATAACCTCGTTAAAGCAGCACAGGCATAACCCCAGCCTCCTTCAGCAGGAGTGCTCTTTCCCTCTCTCATCTCGAGTCCTGCTGCTCCCAGTGAAGCAGCGCAGGACTCTATGGTTCTCCCCCCAACATCCACCATGTCCTCTGCCTGCCTTTTGTCTCTGGAAAACTTTGGCTAAAGAATAAGTTTAACCAGAGAAGTGAGAAAATATAGAAACAAAGGAAAACAGTCAAAGGAGACCAAGTAATAACACTCTAGTCATTAAGCAACACAGAGGACTTTTAGTTCCTTCTCAAGGGCTGTAGTGGAGAAGGCAATGGCACCCTACTCCAGTACTCTTGCCTGGAAAATCCCATGGATGGAGGAGCCTGGTAGGCTGCAGTCCATGGGGTCGCTAGGAGTCAGACACGACTGAGCGACTTCATTTTGACTTTTCACTTTCATGCATTGGAGAAGGAAATGGCAACCCGCTCCAGTGTTCTTGCCTGGAGAATCCCATGGACAGAGGAGCCTGGTGGGCTGCCGTCTATGGGGTCGCACAGAGTCGGACACGACTGAAGCAACTTAGCAGCAGCAGCAGCAGCAAGGGCTGTAGACAATATTCTGAGCCATCTCGTGTGAGCTGGCTTATAGAATCTGAAACCCCTACCAGGTAGAAGAAATTAACTACATGATGACCAGACTGTAGCCATGACATAAGCTGCCACAGTTCCGAGATCTGGCCTCCAATAAATGGGAACAAACTGACCCTGAAACTGAAGATTAACTACTTAAAACAATCAATGCTGGTCGGACCACTGATGACCAGTTTCAAGATGACTGGCAGAGCTGACCATGCTGTTTCTGCATGTAGCCCCCTCCCTCAGCCTAGAAAAGCTCTTGCCCGCTGGTGGTCAGTGGAAGTCCTTTGGACAGGAGTCTGCCCTCACCCCTAGCATCCAAAATAAAGCAAACTTTCCTTTCCACCAACCTGGCCTCTTGATTGGCTTTCACGCAGTGAACAGCTGGACCCCACTTTTGGTTACAGTGGGAGCTCCGCTTTCTGGGTTCATCTCAGCGCCGGCTTCTCCTGCCTGCTCATTGGGCCCTTGGACCCCATCCCAGCAGGGTCCCACCTCCCAGGGGAGACCTGTGAGTCCTGCCACATCTTGCTGGTATGTTGACTACATACCACGTGTCCACGGTGCCCTGAGCAGTGGGTTTACATCTGTGAGGAAAACAGGAAAAGACCACTTTGTGGAGAATATCCTGCAGTGAGCTCGCTCATAGACAAATCACTCATCCCCAGACTCCTCCCCTCCCCCAGACCTTCTAGGGAACTTGGGCAGGGGCTCTGGCTTCTGGGGTGGAGACCCAAGCAGGATGGAGGTCAGGAGATGCTGCCTCGGGTCAGCTTCACTCTGGAGCAATGTGTTTGGATCTTTACATTCTCAGAGGTCATTGGACCACCTGGCTGCGGCCCCCAGACTTGTGGGAATGAGTCTGGGGCCCCATGCTGAAGTCAGCAAGCCATCTCACTACTGATTCCCCGTGGGATGAGGGGTGCTGGTGTGTCTCCATGGAGCCCTCAGATTCCCCTAGTAGGGCACAGCTGGTAAACCTCTGACACCTCATGCCCGTGGATCCCAGCTCTCTGGTCTGGGGAAATCTCACCTCCCTCTAGCCCTAGAAAACCTCTCCTAGCCTCTCCTTCCCACCCTTTCTCCTAGGCCAGAGCCCTGCACCTCTGTCTGTCCAGAGGGCCTGGCTGGACTTGCTTGGGATCTATTTCCCTGTGTAGCTGTCATAGGTCAGAGATGAGACTGATGGGGGGTGGGGCCACATTCTCCACATCAATCCATGGTGTCTTTTGATAACATCCAGCCATGGAGTGTATGCTTGTGTGAGGGTGAATGTGAGTGTGTGAATTAGTGTACCTGTGTATTCACATGCCACGGCTAACAATGCCCAATTCAGGCACTGTCTCTGATCCTACAGCGAGGGATGATAATGACACACCTGTGGCTCCTTCTGTCTGCCAGGCATGGCACTCAGTGTAGGTAGATAGAAAGATGGATGGATACATAAGATAGATGAATTTAATCTTCTCGACAAGCTACATGGAAGCATTGTTCACAGAACAAAGCAATAAATGTGTGGAATGAATAGCCATCGAATGGATAATAAATTGTGGTACAAATAATTGTATACAGCTTTGAGAATGCACGTTCAACAGGCCCTTTAACACAGAGATGCTCAAAAACTCAAGTTGAACACAATAAGCAAGTCACAGGGGATCAGGGCTGGATGATTACATCCCGTAAATGTGCAGAGTGATCACAGTCACTTCTGTGTGTGAAGGAAGCATGAAGGGGGTTAAAACAGAAACAAATACAAGGTGAGAGGGGAGGCAGGATTGAGGAGATGGTACCTGGGAGGAAGGGGGAGGGAGCCTGGGAGGGACTCGGGGCTGCTATGGTCCTGATGATGTCCCAAGTGTGAACCATCCAACATGCAAGCTACCAGCCACAGGGACCATGTAAACGTACCCCACACCTTCAGCCCTGGCCCCTCCTTTCTCTTCCCCTGCCCACAGCCACAGAGGCAGCGGTGATGGCAGACAGGAGTCATGGAGCTCTTGCTCCTTCTTGATCCCACCTGTGATCTCGTCTCCTCTCTGTCCTCTCATGATGGGTCCTGGATGGCCAGAGCCTAGCATCGAAAGTGGCTTTAGACTCTGACTCCCCAGGGCAATTACTTTACTAAATGAACCTAAACTCATTAATTCCACCTGCACTGGTGTGGAGACTACAGGGGTGGGGGTTGCCATGGCACCGTCACCATGGTACCCAGGCGCCCAGTGACCTACATCAACTGTGTGTCTGTGGAGGGGAGTACCCAGCATCAGTCAGCTGTGCAGGATGCCCGAGGAATGTGACCCTCTGCCTCACCTCTGTCCCCTGATCCCGCTTCCTGGGGACACCCAGGGCCCTGACCTCCTCTCTACATGTACCCAGGGCCATGGGGCCAGGTGTGCACTGCAGGGTCTCACTCCTCTCCTCTCCATGGACCCTACCTGGGGGGTTCACATCTCTGTCCACACAGGAAAGCTGTGTGTGCCTCTAGTACCCCAGAGAGCTTCCCTGGGGGATCAGAGAGCAGAGGAAACCTCATATGGCTTCCCGCCAGTCCTCCTGAGCCCCACTCACCTGAGGCTAGCCTGGTCCACTCAGTATCCACAGCCCCTGCCTCTGTCCCCCTGAGGCCCCATCCCTCCCTCCAAGTCCTCCCTGGACAGAAAGCTGGTGTGGCTCTTCACTAGTGGGGAGGATGGGAAGGGTGGGTGGATGCTGACCTAGAAGCCATGTGGTCACATTCCTGCACCCTGCTCCCCATTTGCTTAACTAGAATGGACCATCCACTTGCCCTTCACCCTCTGCCTGACCTGTCCTGTCCTGATCTTGATCCCACCTGGTTAGAGTCCACACTTACCACACCCTGATAAAACAGGTGGGCAGTGAGCGTCCCCCAGAAAGTGCCGGCCTGGGGTTCCCCATCAGAAAGGGAGCTCTCAGTTCCCAGTCCAGGGCTTTCTCTGTTCCATCTGGAATAGGTGTGTGTGTACATACGTGTGCACAGCATTTGTGAGTACAGATGAGTGTGTGTACACATGCACCCGCCCAGCGTCTCCTCGGGAACCACAACCGTGTTCTCAGCCCTCACTTGAGGGGGCAGAATCCAGCTATACACTCAGCAGGAGGCATGTCATTCAAGTCTGGTGACTGGGGACAGTCCATTTCTTGGGCACAGGGAACACTCCGTGGTCCACAGGGAAATTGGACTATGGTGTCCCCTTCTCTGCCCTCAGGAGAGAGAGAGATCTGGGAAGTATAAGCCTGAAGGTGCTAGGTGCCCCCTGGTGTGACCACAGGGAGACAACTGCCTGGTAATGTCAGGAGAGACACAAAGACAGAGAACACAAAGACAGACAGCAGGGGCAAATTCAAGGTCCAGCTGTGCCCAGAGCCTTCATCCCATGAACTGCCCTTATACATAAGCCAACAAATTCCTTTGCCCTTCCCCCTTTATAAAAAAATTTTTTTTGGCTACCTTGCATGGCATGTGGGATCTTAGCTCCCAGACCAGGATCAAACTCTTGCCTCCTTCAGTGGAATGGTGGAGTCTTAACCACTGCATCGTCAGGAAAGTCCTTGATTCCTCTCTTTTAATACTTAGTGAAGTTGTTACTCAAACACCTCCAAGCAGTATCAGTTTAACCGCATAAGAGACTAGTGAATCTTGTTCTCGCATAAGCGGCTCTGGCTTAGGTGACGCAAACAAGAAAAGCCTTCTGCTCCTCCGCCCCATCCCACCTCCCATTCTGTGCCCCAGATTCCATCTCATTTTCCTGAATCTCCCAAAGCTACCAGCTCTGACCGGGAAGGACCAGAACTGGCTTCAACCAAGTCCTCCTGAGGCAGATGCCCCTTTCCTGGGGTCTCTCTGATTTCCTGACCTTTCTTTTCTGTTGTCTTTTTTAAGGACACACGTGGTTTTCTCCCCAAGGATGCAGGACCAGGGTCTGAGCAATAGCACTAATAACCAGCCTATAGAAGCCCCTGCGGGGAACACACCCCACCCCATCCCAAATGGCACTTTGTTTGTAGCCTCTCTCTCAGGTGGGGCCACAGCTGGTCCCCCTGGGAGCTTGTCCCTCCTCTGAGCTTGCAAACCCGTGAGAAGGCTGACTTGCTGTGTCCAGGGGGTGGGGAGGGCCTGACTCCAGGGCCAGCTGAGGGGTGATGGGAACAGGGTCTGGAGGAAGAGGCGTCTCTTGTCCCCACTGTCCCTGCAGGAAGAATGGCATCAGAGGGGAGGGGCCCGCGGGGGTGTGGGGACAGGGAGGGCTTTTCTTCCTTGCTTTGGCCTCAGTTCCTCCTTCCCGGCTCAGATAAAACTGTGTTATTGTTCAATGTTAACAACGGTCAAGTGTCCAGAGGTTTCGGTCACAAGTCACAGGATCGCATCACACACTAGCTGAGCGCAGAGAGCGAGTGCCCTCTCCTGTAACTGACACGGTCCTGGGCAGAGCATCCTCGGGGTGACCGAGCTCGGACAGCAGCCTGAGGTCGCCCCTCCCATCTCTGCGCAGAGGCTGTCTCCCTGGACCTGAGCGGGTGCGGTCACCGAGCGTGGGCAGGCGTCCTGCAGCTTCCAGCCCCGGAGAAAGCAGGCCCTCCACGTGATCAGAGTCCCAGCAGACGTCCGCGACAGCGTCTCACCTCTGACTCGGGGCCTGTGTCCAGCCCTGAACCGAAGGCGGCGGCCAGGGTATGAGATGTGCACCTGGCCAGGCCTGGGCCCCCGAGAGCGGGTGAGGGTCACGGGGATCCAAGGAGTCTCCGGGAGGTCAGCCGGGGGAGCGAGTGCAGCCAGGAGCAGCCTCCAGAAGCCTGGAGCAGGAAGCCCAGCCTTCCTATGGGCTCTCTGCTCCCATGAGCTGGCTGGGTGCCAGGAGCTGTGTCACCTGTGGAGCGGTCCTGGGTCCCTGAGTCATGGTCTACCTGAAGGGTGGGGCAGAGAGGAGGTGGGGCAGCTAGGCAGAGGGGCTAGGGAGGTCTTGGCATCCAGAACCACCTTTGAAGCAGCCCCTTGGGTACCCACGTGGGGATTTTAAGTTCCAGAAATGGCGCATCCACCAGGGGGTGAGCCTCCCCATGGAGGGAGCCCAGGCACGGAGGGCCCTTCCCTGAGGCTGCTCCATCCACTCACGGAACGACTCCTCCAGGACTTGCTCACACGAGCTCTGTTCTTTATGACTTTAATCCAACATAGCTCGTTAATTGTGGGTGATCATTACCAGGGAAAAGCAGGGCAGGGAAATGACTGGATGGGGAGTTTCTGCAGAGTGATTTGCAAACCAAGAATGGACACGGTCGTAAGACAAATACGTGTTCTAATTTCAAAGTGAGTGTGAGAACGAGCAGCAGAGGCAGGTGCTGATGGGATCTTGCAACCTGGTAGTTTCTCCATCAAAGAGGGAGAATCTGAAGGGGAGAAGGGTGCACGTATGAATGACGCCCCCTACATGTGTGCAGGGCACAGTGGCTGTTCTGCCCCTGGGGAAGGATGGGCAGGGTTCCAGCTCTTTAAGGCCCTGGTGACAGCCCTCCTGGGATGGCAGACTCCATCTGGCCTCTTAGTGCAACTGGACCACCCAGGACCTGGCTGTGAGGGGACATGGCCCTGCCCAGACCCTTGTGCTAAAAAAGCTATTTAGGGACATCAAACACCATCAACACCACCACTGGCCTCAGCATCTTAGTCTAAATGGTCAGGCCAGTTCCATGCTGTTGACTTTTTAGCATCACTGCGTGACCTCCTGGCAATGGAAGAACAAAGTCCTTGCCAGGTGTGAGGGCTCGCCGGTCTCTAAGTGACAGTGGACAAAGGATATGTCCACTAGCTCTGCTGCCCTGGGCTGAGGGCCCAGCAAGTGAAGGGAGAGCTAGAAGTTCAGACCTGATCGTGGCCTGGACCAGAGGAACAAGGGAGGCTAAGGAGTTCTTGCAGCTGGGCCAGGCTCCTGAAAGGCGGATAGGAAAGGTCTGTGGGAGGAGGCAAGGGAAACGGAGGGAAGGCTCCTGGGTCAGAGCTCAGGAAGGGAGCTTCCAAGGATGACCCTGATAAATCCCAGGAACCTCAGAGATGGAGCTGCCCAGATCCATGAGCAGACAGAGCAATACATGTGTAGGGGAGTGAACAGAAATGCATGGGGAAAGGGAGCAAGGTTACTGGGCAGTGGGTGTGCAGGGCAGGGCCTGGGTCAGGACAGAGCTCCTGAGGGGCGGCGCTTTGCAGATGCCTGGGAGAAGATAGGGAGAGAGTCAGGTAAGGATGGAAGAAGGGCTGTCCTGGGAGTGGGCATGGCAGGTGCAAAGTCCTGAAGTGGGAGCTGCACAGAGAGAAGGGAGGGGAGTGGGGAAGTAAACTGAGGGCATCAGAGGGGCCTTGAAGATCAAGCTTGAAACTGTGTTGTTCCAGGATGTCAAGAAACCACTGGAGGGTGTGGAGCAGGGAAGCTATATGATCTGTTTGTCTTTAAAACCACCTCTCCCCCAGCCCAGACCTTTTCATACCAAATCCAGCACCAGTGGACTTGGGCACTTCTGCTGGCCTCTCGGCTCTGGGAGTCGGGATGGGAGGAGGACACTCACCTCTGTCTGTCTCAGGATGTTTACTTAATCACATCTGAGGTGTCCCTGGAGGCTGGGGTGGGGTGGAGTCTCCCACTCGCTCCCTCCCACGATGTAGTGGGGTGGTTTTGGCAATTGTCCCTTTGATTAGCAGCTGATAATTCATTGAGATGGGGTCCATGGGGTGCAGGCTCGTTAGGCCAGCTAATGAGAAGGGAGGTGCCCCTCCAACCTGGCCCCTCATCAGCTCCATTGGAGTCTTCGTTGCAGCATGATTGCTGCATCAGATGCTGCTGGCTTCTTGTCCAAACAAGAGGGCCCCCGGGGTCCCATGAGGCCAGGGAAGGGGGGTGGATGGGAAGGAGGTGGGTCCCAGCCATCTCATTTCCAGCCTCTCTCCAGGGGTTCTGGAGGATCTTAGGGCCTGCTGGGATTTCTGCATCAATATTTACCAGGGATATTGGTTTAGTTCTCTATACTATCTCTGTCTGATTTGGATTTAACAGCATAACATGGATCTCATGGAATGGGTTTGGAAGTGTCCTCTCCTCTTGAACTCTCTGGAAGAGTTTAAGAAGGATTGGTGTTAATTCTGAGATGCTTGGTAGAATTCACCACTGAAGCCACCTGGTCCTGGGCTTTTCTCTGTTGGGATGTTGGATTAATGATTCAACCTCCTTATTCACTGGAAGTCTGATTTTCTATTTCTTCCTGATTCAGTCTTGGTAGGTTGTATGTTTCTAGGAATTTATCCATTTCTTCTCAGTTGTCCAATTTGTGGATGTGATTGTTTAAGAAAGTCTCATGATTGTGTGTATTTCCATGGCATCAGTTACAATGTCTCTGTTTCATTTCTGATTTTTAAGTCTTTTCTCTGTTTTTCTTCTAGCTAAGCATTTGCCAATTTTATTGATCCTTAAAAAACAAATTTACTTTCATTGATTTTTTCTATTCTTATTTTATTTATTCCTGGGGTAATCTTAAATATTTCATCTGCTAACTTTTAGTTTAATTTGCTCTCCTTTTTCTAGTTCCTTGAGGTGTAATATTAAGTTGCTCATTTGAGAGCTTTCTTCTCCTTAAATGTAGGCATTTACTATAGCCTTCCCTCTTAGCACTGCTTTTGCTGGATCAAATAAGTTTTGGTATGAGGAGTTCCATTTTCATTCATCTCGAGATATTTTCTAATTTCCCTTGTGATTCCCTCTTTCCCCATGGATTGTTTAAGAGACTGTGTCTTAATTTCCATGTGTTTGTGAGTTCTTGGCTTTTCTTTGTTGCCAATTTCTAGTTTCATTCCGCTTTGGTCAGGAAAGATACTTGTATGATCTTGATTTTCTTAAAGTGGATAAGGCTCATTTTGTGCCCTAGTGTGTGGTCTCTGCTGGGGGATGCGCTGTGTGAAGTGGGGGAGGGTGTGTGTCTGCCACTGTTGGGTGCAATGCTCTGCGTGTGCCTGCCGTGTTGCTTTAGCCCTGTGTCTCTATTGAACTTCTGTCCAGCTGATCCCTCACTCACTGGGAGTGAGCTGCATCTCCTGCTGTCACTGCATCACTATCTATGTCTCCCCTCAGTTCTACCAATGCTGCTTCCTGTGATTAGGAACTACGTGTTGTGTGGATACATTTTTACAATTGTTCTGTCTTCCTGAATTGACTGTTTCATCATCATACAATGTTCTTTTTTTCTTGTGACTGTATTTACTTAAAGTCTATAATGTGAGATCAGGTATAAGTATAGCTCCCCTTGCTCACTTCTGGTCACTGTTTGGTGGAGGATCTGTTTCCATCTTTTTACTTTAAGACTGTGTCTGTCCCTGAGTCTAATTTGTTGTTGTTGTTGTTGTTTTTTTTTTGGCTACATCGCATGACACATGCGAACTCAGTTCTCTGACCAGGGATCAAACCCATGTCCTCTGCACTGGAAGCTCAGAGTCTTATCCACTGGACCACCAGGAAAATCCCTATCCTCGTGTATTAAGGTGAGACTCTTGTAGGCAGCATATACTTGGATCTTGTTTGTTTATTCATTAGCCACTCAATACGTTTTGACTGGGGAGTTTAACCTGTTTACATGTAATTAAATTACATGTAAATTACTGATGGGGAAGGGCTTTCTATTGCCATTATACATTGTTTTCTGTATGTCTTTAGTGACTTTCCTCTCTTACTGCCTTCCATTGTGTTTTGTTTTTTCATATAGTGATATGTGTGATTTCTTTCTCATTTTTTGGGTACATCCTCCATAGGTATTTTTTTGAGTGGTTACCAATGGGATTACAGAAGACATCTTATAGACATAACCATGTATTTTAAACTGATGACACCTTACCTCCAGTCACCTACAAAACCCCTATTTATTTTTTTTAATTTAATTTTATTTAACTTTACAATATTGTATTGGTTTTGCCATATATCAAAATGAATCTGTCCACAGGTATACATGTGTTCCCCATCCTGAACCCTCCTCCCTCCTCCCTCTCCATACCATTCCTCTGGGTCGTCCCAGTGCACCAGCCCCAAGCATCCAGTATCGTGCATTGAACCTGGACTGGCGACTCATAAAACCCCTACTTCTTTACAACCCCCTCTGCTGCTTTATCTCATCCATGTCACAATGACATCTCCATATGTTTCGTGTCTATTCACCCAGTTGTAACCATCTCATAAAGGTTGTGGACTGTGTGTTGTCTTCAAGCTGACTTTTCTGTGGGGAGTCAGGTGCAGTCTTCCTCTTTCTCCCTCCTGTCCTCATCTCTGGATGCAATAACTCTCAGCAGGGTCCCCTTGTGGGAATGGCCTGTGAACTCTCTTGCTCCTTGAACAGCCCTGTTGAGAAAATGTATAGAAAAGAATTAACCTGGCACGTGAACCACGATTCTTAGAAAGGCTGCTGGCAAAGTTGTTTTGGGTAAGGGCCTGGGAGCAGGACCATGGAGAGTTCCCGATATGGATGGGAATTTTTTCTCAGTGCTAAAGAGAACTTCCCCCATGTCCATCCCCCCATCTAAACCATTGTGAAGACAACATGGTTGATTCTGGGCATCTGCTTGCTTCCTGGGTCTGGGATTTGAGGACATGCCAGGCAGAGGGTGGCTACTTGGCTAGCTCCCAGTGCAACTCTGGGCACTGAGTGTCTGATGAGCTTCCATGGTGACACCATGTCACAGGTGCTGGCATGACCTGCTGGCATGACCTCCTGGGTGGCTGCTTGGGGAGAGGACTCTGGATGCCTGTGCCTGACCCTCTGGACTTGATGGAGACCCAGCCCCTGGTCTGCTCACCCCTCCCAACAATCACTCTCCAGCCCTCTTGTGGCAGTAGTTTCCTCTGTGGCCAAACTCAGGGTGTCCCTCCCCTCCACTCTCAGCTCTCGCCTTTATAATCCGCGTGCTTACTGAATTTCTGTTTCCAAGTCCCTGCTGTGCCTTCCACTTCCCTCTCTGCCTGCACAGCAGTCAATCAGGTGCTGCCATTTCTCTACCAGAAAGATGTACCCATCGGAGCTTTGCACCCCAGGAGATGGGGGGGGGGCAAGTCCATCTGGGACAGAGGGCTTCGGGTCAGCAGGTTCCTGCACTGACCCAGGAGCCGTGTATCTGTTTCACTCTGTGGCCACAAGTCGTTCCATCATCTCTGAGGAGCAGACTGCCCGGCTCCTGAGTCCCTGTCATCATTTCCCTTCACATACACAGAACATTCACATGACATCTTACCTCCAACTCAGGGAGCAGGAGAGATGCTCGAGTAGGAGCGGCCACTGCACACACAGCCTAGGGGGGGATCGGTGAGGACAGGGCCCCGCAGGCACACAAACAGACAGATGGAAGCCCCTGGCATCCCAGTTTTGCTTCCTGCCAGCTGTGTGGTCCAGCAGCTCAGTCACCTGTTGGGAGCCCTGTTTGCTCACCTGGGTCCTGGGTGCTGGCGTCTCCTGGTTTGTGAGCACCGTCCACTCCCACCATCCCTGGAGGCAGTCCGCCTCCTGTCTGGCGTGTGGACCTCGGGTGGCACCGTTACCCCCGTGTCTGCTGCCAGGCTCCAGAGTGGACCCAGGGCCCAGGTCACAGGGAGGGGCTCGGGATGAGGAACCATTGCATTGGGCATGTGATGTGGGACCCCAGGGTCTGGAACAATGGAAAGGAGGGTCAGCAGAGAGCATATGAGTCCTAAGCTGGGAGTGGACGGTGTACTCCAGGAGGGGAGAGGCTCCCTGGATGAGGACTCACTGGAGACAGAGACAGTGTCTGATTCAGGGAGACCTGGTAACAATGTCCCTTGAACCCCAGGACCTGCCGACTGGAATCTGGCCCCCACCTGCCCCTGCAGCTTCAGTCATGTGAGCAGAGCTTCTGGGGTTAAAGTCAGTTTGGGTGTGATTGTCCCTCAATGACTGTCTGAGCGCTGACAACTGCTGGGTTAACACCCCTATCCTGTGTGTGCAAAAGCCTCAGGATAAACCTGGGAGGAGGTGACAGACCCCTGAGCTCACTGACCCTTCACTGGAGCAGAAGTGGGACGTTTTATACATTTTATCATCTTTAAAGCAATGAAGATAAACTGCTGCTTTCTCTGGAGGTTCACAGAGTCACCAGGTTATGGGGCAGAGGTTATGTTATCAGAATAGGATCCCACGAGATGGAATCAGCCTCCCTCCATCTAATTAGGAAGTGATCTCCTCCCTCAGGCACCACCACTCCCAGCCCACCTCCACTGCTCAGGAATTTAATATTCAATGTAAACATTTAATTCTACAGAAGTAAAAACTTCTGTCAAAGCTTGACTTTTCACAAGTGGCTCCTCGGCAGCTGTGCAGTCATTCAAACCTAATAAACTAACTCGGTTCATTTTCTTTGTCTTCACTTAACAGCATAATTGAGTCCCTGGCAGCTGTGCCCAGATGCAGCTTCTACAAACAGGAATTTGCCCCAAATTTGCTCTGAGCATCTCCCCTGGATCAAGCCCAAGATCCCTGAGGCTGGTCAGGGCAGCACATAACTCAGTGACTGCTCACTGTCTCTGCTGGTGACAACGGAAGATGCAGAGGGGAAAGAAGGAAGAAGAACTTATTCCTGCATTCATTCGTTCATGTATTCAACACATATTTGTTGAGTCCCTACTTTATGTTAGACAGTTTTATTCTCTGGAAACACAATCTTGAATAAAACAGACCAAACTCTCAGCCCTCATGGAGAATATATTCAAAAGGTGAAACAGACATTTATTAGATAAAATATACAATGTCAGCTGGTGATTGGCACCCTGGGGAAGGATGAAGGAGCAGGGGGCACGGCAGAGGAGGAGGCAGGGCTGCCAGGCGCTGTTGTTCAGGTTGCGCACTGCGTCACTTAAACAGCACAGCTCACATCACCGTCATGTAGGAGTCACACACACTGGGATGGTTTCCCAGAAGACGGCAGTAACAAGTCTGAGGAAGGGTCCATTTCTAATTTACCCAAAACCATCTAGGAGGCTCAGAGCCCTGGGAAGAGGGGGGTCTTGCCAGGATGACACAAAGTGTGGGACCCTCACTTCCAGGCAGCTCAGCCCCTCATGTCCAGCTCCAACCCACAGCTCCCCACAATGATTGAGGGCAAGGCCATGAACTCACGTGTCCTTGGGACACACAGGAATGTGAGGAGTGAGGGTGCCTGGAGGTGAGTCATGGGGGTGGGTGGAGACTGCGGAGAACAGAAGAGCATCTGCCCCTCCTAAAGGCAGTGCTTCTTGTTCCACAGACAAACCTGCACCAGCCATGCTCACCTGCCCTGGGGCTACCCAGCCCTGGCCCTGGTGCACCCCTGGGAGAGGCAGGGTGGCTCAGAGCTGCAGGAGCCCAGAGCCCGCACAGCTGGTCTGGAGGGAGGGGGTCTTGGCTTCAACATTCCTGCTGAGAAAATTGAGGGTGCAGGGTGATTCCAGGCGCAGGGTATTTACTTGAGGAAATAATGGCTGTCTTGGCAGCTTATGGGTGGAGGGCCCCTTTTGGTCAAGAGGCACAGCAGGAAGTTGGGTCTGATGCTGGAGTGGAGCCCACTTGCCTGGAAGGAAGGGCTGTTGGTGCCAGACATGGGTTCACTGGAGGCAAGGAGGCTGTGTCAAGAAAAGAGGGTCAAAGAACGACAGGTGTGTGCTCACTCAGTCGTGTCTGACTCTTCGTGACCCTACGGACTGTAGCCTGTCAGGCTTCTCTGTCCATGGAATTTTCTAGGCAAGAATACTGGAGCAAGTTGCCATTTCCAACCTGCGTCTCTTGTGTCCTGCTTTGGCAGGTGGATTCTTTACCGCTAGCGCCACCCGAAGGGAAGCCCGAAGGACAGGTGCATGTGGGCCCAGCTGGGCTGTGCGGTTCCTGCAGGGTTCTCACACCACAGCTCTGGGGTGGTGATCACGATGCGGCAGGAATGGTTCTCATGAGTCCAGGAGGGCGGGTGCACATCTGTGTCTGAGAAGTCCTGGTCCCACCTGTTGTCCCGTGTGCGGTGCTCAGATCCCGGGTGGACAAAAGCACAAGCTCAGAACTGGGGGTGGAGGTCAGAGCGACAGGAACGTGATGGAGGACGGAGCTTTCACTTGCTCTCGGGAGCTGTCTTGAGAATGCAATTTACAGAAGGATAGGTGACTGCAAAGCCTTATTTCTGGCTTTGCCTAAAGGTAAATGAATTTGATACAGTTTAATAATTAATATCCTACTGTTTGTGATATGCTGTAAATGTCAGCTGAAACAGTCTTTCTGGGTCCACCTGTGAATCTATGACCTTAGACTCTCCTCCTCTGCTCGCCTTGGTATCTAAGTTGGACCTGGTAACTGACCTCTCACAACCCACCGTCACCTTGAACAAGGCCCACGTTCATTCTCTCAACAAACACTGGTTGCGGCACCTGCTGCGTGCCGGGTGCTGGTTTACTCCAGGACAGGTAGAGGGACACTGTGTAAATGAATACACGGAGACGTTAGACAGGGTTTCCAGGTGGCTCAGTGGGTGAAGAATTGTTGCAACGCGGGTTCAATATCGGGGTCAGGAGGATTCCCTGGAGGATGGCATGCAATCCATTCCAGTATTCTTGCCTGGAAATTCCTATGGACAGAGGAGCCTATCAGGCTATAGTTCATAGGTTCACAAAGAGTTGGATATGACTGAAGCAGCTGAGCATGCACGCAGACATCAGATAAATCCACAGTGCTAGGGCTGAGAAGTGAAAGACGACAAGGCTCTAGGGCGCTGGGCAGGGGCAGGACGGGGTCTCTGTCCTGGCTGGTCTGAGGCTCCTCTGAGGGAGACCTGCACTGTGAGGAGGAGCCAGGGGATCACAGGCAGGAAGAGTGCTCAGGCAGAGGGAAGAGCATGTTCAAAGGCCCTGAGGCCAGGGACCCAGGGGCTCAGGGACAGAAGGCCAGTGTGGCTGGGAGGGGGTGGGAGGAGGAAGATGTGGGAGGTGGGGAAGGCAGTGTGTTCTGACTCAGTCACGGGGAGGAGTTTGGATTTTATTCTCAGTGCATTCCAGAGCTATGGATTTAATGAAGACTTCAGCGCTGCTGTGGGGGCAGCTGATGGGAGGGGAGCAGGAAGTAGCTCATTTCTCCACTTGTTTTACCTACTTAGCTTGTTATTAAAATTACTCCAAGGCAAGCGATGCAGAGCGAGCTGATGCTATTTAATGCACACTTAGCAGGTCACTCTGAGAGCAGCATAAACACTTCTATGCTCACCCTGTCTACACCACGAGGTGGACGAGCGGCTTGTGACAGTGACCTTGTAAATTCTCAGGCAGAGGCCACAGAGGTCGTCTCAGCAGCCAGTTACCAGCCGGGGGGTGTTCTCTCTGGAGCAGGAATGGCCACAGCTGGAAATAAGCGATGCTCTCGGCACAGTGCAATTCTCACATCATTATGATATTTGTTTATACACTCTTGGTTATTACAGAAAGTCTAAACCGTCATCTTTTCCTCTCTACAATGGGACATTGACTCTATTCCACTTTTATAATGGGCCTTCATGTTTGTTGCCATTATAAAAGACAACACGATTTACTTGTCCAAAGCTTGGTAATGAGTTTGAAAAATCTCCGAGGTGATGAGGTGGTGGCAGCAGCCCCAGCCACAAGCTTCTAGGGTCCTGGGTAGTGGGATGAGAGCTCCCTGGGTTCCCCAGGTTCTAACTCAGATATGGCCTGTCTCTAATGGGCTCCTATGGGTCACCTGCCTGCTCCACAAGCTTCCCTCATGGTAGGTAGATGAGCCCTCACCTCTCAGGGGTTGAGTGGACACAAAGACTCATACCCCCATGAACCAAGGGGAGGGTAGAGAGTTGCACCTGAGAAGGGGCCCCTCTGCTGGGCCCAAAGGAGTTGACGTCGACTGGGGCTCCCCATCTGTGAGCTCCACCCCATGTCTGCCCCTGCCCTCTTCACTGGCCTGTTCACCTCGGACCTCCCTGTGGACCTCCAACAGGACACTGCTTTGCTGTAATGTTGCTTTGCTCACACCTTGAGGCCAGGAACAATGCTACCCTCCACCCTCTGCACACCTGCATCCTTCCTACCTCTGGTCCTGAGTTCACATCAGGATGGTTTCCCCAGTAGAGACATCAGATATGGATGGCCTGGGCACATGTGAGAGAGGGGCTGTGAGGTGTGGTTTTATGTGTCAGCCTGGCAGGGCTACGGTGCCCAGGCAGTTGGTCGATGTTCTGTGAGGGTGTTTCTAGATGAGATCGACATTTGAATCAGTGGACACTGAGTAGTAAAGCAGATTGTCCTCCCTAGTGTGGGTGGGCCTCATCCAATCAGGTGATGGCCTGAATACAACAAAAGATTGACCACCCTAAGGTCAAGGGGGAGTTTTGCAGCAGATGGCTTTTGGACTGGGACTTCACCATCAGCTCTCCTGGGTCTCCAGCCCACCCTGCAGATTTTGGATGCACAGACCTCCACAAGTATCTGATCCAACTCCTCACAATAAATCTTTCTACAGACACACAGGACAGCTGGCATGTACATGGGGGTGGGAAGAACTCACACAGGGAAGACTGGGCAAGACCCATCTTCCTGATGCTCCAGAGTGTGACACCCTTTGTCACCTGTCGGCACCCCATTTTCCTGCTGTTTCACCTCTGGCTTCTCCACGATCAACAAGCTTGTCTATGAATTCTGGCATTCCAGGGATCCTCTTAAATTCAATCCATCCCAGCTCTGGGACCATCCAAGCCCTCAATGCTGAGGATCCCACGTGGTCCCATGGGTGAAGGTCCCTGGGCATCTCCAGGGACTGAGGGGAGTCTCTCCTGGTTGGAGGAGGCTGTGATCTTGTGTCATAGCTGTGAGAGCATAGAATGTTTCTGATTCTTTGACAAAAATCCCTTTCCAAAAATTTATGAGCCCGAGCAGCACATTCATTTTTGTGGCGCTGAATGAAGTAAGGCCTGCATTTTTCAAGATTTTCTTTTCAATTCGTTGGGCACCATGTGCATGACTCACAGCTTGTCGAATGTTTTAATTCATGCATTTCTTTCTAAACTGTGTGTGATTGGCAGGAGCTTGGGAGGGTGCTCCCTGCGGAGAACAACTCTAGGTGATGATTCCAATTTGTCCTTGAGCATCCATCCTGGGGACAGGACAGCATGAACCCCAGGATGGATGCTCCCAGCTTCTCTGCTCACCTATGTCCATAGACCTGGGCTAAGAGCTACCCTTGGCTCAAACAGCCCTTGGGAATGGGGGTGTCCTCAGCAGGGGGAAGGGCAGCCTGTCAGGGCTCTGCAAGGGCCTCCCCACACTCCCTGCAGGATCACCCTGCCTTCTAGGGACCTGCAATCCTGGGGCCCCACAGAGGCCTCAGCACAAGGGGTGGGCATTGGAGGGGCCTCCAAGTTGTCCCTGGGCCTCCTGTTTCAAGACCCCCCAGGACCCCTTGTCCTCAGTCCCCCAGCCCCCTCTGAGGGTCACACGTGCCCCAAATGGCAGAGCTTTCCCCCAGCAGCCTAGACAATCCCCCAAGCCCCAGAGCCAGCAGAGCTGACCTCAGAGAAGTGGGGTCTCCAGGGACACAGTTCAGGCATGGACTGGCACCTCCCTTGCCACCCCACCGAGAGCCTGGTGCAGGCCTGGGGGTGAGGGTGAGCCTGTGGACACGGCAACCCCCCAGGGGCTCTCAGGAGGAGTCAGGGGCAAGATTTGTGGGCCCAGAGCAAGATGAACTGCAGAGCCCCTTGTTCCAGAATCAGGAAGAAGCGCTGTTACTGGGACTGAAATATGAGCTCTTTCTTTCTTTCATGGTCTCTCTAGACTTGCCATGGGCTTTTTCATCTGCTATTTTATGTATGTAAATAAAATTAAAATTTTAGGCTTTTAGCATAAATTTTACTACTTGTTTTTATATTTACAACAATAGTTTAGATGCAAATATGAACATTTGAATCATACAGGAAACCACCTGAATGAGGACGGTCATATCTGAGGCTACCCTGGAAGCTGACTTCGGGGGCGTGGCCCGAAGGAGGTGGAGGGGGCCCCCAGGCATGGAACCAGGAGGTGCAGGGGCACAGGGACCCCTGGGGGCGAGGGCAGCCTTCAGGGGACATGCACATTGGCTCCGATGGCCACCATCTCCCCTGCTCTTGTGGACCCTGGGGCTCCTGGTTCTCCCCTCCCCAGCCCACCCCCAAGCTCCCACAGGAGGCCCAGCTCGCAGCTCTCAGTCAGGTTTCCTCATGAGCACGCAGGGCAGCAAATCTGCTCACAGCCCAGGGCAAGCACTCTGCCCTCACCATTCATCACAGGCTTCAGAGAAATGCATTATTCATCCCACAGAGATGGGGTCCAGGCAGGAAGGGGAAGGACGGCTGCTCTCCCAGTCCTTAGGAGAGACCTGAACACTAAGACAGCCCCAGATCCACAAGTCCAGGGGCCACTCCTCCAGACCTGGAGGAGGATGCTCAGTGAGGGGCAGCCCGGAACAGGGAGGTCATGGCCCAGAAAACAGCTGGGGTCTGCAGGCTCCCCCTAAATGCCACAGCTCTGACCCCAGAGCCTGTGTGCCTGAGGGTCTTCAAAGATTCCCCCAAGCTCCGCCTCCGGCCTTTCACCTCCACTGGGAGGGCCTCCAGGGACCCCTGAAGGGACGGGTGCCTCCCAGTCTCCAGGCAAAGATCAGCCTGGTTACAAATGCCTCCAGCTTGAATCCATCTCCTGGGGAAATGTGTCAAAACAGAAACTGCCAGGAAAATTGTGTTATTAGACTTTCTTCCTCCTGATGGCTCTTGAGTTCTCCAAAGCCTTGCCCTGAATTCAATTTAGTTGAGAAACGTCCACTGGTTGCTAGAGAGAGCAAAGTGGAGGGGCAGGTGAGAAAACTCATTTCACAGAGCTCGTGATTAACTGTAGACCCCCAAGGGAGAACGCCACCCCCCACACAAGGGCAAAGACACAGGGCAGACGCGGAAGGACGTTTGTCATGTTTAACAGACAAAGGTTTGGCACAGAACCATCTAAGGGGCTTCCACCAATCAATAATAAGCAGAGAAAACCTGACAAAGAAGTGGCCGGACACTAGGAATAGGCATTCACAGAGAAGGACGGGAGAGTGCAATCAAACACGAGGCTAGATGCTCAGGCAGGTCTGTGACACTTCTGCCTCCAGATCCAGGCTAATGTGCTTTGGAGTGCAGACAGCAGCCGGGGGACCCCCAGCCCACCTCCTTGCAGGGGCGGCTCTGATGCATCCCCTGGAAACTCCCCAGGAGGTGGGCACATCAACCCCATTAGCACAGTGTCCCAGCACCTGCCGCTGATGTCCGTTCCTGACCCCCTCAGCCACGCATGACGGGAACCACTGATCTTGGTGCTAGTGCAGGAAATGGGGTTTGCTACGTCAGTGAGCCTTCCAGGATCCCAGGCTCAGTGAGGCCCGTGATACAGGGTTGGGGGACCCACATGCATCTCCTCCTTGCCTGGGGGACATTCATGCCTTCCGCAGGGGTCTCCTGCTGAAGACAAGCTGGGAAGAGAGGTTTCTAAAGGGAGCTCATTTCCTGTCTTACAACCAGGGGCCCAGGACAGGAGGGGGAAAGCTCCACCAAGAACGGGAGAAAATAATAATGAAAATAGTAGCACAAAGTGTGCCCCAAGCCGTGCCTTTCCCTCATCACAGCTCATCTCCCTGGCAAAAGGCACCATCTTCATCACCATCACCATCATCACTATCATCACCCCTATGTCACAGCTTTGGAAGCCCCGCCACAGGGGTCTAATTGATCACCACGTGAAGCAGGTTACATTTCTCCAAAGGTCACAAAATCTCCTTTTCCCCTGGGTCCTCCTGGGCCTGGATAAGAAGCTGACCCAAGCTGACTGGGCCTCATTCAGCCATTGAATGGGTTGAATGGGCGAGAGGAGGGCTCCCCCCATCCTCTCAGGGTATCCCACAAGTTGCTCCTGTGACCTCTGCTCAGAGTGCATCGGTCGGAACTCAAATCCATTGGTCAGACGGCCTCTGAGGCTGCAACGGAGGCTGGGAAGTGTGGTCTTTACCCTGGGCAGCCATGTGTCCTGAGCATGCTCAGGGTTCTTTTCCAACCAAAGGGCAGATGTGGAGGGGAGAGCCTGGGAATCTGCATTTATAAAAAGCTGCTGGTGATGCAGATGCTGCTGGTCCACAGACCCCAGTCTGAGTAGCAAAACTTTAGGGGCTCAGCAACCCCTGTGTCTTCCCCTGTGTGTGTGTGGGGGCCCATGCTCAGAACCCTGGGGGGTTCCCACTCAGTCATATAACCCATCATGTCCCGGGTCCTTTCCACAAAGCCTCCTGAGGGACCCCTGAGGACAGACCATTGTGGTTTCCTCTGCTAATTAGTGCAGCATTTCCTGCCATGGATTCTCCCCCAGAATGGGTCCCCAGGATGCCTGGTGCCTGTGTTTGTTTTCCCAGCATCGATCCAATGTGTATGAAAGCACAGAGCTGGCTTAGCAGAGGGGTAATTTCTTCTGTACGCATCACACAATACCCCATGCATCACTAATCTTGCTCATTAAAATTTCACCTGCATTCACAGAGAGGAGTCTAAATATACTCAACAATCTCTCTCGGTCGCAAACTTCAGAGGTTGATGTGTTTGAGGCCCAGGACCAGCAAGGGAGAGGACCCCGGCAGCCTCCTGGGTCAGGAGGCAGGTTTCAATGTCCTGGTGATAAGGGAGGAACGGGGGCTACACTGAACCAGGCTGCAGTGCCCCGTGGGCAGGATGCACTCTCTTCATGGACCTGGTAGCCATGTCTCCACAGCCTCCATCCTGTATCTCTGAAGTCCAACACCAGCTAATCCTCACGAAAGGTGAGAGAGCCCCATAAACCTAATACCACAGGATCGGTATGGTGCAAACACTGACAAGTCAGGGCGCTGCCCACTGGGCGGGTCTGGCCCAGCCAGGGAAGCACAGGCACTACTTCCCTGAGATTTGTTGTCCATCCTGCAGTGATGACCACCTTGTGAGACTTACAGACCCCCTGACCCAGCCTCACTGCGTCATAGTTGGGGGGTGGGCAGCTGCACGCCCCTCCCTGACAACCACACTATCCCACACATCCTTTTACAGCAAACCCTCCCCCAGGCTTCCGAGGCTCTGTGAACCATAACCACCAGATTCCTCTACATTGATTCTGCTGCAAAACATTTAATTTTTTCTCCGAGCTCTGAATCCTTCAGGGAACATCGTGGGGAATGCTCTGTCTCTCACCCGCTTTGCACATGTATGGGCATGTCTCCAGGTTAGATCTGGGAGGTGGAGAAGCCAGGGCTTGTGAGGTCTTTGTGCCAATAGATGTGCCCAGATTCCTCTCCACAAAAACCCATTCAAACTACATTCTCACCAGCAGCATGTGGGAATCCTGTTTCACACATTCTATTGTCTGTCCTGCACAGGTTTGCCAATCAAATAGGTGAGAAAGGGTATCTTGTTTTAACATGTTTTCCCCTCATTCCTACTGAGCTGAGAATTTTTCATGTCTGTTGGTCATTTGTAATTTCTCTCTCACGAATTGTGTGTTTATATCCTTTGCCTGAATTTCTACTAGTTGCTTATCTTATCTTTTTCATATTACTATTTGGAAAGGATGACATGTTCTATTTGTGATCCTTTGTTTTGTATTGTGTGAGTGTTTTCTCCAAGTCTGTGGGTAAGTCTTAACTGTATCTTGAGTTGTATAGGGATTTTAAATTTTGAGGTAGTCAAGCTTATGTGTTCTGTATTTTAGCCTTTCCATCTTCTGTGTCTTGTTTGAGGTCTTTTTTCTCTCCAAGTTATACTTTCTTATATTTTGCCCAATGCTTTTATAGTTTTGTTTTACATTTAGGTCTGCAATTCACCTGAAATCACTTTGGGAAATGGTGTGAGGCTGAAGATTAACTTTATTTTTCTTTCATAATAGTAGACAAGTGTCTCAACACCATTTAATGCCATTGATCCCGGAGGATTCGATACATATCTTTTTTTGTATATGAATATCACATATGTTAATGAATCTGTTTCTGGACTTTTCATTATGCCTGCTTGATCTGTTTGCTCTACTCAGTCAGCTCCACCACTCCTTCTTATGTACTTTTGTTACGTGCCCAACCTGGAGAGAGAATCACCACTTCCCCCCTCTTCCTCTCCATCCTCCCCCTTTTCCCTCTCCCCCACCTTCCTCTTTTTTTTCTTCCTTTCTTACCTTTGGGGGCTTCCGTCTGGTGGCTCAGATGGTAAAGAATCCACCTGCAATGCAGGAGTGCTGTGCTGTGCTTAGTCATTCAGTCGTGTCTGACTCTTTGCGACCCTATGGACTGTACTCTGCCAGGCTCCTCTGTCCATGAGGATTCTCCAGGCAAGAATACTGGAGTGGGTAGACTATTCTTCCTCCAGGGGATCTTCCTGACCCAGGAATCAACCTGGGGTCTCCCACATTGCAGGTGGATTCTTTACCAGCTGAGCTACCAGGGAAGCCCAAGAATATTGGAGTCCATAGCCTATCCCCTCTCCAGGGGAACTTCCCGACTCAGGAATTGAATCAGGGTCTCCTGCATTGCAGGTGGATTCTTTACTAGGTGAGCTACCAGGAAAGGCCCACAATGCCGGAGACCTGGGTTCAATCCCTGGGTCAGAAGATCCTCTGGAGAAGGCAATGGCTACCCACTCCAGTATTCCTGTCTGGAGAATTCCATGGACAGAGGAGCCTGGTAAGCTACAGTCCACAGGGTCGCAAAGGGTCAGACACGACTGAGCGACTAACACTACTTATCTTTACTGTTCTTGCCATTTCTCTTCAAGATGAATTTTGTCAATATCTCTAAAAATCTATGTTGAGCTTTTGGTTGGTATTGTACTGAACGTGTAGATGAAAATGGAAGAAAGTCAGCCACGTAATGTTGAGGCTTCCTATTTAGGGATGCAGCAAATCGCTGCTCCCTCCTGTCAGGGAGTTTCGGTGTCTTGCAGGGATGTGCCATCGTCTTTGTGAAGATCTCGCACATTAGTTAGGCTCACTCATGTATGTTAAAATCTCACTGCTATTGCAAATGGAAAATTACTTTTGCATTGAGTCTTCTAATTGATTACTGCTAATAATGAGGACAATCTTGATTTTTTATATTGAATTTTTCTTTATGTCCTTATGATTTGTGATATTCGTTATTGGGTTTTCTGTGTAGGCAGCTGGGCTTCTCAGTTGGCGCTAGTGATAAAGAACATGCCTGCCAATGCTAGGACAAGTAATAGACCTGGGTTCAATCCCCAGGCTGGGAAGATCCCCGGAGGAGAGCACAGCAACCCACACCAGTATTCTTGCCTGGAGAATCCCATGGACAGAGAGGCCTGGCGGGGTACAGTCCACAGGGTCGCACAGAGTCAGACATAACTGAGGTGTCTTAGCATGCATGCATGTAGACAATTGTCTATTCTGCACATGTGAATGGTTGCATCTCTTCCTTTGCAGTATTCTACCACTTTTTTTCTTGTGCCACTCATTACCCAGATCCTCCAACAAAAGTTGTTCATGTCAGGACCATTAGGCACCTTTAATATGTTTTCCTGACTTCAGTGGGAAAACACTGATGTTTCACCATGAAACATGACAGTAAATGGGTTTCTCTCAGTTCTTGGAACTTTGCACGTGTAGTGTCCTGTAGAGTACTCCTGCTTAATCTCCAAAAGTGTTTCAAAAACCATGCACCTAAATCCTGGGTAGGTGAAAAGCATGTAAGAATAAAACCAACTGCTGCCCAAGAATCCCAGCCAGGTTCCTGACTCCAGGCAGGTAAAGTTGGTTTTGTCTCCTGAGGAAATGGACAAAGAGAGACTCTGGATCACCTCTGGGCTTCCGCAGCCTCCACGCCTCTCAGGCCAGAGCCACAGGTAATGTTACTGAAAGCGGGGGTTTGGCTGCTTGCCACTCAAAAGCTGATGAAGAGGCAAGGTTGGTGGAAAGGAAAGTTTGCTTTATTTTGGATGCTGGCAACTGGGGTTGGGGCGGGTAGTGTGAATTCATGTCCAAAGGCCAACCCCTTCCAGCTCCTTGGTGACAATCAGTGGGCAAGAGCTTTTATAGACAAAGGGAGAAGGCTACATGCAGAAACAGCACAGTCAGCTCTGACAGTCATCTTGAAATTGATCATCAGTGTTCTGAGCAGCGTTTTCTTGATTGTTTTAAGTACAGTTAATCTTAAGTTCTAGGATCAGTTTGTTCCCATTTCTTTGAGGCCAGTTCTTGGAATTGTGGCAGTTAATGTCTTGGCTACAGTCTGGTCTTCATGTAGTTCATTTATTCCACCTGGTGGGGGGTTTCAATATCTATAAGACAGCTCACAGGATATGGCTCAGAATATTATCTTTAGCCCTTGAGAAGGAACTAAAAGTTCTTGACTATGCTTAATGGCTAAACTATTAATATTTTGTCCTGTTTTATTTTGCTTCTGCATTTTCTCACTTCTCTAATTAAACTTATTTTTTGACTGAAGTTTTTCCACAGGCAAAAGGCAGGCAGAGGACATGGAGGGGCAAGGACCATAGGGTCCTGCTCTTTTTCAGGAAGAAGAATGGAAATCCACCCCACACGGACCAACTGCCATCCTTGCTAACCATCCCCACAGCCGCAAGGGCTAAGCGTTATGATGTCATTGATCAGAGGAGAACCCTGAATCTCGACAGATGTTAGATGGCTTGACCAAGACTCGGGGGCAAGTGCAGTTTGCAGATGGAACCTATATGTATCTGGACCATGGTTCTTCCAACCATGATGTGGAAGGTAAAAGACTAGTGTAGGGACTTCCCTGGTGGTCCAGTGGTTAAGAATCTGCCTTTCAGTGCAGGGGTGTGGGTTTGATCCCTGGTTGGGGAACTAAGAACCCACATGCTGCAGAGCAACTAAGCCCATGAACTACAGCCATAGAGCCCTTACACTCTGAAGCCTGCGTGCCACAACTAGAGAGAAGCCCTTGTGCCACAATGAAGATGGTGCATGTGGCAACTGAGACCCGATATAGCCAAAAATAAATTAATATTAAAAAAAGAAGAGTATAAACCACTGACATCATTTATATAAAATAAATGGGTATTATGAACACAGTTCAGTTTAGTCCTACTCTTTGCGACCCGATGAACCGCAGCACACCAGACCTCCCTGTCCATCACCAGCTCCCGGAGTTTACCCAAACTCATGTCCATTGAGTCGGTGATGCCATCCAACCATCCCATCCTCTGTCGTCCCCTTCTCCTCCTGCCCTCAATCTTTCCCAGCATCAGGGTCTTTTCAAATGAGTCAGCTCTTTGCATCAGGTGGCCAAAGTATTGGAGTTTCAGCTTCAGCATCAGTCCTTCCAATGAACACCCAGGACTGATCTCCTTCAGAATGGACTGGTTGAATCTCCTTGCAGTCCAAGGGACTCTCAAGAGTCTTCTCCAACACCACAGTTCAAAAGCACCAAGTCTTAGGTGCTCAGCTTTCTTTATAGTGCAACTTTCACATCCATACATGACCACTGGAAAAACCATAGCCTTGACTAGACGGACTTTTGTTGACAAAGTAATGTCTCTGTTTTTTAATATGGTGTCTAGGTTGGTCATAACTTTCCTTCCAAGGAGTAAGCGTCTTTTAATTTCATGGCTGTAATCACCATCTGCAGTGATTTTGGAGCCCCCAAAACTGAAGTCATAAAGTAATTAACCCTAAACAGTGTGGACAAGGACTTTTCACACACGTATGCTTTTCACACACGTATCCTGTACAAGATTGGCCAAAGCCATTGTTCAGCCAAGAGGGTCTTCCAGAGATAATGGGCTTGGCATCTCCTGTGCTGCCTTCCATGGAAGGAGAGCCCACACCACACCTGTGAACCAAAAACCTCAACCAAAATACTGGAGAGCATTAGGACATAAAATCCCATGATGTTCAGTCTCAAGTCCACCTCCCTTTATATGGAATAGCAAGTGACATATTTTTTTTTTAAACTAGTGCTCTAGAGAAACATAAAAGCGAGTATTGTGATGTGAATTAAAAAATGTGACACTTGCAAACTTTGCAGATTTACAAATTCATCTCCTTCCTTGCAGATGAATTGCCTGCCTTAAGGAAAGTCCATAGTCATTGGAAGATTGTTCCATATATATGGTCATCCTAGTCACCCAATAGCACCTGTCCCCCAGTAAGAAGTAGTTTCTCAGGAGCATCTCAGGAAATCCTATACCACAAGAGTGGGTGGTGGGGCATTGCTAAAGTTTCCATCACAAGTGAGTGACTCATTATCTATAGATCATCAGTAAGGATTTGTTATCTAGTCCTTACAGGATGGTGGATACAGGAAAGTAGCAATGTCAAGTCTCATTCTCCATAGAAAGGGCCCTAGGACAAAACTACAGGTGAATAAAGATGCTCCATGTCCTAAACTCCAGGTCTGAGCCAGAAGCAAGCCTTGGAAAAGTTGGAGGGCAAAATCATGATAAAAGAGACAGTCCCAATGTGATGTCACACATTGTATGTCTGCTCATCACCATGTATGTCTGCTCATCACCCTTCCTCAAACAAGGAGACTGCACTTCAAATGAGTTTTGAATGAAAATGACACATGCCCGTCCAATCAAAGCATTTAATTGCCAGTGTGAAACTCTCAAGGACTCTCTTTCTTTTTGGCAACTGCCAGCATTTATGTTGTTGGCTGGCCCACCCGCAATGACTCATGATGAACATGTAGCATGAGTGATGAACAAATCTTTAATATTCTAAACAAATGAAAATTTGATCTTGTTCATGCAGCACAGTTCAGCCTGTTATGACTACTGTACCTCTAATTCTTCTCCTCTTATTTGCTTACCTAAAAATGTAGCATTTCCTTGCACATATTAGGAGCTTGGTTAATATGGATGGATGGATGGTGTAATGATGCCACAGCCCTCCAGGGACTTAGCCATGTGTAATCTCATGGTCCTGGAAAGCGGAACACCAGCTGAACTTGGAAATTCCTCTTCACCCACATCATACACATGGATGGTAGGTTGCCCTTCAGGTGTCATTGTCACGTATGCAGGACCAACTTTGCATAGGGCATATAAGTCGTAATCCAAGTAGTGTGATGCTGTGCAGAAGGAAGATCTAGCTCCTGATCAAAATGATCTCCTTGTCCATCTGGTAGCTTTCCACTACTAGGATGCCATTCTTTTGAGTGAAGCAGTGACTTGTTCAGGCTCCGTAACGAAATATGCAGTTGTGTCCAGCTCAATGTGCACAAGTGCCCTGACTTCTTTCCTCTGGGCAGAACTGACATAGTGCCTAGACCCAGGCTCCATGAGATGTGGGGAGAGGAAGATGCATGTCAAAGAGCATATTGGGGTGACTTCTCAAAGGTGACTATGTGTTCATACATGTGTCTTTGTGAGTGTGTATATGTATATTTGAGTGTGATTATATGTGAGTGTGTTATATGTGTATGCATTTGGTGAAAGCTCACCTTTCCTTCCAAAGTCAGGAGTCACATACTTGCCTCCTACTATGACAGAAGCATATGATGAGCAGTGGTCCATTAGATGTGGTTGACAGTTTACTTCTCTGCAGCCCATGAAAAGGTTTCAAATAAGCCATCAATGTACATGCTAAAGGAAGATGAGAAGTCTTAGAAGAGACCTTGGATTGAACCTAGGAAACATCATTATGGGGAAAAATAACTTTCAAGTGTCCTAGAAAGACTATTGAAAGCAGAAGTTTAGTAACTGTGCTTGTCATCAGTGGCACAGAAAGCAGGTAGCACTAAGAGTCAGATGTGTATTAGAATCTCAGCCCCACCACCCAGTGGGTTAATCAGTATGGAAAATTAATTTTTCTCTCTGAATGTTAATTTATTCACCTGCAAAACTGAAGTACTTGGCAATGAGATTTTGAGAATGAAATAGGATATCATGTGGAAAACTCTTGGGAAAGGGGTGCATGTGGGTGTCACTCATGCATTTATCATCCACATACACGATGCAGTAAGATATCACACCACCTCATTCTGGAAGATGCTTCTCTTAAACATAATTTCAGCCTTCTTAATTGACTCCCTTTCCTAGCTGTGGTAACTGGTCTAAAGCTGGGCTGCTGACACCCACTGGAACATGTAGAGACCTCTGAATCAGAATCATGGAGGGAAGGATCTTATCTGTTATATATCGAGGGATTATATTGAAAATGTGAGTCTCTATAGCAGTGTAGGTGGTCTGTGGGGAAGAGTCAATATGAGGCAAAGGAAATCAAAGTTTGCACATAGACAGAAAGAGAAGATGGAGAGAGAAGAACATGGCTACTTGAAAGTAAAACTGAGTGTTGACTAACACAATTTCCTTATTTTCTTGAGATTTCTTATTATTTTTTAATTGAAGTATAATTGACTTATTATACTAGTTTTGGGTGTACAACATAGTGATTTGATACTTTTATGCATTATAAACTGTTCACCTTGTAAAGTCTATCTACAATCTGTCACCATACAAGTAATTGCAGTGTTACTGAGTATATTCTTATGCTGTACATCACATCATTGTGATTTTTCTATTTTATGACTGGAAGTTAATACCTCTTAATCTCCCTCACTACTTCACTTATCCCCCCATCACCCTACCCTCTGGCAACCACAGCTTTGTTTTCTGTGTCTGTGCTTCTGTTTTGTTGTGTTCATTCTTATTTGAGCTTTTAGGTTCCACAAACAGTTGAAATCATATGATTGTCTTTCTTTGTCCGACTTATTTCACTTGGCACAATACCCTCCGGGTCCACCCACACTGTTGCAGATGGCAAAATTTCATTCTTTTTATGGCCAAGTAATATTCCATTGCACATACATATCACATCTTTCTTATCCATTCATCAGGCGATGGACACTTGGGTTGTTTCCATATTTAGGCTATTATAAACAATGTTGCTGTTAACATTGGGGTGCATGTATCTTTTGAACTAGACTTTTTGTTTCTTTGAAAAAATAACCAGAAGTAGAATTGGTGAATTATATGTTAGTTCTATTTTTAATTTTTTGAGAAACTTCCATACTGTTTTCCATAGTGGCTATATTCAAAAGCAGAGACATTACTTTGCCAAAAAAGGTTCGTCTAGTCAAGGCTATGGTTTTTCCTGTGGTCATGTATGGATGTGAGAGTTGGACTGTGAAGAAGGCTGAGCACTGAAGAATTGATGCTTTTGAACTGTGGTGTTGGAGAAGACTCTTGAGAGTCCCTTGGACTGCAAGGAGATCCAACCAGTCCATTCTGAAGGAGATCAGCCCTGGGATTTCTTTGGAAGGAATGACGCTAAAGCTGAAACTAAGGTACTTTGGCCACCTGATGCGAAGAGTTGACTCATTGGAAAAGACTGTGATGCTGGGAGGGATTGGGGGCAGGAGGAGAAGGGTATGACAGAGGATGAGATGGCTGGATGGCATCACTGACTCGATGGACGTGAGTCTGAGTGAACTCCAGGAGTTGGTGATGGACAGGGAGGCCTGGCATGCTGCGATTCATGGGGTCACAAAGAGTCGGACACGACTGAGCGACTGATCTGATCTGATACCAATTTTACATTCTCACCAACAGTGCATTTGGGTTCCCTTTTCTCTAAATCCTTGCCAAGATTTATTTGTTGTCTTTTTGATAACAGCCATTCTGACAAGCCTAAGGTGATATCTCATTGTGGTTTCGACTTATATTTCCCTGATGTTGAGCATCTTTTCATGTCTGTTGACCATCTAAATGTCTTCTTTGACAAAATACCTATTCAGGACCTTTGCCCAATTTTAAATTGTTTTTTTCAAATGCTGAGTTATACAAGTTCTTTGTATATTTTGGATATTAACCCCTTATTTGATGTGTTATTTCCTGGTGGCTCAGTTGGTAAAGAATTAGCCTGCAATGTGGGAGACCTAGGTTTAATCCTGGGTTGGGAAGATTCCCTGGAGGAGGGAATGGCAACCCACTCCAGTATTCTTGCCTGGAGAATCCCCAGGGACAGAGGAGCTTAGCGGGCTACAGTCCACGGGGTCACAAAGAGTTGGACACAACTTAGCGACTCAGGACATTTGCAAATGTCTTCTATTCAGTAGACTGCCTTTTTGTCTTGTTGGTTTTCTTCACTGTGCAAAAGCTTTATAGTTTGATGTAGTCCCATTTATTTTGCTTTATCTCTCTTGTCTGAAAGTGAAAATGTAAGTTGCTCAGTTGGGTTGAACTCTTTGTGACCCCACAGACTATATACAGTTCATGGAATTCTCCAGGCCAGAATACTAGAATGAGTAGCCTTTCCCTTCTCCAGGGGATCTTCCCAACCCAGGGATCAAACCCGGGTCTTCTGCATTGCAGGTGGATTCTTTACTAGCTGAGCTATCAGGGAAGCCCCTCTTGTCTGCAGGTACATATAAACAAATACTGCTAAGACCAATGTTGAAGAGCAGACTGTCTGCTTTCTTCTAGGAGTTTTATGGTTTCAGATCATTTTAACATTTAAATATTTAGAGGATTTTTTTTTTGCATATAGTGTAGGAAAGTAGTCCAGTTTGATTCTTTCACATGCAGTTGTCCAGTTTTCCCAAAACCATTTATGAAAAGCCTATTTTTTCCATATTGTGTATTCTTGCCTCCTGTGTCATAGATTAATTGACCATATGTGGTTTACTTTTGGGATTTCTATTGGGTTCCATTCATCTATGTATCTGTTTTGGTGCCAGTACTATACTTTTTGGTTATTGTAACTTTGTAGTATAGTTTGAAACCAGGGAACATGATACCTCCAACTTTGTTTCTCTTTCTCAAGATTTGTTTTGGCTATTCAGGGTATTTGTGTTTCCATTCAAATTGTAGAATGATTTGTTCTGGTTCTGTGAAAAATGCTATTGGTATTTTGATAATGATTGTGTTGAATCTGCAGGTTGCCTTCAGTAGTATAGTCATTTTTACAACATAAAATTTTCCAATACATAGTCATGGTATAGTTTTTCATTTGTTTGTGTTGTCTTCATTTTTAAAATCAATATCTTACAGTTTTCTGAGTATAGGTTTTTTTCCCTCTTTGGTTAGATTTATTCCTAGGTATTTTATTCTCTTTGATGCAGTTGTAAATGAGATTATTTTCTTAATTTCTCTGATAGTTCATTTATAGTGTATAGAAACACAACAGATTTCTGTAAGTTGATTTTGCATCCTACAACTTCACTGAATTAATTTATTAGTTCTAACAGATTTTTGGTGACATCTTTAGGATTTTCTCTAAATAATATCATTATCTGAAAACAGTGATAGTCACTTTTTTATTTCAAATTTGGATTCTTTTTAGTCTTTTTCTTTTCTGATTTCTGTGGCCAGGGTTTCCAATACTATGCTCAATAAAAGTGGTAATGGTAGGCATCCTTGCCTTGCTCTTGATCTTAGAGAATGTATTTTCAGCTTTTCAGTACTGAGTGTGATGTTGGTTGTAGGTTTGTCATATGTGATCTTTATTATGTTGAGGTATGTTTCCCCATGCCCACTTTATTAGCTTTATCATGGATATGACTTTTGTAAAAAGTTTTTGGCAAAAAAAGGTTTTCCTGCATCTATTGAGATGATAATTTTTACTTTTCAGTCTATTAATGTGGTGTATCACATTGACTGATATGTGGATATTAAACCATTTTTGCATATCTAGGATAAATCCAGTTTGATTGTGGTATATGAGCCTTTTACTATATTGTTGAATTTGATTTGTTAATATTTTGTTGAACATTTTTGCATCTATGTTTATCAGTGATATTTGCCTGTAATTTTCCTTTTTTGTGATATTTGTGTCTGACTTTGGTATCATGGTGATGCCTAGTAGAATGAGTTCAGAAGCACTCCTTCCTCTTAAATTTTTTGGAGTAGTTTGAGAAGGATGGCTGTTATCTCTTTAAGTGTTTGGTAGAATTCACCTGTGAAGCCTTGTGACCCTAGATTTTTGCTTGTTGGGAGTTTTTAAAAAACTTGTTCAACTTAATTCCCGAGAATTGGTTTGTTTATATTTTCTATGTCTTTCTGATTCAGCCTTAGGAGACCATAAATTCTAGGAATTTATTCATTTCTTCTAGGTGGCCAACTTTATTGGTGTATAGTTATTCATAGTACCCTGTTATGCTGCTTGGTGTTTCTGTGGTTTCAGTAGTACCTTCTCCTCTTTCATTTCTCTTATTTTTCTCCTCTCTTTTACTTAATGAGTCTGGCTAAAGTTTTATAATTTTCTTGAGTTTTATACTGCTCATGAATGATCCTCTTCCAAACCTCCAAGCACACTCTTGAAACAAAAGTAAATGTTAGATTAAACTTAACAGAGGTACTGCATTATGATAGGAAACCATGCCCCCCATGAAGGTCTCCTGCTAGCACTCGTATCACAAGTGATATGATAGCTGAGTATCACAAGTGATAAGAGAGCTGAGTATCACAAGCTCTGCTCAGACGGGGATGATAGTGAGCTCTCAGAAAAGCATCCTGACAAAATCATCTACTTCTTAAATTTATCAGTTAGTTGGTGGTAGTACTATAATATGTGCTGTGCATGTGCCAAGTTGCTTCAGTTATGTCCGACTCCTTGTGACACTTTGTACCATAGCTTTCCAGGCTCCTCTTGTCCATGGGATTCCCCAGGTAAGAGTACTGGAGTGGGATGCTATGCCCTCCTTCAGAGGACCTTCCCAACCCATGGAATAAACCCTCGTCTCTTATGGCTCCTGCACTGTCAAGCAGTTTCTTTATCATTAGTGCCACCTGGGAATCCCATAATACATGTGACTTCATCTTTAATATTCTTTTTTATAACTTTATTATGCATTTGGGCTGTGGAGGGTCTTCACTGCTGAATGGGCTTTTTCTCCTGTTGCCGGGAGTGCGGGCTACTCTCTAGTTATGGTGTGCAGGCTTCTCACTGTGCTGTCTTCTCTTGCTGTGGAGCATGGGCTCTAGGGTGCATGAACTTCAATAGTTGTGGCACATGGGCTCAGTAGTTGCAGCTCCTGGTCTCTAGAGCACAGGCTCAATAGTTGTGGTGCATAGGCTTATTTCCTCCTTAGCATGTGTGATCTTCCTGGATCAGGGATTGAACCCATGTCATCTGCATTGGCAGGCAGATTCTTTACCACTGAGTCACCAGGGAAACCCACTTTGCTTTTTGGCTGTGCCATGCAGCATGTGGGATCTTAGTTCCCTGACCAGGGATCGAACTCATGCCCCCTGCAGTGGAAGTGTGGTGTCTTAACCACTGGACCACCAGGGAAGTCCCTCATCTTTTATTTAAAATATTACCATATTTTTATTTGTCTCATTGCTGGATGCTCCTTTGCTATGGTGGCAGTGAGGGGAAAAAGAAGGGAAAACAAATAAGCAAACATAAAACCTTTCTTCATGCATGCACAAAGGTGGTGATACTGACTGAAGATGATGGTGAAAATTTCTTGACATGTTTGCATTGGCTGAGGCTGGCCTGTGGCCAGATTTGGATGGAAATGCATTGCAGTGCCTGGAACTGGCTCAGCACGGGGAGTGGGAATTCATCCTCTCCCCTTGCCCGGGACATCTGAGAAAGGTGTTGCTGGGTCCAGGCCCCTGGTGCCCAGTCCCTGTCCATGGCTGTGAGTGGAGAAATGCTCATAAGGAGGATGGATTTGACGATGAGTCCCTACCACCTTGCAGTGCTGATGCAGCACGCCAGCTCACTTGACTGCCAGTTGTTGAAAGCCCCTTATCTTTTATATCCTTACATCTAATGTTGACTCCTTATAGATTTAGAACTCTCCAGATTTAAAACCACTCTTTATATCTCTTTATAAGCACTCAAATGCCCAGCACAGTGGTTGATCAGAGGAGATTTGGTCAGCACTTGCTGAGTTGATTGATAAGCCCTTAGCATTCTTTCCACTGTCAACTGTCTTACTGCCTTCAGACATCTGAATGGATTTAGAGATGTATTATGTCTCAGAATCTTTATTTTCTGTGGCTATTCAGGATAAAGTCACTGTCCTCCCAGGCTTCAGCTCAGAAGCATCTTTTTAGACAGAAAATCTTCTCTCAATTATGTGTTTTCAAGCTGTTACTTGTTGGAGTTAAGGCATGAGGGAAATACTAAAATAACATTTAGATCCACCACTGAATCCTCTCTCATGTGTTCACCGTGGAACAGAAACACCGTTCTCCATCCAGGTCTCCTTGCAGATTTCAGCACCATGGATAGGGCCGATGCCCAACCTGGCTTGAGAAACTACTTGGTCTTCAAGGGAGCTGCTAACAAAGATTTCATCTAGGGACTTGCCTAGTGGTCCAGTGGCTAAGACTCTGTCCATGCTCCCAATGCAGGGGGACTGGTTCAATCCTTGGTCAGGGAACTTGATCCCAGATGCTAAGAGTTTGCTTGTAGCAGCTGAAGACCCTGTGTACTGCAACTAAGAACTGGTGCAGCCAAATAAATATTTTAAAAAATCCTAAAAAAAAAAAGATTCCATCTGGTGATATGAGGAGGAAACGGAGGGGTGACGTTGACAGGTGAATGCCAGGAATTTGCGAGAGAGATGGGAGGATAGAAAGGGTTCTGGGGGAGGAGTGACTGAAGGTCACCTTGGGTCCTTAAGTCCTTGACACCTTGGGAAACCTTGTGTCACGCAGGCTTCGGGTGACTTTTTTTGCTCACCAGGAGACAACGTGCATGAGGTCAGGGGTCTATTCACATTTGGGCAGATTTTCTCTCTTTGGTGGCCATCTCACAGCCAGGCCCTAAAGGACAGTACACTAGACCTAAAATGCACCCCGACTGAGCCATTATGACCTGTGATCTGTGCTCTGGTTCAGGGCAGACATTTACTATAGGAAGGAAAAGAAAGAGAAGAAAACATTAGCTCCCAGTGACAAGCAGAATTTCTTAAACAAATAAATACCTGCCTTCCAGAAGACTCAAGACCTATTTCCCCTCTTCACTCCCCACTTCTGGCTTCTCTCCCTGCCTCCTCGCTACTTCTGGGACCTGCACCCTATGCTCATTTAATGGCTGGCAATTGCTCTGCTGGGTCTCATCTTACCTCCTGTTGTTCCTCTCTGAACGTATATGCACATAAATTTATTGATCATTTATTTAGTTTTGTTTGATGATCCAACTCAAGTCTACTTTAATTAGAAAGTTAGCCTTGGGCCAAGCATAATATATAGTAATTTTGTTTGCCTACTTTTGTAAACAAAAAACTACCTAACTCCACCCCACCCCCCATAGCTAATTAGCTTGACAAGATTTGTATAAGAGCAAAGACCATGAAATGTTTTGAATGCATCCACCCAGTTCGGCAAGAAGGTGATGAAGGAAATGCATTCCAGGTCTGTATTGGCCCAAGTGTCTAGAAAGATGACATAGTCCTTATGGGATGGTTAGAGAGGTGTGGCTCAGGTTGCAGAGACAGAGGCTTGGAAGCAGGACCTCTTAGTGCCCTCTTGGCTCCTGCTCTTTGGCTTCATCTTTGTCTCCTATAGAGACAGAAAATATGTACCACGATAGGCAAAGATGGCTGCTCCAGTCCCAGAAGTGGCCCCAGCCCCTGAATTATTTACAAGGAGATGTGATTAAATGATGCCTGCTCTTACATTTCTCTCACCCCTACTGTCTGCTCATCAATCACAGATGGTTACAGGTAATTAGGAAAAGTCTTCACCACGGAGGTCTATTTACTGTCACAGACGCTTCATAAATTGATACTTCTTTCTCAAATCAAAATCATTAAAATAAAAAACTAAATTTGACTACATCCAGTGAAGATAATAATAATCTTACCCTGGAGTTATCTCATATCTTATCTTGGTTAAGTCTCCAAATCTTTCTGTGTCATCCCTTCTTTTATCCCTAAAAAATTCTCACTAGGGCAGAAGGGTCAGGAATTATTTCCCCCATTTTGCAGATGGATAACGTGAGGCTCAGAATGTTCCTGTGTCCAGAACACAGGTATCTGTTCTGAAACTGTGAATGCTTTCTGCTCAGCTCCCTACTATGACCCTTCCTTCTGATAAGCTCTGTTCCTCCTGAGCCATGGACCTCCACAGCCAAGTCTCTGCCTGATGTTTAAGGACTGAGATGTGATTTCATCATAAGTCCACTCACCCATATTCTTTCCCATCCAAGGGACCTGGGCAGGATCTGTCATTTACAGCTCCACTCTTCCAGTTGGTTAAGTCAAAGCCCTGAACTGCATATGCTGTCTTCCAGAAAATTCTCATACATTTAGAACATCTTTATCATCCAGCCACTTTCTTGCCTGCCCCACATGGCAGTTGTCACACAGGACCATCACCACTTGTCTAGATCCTGTACAAGGTCCACCGACTTCTACTTCCACTCAGACCCCTGCAATCAGTTCCCCATGCACCAGCCTGGGTGGGCTCTTCACCCTGAATGTCAGACCAGGTCCCCCTCTGCTCACACTCTTCAGGGTCTCCACCTATGCTGTAGTGTCCAAACTGGCAATCACAGGCCTGTGTGCTGCTGAGAAATTAAAATGTGGCAGTGTGACCGACGAGCTGACTTTGTATATTATTTAATACAGTTGACTTAAAGATACATAGCAATCAGTGCTCAGTGTCGTTTCAGATCTAGGCTCTGTGACCTTTCCACCTGCCTTCTCCTCTGCCCCTGACCCACCCCTCTACCCACCAAACACATCCCTGCCTCTTTGGGCCTCAGTGTCCCCACGTGACAAAAGGGGGTACAGTTCTCCCATATTCTCACAGGGAACATTGGAAGAGTGACTTGTCCTTACACCCAAGTAGGGAAGTCATGCAGCCATCCAGGTGCATCAGCACAGACAGCCTGCAAAGTGGCAGCTCCATCCATCCTTCTTCCCACCCACTCAGTGCAAAGAATCCCAACACCCCCCCATGCTCCTCTGGATTCTGTATCCTGTCCCTTCCACTCTGAGTAACTGCTGCTTGGTCCATGAGCTCCCCATATTGTGAGTGGGAGAGTGCGGGCCCTGGAGCATCTGGCCTGTGTTCAAACCCAGCTCTGTCCATTTGCTGGGTACCCTCAGGAGGGACACTTAATCTCTTGGAGCTTCAGTGTCCTGAGGACTCTCAGGGTTTCTGTCCCCCTGGCAGTTTCCCTCATGGTGCCCTCTGGCCCCATTACAATGGCCTCTTCCCGTATGTCCCACTGCATGACAGTGACACCTCCTTATGTCCCCAGGACACATCACAGTGACCCTAGCATCACCAAGACGTGTAATGGTCAGTCAATGTGGGCAGCAGGATGAGTGGCCACTTGTGTGTGAAATGACAGGTCTTGCTTCTTCAGGACAGTGTGGGGCTTTATTTCGGGCACAGGGTGGGGCAAGCAGAGGCCACAATGAAAGGTTTTGTAGCACATTCAGGGATGGGCTTCTTCCTGGGCCATCCTGCCCCAGGAGGTCTTAGCAGCCCTCGTTCTCGCACATTTCCCCCTCTTTCTGCTTCTGTTTTCTGTCCTGCACTCCACCTTCCCTGGGACCCATCTCTCTGTTGAGACTTCGCAGCTGTAAATGCCACACACAGGAACCGGCCTGGGGACGTGTATAGCTTATGTCAGCGTGTTGTCCACCGAGGCCTTCCTGACTCGTGTTACCTGGGCCATGGGGATGATGTGAGAACATTTTCTGTTCAATTTTAAGCAGGCTGTTCTAATTCCAGGTTTCTGTGTAACTTCACAAGTTTTTCCCTTTGTGTTTTTTCTGGAAGCAGCAAAGCAATGTCCTCTTTGTGTGTTTCCCTCACCTGCCTTGCAGGTTTACACGCTGAATATAAACCGTGAATGTGAGACTCAGGGGGCTGGTGGGGCTCACACTGGACCCGTGAGGTTTAATAGAGGAGAGAGGACTTGGGTCTGGAACCACAGAGGATCACATTTAGAATTTAATTCTCTTCTGTCACCAGACTTGCCCCTGGGCCCAGAACTCCACAGGGACAGTGATGGCGGGAAAAACTCAAGTTTCCTGCAGGTGTGGGACTCCACCTTCCCCAGGCCTCTGGATGGGGTCCTTGGTGGGCATCTCTGACCCGCTCCTGATGGCCATGGGTGTGCTGATGTGTCCCGCACAAGCCCCCTCCCAGTGTCTCCAGCTGTGCTCAGCTGCACGTGGAGGGAAGGCAGGTCGGGAGGCTGGGGTCCATCTGGGACTGAGGCCCAGCTGTCCTCGGAGGATGAGAACAAACGTGTGTCAGCACCTCTCGGGCCATCCGTGTATCGTGAGGTCAGGATGCATCTGTCTACAGACAGGACTGACAGACTCAAGCCCAAAGGGGTCTCGATTGGCTGGTGAGCCTGGAGGCTGGGGGATGTGGGGATTCAGGCAGCATTTGGATGGGGTGAGGGCATGGGGGCCATAGTTCAGGGCCTTTGGGGTGCCCTCAAGTGCCCTGAACACAGAGGATCCAGAAGCAACCTGGGGTGAACGGGATGTCAGGAAGGTCTAAGCACAGCACCTGTGGGTCCTCAGTGTCCCAGTCCGCCTCCCCCAACCCCAAATGATACACGTGTGACTGGGTTCAATCCTGGCTTCCCTTTTTAAGAAGTGCTGCTCCACTTAGTTGGTGAGGTGTGGGGTTTTCTTATCCCAGATGCCCAGACCCCACTCAGTGCCTGGGTTGATTGTGGGTATTGAGTCCTAGAATGGGGACTGTCTACCAGGGTATGTCAAACCTGAGGGCTGAAATGAGTGTCCAGGGTATGCCCAATGCAAGACACATGTGAGTTGAGGGATAAAGAAGATGTGCTGGAGGCCACTCTCCACTGGAGCTCCATTAGGGAGGCAGGGAGACGGGTGACAGCCAAGTCCTCACTGCCCACGGTCCTCACGTGGACTATGGTGGAAGAAGCCTCCCCACCCTCTTCTTGACCTTGTCTGTATCTTACCCCTCAGCCTGTGGGGGTCCTTGGTAGAGATGAGAGGGGGCAGGAAACTGTCTCCAAAGTGCAAGTCTAACTCTTTCTGCTACACACACATGCACACACACACACACACACACACACACACACACACCAGGGTTTCTGAAATTAATAGCTGCTCTTTTCAGTTGCCTTCCTGTCTGGGCATGGAGGTGGGAGCCGGGGAAGATCCCTGGAGTGCCACTGGTGGAAATTATGAGTGAGGACGGGCAAATTTACACCCATGTCATACTGAGTACACCCCACCCTGTGCTGTGAGGAAGCTCTGCCCACAGCTGGCCTTGGAAAGGGTGACCCAGTGATGCAGCTCTGGTTTGTGTCAAGGGTCACACAGAACTGTGTCACTTCCCACATGTGCTGGGTGTCCCTGGGGCTGGGCACGGCTCTCCCTGACACTGACTGTCAGGAGAAAATGGGCCCTTGAGTGTGGGTAGGATGGGTCTGGTTCTCAGCTTTCCCTGGGCTCAGCTCTCCCCACACATGCTTGTTCTGGGTATGTGTCCCCGTGAGGAGTCACTGGTCACTGGTCCGTCTGGGTGACGTTGTTCCTGGGCTCACAGCTCCCGAGGGTGCCCGAGAGGAGCAGCTGCCTAGGCCTCATGTGGAACCTCCCATCAGAGAGATGTTTATGAATCACCATAACTGCTGTGGGCTTCCCAGGCTGATGAGGGGTTGGGTGGGCAGAGACAGGCCCTGAAGGCTCAGGCAGGGCCTCACATGGGGGGGCTGCCCTTGCAGACCCCTGATTGAGCCCACCCCCAGGGACCCATGCTCTAGAGAGGAAAGTCAGAAACTCTCCATGGATGTCCCCCTCAGGGCATCAACATCTTAGAAATGCCAGCCCAGGGTGGATGCACTGAGTGCCGCTGAGGGCTCAGCACTGACAAAGTGTCTGGAGACTGACTCTCAGATCAGGCTCTGCAGCCATTATTCTGGAACATTCCTGCCTCCAGCTCCTGGAGTGCTGGTGGCTGAAGGATGTTCAAGTTCCCTCATGTCTGATGTCATTTACCTCCTATGCTCGGGTGGCATTGTGTCCTTGTGTGACCATGACCGGGAGCCTGGATGACTGCGGAGCACAGTTTCCTCCTCTGGATCCATTACACACTGAGAACTAAAGAGCAAGCTGTCTTCCTCTGTGATGTGGGTGGGTCTGTTGGGTGGTGGGAGTGGGCAGATGGGGGGGGTAAAAGTTCAGCAGGAAGTGTATTTGTGAGCGTGTGGGGGAGAGGGAGGAAGTAAAGTGGTTCAGTCCACAAAGTTTAAAAAAATAAAGTCACGGAGTCACTTGTGATTAAATATAACTTTTTCTCCAAACCTGTCACCACTTGATGGAGGTGACACCAGATTTAGACAGTCTGTGGGTGTCTTCGTGGGAGCAAGTCACATCTTCATCACCAGGGAAGGTTTATTTGAAAATGGATTGAAATTATCCATGCTAAAAAGTGAACATTTCATGAAGACTCATGTGAACGAGTGACAGCCTGAGTGCATGCTCACCTCTCGGCTAAGGGTGGGGACACCATGATCACAGCATCCCCACCCCCAACTGTGTCCACTGGAGAGTGTGGTCACATCTCCCAAAGGCGATCCAGAGGAGGGAGAAAACAAAGAGAACAGGGAACCAGTGCAGAGTCACAGAGAAGGAGCAGCTGGACGTAGAAGGCAAGGGGCCACTTGGTGCAGGGACCACAAAGACAAGGACTGTGTATATTTGATATCTGCACTTAATGACCAAATGGAATAGTTTTGTGACTCCAAACAGAAAACCAAGGTATCAAGTACACATTTGTATCCTGAAAATTAGCAGACTGGTGAATACCGTAAGAATAGGACTTGATGTATCTGACAGAAATCATGCTGTCCCCATGTTTGCAACTTAGCAGGACACTGTGGGGCCTTCCTGGGCACAGAACCCCTGCTCTGTGTCCCCGTCTCTTGTTTGTATTAGAACATTCGTTTCCTAGGCTTTCCCCAAGTTCCAAAGAGCAAATTTAATCAGAGAAGTCAGAAAATGCAGAACCAAAGGAAAACAGTCAAGTAAGACAAAATAATAGTTAAGCCATAAAACAAAGTTAAGGACCTTTAGTTCCTCCTCAAGGGCTATTGATACTATTCTGAGCCATACCCTTGAGTTGTTTTGCAGATACTGAAGCCCGCCACCAAGTCAAAGAAGCTAACTGTATGCCAGCCACAAGCACTAGATCCTGGACCAGCTGGAAGGGATGTTCTGGAAGGGATGATGTTGATTCCTAAAATATCACCTTTACCTCATCACCAACTAATCAGAAGGATGTCTACAAGCTGATCACCTACCTGAGACCTTCTCCATCACTTTGCCTTTTAAAAACACTTCCCTGAAAGCCATTAGGGAGTTTCAGTCTTTTGGGCATGAGCAGACCAAGCAGTCTTCTTGCTTGACCCTGAAATGAATGCTGTACTTTCCTTCACCCCAAATTTGGTAGAGTACCAGATTTCCGTCTTTAATTCTTTTATTTTTCTCCATTTAAAAGATTTCCTTCACCGCCCCCCCCCCCCCCACTTCCCTCTTCTTACTTTCTCATTCCCTTCCACATCTAGTCCTCCTCCCAGGGTGTGCCCTTCTCTGGGTCCCATGTGGACACGGGTGTGGTGCCCTGTGTCCCCTGCCCCCATCCCCACATCAGCGCCCTCCCTCAGGTCTGAACTAAATAGGAGCACACCACACTTACTGGGAGCTGGCGCCCTGGCTGGCCTGTGGTGCTTTCTCCACACAGGTCTCCTCTCTCCGTTGGTTGCTGCCCCGCCCACTTGGGCCCAAAGCCTGTCTCACTCACTGACTCCCTGGCAGCTCTGCCCACCTCACAACCCACCCCATTGGACTGGGAGGGTCATGTGCCCTGCCCCTGCCAGCCAATCCTGCTTCAGGGGTGGGGATGTTTATGCTGATTGGCCAGGCCTTAGTCCCTGCCCTCTCTTGAACCAATCACCAATCAGTGTGTCTGGTTGGGGGAGGGGCCTGGCGCAGTGATTGGCAACTTCCTAAGGCACGTGCTCCACCTAAATCACTCCTCTAGACCAGCAAGGCTGGGAGGGATTGGGGGCAGGAGGAGAAGGGGACAACAGAGGATGAGATGGCTGGATGGCATCACCGACTCAATGGACATGAGTTTGAGTGAACTCCGGGAGTTGGTGATGGACAGGGAGGCCTGGTGCTGTGATTCATGGGGTCGCAAAGAGTCGGACACGACTGAGTGACTGAACTGAACTGAACTGAGACCGGCAAGAGGGGACTTCCCAGAAAGAAAATGAGGTCACCTGACCAGAAGTTGCCTCCCCTCGACGCCCCCCCCCCCCCACCCCCCTCCGGCAGAAAATCGGTGCAGGGAAGTTTTGAGACAACAGCAAGCGCCTATGACTCACATCCTGAGAGAGCTTATTTTCTCTGCATTCCTTTGATCCTAGGCTCCAAGCTAGGTGCTGGCTATGCTCCTGCCCTACTTCTTCCTGAGCGCCTTTGCGAGGATGCTGGTAGAAGGGTTGCATCTCTCCCAAGTGGCGATCAAAGTATTTGGATCAAAGGACAGCAAGCACCGCCACTACTATGGGATAGGATGGGGTAGGTGGGACTAGGGTTGGCTAGGATAGAGTGGGGTGGGGTGGGGTAGGGCAGGCGTGCCTTCATCTTCACGTCCTTCTTGGCACCCCCTGCCCCAAGAAGGGCAGGATGGGAAAGAGAGCCTCACTGGTCAATTTATGACAAAGACCTCTTGGTTTGTTTGTTTAGCTTTGTTCCTGTCAGTCCTGAGGAGTCCTGGCCAGTAGGTGAGAACTCTTTCTTCCAGGAGGGTTAGGCCGTGTAATTGAGACCGGGCATTCTGGCATTTGCTATAAAACATCCACCAGACGTTGGCGACCTGTTACTTGTTTCTGATTTTCTCTAAATAGTTTTAGTTTTCACAGTCTTCACTGTGCAAGAAGATAACAGATTCGTTTTTTTGCTTTGAGCTGGCAGGTATAATTCCTTTGATGAAGAATTGGAGGTAAAACACACCCCACCCCCACCCCACTGGTCTTCCTGGAGTGAATGTCTTCATTACTCCCCTGGGAGGGTGAAAGAGGGAAGACTTGGACTTTGAGGAGCAACTAGATGGTGGGGGTGGGGGTGGGGTTCCTGGACAGGAGGCCACTAGAGAGAGGTGGAAACTCCTGGGAAGAAAGAAGGAGGAGAGTGGATGTTGGTTGGTAGACAAACTGTCTCTTCATCATTTTGCGTTATCTTATTGCTTAAAATTGTTATATATTGTATTGAAAATCTGAATCTTCCATTTTTCAGTAGATGCACTCCTGACAAGGAAGGGATTACAGTGCTTTTTAGCAGTCTTTTGAAAACCAAGACAGGCAGAGTTATGAAGGCCAGGACCTTTTACCTCCTTCCCCACTTCAGCTGAGGACTGACTCTTAATCCGGGGTCCACTGAGATCAGACAGGGAAATGGCTGGGTGGAGAATATGCCTGGTGACTTAAAAGCATGCAAATTAAAAAAAAAAGAAAGAAAGGTTGAGACTTTATTGAGTCCACACAAAGCTGGATATGAGAGCTGGACCCAGTGCCCCAGCAGTTTGCTGACCCACCCTCATTTCTCAGCAGTGGTAGCCTGGTTTCCAAACTCAAATACACATGCCAAAAGGAGATGTTCTGTAAACGGAAGCTCTCACAAGTGGCAATGCAGATAACCAGCTCTTAGATTTGTTTCATAAATTCAGATTTTTATTTTACTGATGGAGCCCCCAAGCATCCTCCCTGTCCCCTCCATCCCCACCCCAGTAAATCTCTCCCTCTGAACAAGGTCTGTGGAAAGTGTCAGCATTTCCAGCAGTGGCTACCCTCCTTGGGCTCCCAGTGGCTCCCCTACCTCATCACCTCCACGGGGCCCGTTTGTCACAGGTGCTGGGTGACTGCAGCAGCCTCAGGAGCTTGGGCAGGTGGAACGCTGGATGACGGACATCACATTGGTGCTGAGCTCAGGAGGGAAATGGGTGATCACAGAACATGCTGGAACTCCCCAGGGCAGGGCGAGTGGCTGAAGCCAGTGAAGTTGAAGAGCTTCGATCTGGGTTAGGATCCCCAGAAAGAACACAGGAAGATCAGCGGGATCTGGACTCGAGGTTACTTCCTCCCTGGTTCACCATACTTGGGAGTTGCAGCCAGCTCTGCCGGGTCCTTCAGTGTGACCCCCACAGGTCTCACTCTGAGACATAGGTTTTTAGAGAATATGTGTTCCTCTTCCCCTCCACCCTACAAGCACCACTAACCTCAGAGGACTCAGTTAAATTGAACTGGGAGCCTTTGGGGGACTCACCTCACCCAGGTCTCTGTGCTGAGGGGCACCCATTTCTCACAGCCGGTAATTCAAGGTCATAAGACTGTGACCTACCAGCTCAGTCCAGCCCGTGTGATTTTGTCTGTGTTGACAACTTTAGCATCTGGTTTTCCTTGAGCTGCTATAAGACCTGGCACCCTGGACTCTGTCCCTTTCTGATGGTACTTGGCTGGAGCTGGGCAGCTCATGTCACCACCCTGACCCCTGGAGGATACCAAGCCTGCAGGTCCCTGCCGACAGAGTGCTGGGCCAGGATCTAACAAACCTGCAGCCTCCATCTGTCTTCCTGTCAGTTTTCCCTCAATTAATTTCATCAGCAGCATAGGAGCTGTGCCCTTAGTTCTGATGGGTTAGAATTGGCTCTGCGCCTAAGTACATTCAGTCTGCAGGTGTCTGGCTTTCTCTACCTGTGGTACTAATTAGGAAGGAGGTGGTGGCTGGCTCAGGACACGGGGCGGTCATGCCGTAGGGAAGGGCCCTCAGACAGGCCGGTTCCCTTCAGGTTTCCTCCCTCCTCTTACCCTGACCCTCAATCCACCTGAAGGTGGCGGGAAAGACCAGAGAACACCTTCTACTGGCTGTTCTTCAGATGCCAGGCCCAGTGCGAGTGAGTGTGCAGTGGGTAGAGGTGTCTTCTAGACACCTTCTCTACACCCCATCTTCTAGAGTGTCCGTGAGGCAGTCAGGAGAGGACAACACCAGTGAGTACCTGCTATGGCCTTTGCAGTAGTCATGCATGGATGTGAGAGTTGGGCCATAAAGAAGGCTGAGCACCGAAGAATCGATGCTTTTGAACTGTGGTGTTGGAGAAGACTCTTGAGAGTTCCTTGGACAGCAAGGAGATGAAACCCGTCAATCCTAAAGGAAATTAACCCTGAATATTTATTTGAAGGACTGATTGAAGCTGAAGCTCCAGTACTTTGGTCACCTGATGAAAAGAGCCAACTCTTTGGAAAAGACCCTGATACTGGGAATGATTGAGGATAAGAGAAGGGGGTGACAGAAGATGAGATGAAGGATCACTGACTCAATGGACATCAGTTTGAGCAAACTCCAGGAGATAGTGAAGGACAGGGAAGCCTCAGTTGAGTTCAGTTCAGTTCAGTCACTCAGTCACGTCCGACTCTTTGTGACTCCATGAATCACAGCACGCCAGGCCTCCCTGTCCATCACCAACTCCCAGAGTTCACTCAAACTCATGTTCATCGAGTTGGTGATGCCTTCCAGCCATCTCATCCTCTGTTTTCCCCTTCTCCTCCTGCCCCCAACCCCTCCTAGCATCAGTGTCTTTTCCAATGAGTCAACTCTTCGCATAAGGTGGCCAAAGTACTGGAGTTTCAGCTTTAGCATCAGTCCTTACAATGAACACCCAGGACTGATCTCCTTTAGAATGGACTGGTTGGATCTCCTTGCAGTCCAAGGGACTCTCAAGAGTCTTCTCCAACACCACAGTTCAAAAGCATCAATTCTTCGGCGCTCAGCTTTCTTCACAGTCCAACTCTCACATCCATACATGACCACTGGAAAAACCATAGCCTTGACTAGATGGACCTTTGTTGGCAAAGTAATGTCTCTGCTTTTGAATATGCTGTCTAGGTTGGTCATAACTTTCCTTCCAAGGAGGAAGCGTCTTTTAATTTCATGGCTGCAATCACCATCTGCAATGATTTTAGAGCCCCCCAAAATAAAGTCTGCCACTGTTTCCAGTGTTTCCCCATCTATTTCCCATGAAGTGATGGGACCAGATGCCATGATCTTAGTTTTCTGAATGTTGAGCTTTAAGCCAACTCTTTCACTCTCCACTTTCACTTTCATCAAGAGGCTTTTTAGTTCCTCTTCAAGCCTGGTGTGCTGTAATTCATGAGGTCAAAAAGATTCATACAGGACTGAGTGCCTGAACAAAAACAATAATGCACATGATGCTAGCTCACACTCTTGGGAATGGAAGAGGTGTGTGTGCGTGCTTTATTTTCCTTTGTGATGCTACCTGATTTCTTTCAGGAGCTCATGTTCAGCAGGAAGGTGGAATTTAATCAGCCAATTCTGGATCCTACCAGGAAGAAATATTACATAGTGCCACGACAGCTGGAGGCGCATCCCAGGCTGTGTGGTGCTGCAGCAACAAATAGCCCACGAAATCCCAGCAGCTTGAAACAACCAATTTTTTCTTGCTCACACTTCATGTCTTTCATGGGAATTAGGAGATTTCACTTATCACTGTAAAAATCTTGATGAAGACAGCACAGTCTGATCTGTTTGAAAAGCACCTATTTTCAAAGGCAAAAGCCTGAACTCCCCAAGGTGTATTTCATTAAGATGGGATCACGATTCTGAAATTTCATGCACTGTCTTGTTGGTATCTCACAGTTCAGAAGCTGGTAACAGAGAAAAAGGAAATGAAGATTGGAGTTGGTTAATAATAATAGATTATTGTAGGAATTAGCTTCACGCCTTGAGTGACTTATTTTCCATACACATGGACAGGTCTCGTGTAGTCCTCACAATAGCTTAATGAGGAAGTTCTACCGGTTTTCACGATGAGAACATGAAGGCGCAGAGGCATGTAGCTAGTTCCCTGAGGCTGCACAACTGGTCGGGAGTGGCCCTGCAAAGGAACCAGGTATTTGGCTCCAAAGCCCACTCACTTTTCTCCATCCTGCTGCCACGTTCCTCATTCTGCCATCTGTGAACTTTTTCTTAATACACATGCTCATCTAACCTCTGTAGCTTGTTCTGCAGCTGTGAATTTGGGGAAATATCCTCCCAGGCTCTACTTTCTATTGAGTGGTTAAACCAGTTCTGTTTTGTTATCTTCAATGCTGCAGAGAATATCTTTGTACACAAATTTCAGGGGCTTCCTAGGTGGCAGTAGTGGTAAATAACCCTCCTGCCAATGCAGGGTAGACTTAAGAGACGTGGGTTTGATCCCTGGTTCAGGAAGATCCCCTGGAGGGGAGCATGGCAACCCACTCTGGTATTCTGGCCTGGAAAATCCCATGGACAGAGGAGCCTGGTGGGTTGAAGTCCATGGGGTTGCATAGGAAGGACTTGGAGTTGGACTTGACTGAAGTCAAGGAGTTGGACTTGACTGAAGCGACTTAGTATGCACGCACACAGGACAAATTTTGAGCACAATACCTGGTACTTAATGGATACGTTAAGTACCATCTAGGCCCAGCGGTCATTAGCAGGGTCACACATGCAGTTTCTCTAGGTGCTCTGTTAGAGAGTCTCCTTATTCTCATCCATCATCCTCCACGTCTATCACTTCATCACATCACCATCATTATTATTACTCTCACTGTCACCATGATCATGTTTGCAGTTAACATCTGTTTGGCTGCTGCTGTTTAATTGTTTGCATACTGGGCTGGGTTAAGAACTTTGCATGCATTATGTTATTGAATCATCCCCATAATCTCTTGTTGCATGAGTGAGTTCCTTAACTCACTAATGATCAATAGGGATCTTAAGGCTCGGCTTACTTATTTTAAACACTATACATCTGAAAACTCTTTATCCTCCTCTGTTATCCTCCCACTAGCATTCATTGAGTACATATCATTTACCAGGAATGATAAAGTGCACATTTAGTTTTCACAGTGACATTTGTGGCAAGGACTCTTATCAGCCCCATTTTACAAATGAGGCAGCTGAGCTTCAGAGAGGTAAACTGACTTGCCCAACATCACCCAGCTGTGGATCAGCAGAGCCTGGGTTTCAACCAGGAAGCTTGGTCCCACTGTTGGGATGAAGAAGGGATCTCATAGCCTCCCAGAAACACAGACCACTGACATTCTGACCTGGCCACTCATCCTGACACAGATTATCTTCTAAGTATCTGGAGACATAGAAGATAGGAAGGTAGTGGGGCAAATTCACAGTCATCAGGTCCATCTATGGAAGAATTTTGCATTTGTTTGTGGTTAGAACAAGGGAAAATGTGTTTGGGTTGCAGACATACTCTGACTTGGCACAAAGCTGGCTCTTACTCAGACTAATATATGAGGCATCTTGCCAGTAAGTTCTGTTTTCCATTTCCCTTTCTTTGCAATTTCAAAATTTTAATCAAGGTAAGTGAGAGTCTAAAATTGTCCTCACCACAAAGGACAAATGGGTTCTAGACAGAGAGAACAGGAGATACTGAATTCCAGATGGAGATGAAAGCTCCATGCAAGATGTTTCTGTTCAGTTCAGTTCAGTCTCTCAGTTGTGTCCGATTCTTTGCCACCCCATGGACTGCAGCACGCCAGGCCTCCCTGTCCATCACCAACTCCTGGAGTTTACTCAAACTCATGTCTGTCGAGTTGGTGATGCCATCCAACCGTCTCATCCTCTGTTGTCCCCTTCTCTTCCCGCCTTCAATCTTTCCCAGCATCAGGGTCTTTTCAAATGAGTCTGTTCTTTGCCTCAGGTGGCCAAAGTATTGGAGTTTCAGCTTCAGCATCAGTCCTTACAATGAATATTCCAGACTGATCTCCTTTAGGATGGACTGGTTTGATCTCCTTGCAGTCCAAGGGACTCTCAAACATCTTCTCCAACACCACAGTTCAAAAGCACCAAGTCTTAGGTGCTCAGATTTCTTTATAGTCCAACTCTCACATCCATACATGACTACTGGAAAAACCATAGCTTTGACAAGACAGACCTTTGTTGGCAAAGTAATGTCTCTGCTATTTAACATGCTATCTAGGTTGGTCATAGCTTTTCTTCCAGGGAGCAAGCGTCTTTTAATTTCATGGCTGCAGTCACCATCTGTGGTGATTTTGGAGCCCCCCAAAATAAAGTCTCTCACTTTTTCCACTGTTTCCCCATCTATTTGACATGAAGCAATTCCCATCTCTTTAAAAAGTCAGTTTTCATTCCAATTCCAAAGAAACACAATGCCAAAGAATGCTCAAACTACCGCACAATTGCACTCATCTCACACCTAGGAAAGTAATGCTCAAAATTCTCCAAGCCAGGCTTCAGCAGTACGTGAACCATGAACTTCCAGATGTTCCAGCTGGATTTAGAAAAGGCAGAGGAACCAGAGATCAAATTGCCAACATCTGTTGGATCACTGAAAAAGCAAGAGAGTTCCAGAAAAACATCTACTTCTGCTTTATTGACTATGCCAAAGCCTTATCAAAGGTTATCTAGGTTGGTCATAGCTTGATCTCATCAACTCATCAAACCAGATGCCATGATCTTAGTTTTCGAATGTTGAGTTTGAAGCCAACTTTTTCACTCTCCTCTTTCACTTTTATCAAGAGGCTCTTGAGTTCTTTGCTTTCTGCCATAAGGGTGGTGTCATCTGCATATCTGAGGTTATTGATATTTCTCCTGGCAATCTTGATTCCAGCTTGTGGTTCATCAAGCCCAGCATTTCTCATGATGTACTCTGCATAGAAGTTAAATAAGCAGGGCGACAATATACAGCCTTGAAGTACTCCTTTCCCAATTTGGAACCAGTCTGTTGTTCCATGTCCAGTTTTAACTGTTGCTTCCTGACCTGCATACAGATTTCTCAAGAGGCAGTTCAAGTGGTCTGGTATTCCCATCTCTTTAAGAAGTTTCCACAGTTTATTGTGATCCACACAGTCAAAGGCTTTGGCATAGTCAATAAAGCAGAAGTAGATGTTTTTCTGGAACTCTCTTGCTTTTTCAGTGATCCAACAGATGTTGGCAATTTGATCTCTGGTTCCTCTGCCTTTTCTAAATCCAGCTGGAACATCTGGAAGTTCATGGTTCACATACTGCTGAAGCCTGGCTTGGAGAATTTTGAGCATTACTTTCCTAGGTGTGAGATGAGTGCAATTGTGCGGTAGTTTGAGCATTCTTTGGCATTGTGTTTCTTTGGGATTGGAATGAAAACTGACTTTTTCCAGTCCTGTGGCCACTGCTGAGTTTTCCAAATTTGCTGGCATATTGAGTGCAGCACTTTCACAACATCATCTTTTAGGATTAGAAATAGCTCAACTGGAATTCCATCACCTCCACTAGCTTTGTTTGTAGTGATGCTTCCTAAGGCCCACTTGACTTTGCATTCCAGGATGTCTGGCTCTAGGTGAGTGATCACACCATCGTCATTATCTGGATCTTAAATATCTTTTTTGTATAGTTCTTTTGTGTGTTCTTGCCACCTCTTCTTAATATCTTCTGCTTCTGTTAGGTCCCTACCATTTCTGTCCTTTGATGTTTGGCTGACCCTAAAATCATTCTTGTTTTCCATCAGCTCCAGCAGAAGCCTGCAGAGCAGCTGAAGTTAGTGGTCCTGTCTCTCCCCTGTGGTTTTGATGACCTGATGCTCTGCAAATCCCTGGGCTTCATCCATCCAGAGTTTACTCTGTGGGAGCCAAACTAGTTGGCTCAGTGAATGCTCAATGTCAATACTCATCAAGAATGAAGGCCGGCCCCTCCTGGCTCCTTTGCTTTGCTCTAGAGATCTCAGCACTCTCAGGGCTTAGTCACAGTACTTGCAGAGCCTCTAGCTGGGTCTATGCTCACTGCACCCTGGGAGTGTCCACTTGATGGAGTCCTCGGGTTATGTTCCCCAGGAGCGGGGTCTTGGGGACATGAGCTTCCTCATGGAGCAGACACCTAGGGTCTCAGCTTTTTGCACGCACACCAGCCCTGCTCCTGGATCCAGTTTCTTCACACTGGACTCTGAGTACAGATATACCCTGCCTCTCTACCCTGTGCTGGGATTCCTGAGCCCCTCACTGGCAGAAAGAGCAGAGGAAGAGCCTGCTGTGCTCAAGGAAGAGAACTCAGAGGATGCACTACTTTCTGAGCAACTAGAAGTGGGTTGTTTTCAGAAATAAAACCAGATTCTCAAGTCAAGATCCTTTTAATTCACCTGTGTGTGTGTGTAAAGCCCTATTTTCAATGTGTGCTCCCCAGAACAAACTCCCCAGATGGGGTGGGAAGTACCATGTGTCTACCTTCCTGTTTAAGGCTAATAAACCTGTTAGCTTATAAATGTCTCTAAGTTACACATTGTCATCTGGAAGAGAAAGAAAAGACGAAGGTTCCCTATGGTCAGACCAGAGTTCCCAAATCTGTTTTTGAATATAAGGCTCTTTCTTTGCAGAATTATTGATAGCTGATCCAGAGCTGGTTTTAAAAACTTTATTCTTAGTATGAGAGTTTCCTTCTGACTCCCAATCCCCAAACAGATAAAAGACACCAGGCAGATTTATTTTTCTTAAATTCGATCTCAGGTGGCAGAAATACAACTGAAAGTAGCTCATATAACAAAAAAAACCCAAGGCAATGGCTTCAGGCATGCACGCTCTAGGGACTCAAATGACATTATCAAGATTTTTTTTCCCTTTTTTCCATCTTGCAGATCTGATTACTCCATTGGCTCTCCCCATGTGATATCAAGATAGCTGCTTGGATTTGTGTCACACTAATATTTGCATATTTTAAGGAAACTCAGCATCTTTCTCAACCATTTAAATGAAAACTCCAGGACTGAGTCTCATTGGTTCATCCAGTGCTACATGTTCACTTTTGGCCAATCTCTGGCAAGAGATTTAATGATTCATTTAGCTGGGTTTGGGTCACATAGCCATTTTAGGACAAAGAGAGCAACCAGATAACCTGGCCACTTAGAATGATGATGGTTCATCAAAAAAAGGCAGGTTCAGTTATTAGAAGAAAATGAACCAATGATACAGATCTGTCACTGTGCATGCAGACCTGGCAACATGATGAAATACCCATCATCCTTCAAGTTCCAGATAGTTTTACCTGTTCCAGCTGTACTCCCTCCCCAGCAAGCCATGGCTCTGGACTGGCCAATCTCTTCCCATCATTTTGGGTCCCAGCTTTCCTATGTCATCCATTTTGACAAGGAATCATTCACTTCATTATCCTGTGTGTGTGCATGTATGGTGTGCAAATGCGCACCTCCCTTACCTGTTTAATTAGACTATGCTTTTTTAATGCATACTTTTATTTATTTTCGGTTGTGCTGGGTCTGTGTTGCCGCATGGGTTTTTCTCTACTTGTGGTGCGGGCCCTACTGTCTAGTTGTGGTGCCCTGGCTTCCCATTGAGTTGGCCTCACTTGTGGAGCATGGGCTCCAGGTACATGGGCTTCAGTAGCTGCAGCACGTCAGTTTCAGCAGTTGTGGCTCCCAGATTCTAGAGCACTGACTCAGGAGTTGTGGGTGCATGGGCTTAGTTGCTCTGAGGCATGTGGGATCATCCTGGATCAGGGATTGAACCTGGGTCTCCTGCATTGGCAGGTAAATTCTTTACCACTGAGCTACCAGGGAAGCCCAGACTCTTAGCTTTTTGGAGACTTCTGTCTCATCTCACATCTGCTCTATGACCTCCAAATGTTAGATTAATTGGAATGAGAGTGCAAATATTTTCTCCCATTCCATTGGCTGCCTTTTTATTCTGTTGATTGTTTTGCTATTCAAAGCTTTTTACTTGATGTAGTTGCATTTGTTTATTTTTGATTTTGTTGTTTCAGCTTTGGGTGTCAAGTTCAAAAACTCGTTGCCAAGACCCACATCAAGAAGCATGTTCCTTGCTTTTTTCTCGTTTTATGATTTCAGTTCTTATATTTGTCTTTATTCATTTTGAGTTAATTTTTGTGAGTAGTGTAAGAAATGGGTCTAGTTTCATCCTTTTACATGTGAATATCCAGTTTTCCCAGCACTAATTATTGAACAGACTATCTATTCTCCATTGAGTATTCTTGGCTCCAGCTTTGTTCTTCTTTTCAGGATTGCTTTGGCTATTTGAGGTTTTTGTGGTTTCATATGCATTTTAATATTTTTTTTCCACTTCTGTAGAAAATGCTGTTGGAATCTTGATAAAAATTACATTGACTCTATAGATGGCTTTGGGTAGTATGGACATTTTAGCAATATTTAATTCTTCTAATTAAGAAACATGGGATAACTTTCCATCTATATGTGTCTTTGGTTTATTTGGTCAATGCCTTGTGGTTTTTAGTGTATAGGTCTTTTGTCTCCTTGATTAAACTTATTTCCAAGTATTTTATTGTTTTTGCTGTTTATTGCAAGTGGAAGTGTTTCTTTATTTCTCTGATAATCTTTAGTGTACAGAAATACTACTGATTTTTTAATGTTAATTTTGTATCCTGCAACTTTACTGAATTTGTTAGAGTTAATAACTTTTTGGAGGAGTCTGTAGGATTATAAGATCATGTCATCTGCAAATATAGATAATTTTACTTCTTTCTTTCAAATGATGATACCTTTTATTTCTTTTTCTTGCCTGATTGCTCTGACTAGGACTTTCAGTGCTAAGTTGAATAGAGATGGTGAGAATGGCACTTTCGTCTTGTTCCTGATCTCACAGGAAAAGCTTTCAGCCTTTCACCCCTGAGTGTGATGTTGGCTGTGGGTCTGTCATATATGGCCTTTATTATGTTGACGTACTTTCCTTCTGTAACTAACTTTTAAAGAATTTTTAAAAATGGCAAACAGATGTTGAATTCTGTCAAATGCCTTTTATGCTCTATTGTCAAATGATTTTTTTCTTTTATTCTGTTATTATGATGTATCACATTGGAAAATTTGCATATGTTGAATCACCACTGCATCCCAGGGACAAATCCCACTTGAGAATGTTGAGTGTTCTTTTTAAAGTGATGCTGCATTTGGTTTGCTAATGTTTTATTGAGAATTTCCGCATCTCAATTCATTGGGAATATTTACCTGTAGTTTTCTTTTCTTGTAGTGTGATGGATTCTTGACAACCCAGTCAGGAGGGTGCTCATTACTGGGCCCACCAAGCACCTGCAGCAACAAAGCAAGGCCCATGGCTGCTACCTGGGCTGGGTCATTCATACACACTACAAAGTATAGTAAATGCACTATAAAGCATATGTAATTATCCTTAAATAGGACGTTCCTTTTCCCTCTAAATGTATTTGAACATTATAAGCTTTTAATGAAAACTGAGGTAGGTGTCACTCCATGTGAAACCATGATTAAGAACTGATGGAGATGGTGTGAAAAGGATTTGGGGGTTGATAATGTAAGCTAATTGCAAAGCTGTTCCACAAAATGCTTTTTGTTCCAGGAAACGGAAATTGACTTTAATGTCTTTTGAGAGCCTTAATGCACTTTTATTTATGCAGTGCCTCCTTTCTCAGTTCTGTGTGCTCAGCCTGAGTGTAAGGGCTGTAGTTCTTCTAGTGTTTTCCTGTCTGTTACCTTGTACACTGACTGCCTGTCATCTGTTTGTGCTCAGCCTACAGGGGCACTCACTCGGGTGGGCTGCTTCTGCGTGCTGTCTGCATTCCTTGTGTCCACAGGGCTTCTGTGTTACCTGAATGTGGTAGCAGCCCCTGTTGTTTGTGCATGCCACGTGTGCACTGGTGTCAGGTAAGTCTCTTGTGTCCTGTCCTTGTGTGCCTGCTGCAGCTGTATGCTATTTCTGTGTCTTGCCTACAGACAGCCTGTGTGTGCCACCTCCACGTTACCTGTGCCGGCTACTCCGTGTGTTAACATGGTCACACGCTCCAGTATATGTGGTTCTTATATGAGTTCTTCGTGGGCTATTCACATGTATTATCTATATGTTTTGGTTTGTGTAGTGCTGCCTGTGCGATACCTGTGTCACCTGTATTCATGCTACCTGTGTGTTACCTGTGGGTGATGTGTATGGGTGTCATACATGTGTACTGTTGATATGATTACCACCTATACACTGCATCTGGGCCAGTGTAACCCAACCTGTTACCTGTATGAGTGCTGTCCATGATTTGGGTGCTCTGTAACACAGCATCTCCCCCACTCTGCTGTGAGGTCAGGAGAAATGAAGATTGGTGAAAATCTTTGAGAATCTCCAGGTCCTTGAGCTTTTCCCCACATGTGTAAGAGGGTAAAAAGAAAAGCAGTCTATTTTAGTTCACTGATTCCTAAAATGTTGATGTTCACTCTTGCCATCACCTGTTTGACCACTTACAATTTGCCTTGATTCATGGACCTAACATTTCAGGTTCCTATGCAATATTGTTCTTTACAGCATCAGACTTTACTTCCATCACCAGTCACATCCACAACTGGGTGTTGTTCTTGCTTTGGCTCCATCTCTTCAATCTTTCCGGAGTTATTTCTCCACTCTTCTCCAGTAACATATTGGACACCTACCAACCTGGAAAGTTCTCATATCTTTTTGCCTTTTCATTCTGTTCATGAGGTTCTCAGGCAAGAAAAGTGGACCATGTTTGGTCAGAACTCTCCACCATGACCCGTCCATCTTGGGTGGCCCTACAGGGCATGGCTCATAGTTTCATTGAGTTAGACAAAGCTGTGGTCCATGTGATCAGTTTGATTAGTTTTCTGTGATTGTGGTTTTCATTCTGTCTTCCCTCTGATGGATAAGGATTAGAGGCTTATGGAAGCTTCCTGATGAGAAAGACTGACTGTGGGGGAAACTGGGTCTTGTTCTGACGGGTGGGGCCATGCTCAATAAATCTTTAATCTGCTTTTCTGTTGATGGGTTCTCCCTGCCCCCTGTTTGACCTGAGACCAAATTATGGTGGAAGTAATGAACACCTCCTTCAAAAGGGCTTATGTCACACACTGTGTGAAGTTGTGTGGATCACCACAAACTGTGGAAAATTCTTAAAGAGATGGGAATACCAGACCACTTGACCTGCCTCCTGAGAAATCTGTATGCAGGTCAGGAAGCAACAGTTAGAACCGGACATGGAAAAACAGACTGGTTCCAAATCGGGAAAGGAGTACGTCAAGGCTGTATATTGTCACCCTGCTTATTTAACTTATATCCAGAGTATATCATGAGAAACACTGGGCTGGATGAAGCACAAGCTGGAATCAAGATTTCTGGGAGGTATATCAATAACCTCAGATGTGCAGATGACACCGCCCTTATGGCAGAAAGTGAAGAAGAACTAAAGAGCCTCTTGAAAGTGAAAGAGGAGAGTGAAAAACTTGGCTTCAAACTCAACATTCAGAAAACTAAGATCATGGCATCTGGTCCCATTACTTCATGTCAAGTAGATGGGGAAACAATGGAAACAGTGAGAGACTTTATTTTTGGGGGGGCTCCAAAATCACTGCAGATGGTGACCACAGCCATGAAATTAAAAGATGCTTGCTCCTTGGAAGAAAAGCTATGACCAACCTAGACAGCATATTAGCAGGCAGAGATGTTACTTTAGCGACAAAGGGCCATCTAATCAAAGCTATGGTTTTTCCAGTAGTCATATATGGATTTGAGAGTTGGATCATAAAGAAAGCTGAGCACTGAAGAATTAATGCTTTTGAACTGTGATGTTGGAGAAGACTCTTGAGAGTCCCTTGAATTGCAAGGAGATCCAACCAGTCAGTCCTAAAGGAAATCAACCCTGAATGTTCACTGGAAGGACTGATGCTGAAGCTGAAACTCCAATATTTTGGCCATCTGATGCGAAGACCTGACTGCTTGGAAAGACCCTGATGCTGGGAAAGATTGAAAGCGGGAGGAGAAGGGGACGACAGGGGATGAGATGGCTCGATGGCATCACTAACTTGATGGACACGAGTTTGAGCAAGCTCCGGGAGCTGGTGATAGACAGGGAAGCCTGGCTACTGCAGTCCATGGGGTCACAAAGAGTCGGACAGGACTGAGCGCTGAACTGAAATCTCAAAGCACAGGCCCAGCTTCAGGTGAGGTCAGATCCAGGCCCCAGAGACATCATCATAACTCTGTTCTTTTTTCTACCTCATATCTTTGCTTTCATTCCGCATTTGGCCTGGTTTCATGGACAAGCCCCAGTATCAGCCATGAGCCACCTTTAGTCCCCTCGATGGTGACAAGATGGCAGAACAGGGCCTCCTTATCTCCTCTCAAAGATAAGGCTTTCCTGTTAGCCCCGGGCAAGGCCTGGTGCTCACTCTGATTGGATTGAGGAGATCATGTTCCTGATTCAATCACTGCAGGATATAGCCTGGGTAATGGACAGAGGAGCCTGGTAAGCTGCAGTCCATGCGGTCTCTAAGAGTTGGGCAGGACTGAGCGACTTCACTTTCACTTTTCACTTTCATGCATTGGAGAAGGAAATGACAACCCACTCCAGTATTCTTGCCTGGAGAATCCCAGGGACGGGGGAGCCTGGTGGGCTGCCGTCTATGGGATTGCACAGAGTTGGACACGACTGAAGCGACTTAGCAGCAGCAGCAAAGGATAAAAACCTTTCCTGTTGACTAGGGACAAGCCCTAATACTCTGATTGGACATGTTAGGTCATGTGACCTTTCTGAACCAATCATTGCAGCCAGAACACAGTAGGTGGAAAGTGTAAGCTTTTCCTGTTGGTCCTGGGGCAAGTCCTGATGCTCACTTTGATTGGATATGCTGAGGTCATATAACCAGCTCTAAACCAATCACTGCAATCAGGGCAGGGCTTTAGTTGACAGGAAAGGGTCTTAGTTAACAGTCCCACCTGGAGCTAAGGGTTCTCTGCCTGGATCACTGCTCTGAGCTTAGGAGGCTAATTACCTGGTGGAACGTGGGGGCATTCCTAGGAGAGGTGGATGCTGGGACGTGTTCTCCACAGAATATATGTCAGTGCCCTGGAGGCTGCCAGCTGCCCCCGAATGGGGACCCTGAAGGCAGGAAAGGAGGGGATCCAGCCTGTTGTCTTTCCTTCTTACTTCTGGTCCTGGACATGCATCTCTGAGACCCGCTGATCTCAGCCAGAGCCTGGGACTCACTGGGGCTACAGTGTCCTCTACAGTTCTGGCCAGAGCTTGGCCACCCTACCCTGTCATGCCCTTTCTCTGGTCCTGAAGATTCCCTACCAGGCTCCTCACAGCCCCGTCATGGACTAATGCTTCTCTGAGCCTACCTGTAATATGCTCCATACTTTCATATTTTAAGGTTTAGCCCTGAGTGTATCAGTGTGAAGATTCGGGGCTTTGTGCATTGACCGAATATAAATTATACTGCGCTCTGAAAGGACTTGAGGCTCTAATGAAATTTGAAATTTTAACGTGATTCATGAACTCAGAAGCTGATGAATCATCCACGGTATCCAAGGTATCAGTGAGCTGCAGACTATGGCCGTGTGTATGGGAGCGAAACTCCAGTCCTGGGATTCTCTGCTCATTACAGAAAGCAGAAATGCTGTCTAATGAGATGCAAAGCTCACAAAGCTCTAGATTTGCAATGAGAAATTTGGGTGGGAACAGCTCCCAGAAGTAAGGCCGAATATGGGGATACAACAGCCCTGGTCTAAGATGGGGATACAATAGCCCTGGTCTTAGTGAGGTGAGCACACTCCCACAATGGCAGGCATGTCCTTAGGTGGAGAAAGTGCCCAGACTGGCTGCCCTGCATCTGCCCTCGGTGATGCTAGGGAGAATCCACATCAGCAGTTAAGGAGCAGGGACCCCAAAAGACAATGACTGAGCCCCACACAGAGCTCAGATCTCCACCCACATTCAGAGACATCTGAGGCTCAGCCTTTCATGACCAAGGCTGCCTTTCCTGAGCCCCCTGGGAAGCCCTCCCAGCCCCCCAGTCTGCCCCTGATGCTTCTCCTTTGAGCCTTCACAGCACAAGGCAGAGCCTTATTAGAGAGCTTATTTAATCCCTATGTCTTGGAGTTAGTCTCACCCACCTGGAATAATGGGATTGTTGGATGGAGGTCGAGTCACTTCTAATCCAGAGCATCTGACTTCCTCATCCAGTTCCTCCCCTTCTGACATGCTGAATGGCAGCAGCAGCCTGGATCCTGGGGCAACTGTGGTGAGCGGAGCACCCCGTCAGTCTATGACTGACATGAGGCACAGACAAGAAATGGACAGTTGTTTTAAGGCACGGAGATGCGGGATTGTATTTGACTGCTGCAAACCTCTGCTTTGCATGCACTAGCCAAAAATAGCTCATGTAATAGAATGGGAGTACTGGGCAGCAGACACGGTTTCCTTCACAACCACGTTTAGCTAATCTGTGGCACAAGAGGCTGCCCTGTTATCTTGCATTCCAGGGCTCACAGCCAGAGCCTACATTTCCTCTAACATCGTATCCTGCAAAGATTAGAGTTAATTCATTCTTTGCTTCTGGTATATCTCTTTTATTAGTTCCAATGTGTTTACTCTTATCATTTCCAATCAGTCTTTTAAAATTTAATTTGTGTATTTGGGTTTCAGTGTTCTATTTCAGAGATGGGGAATTTCATTCAGCTTTGTCTTCCATTTCATCTCTCCTCTGGGCTCTCAGGGGCATGTCTTCTTCTTTTTCAAAACTAATGCATATGGTTTAGAGCATTTCTGCTGAGTGTTCTCCCCTCTGAGTGGAGGGTTTACTATTTATAAACAAGGGATCTGATGCTCAGGGAGTGTGGTACTGACCAGTGTCAGATTTTCAGTTAGGTCAGTAGGAGGGGGTGGGGGGATGGGCAGAGGGAGGATGCACAACTATTTGATTAAGTTGTCAAATGTTCAGGAAAAATATTAAAAATAGTATAAATATTATATAAATACTATAAATTATATTAATTATATATAATAATAATATATAAGATATTATAAATATACAATTTGTCAGAACTGTCTACATTTAAGAAGAGACACATATTTAAAGGTATACACAGTAGAGGTAAATAAAGAAGAGATTAAATGAAACAGATATTCAAAATCACATTTGGACTTCACACAGAGCTGTTTCCAGTGGTAACTACCAGTAAATGGGTACAGGTTTATAAATTAATGCAAGTGGTTTCCACTGACCACCAGGGATGATGCACACTTCCCACCTGGAGTGATGATATGGAAACTCATCTCACAGACCCTGGCGAACAGGCCTTGGGGTTGATGTGTGGGAATAACCAACTGGTGAGAGGTATTCATATGAGTGATATCAGTCCTCACACTGTCCTACAAGGTACAGTCTTACTCACTCTCTCCATCGTCCCAGCCTTGGTCATAATTTTACATTTAATGGGGGTTTAGGACAGGCTTGTACTAACAGGTATCACAAGGATACTGTGACAGTGTAGTTCACACAGTATTGGAGAAGGCGGAGATGGGGAGGAACATGAGGGCACTAGAGGGAACACGAGGATGGTGCTGAATGGGTGTCATTCAGCCCTAGCCCAAGTGTTTGGGGTCTCCGTTACAGCCTCCTGAATCTTGTTGAAGATGAAGCCTTATTCTGCTGCTGCTGCTGCTAAGTCGCTTCAGTTGTGTCCAACTCTGTGAGACCCCATAGACGGCAGCCCTTATTCATCCAACTAATATTCCTTGTGTGCCTGCCCTGTAAAGGCAACGGATTTTTTAGCAGGGTCACCAAAAGCATCAGTGACAAAGAAAAGCATAAACAGCATTTCACCAAAATTTAAAACATTCGTACTTCAAAGAACATTATCAAGAAAATGAAGAGACAACCTACAGAACAGAGGAAATATCTGCAAACCACGTATTTGATAGGTGTCTGGTATCCACAATACATGCGGGCTTCCCAGGTGGAGCAGTGGTAAAGAATCTGCCTGCCAATGCAGGAGATGTAAGAGATGCGGGTTTGGTCCCAGGGTTGGGAGAATCCTCAGAGGAGGAAATTGCAAACTACTCCAGGATTCTTTCCTGGGAAATCCCATGGACAGAGGAGCCTGGCGGGCTACAGTCCTTGAGGTCGCAAAGAGTAGTTGGACACAACTGAGCGACTGAGCACACACACACTCACATATCCACAATATATAAAGAAATTGGAAACTTACTGCAAAATAGTTAGGAATCCAGTTTAAAAATTAGGCAAGTGTTTTTTTTTTTTTAAATAAATAAAAATTAAGCAAATTTTTGCTTGACTTGAACAGGTAATTTTCTCCAAAAAAGATATTTATGTGGATAATTAGTACAGGAAAATATGTGCAACATCATTAGTTTTTGGTGAAATGCAAATCAAAACCATAGTGAGCTACCATTTCATTTCCAGAAGGAAACATTGGTAAGGATAAGGAAACTTTGTATATTATGGTACATGCACATTTGTCGCTTCAGTCATGTCTGACTCCTTGCAACCCTATGGATTTTAGTCTGCCAGGCTCCTTTGTGGAGATTCTTCAGGCAAGAATTGGAGTGGGTTGCCATGCCCTCTTCCAGGGATCTTCCCGACCCAGGGATCGAATCCATGTCTGTTATGTCTCCTGCATTGGCAGGTGGGTTCCTTACCACAAGCAGCACCTGGGAAGCCCAATGGTGGCAATGTAAAATGGTTCAGCTGCTGTGGAAACAGTTGTGATGATTCTTCAAAAAGTTAAACATAGACTGACTGTATGATCCAGCAATTTCAGCCCAGGTATATACCAGAAAGAACTGAATTAGGCTCTCAAACAAACCATTTGAAACTGGATGTTCATAGTGGCAACATGACTACCTAGTAAAAAGGTGGAAACAGCCCAAATGTCCATCAAAGAATGAATGGATAAATAAATTGTGTTGTATCCATGTGTATTAGCATTGATAATGTAATATTATTCAGTCTTGAAAGGTAATGAAGTACTGATACATGCTACAGTGCAGATGAACTTTCAAGCTTATACTAAGTGAAAGAATCTAGACATAAAAGGTCACATATCCTATGATTTCACTTACATGAAATGTGCAGAATAGGTAAATCCATAGAGACAGAATGCAAGTTGGTGTTTGCCAGATGGAAGGGTGGGAGATGTTCAGAAAATGCCTAATGGGTAGGAGGTTTTATCTTGTGGTGATAATCCGAAATGTTTATGGGCTAGAAAGAGACGGTGGTTGCACAATGTATTAAATGCTGTTGAACTGTCAGCTTAAAATGGTTACTTTATGTTAATATCACCTCAAAAAAAATTGAGCAGTTTAGTATAAAATTCTGATATCTGTTTTATCTTGAACAGTCAGGACTCTGGTACCCTCAGGCTCCATTCCCACATGGGATCTTGCTGAGCAGTGAAGACATGGTCTCACCAGCTCACCCAGCCCTATGTGGTCCACTGTATCCTGTAACCACATGCTCTAGTGAGTGAGTCCAATTTTTTGGACTAGGGAGTCCAATTTTTTATAAATTTGAGACTGTCATTGACCCTGAGAAAAACTGGCTTTCAAGTCATATGGGGTAGATAGACAGACAATTCAACAAATCACAGCAAACATCAAGTGCAGGGAAAGAGAGTAGGGCTAATCATATTTAAGTCCTTGATGGGTGTTGGAGGCAGAGTAATATAGCCCCCAAAGATGTCTATACCGTAATTGCCAGAACCTGTGACCATGTTACCTTACATAGGGCTTTGCCGATGTCATTAAGATCTTGAGATGGGGAGAGCATCTTGGATTATCCAGGTGGGCCCAACCTAATCATGTGAGTCCTTGAAATAGGATAACCTTTATTAACTGGGCCAGAGAAATGAGCCAGAGGAATGAGGAGAGATTTGAAGTGTGAGAGGGATTTGTCCACTACTGCAGGCTCTGAAGATGGAGCAAGGGGCTGTGAGGCAAGGCACATACATGGCGCCTAGCAGGTTGAAAGACTTTCATATGACAGTCAGAAGGAAACAGGGGTCTCAGTCCTACAACCACAAGGAACTGACTTCTGCCAACAAGTTGAATGAGCAAGGAAGCAGGTCTTCCCCTTGAGCTTCCAGGAAGAAGCTCAGCCTGCAGACACCCTGATTTCAAAACAGTGAGACCCATGCCAGACTTCTGACCCACAGATCTGTGAGATAAAATTTTTTGTTGTCTAAGCCATTAAGTTTGTCCTAACTTGTTAGGTCAGCAATAGGAAACTATACATATGGTTGTGTTTCAAGAAGTAAGAAAGAGCTGACCTTCAGCCCGCACAGACTGGAAGACTGCTCCACCTGAGCAGGTGTACGTGCAAGGTGTTGGAGTGGAGCTGACCTTGTTTGATGAATATAAGATGTGGTGAGAAGAATGAGTGCAGATGCCCAGCTGGGAAGGTCAGCAGTGTTCACCAGTATCCTGAGAGGGAGGTGTTGTGTACTGCTCTCAGCCTATCAATAACTATTTCATGGCTGGATCAGCCCTTGTGGTTTTTATTACAATTGCAGGATGCCCTTTAGGCCATCAGGAAACTTTGGAGAAAAAAGCTTTATTACTTACAGGATCTGGGCACACCACAAGGTTACAGGTAGAGAGATCATGGGTCTGGGGCTCTGATTTTATTGAGGTCAGGGTGGGGGCCTTTAGGTTTTGAGGGCTCACTCTTTATTGGTAAATTTTAAATACAAGAGTGGTAATTAGCTATACCTCAATACAAAATGTTTTTGGTGTTAAAAAATACAAATTAAAAAAAAAATATATATATATATAAGAGTGGGAATCTAAAGCTCAAAAAGAGTAAAAACAAGTGACCCAAATGGTCAGCTGTCAAAATCAACCAAGATCTTTAAAACAAAGGCACCCCACTGGAGGGAGATGGCCTGATTCTTTATGGCTGAGACTGTGTTTATTTGCAATGGCCATCTTTGAAGTGGATGCCTCTTTGAAGTGGATGCCTTGGCAATCAAAGCTTAAGTCAGGCACTTGCCTTACAAAAAACGAAGACCCGACTGTCAAGGTTTACCTTACCATAGGACAAGGTGCTGCTGCTGCAAAGGTGCTCAGTTGTGTCAGTCTCTGTGTGACCCCATGGACTGTCGCCCACCAGGTTCCTCTGCCCATGGGACTTTTCCAGGTGAGAATACTGGAGTGGGTTGCCATTTCCTACTCTACAGGACAAAGTGAGTCAGTTCCAAATCACCATCATCATGAATCAGAATCTTGAGAGCCAATTGCCTGCCTACAGAGTGTGATGCTGCCCTTGGCTTAGCAAGCTTGACAAAGAATCAACAGATGAACCTCCTAGAATTGGTGAGGAAAGGAAATAGATTCGGAAAATGGGTGATGTGCTGATGTCAGTTTCTAAAAGATTGTCATGTTTGTGCCCTATGAAAACGATACATCTGAAGGTTTATTTTGTTAAGAAAGCTAGTCTTTATGTTCTGTACTTTACAAACTTTCTGAAGTGGGAAGTGGGGGTTATTTTTTCTTTGACCCACACACCAGTTATTCCTCTTGTAGTCAGGGAATTTCTCTGTTTCCCTTGTTATCACTAGTGGCACCAGCTATTGGATTGATCCCAGTCCTGTGTCCTGTGGCAGGTGACCCACAGCAAGTTCTTGGGATGATGTTAAGCCTCATGCAAAGGACAGGCAGGATCAGGATGTGGATGGTAGACCCAGGACCTTGGCCCCCTCCCTAATTTCCCCAAAGTTCACTCTTTCTGCTGTTATTGCTAGCTAAGTACTCTGGACCAGGTTCTCCCTGGGTGCTGGGTATGAGCAGTACAGGGAAGATCAAGTTCTGCAGATGACCACATGGGTCAGAGATTCCGGGAGGTGGAGACAGGGAAGGCCAGACGGAGGAAGTCTGCACCATGTGGACTCCAGGAGGGAGGTCACTGTGACTTCACCTCAGACATTATCAGTAGGATTCCCAGGAGACTGGCTGAGTTCTCATCAATGTGACAAACCTCTGCTGTGTCCTGTAGCCACAGGCCTCACCCTGGCCTCTCCCTGAGTCTGGGAGAAGCAGCAGCACTGTCTGGTGGGCTGGAGGGGATGGACCTTCCTGAGAGATCTGAGGTCTCAGGGAGCAGGGCATCCTGGATGGTGGGAGGGGAGCGAGTAAGGGTGAGGTGCAGCCAGAAACCGGGGAAGGGGAGATGTCCTGCGGTAAGGTTGAAGGATTTCTAGAGGGATGACGCATTGCATGTGGGGTCGGTTAAGTAGTTTGCCTTGTATGAGTGGCTATGGGAGAGAAGTAATAGAGGGAGCAGGGAGGGGAGGAGAAGGTGATACTGGCTGACATGGGAGCCTGAGGGAACACTGGGAAAGGTTGAGCAATGTCAGCTCTCACTCAGGTATAAATTAAAAATCATCTCATGTGAGCTGACTGAAAATGACATGCTTCCTTCCAGATGACAAGCTGGGGGAAGGAGATATGAAGTAATGAAAGGGATGCTCTGACTAAACTTTAATAGCCCACAGGCATGTGTGAAAGGCAAGATTGTAGGGAGTCAGAAAATAAACTTTAATCTAAAAAAACAAATAATAAAATGATAGTCTCAGTTCCTGTTATTCCCCTGAAGTCTAGGCTTAAGTATTAGGACTGAGGGGATCAGAAATATGAGTTCAGGCAGCTAGGTGAGGAAAAATAATTAAGAAATACTTGAGACCAGCATTCTAGTTATGAGAAAACATGTGATAAAAGCCTTAAAAACCTAGTGCTTCATTCACAAATGCCCTGAAATACAGCATGACAAATTTCAAAACTATTTCTGCACCCTTTACTGCAAAATCCATCTTGTGAAAATGAAGTTAATAACCACAGCATTTATGGAGTACCTCCTAGATGACAGGTCTTGTGCTAAGGGGCTTAGATGAATTATCTCATTCCATCCTCTCCCAGTGATGTAGCTTCTTCTATCATCCACGCTTACCAAGGAGGAAACTGAGGCCAGGGAAGTTACAGAGTTGGCCACACATCCATGGAGGTTTTATGCACAGGATTGTTCTACTCCCAGTTGGGGGGCCCTCAGTGTCCAGAATGAAGTTTGATTTAGAGATGCTGCATAAGACATAGGGGCCATGAAAATAATGACAACATGGAAATCACATCTTACACAGGGTTTAGGTTTAAATAGAGTTAAAAAAAAAAAAAAAAAGACATGAATAGCCCAGCATTGAACAGATCACAGATTTTTCTTTTCTTTTTTCTCTGCCGAGTGAAGGGTGAAATACATGCTTCACTTGTAGGGTCATTTTGAGTGGGGGGAAAAAAAACCCAACAATTTTAAACACTGAGTCATCAAGACGGTGAAGATATTCAACTCTTGGAGATAAGATGAGGGGACAGCGGATCCCCATCCTCTGATTCCTGCATTTGGGACATAAGACTTCTGGACAGAAATGACCCAAATGGTGTAGACTGTTTTCCCTTTCCATCCCCCTCCCCTCTTCTTGCTGAGTGTGTATCTGCATTTAATATCTGGATGAGTATGTGCCAAAATCCCACGGTGTGCCCTGTCTTAACTTAGAAATTTCCCTGGTGGACATCCACACAGCTCCCTCCATTTACTACCCATTACCTCTGTACACGATGAGCACGTGCTGGGTCAGCCCCTTTTCAGTGCTGACGCCACCAGAGAAAAAGCACTTAAGGTAGGTCTTGTGAAGAAACCTTACACACCTCACACGCACTCAACCATACGGCTCAGTTTTAGCCCCAGAACGGCCCTTGGAGGAGCCCAGGGTCTGTGTGGAGTATCTGTGGTCTGTGGTCAGGATCTGTCCCAGTCATGGTGTCTGGCTGAGTGAAGGGCTGTCTTGCTGAACTGGAAAGACTTTTTCTTTTTAAAAAAATAATCTCGTGTTGAAAGGTGAAGGCAGGTGGGAACTATCTCCGCAACATTCTCAGTGCCACAGGGCCTTGCATATGGAATGACTGGGGTGGTCACAGGAAGTCTTTCTGAGGAGGCATTTGGGCTGAGGTCCAGCTGGAGAGTTGGGAGAAGAATGTTCTAGGAGCCGGAGTGGGGGCCTGGTGCGTGGGAGAATGAAAGACGGAGGAGGGGTCTGTGAGTCTTGTTGCAAGTGTCTGGTTGTGGGAGAAGCTGGCTTGGATGTTGTGCAGCCCCTGATTGGGAGACCTTCCTTCTCAAGATATGTTTCCCTCATTGTGAGTCTCACTTCTTAGGGTGGAAACTAGAAGTTGGTTTCCCAGCCTCCCTTGCAGCGGGAAACAGTCACGTGACCCAGGCCCGCCAATCCAAGCCTCCCGTGAGCCTCTGCTCTGGAAGAGAGACGATGGCACTGGCAGGGAGGCTAGCTTCTGCAAGGTGGGATGGAGAGATGAGGTCCATTTCCTGGGGCCAGCGGCCGTGGCGTCTGGCTGAGTGGTCTCCCTGGAACCTCCATGGTGTGGGGTGGGCATTTGTTCCCCCTGAAGCTGCAGCGCCTGCGTCTCTGCCCACGAAGGGCCTGACAGCCTCCTGTCAGTTTCACCAGAGGTGGGTTGGAAATGCTCAGGCTCAAGTCACCGCCCCCCTCCCCCCCCAAACCTGCTGAGCCGATGTCCTCATTCTAACAAGGCCCCAGGGAATGTGCGTGAACATTAATGCTCAGGGATTCTGAAATGCACTCCATTTCTACTTTACACAAGGGGTGCTTGTTCATACAGTTAGCAACCCTGATGATGTAGAAGCTGTGGGAGGATTTAACCAAGGAGTGGAGTGATCCAGTTTACCTTTTAAATATCTGTCCTGCCGGAGGGCTCCAGAGAGGTGGGAGGGGAGACCAGTCCAGGAGGCCATGGCTTGTCCAGAGAAAGAAAACATGTCGTTGTCACAAGATAGGCTGACATGCACATGCCCTGGGCAAAGACTGAGACACACCTGCAAACTTGGACATGGCACACACATCAAAGATGCTTACACAGACTCCCATGTGCAAATTCAGAAACATTCCTATTTATACAGAGAACATAGACCCACAAAGACCCAGGTGAGATTGCTGGCCCAAAAGTTGTTCCTTTCTCGTGTCCCCAGAACCACAGAAAGGAGTCAAGCCTTCCTTTCATCCTCCTGTGATCCTTCTCAGCTGAAGTTCAACATCCTTAAGCTGCGGGATCCAGTTTAGGAGGTTGGGTCCTATAAGGAGCAGTCCCAGCTCCAGGCAAGATGAGATGCCGGTGGTCCTGCCTCTGTCTGGGAAGATCACTCAGCTCAGCTCTCCAAGGCTGCCAATCAGTATAGACCAAATGATAATGGAGTTGTAGTGTTGAACCCAGGCAGCACCTTTGCTCTCCACAGGGCAGAGAGAGTGAGCCATGGGCTGTTACCCTGGATCGGTGACGTGGTGTGTATCATTTGTGCATCTGCAGGGTATTCTGACATAGAGACATTGGGGACATCAGCTTCTGCCCATGATCAGCTTTGAGTGCTATTTATAGCTTGGAAAGTCTATCCCACTAATCAATTACAAGGGGAGAAAATCACATTTGAGAGATAGTCAGATGTTCTGTAGTATATTGCACTTCAAATTATAATTCTGTGAAATCTCATTATTTGTGTCTAGACTGGAAGAAATTTAATTTTGATTATTTAACTACATTTCCTGTTGCTCTTAAAGGTCCCCTGTATTAGTTTTGAGAGTATCTTTTTCTTCCCTTGATGTGTCTAGAATTGAGCAGCACTCACAGGGGCTTCTAGAAGTCTCTGGGAGCCTCAGGGTTTGATTCTGGAAGGACATCAAGTCCATTCTGGGCTGTTTGCTTTCACCATTGTTATTGTCTGCATCAGCTCAGTTCAGTTCAGTTGCTCAGTCGTGTCTGACTCTTTGTGACCCCATGGACTGCAGCATGCCAGGCTTCCCTGTCCATCACCAACACCCGGAGCTTGCTTAAGCTCACATCCATCGAGTTGGTGATGCCATCCAACCATCTCATCCTCTGTCGTCCCCTTCTCTTCCTGCCTTCAGTCTTCCCCAGCATCAGTGTTGTCTCCAGTGAGTCAGTTCTTCACATCAATTGGCCAAAGTATTGGAGTTTCAGCTTCAGCATTAGTCCTTCCAATGAATATTCAGGACTGATTTCTGTTAGGATTGACCAGTTTGATCTTGGAGTCCAGGGGACTCTCAAGAGTCTTCTCCAAAACCACAGTTCAAAAGCATCAGTTCTTCAGTGCCCGGCTTTCTTTATGGCCCAACTCTCACATCCATACATGACTACTGGAAAAACCAGAGCTTTGACTATGACTAGACAGTGACTGTCAGCATCGCCACCCTTATTTTCATTGCCATTGTTATCAACATCACTGTTGTCATCATCACTGTCATGACCACAACCATCACTGAATGAGTTGCTCACAAATCCAGGCACTGCTCTAAGTGCTTTCAATTTATTACTCTTTTTACATCATCACAAGTCTGTAAGATAGTGCTACCATCCTCATTTTAGTGGTGAAGTTGAAGCACAGAGAGGTTAAGAGACTCACCTAATGTTGAACGGGTAGTGACCTGCAGAGTTTTGATCTCAAACTCAGCCACCTGGCCCGTGTTCATGCTCTTACCCATACTCTATGTGGCACAACATGCCCTCGATCTATGTGGTCAGTCTTTACTCTCCATCATTGGGATTGGGCCCTCACCTTGGCTGTTCCCAGAATGCCCCTCCCTCCCCCCAAGCCTTTGTCAACACGCTCATCCTCCACGCTTGCCTGTGGTCCACCTCCTCATGAAGGCCCTTGTAGCATCTCCTTACCCCAGCTTCGGATGCTCACAGCACTGCCACTTTCTCTCCTGACACTGACCACCTGCAGCACCAACCTGAGGGTCACAGTTGGGTAGACAACTCAGCCTACTGCCCTAAGCATATCCCAGCGTGTCTAGGGACAGTGCATTGTCAGCCCTGACAGTGGACTTTAAGGCACAGGGTTAGGGAGAAAGAGGAGGTGTTTATCATCTGAAACCCCTGGTCTCTCAACATCCTCACATCACAGCTCACAGAAAGGACGTGGCCATGCATCATTCTAGTGTGACATGCATCTGCTGTTCTTCCTCTAGCCTTTGGCCCCCAGCTCTGGATGTGAGCATGTTAAGTGAACAGTTGAGAGAGATTGAATTTGGGATGAAATGAGATTGAAGCAGACAAGCCTGTCTTCCCCTACAAGGTGACTCTCTGATACCTCTTAGCAAAGGGGAACTCTCTCTCTGTGTGACCTCTCTGCTGGAGGCAGTTTTATCTTTTCTTATAGAGAATCTGGCTTCTAAACCTACACAGTTTTCCTGCTGTAGCAAGATCAGGACATGGAATTAAAAAAGCCTGCGAAATAATCCAGACTGGGCTTCCCCACTGACAGCCGACAGGAGCAAACCAGGCTCCTGGTGAGCATGTCCCCTTCCTGGGCAGCCCATGAAAGAGTGGCCTCTGTCATTGCCTCTCTGAGATCCCAGCCCTAGGAAAAGGACCCCCTGGTCCTTTTTTTCCTGGCTGGTGTGCAGATGAGAAGACCAGCATTAAGGAAGCTCACTCAGTGCTGGTCCTGCTTGGGGAGCTCTAATCACAGGACCAGTTCACTCAGTCCTCATGACGTGGGGATAGTTTATCCTCAGTTTGCAGATGAGGAAGCTGAGGCACAGAGTGGTCCATTCTCTGGTCCAAGGACACGGCCTAGTGAGCACAGGACTAAGGCTGTCAGCATCATTATCGTGATGCTCTCCACAGTCATAAGCACCCTCATCATCAACATCTGCATATTGTCATCACTGCCCCTCCCTTCGTCCTTTTATATTAATGAGTCTTTCCTTCTCATGAGATTGATTTCTTTGAGAAAGTGGAGTCATTTTTCCCCCTTGTGGTTTGGCTTAACTTATTTCTCTATAAAACTACTTAAAATTATATATATTATTCAGATACTTACAAAATAAATATTCAGATATTATGAAATTTAAACAATTACGTGCAGAATAAGGAAATAAAAGGGCTAATAATTCAGGTTTGCTAGTAATATTTTGATGATTCTTCTTGTTCATTTTTATGCAAAGATATGTAAAACTTTTCTTTGACCAAACATAGGATAATACAGTACATGGCATTTCATAGCCATCTGCTTCCACTGGACAATATATTGTAACATTTCATGCCCACTCTCACCCATCTACCTGTGCTTTGTGATACAAAGCCCTCACAGGTGGCACCAGCCAGCCTCTCCCACTGGTCCTTGTCACTGCTGTGGGGCAAGCCTCTGTCCCTCCTATCTCCCTCTTCCCCTAGGAATCCCACTTGTTCATGGTCAAAGGTTCCTTACCTGCCTTCTCTGGGAGACCCCCTCATCCCCATGTTCTCTGAGGTCCCCGTCCTCACGTGGTTCATATCTCATAAAGGATTGTGCTCACAATCTTGTCACATTTCCTGAGAAACTACTCACTCCAGACCCTGGGTGGGTACTGGGGACACAGAGCCAAGCCCAGCTGACTTTTCTTGAGCACTGACAGGCACCGACAGGAATTTCCAATGTACTTGTCTGGTGTCCTTAATCCCATAGCAGCCTTAAAAAGTATGCTCTATTATGGCTCTGATTTAGAGAGAGAGGAGATGAGGCAGAATTTGCACAAGTGAAAAGCCAGGTTCCACCCCATGCCATCAGAATCCAGAGCTGATCCTGGAGCCCTCTTGCTAGTCCATGGCCCTTGCCTGTGAGGAGGTCTTCCTGCATCAGTGGACTCTCCACCTCCTCATTCCCATGTCCTGAGAAAGGCCAGGCAGACCTGGAAGTACTTTGTGCAGCTAGAGCTTGTTTGGGAGTAAGTGACAGAAAACCCAGCTCTAACCAGTTTTAGATAGATTGAAGGTTTCAGATTCAAGCTTCTCCACAGTCTAGGGCTAGTCCTGGCTTCTCCAAGGCTGGATTCAGACCCAGTGATGCTATCAGAGCCAACTTACCCTCTCACCCTCTGTCTCATTTCTTCTTCCAGGTCAGCTGCATTTTTAGACAGGTTATCCTAATGGATACAGAATGGCTGCAGCAGCTCCAGACCTCACACTCTGTCATCTTTAAGTCCAGTGGGAAGTCACCTGCCTCTGATGTGTAATTTGCACCAGTGGAATATGGGAGGAGTGGGGTGTCCCCTCTGATAGAAGCTTTAGAAACTAGTATATCATTCTTTTTCCCCTGCCACAGCGAACAGCAGTGTTCCAGATAGAAGCTTCCCCAGTAGCCTGGGTCCTGCAATGACAATGATGTGAACCAAACCCACAGCTAAGACAAGATGGACATGAAGCATGAGCAAGAATTAGCCTCTGTCTTTGTGAACACTAGGTCTGGGGTTGTTTGTTACTGGTACACCTAGAACATCCTGCCCGATCCTCCAGTCCACAAACATAGTGTTTATCTGTTGAGGTTCTGGATCTGGGCATCTCTGTGTCTTGTTTCCCCGACATGGGAACCCAAGAAGTACCTGGTGACTGATGATTGCCAGTCTCCTGTCTGCATCACTCCTGTGTATCTGGTCTCTTGGGTGGTTTTCTTTTCCTATAAACTCTCTCTGGCTGCTTGTCCTCCTGGCTCCAGTCTAAAGCACCCAGTAGGGCTCCAGGTGCTGGTCGGGAGCAGGTAATAAGCTCCAGCTCACCCTTCTGAACCATGGAAATGAGTCTGGTTGCCATCAGTTCTCCTTGTGAGCTTGGGGCTTGATGAGATCTCTCCTGTATAAAGTATCCAGGAGCCTGTCTTCAACCAACACAGGAAGGAAACAAAGGCCCTTCACCAGTTTTCAAAAATTTATTTTCTCTACAACTGTCAAAAAAATAAGGCACTGGCTGCTAGAATGATCCTTGAAGTCAGAAAGGGTCACCGACTCCAATTTAGCCTTTGTTCAGCTGCAGACTCATTCGGAGCTCCATTGAACTGGAGGCATCATCCCTCACAAATCAGCCTCTCCTCACTCCCCAGGATACGGTTCCTGCAGAGGAAGGACATGTTATCATCGGAGCTTCCTACACTCAGCCTGCAGGTGCCTCCTGCCACAGCCTGGCCCATTCCTGTCTGCCCTTCTCATGGGATTGTCATTTCTGGAAATCAGTTCAGTAAATATATCTGTGTTTATGTGTGTATTTATATATGTATATGAATAAAACATTCACTGAAGTGTGGTTTATAAATGTTTAAGATCAGAAACCACAGATGTGCATGGACTGGGGCAGGTTAAAAGCTGTGTATTTATTGTTCATAGGAACCCTGTGTGGTTCTTTTTAGAAATGAGGCTTCTCTATGTCTGGTACCCAGATGTGGGGAGATGCTCCAGGCTTGGGCAATGGGGCACTTGCTCCAGTTCCAGGGGCTGGATTGAGGGAGGCAGAGCTGGAGAGGTCATGTGGAGGTTAATAGGGTACACAGGCCGGGGTGCCCGGGTGACTTCCATCGGGTCCCTGCTGCCTGGGCTCTGGGGAAGGGCCTGTTTTCTGAGTCCCCAGCAGTTTTGTGAACCCCAAGAACAGAGGATGATTTCTCTTTGCCCTAGCACAGAGCATGTTTCTACTGTGGCACCAAGAACCCCGGACATTGCAATCAGCTCTGGACCCTTAACCCTGAAGGGCAAGGTCGTGCATATGTCTCCCTGGCTCTGCTCCTGGATCACAGCCTGGCATATGGCAGCCCCTCTCACCTGTCCTTTGTCCTCACCGTGCTTCTGGTGTGGGCCTGCCCTGCTCCAGGGCCCCTAGGGTTGTTCAGGGGGGGACTGGCTCCCTGACAGTGGAAACAGGGCCTTGTGGGAAGTGGGAGCCAAGGAGGCTGGCTCCAGCTGAGGGGAGTCTCTGTCTGGGAGGAGGTAGTGTCTCAATTGCCCTATGGGGTTAACTCTCTGTTTATTGAAATCAACTACCTATGAATCACACCTGCCACCTCCACACGTGTTGGTGTTGGTAGGTTTGCTGCTCCTTCTCCTTTAGGAAGAATGGGATCCTCTGGAGAAGCTCTATGAACCGAATTTTGCAGGTGCGACTCCAGAGAGCAGACTCGAGGCCTCTTTACTGTGTGTTGGGTGTCTCACAATTTTATACAAACCATTGCATCCCTGTCGGCAAAAGTGGAGGAAAGAATGAGCTGACGGGGATGGGAGAAGCAGCTCTGCTGGAAGGAGGTGAAGTCAATCGCAAGCAAGGTGACACCATGATGACTGTTCCTGCTGAGGCCACCTGACACCTCACAGGTGTGACCCTGAGGCCCAGCTCTGCCCACTTCCCCATCCCCAGGACGGCCGTCTCCTGTGCTCAGGACCCGGCAGTGACAGTGCTCAGCACGGCCCCACAGCCCTCTCACACCTGGGTGTGTCTACACTGCCTCTAGGTCTTCCCTCCTGTCTGAAGCCCAGGCCCTCTGTATCCCGTCTTCTCATGTCCAGGAGGATGTTCAGTGTCTGTTGCCTGGAGTAGGATGGCCACTCACAGCCACACAGGAGTGCAGCCTGTGGCCTCACCCAGGCATGACCTCTGACCAAGCTCCTGCTGAGTCTGCTCCATGCCATCCTGCCTGCCGGCAGCACGCCCTGCAAGTGTGGAGCTTCCTGGTAAAGGCACCAGTGCCCCCAACGTGGTTTTCAGGGAGAACTAAGTGAAGGAGGAGGCGGGGCTGAGGAGGAGGCAGGGCTGGGGAGGAGCTGGGCCTTGATTGTAGTCCAGGAAGCTCTGGGGATGTGGCCCTGGTCACTGCCACAGGAAGGAATCCAGGCAGTCACCCCAGACAGGCCAGGCTCCTGGAGTTGGAGCAGAATCAGGCTGCTGTTTGGAGGCAGCCCGGGGCTGAAGGGAATCTGCTCCCAACCATGGAGAGGGGCCTTGGGGAAGCCTCTGTTCAGTTCAGTTCGGTTGCTCAGCCATATCTGACTCTTTGTGACCCCATGGACTGCAGCATGCCAGGCTTCCCTGCCCCATCACCAGCTCCGGGAGTTCACTCAAACTCATGTCCATTGAGTTGGTGATGCCATCCAACATCTCATCCTCTGTCATCTCCTTCTCCTCCCACCTTCAATCTTTCCCAGCATCAGGGTCTTTTCAAATGAGTCAGTTCTTTGCATCAGGTGGCCAAATTATTGGAGTTTCAGCTTCAGCATCAGTCCTTCCAATAAATATTCAGGACTGATTTCCTTTAGGATGGACTGGTTTGACCTCTGTGCAGTCCAAGGGACTCTCAAGAGTTTTCTCCAACACCACAGTTCAAAAGCATCATTCTTTGGTGCTCAGCTTTCTTTATAGTCCAACTCTCACATTCATTCATGACTACTAGAAAAACCATAGCTTTGACTAGATGGACCTTTGTCGGTAAAGTAACATCTCTGCTTGTTAATATCCTGTCCAGGACGATCATAACTTTTCTTCCAAGGAGCAAACATCTTTTAATTTCATGGCTGCGGTGACCATCTGCAGTGATTTTGGAGCCCCCCAAAAATAAAGTCTCTCACTGTTTCTCTTGTTTCCCCATCTATTTCCCATTAAGTGATGGGACCAGATGCCATGATCTTAGTTTTATGAATGTTGAGCTTTAAGCCAACTTTTTCACTCTCCTCTTTTACTTTCATCAAGAGGCTCTTGATGAGCCTTTCATCAAGAGCCTCATCAAGAGGCTCTTCTTCTTCACTTTCTGCCATAAGGGTGGTGTCATCTGCATATCTGAGGTTATTGGTATTTCTCTGGGCAATCTTGATTCCAGCTTGTGCTTCATCCAGCCCAGCATTTCTCATGATGTACTCTGCATATAAGTTAAATAAGCAAGGTGACAATATACAGCCTTGATGTACTTCTTTCCTGATTTGGAACCAGTCTGTTGTTCCATGTCCAGTTCTAACTGTTGCTTCTTGACCTGCAGTCAGATTTCCCAGGAGGCAGGTCAGGTGGTCTGGTATTTCCATCTCTTTCAGAATTTTCCACAGTTTATTGTGATCCACACAGTCAAAGGCTTTGGCATAGTCAATAAAGGAGAAGTAGATGTTTTTCTGGGATTCTCACTTTTTCGATGATCCAGCAGATGTTGGCAATTTGATCTCTGATTCCTCTGCCTTTTCTAAATCTAGTTTGAACATCTGGAAGTTCACTGTTCATGTACTGTTGAAACCTGGCTTGGAGAATTTTGAGCATTACTTTGCTAGCGTGTGAGATGAGTGCAACTGTGTGGTCGTTTGAACATTCTTTGGCATTGCCTTTCTTTGAGATTGGAATGAAAACTGACCTTTCCAGTCCTGTGGCCACTGCCGAGTTTTCCAGATTTGCTGGCATATTGAGTGCAACACTTTCACAGCATCATCTTTTAGGATTTGAAATAGCTCAACTGGAATTCCATCACCTCCACTGGCTTTGTTCATAGTGATGCTTCCTTTTTTTTTTTTTTTTTTTTCCATAGTGATGCTTCCTAAGGCCCACTTGACTTCACATTCCAGGATGTCTGGCTCTAGGTGAGTGATCACAGCATCGTGATTATCTGGGTCTTGAGGATCTTCTTTGTATAGTTCTTCTGTGTATTCTTGCCACCTCTTCTTAATATTTTCTGCTTCTGTTAGGTCCGTACCACTTCTGTCCTTTATTGGGCCCATCTTTTCATGAAATGTTCCTTTGGTATCTCTGATTTTCTTGAAGAGATGTTTAGTCTTTCCCATGCTTTTATTTTCCTCTATTTCTTTGCATTGATCACTGAGGAAGGCTTTCTAATCTCTCCTTGCTACTCTTTGGAACTCTGCATTCAAGTGGATATATCTTTCCTTTTCTCCTTTGCCTTTTACTTCTCTTCTTTTCTCAGCTATTTGTAAGGCCTCATCAGATAACTATTTTGCGTTTTTGTGTTTCTTTTTCTTGGGGGTGGTTTTGATCCCTGCCTCCTGTACAATGTCATGAACCTCCGTCCATAGTTCTTCAGGCACTCTGTCTATGAGATCTAATCCCTTGAATCTATTTGTCACTTCCACTATGTAATTGTAAGGGATTTGATTTAGGTTATACCTAAATGATCTACTGGTTTCCCCCACTTTCTTAAATTTAAATCTGAATTTGGCAATAAAGTGTTCATGATCTGAGCCACAGTCAGCTCCCAGTCTTGTTTTTGCTGACTGTATAGAGTTTCTCCATCTTTGGCTGCAAAGAAGATAATCAATCTGATTTCAGTATTGACCATCTGGTGATGTCCATGCGTAGAGTCTTCCCTTGTGTTGTTGGAAGAAGGTGTTTGCTATGACCAGTGTGTTCTCTTGGCAAAACTCTATTAGCCTTTACCCTGCTTCATTCTGTACTTCAAGGCCAAATTTGCCTGTTACTCCAGGTATTTCTTGACTTCCTACTTTTGCATTCCAGTCCCCTATAGTGAAAAGGACATCTTTCTTGGGTGTTAGTTCTAAAAGGTCTTGTAGGTCTTCATAGAACCGTTCAATTTCAGCATCTTCAGCATTACTGGTCGGGGAATAGACTTGGATTACCATGATATTGAATGGTTTGCCTTGGAGATGAACAGAGGTCATTCTGTCATTTTTGAGACTGCATCCAAGTACTGCATTTCGGACTCTTTTGTTGACTATGATGGCTACTCCATTTCTTCTAAAGGATTCTTGCCCACAGTAGTAGATACAATGGTCATCTGAGTTAAATTCACCCATTCCAGTCCATTTTAGTTCTCTGTTTCTTAAAATGTCAATGTTCACTCCTGCCATCTCCTGTTTGACCACTTCTAATCTGTTTTGATTATAGACCTAACATTCCAGGTTCCTATGCAATATTGCTCCTTACAGCGTCGGACCTTGCTTCCATCACCAGTCATATCCACAACTGGGTGTTGCTTTTGCTTTGGCTCCATCCCTTCATTCTTTCTGGAGTTATTTTTCCACTGATCTCCAGTAGCATATTGGGCAGCTACCAACCTGGGGAGTGTATCTTTCAGTGTCCTATCTTTTTGCCTTCTCATACTGTTCATGGGGTTCTCAAGGCAAGAATATGGAAGTGGTTTGCCATTCCCTTTTCCAGTGGACCATGTTTTGCCAGAACTCTCCACCATGACCCGTCCATCTTGGGTGGCCCTACACAGCATGGATCATAGTTTCATTGAGTTAAACAAGGCTGTGGTCCATGTGATCAGATTGGTTAGCTTTCTGTGATTGTGGTTTTCAGTCCTCTGCTGGAGAAGGATAAGAGGCATATGGAAGCTTCCTGATGGGAAAGACTGTGGGGGAAACTGGGTCTTGTTCTAATGGGTGGGGCCATGCTCAGTAGAGCCCTGTGTCTGGGGCTTATTCTAACCAGAGGCCCAGCCCAGGCCCAGATCTGCTCCTTCTCTGGCTGATGAGACCTTAGTCTTCTGTTCTCACTGTCTCCCTATCACCTCCTTTTCTTTCTTTGCCCCAGGCTTTGTCTCCACACTCTAGAACCAGTCTGAAGTACTTTTGATTACTTATTTATTTCCCCCTCAGATTTCTCCTCCAGGATCCTGGCATCTGGGTCATCTCAACAAGCCCACATCAAGTCCCTTGTTTGAATTTGTTAGGATGTTGTAAAGTCAATAAAACCTCTAAAGAAATAGCCCAGCAAATAAACCAGGGTTGTAGACTTTGGGCACATTTACATGTTGACATGTTAACAGTTCACCTCCTTGCACTGCATGAGGAGAGACAGAGGGCCAGGTGCCCGTCTGTGATGCTGGGGTGGCCCTGGATCAGGTGACACCCACAGGTCTCTCCAGGGAGCAAGTGGAACGTCCCCTGTGACCAGAGGAAGTGGCAAAGGTGGGGACCTGGCACCAGGTGAGCATGCTGTTCATCTATCACCTGTTGGTTCCTCTCCATTGACGACTGAGGCGTGGATCAATAATCAGTTCCTTTGAGGGCTATAAGATGGTGACTTTCCAATTCTACCATTCCCTCCACCCTGGATGACTGCCGTTCTCCTATGAGTGGAGCCTTGGGGGGAGCCTGTGAAGGACAGGTCCCACTGCATGTGCGGGTCAAAGGCAAGTCCTGAGTTTAATCATCAGTTTTCAAACTAATGAGGGATCCTGGTTATGAAACACCAATTGGACAATTGGAAAAACTAGAAGATAATCTGTAATATTAGACTGGATTAAAAGTTATTAATTTTTTGTAAGTGTGACAATGTTATTTTGTTATGTTCTTCTTTTGTTACACAGTGTCCCCTTCCCAATCTGAGCACCAGGGATGCTGGGGTCTTCTTGTCCTACAAGGGATGGGGCTCCTCCCTCACTGAAGCAGCAATCCCTCAAAACAGGTGGGGAGCAGACTCTCCTCTATTGTATCTGTTGAAGATACCAGGCATTTATGGGCTAAACTGCTTTTTATGCACTTAACAGGGAATTTATGGCTCACATAAGAAACACAAAATTATCACTTATGAAGGTTTTATGACTGTGTTATGGGAAAAAAACTATCTTTGCTCACAAGTTAGTAGGAAAAAATGTCCCCAAACAAGCCTCCTGAACAGCAATGTGGATGTGCTCCGTCCCGCTGGATGGTGGCGCTGTGAGCAGCGTTTACGTTGAGAACACTGGGCACATCAGGAAGACCCTCACTGAGGACAGTCTGATGAAGCTGGTGTCACCAGGAACCTGTGCAGAGCCATCCCATCCTCGGGGAAGAGATTTCTAATCATCACAAGCAGTCCTGAACTCGGAGATGTGGGCCCCAGGTGGCAGAGTCTGTGCACATTTGGGGGAACTGAGATGATTTAAGCTAATTTTGGTCACCCCAGGAGGTGGGGACAAGACTGCTTGGATCTGGAATCGCCACGTCTGCCCCTGGGTGGGCAGTGGGGGCTGTGAGTGTAGATGAGGACACAGCAGGTCTGTGCTGAGTGGAACAAAGGGCGGTCAGGTGCACACCTTGCTGTGTCTGGAGGAGAGTGGGTGGTTTTTCAGGACTGTCCTACCCTGCAAGCATCCAACCACTTTGGCATGGGAAGACCCTGCCCTACTGCCCCTGACACTGGCCCAGCCCCGGGGAGGGGAGGTGCATTTAGGTCCCTAGTAGACTGACACAGTGCAGAGAAGCACCCACATGGTGGGACCCGAGAGATGCTGCCTGCTTCCTGCTGGTCCAAGAGGCGGGGATCTGAGCTCTGACCCACAGGCCACATGGGGCTTCACCACCTCCATCCCAGCTCTGGTGTGCAGGCAGTGCAGGGGTGGCCATAGCAGCCTGTGGTGACTGTCTGGCTGCAGCCCCTGTGGCCTCGTGCTCCCAGCGTGATGCCCACAGCGTCGGTTAATGGTGACTAGTCCCAGTCCTGGAGTCCATTCAGCTTCCAAGGCCCCGAGCGCAGGGAGACTGGAGCACCTCAGGATCCAGTCCTGGCGGCCCCTCCTCTGTCCTGCACAGGTCACCTCTTCTCTGTGTCTCACCGTCCTCATGTGTAGACAGCAGTAATGATACCTAGGGGCTCTTTGTGGAGATTAAATGCCTGAATCTGCGAAAGTTTTTAGGAGCCACGTGTGCATAGGCATCACTACTCCATGCTGGATGGAGTGACTTTGTGCAAATATTGGGGATCCTACCATCCAGGCTGAGAAGCTGGGCCCCCATGTCCTCTGTACGACTCAATTTCAACAGGATACGGGAGCTGCAGCCTCCAGCACAAGGCTCCTGTGGTCAGATAGCCTGAGAAACTCGGGATCAAACCAGGTCAACCACACCCTTTGCTGCTCCTTGTCAGCACCTTTCCCATGAGGAGAAGGCTGTGCCTGCGGCTTCTCAGGGGTGACACTTGAATTTGCAGAGCATCTCTGTGCCTGGAGACGGGCAACACGCATGCACACCCTGCCCAGCTGTCCTCTGCCACTAACCGCCTCCTGCCCAGGTCCTTGTAAACGAAGTTACTGTCAAATGGGCAAAATGGAAAGAGACCCCTTCCTCCAGCCAGGGAAGTGTGAGGAGACAGCTGGCTTTGTTCACCTCTGATAACAGACAGAAAATAAGCTAGCTTTAGTTTGTCCAGTGTTTACAGCCCAGCCCCGGCCCCTTGTTAGTAGTGATGCTGTGACTTTGGGAACATCTCTGACCCACTCAGCTCCTCCCTTCAGATCAAGGAGCTGTCAGGGTTGGGCCAGAAATTGCCTCCTTGGAACACCTGGACCCTTGCTTCCCTGCCAAGGAGAAGCTTGGTGACAGCTCCGAAGGCCTGTCAAATTAAAATCTCCTGATAAAATAGGATGGATCTCCCTTCCACAGGTTTTTATCCTGAGAGTGGACACTTACCCAAAATCTCCAGTTTTAACACTGGAATTTGTGAGTGACGAATTGTCCTAATCCTGCGACCAGAGACTAACATCAAAGTCCTGCAGACACTCAGTGCCCCTGCAGAGATCACTCCGCACTGCAGATGCTGGGCTTGCAACAGCCATCTTCAGAGCCGGGACTTTCTGTACCCTAAGGACCACCCAGGCTGCCTGAGGCGAGCACACCAGGAAGGAAGCCCAGGCTCCAGAAGGTCCTCAGTCCTCAGAAGCTTCTTGGTTTGACATTTTCATCCCAAGATCTTCACTTTCAGCCAGTGCCCACATTTGACACAGGTTGGCATTTTTGGTGCTTGACTTTTCTGAGAATTTGCTGAATTTTCCACTTTGCCTTTATTTTTTTCTTTTAGCAGATCACTGAGTTACTGTTGGCATACAATGAAAGGGGTGCGTGCATATGTGGTCAGCCTTGTCTGACTCTTTGTGATCCTATGGACTGTAGTCTGCCAGACTCCTCTGTCCATAGGATTCTCTAGGCAAGAATACTGGAGTAGGTTGCCATTTCCTCCTCCAGGGGATCTTCTCAACCCAGGGATCGAACCCATGTCGCTTGTGTCTCCTGCATTGGCAGATGGATTATTTACCACTAATGGTGACTGGGAAGCAGAAGCCCACATGAAAGGCACGTTCTGATAATTTTGTACACGTGTGTATCTGTATGAACCCATCACCATGGGCACAGTAATGGGCATGTTCATCACCATAGTCTCCTTCTTCCCTGTGTCACCCCTGCCTTCTGCCTGGCAACTACTGACCTACCTAGTATTCACTATAACATATTTCTGTTTTTTAGAATTTTATACAAATGGGATCCTTCCATTTGCACTCATTTTGTCTGGCTTCTTTTACTCAGAATAACTGTTTTGAGATTCATGTGGATGCATGTATCTTAGTTCATCCTTTTCATTGTCGAGTAGTTCCCTGTATGCATGGACCACAGATTGTTTTCCATTCAACTGTTGATGGACACTTGACTCACCTCCAGTTTCCTTTCATTACAAATACAAGTACTATGAATGTTTTTGCCTAAACACTTACATTCATTTCTCTTGGGTCAGAATCTAGATGTGGTTTAAGTGGGTCATATGTATGTGTGTGTTAACTTTCCAAGAAACTATTGTATTATTTTCTTAAATTGTTGTGCCATTTCATGCTCTTGCCAGTTGTGTGTAAGAGTTTTGGTCGACTGACATCCTCAACCATACTCTGTCTGGTCAGTCTTTTAAAGTTTCTCCATTCTAATAAAGTGTGCTGTGGTATTTTAAAAATACCTTTTTGGGGGATATAATTTACACATCATAACATTGACTTGTTTAAGCATAAATTGTTTTTTACAAAAAAACAATAACTTTTAGTAAATTCAAGGAGTTGCACATCACTATAATAAAATGTTAGAACATTCCCATCACCCCCCAAAAGATCCTATTTTCAGTCACACTCAGTTCTCACTCCAGCCTTTAGTAACCAGGAGTCTACTGTCTATCTCCTTGGATCTGCCTTCCTGACTTTCCACAAAGATGGAACAGAAAGTGAGGAAGACTTTCCCATCTGACTTCTTTCACTTACCTTCATGTTTTGGTGATTCACCCTAGGTGTTGCTTGCATCAGTGTTTTCTTTTATTGCCAATTACTTGCCAGTAAACACATATAACATATTTTGTCTCTTTATTAACCAATCAGTTGCCTTTTGAATTGTTCTTGGGTTTTGACTATCATGTTATGATATGAGCATTTGTGTACGAGTCTTTATATAGACATTTGCTTTCATTGTCTTGGGCAGACACCTTGAAGTGGGATTGCTTGGTCATATTCTTTTTTTTAAAAAATGTATATTCATTAAAAAAATACTGACAGACTATGTTGTGGTCCCCTCCACTATAGGGGATTGGAGTGCAAAAGTAGAAAGTCAAGAGCTACTTGGAGTAACAGGAAAATTTGGCCTTAGAGTACAAAACGAAGCAGGTCAAAGGCTAATAGAGTTTTGCCAAGAGAATGCACTCTCATCATAGCAAACACCCTCTTCCAAAATTACAAGAGAAGACTCTACACATGGACATGACCAGATGGTCAATACCTAAATCAGATTGATTGTATTCTTTGCAGCCAAAGATGGAGAAGCTCTATACAGTCAGCAAAAACAAGACTGGGAGCTGGCTGTGGCTCAGATCACAAACTCTTTAATTGCCAAATTCAGACTTAAATTGAAGAAAGTAGGGAAAAACAATAGACTATTCGGATATGACATAAATCAAATCCCTTACAATTATACAGTGGAAGTGACAAATAGATTTAAGGGATTAGATCTCACAGGTGCCTGAAAAACTATGGAATGAGGTTCGTGACATTGTACAGGAGGCAGGGATCAAGACCATCCCCAAGAAAAAGAAATACAAAAAGGCAAAATGGTTGTCTGATGAGGCCTTACAAATAGCTGAGAAAAGAAGAGAAGTGAAGGAGAAAAAGAAAGATATACCCATTTGAAAGCAGAGTTCCAAAGAATAGCAAGGAGAGATAAGAAAGCCATCCTCAGTGATCAATGCAAAGAAATAGAGGAAAACAATAGAATGGGAAAGACTAGAGATCTCTTCAAGAAATAAGAGATACCAAGGGAACATTTCATGCAAAGATGGGCCCAATAAAGGACAGAAATGGTATGGACTTAACAGAAGCAGAAGATATTAAGAAGAGGTGGCAAGAATACACAGAACTATACAAAAAAGATCTTCATGACCCAGATAACCACGATGGTGTGATTATTCACCTAGAGCCAGACATCCTGGAATGCGAAGTCAAGTGGGCCTTAGGAAGCATCACTCTGAACAAAGCTAGTGTAGGTGATGGAATTCCAGTTGAGCTATTTCAAATCCTAAAAGATGATGCTGTGAAAGTGTTGCACTCAATATGCCAGCAAATCTGGAAAACTCAGCAGTGGCCACAGGACTGGAAAAGGTCAGTTTTCATTCCAATCCCAAAGAAAGGCAATGCCAAAGAATGCTCAAACGACCACACAGTTGCACTCATCTCACACGCTAGCAAAGTAATGCTCAAAATTCTCCAAGCCAGGCTTCAACAGTATGTGAACCATGAACTTCCAGATGTTCCAGCTGGATCTAGAAAAGGCAGAGGAATCAGAGATCAAATTGCCAACATCTGATGGATCATCGAAAAAGTGAGAGAGTCCCAGAAAAACATCCACTTCTCCTTTATTGACTATGCCAAAGCCTTTGACTGTGTGGATCACAACAAACTGTGGAAAATTCTGAAAGAGATCGGAATACCAGACCACCTGACCTGCCTCCTGAGAAATCTGCATATAGGTCAAGAAGCAACAGTTAGAACTGGACATGGAACAACAGACTGGTTCCAAATCGGGAAAGGAATACATCAAGGCTGCATATTGTCACCCTGTTTATTTAACTTATATACAGAGTACATTATTTGAAATACTGAGCTGGATGAAGCACAAGCTGGAATCAAGATTGCCTGGAGAAATATCAATAACCTCAGATAAGCAGACGACACCGTCCTTATGGCAGAAAATGAAGAAGAACTAAAGAGCCTCTTGATGAAAGTGAAAGATGAGAGTGAAAATGTTGGCTTAAAACTCAACATTCAGAAAAGTAAGATCGTGGCATCTGGTCCCATCACTTCATGGCAAATAGATGGGGAAACAATGGAAACAGTGGCTGACTTTATTTTTTGGGGCTCCAAAATCACTGAAGATGGTGACTGCAGCCATGAAATTAAAAGGTGCTTACTCTTTGGAAGAAAAGCTATGACCAACCTAGACAGCATATTAAAAAGCAGAGACATTACTGACAAAGGCCCATCTAGTTAAAGCTGTGGTGTTTCCAGCAGTCATTTTTAGATATGAGAGTTGGACCTTAAAGAAAGCTGAGTGCTGAAGAATTGATGTTTTTGAACTGTGGTTTTGGAGAAGACTTGAGAGTCCCTTGGACTGTAAGGAAATTCAACCAGGCTATCCTAAAGGAAATCAGCTCTGAATATTCATTGTAAGGACTGATGCTGAAGCTGAAACTCCAATACTTTGGCCATGTGATATGAAGAACAGACTGCTTGGGAAAGACCCTGGTGCTGGGAAAGATTGAAGGCAGGAGGAGAAGGGGATGACAGAGGATGAGCTGGTTGGATGGCATCAGTGAAGTGACATGAGTTTGAGCAAGCTCCGGGTGTTGGTGATGGACAGGGAAGCCTGGTGTGCTGCAGTCCATGGGGTTGCAAAGAGTCAGACACAACTGAGTGACTGAACTGAGCTGAACTGATGTTGTGGTCTGAATATTTGTGCTCCTCCTCCCCAAATCCATATGGTGAAATCCTAACCCACAAGGTAAGTTCTTTGAAATGGAATCTTTGGTTGGGGTGATTAGTCTTGGGAGTGGAGCCCTCATGAATGGCATTAGTGATTTTCCAGTCAAGAGTACTGGAGTGGGTTGCCATTGCCTTCTCCAGTGTCCTTATAAAAGAGGCCCAAAAATGGTCCGTTCCCCTTCCACCCTCTGAGGACAGTGAGAAGAGGGCCATAAACTAGAACCTGGGCACCAGACACTGAATTTGCTAGCACCTTGACCATGGACTTCCCAGCCTCCAGAATTGTGAGAATTCCAGACTACAGCATTCTGTTACAGCAGCCCAACTGGACTGACAGATTATTTTCCAAAGTGGCTATACCACTTCGCATTCCTCCTAGCAATGCATGAGGATTAAAGTTATTTCATGTACTGCTCTCCTTTATTTCCTCCAGTTTTACTGAGATATGATTGACATATAACTTTGTACTAATAAGTAATAAGTGTTAGTAGCTCAGTCATGTCCAACTCTTTGTGACCATATGGACTATAGCCCACAAGGCTCCTCTGTCCATGGAATTTTCCAGGCAAGAATGCTGGGGTGGGTTGCCATTCTCTTTTCTAGGGGATCTTCCCTACCCAGGGATTGAACCTGAGTCTCCTGCATCTCCTGCATTACAGGCAGATCCTTTACCATCTGAGCCACCAGGGAGCCCCTAGTTTCAGGTATACAACAATGATTTGATACGTGTATGTACTGCAAAATAATCTCCATAGTAAGTTTAGTTACCATCTATCATCTCACAAAGTTCAAAATGAAATGTGATGAGAACTTTTACTTTGTAAATTTTATTTATTTATTTGGCTATGCTGAATCTTTGTAGCTGTGTGGGCTTATTCCTAGTTGTGATTAGCAGGGGCTACGCTCTAGTTGCTGTATGTGGGCTTCTGATCACAGTGGCTTCTCTTGTTGCAGAGCACAGGTTCTAGGGTGCTTGAGCTTCAGTAGTTGTGGAACCTGCGCTCTAGAGCATAGGCTCAGTAGTTGTGACACATGGGCTTTGTTGTTCTGCAGCTTGTGGGATCCTCCCAGACCAGGGATCAAACCTGTGTCTCCTGCATTGGCCAGCGGATTCTTTACTGGTGAACCACCAGGGAAGACTGTGATGTGAATTTTATTAATTAGATCTATTCTCTTAAAATTTTTTTTAAAGAAAGATCTGCTCTCTTAGCAACTTTCAAGTATGTGATACAGAATTGTTAACTGTTGACACCATACTGTGATTACATCCTCACCACACACTTTCTGACATTTATTATCGTTTCTATTGTCATTCCAGTGGATGTGAAATTGTATCACACTTGGGAATTCTAATTTCATTTTTCTAATGATGTATGAATTTGAGACTCTCATCCTGAACTTATATGTGTGTGTGTTAACATATATTATCTGTGCATATATTTGTCATTATTGTTGTAGTTTCTGTTCAGATACTTTGTTTATATTTTATTGAATTGTTTGCTTTTGATAAATTCTTTTGAGAGTTCATTGGACATTTTAGTTACAAAGACTTCATTGCTTATATGATTTGTAAATGTTTTCTCTCAGTCTGTAGCTTGTCTTTTTATTCCATTACTGTTATTTTTTCAGAACTACATTGATTTTGGTTAATTTATCATTATTTTTTAAAGATCAGGCTTTTGGATTTATACCTAATAGTGCTTTGCCCAAAGTATGGGCATTAATAATTTTCCCTATGTTTTCTTTTAAGAGTTTTATCATTTTTAAAAATATTTATTTATATGGCTATGCCAGGTCTTAATTGTGGTATGTGAGATATAGTTCCTCCACCAGGGATCGAATCCACACCCCCTGCATTGGGAGCACAGTGACTTAGCCACTGGACCACCAGGGAAGTCCCTCATTTTCCTTTTTTTACAATTGATCTATGACCAATGCTTGGTCTATTTTTCTATAAGGTACAAGTCTTCCTTTGATTTTTGTTTTATTTTTTTTTATGTTTTGCATATGGATGCCAGTCTTTCCATTAGTTGAAAAGACTTTATTTACTCCACTGAATTAGTCTTTCAATTTTGAAAAAAATGAGTTTCCATATGATTGTGGGCCTATTTCTGGGTTGTATGTTCTGTTCTTCTTCTTCTTTTTTTGGCTCAGCCCCACGGCACATGGGATCTTAGTTCTCCAACCAGGGATTGAACCCAGGACTGCTGCATTGGTAGTGCAGAATCTTAACCCCTGGACCAATGGGGAAATTCCTATATATTCTGTCCTTGATGTGAGTTTCTACACTTTCATCAATAGTACACTCTTAGTTACCTTAACTTTACATGAATTCTTAAAATTGGGGAAGACATTCCTCCAAATTTTTTTCTTTCTCAGAGTTATTCTGGCTGTTCTATCTCATTTGCCTTTTCATATAACTTAGAATTATCTTGTCACTGTCTACAAACACATCCTGCTAGAATCGTTGTATTACATTATACTTAGAGATTACTTTGGGAAGAATTGCTATGCTAACTCCTGAGTCCTCAAATACACGGTCACAGTGTGCCTCTTTATTTACTTAGATCTTCTGTGATTTGTCATGCCAGTGTTTTGTAGTGTTCAGATTACCGATGGTGCCTGTTTTATAACCAATTACAATTGTATTTTGTGGTTCAGATTTGCACTTCTTGTCCATAGCAATATGATTCATTTTTGTCTGTTGACTTATGTACTAAGACTGTGTAATAAGACCATGCTAGACTCATTTATTAGCTTCCAGAGAGTTTTTGTTTTTCTTTCAGCAGATTTGTCGAGATTTTCTTCAGACGATCATGCTGTCCACAAGTGGAGATGGTTTTATTTCTTCTCTTTCCACATATATAACTTCTATTATTCTTTCCTGCCCAGTTCCCTCCCTAGGACATTCAGACGATGTTTGATGGGACGGGTCATAGTGGACATCCTTGCTGTGCTCCAGTCTTGGGGGGATATTCACTCTTTCACTACTAGGCATAACTTGTGTGTGTGTATGTGTATGTGTATGTGTGTGTACGTGTGTGTGTGTGTGTGTGTGCGAGGCCTCTATCCAGTTAAGGAAGTTCCCTCTAATCCTTGTTTGCTGAGAGTTTTTATCATGTATATATTGAATTTTGTCAAATGTTCTTTCTGTGTTTTTTTGATATGATCATGTGTTTTGTTTTTTCAATCTGCTAATATTGGATTGGCCAAAAATTTCCTTTGACTTTTAAGTTAGAATAAAAGACATATTTTTCATCTTCACTAAGGACTTTATTAAACAGAATATTGTTTTGTTCTACCACCTTCTGCAATTTTTCAGGCAACTTCATAATTCCATCTTCCCCACACTTTTTTTTTTTTTTAATAATCTTTAAGTTTATTTTTGTTTTTGGCTGTGTTGGGTCTTCGTTGCTGCTTGGGTTTTTCTCCTGTTACTGCGAGTGGGGTTTCCTCTTCTTTGCGGGATGTAGCTTCTCACTTCGGTGACTTCTCTTGCTGTGGACACGGGCTCTAGGGAGTGTAGGTTCAGTTGCTGCAGCTCCTGGGCTCCAGAGCACAGGCTCAGTAGTTATGGGCAATGGGCTTAGTTGCTCCTTGGTGTTTGGAGTCTTCCTGGATCAGGAATCGAACCTGTGTTTCCTGTATTGGCAGGCGGATTCTTTACCACTGAGCCATCAGGGAAGCCCTATCACAGAGTTTTAAGGGAGAGAAAACTTACATACTTAATTACACATATCATGTATTTCTTACCACTCTGTAAGTGATCTGAAGGAGAAGCATAGGCTGCTATGACAGAATCAGTTCAGTTTCAGTTCAGTTGCTCAGTTGTGTCCGACTCTTTGCGACTCCATGCGCTGCAGCATGCCAGGCTTCCCTGTCCATCACCGACTCCTGAAGTTTACTCAAACTCATGTTCACTGAGTCAGTGATGCCATCCAACCATCTCATCCTCTGTCATCCCCTTCTCCTCCTGCCTTTAATCTTTCCCAGAATCAGGGTCTTTATACAGCTGGAAGATAGTGGTGTGGTCAGGTGGGAATTTTGACTGGTCAGGTCCTTCTGAATACTTGCTGAGGCAATACGGACTTTGTTTATTTTATTTTTTTAAATTTAAATTGGGATGGAATGGGGAGGGAGGAGGGAGGAGGGTTCAGGATGGGGAACACATGTATACCTGTGGTGGATTCATTTTGATATTTGGCAAAACTAATACAGTTATGTAAAGTTTAAAAATAAAATAAAATTTAAAATTAAAAAAATTTAAATTTATTTATTTTAATTGGAGGCTAATTACTTTATTGTATTGGTTTTGCCATACATCAACATGAATCTGCCACAGGTGTACATGTGTTCCCCATTCTGAACCCCTCTCCCACCTCCCTCCCCGTACCATCCCTCTGGGTCATCCCAGTACACCAGCCCCAAACTCTTAATGTTTTTGAGCAAAGAACTGTTGCAGGTGACTTTTGCAGTCTTCAAGGAGCTGAAATTTTTTTCTATTAAGAGAATTTTGTAAAGACTGGACTACATGGAAATCTGAAAGTGCCATGTCTGGTGACTATAGCAGATGAATCAGAACTTCTCAGTCAAGCTGTAATAGTTTTTGCCTGGCATTCAAAGAAACATGCAGTTTTGAGTTATCCTGATGGAAGATTATGTTTTTTTGTTGACTAATTCCAGACGCTTTTTGTTGAGTGATGCTTTCAGTTTGTTTAATTGGGATCAGTGCTTGTTAGAATTAATTGTTTGGCTTTCCAGAAGGAGCTCATAATAGAGGACTCTTTTCCAGTCCCACTATATATACAACATCACCTTCTTTGGATGAAGACTGAGGTTGGTGGTGGTTCATTTTGCTTGCCCCATGATCTCTTCCATTCTGTATTATTGTACAGTACCCACTTTTCATTGCCTGTCACAATTTGTTTTTAAAATGAAATGTTTTCATTACATTTCAGTAAAGAATTGCATGTAGAAGTACAGTTAAGAATTATGTGCGAGGAAGTGCGTCTAGTCAAAGCTATGGTTTTTCCAGTAGTCATGTATGGATGTGAGTGTAGGACCATAAAGAAGGCTGAGCACCAAAGAATTGATGCTTTTGAACTGTGGTATTTGTGAAGACTCTTGAGAGTCCCTTGGATTTCAAGGAGATCAAACCAGTATGTCCTAAAGGAAATGAGTCTTGAATGTTCCTTTGAAGGACTGATGGTGAAGCTGAAACTCCAATACTTTGGCCACCTGATGTGAAGAACTGACTCATTTGAAAAGACCCTGATGTTGGGAAAGATTGAAGGCGGGAGAGGATTAGATGGTTGGATGGCATCACCGACTCAATGGACTTGAGTTTGAGCAAGCTCCAGGAGCTGATGATGGACAGGCAAGCCTGGCATGCTGCAGTCCATGGGGTCACAAAGAGTTAGACATGACTGAATGACTGAACTAAACTGAACTGTACAGTCAAGAAGGTTTTCTTGCTTAACTTCTGTGGAGCCCAGACATCAAAGTGTTTAATCCAACTGAGCTGTTGCAAATGATTTTCAGTGCTTGATTTGGATATTTTGAGTATGTTGGCTGTCTCCTACATGGTATAACATTCATTGGTCTTAATTAATGTCTCGATTTGATCGCTATCGACTTCAACTGGCCTCCTGACTGTGGAGCATCGTCCAGTGAGAAATCTACAACACAAAACTTTGCAAACCAGTTTTGACACCCTATATCAGTCACAACACCTTCTCCATACACTGCAAAAGTCTTTTTTGGCGCTTCAGTTGCATTTTTGCCTTTCATGAAATAATGAAGCCTAATATGCCAAAAATGTTTTTTCCATCCTCAATATTAAAATAGCAATAAAAAATTCACCAATGCTGATAAGTTTCTTTAAAAAATGCATACTGTTACGACAGCTGTCAAAATACAATCTAAAAAATTGTTTTGAATGACGTTAAAGACAACTAAGCATTCGGTTTTTTGAAAAAAAAAAAAAAAAAAAAAACAGAGCCAACTTTTTAGCCAACACAATATAACATGTTGTTGATTGATTTTTGAATATTGAACCCGATGCATATGCCTGGGATAAATGACACGTCTTTGTGTGATATTAAATTTTTATGTTTCTCACAATTAAAATTGAAAAAAAAAATACGTGATGATTGTCTTTGTTCATAAGAGATATTGCTCCCTAGTTCTTGTCATGTGGTTGCATGTCTCTGGTATCAGGGTGGAAATGCTGGCCTCTAAAGCCAGTTACTAAATGTTTTCTTCTATTTTCTGGAAAGGACTCTGTAGAATTGATATTTCTTTCTTTAAATGACTGATATTCTTGCTTACCTTGATGCTTACCTGGATATTAATATAGGTTCTTTAGCTTTCATTTGATTAATGTTATATGGTATATATCTTTTATCATCATTTTAATTTCTCTTTCCTAGAATGATATAAATGATTAAAGTGGGTTTCTTATAGAGAGCATGTAGTTTTTGTGTATTTAAATTTCTGTAATAGTCTGACAATATTTGACTAGTGTGTCTAGACCAGGCGTTCTCCAGGTTTTTTCCGGTAAAAGGACAGATAATAAGTAGGGTCTCTGTTGCAGTACTTCCATTCTGCAGTTTCAGCACATAAGCACCAGAGGCAATACACAGATAATGGTAACGTCTCTATTCCAAGAAAACTTTATTTACAAAAGCAGGTGGTGAACTGAATTTGGTTCAAAGGCTATAGTTTGCTGAACCCTGTTTTAGTCTATTTATAGTTAACGTAATTATTGATATGTTGAATTATATCCAATCACTTATTAGATTGTTCTGTTTGCTACCTCTGTTTTTAATGCCTCTCCATTCTTTTCTGCCTTGCTTTTGTAACATGTGATTGTTTTTAGTATTCTATTTCAATTTATCTGTTGAATTTTAGATATATCCCTTATATTGTGTGTGTGTGTGTTCTCAGAGTTAAAATGCAGTTATTTAAATATTTCACAATTGACCTAACACTGATATTTAATGATTTCACATGGAACACAGGGACAGTAGTGATCTAGGTCCCTGTACCTTCCCACACTGTTACAGGGACCCTGTGCATTACACCTATGTTCCTTATAAACCCCATCAGACAGTGATATATTCAGTGTTTTGCTTCCTTGTTGGAGGCAGGATGTGTTGTACTGGGTGATAGGAACTGGGATGAACAGGCTGTTAATGGGAGGCTCCATGTCCATCTGGGTAGGAAGGACTCCAGGGGAGGTTTGCTGTGGCCCCAGGTGTCAGAAACTCCAGGTTCCCCTCCTGCCTTTGTCTGGTGCCTCCTGGACCTGAGCTTCCCTGTGTGTTTCTCCGCAGAGCCCCTGGATCCTGCAGCTCTGTCTTCGGTAATCATGGTTATTACACCACTGCCCAATAGTCATAGGTCTGGGGGAGGAAAGTGGTCTACAATCATATGATGAAATCTCTCTATTAGTGGCTAAGCCCTGGGCTGTGAACTCCACACGTGCTTCTCCAGAGGGATGGATATCTTTCCCCTGTCAATGAGAGGAAGGTTGGAAGGGTTGCAGTGGGGCGATCCCTCCTCAGGGCCGGGACAGTCTTCAGGACTGAGCCCTGGGACAATCCCACCTAGAGAGCAGCTTTTGCTCCAGAGAAGGCTCTGGACCCCTTCACAGGGACTCTCTCCCCTTCCTCCGCCGTGGCCATAGGGATCTTTCTTGGGTCTTCCCGGGGAGAACCTGGTGGGGCTCCTGGAAGTAAAACCCAGAACGGTGTGGGTGTCCCCTGACACTGTGGCCACCAGAAGCTTCTTGACCCAGGGGAGTCCTCACTCAGGCTCAGTTGTACATCAGTATCATCAAAGTGTGCCTGCCAGCTCACATCCCCACCTGCTCCTGCTCCAGGGGAGCAGATCCTGGTCTGACCTCTGCATCCTTTGTTTCTCCAGATTTTGAGGTGGTGGTTTGTCTGCATCCTCATTTCTTGATGCCTCCAAGCAAAGCTGATTTCAGTTTTTTCAGCTTTCCCTGACTTTATGGATGGAAGTGAATCTCAAACTCTGTAATGTTAGAGCTGAAACCAGGAGTTTCATATTTTAAAGAATGAAGAGAGAAAAGCAGCCAGTTCTAGAGAGAGTTAGAGTGAAGTTGCTTAGTCGTGTTTGACTCTTTGTGACCCCATGAACTGTAGCCTGCCAGGCTCCTCCGTCTATGGGATTTTCCAGGCAAGAATATTGGAGTGGGCTGCCATTTCCTTCTCCAGGGGATCTTCTTGACCCAGGTATCGAACCCAGGTCTCCCACACTGCAAGCAGACTCTTTATCATCTGAGCCACCAGGGAGTACCCAGATACTTACCGTTTCTGCTGCTTCTCTTTCCCTTGTGAAGTCCTGCATTTCTTCTATTGATAGATGTTTTCACTGGATGTAGGACTCTGGTGGACTCCAGTTCTTCGAACTCTGGAACCACTGGCTGTTTTGTTATCTAATTTAATGTTTTCTGATGAGAACTGTGAGGACATTTTACACAATGACACACACAGGGGAACGAACAGTGATTGGAAAGTTCTCACAGTTATTTCAAAGTTATTTTTGTGTTTGCTTTTCAGCAGTTTGATTCTGATATGTGTAAGCATGGCTTTCTCTGAATTTGTCCTGTTTGGGGGCTCACTTGATGGCTTGAATACGTAAGTCTGTGTTTTGGCAAATTGGAACATGTCAGCAATTATTTTCTTCACCACATTATTCCTATCTTTCTGGAATTCTGATTTCAGCAATACGTGAACTGTGAACTTCCAGTTGTTTAAGCTGGTTTTAGAAAAGGCAGAGGAACCAGAGATCAAATTGCCAACATCCATTGGATCATCAAAAAAGCAAGAGAGTTCCAGAAAAACATCTATTTCTGCTTTATTGACTATGCCAAAGCCTTTGACTGTGTGGATCACAATAAACTGTGGAAAATTCTGAAAGATATGGGAATACCAGACCACCTGACCTGCCTCTTGAGAAACCTGTATGCAGGTCAGGAAGCAACAGTTAGAACTGGACATGGAACAACAGACTGGTTCCAAATAGGAAAAGGAGTATGTCAAGGCTGTATATTGTTACACTGCTTATTTAACTTACATGCAGAGTACATCATGAGAAATGCTGGACTGGAAGAAACACAAGAAAAACAAGCTGGAATCAAGATTGCCGGGAGAAATATCAATAACCTCAGATATGCAGATGACACCACCCTTATGGCAGAAAGTGAAGAGGAACTCAAAAGCCTCTTGATGAAGGTGAAAGAGGAGAGTGAAAAAGTTGGCTTAAAGCTCAACATTCAGAAAATGAAGATCATGGCATCTGGTCCCATCACTTCGTGGGAAATAAATGGGGAAACAGTGGAAACAGTGTCAGACTATTTTTTTGGGCTCCAAAATCACTGCAGATGGTGACTTCAGCCATTAAATTAAAAGACACTTACTCCTTGGAAGAAAAGTTATGACCAACCTATATAGCATATTGAAAACCAGAGACATTACTTTGCCAACAAAGGTCCATCTAGTCAAGGCTATGATTTTTCCAGTGGTCATGTATGGATGTGAGAGTTGGACTGTGAAGAAAGCTGAGCGCCAAAGAATTGATGCTTTTGAACTGTGGTGTTGGAGAAGACGCTTGAGAGTCACTTGGACTGCAAGGAGATCCAACCAGTCCATTCTGAAGGAGATCAGCCCTGGGATTTCTTTGGAAGGAATGATGCTAAAGCTGAAACTCCAGTACTTTGGCCACCTGATGGGAAGAGTTGACTCATTGGAAAAGACTCTAATGCTGGGAGGGATTGGGGGCGGGAGGAGAAGGGGACGACAGAGGATGAGATGGCTGGATGGCATCACTGACTCGATGGACGTGAGTCTGAGTGAACTACGGGAGTTGGTGATGGACAGGGAGGCCTGGCATGCTGCGATTCATGGGGTCGCAAAGAGTCAGACACAACTGATCGACTGAACTGAACTGATGACATAAATGCTTGGTTTTTGTTTGTTTCTTTGTATTTTCCCACAGGTCTCTCATCTCTGTTCAGGTTTTTCAGTATTATTCTTCTGGTTTATTAGAATGGATAGTTTTATTAATCTGTTATCAAGGCACTGATGTTTTCCTCTATAAACTTGATTATGCCTCTGAGACTGGGTAGTATTTTTGTCTTTTGGTTATTGTATTTTTTTAGTTCTAAATTTTCATTTGCTTCTTTTTGTATCCTCCATTTGTCATTGGAAAAGCTCTTTCTTTCCATTTGTTTTAAGAGTGCTCATATTTCTTCTTGGAGCGCAGTTATAATAGCTGTTTCAAAAGTTTGTATGGTAATTCCAATATCTGTGTCACCTGGAGTTGGCATCTCCTAATTGGAATTCCCTCTTGCAAGGTATTGAGATGGTGCTGGTTCTTGATGGCATTTAAATTCAGATTGTAACCTGAGCTGCTTAAATATTATATGATTCTGAATCTTGTTTAAATTCCGCAGGGAAGGTTTGTTTTAGTGGACAGTTGACTTGGGTCGGTACTTGCAGCAAGTCCCTGACTTCGTTGCATGGGCTGTGGTCCAATTCAGTTCCAAAGCCTATGACGTGTTATATGCGTCTGTCCTTGTGTGCTCTATCCGTCAGTCAGCGTGGGACCTGTGCGCTGGTCTACCCTGGGGACAGTGTGCTGGTTAGGGTCAGAGCGTATATGCTTGGGTCAGGTGAACCTAGCAACAGTTCAGAAATGTCCGTTTTGTTCTCTTTCTTGGTCTCCATTTTCTCTGCTCTCTCCCTGGCATGTTTTGACTCTCAGGAGCTTCCCTTTCTCATCCACCCCTCTGCACAGCTTTCTGGCTAAGAAACCTCATGCCTTAGTTTTACTTGTTCTGTGTGCAAAGTGCAGACCCACTGCTGGAGGTCATGCTAAGGGAAAACGTGCAACCCAGGGACACTTATTTCATCTCCATGTGTGATAGCAAAGTCTCTGGGAATCCTGAGGGGCCAAAGAGAGAGCTGCCCAGTGGACTTCAGGATAGTGTCAATGAACACTCTCAGAATAAGATGCTTGTGCAGATCTGCATAATGTATGTGTAGTGGTCTCTGCAGTGTATCAAGTGCTGGGGTAGGTCATGAAATGTCGTTTATAATATGGTCCCATTTTTAGGCATAAATGAGGTTAAATATATTTTGTGCATTATATGTGTGCCTTAGTTTAGACAAAGTTCTAAAAAATGGAAAAGATACAACATTAATGCTAAAGGTGATTTGCCTGATGATAGAATGTGGATGATTGCACTCTCTTTTCTTTGAGGCTCTGGGTTTTCTGATCTCTTCTCCCTGCCATCAACATGCATCACTCACACAGCTAAACAGATGGGAAGCTTTTCAAACTTGGCTTTGTTTGCTGGCATCTTCCTCCCTGGGTGCGTGTCTGGGTGAGAAGGGCCCCTGAATCTTCCTATCTTTGTGAAATGCACGTACATTATCTCTCACTAGCAGAGCAGAGATCACAAAAATCCAATCAAAGCAGCAGTTAAGTTAGGTGGGACACAGACATCCACACACAAGGAGAATCTCAGAAAGTGTCAAGAGTCTTGTCTGCGCACCAGCTTTAACATCTCAGCATTTTCATCCGTGAACTAAAATGATCTGAGTGAATAATTCTCGGTTAATTTATACTTGCTTCGAGAATACATTAATTTTCCATTTTAATTAATGATTTCATCCCAGGAGAATTATGTTTTAAAAATGTTTGCCTTTGGCAAATAGTACAACAATTGGGCTCCCCAATTCACAGTGGCTGGTGGAGAAATAGAGCAGGTTGTTCTTTACGGGATATGGGAGGCAGACCTGGGATGTCACCTTGGAGGGGCCTCCATAGGTCTCACAGCCCCTTGTTCACTGTTTCCGTCTTCACCTTCTTTACTGGACCTTAAGACAAATGGGGTGAACTAACCACACTAAAAACATGACATGTCATTTGTCTGCACATGGATTCCATCTAGTTTTATTACTTTTTTATTCACCTTTTTATTCCCGTTCCTCTCATGCTGTTACAGAATCATAAAACTGTTTGTGTGCTTGCTCGCTCAGTTGCTTCAGTCGTGTCCAACTCTTTGTGACCCCAGGGACCATAGCCCACCAGGTTCCTCCGTCCGTGGGATTCTCCAGGCAAGAATATTGGAGTGGGTCGCCATGCCCACCTCCTGGGGCTCTTGCCAAATCAGGGATTGGATTTGCGTCTCCTGCATGGCAGGTGGGTTCTTTACCAATGAGCCACCCAGGAAGCCCCCAAACAGTGTTTACTAGTATCTTAAAATTTTTTTTAATTGAAATTTTACCTTATTTTTGTGTTTATTGAGACTGTTTTGTAAGATTTTGTTTTTAAGAAAATCCCTGAACAGTGTTTAATGACTATCTTTTTTTGGAATGTGGTCTTGCAAAATGCCCACTGCTCTTTTGTGGCATATATATTGAAATAAACACTGATGGCATTGCGTTGTGTATTTCATTCTATTTATGACACTGTAGTGTTTTACAGATAATTATGTTTTGAACAGATGCTCATGTTGCTAAGTGCACAGTGACTCCATTGGTTTTCTCAGCTGCATCGTGCTCAGGGGTGGGGGTGGGTGCCCACCACATTTCCCTCTCACATCCCCAGGAAGCCTCCAACTCCCAGCTGCCACACACAAGCTCAGAGAACATCCTCTTATGTTTCCTGCAGGGACCTGTGTCAGCATCTCCCCAGGCACATGCTGGAGGACAGAGGACAGCGAGCCCCCATTACTGCCTGCTCTCCCCACAGACCACAGGGTCCCTCACACCTGACAATTGGAGTCCCCAGGCTGGGGGAAGACCTTTGGCTGGGAAGTGATAGTTCACATTACAGAAACTTCTTCTATAAAGACATATGCAGGTTAGGGTCCAAAGTGCTTGTCCAGACTTATAGCTGACACTTCGGAGAGACAGGACATACCCAAGTCATTCCAAGTAGAATTGTCACATTTAGCAAATAAAATATGGGATGCCAATGATGTGTTAATTTCAGATAAATAGCAAGTAATTTTACTCTCAGTATGCCCCATGAGGTTTGTTCCTAAACAGGATGGGGGGTCTATTAGGAGGAGGATGGCACATGGATGGGGCACCCCTGTGATACTCCCATCAGCCCCTGAATGCAGCCCACCCCTGTGGGTGGGGTGACCACAGAGACAGGAACACCGGAAGAATAAGCACCTTAGATGTGCTGTGAAAACCTTCTCCTGCTGCACGTGTCTCCCTGGAAGGTTCTCTGTGAGTGGAGAATGAAGTGTGGCCTGCAGTTGGTGTGGCAGAGAAATGATATTTTCAGTGTGGATGGATGGTTCTTGGGCCTGTGTCTTTGCAGACGAGAAGCCAGCAGAGGAGAGGCAGGTGGAGGTGAGGAAGTGCAGGTCTCTGCAGGGCAAGAGGGAAGAGGTGGGAGGGGAATGTCGGAGGGCTTGGCCCAGGGAGAAGAGCAGGTTTGAGCTGGAGGCAAGTGGCAAAGGTGGGTGGAAGCTTCTGGGTTGGTGGACACCTGGAGACTTGGAGAAATGCTTTCTTGGGGAGGTCATGGAAGCTCCGCCCCCTTCCCCATACCTCACCCTACACATCTCTTCCATCTGGCTGTTCCTGGTTGTATCCTTTTATAATAAACCACTACTCTAGTTCTTTTAAATCAACTCTATGTGAACTAGCTTATTTAAACTTTATTTCTGGCAAAACCAATACAATATTGTAAAGTAAAAAAAAAAAAAGAAATAAAGTAGAATGAGTTAACACATGAAAAAAAAGAAAAACAACTTTATTTCTACCCTTCAAGGAGTAAACTGGAATATATTGCAAATGTAGAAGTAGCAGCTATGCTACTTCTCAAGTAGCCAGCTTTTGATCAGTATCTCAATTTTATTACTTTGGAAAATGATACGCCTGTATGATACAATCAAAAATGAGGAAATGTTTCATATTGTGCCATTAACAGTTCAGAAATCACAAATGTGGAAATGAAAACTATTATGAACTGGAATGTTGACAGCCTCTTCTGCTTTTCTGTTATGCTGGGTACTATTCCTATAATCAGATAATTAGCAGGAACAGCAATGGAAATGAGAGCAGTGAAAATAGATAAGAAGTTTCTGGAATATCTAAGAGATGCCAAAAATGGTTTTACTACAGGTGATGCGCTGGGAGCTGGCAGCCTCAGCTTTCAAAGCCTTCTTCACTCCTGTTGACAGAAACATGGATCTGGCAACTCCTTTACATCATATTTGGACATATCAGTCCTACGTGTGTGATGTAGTGGATTTCCATGTACACAGAGTTAACCTGGAAGAATCTTCAGGAGTGAAAAAGTCCCTGGCTGGTGCTAGTGTGACCTAGAGAAAAAATCAGGAAGTCGTATGATTTAACTCCAGTTGATACATTTTGGCAGAAACGTAAAGGAAGTCCATTCCCAGAGGTTTGGGAATCAGTTCAGCAAGAACTAGAATCTTAGAGGAGAGCACCAGAAGATGAGGTCAAACGCCTGAGAAGTATGGGACCAGAAGGGGAGGATGAAGGGGCCACAAGGATGCTTCCTGACAACACTGCTCAGCTATCCTCAGCTTTTGGTTCTTTGCCAGAAGACCTTGGAGAGGGGACAAAGACTTACTGATCTCCATAAAATGTTGCCACTCCTGTCTTAGGACATGTAAAGGCATGAAAACTGAATGTATGTTTTGAATATAAAGAAAAAATAATGAGCAAAGCTTCCCTGGGCAAATCTCTTCTAGATGTAATATCAGACTCTGATGCAGGCAATCCAGGAGATAAATGAGGTATTTCTTATCTATCATGTAAGTGCACAGCAAACAGCTTCTGAGGCTGATTTGGAGCCACACCAAAAAGCTGGAACTGACGCAGGATGCAACCTTAATTCCTTACAATATATCAGAGGAAGGCTTTTGCTGGGATGGCTTCAGCTCCTGCCATCTCAGGCACTGCCAAACGAGTCCCCAACACAAGATCGCAGTGTATGATGGCAAGAGCGACAAAGGCGGTACAGAAACAGCACAACCCACCTGTCTTCAGGGACATGACGTCAAACGGTGAAACCGATGACTGTAGATATTTTGATCCCAGATGCTGCCAGGCGGTGACGGCTCAGTTCTGAGGAACAAAAATTCATTCCAAGAAGCAATAGTTTTTGTGTTGGGAGAAGGCAACTACATTGAATATCAGAAGCTTGTTGACAACGGAAAGGGGAAACGAGGGAAACATGTTTTATAGGCTGCTGCTGACTTTTTCATACTGCACGGTTCATGAAACAGCTGTCACAACTTGGGAAAAAAGGAGAGGCCTGGAGTTTAACCATCAGGAGGAGCTCCCCAAACTGCTGTCTGTGCCTCTCCAGACCCAGATCCCATCCCATCAACTGCAGTTTAATTTACAGCTTGAGTTGATGCAGTGAGACTCGGTGCACTGCCCTCTCCCGCCCCCCACTTTGTCATGAGGGTCTTTATTTCCTTCCTGGCAAATCACCCTTTGATTTTTGTTCAGCTTTAACGAGTCCTCCTAACAGTGGTGGTGACATGACAGAATGAATTCCTGACTTGACATTGATGGTTTCCATCTTTGATTCCTTGTATCCCCAGGACACCTCCAGGCACGTTGGTGCCTTAATTCATCTTCGGTGGCTTAACAAAGGGATCACCCTGCATGGGGGCGGCTCCATGTCATACATCCCACAGTACAGGCCTCATTGGGCCAGGCAGGACCAGGGTTCAGAGCTGCTTTTTAAGGGGCTGTCATCAGGACACCAGGGGTGGGTTCATGTGCCTCACAGGCCTGTGTCAAGCTCCAGCCACTGTTAAGTGGAAGCTGCTGCGATCGCTGTGGACACAAATGGCCCGTATCACATATCTATTGTTTGGAATGTCATTTATTCCCTCTGCTTCCCAAAGAAACCCTGATTTTGCTTTGGGAAACCACACCTTCCCCACCTTGAGTTCTTATGCATGCTTGCTAAATTGCTTTAGTCGTGTTTGACTCTTTGTGACACCATGGACTGTAGCTCACCAGGCTCCTTGGTCCATGGGATTCTCCAGGCAAGAATACTGAAGTGGATTGCCATGCCCTTCTCTAGGGGAACTTCCCAACCCAGGGACTGAACCCATGTCTTCTGTAGGCTTCTGCACTGGAGGCAGTTCTTTACTGCTGAGCCACCAAGGAAGCCCTGGGTTCTTATAACACCTTGGGAGTTGGTTTCTCATCGACCCAAGCATTTTACAGTGAGATCTTCATGTTTCCCTGCAGAAAGAGAGTGATTTGGGGACAAGCATTTCCAAAGTCAGAGCATCACAGGCAATGAGAGACAACCCCAGTCACCTTGCTGGGCCATTTGAGGAACAGATGAAAAGTGCATATAAATTCCCCCAGTGCAAGTAAAGTCTAACGTGAGTGGGGATGGGGAGGCCATTGTCCCTCAAGCTGTCTCTGCTCTCAGGCAGAAGCTGAATGGCAGGTGTGCTCCTGAAGCCCCACCTCCCAGCTTGGAGCTGCAGGTCCCCTGTCTAATGGGCCCCTTTCTTACCTGGGCCAAGGGCTCTCCACATCTGGTCTTGAGCAATCTCTTTGGCTCAGCAGATGGAAAGGCTTCAGAAAATGTCCTTCGAGACAGAATGAATGGAAATTGCCATGGAGCTCTGAGTTAAACCCACTCAGATGCAGACTGTTTCGTGTTCACAGGACTCCTTGTCCTTCCTGGGAGAGACCAGTGGAAACAGACCGAATGGACGAAGGTGTTTGTGGCCCCATGGAGTGAGAATGTGTTAATGGCCTCATCTGGGAATAACTCCGCTCCTGTGAGCACTCCATCCCCACCTGCTCAACCGTGTCTGCTCTTCTCCCATCTCTCTTGCAATTAGATCATGCAGGATGCCAGCTGCAAAGATGGGGCAGGAGCACTGATGCTTCCCATGGGAATGAGACACGGACACAATTCCGGCCCCCAGCTCAGTTTTGAGCGCTCGATGGAGGGTCAGTGGGGACCCAGACATGCTCACTGGCCACGGTTTCATGGCATTCAAGTTCTCTCAGTTTATCAGTCTCCACACTTTAACCTGTCTCACGGAACTTTTCATTTGCTCTTCATTCTGTCAAGAATGTTCTTCCTGATACATTAATATGTCTGATTCCTTCCTTATCTCCTTCCGTTCTCAGCACAAAAATCAGTTCACAGAGACCTCCCCTGATGCCGTGGAAGTGATCCTCACATTATCCTCCATCTCATCATTGTTCTTATTCCTGTTGTAGCAGCTGTCACTACCTAAAACCATCTTGGCTTTCTTCTAATTTTATTGTTTGTTGTCTGTTTCCGAAGAGGTCAAGAACCTTGTCATCCTCCACCGCCGTTTATCAGCAGTGTCAGGGACACAGAGGATGAAGATGAAACTCCCGAGGGCGTGAAGGAACTGATGGATAACCACTTTCATGAGTCTAATGGAACAGCTCTGCTGGGTTTTCCTCCTCCAATCTGAAGTTTCCTCCCTTCTCACAGGACTATGGCGGGGGGTGGGGGGGTGGGGAGGGCAACTGTTCCCAAGTGAGGAGGCTGAAGAAAGGGTCAGCACATCACCTGTGGTTTCCCCAACTCGACATCCCTCCTCCCAGCCCAGCTGTCCCTCTCCCTCCTCATCTCTCCATCTGTCCTCTGCTTCTCCCATCTCCTCCCAGCTCAGCTACTCTCAGGACTTGGGGGAGCAGCCCCTTGGCCCATCCTGAAGTGACTGAACCTTTGTCTTTGAACCCACCCTCCAGGTTCAAGATGATGTCAGACCCAGAACAGCCTCCTCAGCTCAGGGCAAACCCTACTTCTTGGTAGAGAAAACACAATTGGTTTCGTTCCTCCAGGGCTCTAAAGCAAATTTGACATTTGTTACACTGCACATAACCATTTCTCCCAAAGCATGCTCAGATGGCACAGATTTCTAAGGCATCAATTCAAGTGTGTAAAATAACATGATTCTTTTATAACTAAATATAGTTTCTCTCTAGAGCCCTCACTCTGCTTAATGGCAGGAAACAGTAGACTCAGTTCCAGGTGAATGGCATCAATTCGGGATAGCTAGACAGTAGGGGATTTTTCTTCCTCCCCTCGTGGGTGCCTCTAAGCGGGCTCATGTGGGGTGGAGGTGGGACTCCAGCCACCACCTCCCTTGCTAACACCTGCTGATGGTTCTCATCCCCGTCCGGGGTCTGCTCCTACAGTGCTGTCTCAGTGTGCATGGTGTCACAGCCCCTGCCTCAACACAGCTCTCCTCATGCCCCGTCCCTCGCTTTGCTGTAGGACTTTATCTTATAAGGGACGTGGGTGCATCATGTTCTCCTCCACATACAGGGATGTGAGGGCCCAAAGGGTTTCTCCTGGGTCCCCTTTGCCCTGAGGATCCATCAGCCACCTCCTCTCTCTGTGAGCCACAGCCCTCACTCTGGCTGTGGGGAGTTCTGTGCGGTCACTGCTCCCAGTATCCCAGGCAGGAAGCAAATCCAATTCCCCTCTGTGTTCAGAGTCCTGATTTATCTGGGGTGCCTGACACTCTCCATTTCAGAGCTGATGTTGTGGAGTTTGGGTGCAAGGCCCCTTCTCGTGTGTCTCATCTTTTTTCTGGATTATTCTCTTCCCCAACCCAGAGTAATCTTGACCTATTTGGGCTGAGAAGCAACTGTCTCTGAAGGTATTCTCCCAAGGTTCTCTGCATTACGGCAGGATGATGTACTTGAGACAAGTCTCTTATATACAGTAATATTACTCCTTAGTTCTCTGTTTCTCCTACAGGACTTCCCCTGGAGCAAAAGCCTCCAGCACAATGACCAGGTGTGGGAGCATGGTGGTAAAAGAGCAGCCCAGGGCAAAAATATCCTGCCACTGGGATATCAGTGACTTTCCCAATGTGGAATTACAAGCCCTAAAAACTGCTCTGGGGTGACCCAGCACCTGACCCAGGGCTGATTCCCCCCTACTCCCCCTGAACACCAGCCCCAAGCCCCAGCTCAGAAGGTACCTTGATGTGGAATAGATGCTGCTTGGGGAGCATCCAGACAGTGTCATGAGTCTGGTCATGGGGTCCCCAGGCCTCCTTGGAAGGGGTGGGAGCAGCGGGAAGCCCCAGGCTCCTCGGAGCATGTGGAAGGGGCAGAGATCGACAGGGACCTTGGAGAAGCCCTGGGGAAGGAGGAGGGATCACAGAGACCTGCAAGGACCAGTCTGAGGGACTCATGGGAGTGATGACATCCCTGTGGTGTCATTACTTTGTCATCACTTTGTGATGACATTGTGCTCTTCTTCCAGAATGTCACGGCATCTTGTGACCCCACACCAGTCAGCATCTCAGATAGTGATTTGAACTGATCAGGCAGAAAGTGAGTGTATGTATAGGGTCCTGGGATGAGCACTCGATGGTCAAGAGGATGGAAGGTCAGGGCTGGAACAATGACCCATGCCGCTGCATCCAGGGTATGCCAGGGGCTGCGCAGTGGCAGCAAAGGTGGCCGGGTATGCATCTGATAGGGCCAGATGCAGACCCGGCCACCTTTGCTGCCACTGCCCAGCCCCTGGCATACCCTGGATGCAGGGGCATGGGAAGGGGCTTGAGTGTTCTGATTCAGCTCATAATTATATGTCTGGAAATTTGCCAATCACATGAATGTATTCCAAAGGTCTTGAATACAAACAAGGAAAAAAGTTGCCCACACCACCTTTGCAGAACTTAGAATACCAGGGAAGAAGGGGAAGGGGATCCTCAATGGGCTGAACTGACATCTCCACCAAAGACACAAAGGGGAGACTCAAAAAGAATGAGCTTCAGTTATGCAAAAGTGAAAGTGAAAGTGTTAGTCACTGAGTCCTGTCTGACTCTATTGTGACTCCCGTGGACTGTAGCCTTCTAGGCTGCTCTGTCCATGGGCTTCTCCAGGCAAAAATACTGGAGTGGATAGCCATGCCCTCCTCCAGGGGATCTTTCCGACCCAGGGATTGAACCTGGGTCTTCTGCATTGCTGCCAGATTCTTTACTGTCTGAGCCACCAGGGAATCCATTATGGAAAGGCAGCCCTAAATGGTATTTTCTAGCACACCTAAGATCATAGATTGAGATCCATACTTAATGTACTTTATATCCCAAGCCAACAAACTGGAAAATTCTTAAAGAGATGGGTATACCAGACCACTTGACCTGCTTCCAGATAAATCTGTATGCAGGTCAAGAAGCAACAGTAGGAACTGGACATGGAACAACAGACGGGTTCCAAATTGGGAAAGGAGTATGTCAAGGCTGTATATTGTCACCCTGCATATTTAACTTATATGCAGAGTACATAATGAGAAACACTGGGCTGGATGAAGCACAAGCTGGAATCAAGATTTCTGGGAGAAATATCAATAACCTCAGATATGCAGATGACACCACCCTTATGGCAGAAAGCGAAGAAGAACTAAAGAGTCTCTTGATGAAAGTGAAAAAGAGTGAAAAAGTTGGCTTAAAACTCAACATTCAGAAAAGCAAGATCATGGCATCTGGTCCCATCACTTCATGGGAAATAGATGGGGAAACAATGGAAACAGTGAGAGAGTTTATTTTTGGGGGCTCCAAACTCACTGCAGATAGTGACTGCAGCCATAAAATTAAAAGACACGTGCTCCTTGGAAGAAAAGCTATGACTAACTCAGACAGTATATTAAACAGTAGAGACATTACTTTGCCAACAAAGGTCCGTCTCGTCAAAGCTATGGTTTTTCCAGTAGTCATGTATGGATGTGAGAGTTGGACTATAAAGAAAGCTGAGTGCCAAAGAACTGATGCTTTTGAACTGTGGTGTTGGAGAAGACTCTTGAGAGTCCCTTGGCTTGCAAGGAGATCAAACCAGTCCATCCTAAAGGAAATCAGTCTTGAATATTCATTAGAAAGATTGATGCTGAAGCTGAAACTGCAATACTTTGTCCACCTGATGTGAAGAACTGACTCATTGGAAAAGACCCTGATGCTGGGAAAGATTGAAGGCAGGAGGAGAAGGGGATGACAGAGGATGAGATGGTTGGATGGCATCACCAACGTGATGGACATGAGTTTGAGTAGGCTCCGGGAGTTGGTGATGGACAAGGAAGCCTGGCGTACTGCAGTCCATGGGGTTGCAAAAAGTTGGCCATGACTGAGCGACTGAGCTGAACTGAACTGATCCCAAGCCAGCCATTGTGACAGACTGAGCCTAGCCCAGAATCCCAGCTCCCTGGACAAGTGCTCCCTCATGACCTTCTGGACACAGAGCCCATATGGAAGCTCCAGAAACATAACTGCTCTTTAGGGAATCTAGAGCAACTGCTGTTTCCAGCTGCTGAAAGACTGCAGGGTCACTGCCCAGGGGAGGACCATTAATTTGAGTGAAGAGGGAGAATCCCAGAGTTTTCCCAAGTTCCTGTGGAGGCTGAGGGCAGGTTTGTTGGGACAGTGAGGATATATCCTCCCCCACTTAGCAGATCCTGCTGGGGCCCCTGCCCCTTACTCTGGAGGAAATGCCTGTAGACCTTATGAGCACAACAATGGCATCATACGTGGGTTAAGACTCATCCCATTAGCCCCTGTGACTCTGCAATTTGCACAATTTCCCATCAGTCTGACTGGGCTTCTAGTCCATTCTTGGTGTCTATCTAGGGCTTCCCTAGTGGCTTAGCTGGTAAAGGATCGGCCTGCAATGTGGGAGACCTGGATTGGGAAGATCCCCTGGAGAAGGGAACAGCTACCCACTCCAGTATTCTAGCCTGGAGATTTCCATGGACCATATAGTCCATGGGGTCGCAAAGAATCGGACAGGACTGAGTGACTTTCACTTCACTTCATCTTGGGTTCTCTTGAACTCCTTGGCTGGGAGCCTGGGGCTGAGGGGGCTCTTCTTTTGCTCCCCTTAAGGAGGGGCAGCACAGTGGGGTTTGGGGGAGTGAAGAGAAAATGGCAGAAAGGAGAAAGAAGCTGCCCGAGTCACTTCCAGGGCCCCAGTTGGTTGCTAAACATTGTCCTAGCCCCGATTCCTCACTCTGGGCAGTGGGAGATGGTGGGTCTAAGCTAGGGAGGGCCCTGTGGCCAGGCTCCCCACATCCTGTGTAAGGGCTGTGGGGCTGTCGTAGTCTCTCAGCTACTCAGGTGGACCCTTAGATGTACACATACACATGTGTACAGATGTACACATGCTGTACAAGGGGTGGGTGGACTGGGGCAGGCAGTGATCGAGAAACCCTCTGGAAATATTATCGGGGAACTGAGTTGAGGGCCTATTTTATGAAAGAAACACATCACAACAGAGGTCAGGTACCAGCTCCCTCTGAATTTACATGGGACAGTGACAGGATTTCCCTGTGCAGAAAGTCAGGGGACTCTGGAGCTAGATCACCCGGACTCATACCCTACACGCTTACCGGCCCTGTGCTTTACTGGGGGTCTTTGTGCCCCGGTTTCCACATCTATAGGAGGCGGGTGGAAGCATCACCTACCCCACAGAACCGCTGGGAGGATCAATGAGGTCATTCACAGGACATTTAATTACCACTTGGGGGCGACAGACTGTGTTCCATAAATGTCCACCATTATTATCTGATGCTTTTACTTCACAAGGAAAGAAGAAAGTAAAGAGGGAAAACACGGGGCTCAGAGGAGTCTGTGTGCCTCAGCATGTGAGCAGGTGCACGAGTAAGAGTGGCTTAAACAAAACGGGGAATTTCTATTTTCTACAAGCTGTGGCCTGTTACGTGGAACGCTGTGCACTGAACCCACCATCTAAGGCCCCAGCTCCACGTCGTTGCTCCACCAGCCTCGTCCTCCTCAAGATCCAAGATGGCAACACACGCGTCCACTTCCATCCCGGGAAAAGGAGAGGATGGTGGGAGGTGTGGGATTAGGGATGGTGGTGGTGGTGGAAGAGGGGTAAGGGTGTCGGTTTTTAGAGGCAAACCGGAAGTAGTACCCGTAATTTCCTCTTTAATTTCATTGGCTACAACTTGGTCATGCGACCATACCTTGCTGCAAGGGAGGCTGGGAACTATAGTCTATCCTGGAAGAACTGGCATCTAGCTGAACCTTGAGGGTGCTACCGTTCCTGCACAAAGCACGTGAATGAACTTTGGGGACAGTCACTGTCCCAGAGGTCGGCCCAGAGGATGTTTCCAAGCCTCGAGAGCACTTTCCTTTTATAACTAAATAATTCAAGATAAATGAGAGTAAATTTGAGAGAGTCAGTTCAGCTGGGTACAGTGATCCCCCAACAAGATTAGGACGCAAACCCAGATGATTTCAAACAAGCAAAATTACAGGTCCATGAGATCCATAAATAACTGGATGATACAGATTTAAAATTTCAAAACAAAAAGGCAACAGCAAGTTCCATAGAGAAGGGAGATGCAAACTGCTTTTTATTTAATAAAACATTTATACCATGGCAGCCAGGAGAGTCCACAAGGAATGCTTGATGATATTTTAAGTAGTTTTTGTGCTGCTTCACTTTCTTTAACAGTCATTACTTTTATTATTTGTCACAATGACAAGCCATTTAATGCATTTCATAAAATCCATGTGTCAACTGTCTTTTCTCTCAATGCCAATCTAAAGACATTGTTTCCTGGAGCAGTCCTTCACTTCCATGATCTCTGACACCACCTGGTGAAGCTTCTTGTGGGGAAGACAGGATTCTGTGTCCAAATACTTACAGAGTTCTAATCATCAAGACATGAGACCCCTCTTCTCAACATGCACCAGACCCAAGCTCCATGCAGGGAAGCACCATTAGAAAGGAGTATTGGGATGCAGAACTAGTCTAACTCCTGTCTTGCTGAGACATTTAAAAATGAACATTCCCCGTATTTGTACACTCACAAGTCAATGCTCACTACTGTGGAAGGTCAAATCTCTTTTTGTGGGTGATTTATGGGCAAAATAACCTCTAACTTGCCTTTCATTTCTAGGAACAGTTGTCCACCTGAGTGTCAGATAAATGTGTCTCAACAATACAGTCCAGGGATGCAATAATGTATTTTCAGTACTCAGCTATCCACCTCATCTTTCTGAAAGAGCATTGACATTTATGCTGCAGACACCTGAATCTGTCTTTGAGAGACAGCTCCTGAAAGGGCTCCAGGAAGACTGATACACAGACACCTGTGCCCAAATGTGCCCTGGGATGATGATCTAGAAATTAAAAACACAGGGATACTTTTTTTTTAAATTGGAGTATAGTTGCTTTACATTGTTGTGTCACTTTCTGCTGTAAAGTGAATCAGCCATATGTATACATATGTCTCCTCTTTGGATTTCTTTCCCATTTAGGTCACCACAGAGCACTGTGTAGAGTTCCCTGTGCTATACAGTAGGTTTGCATTAGTTACCTATTTTATACAGAATTGTGTATATACATCAATCTCCCAATTCATCCAATGCCCAACTTCCCCTTTGGTATCCATACATTTGTTCTCTTTGTGTCTCTCCTGCTTTGCAAGTAAGATCATCTTTACCATTTTCTAGATTCCACATATATGCATTAATATACAATATTTGGTTTTCTCTTTCTGACTTCACTCTGTATGCCAGTCTCTAGGTCCATCTCCATCTCTGCAAATGACACAATTCTGTACCTTTTTGTAGCTAATATTCCTTTGTATATATGAACCACATCTTTATCCATTCCTCCGTTAATGGATATTTAGGTGCTTCCATATCCTGGCTATTGTAAACAGTGTTACAAACACCTCAATGCATGTGTCTTTTCCAATTACTGTTTGTGTGTGTGTGTGTGTGTGTGTATTTATTCAGGAATGGAATTTCTGGGTCTATTTTTAGTTTTTTGAGAAACTTACAAACCTGGAGGCTCAGCAGTAAAGAATCTGCCTACAGTGCAGGGGACTATCTGCAATATAGGAGACATGGGTTTGATCCCTGGTTCTGGAAGATCATCTGAAGAAAGAAATGGCAACCCACTCTAGTATTCTTGCTTGGGACCTTCCATGGTCAGAGGAGCCTGGTAGGTACAGTCCATGAGGTCACAAAAGTCAGACACGACTTAACAACTAAACCACAGTGGCTGCACCGATTTATATTCCCACCAACAATGTACAAGGGTTCTCTTCTTCACATCCTTGCTGATATTTGTGTTCTTTTTGATGATAGCACTCTGAATGGTGTGAAGTGATATCTCTTTGTGGTTTTGACTTGCATTTCTCTGATGATTAGTGATGTTGAGCATCTTCTCATGTGCCTGTTGACCATCTGCATTTCCTCTTTGCTAAAATGTTTATTCATGTGTTCTGATGATTTTTAAATTGAGTTTTTTTCAGTGTTGAGTTGCATGAGTTGTTTATATATGTTGGATATCAATACCTCATCAGTCATATCATTTGCAAATATTTTCTCCCATTCAATAGATTATCTTTTTGTTTTGTCTATGGTTTCCTTTGCTGTGCAAAAGCTTCTAAGTTTAATTTAGGTCCCACTTACTTATTTTTGCTTTTATTTCTTTTAAGAGATGGATCAAAAGTACTGTGATTTATGACAAAGACTCTTCTATCTATGTTGTTTTCCAGTAGGAGTTTTAGAGTATTGGTTTTACATTTAGGACTTTTACTCATTTTGAGTTTATTTTTGTGTATGGTGTTATAGGATGTTCTAATTTCATTCTTGTACATGTAGCTGTCTGGTTTTCCCAGCACCACTTATTAAAGAGACTGTCTTCTCTCCATTGTATTTTCTTGCCTCCTTTGTCATAGATTAATTGACTATAAGTGCATGACTTTATTTCTGGGCTTTCTATCCTATTGTCTGGTTTTGTACCAGTACTGTGGTACATTACTATGTTGATTACTGTAGCTTTGTAATATAGTATAAAGTCAAGGAGCATGATTCTTTCAGCTCTGTTCTTTATTAAGATTGTTTTGGCCATTCTGGAGTCTTTTTTGTTTCCATATAAAATTTAAAATTATTTATTCAATTTCTATGAAAAATAGATTTTCTATGAAAATCTATAGACTGCCTTGGTTAAGTACCTTCTTTTTCCTCTATGTTTATACATATTTATTCTGTTCCTTCCCACTTCAGGGGCTAGCAAGAGTGGGAAGTCTGCCCCTGGGATCATCTGAATGACAAGTGAGAAAGCAATGTTTCTGGAAGCCAGGGACAGCTGTTGCCTGGAGAAAGCATCTATGTATAGGGTCTGTGACCTTAGAATAATACAGTGTCTGCCAGAGCCACAGACAAGCAGGACAGAAGCAGAATACCCCTGCTTTTCTCTCCTGCCACCCTCCAATCTCCTGCCACTGAACCCAACCTGAAGGTGAAGAAGTGCTTTGAGGCAGAGCTGGGACCAGTTTTTTCAGGTCAGGAAAGAGTGAAGGGTGGAATTCTTAAGACACAGAGAATACCTAGCTCAGAACCCTACCTTGTCCTTGAATAATAAATGCCCTCTTGACCTCTGGCATGTGAAATTGTGTTTCTGTTGCCTGAAACCAAGAGATCTGACAATTTAGTCTATTTCCATGACTGTCTCCCTATTGAGAAGACAATCTCAATCTCCTTATTGAGCTGTAATTTCTGAAGGGCCATACCTAGCCCAGGGCTTGGTATATAGTAAGTGCTCAGCAACATTTATTGAATGGCTGGTTGGACAATAACATTTGGATGGACAATCAAATCTAAGGCAGTGGCTATGACATCCTTATAGATTTGCAGGATGGTTGACAATACTTTACCTGGTTGCATCACCAGTCCTTAGGTGAAAAGAGCATCTTTTATCTCTATTGTTTGTTATAACAGAGTGAGGGAAGAGACTGGGGAAGCTGTCACAGAGCTTCTTTTATAGAGGCTACTGCTCAACAGTGTACTGGGCTTTTGGCATCATTCAATCAATATTTTGAAAGATGAAAGGGACATGAGTGACTGCTTCTATTCTAATAAGAAGTCATGTTCCATCTCCTACAGAATTATCACTCCAGCTATGACCTCCGAAGGGCAGTGGGTCACCCACATGGCTCCTAGTTTTCCTCGGGAACATCATGACACAGTGGCTTCTCATTTCATTGTCCCTCCAAGACAAGCGCTTGTTCCTCTCTGCAACACTTCAGTTTACTCCAGTGAAGTGCACTTGTGGAGTATCACTGTGGACAGAGCTCTTTCAGAATTGTTTCACACTTCCAGCTCCATGTCCCTTTTCATCAGTTTAACCAGTGCTGATTCCCCTACCTCAAGTGTCTGCTTCTGTGAGACCTCAGAGCATCTTGAGAGGCCAATTAAAATCTGGGAAGATATGAGATGTTGCATGTGTACTGATGTGGATGATGAATGGGTTCCAGGCACAGAGGGGGAAAAGCCCTTCAGACCAAATCAAGATCTCTGGTGTCCACTCCAACCAGACTGTGTTTGCATTTCAGAGGCATTTGGAGTAGGTGTTCCAGAACTGTTGGTCTGCTTTTCAAGTGCAGATGACAGTTCATGCTCTAGCTCTTCTTCCTTGGGACACATTAGGTCAAGTTTGTAGACATTAACCAAGCTGTGTGAACAGGCATTAACCAGGTTTCATCCTCTGTTACTAACCAGGTTGGGTGCTTGATTGTAAGACTCCAGACTCTAGCCCAGCTGCTCACAAGAAGATATTCAGGTGAGTTCCCAGACATTGGGTAAGCTTCATCTTCAGGTATTTGCCAGATTGGGTCAAGGATAACTAGTCCGACTGTGTTTCTAAGCATTATCCAACCTCAGCCTGCCAACATTTCTTGGGATTATTTCCCAATAACTAGTTGGGGTACCAATTCAGACATCCAGCTAATTCATTCCCTTATCATTAACCAGGCTAGATCTCTAGGTGTGAGCCAATCTCAGGCCCTGGACATCAGCCACCTACTTGGATGTAGTACAAACCTACCCCCTTGAAAATGGGCCGGCTGCTCCTAATGCTGCTGGGTTTCATGCCTGTGCTGCTGGAGAAGCACTGCCGGAGAGCTGGAAAAGGATAGACCAATCCATGCAGCTTCAGGGCAAAAGTTGGGAGAAACACCAAGAGCCCATGAATAGGTGGCCCGGATGCTCTGGAGAGTTTACAACTTTGTCACCAAGGGAGGATTGATCATTCTCAAGTTGAGTCTCAGCTGATCAAGGTGTCTGGAGATCCCAGCCTAATCCTCCCAGGCAATTTCCCTAACAGTGCTTGTGTTTGCTGGGAAAGACTCTGTAAGCTTAGATAGCCTGTGACCCAGTCTCACCCACCCCTGTGCAGGGTTAGCAATAACCTCTAACCCATACTCTGCTGCAGGAAGGATGCTTCTGCAGAGAAATAAACATGATTGAACCCCAGCAGATTTCAGTAGGAACCCTCCTGGCACATCCTGCTTTTGTGCATTAAGTGAGATAATGTGCACTCATCACAGAACCCAAAGCTGAGCTCAGCTCAGGACTGATTCCAAGAGCTGCCAAGGGCTAAGTATCTCCTCATAAAGACACGCGGTCAACCTGGCAAAGGCTCTAAAGCCACAAATCCTGGGGCCAAATCTCCCATCTTGCTTTCCTCTGGACTGTCAGCTGGCCCAGTCAGGGGGTTACTGGGAAAAACGTAAATTCATAGAGGTTTTGCCTGGATGATTTTGGAAGGTATCATTCCAGGTTTCTTCATATGCAAGAGACAGAAAATTCAATTCAAGCCACATTAAAGAAGATAGGAGATTTATGACTTATCTAACTCAACAGAATGAACAGAATCAGGAAAACTTGGGCCCAGGGCCTCAAATGACAAATGAAGATCTAGTTTTCTCACTTGATTGGTGGCTTTATTTCTTCTGTCTTAGTTTTTATAATGGCAGGTCCTCCCTGAGGGTACCTCTGTATTAGTTTATTTAAGGACAGTCCCTTTATTAGTTTATGTAATGACAGCCCTGCATTAGTTTATATAATGGCAGTCTCTGTATCCATTTATGCAACAGTTCTTCCTATATCAGTTTATGTAACACCAACTCCTCTATTAATTTTTATAATGGCAACCCCCTCCCCCACCCCCATCACTATTTCATGTAATGACAGCCTTGTAATGGGCCTCTCTCAGCAGGTTGCTCCATCTCCAGCTCACATCCCCCCAGGCTGAGATCCTGCAGGAAAGGGCCTTATTCTTATTGGACCCATATGAGTCACATGCACATTCTGAACCATTTAGGTGAGCCCCCAGGGGCTCAGGGCTCAGATTGGTCAGGTTAGGCAATGTGGATGGTTAACAGAGCAGGGTAGGAGCCTGGCTTCCACAGTGCAGGAGCTGAACACTGGCTCTTTTCATGTCCTCTCTTGTCTGCTTGAGCTCCTGGTAAATCAGGAGATCACAAGGAAGTTGAGGCCTCATTCTTATATCTTTACAAGGAAACAGTGCAGCTTCTTGCTCTCCAGGCTTTCTGGACCCTGTGTGGGCAACAGACTCCAGAACAGAACCACTGGAACATGAGGACCCCACCCAGGGAGAAGCGTGGACCAAAGGGACTGGATGGGAATCAGAGCTCTGCCCCAGTGGGGACTGAGGGGTCTTGGGCAGCCCTGGTCCCTGGGTCCTAAGAATTCCCTTGAAGGAGACATGACTTCAATCAGAAGCTCATGCTTTGGACATTGTGTGAGTGATACACAGCTGATTCTTTGTTGACTGTTAACACAGGTTGGTGTTGTTCAGTGGCTTGCACTGCTGCACTGCTTTGGATCATTCATCCCGCCTCTCACCATTCTTATAGCACAAATGGCCTTGTGAAGGGTCAGGGTATTACCAAGTCCACTCCAGGTGAGACCAGAGGCCCGGACCTGGCCAGAGTCATATCCTGTAAGGGAGTGAGTGTCAGACACCAGGTCACAGAAGAGTGTCTCAAGGGGTCTGAGCAGGAGGTCCCATGGAGCTTACATTTCACAGTGAAAACTCTTACCTAGTGAATTGGGTTTGTTATCAGCCCAAGGATCTTAAAATGTCTCTGATTGTGGGTGGTATGGCCAGGTTCCAAGTGTGGGCCCCTCTATTCCCAGTTATTCTTTGATGAAAACGCAGCACCTGCTGGATTGAAGGACAAGATGCCTCCTTATGGGCTGCAGGTGAAGACCAACCCCCTGCAGGAGAACGTGGGATGTGTGGATGCAGGAGATTAGAGGACATGTGAGGATCCAGGATATGATGTGGGACGTAATGATCTGACTGACGGCATGGGACATGGTGATCCGGGATCGACATATACGGATCCATGAGGTAATAGGTAACCTGTGGATTCAGGATATGACGGCAGACGTGGGATCCTGAAAGTGATGTGTGACTTGCAGATCTGACAGACAGTGTTGGACATGATCAGGGAGGTGATGTGACACATATGTATCCAAGAAATAACGAGATCTGCAAGTTCAGGATATGACTCCTGGTGTGTGAATCCTGGAGATGATGTGTGCTGTGGAGATCAGACATGTGTGCTGTTGGTGCCAGACATGTGTCCAGGAAGTGACATGGGGCAGGTAGATCCGAGCAACAAGGTGTGGTGGGTAGAACACAAGCTGCATTGGCAGAGCCCACAGTGCCAGTGAACGTCCTGATCTCATGAGCCAACCCCCTGACCCCCGTCTGGAGTAAGATGGGGTATGTGCAAGGGCTTCAGGAACAGTGAGAAGTTGTCTGACTCACAGAAGGCAGGGACTGGTGCTGTGGAAGGAAGTATGGAGAACTGCCTTCTCTGCAGCCAGCTGACTGTAAATGTGGCTCAGAAGAGGGGCCACTGTGGAAGATACTGGCTTTTTAGGTCTTTGAGACATGAAGAGGGTTAATTACAAGTCACACAGAGAGTTGGAGCAAGGGAGGGAGGAATGGAAGATATATGATACACAAAAGGAAGATGAAAAGCACACAGTAAAGTAATGTTGCTGTGAATCGGAGGAAAGTCAAGCAATTGTCGCTTGTTTCAAAAAATTGGAGGATAGACACAGCCCCTTTGAATCAGGAGCTTACAGCAGGAACACAGACTCAAGGATGAAATAAGAAGACAACAAAGGATGATTGAAAATGAGTTGGTGGTGCTCAAGAAAGAAGAGGAAGAAAAAAAATGAAAACACCACAAGAGGTGAAGTCATAATAACTACAGAAAAAGGATAAAGGATACTAAAAAACAGAGCAGCAGCAGGAAGATATCTTCAAAAGGCAGGCTGAATAAAAATAAAGACAACAAAGAGAAAATCTTTGAGATTTCTCTGGTGGTCCAGTGTTTAAGAGTCTGCCTTGCAATGCAGGGGGGGACAAAGGTTCAGTCCCTGATCTTAGTGGGAACTAAGATCCCACATGCCTTGGAGCAACTAAGCTTGAGAGCTGCAACTACTGAGCCAGTGCTTTCCAGAGCCTGCACGCCACAACTGGAGAGTATGTGTTCCATAATGAAAGATCCCACATGCTACAACTAAGATCTAACACAGCCAAATAAATAAATAGAAAATCATTGATATAGAAGCAAAAGGAAATACAGTGTATGCGTAGTCTCTGTCTCCAAAGAAGAGAAAAAAGAATGGAGAACCATCTGGGATATAATTTAAGAGACCTTTCCTGAAATCAAGGAAAGTTTGAGCCCACAGACTGAAAGGGTATAGTATATTCCAGATAAAATCAGTATGGATTTATTAACTCTGGAATATGTCCTAATTTTATGAGACCTCAAAGAGGAAGAAACACTCCTCTATGTTTCAGGCAATAATAATAACAGCAACAAATGTCAAGTCATTTTCAGGGGAGAATTCAGACTTGCTCAGACTTTTCCAAACAAAATGAAGCATTGAAAATGCAACCATTATGTCTGGAGCGAAGTGAGTACAGGAGAAAGACAGAGAGAGAGAGAGAGAGAAGGAAGTGTAGAATTAATTCAAAGGAGGGCAGAGCCCAGATCATGTTGCAATTTTAAGTTGCAATAAGAGATTTAGATTTTAATTTGAATGCATGAGAAGGATCTTGAGATGCTGCTGCAGTGATCCAGGTGAGAGATGGTAGCGATGGGAAATAGGGTGATAGCAAGGGAGTTGGGGAGAAACGGATGAATTGAGGACAGAGTTTGGAAGTAGAGTCAATGGAATTTGGTGACACATTGTATATGGGTAGCAATAGAGCGAGCAGGGAAGCAGGAAGCATGAGAGTGAGCAGGGCTTTGGGCTGAACAACAGGGTTGTGGTGTGCCATTTCACTGAGATGCAGAGACTGAAGCAGGAACAGTTTTGAAGGTAGACTCTGGTTTTGGACATGTTCAATTTGAGATGTCAGGAATGACATCAAAATAATTAAGCACTGATATTCTCATAGGAACCTGATAATAAGAAGGGGTACATTTCCATTCAGGAAAGATATCTTTCAGTGTGCACAATGGGGGTATTCCAGGACTGGAGTTTCCTACTCAAAATCATGGTGCTATGTTGAAGCGGCACTATATTATATGAGTGGGAAACTCAGGAAAGAGATCATGACTGAAGTATGAGAAATGTAAGGGTCATTTGTGTATAGATGATCCCTGCCCAAAGCTGGACATTTCTAAGGATGTGGAAAGGAAAATTAAAGGATCCTCAGACTATGCTCTTGGGGGCACATTAACACTGAGAAACCAAGAGAGGAATAGGAGTGAATGAAGACTGAGGCTGAGGCTTGAAAAGAAAAGTAATTATGAGTTATCCTGGAAGCCAGGCAAGTCAAATGTTCAGGAGGGAGAGTGGTCAGCTGAGTTGGACTCAGTTAAGAGCCGTAGGATGAAGACAGAAGGAAACCATTGATTTGGCCACATGGAGATCTCTTGTAACTTTGACAGGAATAATTTTAGTAGTGGAGTGGGATTTCAGCACTTGGTTGAAGAAGGTAAAAGGAAATCAGGAAGCAAGGAAGCAGAGGCAATCCCTATAGACAATTTGATGAAGAAGGAGAGATAAGAAGAAGTGTGACAGCTGGAGAGAGATGAACAATCAGAGTTATTGTTTTTTAAGATGGCTGATATTGAGGTATATGTGGATCCTGGAAGTATATGTCTCATGTAGGAGAAGCTGATGGTGCAACTGATAGAGGAGAGAGTTACCAGAGGAGGGCTTTTGAGGAGGCAGGAGGGGGTGAGATCCAGGGCATAAGTGAGGCGTAAGTGAGGAGTGACACATCACATCTGATGTGTCACCTTCCCCATGGAAAGGTGATGTTGCACCAAGAGACATGGCAGAGGCTGTGACTACAAACAGCGGTAAGTTGGAGATTTGATGGTGAGCAGGTGAAGAAACCATGGTTTTCCCTGTGAACTGTGAGGCCAGGCCATGGGCTGAGAATGGAACAAGAGAAGGCATGTGGGAGGCCCGAAGGGAGAACAGAGAGTGGGAAAGCATTGTTTTTAAAACTGGAAATGGAAAATACTGGAAGCATTGTGGTTCCCAATTTCAGGGAGGTGAGATCTGAAGACTTGAATTTCCAGTGTGAGAGGTCAGCACGGTGTGCGCTTTCACAGGCACACTCAGCTCCAGGGCAGGTGCAGGTAAACAAAGAGTTGGGTTTAAGTTGATTTGTTTTCACTCAGCAAGTGCAATGGAAAGAGGGGGGCAAAGGAATTGATGGTGTTTGATGAGCACTGAATCTAAGACGAGCTGGGAGAGATGGGGTACAAGGGAGAAAGGGGCTGTGAGAACCTGATGTTTTCACAGGGACACTGGCAAGGCAGTTCTGGACTGAGAGCTCCATCATGGGAAGTGAACGCTCAGAAAGCAGAATAATTGCAAACAAGATGTCAGAGGTGGAGTGATTATTCAAGATGCAAGATCACGGGAGGTAGGGGCAGGGTAAAGGTCATTGGAGGGGGTGATGTTAAGGAATGGAGACCAAGGAATGGAAAGAATAATTCATGTTTGGCTTGTAATATGTTCAAAAACAGGCAAAATCCATGTGCTGTGTTCCAACAAAATAGTGAGTATGGGGAAGGAGGGAAGGACAAAATTAAGAATATAAAAAACAAAAAAATGAAGGAAATCAAGACAAAATTATATGAATTGCAGTGCATTATTACAGATACTCTCCCCTCCCCAGCACCCAATTTCTGTATTTAACATCTTTCTACACACCCCTGTACAGATATATAACTGGGGGACCTCTTGGATTTTTTTCTTAATATTTATTTTTCATTCTTTATAATTAAGTCTTTAGTCATATTTTAATTAATGGTATGAATGGGGGCTTGTTAAGTTTTAAGCTAGTTTTTTCACTCTCCTCTTTCACTTTCATCAAGAGCTCTTGAGGTTTTCTTTGCTTTCTGCCATAAGGGTGGTGTCATCTGCTTATCCGAGGTTATTGATATTTCTCCTGGCAATCTTGATTCCAGCTTGTGCTTCATCCAGTCCAGCATTTTGCATGATGTACTCTGCAAAGAAATTAAATAAGCAAGGTGATATACTCCTTTTGGGCTTCCCTGGTGGTTCACCTGGTAAAGAATCCACCTGCAATGTAGGAGACCCTGGTTCAATTCCTGGGTCAGAAAGATCCCCTGGAAAAGGGATAGGCTATCCACTCCAGTTTTCTTGGGCTTCCCTGGTGGCTCATCTGGTAAAGAATCTGCCTGCAATGAGGGAGACATAGGTTCGATCTCTTGGTTGGGAAGATTCCCTGTAGAAGGGAAAAGCTACCCACTCCAGTATTCTGGCCTGGAGAATTCCATGGACTGTGTAGTCCATAGGGTTGCAAAGAGTCAAACACACCTTTCACTTTCCCAATTTGGAACCAGTCCATTGTTCCAAGTCCTGTTCTAACTATTGCTTCTTGACCTGCATACAGATTTCTCAGGAGGCAGGTAAGGTGGGCTGGTACCCCCATCTCTTTAAGAATGTTCCACAGTTTGTTGTGATCCACACAGTCAAAGGCTTTGGTGTAGTCAATGAAGCAGAAGTAGATGTTTTTCTGGAATTCTCTTGCTTTTTCTATGATCCAGTGGACATTGGCAATTTGCTCTCTATTTCCTCTGCCTTTTCTAAATCTAGCTTGATCATCTGGAAGTTCTCGGTTCACATACTTTTGAAGCCTGGCTTGGAGAATTTTGAGCATTACTTTGCTAACATGTGAAATGAGTGCAATTGTGCGGTAATTTGAACATTCTTTGGCAATGCCTTTCTTTGGGATTGGAATGAAAACTGACCTTTTCCAGTCCTGTGGCCACTGCTGAGTTTTCCAAATTTGCTGGCACATTGAGTGCAGCACTTTCACAGCATCATCTTTTAGGATTTGAAATAGCCCAGCTGGAATTCCATCACCTCCACTAGCTTTGTTCATTGTGATACTGCCTAAGGCCCACTTGACTTCGCCTTCCAGGATATCTGGTTCTAGGTGAGTGATCAAACCATCATGGTTATCTGGGTTATCAAGATCTTTTTTATATAGTTCTTTTGTGTATTCTTGCCACCTCTTCTTAATATCTTCTGCTTCTGTTGGGTCCATACTATTTCTGTCCCTTACTGTGCCCACTGTTGCATGAAGTGTTCCCTTGGTGTCTCTAATTTTCTTAAGTGGCAAACCACTTCAGTGTTCTTGCCTTGAGAACCCCATGAACAGTATGGGGTTATTAGAGAATTTATTTAATAAATCAATTTATAATCCTGCCAGGTGGCTCATCCAATCATGGGATAAAGGTTGAAGGTCATTCTGTTTTCACCCTTACTTGTGTGTCTGTCATTGAACCTAAAATTTCATCTGGAGATAAAGTCAGTGATGTAAGCTACAGATCCTTTGTGAAGGGGGGCAGGCCCAAGGGTCCACTCTGGCTCCCGTAAGTCAGGGAGATGCCCCTCCCTTTCTTCTCCCCTGAGATGCCCCGAGAGGACTCCTGATCTCTTCCCTCTTTGTCTGCACTCAGGAGGACCACAGGAGCCTGGTTCCTCTTCCTTGGAGCCTGGAGGTGAGGCTGGAGCCCTGGGCTCGCTCCCTGCCCACTCCAGCAGGCACCAATCCCTGCTGACCACTGCGATGATGTGCATAAAGCACTGTTTGCTCTTGGCCTCCTCGGTGGCTGGAGGTGACCTCAGAGCCAGCCTAGACAAACATTCACAATAGTGGTCTAGAGTGCCCTTCTCTGGAATCCAGTGTCTTAGTGTTACTGAGTCAAAGCTCACTCTGCTCGCCACATGACAGGCCAACAAATCTGAGACAAGGTGTTGAGGCAAGGAATATGACTTTATTTGGAAAGCAGGCAGACCAGGAAGATGACAAACTAGTACCTGAAAATAATTATTTAATAGGGTCTGGGTGCCAGTTTCATTTGTAGAACATGGGGCCAGGTTGTGGGGGGTGGGGAGTGGGTGGAAAGGTGAAGAAGTAAAATAAAAATGCCATTAATCTTCAATTACTCCCGGAATGGCCAGCCTCAGGGAGGGGATGTGTTAATTTCTTCCTTCCTGTGGCCATCCACAGATGGACAGGGTCCTGAACAAAGGCATTTTGGTTTAACATTCAAGCAGAGGTGCAGGGTTCCCTGAGGCAGGCCATTACATGTAGACAGTATCCTTTTACCGAACAAAAGCAACAGGAAGCAAAGATTAAAGTAAAAGAAGTAGAGCCACCGTGGAGTCAAAATTGGCTCTTCCTTGTAACACAAGAGCCCTGGAGTCACCACTTCCTGCGAGAACTGGAGGCTTTCTATGCTCACAACACAAGGATTTGAAATGTACAGCCCCACTCAGTGGTGCAGAATGTGATTGTCTTCCTTTCTCTGTAACTGAATTGCATTAGTCTCTAAAGCTCCATTTCCCCCTTTAATTTGATCATGATTTTTACCTTTATCAGGTTTCTCCAAGGTAACCCAGTCCCTCGGGTTTAAAACAATCATGTTGGTGTAAATGACCAATCAGGATTAAGGTTTACCTTCAAACTCCAGATCTGGCTGTTCTCTCTGTTCTGCCCTGCTTTTCTTGGTATAAAAGCGGGGGTGGGAGTTGGGGAGACCGGGGTGTGTGGGATGGGAAATTTCTCTCTGTGGCCACCCAATAAAGCACAGGACCTTCATTTAAATTTGAATTCTAGACAACAGTTTTCAAATTATAAATACATCCTAAAAATTCTTATACTAGACAATACATATATTATTTGCCTATACTGCAGAATTGTCTGCATATTTTTTACTTGCTAAATCCGGGAGCCCTAACTCTCCGTCGCGATGTTTCTCCCAAACCTTTTGGCTATGTGGGGTCATCTCTAGCCGCCTTGAATCTAGAAATCAAAGCCGGGTGTCCCCTCACGACCCTGTCTACATGGTGAGCCCGCGTCACCTGCCTGCTAGGAGGAAGATCACAGGGGCAGGAGGAGCACCAAGGACAGCCGACGCTGGTTGGTGTGTCAGGATGAAGGAGGAAACATACAGAACAGGCTCCATCTTGAAAGCAGGACTCCGTCTTGGGCCGGACTATGCCCAGTATCTATGGAAATGACATACCAGCTGGAAAACCAGACCCCCCCCTCCCCCGCCCCCGATGGAAGAGCCCTAGGGCTTGTACCTAGACTCTCCGTGGCCTAAAAGAATACCCTAATTATCTGCATAACCAAATAGAATAATAAATTCTACTGTGCTTATTGGGGTATGACCACAGGCCTATTGATAATTGTCCACTGTTAACTACCTAAGCTTAAGGCATATGTATCAAAGGGTTATCTTGCATTGTATCTTTCTTTTCCTTTGTTCAGACTAGTTTCAGGGAATCTGGGGAGGTGGGTTTGGGCACGTACACTTAGGGTATATAAGGTTTTCACAAAAACTGATCAGGGTCCTTGGCTGAGAGGAGACTCTGCCTTGGGTCCGCCAGTGTAATAAACCGCACTCTGCTATCTGCATTGTCCTTCTGAATGAGTTTGTTTCCTGGAATGTGTGGCTATAACAAGGACATGGATCCCCCTGCTCAGGGTTCTGTCCAACACTCTTAGATGGCACTCTTTGTGGCTGTGTCCACCTCCTCTGGGGACCATGTCCATCCTGGGCTCAGCGAGGGTCTGGCTCATCTCTGCACGTGTGGGTGGTGGGCGTGGAGGTTGGTGGGCCTCTCCCCAGAGCAGCGCAGCACCGTGGCCTGGTGTGGGCAGGTGGCTTTGAGAGAGGTGGTGGGTGAACACCCCATGCCTAAGACAACACAGATCTTCCGGAAGACCATACTGCCTACTCCCCTGCAGGTTTCTGAGGAGCACGGCAGGGGAGCAGTTCCAAGCCCGGGGGGCTAGTGGGAGAGGGGAACGAGGGGCAAGATCAAGGGGTCCACGGGGAGTTGAGATGAGTCCTCACAAGAGGGTAGTGTGAAGTGTCACTGCAGGTCAGGAACCACCGCTGTCCACCCCCACCATGCTTGGTGGCTACAGTTTGTCATTTAAGCTCAGGGGCAAGTTCTGAGCTTTTTTTTTTTTTTTTTTTAAAGATACAGTGACTTTATTTCCATCCTCTTACAGTCTCCATCTGGTAAATATCCTCATGTCTATAAACACAAAAATATTTCAAGAAAGCATGTTATAAGATAGTTTATATAAGCAAAAGTTTCATAGAATTTTATCAACCTTAGTTCATGTCCCCCAAAATCCAAAAATTTAAACCTAACTTTAGATTCATTTTGATATATGGCAAAACCATACAATATTGTAAAGTTAAAAAATAAAATAAAATTAAAAAAAGAAAAAATATAAATAAAACCACACACACAAAAATAAAGTTTAAGAAATAACCAATAGCTTTATTTAGCATATGTTACACCTTAACAGTTAAAATACCTCACTTTATTTAAATATTTCATCCACAGCACTGTATACAATTTCTAAAAATATTAGGAAAGTATTTTGCAGTTGTGTCTTTTTTTTTTTTTTAGTTTCTTTAAAATGTGGATCATCTTTAAAGTGTTTATTGAATTTTTTTCAATATTGCTTCTGTTTTATGTTTTGGTCTTTTTGGCCTCAAGGCAGGTGGGATCTTAACCAGCGGATCACCAAGAAAGTCCCTGTAGTTGTGTCTTTATTGCAGAGATTCACTTTATTTAAGAAAATACTTGTCTGCAGTCTTGTCTGGAAACATCAGGAGCTATCTGATGTGAAGAAAAGTTAGAGAGACAGAAATTACCATATGGAGTCATTATCAGCTGCAGTGACTTGGACAAAAGAATCCAGTATCACAGTCCTCCCGGCCCCAAGGTGGACAGTCTTGGAGTTGCTCCTCATTCTGGGGTCAACCTTGCTTGGCAGGCTCCTGGGGAAGGCTGACCTCCAGGAAAAGTCAGGAGGAGAGCCAGCTTAGTGGAAGGCAAGGCAGGGCTACTAGAAGTGCTAGAAGCCAGACCTGGCCAATTTTGTGGGTCCATCATCAAAGTCTTTTTCTTTTAAAAAATATTTATTTATTTTGAGCTGTGTTGGGTCTTAGCTGTGGCATGCAGGATCTTTGTTTCAGTATGCGGGATCTTTCATTCAGGCTCACCTGGGCTCAGTAGTTGTTGCATGGGGCTTAAGTTGCTCCCCTGCATGTGGGATCTTAGTTCCCCAACCAGGGATCAAATCTGAGTCTTCTGCTTTGAAAAGTGGATTCTTAATTACTGGATCATGGGGGAAGCTCCTGTCATCAAAGTCTTGTTCTTGATGCCCCTTCATCATCTCTGATGTAGATTTCAACAGCTGACTTTGAAACTCCAAAGCTGAGGGCTATTCGCTGGGGACCCAGCTGAGTGAGGTGATCAGGTCTGAAGGAATCACCAGGTCTCATGGCTCCTTCATTTGTTCCACATGTTGACTGAGTGTCTGGTGTGGGCTGACCCAGTGCAAGGGACCCCCACAGGTATTTGCACAACTATATTCTAGCAACATTGTTCACCACAGCCTAAAGAGGAAAGCAACCTATGTCCATTGATGGATGAATGGATACGCAATTCATCCATGGTGGAATATTATTCAGCCTTAAAAAGGAAGAGAATTCTTTCAGATGCTACAGTATAAATGAAGTTTGAGGGCATTATGCTCAGTGAAATAGGCCAGTTGCTTACTCTACGGTTCTGCTTATGTGGAGGTCCCTTGAGTGGTCAAGTCTGCAGAGACAGAAAGTAGGATGGTGGATGTCGGGGACTGGGGGAGGGAGAATAGGGAGTCAGTGTTTAATGGGGACAGAATTGCAGTTTTGAAAGATGCGAAAGTTCTGGAGAGGGGTGGTGATGGTCACACACAGTGGGAATGTTCTTAATGCTACTGAACTGTACAGTCAAGAACAGTTGAGATGGTAAATGTTATGTATATTCTACTGCAATTAAACAAAAGAAAACAAAAACTGGTATGATCATTATGTTTATGGTAATATCACCTTGTCTCCCCAAGCAGGTGGGCATGTGCGTGCATGCTCTGTTGCTCAGCTGCTCAGCTGTGTCCAGCTCTTTGTGACCCCACAGACTGTAGCCTGTCAGGCTCCTCTGTCCATGGGATTTTCCAGGCAAGAATACTGGAGTGGGTTGCTATTTCTTACTCCAGCAGGTGTGCACAGGGCTTCGCATTTTATTTCCCCTATAATTTTGTCTATTTTCAAGCCTTCAACGATGAGTCATTGTATAAGGAAATAAATTGTTGGCAATATTTTGTGAGGTCATTTGGGAACCTCCTCTGTCTTGGTTTAAAAGTTTTGTGCTTAAGAGTTTGTGAAAGTCAGATGGGTCAGCTTGGGCAACAGCTTAAGGCTCTCTTCCTAAATATAGCAGCTGGAAGAAAAAAGCAAAATCAGTGAGAAGATTCTGTGGTCACCTCAAGTGCCACAGTTTCCAGCATTCCTTGAATACTGGTGTCTTCGGCCAGTAGGGATGAGAGAAGGCAGAGTGGGAGGGGTTGAAGTTCCAGATCCCACTCCCCAGAACCCAGGTTTCCCTGTCCCAGCCCTTATCCTCAGCAAAAGGCTAATACTCTGCCACAAATGCACCCTCCATCCTTTAAAGCAAAATCAAGCTGTGATGTTGCCTCTGTTCCTTGTTGATGTGGCAAGAGATATGTTTATTTCACACTAGAAAGTGACATTTGTTAAGGGACACCAAGCTGTACAATCCTTCCCCAACCCATGACCCATACAGCTTTCTGTGAGGCAATTTGAAAATGCACAACTGGTCATACACCTTACACACACGTGCACACACACAGCACATGCTCACTTAATTTTCTCCAGTAAAATTAGCATTCAAACCATGGCAATTTAGAGATGGGAAGGGGCCACTCTTTACATTTATGCCAAGTCCACAGATGCCCACCAGGACTGTCCTGGGCACAGTTGGGTGTATATCCTTCCACCAAGAGGATTCATCATGGTCTGGTTTCTTCCTTTTTCTCAGAAGATCTTTTCACCTCTGTCCTCTTCATCTGCATCCCAGCCACACTGGTCTTCTCTCACCTCAGGACCTTTGCACATCCTCTTCTGTAACCTGAGGTACCCTGTCTGTCCTGGCTCATTTCTGCAGATCTTTTGGATCTCAGCTTGCATTGTTGCTGCTCCTCCATCTCCATCCCACATTTCATACTATCTTGAGGGACCTGCCTTATTTTCTTCCTAGCGCATATCAGAGTTGGTAATTACATATTTGTTTCTGTGACTATTTGTTAAATGTAGGCCTTCTCCTCCAGACTGTAAGCTCCATGCAGACAAGACACAAGTGATCATTTTTACCTTAGTGGTCTGGCATGTGCTGCTACTGGATACTTGCTGAATGTTTGAATGACTCTGTTTCAACACCTTTATTTTATAGGTAGAGAAGGGAAGACCCAGAGAGAAGGGGATTAAGCCCCTCCAGCCTGATCAGCTCATATCCTAAGGTCCAGAAGTCTTTCTCCTTTGACCCATAGCCCCCGATCAAGGTTAGATTCTCCCTGCCTAAGCGTGGATCCCTTAAATACTGAGTGAGAATCTGTACGCCTTCCCTGGAGAGCACTAAACCTCCCGGCTGTTGCCTTGCAGAGAGCAGGGTGGCAGCCCCCAAGCATGGCCCTCTGCCTTCTACCCAGGGTTTGTGTAGGGGGTTAAGAAACATGTCCCTCTTCTCCAGGATGTGCCAGGAGATGGTAGACCCTCACTGAGGCCCCTTCTCTGGTGACAGGATTTTTGCTCATTTCCAGCCCGGAGTACTGGAGTGATGATGACAAGGCATATTTTGGTTTCCCCGAGAACTGACTTTAATGGCATCACCAAGCCCTGATTCAGCGCCTTCAATCCCTGTGAAAGAACCTAACCTCCAGGACATCCCATCAAACAAGCTCAAAATAGCAAGAGGGGTTAATGAGCCCATGAATTAGAATTTATCTTGGTGAAATGAAAGGCAAAATGATGGCAGAGTTGAAAAAGGCCATTAGAGGGAACATGAAGAGAAGAAAACAAAATCAGCTCCGCCTCCCCTGCTAAATTCCCTGAAGCATCCCTGATGCACTGCCCTCAGGATGTCCCAATGGGGCCCAGCAGGCGCCCCAACAATTTCTCAGTGGGCGGCAGCAACAATGACTCATTTTGGGAGAGAAGTGATTTCTCTCTCCATCCACCACATTGAATCTGTCAGTTTAAAAGAGTGAACATTTCTTCTTGCTATTTGCTAGTTTTTAGCTGATTCTTCTCTCTCTCTCTCTCTCTCTTTTTTAGGTAGCTGTACAAGCTCGCCCATTTCAGTAACAAGTGATAGAATTCTAACTCAAACTTTCTTAAGTGAAACATAAAACCTATAAATATGAGATGAATTTCTCGTGGACCGCAGGAGTGTCTGGGTTTCCTGTCCTCTCGCTCATCTCTGCTTCCCTCCTCTGATCATTGATTTTCCTGTGGGTGGCAGGAGCCAGGGTAAGGAGATGTTTAATTTCAGCTTTGCCCAAGACGGCAAAGCCCGCCCACTACTGCTTGCTGTTGCCGCCTGCCGAAGTGTTGGCTGACTCAGGCCTCCAAGGAGACTGAGATGATTTCATGCTGGCAAAGCTGCCTCTGTTTATAAATCCTTCACAGTCTCCCGATGACCTGGCAGGGGAACAAACCTTCTATGGTGCTGTGAAGTCCTGCATGGATAGGACTCTGTGTTGAGACACAAACTGGATCCAATTTTCCACCCCTGGGCCCTCACCTTGGCTTACTGTAACCCTCTTAAAATCCCTTGATTTGCAAGTTAGTGTGCTGGGACAGGTCAGAGCACTCTAGCTATTGGGAATGGGGTGTTAAAGTGAGTTTTGAAAACCTGATGACCCTGGAGAGGGCTCTCACTTGTATGGTATGTGCATGCATGCTAAGTCACTTAGGTTGTGTCTGACTCTTTGCGATCCCATGGGCTGTAGCCTGCCAGGCTCCACGGTCCATGGGATTCTCCAGGAAGAATACTAGAGTGGGTAGCCATTTCCTCCTCCAAGGGATCTTTCTGACCCAGGAATTGAACCCAGGTCTCCTGCAGCTCCTGCATTGCAGGCGAATTCTTTCCCTTTGAGCCACCAGGGAAGCCCCATTCCCCCAACTTATACAGTATTTGTTTATAAATACTGGACAGCAGTTCTGATCATCCATCTCCCAGCATACCCAAAGACTTCTACTTGCACATGGTCCAGACTCAGTGATTATGGAGTGGCTGCAGCCATTCCCTCCATGGGCTCCATAATGCCTCATCCACTTAGGGTAACACCCACACTGTGTCCTATGGCCTGTGGGGCCCTACATGGCCTGGCCCCTCCTTGCCTTCATTATTCAGTGCCCATTTCCCCCTGTTAATTCTGCTTCAGCCTCTCTGACCTTCCTGCTGTTCTTTGAACACTCTGGGCTCACTCCTATCTTAGGGCCTTTGCACTTGCTCTTCCACCTGTATGAAAACTATTCCCACACGCTTTATCTTTTTGGTCTTCAGTCTAGTATTGCCTCCTCAAGAGGCCTCCCCTAATGTAGTCTTCTCACACCAAGTCACTCTCACGTCACCCTCTTTGATTTTCTTCATTGTACTTGTCACTGTCTGAAATTATTTGCCTGTCTATTTGGAATGTAATTTCTGAGCCCACTGATTGGGGAACCTGCTCTGAATCCCAGCATCACAGCTTCCTGTGTGAACTTGGGAGAGTGAATTGGCCTCTCTGTATCTTGGTTTTTCATTTACCAATTAGGGTTAATGAGAGCACCTACCACAGTTGTTATGAAGTCAAGTAACACAGGCAAAATTTTTATAATAGTGTCCGGTTCATAATAACTCATAATCATATGAGTGACGGCTTGAGTGCTATGTAAGCCTTTACTCATATGGTTGCTGCATCTGCTGTCCCCCTGCCCTGCTCCCATTGCCATTGTCAGCATCCCCATCTTCATCATCTTCACCATCATCACCATTGACGTCCCCTTCATTACCATCACCACCACCATCACCAACATAGTTATTCCATCACAAGAATATAAACTCAATTGAATATAAACTGAATTGCTTGTTCATTCTTCCCAGGGTCTAGAACAGTGCTTGGCATGCAGTAGGCATGTAAGAATTTATTGAATGAATGTGGAGTGATTAAAAGAATACATGTGCAAATACTCCTGTTGACATTGAATTCTGCTGCAAAGCTGACGTTACATGGAATAGACTGCTGATTGCTGGAGTGTGGAAGAACAGGGTCAAAAATGAAAACTACCCTCCCAACCGCTCAGGATGCTCTTCTAGCCTTGCCTGACTCCCAGCACCTCTGAATCACAGGGGCTCCATGCTGCCTCATTGATTAAATGTCCAGGCCCATTCAATGATGGATTTTGCATCAATTCCATCCCGCCCCTGGGAGCAGGCCTGGGCAGGAAAGCTCTCTAAATAAAGACATTTAATGATAGGTTTGTGACCCTGTGTGAAGGGAGGCAGGGTAGGGAACTCCTTTTTCATTAGCTGAGGCCAGAAGAAGCCAGGAGGAGGAAAGAGGACTGGAGCCTATACTGTTCTCTGAGTCAGAGGAGCCTGGTTCACAAAGCTGCCTGTGAGTCGTCTGGGCATAGGGTATTAGAGTGACTTGTAGTGAGGTGTCCTGAGGCTGATACAAAGGAGATGGGGAACTCCTACTTGACTTTGCAGCCTGTTTGCCTGGAGGCTGCAAGGGAGAAAGGGATGGAGCAGCTTTGGGGAAGCCATCTGAGAGTGTCTGGCAAAGGGAGGGAATTCAGATGCTTGTTCATAAGATTCAGCTCAATGGGTTGCAATAAGAATTCAGGTTCTGTAACACTAGCTGTATTCTACTAATCCAGAAAAAAGAAAATAAGAGAAATATGTTTCATTCATGTGTGCTATCAAATTGCATCATTTATAAAATGCTCTTTTTTCCCCCTAGATACTTGAATTGCTAATACTCTTGCACAATTTATAGACCAACACCTGAGGTAGTTTTTCCCTCAGGCTTCTCTTTTGTGTATTACGGAAATCTAAAGCCCTCTCCAAGACTCCATATATCCCCTTGGGAAATGGTCTCCTTTGACACCAAGCTGCCTCCACTGCACGTAATTCCTCATCCCATATTCCCTGTGTCTATTCTGTTCATAAATGCCCAGAGCTGGGACTCAGCCTTCATCCTTATTTTCCATGAAAGAAAGATAGGAAGGAAGGGAGTGAGGAAGGAAAGAGGGGTTTGCACAGATCACTCAGCATGTTCTGATGACTGCAGGACCCCTGGCCCAGCCCTTCCTCCTTCTGGATGCTCCTCCCATCTCCTGGCTGATGGTCAATTTGCAAAGTTATCAGAAAAGACTCCACTTAAAGTTTAATTAATTAACCTACAGGATATTTTCTTCTTTCTGGTCCATATCCCTTTCTCCATTACATCAACACTGGTCTTACAGCTTTTTAGGGAAAAGTTGATGCTGTGGAATGATTGAGTCACAAATCTGGTTTTGACTTTGGAAGACTCACAGCATAGACTTGGAGGGCTATTGGGTTCACTTTTGTCATCTCCAAATAAGGCAACAGTGGCCAGTCTAGACAGTGGTAAGACGAGGTTTGGACAGGAAGCAAGAGAGGAGGGCCTGGAACTGACCCTGTGTTTGTTGAATGAAGTGGGAGGATCTGAGACTACAAGGGGACCTTGCTGTCCTTCCAGGTGGAGCTTTGGAGGCAGGAAGTCTCCTGAGTTCTCTGCCTGCAGAGGGGGCTATGTCAATGACGATAGCTGCACAGGATCCCCCACATTCCCAGAGTGTCAGAGAAAATTACTTCTGTGGCACCAAGGGGGTCTTGGCTGGGTGGGGAGATAGAGACCAACAGGGGCACCACAGTCAAGATGGTGAGTCTGAAGCAGTTACCACATGGACCACAGTGAGAACCAAGGAGAACATGGGACAGCATGGCCTCAGTCATCGTGACCCCATGAAACTGGGCACACAACATCAGGTTCCAGACCCCACACCCACCCTCCATTGCCTGGGCCCCAGGAAGACCCTCCCCTCCAACAACTTGAAGATAGAGTTGAGGAGGGAGACTCTGAGCTGGTCACTCTCCATTCGCTGGCCTCTCAGCTCTGCTGTCTTATGGACTGTAACCCTCAGATGCCATTAACAGCCTCCTCCATTGAGTCTGGCCTAAAGGGCGGCCCAAGGGGGAGGCTGAGAGGCAGGAGGAGGGGGAAGCAGAGTAACTTCTCCCTCATCCCTCCCTGCCAAGTCTGTGGTTCTGGCAGTCCTTCAGGGCCACTGCCCTCCCCGGGTTCTGTGACAATCTCTCTTCCCAGGCCAAAGGGAAAGGGTAACTGCCTGCCCTGGCTAGTCCCTGGTGTGTCAACATCCCTGGTGATTTCCTTGTGCTCTGCCTACAGCTCTGAGAACAAACTCTTTATGAGACCACCCTGTGAACCCCCTGAGCTGGATCCTCTTCCGTCAGGACTCTGAAAGTCTGAACTGGCTGAGATGCACTCATTGACCAACGTAGCATTTCTCACCCGATGGGGAAATGGAGGCTCAGTCAGGGACCATGGGGAGACTCCCAGGCACACAGAGCTCCCTTGGTGCACCCCTGAATATGCAGTCTGGGGTCACATCTGCTCCAGTTCCCAAGGCCTCCTTTGCACCCAAAGCTATCCTCCTCCTAGAAGTGGCTTCAGAGCTGCCTGAATCTGCAAACTCAGAATTCCCAGGGACACACTGTGACTGACAGACACTCACAATGAAAACTTGCAGAGCTCCTGTAAAGCTGAGTCGATGTGAAGAATCTTCAGGAACAGAGCAGTCCTGGCCCGGGCTGTCTGCCCTGCTTGGACATTCCCTA